>NC_137889.1:140763208-141963208 GCF_963455335.1 Martes martes
ATTTTCCCAAGTTTCTGCACGTGGACTTTGGTTAGTGCATGCTTTTGGTTTTTAGTTTGCCTTTTTATAAGAGGCCGATTGCAAGAGGCTCAGTGTGGGTAGACCGTGGGCAGTGGTGGCTCTCCTGTGCAGCTTCTACCTTTGCTTGTTCAGCACGTGCTGTGAACATGGCAACTGGAGGTTGTATGATTGAAAGACATCATTTCAGAGGATGGGGACACTGGTCAGACAGTTTTTATTGTTGCTGAAATTGATTTTGTTTTCCCCTTAAAAAAATTCTGGATAATTTTTAAAAGTGTTTCATGGGGAAGAAGGTGTGGACATTTGAAGCCCAGAGTTGTCTTCCATGTATGTGTCTGACATGGTGGAGGGAGACCTTCCATGAGCATTCAGGCTGCACTACTTGGGCTGGGGTGGACTGCGGCTGCCTGCGCGTTTCAAGCCGTAGTCACATTCACCCTGCATTCAAAGGACATTTGGGGGTATGTCTCTTTCAACTCATACACCTCCATTGAGATGCAACTATCACATTAGTGATGTTCCAGATGCCAGGAAGAAGCAGATCTGTACCAAAGGCTATATGTCCCTGTGTGGAATCCCCACCAATAACACTATTTTGCATACCTACGTGTTCATTCCATGCATACCATTTCTTACCGTTTAGAATGTACTCCCAGCTGCCATTCTTGGAGGAACTCCTCAGAGTAAAGGAGAAAGACGTACTTGTTTTGCATCTCAGTACTTTGGGCTTGAAGCTTTTATGATCTTGTGAGTTCCTCATTTTTTTTCTCAGATGTGTGAAGGTGTGCTGAGTCCATGAGCCCCAGGGCTTCCTGTGCGGCATCCACCCGTGGCTGCCACCCTGTGGCCCCATGGGCAGAGCTGGTTGGAACAGTCCTTGCTTGCAGTCCCTCAGGCGTGGCATCGCACATAGTGGTCTCTGCTGGCACACTGCCAGGGCTCGCTGGAAGGCAGGCGGTACTGAGATGAGGCTCTTGGGCCAGTTCCTCAGCCCCTGTTCTGGATTTGCCCCAGCAGTGTCAGACATGGGTGTGTGCCCCGTCTCCTATGTTTCATGAAGCATAGATGGGGATCACCCCGGGCCAGGAAGTCAGAGTCGGTGGGAACGGAGTTCCGGGCGCTCCTGGTGTCCTCTCCACCGTCTGAGCACCGCGCTGCGTGAGCCGTGCACCGGCTGGAGTTAGCCCAGGAGAGTGTGCCCAGCCCAGCTGAGATGCTGGTGTCCCCACGCCGGGATCCTTGATTCAGCTTGCGTTTTCTCCATCACCCTCCTGCTGCTCACACTTGCACCTTGGTCTTTTTCCCACTGACTAAGCATATTTCATTTCTATGTTGAGAATATGATTCCACCTGTGCCCTTGACCAGAGTTGTCCCCACAGCCTTTGTGTGGGGCTCAAAATGCAGACCGTATTGCTCCTTTTGCAAGATGGGTGCTGCTGGCTGGCAACGTGAATTTCTCTTTGAACCAGTGAAAAGGACTTTGTTAAACATCCTAAAAATGTCTTCTTTCCGGTGAGGTGGGTGTGTAGACACTTGTTTTCCATTTGAGAATCTGAGGAATGTGTGTTTGGGACTTAGGAAGGTTGGAGCTTTGGGGAAGGATTTTCCTTTGCTTCTGTCTCTCCCTTCCTGGTGATGGCCGTTCACTCAGAGCATGTTGTCTTCTGATGGAACAAGGAGCTGTGAACTGTCAGCCACACCCTGATGCTCTGGTTCTAAAAGGAATCCTGAGCACAGCCGAAGGCTCTCTTGGCTCTAGCGCTGTGCCTGCCAGCTGTAGCCTGGGGCTTTTGGGCACTTTTTGGACTTCATTACTGGTGAATGGAGCTGTTAGAGGTTAGGGTGGACAAGTTTATGCTGAAGTCTGCCCAGCATGGCCAAGAGCTGTTGCTGGGTCTGGGTACTGTGAGCCCCTGTTCTTTGTGTATCTCTGTGTGTGTGGGCTGTGGCCCTCCCACATTTTGTGCTGCGTGGTAGAACACGAGGGGCCTGGGCCCACCTCACAGACTTACATGATGCATTTGGTATTGAGCACTCAGAAGTGTGTGGCCCGGCACTAAGAATGTGAATTCAAACCTGAGTGGGTTTTATGGATGAAAGCCTGATGCTCAGAGAGATAGGGTCACTAGCTGTGTTTGTGTAGCTTGCTAGCTGCCGCAGTCAGGTGCAGAAGCAGTGCCTGGACATCTGGTCTGCTGGGAGCCCCTGTTTTGTGGCTGGAAGTGAGGGGCGCTGCACGAGCCTCCCCCCGGCCTGCTGGTGAGAGCAGTCATGTCCCACCTTAGTTTCTCAGTACAGGCTGCTGCATGGGGGACCTGTTTCCCTCTGCATCCCAAGACTTGCTCTGTTTTCTTCCCCCAGATAACAGGCTCCCTCTGTCCCCCAGTCTGTTCAGAGTCTGGGTCTTGGCAGCTGTTGGCTGCTGGCTGAGGAATTTGGAGGAGGGAGGCCTGGCTGGCAGAGGTTGGAACCAACCGTGCTGCGCCTCGAGGGTCAGGGCTCTCAGGGCGGGCAGGGCCTCCTGGTGCATGGATGCCTCTGTGGCAGGTGGATCTTGATATTTTATTCATCCCTTGATTTGAACTTTTGATTGAAGTAAATTGAAACATTTCTGTCAAACCTCATGTCACCTCCTCATTTTTTCGACCGTGATGGCAGGGCATAAGTGCAGGGCGTACGTTGCCATAGATTTAGGGAACCACGCAGTCAGGCCTTGGCTGTTGTCGGCCCTGCAGGCTCATCTCAAGGAAACAGACCCGGGGCCTGTGCGCAGGAACAGGCATCCAGGAGTGGTGAGCGGCGGGCAGGGGTTCAGTCCTCTGTCCTGGAGAGATAGGGCTGCTTCTGAGTGAAAGGGCACTTGAACTTGGGTCAGCGTTGGTCAGAAAGAGGACTCCCTTTGACCATCTTGGTCAGCTTGAATCTGGAGGCTCTCTGAGCAAATGTGGCCAATTCCAGCAGGTCCTTTACTTCTCTTCCCCGGCCCTGCGTCCCTGATCGGTCATGGAGTCCTCTGGATTCTCTCTACCCAGTTCGGTGGACAGCAACCCCTCAGCCCAGGTCCCCCAGCCTTGGCCAGGGCAGAAGGTGGCCCAGGTGAGCTGCCTTTCCCCAGCACTCAGTCTGGCCCTGTCTCTCATGCACATTGCTCGGGCACAGTCTCTCACTGGTGTTGTGCCTTACTGAGGAGAGTATGGACAGACCAGGGCTAACATCAGAATTTTGAATTCTGCTATCATGGGTTGTTTTGGGAAGCTCCTGTTAAGTAATGGGCATGTGCGTGTGTTCTGGTTAACTTTCTCAGAACATGAACCCAGGCCATTTGGGGGCCAGCCAAGCTGGGCGGTGGGCACAGAGCTGTGCTGGGACAGGTGAGTGGAGGCTGAGGCTGGACATCATTTCACACGCCCCAGAGATGCCTCCCCCCGCCGGCTCCCTCCCTCCAGGCCTGCCTCCCCACCCCAGGGTTGCCCAGCATGGGGCTGCCTCCCTTTGCAAACTGGGCACTGACTGCTAGCCACCTCTGCTCTGCTTGCTTGCTTTTTCTCTTTCTTTCCTACACATTCTTGCTTTTCCAAATTCCTCAAATACTGGTATTTTGGGACTTCTTAAAAAATTTCTCGGTGTTTGGGGATAGGTTCCAGGAGCTAGTTATAAATGAAACACATGATTAAAAGAACAAAATTTAGTCTGTGAACTTAGAAAGGAAGCCAGTATCCGAGTATACCTTCCCTGACTTGGAATCCTGGGTGTTTCCTGATGTCAGGAGGGCAGTTGATGTAAAGAGTTGGCTCTTCCATCCCTGCCAGGAAGGAGACAGCATTCTCCCCCAGGTGCTCTGTGCTCTCCGTTGCACCTGAAGGCTGGACTTTCCGAGGATTTTTCCCTCCTGTTACTTTTGTTTCGTAGCTGTACCTTCAAAATTGTGTTTCTCTGTCTCTGACTACTGGAGGCTGCAGCTTGGCCTCAGCCTCAGCCTCAGGGCCCAGGGTGAGGCCCAGGCCAAGTCTCAGGGTTGTTTGTGTGTCCCAGGAAATCCACCCAACCCGCCCTGCCTGCAGCCTTGCCCCAAGGGGGGAGAGTCCCCGTGGGGAAGGGCTCCTGCAGACTGGGCCTCTTTGTCTGCAGGGGGAGCTGGTGACAGCCTCCAAGGCCATCATTGAGAAGGAGTACCAGCCCCATGTCATCGTGAGCACCACGGGCCCCAACCCCTTCAACACGCTTACTGACAGAGAGCTGGAGGAGTACCGCCGGGAGGTGGAGCGGAAGCAGAAGGGCCCTGAAGGTGAGTGTGCACGGGTCCTGGGCACGCTGGTCCGCTCCGCATGCATGGTGCCCAAAGAGAGAGAGAAAGTGCTCTGCGAGCTCCTTTGTGCCCAGGCGTTGATGGGGGGTGATAAGGACCGTCGCTTGCTTGGAAGATCAGCCTTGTGTTTGGGGTTAAGACCAGAATGTTATTCCTTATACATTACCTAGTTCTGAGGGATTAGAAGGGGAAACGCACTTGGGAACAGCCTGCTTAGGAGGGAGGTGCAGCCCGGCTCTGTGGGAGACTGTGTCCAAGAGCCGGGCTGCTGTCTTTCTGCACAAATCCAGAGGGTCTCCCTGGGCAGGGTGTGGTCGCAGGCCCATGTGCGAGCATGTTGACTCCTCTGGCCCCTGCCCAGACTGAGGGAGGAGTTGTGGCCCCTGCTGGTGCAGCCGTTGTTTCTCTTGGTAACTAAAACACAATGAGACTATTTTGCAACAATGAGAATCTGTGAGGGAGAGCCAGAATCTCATGGAGCAGGTGGTTTCAAACTCTAGGTTTTGAAAAGTAGGCCCAAGAATTTGGAGGACTAACTCGAGAATCCAGCCTCTCCCGCCTCTGCCGTGAAGGCTCCCTTTCCCTGAGCAGCCTTGGTTGGTTACCAGGAATGTCTGGGCACAGACATCCCCATCCAGGAGGCTCATGTTGCGTCCTCAGGGCCGTAAGTTCCAACCCTGGTCTTTGTACTAAAGCCTCCTGAGCAGGGACCACACGTCTTTCCCAGCTTGTCCCTAGGAATCAGCCTGTGGGATGGAAGTCCCATGGTGTTTGTGGCCCTGGGTCCACGGGGAATTGTCCAGGGAGTTATGTATCGCTCCTCAGATAACCTCTGATTTGCTCCAATTTAGGCTTTTTTTGGTCTTGTAGACCAACTACCGCATTATATAGATGCTATTGGAGTTGGGTTGCACACGGAAGGGTTGCTGAGTGGTTTTTAGTGTGTTGCAGCATCACTGCCGTCACACTCTGGTCACTGTGTGCTGGGGTTAAGACTTAGTGCGCATCAAAGCGGAGTGAGACCAGTCTGCCCCTGGCGCCGAGCTTTGCTTCTGATCGTCGTGCTTGGACGGTGCGCGCAGCCCCATTGAGAACTTTGTCCACGCTGCTGCCATCGGCCCTGCCCCGGGGTGGCGTGTGGGCCCGAGCTCCTGGTCCTGTGGGCGAACCCTATTCCAGAGTGCACATGTGTGTCTGCCCTTTGGGCCCTTCCGATGTTTGGGAGATCTGGGTTACAGGAAAACGTTGTTTGAGTGAAGCCACAAGGCACACGGGTTTCCTTGCACGTGAGGCTCTGTGAGGGGTGTTTCAGCCGTTGAGCGGATGGGGTGTCTGTGACCGTGCTCTGTGACCATTGAGCTGTCTGCCATGGGAGCACTGACCTGGGGGACACTGCCAGGAGACCCCTGCCCAGTGCTGGCCCTTGGCCCAGGGGGTGCCACATGGCAGCACTTCCCGCAGGAGGAAGGAAGAAAGCCTTGGGGCTTGGGCACCTTTCCTGGTTGAGGGAGCTCCTGGGAGATGGAAAGACCTTTGTTCACAGACATGTGGCTTCAGGAAAGTAGGTTGGCATCTCTAGAGATCAAAGGCCCTGCCGATGATAGCCGCATGTTCAAAATATGAGACTTAGTGATGTCAAGCTGTTAATATAAAAAGTTCAAATGAGAGAAAGAGATTTAAGGAATTAGGATAACATTGGTATGTATTTTTCCCTAAATGAGAAGTAGACTGGGATTTTTCTGGATCCTGGATCCTTGTACCTGCAGTTTTCCCTCTGGTCCTCTTCAGCATATTTTACTTCAGAAAGTTTAAATATAATTGCCAGGTTTAAATTATTGGTAGAAAATCCTTGGATAAAAAAAATGAAAACCAATGCAGTGCTCATGTGACATCCGTTGGGGTGGCGGGTAGGGTGAGGGTGCCTGGGGCCTCGGGCTCCTGGCTTAGCCATGGGAAGAGGCTCCTCACTGGAGCACAGGTGCAGACACACTGGGGGTCACCAGTCACTGTGTGTCACAATGTCAGCTCTGGCAGATTCTCTCTGGAATAAGTGGAAATCTATTTTTTATCTGGAGTTGCTTGAATCTTTGAGATTCAGATCCACACCCCAGTCACAGTCAGTCTTCTTTGTCCCCTTGGAGAGATGAAGACAGTGTGGCCATGAGCCCTCCTAGTTTTTTGGATGCCCCCGAGAATGAGAATATTCCGCCTCGAGGCAGCTGGATGGACAGGGCAAGAGGGCCTGGCTGCCTTTGAGGAGGGTGAAGGCTCATGATGTCTGACGTTCTTTACTGTGTGCTTCTCACTTTCTGTCCGTCTGCAGAGAATCTGGATGAGGCCAGAGAACAGAAAGAAAAGAGTCCTCCAGAAGCTCCTGCTGCCCCCCACACCCCCCCCAGCACCCCCGTCAAGCTTGAGGAAGGTGAGCTCTCGGGTGGATGCGAGTGTGTGGCTGTCCCGCCGTGGGAGGGTGCATGGCCTCCTGTGATCTGGTGTCTGCCACGAGAGGCCAATTTCATGTCCTGTCCAGTGAGGGAGAGCGCCCGGGTGTCAGTAGTTGAACGGACAGTGGTGAAGAAGCAAGTGTGCGTGGAAACCAGCACAACACATGGTTCTGAACTGGGTCCTGTCTCCCTTGCTCCTCCTGGTTTGGCTCTCTCCTGGGTCCCTCGAGGCAGCAGATTTGGTAGTGAGACGTCAGGACAAGGTGGGAAGCTAGACTTAGGGGATCAGACCTTCGTTTATGATGTCCATTTTGCCCACTGCTTACGCATTTCTCAAGCCGTACTGTGTCCAGATCACCCCTCTGGAAATGTCTTCCATTGTGTCTGGGCTGCAGGACCACGTGTGACCTGCTGTAGTAATCAGTCCGTGCAGCGTGCTGGCCTCCACTGGCCTCTCAGACCACCCACTGTGTGTCTGTGGTGTGTGGCCTGCGTGTCTGTCCCTCGGTCTTCCGTGTTGTGCTTCCCGTGCCTGTGGGGAGCGTGTGGCTCGCCTTCCTCCCCACTGTTTGTCCACAAGAATGGCTTAGCCGTTCTCCTCCTGTAACCCAGTGGCTGTGACTGAATGCCTAGATTCTCTCCCTGTGCTTTTCTCTTCTGCGGCTGCGTTACAAGCAGGAGGCGGATGTGCTAAAGAATACCTCTTACCGTAGTAAGTACCGCCCGCGTCTGGCCTGCTGCTCAGCCCGCGCTCCCTGTGCTTTGCCTCACTCTCCTGCTGCTTTGTTGCTTAGTGAGTTCTGTTTTCTGTTTATTCAAAGTAAAAACAGAGCCCCCCCACCTTCGTACCCAGTTCCCCCTCCCAGGCAGTGGCATCTTGGCAGAGGCTCGGTCGCCGGAGAGCTGGGTAGTGGCAGCCTGCCCTGGGGGCTCCCGGGGACCGAGGCGGTGCTGCTCCAGGCCCTGTGGCCTCAGGAGTTCCAGGGCGGTCACGTGGCCCTGCCGAGCCTGTGCTTGCCCGGTGGGATCAGACACACATGCAGACTAGGTTCAGGCAGGTGGGTGTGCCTCGTGCTGCATGCGGGTCGCTTTTATTGGGATCTGGGCTTAAGCCAAGCGCTTAAGCATAATTGGGGGGTGGGACAGGAGAGCTCTCTCTGGTGCTCTGTTTTTCATGTGGCATTTGGTCACATGGTCAAGTTCCCTGAGGCACCCACAGGCCACCTCTGCATGCCAACTTCCTCCTGTCCCCCTAAGTAAGGACATTGAACTGTCCCGGGACAGCAGGTGGCTCAGGGGAAGGCTGGGGTGGCCCCAGCCTCCCAGAGCCGGAGCGCTAAAGTGTTTGTGGCCCAGAGCCTCCTGCAGCCGCTCCTCCCCTGTGCTCAGTGCTGGCCGGGTCCCCCTGGCCCGGCCTGCGGCTTGGTGTCTCCATACTAAGTTTAGTTTTGCCTCAGCAGCCAATCGCTTATAACTCTGTCGGATGTTATAAAAATCTACAAAACTGGTTTCCCCCCTGGTCAGAGTCTCTGTAGAGATCTGGTGATGGGAACTTTCCTGGAAACCTGCCCTTGGCCTGTGACTTCACTGCGAGTTACCTTTTACCCTTTCATGTTCCCTTGTACCTTGAGTTCCCGTGTTTGAATGCTGAAGCTGGCCTGGTTTTTGTCCCTGTGCCTCACCTTACAGTTCCCCTCTGTTATTTCATTCTCCAGCCTCCAGTGGCTTTATTTTGTTTGATGTTGACACAGTGCACACGGGGTCTGGGAGTTAACCATGGTTAACCATGGAGTTTTCCATGGTTTTCTTCTTGGGGGAGACCAGGTTTGTGGACCCAAATTTAGGCCTAATTTCAGGACTACTAATACATGCCCTTAGGGTTCTAGAATAGACTCCTTTCCGAGTGTTAAACACAGAACAACATCCTAGTGCAGTGCCGCTGGCTTGTCCAGCTCTCTGACTGGGGCCTGAGGTCCCAGGACCGTGTCTGAATGCCTGGGTCTGTCTGCACACTGTCCACGAGGAGGAGCTGAGAACGCCCCCCCTCCCCCGCCACTGAGGTTACGTCTCCGTTTTGTACTGTGAGCCTTGAAGTAGAGTAGACCTGATTTAGGGTTTCTTGTCATGTCAGTAAAAGCCCCTAGAGCCCAGCCCCGCGGCCGTCATGGTGCAGGGCACTGCCTCTCTCGGGGTGCCCCACCCAGGTCCCATGGCTGCCCTTCAGCCCTGTCTCTCACCCCTGCCCACCAGACCTGCCGCAGGAGCCCACCTCTGGAGAGGACAGCGAAGCTGCCACCTTTAAGCCGACTCTCCCCGACCTGTCCCCTGATGAGCCTTCAGAAGCGCTCGGCTTCCCCACATTGGAGGAGGAGGAGGAGGAGGAGGGGCTCTGTGAAGCCCACGAGCCTCCCAGCCCCACCAGGTCCCCTGTGGCGGCCAGCCCCGAGCCAGTCTCCGCCCAGGTGGCAGAAGAGGCCACCTCCCCAGCTGCCGAGGAGGCGGCTGCCGTGGACCCTGGCAGCGATGGGTCTCCCGGCAAGTCCCCTTCTAAGAAGAAGAAGAAATTCCGCACCCCCTCCTTTCTGAAGAAGAGCAAGAAGAGGAGTGACTCCTGAAGGCCCGTCCCGCACACACCGATGCCACCAGACTGCCCCCATCGTGTCCTGTCTTGTGTCATGGAATGCAAAAAGCCCATCCCTCCACGTAGCTAGAGCTCTCCTCACAGTGTGACTAAATCCCTATGTAGACCGGTGCTAACCTTGTGTGCGCGTGCAGCGGGCCTTTGCCTGGGGGTGGGGGGGGGAGCCATGTCTCTGCGGCCCCTTGACTTCTGTCCGCCCTGCCTGGGCCAGCACCCCACGGCGTGCACTCCCCTGGGCCTGGACGTCCTGGTTCTGGCTGGACAGCTGGAGGCCCTGGCGGCTCTGGCCTTCCCTCCCTCTCCTTCTGTGGTGCAGTCCCCATGCTGTGTGTCTGCTAGGCTTCCCTTCACCCCCACGTCTCAGGTGACTGGGTCAGACTTGGAGCTTCCTGCTGGCGTTTCTTGCTCCATGGGTCATAGCTACAGAGCTTCAGCCCTGTAGAAGCACTGCTGAGCCCACTAGTGGCTCCAGGCACCCTGACGGCCTTTGAGTCTGGGACCCTGCAGCAAAGGGGCCTGCGTACACCCCATGCGCCCTGTGCATGTCCGATGGCCCTGAGGCCAGAAATGGGGTTCAGCGGCCTCCACTTTCTTACTGGGGTCTCCAGATTCCTATCCTAGAGAAGAGACATGAAGAGTGAGAAGAGTCCTTTCTAGAACTTTCTTTCAGCAGGTTTGCAATTCAGCCTCCATTTTTGACCATGAACATGAAGGGGCCGCTCTTGGCTTAGTTTCCCCCTCGGTCCTGCTGCGGAGTGCCGTAGAACGCTGCTTACTTCCTGCACGGGAGATTCGGGAACCGGGAAGGGAGTGCCTCTTACTTTAACTCAGTCTGAAGGATTCCCTGGTTTTGGTAAAAGGTCGCTCAAGGTAGAAGGGGATTCAGTGGTCCTTCCCCAGCTTTTCACAGTAGTCATTTGTGGAGCCAGGCCTGCCTCTCCTCATGGGACATCATAAATTTTCACTTGAGATTCCTGAAAAATCTTGTGCAGCTGCTCAGACACTAGTGGGGGCTCATTCTGGGGGCTCCCTGGCATAGGCCTGGCTAGGTGCCGGCTCATCACCTCCCTAGAAGTGGGCTGGGGTCTCTCTCTCCTGACCCCAAGCAGGACCTGAGACTGGCTGCATGGCGCCACCCGCTGCTTTGAGCTTTCCGGAGACTTGCTTTCTCTGGGGTATGGTTTTGTTGCCTCGGTGGTGTCCAGGTTCCCCACCCTGACCTTGTCCCTCAGTTAAACATGGACTCTGGCCCTTCTTTTGTCCCACATATGCAATGACTTCCATTTTACTTTTGTAGTTTATTTTAACTCTTTGTATCACATGAAGTTTAGTCGTGTATATGGACACAGGCTTGGGAGGATGGGTCTTGCGTCCTTCACTGTAACATGTTTTACTCACAAATAAAATTCTTTAAGCAGTTTCCTTGTCTAAACTTGGGGAGCAATTTTGCATTTAATTGCTTTCCTTTGCTCCTTTAAGATAGGACTTGTCTCGAGTCCCAAAAAGAGAGCCTCAAGTGTTTTGTTTTGTTTTTTTTTTTTTTCCATATTTATTCAAGAGAGAGAGACAGTGTGGGTGTGTGAGGAAGAGAGGCAGAGGAAGAGAATCTCCAGCAGACCCCTCCAATCCCCCCACCACCCGAGCGCAGAGCCCCACAAAAGGGGCAGATCCCATAACCCTGAGATCATGACCTGAGCTGAAATAAAGCGACGGAGCCCCCCAGGCACCCCCCCTCCCCGCCCAGTGTTTAATTCTGGATCAAACACTTGCTTTGCACTGGGGAGGATCCTGTAGCCACAGGCCAGGGCAGAACACGTGATGGGGAGAGCCCGGCACAGGGGGCCCAGCCTCCCTGCTCTGCCAGGGTTCAGGGTGCATTCCAATATTGCCCAGCGTGTGCTGAGCCCAGGCTTGGAGGGCCCTGTGTTCCACGTTCTGTCCTCAGCCTCGTGCAGAATGGCAGCTGACTCGGGAAGAGCCTGGGACACTTCTCCATGGAGCTCTAAGGGCCTTCAGTTTAAGTTGCTGTTCTGGTGCCTGGGGCTCTTGGGGGTGGGGCTGGCGAGGCAGTGCGGGTATCGGAGAAAGGCAGGGGATCTGAAACAGCTGCTTTATTTTGACATTCAGAGGCCTGGCTGACACTGTGCTGCTGAAAGGCCAAGAGAAAGCCTGGAAGGTTTTGGAGTCACGCTCGCAGGGGGCCAGCAACCCCTAGGGAGGAGCCAGGAGGGTGTCGGGCTCTCCGGGGCTGCAGGCCCTGGGCTGTCCTGGGTTGGGCCCAGGGGGAGGGAGGTCCCTGGCCCAGGCCTCCTCTGCCCCAGCACAGGGCAGGGCTGGCTCAGCTACTCGGCCTTGAGAGCGTGGGCTGGAGGCCTCAGATTCCACAGGAGCAGGAAGGGGAGCAGGAAGAGGCTGGAACACACAGTAAAGCAGACCTGGGCCCCCGCCAGCCAGTACGCTGTGGAGAGAGAACCTGAGTGGGAACGCGGGCCCACCCTGGCCCTGCCGCCCCTTGGCCCCAGGATGGCAGCAGCGTGGCCCTGGCCCTGTGCGCTCACCTGAGGCAGCCACCATAGGTCCCACTGCCCTGGCCAGGGCGCCCAGGCTCCTTAGGGTGCCCATGATCGTGCCTTTCTGCCCGGGTGAGCCTGTGGGGGAGATGGGGAGGAGGCCATCAGGTGCCCGCGGGCCTCCTCCCAGCCGGGGGTCTCTGGCGACGGAAGGGCTTCTCACCATAGTTGGCAACCACAGAGGACAGGCAGGGCACCACGACTGCGGCAGCTGGTGGGAGACACCAGGGAGGTTGAGGTCAGCCCACAGGAGACACCAGGGGGGCTGTGACCCAGGAGCCCCGGTCCGGGGAAGGCCCACTCACCAAAGGAGTACAGCAGCAGCCCCAAGCCCAGCACAGGCAGTGTGAGCCCCCAGCCAATGAGGAGGAAGGCCGGCACGAGCAGCAAGATGGCCTGGTGGTGGGCACAGTGGAGATAAGGACCCACCCCTGCTGTTTCCAGCAGGGCTCAGGCCACAGCGGTGCTCCCCACGCCCGCCTTCCCGGGGAGCCCCGTACCCGCTTCACAGCTGCAATCTCTCCACCAGGGCTGATCCTCCGTGCGTAGGCACCCTGCACGGCAGCCATGGTGAGGCCGATGAAGAAAAACATCTTTCCCTGCTGCAGGCTGGGGGCAGGGGAGCGGTGAGCACCCGGGCCCTGCAGCTGGCTGAGCGCCCCTGCTTCGCTGGCCAAGCCAGGGAGCCGGGGTGACAACTGGTTCAACACGGTCCTTAGGGCCAGGGTGGGAGCAGCCGTGAAGCTGGGGCGTCAGGCCAGGGAGACGGCAGGATGCTCCCAGGCCAGGTCCTTCGGGGACCCAGCACCCCTACCTGCTGAACTGGAAGCGCTGGTGGGCAAGGAAGCTCAGTGTGTACTCCAGGCCCGAGAACAGGAAGAGGTAGAGGAAGTACACCAGGCCCAGACGGCGGAGGCTCTCAAGTCCTGGCAAGCAGTGGGGAGGGGCTGATGATAGCTGGGGGCAGGTCTTGGCTGATGGAGGAAGTGACCTGTCCCACCCTCACTCAGGATGGGGGCGGGGTGGGGGGTAGGTGGGTGGCTCCTTACTGTCTCCAGCTGGTGGGTCCTGGCCTTGGGCCACGGCCGAGAAACGGAGCAGAGCCACGGGGCTGAGCAGATCTGCAGCAGCTCGGAACCCAGGGGTGATGGAGGGTGCCTGGGGTGGGGGCAGGACTGGAGGGGCCTGCCAGGCAGCTGGGGAGGGGCAGGACCTGAATCTGCCCTGGCCTCTAGTCCCCCTGCCGGGCCTTAGGGGCAGGGGCACCAGGAGAAGACAGCCCAGCCTCCCCTGGCCTCCCCGCACACCCAAAAACTGAGCCCCCAGCCCTGGGACCTCTCAGTAGTCTCTTTCTGGGTCCGCCCTTACCCGCTTCTCTGGGGGCAGGGTCTCTGGCAGAAAGCAGAATATGAACAGTAGGTCGGAGGCAGCGAAGAGCAGGGCGAGCCAGGGTACTGTCTCCGTGGGCAGGGAGGCACCCAGCATGGGGCCCAGGGTGAAGCCCAGTGAGAAGGCCACCCCGATGACTGCCTGGGGAGAAGGCCGCCTGAGCCAGGCACAAAGACCCCAGGAATCCCCAGCCGCTCATCCCCTGTCACCTGCACGCACCATGCCTCGGCTGCGGGCGGAAGGTGAGCCCAGGTCAGCTATGATGGCCGTGGAGAGGCTGACGTTCCCCTTGCTGATGCCCCCAATCACCCTGGAGGCCAGGAAGGCCGCGAAACTCCTCGAGGCAGCCCACACTGCGTATGAGGTGGCCAGACCTACCTGCCTCAGGGTGGAGCCCACAGGGTGGGTATGGTCACCTGAGGCCACGAGGGGCCCAGAGTTGGGCCGACAAACCCAGGTCACATCCTTGGGGCCCTGCCCCATTCTGGAGCATCCAAGGGCCACTTGTGTTCCCAAGGTCCCCATAGGTGGCAGGAGCAGCTCGGGGAAAGCCTGGCTGGGCCACGGGACCACCACTCCCTCAAGCACCACACCCAGGGGTCAATGAGGGGCTCACAGCCAACCCCCTTTCTCCCCAGAGGGCTGCCGGGCAGGCGAGAAGAAGCCGCACATTCCCAGGCCTCGGGCAACCCCGTACCAGGGACAGCAGCATCACCAGGCGCCTCCCCAGACAGTCCGAGATCGCCCCCGTGAGTGGAGCCAAGAGGAACTGCAGGAAGGAGAAGACCGAGCCAATGAGACCTGGAAGAAACAGAGGTTATGTTCCCGGAAGGTCTGATCCTGCGGTATCAGGATCCTGCGCTCCCACACCCTGGGCCTCCAGCTGAGGTGCCCTGACCACCCGCGGACATTGCGCTTGGAGACTGGCGGGCCAGTGCCCAGAAGCAGGAAGGTGGGGACAAGGGCTGGGATGGACTGGAGGCTGGGCAGACACACATCCGGAGAGGGTTGCAGGGGCCCCAGCGCGGCGCTGGTGGGCCTACCTCCGAAGAGGACGCTGTTGTACCGCTTCTCTGCCGGCATCCTGATCGCCGCGGCAAACCAGTCCACTCCCCGCTGCCACGAGCCATAGAGAGGGTCCTGGGGGACAAGGGAGTGTGACGAGGGTGCGGGGCGTGGGCAGCTGTGGTGGGGGGAGTCGGGGCACCTCTGGACATGGACGAGGGGCAGTCTTACGTGGGCGCGGCCGTGGCTCTCCAGCAGCCCTGGCAGCAGGGGCAGCAGCAGAGTGAAGGCCAGAAGGTCCAGCAGGAGGCCAAGGAACACCACAGTGATCACGCGCGTCTCCTGCGCCGTCTGCGGGCGGATGGGTGGGCGCGGGGTGCAGCTCCCTTCGGCTCCCCAGCCCATGATCCCGCCTGGCTGAGAGGGTGGCAGGTCTGCATGCGCCCGCCTCTGGGTACCCCAGCCCTACACGGGGGTAGACTGAGTCCCCCAGCTCCTGCCAGGCGTCCGGCCAGCCAACAGGCACCAAGCACCCTAAAGAGAGCGCCTGCCCGCCCCGCTCGCGGGCGCCCTCCCCCGATCCCCGGAGGCGGGAAACTCAGGGTGCGGAGTTGCGCAGAGAAACCGCAGCCACGGATGCCAACCGTCGCCAGGGGCCGGATGAGGGCATCGAGGCCCCGGGCACCATCCCACCCCACACAGCCACCCCCGTCCTCGAACGGAGCGGGCGGGGAAACTGAGGCCCGGAAGGAGGGCGGCCCCGGGCCCCCGCCCGCCCGGAACCCCAGGCCTCGCCCGCACCCGGGACCCCGCCCCACCCCGGCTTGTCTCCCGGGCTGGGACAGCGGGGCGCGCACTGGACGCGGGAGCAGCCTCGCCGTGCACTTGCCGCGGCCGCGCGCTCGGGGCGGACGGACGAACACGGAGACACCGACAGATGGACGGAGGCCGAATGGACCGCCGGGCTCGCTGCCAGGGGCGTGGCGCGCGCCAACCACGCCCCCTCCCCGCCCCGGAAGTGGGAACTCCTGGCTGCTTCCTCTTCCGGCCGGCGCGCGCTGGTCGGGGGGGCGGGTCTGGAGGGGCAGCTGCGCCCGGGGTCGAGTGTTGCGGGGCTGCTGGCTGGGTTTCCGACGTTCCGGCCCGCGGTTGCGACCGCACACACCTGTGTCCCGGGGCCCCGGACAGGGCGGTGGGGGCGGAAGACCCTCGAGAGCGGCAGCGGCCGGCCTGGCCCCGGAGGCCCCGGCCCTGCCCGCAGGGTGACGGGAGCGTCGGGAGACGCGGCTGGGCCCCCACGGCCATGCGCGTGCAGCCCGGCGCCGTATTCCGAACCCGGTCCCCGTCGCAGTCCGCCTCGCGGAGGCCGGGAGTCTGCTCCCACCAAACCGTGCGCCCCTTCCCCGGAGGACGCGCCCGCTCCCGTCCGTTCTCCCGCACGCCCCCCGCGCCTCAGAGGTTGGCCGCGCGGGTTCCTGCCTCGGACGGCAGAGCGGGAGTGTTCCCGAGCTGCGGTCCTGTGATCTCCGCGGGACGTTAGAGCGAGGCCTCAGCACCTGACTGGGTCTCGGGCAGAGTTCCGGATGGAAGGACTCGGTGAGTTAAAGTCGCAGTCGCAACGGCTGGGGGACAGCACAGGCCGTGTTAACAGCAGACCAGGCCTCCTCCCTGTGCGGTGTGACGGGGCCTACACATGTGAGACGGTGTCCCCAGGGGGGAGCCGCTGGCCCTAGGGGAGGCCCGCCGGGTGTCCCTGCGTCTCATCCAGGAACCCGAGGCCGCGCTGGGCAGGCGAGACCCACAGGCCCGCAGGGACACTCCGGCCCCGTGCTCTGCACCCTGAGTTCCAACACCCGTCAACTTGTCCAAGATCGCACTCCTCATTCTCCCCACCATCGTCAGGTCACCCTGTCGCTCAGCGCCCCACCATCCATTCTGGCAACCCCCCAATCCCTCTGGTCTCTGCTGTGGCCGGCGCAGGACCGGTCAGCGGGCGTCAAGCCTGAGATGTTGGCCTCCGCCGCCGGCCTGTGGAGGGCCGGGCCTCCAGTCACCTGCCTCACTGGGTGTTACCCGGACAGACCTTCTGATTGTCCGGAGGCGCATCTGCACGCGATGGGGTGGGGCCCGGGCGCAGGAGAAGACAGCCTTCATTCCGTTCAGTGCCTCATTGGGACACTATTTATTTTTTGAACTTTTTTCTTTTCAGAGCCTTCCATTCACCTTCCTGTGTGGCCAGACTGTTAAAAAGCTCTTTCACTTTTCGCTTTCTTTCCGCATCCCTTAAAAAAAGAGAAAGAACCCCATTTTTACATTCAGCTTTGTACTTTTACCTGCGTGACCCACCAGCGGCTGGCATCCACGCAGGCCAGTGCACCCGGCCCCAGCCTGGACCCCCAGCCCGGGCTCACCGCTCCAGGGTCTCGGAGAGCTGCATCCGGGCCAGGAACTGGTTGTCCCTGCGGATCTCCCGCACGGCCCCTTTAAATTCACGCTTGTGCTTGTGGATCAGCCTCCTTCGTTCCTGCTCTTCCTTGCTGCTTCCCTGCTTCCTCCCAAACTCCAGGCTGAGGAGAGAGCCAGTGTCAGGAGGCCCAGGCCCGTCTCCCCGCCCCCACCCCCCACCAGCCCGACACCCACACTTTGACCAGCCGGGGGGTGAAGAGCTTCAGCGGCTCCGGCTTGCTCTTCGCACAGACCAGTGGCCGGCAGCGGGGCTCGGGTTCCTCCAGGTTGGCCAGTGCGCTCTGGCACAGTTCCTGCAACCAGGGATGTGGAGGCTGTTGCAGGCCTGGCTGATGTGAGGCCTCCCAGCCTCCTGGGTTGGACGTGGGCGCAGCCAAGGCCTGGCTGCGAGGGAGCCCCACTGCTGTGCGGACCGGGCCCTGCTTACACCCCTGGGCACACTTCCTGCCGGCAGGACAACAGATGCCCAAGACCCTTCTAGAAACCTCTCTGGGCACTCAGGCCTGCTTCAGCACCAGCAGACTCTATGGACTTTCCTTCCCCAGAGAAACTTGTCACCATGGGCACGAGGGACCCACCCCTATGGACACACACACACGGGAGCCTTCGCTCTACCTTGGGTGGCCACGCCACGGGCACCAAGCAAGACCCCGTCCAGGACAAGTCACTTCTCCTCAGTTATCCCACTTCCATCATCTCCCGTGGGCATTTCTAGAGCCACCCTTCCAGACAAGCTACCCGCTAACCTGCTCCCTACTTGCGGGGTTGGCCAAGCTGGCGCACAGGGCCATGGGGCGGAGGCCTCACCTGGAGCTCTGGGGGGTGACTGCGGCCGGCCAGGTGCTCTGTCAGCAGGGCTCGCAACGGCCTCACGATGGCGTGGAAGGATGGCAGCGACCTGTAGAACTGCATGCAGCCCTTCACCAGAGCCAGACACACAGCCAGGCAGGACAGTCTGGTGGGGGGGAGGGGGCAACACCCAGCTTCAGGCCAAGAGGCAGGAAGGGGACCAGCTTGTTCCATTCCGTCACTGCCACAGTCTGTCCTCTCAGCAAAAACCACAACCCCCAACACACAGCTCTGACAAACCCACCACGGGCCAGAGTACACGCACAGTGCGGTGTTGGGCAGGACAGCTGCCCTGTGTCCCTGAGCAGAGAGGATCACCGTGGGAAATAGGACCCAACCTGACACTTGGCACCACTCGGCTTTGGGGAAATGTAAACTACAACTGCATGGAGTTGACACCCCACCCATGCCCTGCTGTTCAACACATGAAACAAAGTAATGGATGTTGGGAGGATGGGGAGCAACTGGCCCTTAAAGTAACAGGGTGCTGTGTGAAAAACCGCATGGGGGAGTCCTCAGAAAAATGAAACCTAGAACTACCACGTGACCCTGCAATTCTGCTCAGTTGGTACCCAAAGAATGAAAAGGGCCTCGAAGAGACCCCACATTTATGGCAGCTAAAATGGAAACACCCAAGTTCTGTGGACGGATAGACAAATGAGCAAAACGTGGTCCATTCACACGATGGAATGTTATCCAGCCTTAAACAGGAAGGACATTCTGACACCTGCCTCTGCCTGATGAACCCGGAGGACATGGCACTATAATGTGAAATACACCAGCCACGAGAGGACAGACACTGTGATCCCACTTCTAGGAGGTCCCCGGAGGATCCAGAGGCTAGAGGCAGAAGGCAGACCAGGTGCCAGGGGTTAGGGAGGGAGTGGGAGACCGGTACACAATTTGTCCTAGGAATGACAACTTCTGGTTGTGAACAATGGCGGTGTCCGCACCAGGGTGTAGACATACTGGATTCCACTCCACCGCTGGCTTCACAGTGAAAACGATACACCTTCTGTTGTGTGTTTTACCACAACACAAGACTATGTCAAATAATCCATAATTTAAAAAAAATTAGAGAACAAAAGGGCTTCTGACAAAAAGCCCCAACCCTCCTGTGCACTGAATGTGTGTGCCCTCCCTACCCAATTTACACATTGAAACCCAGTCCCCACTGTGATGGTGTCTGGAGGGGAGTCCTCTGATCCACGAACATGGGCTGTCCCCTTGCACTCAAGACTTCCTTAATAGTGTCCTCCATGTCTTATAATCTCAATTATCTTTTCCTTCCTGGTATTTAATTCCCATGTTTTATTCTTTTTTATGCTATTGTAAATAAAATTCTCTAAGTTTCCTTTTCATCTGCTCACTGTGTATAGAAACGCAGCTGATTTTTTGTTGACTTTATACTCTGCGATTTCACTGCATTAGTTTATTAGATCCAACAGCTTTTTTGTCGTCTTTGGGATTTCCCCCGTATCAGACCGTACCACCTGCACACGCCACACTGGTGCATCCTCCGGGGCCCAGCTGTGTCCAGCTCCAGGCTGGCCCGGCCCTGAGCATGCCCTCCCTGGCGCACCAGCCCCCCCACCTACCTGGTGTGGTTGGCCTCCGTCTTATTCTGGGCCTTCAGTCTGCAGGCCCAGTGGAGGGACAGGCCTCTCCTCTGCCACGTGGCTTTGTCCTCTTCATCAGAAACCACGAGCAACTCCGAGTTCTTCCCAGATGCTCTGAAAGGGTGCACCAGAGTGTAACCTGAAGTCCAAGCGGGACAAGGACAAAGATTGCCTCTGAGCATCATGGCTCACAGGGCAGGCTGTGCGTGGTGAGGCTGTTAGAAGACTCACTTCAGACACTCTCACCGTGTTGACTACACAGAGGTGGGGTTATAGCTCCCGCAACTGCCTAGGTCCCTGACCTCGTTGGGGAGACAGGCCGTAGACTGCACCCAGAGACGGAGTATCAGAAAGCAACGTGGTGGGAGAAGGGGGAGAGCGGGAGCAGATGGCACAGTGAACCCGGTCAGAGAAGGCCTGTCCCAGAGGATGAACGCTGGCACAGTGGACAGAACCCCGTCACCACCCGGAAGAGCAATCGAGGCAATGGGCGCAGCTGGCCTGTACACTGGGCACAGCAAAGTCAGTGGCAGTGGGGCAAAGGGAGAGGGACCCACTGCCTGCCCCCCACTGCGGCGTGCACTGTGCCTCGAGCTGTGGCCATCTCCCAACAGGTCCCCCGTCCAGGCCCAGGCCCAGCGCACAGGAGCACATGGCAAGGGGGTCCGTGCAGTCCGGGTGCAGCGGCTGCATGCAAGGGTCTGCCTACGACGTCACGAGGGGAAAGCAGGATAGACAGCATGTCTGGGGTTGCGCGCCTGGCACTGGTGAGGCGGTCTGCATGGCAAGCCTTATGGTCTACATGATGGCATCAGATGGAGTGAGATATGACGGATGATCGATCGATCAGGGCAGAAAGGTGGTCCTGAGGATGCGGAGCAAGAGGTGGAGCTTGGGGGGCACCTAGACCACCCAAGAAGGGAGCATTGGGGGGGGTCAGCGTTACGGGCACTGTGAGGGGGCAGGGAGCCAAGACTAGCACAGCCCAGAAGGCCAGCAGATGCTAAAACTCCTCCTTACAATACAGCTTCTGACGGGCACGCCTTCTAAAATTCCCAGCACTCTAGAAACTACGTAGACTGGGCTGCACACTAGAAATGTGGGCCACACAGAGGGAGCGCAAATATTCTTGTGGCCCAAAAACAAAACAAAAGATCTTAATGATATGATCATCTAACCCCAAGTATAAAAATGTCATTTCAACACAGAATCAATATAAAAGAACTGTTTCATGTATTTCTGACAATAAGCCTCAGTCTCTGGGGTCCATGCCGTGTGTGGCTGCTGGTGACTGTGGCAGTGGGAACAGTGGGGCCCCAGTTCCCTTGGGTTCAGAGGTGTCCAGCCAGCTACACTGAGAGGCCACAACCCTGGACAGCGGGGCTTCATACCAACTTACCGCAGCCACGTTTGTTTGGCGATGCAATGTAAAGGATTCCGAGGAGGTAATTCAAGAGCTCAGGAATGAACCTCCGAGACAAGGACACGTAGTCCAGGAACACGCAGCACACGAACAGGCCCTTCACCACGTCTTGGAGAGAGAGCACGGGGCACTGGCATGGGAGAATAGGCTGTGGTCAGTGGTCAGGAAGAAGGTTCCAGAAGGCCACGCTAGCTACACAAGCTGGCATCCTGGCTGAGGTCTGTGGCCCCAGAGCTGTCCCTGAACAGAGGAAGCACCAGCCCTCGCCACAGTGGGGCTGAGCGGGATTAAACCCGGTGAAGAGAGGCGCCTGGGTGGCTCAATGGGTTAAGCCTCTGCCTTCAGCTCAGGTCATGGTCTCAGGGTCCTGGGATTGAGCCCTGCATCGGGGTCTCTGTTCAGCAAGGAGCCTGCTTCCCCCTCCCCCTCTGCCTGCCTCTCTGCCTACTTGTGATCTCTCTCTGTCAGAGAAAGAGATAAATAAATAAATAAAATCTTAAATAATGTAAATAAATAAAATCTTAAAAACAAAACAAAACAGAAAACACCTGGTGAAGAGCGAGGTCCCATCCCGCTGACCCACCGCCAGCCTGCAAAGCGCCGCTACTCGGTCTTTTTAAGCCAAAAGGGGAACAGAGCCCATGTGAGACCCAGTACGTCACCACTAACTCCAAGGGCTCTTTTTGGTGTCACCCTCTTTGTGACCTCGTCTGGGGCCACTCCTGGGGTCTCCCTCACAGGACCCCAGCCATGCACCAGCATGGATGTACCTTGGTGAGCAGCTGGCTCATGCATACCAGTGCGGGGGTCACCACAGGGTGCCGGAGGTCGGAGGTCGGAAACAACATCCCGGCGATTTTCAAATACACAAGCTGAAAGACAGCGTCACCACACACAGTAGGGAGAGCGAAGTTCAAAACATGGCCTTTTGATGGCGCAGGACAAAGCAGGTCTGGACCCTCCCGGTAAGGGGCCATGGCCCCCTCCCTGCACAGGTGGGCACACCCGTTCTCACATGTGCACATGCACACGCACATGCCAGACTCCACCAGAACGCCCGCTGAGCATGGAGGACACCCAAACAGCAATGGGCAGATGTGGCGAGAACCGCTCACCGACACCATTTCCTTGGACACGGGACCTTCCTGGGCTTGGCTCCCGCTCAGGGAAATGTAGGCTGAAGCCCCGTCCCGGACCCGTTTACTTTTCCCACAAGAGGAGAGATGCCAGGCCACTGGCGAGGCTGCTGGGGAGGCCGTGGGCACCGGGCAGGGGCGCAGACATGCGACAGAAAGGGAAGGACATGCTCCCTCCATGGGCCCTTGAGTCCTCCCCGCTGCACTGGGCTCAGCATGGCCCCAAGGAGCCAACGTGAGACAGGACTCTGGCCCACACAACTAGGATGCAAATGACAAGTGAGGCTACACGCAGCAGCGGCAGGAGCGCTACCGCCTGGGGTGCTCAGATGGCTGGGCGTCTGCCTTTGGCTCAGGTCCTGATCTCAGGGTTCTGAGATCCAGCCCCACAGCAGATCTCTCTGCTTCTCCCTCTGCCGCTCCCCCTGCTCATGCTCCCTTCCCGTCTCTCTCTGTTCAAGAGCAGTGCCGGCTTGGAAGACGACACTCTCTGGGGACCACGCCCCCCAGGAGGCACAAGAGAGGCTGCTTCACAGGCACCTGGGTTAGTAGGTTTTGCACACCCTCCATCTGGTCCAAAGGCCCCAAGAAACCCTCCCAGAACCCAGCACTGGGCCACTGTGAGCTCGTGAGGGACACCAGCAGCCCCCAACTTCTCCTTCCTGCTCCCGGCAGGGGCTCCAGGATCGGCCACAGACCTGCTGGGGGGGGGGATCTGCCAAGTCCCCCATGCTGCCCCCCACCGGTACTCCAGGGGACACAGGCACAGGATGGCAGAGGGGAAAGCAGCGCCTGCTCCTTGCGTCACCAGTGGTGGACCGAGTGTCCGCTCAGGGAGCTGTTGTGATAGCAAGAGCCTGTGTACTGAGTGCTATGTCTGGGCCATGACACAGTCATGACATGGGAGGCGTTTATTGCGACCCCAGCCCCGCTCACAGACAAGGACACAGGTCCACACAGCTTGTCCGAGGAACTGGAAGGGTCCTGCCATGTGGTCTTTGCAGCGGATGTCCACTGTGACACAGGGGTGTCTGCTGAGGGCTGGGGCTCCCGGACATTGGCTCAGATCCCACTTGGGTTGGGGGGGAGGAACACTAAAACCAGGAACACAGACCCTATTTTTTAAGCTTCTGTTAATCACTGCTTTTCATTTCCGCAGAAATCCTAGAACACAGAATAGACTGAGCAAGTGTTTCTTCGTGGTCATAGACGCCAATGAGGTGGCCCGCAGCCGCCGTGGGGCTGTTAGAGCCCTCAGAGGTGCTTGGGTGTCTCCATGGGGCCACGGCAGAGCCAGGGCATGGGCTCGGTCCTTCCAAACACAGACTTGTTCTGTTTGCCCTAAAGCCTCTTCACCACGAAGACTGAGCACAGCCCCATTCCCACGGTGTCACAACAGTGAAACACATTCCCATGACTTGTTCGTGGGTAGACAATCCTTCCCACCTTCTTCTAGTCTGTTCTCCAGCTCAGTCTGGAAGCTCGAGGGCATGGCAAACCTGCCAAACCACGCGCCTTCCACTCAGCTGGCCCTCTTCTGGCCGGCCGACAGCACCGGCCCCCAGGCCCAAGACCAAGCCCCGGCTCACCACATCCAGGCCTGGAAACGCCGACCGGCCTCTGGCCTCAATGGCCCCTTCCATCTCGTGCATGGCATCTCGCAGGACGAATTTTACAGAATCGCTTGCAGAATCAGGAAACATTTGGCAAAGGTTATATAACTGCCTGTTAACCAGAAACATGGGTCAGGGAAAATGATCTCAGGTAACGAAATCATCAAGAACGCCCCCAAACCTCAAGTTCACCATGTTCTGTGACATCACCTGCTGGCTGAAGCAAGTGAGCACGGAAGGCCCTGGATGCACCTGTCTCCCCTCACTGGTCTGGTTGCCCTGCCAGGCAATCCAGAGAACGCTCCTGCTAGTGTTTGTTTCAGAATACCACTCATACTTCTACCATTTCCCAGAAAGTCCAGCTTCTCAGTAGTGACAGCAGAAGCCTAAGGCCGTAAGGAGCGCGTTCTCTGAGCCAGACTCAGGGAACGGGTCCAAGGTGCCGCCCACAGGAACACAGCAGTTCCTCCCAAGCGCTGTGGTACCGGCAGAAGGTGGCACGGGGATGTGGGGTGTGCAGTGTGTGGCTAGCCCCAGACAGCCTCCTACAGCTCCTGTGCTCACTAACCCTCTCTCCAGCCAACCCAGGGCCAGGAGCCATGCTCCCGTCTCTGCTTTCACAGGGGTCCCAGTGCAGTGAAGGCTTAGCCGTCCCTGGACAGGGTGGGGACAGAAGACCAGGGGGCTGGCCTCCCTGTCACTCACTCACAGCACCAGCCTGACGAGTTTCCCCCGAAGTGTGGACCTGGAGCGGGCGAGTTTCTGGGCAACTCGAGGACACAGCCTACCCTGTGTCCCAAACACCCAGCCTGTCCAACCAGAGCTGACGTTTCATTGGCAAATGAAACACAAAATAAGACTCCAAACAGCACGAATAAGCACGAAGCCGACCGTGTCCGGCGTGTCCGTCCCCAGGGCCCCGGGGGGCAGGGGTAGCACACTCACCACTCAGAGGGGACCATCGTCACTGAAAGCCTGTAGCTAGTGTATACCGTGCAGCCCATCTACAAGGTCAGCCTAACTCTGAGACGTAGTTTTACGACTGTAACTAGGGACGGAGCCGTTCAGCTCAGCCCTGCGGTCTCGTTAACCCACCACTGCTACTTACACAACCAATTTATCAATCACTCGGAGGTTGGGTGGGTCGTCAGTAGCCAAATCTCCAACGTACTCCAAAAGGAAGCCGAATAGTTTCTGCAGAACACGGATCCAGAGCAGAGCTCAGCGCCCACCCCCAGAACAAAACCACAGGTGCTGCCCCCCACATTTTGGCTGACACACGTGCACGTGCCTTGGGCCACCGATGGGAACATCATGCGGAGCACAGGTCAAGAAGCCTGACCCCGCGCCAGGAATGGGTGGGTCAGCAGAAGGGCCTAGGGCACAGGCTTCTGCACAACGGCAAAGAGCGCCCAGGTCCTCGGTCAAACCAAGAGTGTGCCCAGCCCTGCGCCTCAGCCACGAATGGGCAGCACCTGCTGCGAAGAAAAGGCACATTCCACGTCGTCCTCTCCTGGACAGGCCAGCTCTCCCGCCTGAGGCCACGTGAGCCACATGCCCAGGCCTCGGTCTCCCTCACCTGTGAGTCAAGGGCAACAGCGCCTACTCCAGGACCCAGGGCAGGGTCACTGCGGGGCACTCGCGGCCGCAGGGGGCTTGGGCGCACACACCTGAACACACAGATGGGGGTGGGGGCTGCCCTGACACTCGCTGCGCACACCACCTACTTCCAGTTTTGCTTTGTTTCCCACAGCAAGACTCGGATGGTTGCAGGTCTGAATTCTCTCCACCACCACAAGCTGCTCCTCCCTTGTCCTCCCCGATAATAAAGATTTCAGTTCCTCGTAGGACTCAGGGGCTGTCAAAAACATAAAACATACTCCACAGTTAACATCTAAGAAAAGAGCCACGTTTCTGTTAACAGAGAGCTTAAAAACAGAATAGGGGTAATGTCATTTTGCCAGGAGACAATTTCAGGTGTGTCCTACAGACACACTCCTCCTCCTACCATGACCGCCGATGGCGGATTTAAGGTGTGCTCCGGAGGGTCCCAGGGGTGAGGTGCAGCAGGATGGGCCACTGTGGATCAGTGACAAGGCAGCAGGTGAGGGGTTTAGTGTCCACACTTGCTCAGAAGGAGCTGGAAGAAGCCACATGGCAGAGTGCTGTCACCACCCCAGACTCCCACCGATCTCAGCACACGCCCGAAAAAGCCAGCCTCTGGAGGTGACCGTAAGCCACGGGACAGTTTAGGACACTCTCTAGGACCGGATTCTTCTCCGCACACCAGACCACACAACATACAATGTTTGCTCTAAGGGTTTTTGCAGCCAAATGAGTGTCCAGGTTTGTCACACAGGAAGCCTCCTCACAGGTGACTCCCCCATCTCCCAAGCCCCGCCCCCGTTCTCTGTGGCAGCCACATTTCCACCACAAAAGCATGGCCACAGAAAGAGCACAACGACCTCCAGTGGAAAGGTGTGTGTTGTCTTCCCCCTCCTGCTGGCCCACGAAACTGTCCATAGTCAACACAGGCTGGCAAACATTCTGGCCAGACACTGCTGAGCAGGACCGTGCCCATCACAAGCCCACATATTATAGGTGGGCACATAGCCACGTGCCCAGAAGCACACCCTCGGTCCCCACAGACTTGGCCTCAGTGAGGCCGACTTATCGCCAGGTCACCAAGGTCATCCCAGCACAAAAGAAAACCCAGCGTTTGTCTACCTGCAAACGTATAGGGCAGCTGGTTCCTGGCAGCTTCTCGGGCTCTGTGACCAATGCTTGTTGTCCCTTCCCCCGGGGCCTGCCGGGGCTCTCCATCAGGCTGCCCACAGTCCTCCTCACTGTCCATGTCCGATTCCAGGTCTGAGTGCCCATCGGGGTCACTGCTGTTCTCTGGATCCTCCTCACTCAGGTCTTCACCCTGTTCCTCTTCACTCTCGCCATCACCCGCTTCCCTGCTTTGCTCTTCCTCAATGCTCATCTTCCCATCCTAAAGCAGAACAGGGGGATCCCAGGCCTCAGTACCCCGGGAATGCTACACACACGAGGAGCATGAGTGCCAAGAGCTGCCCCTGCCCTCCACACCGGCTCCATGCCCAGCGGTGTGCTCCGGGGCCTCAGGGCCAGCAGGCTGGGAAACAGCTCCCTGATTCCTACTGCCAGGGCTCTGGGCCAGGGTCAGTGTCTGCCACGGAGCAACAGGGACCCAAGGTGTGGCAGGTGCCCCGGTGGCCATAGGGTCCAGTGTCTGCGTCTGCAGGGACTTCCTGACATTGGGGCTATACCCAGAGGTGGCAGGACCTCAGCACCTGGGGGTCACCTGTGGCTATGCTCTCCGACCAAGTACCCCAGTATTCTGTAAGCACCCAGCCCCTCGCATCCTCCTCGGCTCAGCACACCTGGCCTCCTCCTGGCCTCCTGCCCTGAAACCAGGCTGACTCTCTCCAAAAGCGGAAGGGCACAGACCTCACGGAGTTCTAGGAACTCCATTATTTTACCAGCTCCCTTAACAGCCGTGCTGAGCCTGCAAATAACCATAGGCTTACGAGCAGAGGAAGCTGATGTCGGCATGTGCGGATCCAGCACGAGGCTGGCGGGGCTTCATCCAGGCAGCCTGCCCATGGGTGCGGGATTGGACCAGCCAGGCACTCCCAGATGCAGAGTGCACAGGTATTCTCACAGACCCACTCTCCACCAAGATGAGCCATTCAGATTCCAGAAACCGAGCTTCTGAATTCAGAGAGCAAGACAGCTGGCAAAGTCAAACCCCTTACCGTGTAGGACAGTAGGCGCCTGTCATCTTTGTCCAGAACGAAGCCGTCATTTAAGTCGTCCGCGGACAGGTGCTTCGGTTTCCTAGCCTCGCTGCCCTCGTCCTCGCCACGCATTCTCCGTAGCCGGGCAGCCTGGGCAGGAAGGAAGCGCATTGCAAGAGGCCTGCTGGCCCTGCCCTCCCACCATCCCTGGGCCGGGGTTCCAAGCCTGCCTCTCCCTCGTGTGCGGGGACTATGGAAGCATCACACGTGACACCTCCTACCGCACACAAACGGAAGCATCGCAGCACAAGCGCATCTGGGCATCGGAAGGCAAGCCTGCATGTCTATGGTCTGGCCAGCCCCAAGCCGAGTGGACCTCACTCCCCGCTGCATGGCCACGGGGGTGAGGGTGGGGGCTCAACCATGCGGTTGTCTGCGCACAGGCTGCCAGCCAAAAAGAGGCCCCAGTGGGGCTGGACTACAGGGCCCAAGACAGAACAGCATGTCAACGTTCATTTTTGTTCTAATGCAATAAAAATTTAAAAGTCCTTTTTAAGGGACAGAAAATGAGAAGGTTATGCACTGTACTGTTAGCAGCTGTTTTGAGATAAAAGAATCAGAGCATTCATTTCTTATTTGGTATATCTGGGTATCATCTGCAATTTTTTTGCTTTTAGAATAAAAAATGGAATTTAGAGAAAAAGAAACTTTATAAATTTTAAAGAGTCAAAGAAGATTCCTTTAATAAAACAGCACATCTGCAGCCCACCTCAGAAACAGAGAAGAAAGGCCTCAAACCCAGATCCCAAGGCCCAGAGGATGCTGGGCCCCACGGTGAAGGTCATGGTCACAGTCACGGTCACACCCGCACCTCCAGCTGCTGGAGCCGCTCCTGCTCCTCCTTGGCCAGCTCCTCTTCTGACTTCATCCGGTTAGAGGGCTGGGCCTTCATTTCAAAGCCCAGCTCACGAACCATCATGTCATATGCATCAGGCTACAGCAGAAAAAAAAAACTTTTTACTTCTGGTTGTTTTTTATTTTTAACAATTTGCACAGGCAGCTTCTTGCATATCCAGTAACATGCGGACACCACAATGGAGGGAGCCAGACGGTATCTAAGTCTTTCCTACTTGAAAG
Organism: Martes martes; assembly: GCF_963455335.1. Lineage (NCBI taxonomy): Eukaryota > Metazoa > Chordata > Mammalia > Carnivora > Mustelidae > Martes > Martes martes. Next base: position 140,791,590 of record NC_137889.1, read on the forward strand.
AAAACTGTTTTCATCAGTCTACAGAACCCTTTAAGGTCATAGAGGATTTTCCACTCCTGGACAATTCTCAAAACATACCTGCTTTAACAAAACTAAACATTGCTCGTTAGGCATGAAGCCCACAAAACAGGCTGGGATAAACGTGGCAGCAACAGTGTCAGTGGCCCACAAAGGTGGACAGCTGGCCACATGACATGACCATCGGATGAAATCCCACATACTTCCTAAAAGCCAGACACATAGCTGAATGCCACTTTTCAACAATTTAGACTTAAGTGGTAGGAGCTGCCCACTGTCCAGAGGGAAAACTCAGTAACTGTATATATGGCCATGTGGACATGTAACTGGAAAAGTCAAACACCATCTGAAGAAGCCCTCCTCTTGAAGGACTGCTCCTACCAGGAACATTTTCTTTAGTTATCCAGGTGTAGATGCTGAAGCCTCTTTCTGCCCAGCTCTACACGGACACCACATGGTTCCAGAAACTCCATGAATGCTCACTGGAAAACACAGGAACTAAGAAAAGGATGGCAGCTATCCACGTCAAGAATAGGCCTGAAGGACGCCGGTCTCCACCTTTCCTCCAGAGAAAGGACCAGTCAGCTTGATACCCACCTTGGGTTGCTCCTTCTTATCCCTGTTCTCAGACTTGGGAGTTCTGTGTGTCAGCAGAGTCTGGATTTCTTTCCAGTCTTGGTCCAGCTTCTCCGTGAGCTCCAGGGCACCTTCCCGTTGTGCCTGTCTCTCCCTCTGCAGAGAGAGTACAGACATGAGGCGTGCTGCCGGTGTGGGGCCGTGAGCAAGAAGCCTCACTCGCCAGTCTACGTGTAATGTAGCAGCAGAACAGAGAGCCCGAGAGAGGATCTCAGAAGAGCGGAGCTACAGAATCTCATCACACAGAGCTGAGTCCCCGCTATCAAGTGGCCATCTCGATGCTCTGAGCAGTTTGCTGCTGATCAAAGACAGGCATACACGTCAACATATAAAACCAACCCACCAAAGACACCTCTAACCCCAAAACACAACAGATTGTGAGAAGATATACAAGATGAAATTTAAAATAGTCCTATCCAAAACAAATGCTTCTATTAAGGTCATAGAAGATGTTAAATACAACCTAAACACACACAAGGAAAAGCAGCCCCAGAGCTGTTTCGGGGAGGATCCCCGGGGCCAGAGCGCCGGGAGCACTAACGCACCTTCTCCTGCTTGGACTTGGCAATGAGCTCTTCAATGAGTTCTCTGCGTGACCTCGGCTTCTCCTCCTCCTCTCCTTGCTGCTGCGGGGTCTTCTTATGAAGGAGTCCACCACCACCTCCGAAATGGGCAGCGGTCAGCTCGGCTGGGGACCAAGAGTAGAAAAGGCATCTGTGAAGCTGGTGCTGGTGCCCAAACCAGTTCCTGTACTGGTCTGCCAACGTCTATCCATGGGCAGATCTGAGAACCAATTCCACCTGCACGAACCAATTCTCCCGCAACCTGGCTACACGAGACCGCCGGCACAGGGGCACTTAAGAAATCCCCAGAACGCAGACGTCCGGGTGGCTCAGTTGTTAAGTAACTGCCTTCAGTTTGGGTCATGATCCCAGGGTCCTGGGATCAAGTCCTGCATCGGCTTCCCTGCCCCGTGGAGAGCCTGCTTCCCCCTCTGCCTCTCTGTCTCTCATAATTAAATAATTAATATTAAATATTAATTATTATTAATTAATTAACACCAATTAAGATATAATTATATATGATTAATATAGTAATTAATATCAATTAATATACAGCATAATTAATATTGTGATTAATATGATTAATATTAATTATATAATTAATATTAATATAATTAATATATAACTACTATAATATATAATTAATATAATTAATATTAATTATTAATAATTTAATATTAAATAATTAAATATAATCATATTTAATTATATAATTAATTATATATAATTAATTTAAATAATTAAAAAAGAAAACAAAACAAAAACTTAAAAAAAAAAAAAAGACAAGAAATCCACAGGATGAACCACCCCGAGAAAACTCAGAGACATCAAATAGCCCCTGACCGTGACCCGATGCCCGGAAACACCAAGGATCTACTCGCTCGCCGCGTTTGAATCTCACAAACAATCAGCAAGCACAGTAAAACAAGCTGGAGTCCGAATCTCAGGATGGAGTGCCCAGGATTGGGCCGCGTGAGAACCAACATCCTTCACGCCTGCTCGGGCAAGGCTCAGAGCCTGAGCCTAAGGTCAGGAAGCTGGGGCCGCAGCCAGAGCCATGATGTTTAGTTGGCCCCGTTATACGGCAGAAGAGAGAAAATGCTGTGGGAATCATCAGCTCAGGAATGGACGGAAACCTTAAAAAAACCAGCATCTAAGATGAGAAAACAAGAGGCTAACGTTGGGAGCCATTTCCCCTAAATCTGCCAGGAACAGAAACAGAACATTAGGGCTGGTTTCCCAGAGCAGGACCCACAGCCCTGCCCCTGCTCCCAGCCACACCTGCGCAGGTGACCTGTGTGCAGGAAGGAGAGGCCAGTGTACAGAACTGCTGACTCCGGGCAGGCTCTCGAGGCCACCTGGCAGTGAGTCACCAGGGCCGGGGTGCTCCACTCCCACCAGCTCTCAGCTCCCCCTGCTCTGCCCCCTAGAGCAGCCCTGGGGCTCAAATGTCTGGACTGTCCCTTCCCAGCTACTCAAGGAAATGACCCGAGCAACTCAACTGCCTTTGTCCCAAATCAACTTTTCTCATTCTATTGGGCTTCTCTCCTACCCAGGTGCTCCTGACCACCCTTCCCTACCACGGCTCCTGGAACCCTTGCCTTCAGTCCTCACTCTCCCCAGCTCTCCATCACTCCCCTTAGCTTCCCACCACCCCCTGGGGTGGACTCACAAGTTCGCACAGCTCCTCCTGCCAGCAGCTCGGTACCCTTCCCACACCCTTCTGGAAAGGCTCTTGCCACGTGGCTTGCCCCCGAGCTCCAGGACTCAGCAGCGGCATGCTCTTTTCCTCCCACCCCTAAGGCTGCAGCTTCTACGTGGCCTTCCCCGGATGTTGGATGGCATTTCAAGCTGCCCGAAGCCGGTGTGTGTCACAGCGTAGCCCATCTTGGTGACTGGCAGTCCCACATCATTAGGTGCTCCAGCTGAAACCCTGGGAAGCCTCTGATCCCTTGCACACCTCCATCACAACGAGGTAAGAGCTACCCGACAGGGTCGACCTCTCCTACTCTAGGGGAGGTCACCGCATCACACAGCTGGACAAAATATGTGTTTCCTATTGATTCATTTGTAAAGTTACAGTAAATACACACACATTTAAAAGTAAGAGCTTTTCTAAGTTACTTGGGTTCTGAAGAGCTCATAATCAGAATCAAAGGATGCCAGAGAATCTCTATGGAACAGTCGAGCCCCCAAGACCCAACAATGGGAACACATGGAGCCTGACCCCCTCAGTCACTCAGAAATCACAGCCTCTCATGCTGATAAGCCCAAGGCCAGTCGCCCTGTGAAGACCAGCTTGTCAACACGAAGATACCAAGTGCCTACCTTCATCATAGTGAGTTAGGACCGCCCAAGTGACCACATTTAACAGGTAAGCACGCAAAAAAAAAAACTCAAACAATGAGCCATACAGAAAGGCACAGAGGACAGAACTAGCGGACTGTCCCCTTGCTCCCAACCCGTACCAGACAGTGTTCCCCGTTCCTCAGTGTCGCTGTCACTATCGACAATGTCATTATGCTTCTCGATGTCTGCCAAAGACTGGCCGTAATGAGTTAATTCTTCATCTTCATTTAGGTTGTAGATGCTTTTTTTCTCATGTTGCCGCTGACAGAAGAAGAAAAAAATCAGCTCCCTACAATTTCCACATCTGTTCAATAGCAAAACCCCGTTATTTTCCCACTGTTTCTATAACGTGGCAATGTAGCCCAAGCACATCAGACTTTCTGGGTCATTTGAGCAATGCTCCGGAGATAAACAGAGCCCACAGGAGGTAAACCATTCAGGGGCCAGCATGAGCCATGGCTAAATCCTGCCAGTGTTCCACCATTGACCAGCTCTCCACCCAACCAAGCCAGGGGCTGCACATTGGTCTAGAACTCAGGACACATCACCACCGTGTCCTGGAGTCACGACACTTCTCCACCCGGCTGGTGGCAGACAAGGAGCAGCACACACACTGTACCTCGTGGGGGGTGTGCCCACGCGAGTGTAAGTGAATGACAGGGCAACCGCCTGCTTGTGCTGGACTTCCGTGAGCAAAGGCGGCGTCAGACCCCCTCCCGTTGTCCTGCACACCTGCTGCTCCAGGGCAAACCTCTTCATCATCTTCTCCTCCGAGCTCATGGTGCTACTGTACTCCCCGAAGCGCTTATCTGTGAACACGTTGGACTTGTCCCTTTCCTTGTATTCCTTCAGTAACGTCTGGGTGCGCTGGAAAAGAGATCACAGAAATATCTCGCACAGGTCCTGGCAACTTTGAGCTCCGATGGCTTGGTGATCTTGGTCCCTACAGAGGAACTGCTCCCACAGGGGACACACGGTGGCTCCAGTGAACTGTAAGATGCCACTGACACCAACAGTCAAAGAAAGGGCTAATCTACTGGCTGGAAAGACAGGTCTCAGTTACTGAGGAAGCGGGATTGCCCCTGTACAATGAAGGCAGAGAGGACTGTGTTTGGAGCTTAGGGGGCTCTCTGGGGTGCACCTTGGGACTTCCGTGCCCAGAACTAGAAGTGAAAGAAAAACAGTAGCAACTTCAAGAAAGCCAAAAGATGAGCACGGAGAAGTCGCTCCGCCAGGTAGAGAGGCCAGAGGAGCTCAAGTTCCAGCCGAGAGGAAGGGAAACGAACAAGGAGCTGAAAAGGACGCTGTATATGTCAACTACAATGTCCTGACCGATTAGACACAGAGACTGTAGTAAGATCGCCTATTTTCTCTTTGTCACATGGATGTCTTCGTTTGTATACAGTCAGTCCTTGCTCCTCTGGGATTCCAGGTCTGCAAATCTGCCTACTTGCTAAAGGTTACCGTGACCCCAAACCACTACCTACAGCACTTTCGTGGTCATTCATTCATGTGAGGCCTAGGAGGTACAGTCATGAGTGTGACAGCTTGGACTCTGGGGGCGGGAACCTAGCCTCTCTGACCCCAGAGGCCTCACCTTCCTGCTGGCTGTTGCTACAGGATCACAAGAATTTACACAAGATGGCTCCGGACAGAGCTGGGCACGGGTACTGCTGTGTGTTACACACTCAAGTGTGGGTTTGGAGCTCGGCTTCCCCACTCCTGACCTGAAGAAAATCCTGGAATCCTGGAACGGCTCCTCGTCTCCCATTTTCTCATGTGTAAATGGGGATAATACCAGTACTCCCCTCATAAGGGCGACTGTGTGCTTCTTGGTACAACACCTGTGCCATTGGGAGAGATGACAGACACATCAACTCGGCTTATCTCGCTGCTGGTGTGAGAATGGAGAGTGAGGCCCAGCCACCCCCAACACGGCTCTGGGACCCGCATCCACAGTCTCGCTGTGCACAAAGCTGCCGCCCAGTGCCACGACTGACTGGAGCAGAAGACACATGGGACAGTGCATTTGATTCTGAGGGATGGTCACCGTCGGGAAGACTAGGCCCACCTTGCCACCCTGTGTGCTCTGATGCACACAGCATGCTCCAACTGCCTAGACAACCTGAGTCCCCTCAGCACAGCTGAGTTCTCCCACCCCATGCTGTGCCACACACTCTGTGACAGAGGACAGTGTACCTTCGTCTCCACCTCTGGCATTTTGCTCACCCTTCTGATCTCGAGTGTGACTCCCTCTATGAAGGAGTTTCTGATCTTCCTATCCTATCTTCTGACTTGAGCCCCCAAAGCACAAGGGATCAGAGGAGGCACCAACACCTGCCTCCAGGCCATTCACTGCAGGCCTTCGCACAGGGGACCAAGGTGACTCCGGCTGGTACTATGGGCATAAGCAAGCTGCCCTGTTTGGGCTGTAGGGCTTGGGAAAGTAGCAGACGTGGTGACTAGTGCTGGCCCCTGGGGGATATGGGGGGGACAAGACAGGACTTTTTGGACAAACTGAGTTGCAAGAGGAAAAGCAAGCACAACAGGTTGTGCCCAGATCGTTAAGGGGTCTGAGAAGGACAAGCTGAGAAACTTAATAAAAGCTAGTATTTAGATATCACCTAGTATGTACTCAATTCGCCACTTAACCTTTCAATGACCGTTAGAGAAAGGATGGGTATTATCATCTGAGCTCTAGAACTGAGAAAACACGCTTAGCTAGTGGAAACAAATGGGGCCCCTCTAGAGCCCACGGGGACGCACGGGACGCGGGACGGACGTTGTGGGGGACGCACGGCCCCGGCCATGCACGCGCCCCCGCCCCCGCCGGTCCCCGCGGCGCGGCCCCTGAGCCTCACCTTCTTCACGGCCCGCGCGCGCGACAACCCAGCCCCCCCATAAATTCATCTTGTCAGCTCCTTGCAGTAAGGATGAGAGCCGGTTCAGTTCGAAGGTCTGAACAGCGCCCTGGTGTCAGAACAGGGATGGCAGGCCCAGGAAGGCTGGGGTCCGGTCTTCACTGACCTCCATCTCCCAGCAGCTAGGAGGGAGGGAGCTTCTAGCTTCACATTCAAACCCAGGGCAAGCCCCGCCCTTCGCTGAGACCCTGCGAAACGCGCAGGTCCTTTCCGTGCCCCAACTTCCCCCCGCATCCTGATGTTTTCCATAGGATACTATGGGTCTTCCCCACGGCAACAACTAACACTATCACACCGAAGACCACGTCTCGGAGGCCGCACACGGAGTACCGTCTGAACAGAGCCCGAAAGGCGCGGGATACTCGGGGACCGAAAGCACGGAACGTGGCGTTTCGGTCCCCACGCGCGGGACACACTGCTGCGCTCGGAAAGAGAGACGCCCTCGTCCCCCGACATCCGTGACCTCCCTCCCCTGCGAAGGCAAGGATGCGCGGCCGCCGGACCAGAGGCGCTGCAAGCCCCCGCGGGGGCGGCTGCAGGAGGCGCGCACGGGCGCCCCGCGCCGGGGCCCGGAGGCCGGGAGCACACCCGCGCCGCGTGCCCACCTAGCGCCGCTTCCCAGGCCAGCTCCCTGCAGTTCGCCCGGGGGAGACCGGGGACTCGCTCTCCGCCCGCGGGACGCACGGCCCCGGCCAGGCACGCGCCCCCGACCCTCACCTTCTTCACGGCCCGCGCGCGCGACACTCCAGGCTGCCCCACGGCGTGGCGCGCCTTCCTGCCCAGCACTGGAAACTTCTGTCGGTTCACCTTCACCTCGAACGGGTTGGGGTTGGGTCTCGCTCGGCCGCCTTGCGGCCCCGCCGGCGCCCCGGCTCCCCTTTTGCGCGCCGCCGCCGGCCTGGCCTTGCCCATGGCGCCCCCGCCAGCCCGCAGCCACACTCTGCCGGCCGCTGGGCGGACCGCCGCCGGAAATACAGGCGGCCCCGGGGCACCGCCCCGTCCTTGTCGCGCGATAGCCAAAGAGCCGCCGTGACTACACGCAGCCCGCAGGCCAACCTACGCGTCTGCAGGCGAGCGACTACAACTCCCAGCAGGCCACGCCCCGCCCGACGCCCCCCCCCCGCGCGCGGCCTTCTGGGAGCGGATGTGCCCCGTGCAGCGCCGCCCTGCGCCGCACCTGCCTCAGGGCGCGGTGGCGAGGGCAGCGCTCGGTTCCGTCTTCTGGGAAGCCGTTGGAGGGAGCCGGCCGCGGTGCGGGTAGGCGGCGGCGGCGGCAGTAGCAGCCGCCGCCGCCGGGGCGCGGCACAGCCGCGGCCGGGGAGCCCTCCCTGAGGTGGGGCTCGGCGGAGACTCCGGGCGGCCCGGGAGCCGGGCTCCGAGGAGCAAGTTGCCCGTGCCAGGCGCGAGCGATGCGGACGAGAGCCCGGGCCCCGGCGCGGCGGCGGTGAGCGCGGAGTTCCCCGGCGACCGCGCTGCCGGCTCCCCTCGCCTCAGCGACGCCCCCGCCGAGGGCCCGGGCCCCGAGGACCAGGGCTCCCCTGGCCAGCGCCGGCAGCGGCGGCGGCGGCGGCGGCGGCGGCGGCGGCGTCGCAGACGGGCCCGGAGGCGGCGCGGCGGGTGGTGGTCGTGGCCGTGGCCGTGGCGGCGGCGGCAGCGGCGGCGGCAGGAGCCACAACTGGAGGGCCGTCGGCGGCGGCGGCGGGGCAGCTCCCCCGGACCCCGCGCGGGGTCGCCGGGGCAGGTGGCGTCCTGCGAGGAATGCGCGGAGGTGGCGGCGCCTTCTCCTTCGCCGTCCCCTCCTCGCGCCCGCGGATCCCGGTGGCGGCGGCGGCGGCGGCGCCATCGGGCTGTGGAACTTGAGAATCTCGTGGCCAACACGCTGCTGCTGAAAGCTCGCCAAGGTGGGTGCACGGCGGGCGCCCGACTCCCAGCCCACCCGGAGCCTCCGAGGAGCCCAGAGCCCCGCCCCACGTCCCGCCTGGCCTAGCTCTCGCGACCCCCGGGTCTGCGAGGCGTCCGCTGCCTTGCACTCTCTCAGTACCTCGGGACCCCAGGTATAGGTGGTCTGCGCCCAGCGCTCGTTAGTTTGAGCCTGCTGCGTGGGCCTGCCGCCCCCCCGCACCGTCCAGTGCGTCAGCGCCCGGCGAGCAGTGTCCTACCCCGATAACGGGGAGGCGGGAGCGCCGAGCGAAGCCGGCAGGAAACGACCGTGCTTTTGTGGTCTGCGCTGCCCTGTGCGAGAGCCGTCCTGTAGTGTCTGCGGATCGGTATTTGGGCGCAGCGTCCTGATTTTAGGTCTGATCTGCGGCTTTGTGGTGTGTGGAGTGGAAACAGGTCAGGAGGAATTCGGAAAGGCAGCGGTTGGCTCAGCCCTTCCGCTCGGAGGTCGCTGGTAGCGTCCTGTGTCTTCCATGAGGCGGGAGAGCCGGCGACCAGCTGCCCACCTGCGGTTCTTCAGCCCCTGGCCTGATGCCGGCGATGGAGCAGGTGCTGCGTTCTTGTGCTTCGACCGCGATCCGCGCCCGCCGGACGGGCACAGTGGCCAGAACTCCGAATGGAAGACCACGGGGGTGGGGGGTGGGGTTATGCGCAACGTCCCAGGGCCGGGAAGGGGTGCTCCTGGTGACTCAGGGTGCTCCTGGTGACTCAGGGTGCTGTTGGCAAGCGCCAGTGAATTCCTGTTGTGATTGGAATAGCGAGTAACGTTTTGTGGAAGAAGTTAACCTGGAAGACAGCTCTTTTCAGATATTTGGGGTTTGTTTCCTTTTGAATCCACCCCCCTTCCCATCTGTGTCCTAGGTGTCTTTCATGAGGAAAAGTGGGATCCCAAAGTGCCTGGTTCCTCAACTCACCGGAGCCCTCGGGTCAGAAACATTTGAAAGGAATTCTTGAAGTAACAGTGACTGGTGCCGAGAATTAGGTGCTCAAGTGAGGGTTTAAATGGAAGGATCCAGATTTAAGAAGTAGTGAACTTTTATTTTCTAAAGTGGCTCTTCTGTGAAGAGTTGAGAATAGAGGGGCGCCTGGGTGGCTCTGGGTTAAAGTGGGTTAAAGCCTCTGCCTTCAGTTCAGGTCATGATCTCAGGGTCCTGGGATCGAGTCTCACATCCGGCTCTCTGCTCAGTGGGGAGCCTGCTTCCCCCTCTCTCTGCCTGCCTCTCTGCCTACTTGTGATGTCTCTCTCTGTCAAATAAAATCTTAAAAAAAAAAAGTTGAGAATAGAGATCTTCTCTTGAATTATTTTGAATAGAAGACTGAAGTTGGGTGGGAAGAGAACAGGGTCTTACTCTTCTGTTAAGGTGGTGGGGCGACCTCAGCAGTAGGTTTCAGTGGAACGTGTGATTGTGTCCTGTGTTTCTCACTTTGAACTCCAGGTTGGTCACAGAGATGAATCGTCCTTCGTGGAAATCGGCTCTGACCCAACCTCAGCCTGTTTTCTTTCCACTGTATCATCCTCTCTGGGTGTAATGTACGAAAACAGGCTATCAAGCAGATTTCTGTACAACGCTGTAGAGATTAGATGAGGAGGTAAAATGTAAGTGCTTTCGAAGTGCTAAATACATAAAACCAGGGGCTCCTGGCTGGCTCAGTCGGAAGAGCATGCTACTTACTCTTGATCTCCGGGCTGTGAGTCCGAGCCCCATGTGAGATATAGAGATTACTTAAAGAAATACATAGAACTAGTATTTCCTGTCATAAAGCCTAAGACTGCAGTGATTCATCCTTCCTTTCTTCCTTCCGTCCTTTTTTATTTATGTTTTTTTAAAGATTTTATTTCTTTATTTGACGGACAGAGATCACAGGCAGGCAGAGAGACAGGAGGAAGCAGGCTCCCCGCCAAGCAGAGAGCTCAATGCGGGGCTCGATCCCAGGACCCTGAGATCATGACATGAGCAGAAGGCAGAGGCTTTAACCCACTGAGCCACCCAGGCGCCCCTAGAATTTTTTCTTGTGTTACACCTTTGCTAAGCAATTTGTGACCTTTCATAGCTTTAAATAATAACCTTAAATTGTTTCACATCCTACTTCTGAGGAGACTTTCACCCCATTTTGTCTCTCGGAGAAATTGACAGCATGAATGCGGGGGGAAGAATAAGGATGTGTACATCGAGTGTGGATTTGGTCTTACATGTAGTATTCATTTCAGCCGATGGTGTTTTTAGCAGTTGATTGGCATCTCCTGCATAGTTAATACATCTGGTATCATTCATACTGTTTCTTGCTGAGGCCTCCTTCCCAGGATTTTGGTTGTATGGGGTTTCTAGAAGTAGCTTACAAATCTTTTGATTCCGAAAGTATAGTAGCTAATATTTTTTGTTTTCCTTCATACTTCATTTGATCCCACACCCAAGAGCTACTTAATGCATTTTTGTTATTTAAAAAAATGAACACTTTTGCGTTCTTTGCACCTGTTCTTGTTTGCTGGCTATTCCAACCTTCAGTGCATCAGGTCCTCCTTGCTTTCTTCTTGTTCAATTCTTTCCACCCTTCCAGATTCTGGTTTACCTTCATCTTCGTAGCTTGGTCTGATTCTCCCAGCTTGGAGAGTGTGCACTCTCTGCCCTCAGGGAATTTGAAACTTGGGGTTCAGAACATGGCATAGTCAGTGATTATCCAGCTAAATTGTAATCTGTGAATGCATGGACAAGGCATAGGTTTACTTTGATTTTTTATCCCTTTCAGTGCTACCTAGCCATATAATCTGTACTTGGTAAAACCACTGGAGACTAAGGGGGTGATTTGTTATTTTGCTGAATTCAAGAAAGAGAAGGTGAAATTCATACTAAAAACAAAAGGATTGGCTACATTTGGAGGGAATAAAGTGTGTTCCAAGTTTGCTGTAGAGTCTAGTGGTTGAAAAGGATAGCTAACATCAGTGCCCGTTTCCTCTGTCCAGGCAGCACGCTAAATTCTTTATGGGCAATATCCCAGCCAGTCCTGTCCCTCCTTTCCTAACCTCTTCTAACCGGACTGACGATAATTCTACTTCTCAGTGTTAAGAGGATTGCATGGGATAATGTGGCACAGTGCTTGGTGCTCAGAAAGTGCTGAGTAAAGGGGAGTAGTTGTGGCTGTAGACTTTGTTGTTACGTCCAGTGTCATGATGAAGAGTTGGCGCTTGAATATGAAGTTTTGTTAATTGACCTTGAACCTCATTCTTTGTCTCAGTCCATGCTCATTCTAGATTTCCCAAAAACATAGCTTTCCTTTTCCTGAATTCTCACTTGTGGGAGGTCCTTGTACCTCATTTAGCCTTAAGCTTTGTTATTTCTCACGTCCATTCCTGTCTGTCCTCATCTAGTGCGCACACACACCCTTGCACCCCCTCCCCCAATGCCGGGGTTCTTTATATCTCTTAAGTTGACTGAGGGACAGAATTTCCTCGCTGGTCTATTTCCAGACTTTCTTCTCCTTTGTCATCTCCAGTGCTATTAGAACACTCTTTCTAAAACACAGATTTGTTCTCTTAATCTTCAGTTTAAAATGCAGCCCTAGACCTCCATTCCAGGATCTCCACAGGGTCCTCCCTGTCCTCGCACCCAGTAGATGCTCTACAAATGCGGACCGTGACTGAGGACAAAAGAGCGCATCTCAGGAATTCTTTCCATACCTATGATACCAGAAATTAAGGTTTCAAACTAAGCTGTCTTTTTATTATTTATTTAATTATTTTTTAAAAAGATTTTATTTTATTTATTTGACAGAGACAGAGATCACAGGTAGACAGAGAGGCAGGCAGAGAGAGAGGGGGAAGCAGGCTCCCTGCCGAGCAGAGAACCTGATGCAGGGTTCGATCCCAGGACCTTGAGATCATGACCTGAGCTGAAAACAGGCTTAACCCACTGAGGCACCCAGGCGCCCTAAGCTGACTTTTTAGTCGTCTGGAAATAGGGAACAAACACTGAGGTTTTATTCACCTTTGGAATGTCACTAGTGAGTGCTTTTTGTTTTATTTAAATTTAATATTTCTGTTTTTATTAAATCAGTATTAAAATGTAATTATATCTACAGTGCAACCTCTAGTTCTTCTTTCAGTATTTACATGCTCGTCGCTAACAAAGACAGTGGAGTCAGCCATAACTAATTATGATGTTAGCAAAAAGCCAAACACATGTGTTTTTTGCTTTTTAGAGTGGAAACTATTTGTTTTTACCAAATTGAAAGAGCATTCCTCGTTCAAAGAACACATGGCAATACTATCTTTGTGGCCCCCTTACTCCTGTGCTGCTTTGTCTCACTTCCTGGCAGAGACATTGTGATTGAGTGTTTGCAGGGTAATCCTAGATATTTTTTGGTGAGCATTTGTGTGTACTAGATTTGCCAGTTGGATAGGCTGCTGAACTGGTTGCATCCCATACCACCCCCCCACCCCACCACCAACCTCTAGGAGCAGGTGTTCTTACCACTTTTACAGATGAGGGAAACAGAAGTGACTTGCTCAAGGTCACATCACTAGTAAATGGGAGCATCAAGGTTCAGCCCAGGTCTGTCTGGCCCCCAATACATGCTCTAACCAGTCATGTAATGCTGTCGAAACACTCCTCAGTTTGCTGCTTTTAATGAAAACAGGTTGATCTTTTGTCTTTAGCTTCTGGCATGAAATTAGCTTTCTAGATGTAGGAATGTCATGTGGCTGGTTGGACCGCGTGAAAGCACGGTTGATAGAGGTTGGGATGTGGCGGGGAAGTTGGGGCCGTTGGATTCTCATCTGACAAGGAGAACTTCGGAGACATTGTCTGTGTTTGCACCCTGAGAACTGCAGAGCCAACAGCGTTGTGCAGAGTTATATCAGGAGTCATACCAGAGCTGAAAGTGATGGTGAAGCATTTGGCCATGGGGCAGAGCCTTCTTGATGTCACTCTGGTTCTAGAAGGAAAGGATTTGGAGCCTCTCTGCTCCCTGTTTTGATTACATTTGCCTAGCATGCTCAGTGCTCTTTCCTTCAAGTGCTTCATTGGGTTAAACACAGTGTTCTCTCAAAAGGACAGCCTCCTTATGCCCTTCATCAAGCTAGGAACAGAATTTGTGACTGGTTCTGTTCTACTAATTAAAAAAAAAAATTTCCAACGGATCCATAACTTTAAAAATCAGAGAATAAAAGGACTTCTGACAGAAAGTTCTAGCCTTCCTCATACTCCTTTTCTTCCTCTAGACTGAATGTTTATCCCTTTACTCGCCCCACCAATTCACATGTTGAAACCCAGTTCCCGATGTGATGGTATTTGGAGGTGCTTAGTTCATGAAGGTAGAGCCCTCATACAAGGGATCTGTGTCCTTATAAAAGACACCCCACAGAGCTCCCTGGTCCCTTCAGCCACATGAGGACACATTGAGAAGACAGCCTTCTGTGAACTGGGAAGCAGGCTTTCACCAGACGCTGAGTCTGTGCACCTTGATCATGGACTTCCAGTCTCTAGAACTGTGAGAAAGAAGTGTTGTTTATAACCCCCCCACTCCCCCCACCCATGTATGGTATTTTGTTACAGCAGCAGGAGCAGACGAAGACCCCACTCCCCTCAGGTGCAGCCGCACTGATTCTTCCCATGACTTCTCTTTTAGGTACTCTGGCAGTTACTGTTGAATTTCCAAAGAATAGTGCTCGTCCATTTAGACTTCTATTAGCCTTATGCTGTTGGATGCGGACGTAGCTCCCTTAAACCAGCTCCTCCATCTTCTTTCTCCCTCATTCATGTAGTTACATCGCTATTTAAATTCCCGTATTGGTTATCGTTTTAACTTAAAAAATTATTGGAATTCTCAGACTCTAAGACGTTTGCTCAAAAGGCATGAAGTGTTATTTTACTGTTTATATTAGTCAGTTTGGGCTGCCATTACAAAAATAACACAGATTGAGTGGTTTAAACAACAGAAATGGTTGGGTTTTTTGTTTTTGGTTTTGTTTTGTTTTTACGGTTTTGAAGGCTAAGAATCCAAGGTCAAGGTACTGGCATGGCTGATTTCTGGTGAGGCCTCTTCCTGGCCTGTATAAGGCTGTCTTCTCCCTGCGTCCTCCCATAGCCTTTCCTCTTGTTTATGCTGAGAAACAGATTTTTCTGGTGACTCCTCTTAAGAATTCACCTGTCAGATTGGAGCCTTAGCTGGCTGACCATCTCATTTAAACTTAGTTACCTCCCTGAAGGCCCAAACTCCAGTTATAGTTCCGTTGGGGTTAGGACTTCAGTGTGTGAATTTGGAGGTGAGAGTGGGGTGCTGGGGTACAAGACAGTCTGTAACACTGTTTTAATTTGCATTTTCCTAATTACCAGGGAGATTGAACATGTTTTTGTAATGGGGGTGATTTAACTTTCCTCTTAGTAAATTGCTTGTCATATCTTCTGCACAATGAGGGCAGAGTATCTTACTGATTTCTAGCATCATGTATACATTGCACAAATCCCCCATTCTCTCATCTGCTGTATTAGTTTCCTATTGCTGCTCTAACAAGCTACCACAAACCAAATGGCCTGAAATAACACAGATTGTTTTGTTACGGTTCTGGAGGTCAGAAGTCTGAACTGGGTCTTGCTAAGCTAAAATCAAGATATCAGAAGGGTTGCGTTCCTTTCTGGAGCTTCTAGGGAGAATGTTACTGGACAGAGAACCGGTTCTGAACTCAGGTTTGTCTGCTTGCTGTTCAAAAATTAATGCTCTAGAGACAAGTGACAGTGAGAAAGGAAAGCCGTTTTAGTCAGGAAGCTGGCAACCTAGAAGGCAGGTGAACAGACATCTCAAAAACCGTCTTCCCTGTCCAGGCCAAGCTGGAAGGATTTTAGAGGAGAAGGCATGGGAGAAGGGAGGGGGCTGCATGCAAGAGAAGCAGGTGCTTGGATGGTGAATCCAGTGTCGGGACCCTGAATAGACTCACTGGCATCAGTGACAGCTGTTTTTCAAATGTGGTCAGGCCTCCTCTTCTGGGAAAGTTTGGTCCTTCACTCCTGAAGGCCAGTGGTTTGCAAATCCTAAGAGGTTGGGTCTGTGAGGGAGGATGTGGAGTAACAGCAGCCAGACTCTCACACGATGCTCGTTGCAGTGTGGAACTGGAGACCCCAGCAGTGTCTGATAAACACACCTGCCCTGTGATCTGGTGATTCTCCTTCCGGATGTCCCCAGTTCAACGGGCACAGGCCCACATTCGAGAATGTTTATAGGGGCTTTATTCATAACAGTCTCAGGCAGGAAACAGCCCAATCATTCCTCCCTGAGAGGATGGATAAAGCAGTACCGATATGTGTAGTGCCGTGCAGCAGGAAAAAGAAAGAGCTGATACATGCAAGAACATGGATGAGTGTCGGGAGTATTAGGTTAAGGAAAAACTCAGAAGAGAGCGATCCTCAGTGATTCCAGTGGTATGATGTGAAAGTAACCCATGATAATACAAATTAGAGTGGTAATTGCCTTGAAGAAGGGAGGGATTGACACCAAAAAGGCAGGAAGGAACTTTCTGGGGTGATGAAAATGTGTATTGGGGCACCTGGGTGGCTCAGTTGGTGAAGCATTTGCCTTCAGCTCAGGTCATGATCTCAGGGTCCTGGGATGGAGCCCCAGTTGGGCTCTCTGCTCAGCAGAGAGTCTGCTGCTCCCTCTCCCTCTCCCTTTGTGCCCTCTCTGTCTCTCAAATAAATAAATAAAATCTTTTTAAAAAAAATTTTTAAAAATGTGTATTGATTGATCAAGCTGGTAATTATGCGGGTGTATATACATTTGCAATATTTCATTGAGTGATACTATTAAGATTGGTGCAATTATTGTGAAAATTGTGTCTGTTGAAAGTACTTTTTTAAGGAAAAACATTTTATAAGATAGGGCTTCTCTGTTCCTGAAAGATTTGGTAAACCTGGCTCACAAAACTGCCTGAATTTGGAGTCTCCCCTGGCCCTCCCCGACCCTCCTGACTTGGAGGCGGGGATAGGGATGGTTCTTTTTATTATCAATTTAGTTTCTTTAATACTTACCGTGACCTTCAGAACTGTTTCTTCTCGAGTTAGGTTTGGTAACTTAGGTTTTCTGAAAAAATTCTTTTCACCTAAGCTTTCAAATTTATTTGGCGTTAATGTTATTTGTAACACTTTCTATTTTTACAGCTGCAACTGTGATCTTTTTAATTTAGAATATTATTTGTGTGGGTCTTTTATTTTTGTTAGGCTTGCAAAAGATTTTTGTTAATCATTTCAATGAACCAGAGTTTGGTTTCATATGCTCTTCTCAGTTATGTTTGTCTTCTGTTTTATTAATTTCTGCTTATATTGTATTCTTCATTTTGATTTGCCTCTAGCTACTCAAGTTGACTGCTTAACCCATACTTTTTAAACTTTCTTGTTTTAAAATAAATAAATTTAAGACTCTGACTTTAAAGTATTGTGTTAACAGCAGCCCATGAGTTTCTTCATGTGGTTTTTTTCATCTCAGTTATGTTTAATGATTCTGATGGTGATTTCTTTGTTAAGCCTTGATTATTTGACTGTGATTTTTAAGAAATTATATATTCATGGCACCTTTTTAAATGATCCTTTTTATTGGTGATTTAATGATAGATGATCAGAGTACATGGTCTTCATAATATCAGTATTTTGGTATTCATTGAAATATACTTTGTAAGCTGGTACATGGTCAATTTTTATAAATGTTTATCTGTTCTTAGGAAGAATATGTGGTTTTTATTTGCTGGGTAAGACCGCTTAAGCTTACTATTGTTACTATATAAATAGACTCTATTTTTATTGTTTTTTGTCTTTTTGATAATCAGTTTATGATAAAGTCTTGATGAAATCTCCCACTAAGGCTGTGGATTTTTAAATTCATTTTCCCTGATTTGGTTGATTTTTATTTCCAAGACACTGTTAAGTATTTACTAGTTACTGATTTCAGTTATCTTCTTGTTGGGTTATTGTTTTTTTAATTATTTATGTAAGGAACATCTCTGTCCCCACCAGTGCATTTCAGTTTTCCTTAAGTTGTATTTTCATTGGACATGCCTTTTATTTTTTTTTAAAGATTTTATTTATTTGACAGAGAACACAAGTAGGCAGAGAGTCAGGCAGAGAGAGAGAGAGAGAGAGGAAGGGAAGCAGGCTCCCTGCTG
The DNA here is from genome assembly GCF_963455335.1 of Martes martes. Classification (NCBI taxonomy): domain Eukaryota; kingdom Metazoa; phylum Chordata; class Mammalia; order Carnivora; family Mustelidae; genus Martes; species Martes martes. The sequence continues at coordinate 140,809,157 of NC_137889.1, forward strand.
AGCAGAGAGCCTGATGCGGGGCTGGATCCCAGGACCCTGGGATCATGACCTGAGCTGAAGGCAGAGGCTTTAACCCACTGAGCCACCCAGGTGCCCCTGGACATGCCTATTATTATACCTGCCCTTTTGTGTGTGTGTGTGTGTGTGTGTGTGTGTGCACGCGCGCGCGCTAATTTTTGCTGTTTTCCCTCACCCTGCCTTTTGGTGTGTTTTTTGAATGCTTTGGATGTGTCTCGTAAATAACATGTAGCTGGATTTTGATAGTTTCTCCAGTCTAATAATCTTATTCTTCTATTTATTTAATTTTTTTAAAAGATTTTATTTGTTTGACAGAGAGATAGCAAAAGTAGGCAGAGCAGCAGGCAGAGGGAGAGGGAGAAGCAGGCTCCCCACAGGGAGCCCAATGTGGGGCTTGATCCCAGGACTCTGGGATCATGACCTGAGCCAGAATCAAGTGAGACACTTAACCAACTGAGCCACCTGGTGCTCCTAGATGTCCCCCTTTTTAAAGACACTAGTCATGTTGGGTTAGGACCTACCCGAATGATCTCATTTTAACTTGATTACCTCTGTATTATAAAGACCCTGTCTCCAAATACGATCATATTCTGAAGGGTGAGAATTAGCTGAAGGTTAGGACTCTAAAACATCTTTTTTGAGGAGGTACTAATTCAACCCATACCTTTAAAATAGATGAAGGAAGCCTATAGAGGGGGACCTTCAAACTTTTGGGACTTCAAATGCTTTGGCCCCACATACGTCTCTAGTTTTTGGGACACAATATACTACCCTAGTGGACTTTGCCTCTTGTTTTTGCGCCCCTCAGGCTTTAGGATAGTGGAGGGTCTTCTATGTAAGTAGCCTGGGCCATGCCAACCACAGTTGATATTGGGTATGGTCCCATGACTAAATGTGTGTGCTCTTCCTTTTCTTGCCTGATTTCTTTCCTTCTGGTCTTCCTGTCTTGAAATGGTTATGGTGAGCACCACCCAGCTCATCTTGAGGCTGACCGCACCTGGATGGGACAGCTCAGAAAATTGGAGCTGGACTTTGGTGTGATGTGTCGGTGGAGAATTTTGGAATCAAGGACTGCTTACTGAGGGGCAGGGTGGCTTCTCTGGCTCAGTAGCATGTGTGCCCCAAGCCTGCTGCTATGACGTGTATGTTTGTGTCCTCTCCCTATTTAATTATTGAAACTCTAATTACTAGTGTGATGGTTTTTGGAGGTAGGGCCTTTGAAAGGTAATTATGGTTACATTAGATCGTAAGGGTGGGCCCCTATGATGGAATTAATGTCCCTATAAAAAGAAGGAGAGGCACCGATCTCTCTGTTCAAGTGCATGTATCAGGGAAAGGCCCATGAGTACATAATGAGAAGATAGCCATCTACAAACCAGGAAGGGCCCTCACCAGTCACCGAATCTGCTGACACCCTGGTCTAGGAATTTCTAGCCTCCGGAACTCTGACAAATAAGTGTTTGTTGTTAGATCACCCAGACTATGGTATTTTGTCATAGCAGTCCAAGGTGACCGAGACACCAGTGGAGAGGTTCCCATTCTTCTGTCTCTCCTTCACCTTGTGATCTTCAGACCAACCCAGGGAATCTTGTCTAGGGAGAAGGGAGCCTTTTGTATTGATAGCTCACCCACGTGGTTCATGGGATGTGTGTGTGCACCATTGTGTTTAGTGAAATGTGGGTGAGGCCCTGTGTTTGGAGGTACACGGTGGGTGTGCAGTATTGTGTTTGTGTCATTTGCTCTTTAAACAAGTAAGTTTTGAGTGAATTATGTGCTGGGTTCTGAGCTCTCACCTCTACCACTTCATGAAAGCCACCCTTGTCAAGATATCCAGGGTCAGGGTGCCTGGGTGGCTCAGTGGGTTAAAGCCTCTGCCTTCGGCTCAGGTCATGATCCCAGAGTCCTGGGATTGAACCCCGCATCAGGCTCTCTGCTCAGCAGGGAGCCTGCTTCCTCCTCTCTCTCTGCCTGCTTCTCTGCCTACTTATGATCTCTGTCTGTCAAATAAATAAATAAAATCTTAAAAAAAAAAAAAGATATCCAGGGTCAGTTCTTAGTCCTTATCCTACTACACCTGTGGGCTGCACATGACATAGCTCATCATAGGGTCACCTCACTCAGTATGTCCTTCTAGACCAGCACCCTCCAAGGTTTTCTGCTGTTTCAGTGCTTGTCCTTAGACCGCTTGACTGGTTGCCTCTCATTTGCTAGACCTCTTCATATTGAAATCCTCCCAAGGCTCAGTCTGTGGAGTCTCACTCCCTTATGATCTTATCCAGTAACATGTTTTGGAGCAGGCTGCTGTCTCTCAAATTGAGATCTGCAGACTGGACTTTTTCATTGAACTGCTGCTCATTCTCCACTTGCCCACTTGACATTGCTACTTGGAAACCATCTGCGTGCATGCATGAATGCACAAACACACACACACACACAGTCAAAACTATTAACGCCTACCCTGACCCTATTTTTTCTTTCTGCATCTCAGTTAATACTCAGGCCAAAAGTTTTAAAGTTGACTTTTAATTCCTTATATCCCACATCCAATCCTTGGGCAAGTATTTTTAGATGTTCCTTCAAAGTGCAAAGAATACCTCTCACTGCCTTCAGCATAGATCAAGCCATCAACCCCTCTCGTTTGGAAGACCACAGTTGGCTGATACTTGGTCTCAGCTTCTGCCTTTCTGACCCTATAGTCTCTTCTCAACACACCAGCCAGAGTGGTCCTATTAAAATTTAAGTCGAGGTGTCAGCCCTCTCCAAACCTTCGCCAGGCCTCCCAGACCAAGCAGAGTGAAAGGAGGAATGTTGGAATTATCAACCAGAAATTTTTAAAAACTGTGATTAGTATCCTAAGGGCTTTAATGGAAAAAGTTAGACAACATGCAAGACACAGATGGATAATGTTAAAGAGAGAGATGGTAATTCTAAAGAAGAATGAAAAGAAATGTTAGGGGCGAGAAGAACCAAAAAAATAACAAATGAATCCCTTTGATGGCCTCATAAACTGACTGAACAGGGCTGAGAAAAGAATCTCTGAGCTTGAGAATATGACTGAGAATATCTAAAACTGAAAAGCAAGGAGGAAAAAAGACTGAAAAAAATCACAACAGAATATCCAAAAACTGTGGCACAACCATAAAAGGCATAATACACGTGTAATGGGAACCCCAGGAGGAGCAGAAAGAAAGAAAGGAACAGATAAAATATTTGAAGTAATAATAACTGAGACTTTTCCCCAATTAATGTTAGACATCAAGCCACAAATGAAGCTCAGAAAATATGAAACGGTAAATGTCAAAAGAATGATACCCAGGAGGAACATCTGGGTGGCTTAGACGGTTAAGCATCTGCCTTCACCTCAGGTCATGATCCTGGGGTCCTGAGATCAAGCCCTGCATTGGGCTCCCTGCTTGGTGAGGAGCCTGCTTTTCCCTCTCCCTTTGCGCCACCCCCCCCACTCATGCATGTGCGTGTGTGCACCACGCACTTGCTCTCTCGCAAATAAAATCTTAAAAAAAAATGACGCTTAGGAATATCATCTTCAAACTTTAGGAGTCAAAGATAAAAAGTCTTAAAAGAAGCCACAGATAAAAACACTTTGCCTATACAGGAACAAAGGTAAGAATTATATCTGATTTCTTCTCAGAACCCATGCAAGGAAAAAGACGGGAGTGAAACATTTTAAAGTATTGGAAGAAAAACCCACCAACCTAGAATTCTGCATCCTGTGAAATTACCCTCCAAAAGAGAAGAAATGAAGACTTTCTCAGACAAACCAAAACTGAGGGAATTTGTTGCTGGTAGATCTGCCTTGCAAGAAACTAAAAGAAGTTGTTCGTAGAGAAAGAAAATTATATATTCAGAAACTTTGATCTACATAAAGAAAGGAAGAGCATCAGAGAATGAATACGTGATGGTAAAATGAAGACTTGTTTTTCTTAATCTATCAGCTGTTAGATAACAAGTAACACATTTATACATAGAGACACATACAAAAAGGGTATACTATGTGTAAATGAAATGAATGTCAGCAATGGTACAAGGGATAGGAGGGGAATTAGGAATATTTTGTTATTTATAAGGTACTCATACTACCAATGAAGTGGTATAATTTTCTTTGAAAGGGAACTTGGATTAGTTGTAAATGTATGTTGCCACTAAAAACAGTTTAGGGGAGCCTGAGTGGCTCAGTTGGTTGGACGTTTGCCTTTGGCTAGGGTCATGATCCCAGAGTCCTAGGATTGAGCACTGCAAAGGGTTCCCAGGATGCTCAGTGGAGAGTCTGCTTCTCTTCCCACTCCCCCTGGTCATGCTTTCTCTCTCTTTCTTTTTCTCTCTCATTCTCTCAAATAAAATCCTTAAAAAGATAAACAGTTTAAAAAGAAGTATAATTGGTATGCTAAGGAAAATGTGAGAATAGAATCCTATAAAATGATTTAAACCACAAATGGCAAAAACAAAAACAACCAAGGAAAACAACAGTAAGAACAAGATAAGGGCAACAAGTAGTAGTAAAAATAAGGTAGATATTAATCCAACTACAGATATACCTTGTTTTACTGTGTTTTACCAATACTACACTTTTTACAAATTGAAAGTTTATGGCTACCATGTGTCAAGTCTTTTGGTGCCATTTTTTCCAACAGCATTTTTTCTCATTATGTCTCTGTCATTTTGGTAATTCTTACAGTATTCCAAACTTTTAAATTATTGTTAGAGTGATGTGTGATCGGTGATTATGACTTATTGAAAGCTGTTGATGGTTAGCATTTTTAGCAATAAAGTTTTTTTTAAAAATTAAGGCATATACATTGTGTTTTAGGTATGCTGCTATTGCATGGTTAACAGAGTACAGCTTAGTGTAAACATAACTTTTATATGCAGTGGGAAGCCAAAATTCATTTGTATTGCTTAATTGTGACATTTGCTTTACTGCAGTGGTGTGAAATGAAACCCACAGTGTCTCTGAGGTATGCCTGTATTGCATATCAGTAATCACTTTAAACATCAATGATCTTAAGTGGATCAGTCAAGAGAGAGAGATTGTCAGAGTGGATAGAAAAGTAAGACACCCCCCCCCCCCAAAAGAAAAATAAGACCCAACTACATGTTGTCTATAGGAAACTCACTTTAAATATAAAAATACACATAGGTTAAAAGTAAAGGGATGGAGAAAGGTATTCCATGCTGCCATTAATCAAAGGCAGTAGGTGTACCTACGTTAATTTCACACAGTTTAAACTTCAGAGCAAAGAAAGTAAACAAGGATAAAGAGGGGTATTACATAGTGACAAAGGGTCAGTTCTCCAAGAAGATGTAGCAGTCCTTAAAGTGTATGAACCTAACAACATATAGGCAGAATATGTGAGTCAAAAACTGATAGAACTGCAAGGAGAGATTGATGAATACACTACACATTCTTCTCAAGGTCACATTGGAACATTCTCTATGATAGTCCACATTCTGGGCTATAAGACATGCTATGACAATTTTAAAAGAATAGAAATCATATAATGTCTGCTCTCAGACCACAGTGGAATTAAAATAGAAACCATAACAGAAAGACAGCTGGAAAATCTCCCAAATACTTGGAGATTAAACATACCTTTAAAAAAGATTTTGGTTTTTTGTTTGTTTATTTGAGAGAGAGAGGGAGAGGGAGAAGCAAACTCCCCACTGAGCAGGAAGCCTGACATGGAGCTCAATCCCAGGATCCTGGGATCATGACCTGAGCCAAAGACAGACACTTAACTAACTGAGCCACCCAAGATGCCCCAGTTTAGAGTAGAAATCTGAAACTAAAGGTGGGAAGTCAACAAAATGAAAATCTGATTCTTTGAAATGGTTAATAAAATCTGTAAGCCCTAGCCAGACTAAGAAAAAAGAAGACACAATATTACCAGAAATGAAAGAGGGGACATCACTACAGGTCCCACAGACGGGGCCTGACTAGGAGTAAGGCATCTTAAAAGGTAATTGCCAGAGAAAGATAAAATTAGGCTCATACAGATCACATTAAAATGAACACGTGTTTTGTTTTTACTTACATAGGGAACCAGGCACATGTTCTGAACAGTTCAGATGAAGTAAAAAAGCTCACATTTATATGATGAAAGGAATTGAATTCCAAATCTGGGCAAACTGATTTTTCTAGAGGGAAGAAAAGTCCCTGAGAACTACTGGACAAACAGCTTGCATGTGTGCCTGTCACCCACAGTTTACAGAAAGCTACACAATAGGTCAAGACAAGGAAGGCTAGAATCTGATAACCTGAAAGGTTGTGCTGGGTGGATACAATGCAGTGTTTTTCTGAAGCACTATTTTTCTTCTGAAGACTTTCAGATAAATCAAGTACACTAAAATTTCATTAACTTGAGCTCATATAAATTGGTGAGCCAATATGACTCAGTAAGCGTCTGAATTAGGGAACTTCCCTAAGAAAATGTCATAGGAGATGCTAGCTCTGTTTCTGTTTGCAGCTTTGCTCTGATTTAGTCACTGGATAGATACCCTGTGATCAGCCTTTCTCATGCACACAGGGAGAACCTAGCCTGGTAGGGTATGCTGCTTCCCCACCAGTCTGTGGTTCTGAGAAGTGACCTATCATCACCTTGTACTCTGGCTTGGGGGCCAGAGGCCAAACCAAGCCTTGAGTCCTGGCCAAGGCTCTGCAGCACCTGCTCCCCTGGCCTGTGACCTTCCTTGGGGGAGGCCTGTCCACCTTGCTCGCTCTTCTGCATCAAGAGCACTGAGGCTCTGTCTTTGTTAATCCTGTTCTTCGTCTTCCCAGGCATTTTAGAGACATGCTTGGAAAAAGACCACTCTTGGGAGACATGAGGGAAATGGGCTGTCAGTGAGACGACAAGATGAAAAGACTTGAATGTGAGTAAAGCCACAATGGACAATGAAGTTAAGAATATGGAAGCAAAACGGCATGAAAGAGCAGAGTATCTGTTGGAACTACATTTCTCCTGGACAGAAGTTACAAAGGCAAAGTTTTCATTGATATAGTTAAATGGGAGTAGTGAAAACAATGTACTGGATTTTAAATAAGAGCAAATCTTAAACAACAAAATAAAGCTATGTAATTAGCAGATCATCCTTTAAGATTGTGCATCCTACTTTTGTGTTGCAATAGCCTTTCTCAGGAAGTATTAATGAAAATATAATTGGCCAAATAAGGTACTTATAAGGAAGTCTGTTATCTTCTCTCCCATCCTCCTTTTTCATTTTTTTGTTTGGTGAAATACAAAAAAAGCCCTGTAATTTTATCATGGGATGAGAAAGAACTGGGAGGCCCACTAGCAGTTTTTCCCTCTTTTGCTTTGATCACATCAGGTAACTGCTGACATTAGCTGTAGTGAGGAAGAAAAATAGCCTCGGATCTACTTAAGGAGCAAGCTGGGACCTAGATATACTACTGTTCCAGTATAATGATTCTGGATAAATACTGCTTTGTGTGTTAAGAGAGTGTTCTACAGGATCAGTGGTCGCATTGACTAACACTCTTATCAAGATTGTTGTGTTTGATGGGTACCTAGGTGGTTCAGCTGGTTGGGCATCAGACTCTTGATTTTGGCTCAGGTCACGATCTCATGGTCATGGGATAGAGTGCTACATAGGGCTCTGTGCTTAGCAGGGAGTCTGCTTGAGATTCTCTCTCTCTCCCTCTCCTTCTGCCCCTCCCCAATCATGCTCTCCTAATAAATAAATAAATATCTCTAAAAAAAAGATTTGTGTTTGCATATCTGTTTTCACTTCTGGTTGAATGTAAAGTGGACATTTGGGTGATATCTTTTTAGCACTTAAACAACAAAATGACTTTATGTTGCTTAAGGAACTCTTTTTTTTTTTTTCCCAAAAGTTTTTGTTGTTATAAATGTATTTAACCATTTTTAAGTGCACAGTGGTATTAAGTAAATTTTTACTGTTGTGCAAACATCACCACCATTCACCTCCAAGACTCTTTTCATCTTCCCCAACTGAAACTCTATCCCAATTAATAAAAACTCCCCTATCTCCCCTCTCTCCAGTCCCTGGCAGCCACCATTCTGCTTCTCTCTCTTGTGATTTAACTCCTAATACCTCATATAAGTGGAATCTTAACAGTATAGGACTTTTCAATGACTGGCTTATTTCATTTAGCATAATGTCCTGATTTTAAGAGGCAAGTGAACTAAGTTTATTTGGCTTAGTCTCAGCCTCTGCTATTCGTGGAGCTCTTCTGACTAACTAAAGTTGTTCTAAACTGAAGGAAGAGGTGTCCCCTTTTTGATTCTACAAAGTAACTCTGAGTGGCTCCTATCAAGGGTATCACACCCAGTATGTATGCTGTATTTTAAGTAATCGTAAATTACAACCATTTTGGAGAACAGATGAATGGTATCCATTAATGTTGAAAAAAATCACACACCCAGGTCAAGAACTCTTCTAGACATTTACTCTGCAGAAATGGTGGTAAAGGAGACGTTTGTAAGAATGGTTGCTATAACACATGTCTAATATTAGAAACCAAAACCATTAAATGACCATCAGTAGGAAGTAGATAAATAGAATATTTGTATAGTAGATTACTATATAGTAATTAAAACAAATTCATTCACTCACTTATTCACCAATTGGTAATTGAGTGTTTTACACCAGCTGCTCATCTAGCTATCGGGTTTATGGCTGTGAATAACACAGATAAACCCCTCTCTTCAAGGAGTTTCTAATCTCATGGGGAGACAGGTCCTCAACATGATCCATGAAATAGATTGTATGGTGGACAGTGATAAGGGCCAAGAAGAGATGTTAAAGCAGAAAAGGGGGGTGTAAAGGGTTAGGCATGGGGTAGGACATGAAAGCTCATGGGGTGACCAGGAGCAAAGACCTGAGGAAATGAGGGATCTAGCTTTGCTGAGGAGGAGTGTTTTGGGCCATGAAACATGAGACTGAGGGTGGGGAAGAGAGAGGAACAGAAGAGAGCCTGGCTAGAATAGTGAACAATCTGCGTCAAAATGGACTGAGCTGTGTGGAAAAAATCGAATCATAATGTATGCAGTAGCACACCATTTTTTTTTTAAGATTTATTTATTTATTTAAGAGCAAGCATGAGCCGGGTGAAGGGTAGAGGGAGGAGCAAACTCTCCTCTGAGCAGGGAGCCTGACATGATGCTCATGACCCAGGACTCCGGGATCATGACCTGAGCCAAAGGCAGACTCTTAACCAACAGAGCCTGCCAGGCGCCCCAGAAGCACACCATTCTTATTAACAGCTTCTAGAGTAGGGGTTCTTAATGTGAATAAAAATACATATGATTGTAAAAGAAGTCAACAATATTGAAATAGTAAACTTTTTTAACAGGTTTGTGTTATGAAAGTGCTTGGTTCTCAGAGCACTAGGTAGCAAGGCAGTAAATACACAGGCAAGTTCAAGTGTCATCCTTTAAAGAGCCATCAGTGTGAAGGCCATCATGGCTCGTTTGAATGGGGCTTTGGGCCAGCTGTGGGCTGGCCTTTGACTGACCCCCCTGCTTCCATGTGTCCATCAGTTGTAGGGAGTCACAGAGAGTAAAATACATGGCTGGACCATTGATGTGAGAACATAGGACCTGGCCATTTGGAGTCTGAACAATTAATTACCAGGCACAAAGCTGCCTAGCAGTTGCTTGGCTCCATCACCTCAGCACTTCTAGACAGTCTGGCAGCTGGTCTGGCACCTCTGTGATCATTTCAAGGTAGTGTGAGCATAAATATTTTAAGTTATCTCTAGCAGCTGTAATGTGAGAGGGAAATCTGCTCTTGGTGATGAAGTCACAGATACTACTGATATTATAATGCTCTTGCCTATGCTTACAGCTGAAAGACATGATGAATTTTGGTTAGAAGTTAGTTAAGCTGGGGCGTCTGGGTGGCTCAGTGGGTTGAAGCCTCTGCCTTCGGCTCAGGTCATGATCCCAGGGTCCTGGGATGAGCCCCGCATTGGGCTCTCTGCTCAGCAGGGAGCCTGCTTCCCTTCCTCTCTCTCTCTGCCTACTTGTGATCTCTGTCAAATAAATAAATAAAATCTTAAAAAAAAAAAAAAGAAGAAGAAGTTAGTTAAGCTAAAGGTGATTTTTTTTCTGTCCAAATTCCAGGATACCCTGATACCTGCCCGTGAATGCCAGGTTAAGAATCTTGCTCTAAAGCAATATATTTTTCAAGGCTACACACACACACACACACACACACACACACACACACATTTATAAATGCACTAAATTTATGATTGTGATTGTTTCTAGTGGGTCTAGGACTAGGGATGGTATATAATATGTTACAGAAATAGAGAATATGTTATAAAAATAATTACGGTATTCGTAGTAGAAAACCAACCCCCAAACCCCTTAATATCCAGCAGAATTTGTAGACCAGATTCCAGTTCTTTCTATGCATCTATCTTGGTGGTCCTGTTTATTGATAGAAAAACAGCTGTTATGACAAAGGTAATCTCCTCGCTTGTCCAGTGTGATTATCTGGGCTCAAATCCCAGCTTAATTTCTAAATGTGTTTATGCCAAATAATTTATTTTATAAATGTTTGTGTACTTTTTAAAAAGGCCTTGGTTACACCGTTTTGCTTTTTTTTTTTTTTTAAAGATTTTATTTATTTATTTGACAGATAGAGATCACAAGCAGGCAGAGAGGCAGGCAGAGAGAGAGGAAGGGAAGCAGGCTCCCCGCTGAGCAGAGAGCCCGACGTGGGACTCGATCCCAGGACGCTGGGATCACGACCTGAGCCGAAGGCAGAGGCATTAACCCACTGAGCCACCCAGGCGCCCCAGCACCGTTTTGCTTCTTAATAGCAGTAACGGTTAAGCAGATTCCTGGTGCAGACCCACACTTCTCACTAGTTGCATGATGTTGGACAAGTGATTTGACCTCTTTGCTTTGGTCCCTTATCTGAGAAAAGGGAATAGCGGTAGTATTTTCATCATGGGGGAAGGATGATTCAATGAGTCAATATATATGAAGCTCCTAGAAAGGTGTCTGGCACATAATAAAGACTCAGTAAATCTAACTCTTATTGCTCTTCCTCCTCCTTGTCCTCCTTCACCTCCTAGACCTTGGCAAATTCATCTTACCTGACCCCTGCGCTGTAGTCAGCATCCGCCATTTTTCAGGTCGTCTCCAAGTTAGCAAACGTTCCTTTGGCGTCTGCTGTGTGCAGTGTGCCTGGAGTCCCCTTACATCTGTTCGATTATTTGTTTGAATGCTGGAGATACACTGGGAATAAGACCATAAGCCCAGGGGCGCCTGGGTGGCTCAGTGTGTTAAGCCACTGCCTTCAGCTCAGGTCATGATCTCAGGGTCCTGGGATCAAGCCCCACATCGGGCTCTCTGCTCAGCGGGGAGACTGCTTCCCCCCCGCCCCCCCCCCCGCCTGCCTCTCTGCCTACTTGTGATTTCTCTGTCAAATAAATAAATAAAATCTTAAAAAAAAAAATCATAAGCCCAGAATCTGCCCTTGCTGAGATTTAATGAAGATGTTTTCTAGATGTAAAGTGCATGAAAAGGAAAGAGTGCCTGCATCTCCCTAGGAAAGCCGGGGGGGGGGTAGGCTTTGGGGTGGGGGGGCTTCTGCTTGAGCTGAGTAGAGATTTGCCTACACTAGGAAGGTTGCGTGACAGTCTAGGCACTTGTGCTTCCTGGACAGAACATGCTCTTGCTTCTTCGGGGCCTTCATAGACGGTGTGGCTTGGGCATGGTGTGCCTGTGGGATGTTGCCAGGCAGGTCTGTGCTTTATTTCCCCTCAGCCTAGACTCAAGTGAGCTGATACTTGCACTTTAGGAAGGTAGCGGTGGAAGGCAGTGTGGGAGAGGGTCTGGAAGGGGAGACTGGAGGTAGGAATGCCTGTTGGAAGAAGAGGCAAGTGACCTTGGTAATGGTGTGGGCTAGGAGAGCAGGGAACAGGAACACCTTTGCTGGCCACCTGACCCTCTGCTGTATGGCTGCTGCCCAGACAGTGCCCAGCACGCAGGACTTGGGTTGCAAATGCTTTCCAAATAAATGGGTGAGACACTTGAGAGACAGAATTAGTGCCCCAGTTTCTAGCTCCATCTGCCCCGTGGATGGTGGGGAGTTAACTGGAGGCATAGTGTGGAAAGAGGGGTGAATTTGAGGGGAAAACAATGGAGTCCAATTTGAACATGTTGACTTTGAGGTTCCCTGTGACCTCTGCATAGTGGCTGGAAGTCTAGAGTCATGATCCCAGAAATGGAAGGGGTGGGTAGAGGAGCAAAAGGAAAGTCACGGAAGAAGCCTTTGCATCTCCAACCAGACCATCATCTATTTGGCAGACTGCTGTCAAATCTGTACGTCTAGCCAGGCCTTCCCTCCTGAGCTCCTCCAGATGGCGTTCCCTCATATTGCTTTGCTCACTGTGCTTAAAGTAGAGCTCACCACTTCCCAAAACGTGGCTTTCCTCTTGATTTCTCTATTCTTTCCGATAGCCCTGGAGCCTTTCTGTTACTGGCCTAAACTGTAATGTTTTCTCTTGGACAAAATTTAATAAAATTTCAACTCCTCAGAATGCTTAAAATTGAAGGTTCTAACTTCTCTTGAGTTTTGTTTGAAGGGTCTTTTTAAAAAAGATCTTTCTAGGGGTACCTGGGTGGCTCAGTCGGTTAAGCATCTGCCTTTGGCTCAGGTCATGATCCCGGAGTCCTGGGATCAAGCCCCACGTCAGGCTCCCTGCTCAGTGGGAAGGCTGCTTCTCCCTCCCCCATTCCCCTGCTTGTGTTCCCTTTCTCTCTCTCTCTCTCTCTCTCTCTCTCTTGCTCTCTCTGATAAATAAATAAATAAATAAAATCTTAAAAAAAAATAAAAAGATCTTTCTAAACTATTTTTGAAAATTTTATTTTACTTTATTAAACATTTTCTTTTCTTTGAGTATAGTTGACCCACAATATCGCATTAGTTTCAGGTGTACCATATAGTGATTCAGTATTTCTCTACTGTATGCCATGCTTACTGCAGTGCATCCTCAATCTGCTCAAATATCACCCAATAGCTTTTTCTGCTATTCTCTTCTCGCTTCTAGATCTTCCCAAGGCTCATTCCCTCACCCCCATTAGGTCTCTGTTCAAGTGTGACCCTCTTGGGAGGCTTTCTCTAATCTCACCTTAGCCCCCTTCATCTTTGCCATGCTTGATTTTGTTGCATATCATTTAGTACTGTATGATTGGCTAATTTTTTTTTTTACACTTGTCATTACCTGCTCTAAAAAAAAAAAAAGAAAATGAAAAACAAAACTCTCCCTCACTAGAATGGAGGGGAGCAATGTTATCCTTTTTACCATTATATTTCTGGTCCTTTGCAGGCATTTGCTCCTTAGTAGGGATGCAACCATGTGTGATATGTTGTGTTAGGTCCAACTCACAAATTTGGAAGCTTAGGCTCTGCAGAGTCAGTTATAGAAGGTCAGGGTCACATGGTTTGTAAATGATAAAGCCAGTGACTGCTTCACTGGGGATTTTTATACTTGTCAAGCTGCCTTCTAGGTAAGACAAATAATTATAAGCTTGTATTTTCACTCACCATAGGGACAAAACTACTCAAATGGAATACATTAGTGGAAATAGTTGTTATAGTTGGATATTTCTGATCATTAAAAAAAATACTTTTTTCCCCCCAAATTCAGGAGGATATGGCAAAAAAAGTGGTCGTAGTAAAAAATGGAGGGAAATGCTGAAGCTGCCCCCTGTCAGCCAGTGCAGCGAGCTTAGACATTTCATTGGTGAGTAAGCGGTGCCAGCCTGGAGATTGTGTCTGGCATTGTACCATTTGTTAGATGTTATCCTTTTAAGAAGTAATATGTACTCATTGTTCTATAAGGAACAAAAGAGTAATATAGTAAATGTTCCTCTGCCCTTGAACCCACTAATCATCTAGAAGTAAACATACTATTTTCTAGTTTCATCCATGCTGTAGCCTGAATCAGTACTTAATTCCTTTTTTTCTTGGCAAATAACATTTCACCATATGCATATATCACTTATTTATCCATTCATCAGTAGATCGATGAGCTGTTTAAATTTTCTTGTTTATTATGAATAATGCTGCTAGAAACAGTCCTGTATACATGTTTTCTTTGTGGTAGGGTATACATAAAAATTACCATTTTAACCATTTTTAAAATATTTTACTTATGAGAGAGAGAGAGATTGAGAGTGTGCACATGTGGTGGGGAGGGGCAAAGGGAGAGGGAGATAAGCAGACTCCCTGAAGAGCATGGAGCCCACGTGGGGCTTGATCTCATGACCCTGAGATCATGGCCTGAGCTGAAACCAAGAGTAAGTTGCTTGACCTACTGTGCCACCCAGGCTGTGCCTCATTTTAACCATTTTCAAATACAAAGTTCAGTGGCATTGCTTTGGATATTGTATATATGTACTACACTTTGTGTATCCATTCATCTGTCAAATGGGTTGTTTCTACCATTTGGCTATTGTGAATAATGCTGCTAGGAACATTGCACAAATGTTTGAGTCCCTGCTTTCATTTCTTTTGTGTATATACCCAGAATTGGAATTGCTGGATAATATGATAATTCTATATTAACTTTGTAAGGCACTGCTAGACTGTTTTCCAATGTGGCTATGCCATTTTATGTTCCCACAAACACTATATGAGGGTTCCAGTTTCTTCATGTCCTCTCTGAGAACATGACTTTATTTTCCATTTTGTTTTTATTATAGCAATCTGAGTGGGTGTGAAGTGGTTTCTCATTGTGGGTTTTTCTTCTTTTCTTTTTTTCTTTAATTAATGTTTTTTTAAAAGTTTTATTTATTTAAGTAATCTTTACACCCTGCATGGGGCCTGAACTCACAGCTCCGAGATCAAGAGTCATTTGATCCTCCAACTGAGCCAGCCAGGCACTCATATCTCATTGTGTTTTGATCTGTGTTTCCCAATGACTAATGATACTGAATATCTTTTCATGTATTTATTGGCCATTTGTATATCTTCTTTGGAGAAGTATCTGTTCAAATCCTTGTCCATTTTTTAAAGTAGGCTCTGTGCCCAGCGTGGAGCCCAATGTGGGGCTTGAACTCATGACCCTGAGATCAAGAGTCAGATGCTAGCTTAACTGACTAAGACATCTAGGCACCACTTTGCCCATTTTTTAATTGGATTGTTTGCCTTGTCTTTGTTGAAATGTAAATGTTCTTAATATATTCTAGTTACTAGACTCTTAGCAGACAGTTGCTTTTCAAATATTTCCTCCCATTCTGTGTTTTCTTTTACTTTCTTGATTATTTCTTTTAGGAACACAAGTTTTTATTTTGATGAAGTCCAATTGATCTATTTTTTTCTTTTTTTGCTGTGCTTTTGGTGTCATATCTAAGAAACCACTACTTAATCCAAAGTCAAAAAGATTTACACCTATACTTTCTGCTAAGAGTTTTATAGTTTTAGCTCTCACATTTAGATGTTTGATCCAGGTGGAGTTAATTTTTGTATATGGCGTGAGGTAGGGATTCAATTTCATTCTCTTGCATTGGATATCCAGTTCTAGAACCGTTCATTGAAATGACTATTTTTTTCACCATTGAACTCTCTTCATGCCTTTATAAAAAAATCCCCTGACTGTAAAGGTGAGGGTTTATTTGTAGACACTTGTGAGGAAACATGTGTTTGTATCTAGGGCCTACCCAGATAATCCAGGAGAGTCTGCCGTCTCGAGATTCTTGACTTCATCATATTCGCAAAGGCTCTTTTTTATTTTATTATTTATTTATTTATTTATTTGACAGCAAGATCACAAGTAGGCAGAGAGAGAGGGAGAATCAGGGTCCCCAAGAGCAGAGAGCCCGATGTGGGGCTCAATCCCAGGACCCTGAGATCATGACCTGAGCCACAGGCAGAGGCTTAACCCACTGAGCCACCTAGGTGCCCCAACAAAGGTTCTTTTTTAAAAGTAAGGTCATATTTATAGGGATTAGGACCTGGTACATTGGGAGGGCCATTATTCAGCCTGCTATAGATGGTAACTCTAGGCTTTACTTTTTGAGGAACTGGCAAGTCGTTTTCCAAAGCAACTGTATATTTTACATTCCCGCCAGAAATGTATGAGAGTTCCAGGTTCTCCACATTGTTGCCAACACTTATTTTCATTATAGCCATCCTAGTGAGTGTGATTGACATTTCACCTATGACTAATGATGTCAAACACCTTTTTTATTCGTTATTGGCTGGGCTTCTTTGAGCCAATTGATATTTGATCCATAGTGTTAATAGTATTTTCTACATATAGCACCAAGTGATTAGTATGGAGGTTGCTTCCATTATTTGACATTTGCATTGTAGTTAAGATATAAAATTTACTTTGGGACTATTTATGCTATTGAACGTATTCTAGGGTTATAGAAACATTTTCATGTCTGTTTGCATATTAATTACATCAGTATGTTTCTGATTCTTTGGGGGTAAGTTTTAGTGCACAGAATGAAGTAAATTACATTAAATGTCCCATTAGTTAACTTTTTCCCCCAGTTCATGCTCTTTTTAAAATTAGTTTATTTTCAATGAGATATGTAATTTACATATAACGTTGTGTAAGTTTAAGTTGTACAGCACCCTCAGTTAAGTTTTAAATGTCATCATTTATTTGCTTCCGTGTACCCAGCACTGGGTATGGCCTTACCAATACAGTGGCTAAGAAACAGATGTGACCTTTGCCCTCTTGGCAGAGATAGTTATAAAGAATTGTAGAAATAAACTTCATTACAAACTGCAGTAAGCCCTTTGAAGGAAAAGGGCTTTTGGGTAAGTACAGGATCCCAAAGTGGGACAGAGCATGACAATTTCCAGGGACATGAAAAAGGCCAGTCTTCCTGGAGTGGAGACAAAGAAGGACAGTGGCACTGTATGAGAAGAAGGGAGGGAGGCAGGGCTTGTGGGCCTGGTAAGGGCATTTGTCTTAGTTGAAAGTCGACATGTCAGATTTCCATCAGAGGGATGACGTAAGCGGATGCATGTTTTTGAAGGGCATCTGGGATTTCAGTGTGAGGACTGATTGAGAGTGCGGAGAGGGGAGCGGGAAGGCCAAAGGAGACATTGTTGCTACTGCTGGCGGGAATGATGGAAGCTTAGTGTCAGCTGGAGGCCATGGAGCCTTATGACTATGAGAGATCTCTAAGAAGTGGGATCTGGTTGATTTATGAGGAAGTAGGAAGGACGAGGTCCTAAGGATGACTTCCAGGTCTGATCACCCACCAAGATCAGGTTCACAGGGTGAGGGGCTGTGTTGGATGCAATCTGTGCATTCATGTTTAGAGATCAGAGGAGTCTGGGCTATAGGCGCAATCTGGGAGATATCCATGTCCCCAGTTGTCTCGGCATCACATGACTGGGAGTGGATAAGCTCTTCCTAGAGACAAGAGGATGGGGAAAGAGCCCTCACATCCCCATGTGGCTCAGGTGAAGCACACCAAGGAGGAGCAGGCGGATGCAGTCTGGGAAGTGGAGGGGTCAAGAGACCAGCAGACTAGGACGGATCCAGGCAGGTGGGTATGCAGCAGAGAGGTTGAGCAGCCGCTGGTTTTGCCCCCAAGATCAGGGTCTTTGTTTCCATCTCTAGTGCTCAGCCACTGTTTTGTTAAATGAACGAATGAAGGAATGAATAAATTGGTGACCTCAGCTGGAGTTGCATCAGGCAGATGTACAAGCAGACTTCCCCTGAATGAAAGAACGTTCCCACTCAGCTACCCTCTACTTCGTAAGCAGATCTTTATTTTACTAGTTTACATGTACATTTGATCTAGTGTGGTAGTAAGCATATTTTGGGTTTTTTCTGATTCTTATCCTCTGATTGTCCTAAATTTGTGGATGCTGGAGAATCCATGAGCTATAAAACTTTGAATTAGTGTCCTTTCTAAAGGAGAATCACTTTGAAACAAGAGAGAAAGCTTCTGGTAAATGGCTCATCCTTGTCTTGGAATTTGGTGCATTTAGAAACAGCAGTCTCTTGACTAGCTGGTTCCCCTTCCAACTTGGCCCATCAGGAGAGGGCCTCTCAGGAGTGGACTTGGACTCTGGTGCACTGTGCATTCCAGGCCCAGACGGCTTCTGTGCTCCTTCTCCCTGTCCACTGTGGCAGGGCTCCAGCCTCCCCGTGGCCCAAATTCCCTGTGGTATGGGGCCTCTCTCTCTCCCCCCATTCTGCTTACTCATGGCTGGAACAGTAGATGGTTCACTGTGTAGTCTCTAAGGGGTCAAAAGAAGAAGCTGGGTCTTCTGGTTCCTGCAGGACCAGGGCTTCTGATGGGAAGACAGAAGGAGGCTGTCTGCTGCTTCTGAGATGTATTTTGTGACACATTTCTCTGGTTTATAGTATTTAATTTTAGTAATATAAGAAATCTAATGCATGGAAAAGTGAAATCATTAATAGAATTGTGAGGCAGATAAGGTAAAAAAGCAAGAGATTTAAAGTTTTTGTGATTATTTAAGTGTCAGATTTTTTTTTAAATTTTATTTATTTATTTGACAGAGAGATCACAAGTAGGCAGAGCAGCAGGAAGAGAGAGAGGGAAGCAGGCTTCCCGCTGAGCAGAGAGCCCAATGTGGGGCTCCATCCCAGGACCCTGAAATCCTGACCTGAGCCGAAGGCAGAGAGTTAACCCACTGGGCCATCTAGTTGCCCTTAAATGTCAGATTTTTAAAGATTGATTTAGAGAAACATTTTTAAAATTCCCTGATTATATTACTTCGTATAGGTTCCGTGATGTTGCTGTCATTGCTCTAAGATTCTGCTAATGTCATCAGTGTGAAAATTTGAAGTTGCTATAGGATGGAGGAGATCGTATGTGTCATGAAATATTTTGAAATAATTAAAGGAATTTACTGAGTAAATCATCACCTATATTCCCACCATCCAAATGTAAGTGGAAGATTTTGGAATTAAGGTGTTTTTGAACCATGTACCATTTTTCTTCTTGTACCTGAGCCAATCTAAAAAAACTGGACTGGGTAACATGAGAGGTTTTCTCGTGAGGTGCCCGTATTGTGCTGTGTCCAGTCTGAATGTCCCCGTTGTCTTCCCATCACACCACAGGACCTTCTTGTCCCTAGGGTCAAACTCCTGTTGATTGGGCCTTCTCAGCCAAGTGGTGTGCGGAGGCCCTTCATTTCCTTCACTGATCTGGCGCTGTGGGCGCAGGGCAGCGGTCTCGTTTTCCAGAGGAGTGTGAGGTGTGTGCCATGTGACCTGGTCTTGTCTCAGACCCCCTCATGCTCTTTGATTTCGCCCTGCTTCCTTCTGGAAAAACCCAAGGGGCTCTTAACCTGTGTTTCTGTTTTTAAAGATCTTTCAGAAAATGTGGCTTACATCATGTGATCATTTACTCAAGAGATTTTACAGTTATGATAGAAATTTACATAGTATCTAATCTTTAGGATATAGACTTAAAATGTACAAATAATCTTACATTCTTTCTGCTTGCACCTAAATTAAGACTTGTAGCTTCCTTTACAAGTAAGGACTCAGATTTAGCCGTTAAGAGTTCTGGATGAAATTAAGGGTGATCAAGAAATAAATCTGGAAAGCTTGAATGGAATCTATCTCTAATAAGCAAATATTTTTTAGTATCTGAGGATGATACAAATATAAAATGCAAAAGAAACTAAAATATACCGACAGCTACCCCCACTCCACACACCCCAAATAAACTTAAACTTCGGACATTTGGTTTGCCAAATAAGCCAGCTTAATTTGGAGTACACTGTTTTCTCCCTGGCCAGGCTGTTCCCTCCTGACCCCCTGCTGTGGCATCCTTCCCCAGATCTCCTGGGCTGTGGAGCAATTCCTCAACCCAGATGTCTCAAAGGGGTCTCCCACCCCATTTATGTAACTCTGGCCACCTGCTTTGCAGCCCCTTCCTCTGCTCACAGGGCGCAACCGTCCTCTCTTCCTGTTTCTCTACCAGCGAATGATCTCGATTTTCCCCAGTGCTACCTACACCATACAGATCTTGGTGCCCACTGTATGAACCAGAGTCTGGGACTGTTCTGCTCACAGGTTCTCATCTCCATGAAGGGTACTGCCTTCTACCTGTTTACCCCATCAGCTTCCTCATTGTCCCCTCAGTAAAGGATGGGTTCCTTGAGAGTAGGGCTCCTGTGGTTCCTGTCATCATGTCCTCACTGTTAAGGGGGAGACTTGACGGAAGTTGAATGAGTTGCCTTCTGAAATTCTTTTGTTACCAGAGAATTGGCTTCTCTCTTCTACTCTGCTGCCTTTGTTTCTGTCCGGCTCCTCTTGCTGATGGTTGGTCCCCTTGGCCCACTTCGCCTCCACTGCCCTGGGACCTAGGTAGCTCTCAGGAGCAAGCACTTCCCAAAAAGTCTCTGCTTTCTTAAGATGCTAAACTTACTCTTGTGAAGAGTCCATGAAATGATACATAGAAAGGACTCAAAATAGTACCTGACACACGTGAAGAATTGTCACCACTCATTGTTACGCTCATCTCTGTTCCTTCTAGGGTAGAGGAAAGTCCTTGGTATGATATCAAGCTTGTGGAAAATACAATCTCGGTCTTTTTTTCTTTTTCTGCTGTTTTGTAAAGCTTCATTTGCCTCTATATTTTGCTTCCCCGAGTCCCCTTTTTCAGCCATACTTGTTGGGTCAATCACTTACCTTCTATATCTCTTGGTTCACAGACTATTTTAAGAATTAAAATATGGGGGGTGCCTGGGTGGCTCAGTGAGTTAAAGCCTCTACCTTTGGCTCAGGTCATGATCCCAGGGTCCTGGGATCAAGCCCCACATCGGGTGCTCTGCTCAGTGGGGAGCCTGCTTCCTCCTCTCTCTCAACATGTCTGCTTCTCTGCCTACTTTAAAAAAAAATTAAAATATGGTACAGTAGTACATATTATAATTATATTCCATATCATTCCATAATTATATCTGATCTGGAAATGAGCAAGTGCGGTTGGAGCCAATAAAAGGAAACTATTCTGCACTGATCACACTTTGCCAAGGATAGTATTCCCAATATTTTGATAGGGTTATTTACTTTTCTATATTTCTTTGCTGCTTCTGTATTGTACCCACTGTTTGTCATTTTTGGTTTCTTTTTTTTTTAATTTTCTCTTGTTTTATTATTAAAACTCCAGAAGTAATTTTTTTGTAATTCTTTTTTTGTATAGGATGAATGGAAGGTAAAGTTTTGAGTTCTTAAATTTTGGAAAATGTCCCTTTTTTGACTTCGTGTTTGATAGTTACAGAATATTGAATATTTCCACCTCCCTTGACCCCTGAACTTTGAAAACATTGGTGTACTTGTTTCTGGCTGTGTTAGTACAGTGTCGCTGGTGTTTTAGGTCTAGTAGCTAATGTTTTACTCTTTCTCAGAGGTTTCGTTGTTTCTCCTTACTGTTGGGAGTATCACGGGGCTGCCCCTGGATGTGGGTCAGCTGTCAGTGGTTATGTGTAGCATTTCGTGGGGCCTCTAAATCTTAGGCGCCTAGCCAGTCATTCTGATCAGGACTGGGACAGCTCCCCAAGCCCCCGCATGCCCCCCCCCACTCCTCCCTGCTCTAGCAAGTGGGTGGGGCTCCTGCGCCGTGCTGCGAGTGTGTGGGCGGGGCTCCCTTAGGAGGTCCCCACTGTAGGGTTTAAACTGAGGGTTCTTTTTTTTAAAATTTATTTATTTTAATAAACATATAATGTATTTTTATCCCCAGGGGTACAGGTCTGTGAATCGCCAGGTTTACACCTTTCACAGCACTCATCATAGCCCATACCCTCCCCAATGTCCATATCCCCACCACCCTCTCCCGACCCCCTCCCCCCAGCAACCCTCAGTCTGTTTTTTGAGATTGAGTCTTTTACGGTTTGTCTCCCTCCCGATCCCATCTTCTTTCATTTTTTCTTTTCCTACCTCCCCCCAACTCCCCCCACATTGCATCTCCACTTCCTCATATCAAAGAGATCATATGATAGTTGTCTTTCTCCGATTGACTTATTTCGCTAAGCATAATACCCTCTAGTTCCATCCACGTCGTCGCAAATGGCAAGATTTCATTTCTTTTGATGGCTGCATAGTATTCCATTGTGTATATATACCACATCTTCTTTATCCATTCATCTGTTGATGGACATCTAGGTTCTTTCCATAGTTTGGCTATTGTGGACATTGCTGCTATAAACATTCGGGTGCACGTGCCCCTTCGGAGCACCACCTTTGTATCTTTAGGATATATACCCAGTAGTGCAATCGCTGGGTCATAGGGTAGCTCTATTTTCAGTTTTTTGAGGAACCTCCACACTGTTTTCCAGAGTGGTTGCACCAGCTTGCATTCCCACCAGCAGTGTAGGAGGGTTCCCCTCTCTCCGCAACCTCGCCAGCATCTGTCATTTCTTGACTTGTTCATTTTAGCCATTCTGACTGGTGTGAGGTGGTATCTCATTGTGGTTTTGATTTGTATTTCCCTGATGCCGAGTGATGTGGAGCATTTTTTCATGTGTCTGTTGGCCATCTGGATGTCTTCTTTGCAGAAATGTCTGTTCATGTCCTCTGCCCATTTCTTGATTGGATTATTTGTTCTCTGGGTGTTGAGTTTGATAAGCTCTTTATAGATTTTGGATACTAGCCCTTTATCTGATATGTCGTTTGCAAATATCTTCTCCCATTCTGTCAGTTGTCTTTTGGTTTTGTTAACTGTTTCCTTTGCTGTGCAAAAGCTTTTGATCTTGATGAAATCCCAATAGTTCATTTCTGCCCTTGCTTCCGTTGCCTTTGGCGATGTTCCTAGGAAGAAGTTGCTGCGGTTGAGGTCAAAGAGGTTGCTGCCTGCATTCTCCTCAAGGATTGTGATGGATTCCTCTCTCACATTGAGGTCCTTCATCCATTTTGAGTCTATTTTCGTGTGTGGTGTAAGGAAATAGTCCAATTTCATTTTTCTGCATGTGGCTGTCCAATTTTCCCAGCACCATTTGTTGAAGAGGCTGTCTTTTTTCCATTGGACATTCCTTCCTCCTTTGTCGAAGATTAGTTGACCACAGAGTTGAGGGTCTATTTCTGGGCTCTCTATTCTGTTCCATTGATCTATATGTCTGTTTTTGTGCCAGTACCATATTGTCTTGATGATGACAGCTTTGTAATAGAGCTTGAAGTCTGGAATTGTGATGCCACCGACTTTGGCTTTCTTTTTCAATATTCCTTTCGCTATTCGAGGTCTTTTTTGGTTCCATATAAATTTTAGGATTATTTGTTCTATTTCTTTGAAAAAAAATGGATGGGATTTTGATAGGGATTGCATTAAATGCTAGAATAGACATTTTCACAATATTTGTTCTTCCAATCCATGAGCATGGAACATTTTTACATTTCTTTGTGTCTTCCTCAATTTCTTTCATGAGTACTTTATAGTTTTCTGAGTATAGATTCTTTGCCTCTTTGGTTAGATTTATTCCTAGGTATCTTACGGTTTTGAGTGCAATTATAAATGGGACTGACTCCTCAATTTCTCTTTCTTCTGTCTTGTTGTTAGTGTAAAGAAATGCAACTGATTTCTGTGCATTGACTTTATATCCTGACACTTTACTGAATTCCTATACGAGTTCTAGCAGTTTTGGAGTGGAGCCTTTTGGGTTTTCCACATATAGTATCATATCATCTGCAAAGAGTGATAGTTTGACTTCTTCTTTGCCGATTTGGATGCCTTTAATTTCTTTTTGTTGTCTGATTGCTGAGGCTAGGACTTCTAGTACTATGTTGAACAGCAGTGGTGATAACGGACATCCTTGCCGTGTTCCTGACCTTAGCGGAAAAGCTTTCAGTTTTTCTCCATTGAGAATGATATTTGCGGTAGGTTTTTCATAGATGGCTTTGATAATATTGAGGTATGTGCCCTCTATCCCTACACTTTGAAGAGTTTTAATCAGGAAGGGATGCTGCATTTTGTCAAATGCTTTTTTAGCATCTATTGAGAGTATCATATGGTTCTTGTTCTTTCTTTTATTAATGTATTGTATCACATTGATGGATTTGCGGATGTTCAAACAACCTTGCAGCCCTGGAATAAATCCCACTTGGCCATGGTGAATAATCCTTTTAATGTACTGTTGGATCCTATTGGCCAGTATTTTGGTGAGAATTTTCGCATCTGTGTTCATCAAGGATATTGGTCTGTAATTCTCTTTTTTGATGGGATCCTTGTCTGGTTTTGGGATCAAGGTGAGGCTGGCCTCATAAAATGAGTTTGGAAGTTTTCCTTCCATTTCTATCTTTTGGAACAGTTTCAGGAGAATAGGAATTAATTCTTCTTTAGATGTTTGGTAGAATTCCCCTGGGAAGCCGTCTGGCACTGGACTTTTGTTTGTTTGGAGATTTTTGATGACTGTTTCAAACTCCTTACTGGTTATGGGTCTGTTCAGGCTTTCTATTTCTTCCTGGTTCAGTTGTGGTAGTTTATATGTCTCTAGAAATGTATCCATTTCTTCCAGATTGTTGAATTTGTTGGCGTAGTGTTGCTCATAGTATATTCTTATAATTGTTTGTATTTCTTTGGTGTTGGTTGTGATCTCTCCTCTTTCATTCATGATTTTATTTATTTGTGTCCTTTCTCTTTTCTTTTTGACAAGTCTGGCCAGGGGTTTGTCAATCTTATTAATTCTTTCAAAGAACCAGCTCCTAATTTCGTTGATTTGTTCTATTGTTTTTTTAGTTTCTATTTCATTGATTTCTGCTCTGATCTTTATGATTTCTCTTCTCCTGCTGGGTTTAGGCTTTCTTTGTTGTTCTCTCTCCAGCTCCTTTAGGTGTAGGGTTAGGTTGTGTATTTGAGACCTTTCTTGTTTCTTGAGAAAGGCTTGTACTGCTATATATTTTCCTCTCAGGACTGCCTTTGCTGTGTCCCACAGATTTTGAACCATTGTGTTTTCATTATCATTTGTTTCCATGAATTTTTTCAATTCTTCTTTAATTTCCTGGTTGACCCATTCATTTTTTAGAAGGATGCTGTTTAGTCTCCATGTATTTGCGGTCTTTCCAAATTTCCTCTTGTGATTGAGTTCTAGCTTCAGAGCATTGTGGTCTGTAAATATGCAGGGAATGATCCCAATCTTTTGATACCGGTTGAGACCTAATTTATGACCCAGGATGTGGTCTATTCTGGAGAATGTTCCATGTGCACTAGAGAAGAATGTATATTCTGTTGCTTTGGGATGGAATGTTCTGAATATATCTGTGATGTCCATCTGGTCCAGTGTGTCATTTAAGGCCTTTATTTCCTTGTTGACCTTTTGCTTAGATGATCTGTCCATTTCAGTGAGGGGAGTGTTAAAGTCCCCTACTATTATTGTATTACTGTCAATGTCAATTTCTTTGATTTTGTTATTAATTGGTTTATATAGTTGGCTGCTCCCATGTTAGGGGCATAGATATTTAAGATTGTTAGGTCTTCTTGTTGGACAGACCCTTTGAGTATGATATAGTGTCCTTCGTCATCTCTTATTATAGTCTTTGGCTTAAAATCTATTGATCTGATATAAGGATTGCCACCCCAGCTTTCTTCTGATGTCCATTAGCATGGTACATTGTTTTCCACCCCCTCACTTTAAATCTGGAGGTGTCTTCGGGTCTAAAATGAGTTTCTTGTAGGCAGCATATTGATGTGTTTTGTTTTTTTATCCATTCTGATACCTGTGTCTTTTGATTGGGGCATTTAGCCCATTAACATTCAGGGTAACTATTGAGAGATATGAATTTATTGCCATTGTATTGTCTGTAAGGTGACTGTTACTGTATATTGTCTCTGTTTCTTTCTGATCTACTACTTTTAGGGTCTCTCGTTGCTTAGAGGACCCCTTTCAATATTTCCTGTAGAGCTGGTTTGGTGTTTGCAAATTCTTTCAGCTTTTGTTTGTCCTGGAAGCTCTTTATCTCTCCTTCTATTTTCAATGATAGCCTAGCTGGATATAGTATTCTTGGCTGCATGTTTTTCTCATTTAGTGCTCTGGATATATCATGCCAGTTCTTTCTGGCCTGCCAGGTCTCTGTGGATAAGTCTGCTGCCAATCTAATGTTTTTACCCTTGTATGTTACAGACTTCTTTTCCAGGCTGCTTTCAGGATTTTCTCTTTGTCGCTAAGACTTGTAAATTTTACTATCAGGTGACGAGGTGTGGACCTATTTTTATTGATTTTGAGGGGCGTTCTTAGCATCTCCTGGATTTTGATGTTTGTTCCCTTTGCCATATTAGGGAAATTCTCTCCAATAATTGTCTCCAATATACCTTCTGCTCCCCTCTCTCTTTCTTCTTCTTCTGGAATCCCAATTATTCTAATGTTGTGTTGTCTTATGGTGTCGCTTATCTCTCGAATTCTCTCCTTGTGGTCCAGCATTTGTTTGTCTCTCTTTTGCTCAGCTTCTTTATTCTGTCATTTGGTCTTCTATGTCACTAATTCTTTCTTCTGCCTCATTTATCCTAGCAGTGAGAGCTTCCATTTTTGACTGCACCTCAGTAATAGCTTTTTTTATTTCAACTTGGTTAGATTTTAGTTCTTTTATTTCTCCAGAAAGGGCTTTTATCTCTCCGGAGAGGGTTTCTCTAATATCTTCTATGCCTTTTTGAGCCTGGCTAGAACCTTGAGAATCGTCATTCTGAACTCTAGATCTGTCATATTGCCAATGTCCATATTGATTAGGTCCCCAGCCTTCGGTACTGCCTCTTGTTCTTTTTTTTGTGGTGAGTTTTTCCACCTTGTCATTTTGTCCAGATAAGATTTGCTTTCTCCTCCTTTGGAATTCCGCCGTTCTCCTTGGTGAGTGAAGTTGGTCTTGGCTGGGTTTCTTGTTGATCTTCTGGGGGAGGGGCCTGTTGTAGTGATTCTCAAGTGTCTTTGCCCCAGGCGGAATTGCACCGCCCTTGCCAGGGGTCGGGCTAAGTAATCCGCTCAGGTTTGCTTTCGGGAGCTTTTGTTCCCCGAGCGCTTTCCATAGAGTTCCGGAGGACGGGAATGAAGATGGCGACCTCCCAGTCTCCGGCCCGGAGGAGCCAAGAGCTTGGGGTCCCGCTCCTCAGTGCGCCCTCAGAGAAAAGCTCCCAACTGCCTCTGCCTCCCTGACCTCCAGTCGCACCTGGAGTAAAGCAGTCAATTGCTGGCACTTGGAGAAAAGCGCCCATTCGCTTCTGTCTCCGTGGCCTCCGGCCGCGCTCAGAGCCCACCCAGCCTGCGACCGACACAAGGTAATCCCGGGCTGAGAGCTCACTCCGGCTTTTTTGCTGTAGCCGGCTTCCCCGCTCTAATACCTGCCACCTCTGTGGCTCTCAGACAACCCCAGTCCTTCTGTGACCCCGCGGGACCTGAGGTTACGCTGACCCCGTGTGGGCTTCCCCCCGGTTTCTGCCTCTGGAGCAATGTCCCTCCGTGGAGCAGACTTTTAAAAGTCCCGATTTTGTGCTCCGTTGCTCTGCCACTTGCCAGGAGCCAGCCCCTCCCCCCGCGGTCTGTCTTCCCGTCGCTTCGGATTCACTTCTCCGCAGGTCCTACCTTTCAGAAAGTGATTGATTTTCAGTTTCTAGAATTGTTGCTCTTCTTCTCTTCGATTTCCTGTTGGATTTGTAGGTGTTTGCAATGGTTTGATAAGCTATCTAGCTGATCTCCTGCTACCCGATGTCATCTCAGCCTGCTACTTCTCCGCCATCTTGACGCCTCCCCTAAACTGAGGGTTCTTCAACAAATCCATCGGCGTGCTTTCTTCCAGGTTATCCACAAATTTCAGACTCCTGTGGATACCCTGTATTCATTTTCCATGTTGGGTTTCAGTCTTTCTGTTGTGGCTTTGGTTTTAGTTTGAATTTTTGGTCATATTCGTAGGAATCCAGGAGAAAAAGTAGGCAGACCTGTATGCTCCATTTGCAGTCCTTAGCTGGAAACTAGGAACATTCCCGAACCCTTGAATGTGGGAGGAAAGTGTTAAAAACTCTCAGTATTATAAAAATGTAACTTTTTCACTGCCCGTCTTTTTTTTTTTTTTAAATATAGTATCCCTAAAATAAAATGTGCTCGTAAAATTGGACACAGTGGGTGGTAGATAATTTGCAAAACTGTTGTTTGTTGAAACAAGTGATTATGCACTGGCAACCAAAGTATTTCTCTCCTTACCTATACTTTTTCATTTGGAGTCTCAGCCACCTAAAGTAGGATGATTTAGCGTCTTAGAACTACTTGGCATGGGTAAACCCTTTAATTGAGGAATTTGTTATGGCTTCCTTTCTTTTCTTTCTTTCTTTCTTTCTTTGACAGAGATCACAAGTAGAGGCAGACAGAGAGAGAGAGAGGAGGAAGCAGGCTCCCTGCTGAGCAGAGAGTCCGATGTGGGGCTCGATCCAAGGACCCTGAGATCATGACCTGAGCCGAAGGCAGAGGCGTAACCCACTGAGCCACCCAGGCGCCCCACTTCCTTACTTTTCATTAATTTTTATTTAATTCTTAAGCTTTACAGCCACTATAGGAGTACTTAAATACTGCTAAAAGAGCAACTGATTTTCTTGCTGTTTAAATTAACCTGTTTCGAACATAACATAATTTCTTTGTTATATCCCTCTTGATATTTTGACTAAATATTAGTGCCTTGTTCTCAAAACAATATCAGTGTGTGTGGTAAGGTTAAGGTTTATAACATATTACCCCACTGAAAAGAAAAAAAAATCCCAAGAGCTGTTTTAAAATAATTAAGCATATGTAATGTTTGTAACTGGTAAGAGTGTAGCAAAATGGAAAAGAGTTTCTAAAAATGTACTTAAGTACATTCCTGTGGTGTATTTCACATACCTGCAGTTTGGGCCAAACACACTTTGGGGTGGGGACAGACCTATGGGAGGATGGAGCCAGATCTCTTCTCTGCCCCTCTCCTCTCTGCTGTGACCTTGACTGCTCAGTTCCCCAGGAGTACTGCTCCCCTGTGTAATTCCTTTTGGAGAGCAGCAGGGATATTTCCAATTATGCGTCACACACCTTTCTTTATCAATTCTTTTTTTTTTAAGGTTTTATTTATTTATTTGACAGAGAGAGATCACAAGTAGGTGGAGAGGCAGGCAGAGAGAGAGAGGAGGAAGTAGACTCCCCACTGAGCAGAGAGCCCGATGCGGGGCTCGATCCCAGGACCCTGGGATCATGACCTGAGCCGAAGGCAGAGGCTTTAATCCACTGAGCCACACAGGCACCCCTCTTTATCAATTCTTCCAGCTCCTTTGGCTCTGTCCAGATTTTATAAACATTCATGATGACCCAGTCTACATTAGTAAACAAACGAGTAGTTTAAAAAAAAAAACACCACAAATACTATTTTTGACTTTTTTTTTAATCAGGTGAAAACAGCAGTTCAGAAAAAACTTTCTGAATTGTAATGATCATATTGGTTTATTTCTTATCTCCTTCCCTCACCTAGAAAAGGATTATAGCAGTCTTTGTGACAAGCAACCAATAGGAAGACTTCTCTTCAGGCAATTCTGTGATACACAGCAAGATCTAAAGGGATGCATTGAATTCCTGGATGCAGTGGTAAGCAATTTAGCTCCGTGTTGAACTACCCAGTCTTGTGCTTTTGAAAATTAACAGACTAGATCCGAAAAATTAGGTCTCTCTAAGTTCAGTAGACCTTGGCAATGACAGTAAGAGTAGAAAAACTGGTTTTTTGGTGTTGCGTTACCTCGGTATGGAAGTCCTTAAATGATACATCTCCATATCTGCGATTTTTGCTTTCTGTGCTTTCAGTTAACTGAGGTCAGCTGGAGTCTGGAAGCAGATGGTCTGCCTTCCATCCTGTGGTCAGTGCAGGCACACTCAGATATTGTGGGTCTATGTCCAGACCACGGCAGTGAAGCAAATATTGCAATGAAGCATGTCAAATAAATTTTTTGTTTCCATTGCATATAAAAGTTATGTCTACACTATACTATAGTCTATTAACTGTACCATAACATTAATCTAAAAAAACACTCTGTTGCTAGAAAATGCTAACCGTGCTTCGACCTTTCAGCAAGACATCATCTCTTTTGCTGGTTGAAGGTCCTGCCTGGATGTTGACGGCTGCTGGCTGGTCATAGTAGGGGTTGCTGAAGGTTGGAGTGTCTGTGGCAGTTTCTTAAAATAAAACAAGATGGAGGTTTGCAACATTAATTGACTCTTCCTTTCACTTGAACACAGTATAGGTTTTTGTTTTGTTTTTTTTTAATTTTATATATGAGAGAGAGAGAGGGCATGAACATGAGGAGGGGAGGGGCAGAGGAAGAAGGAGACTCCCCTGAGCAGAGAGCCTGTGGGACTCCATCCCAGGACCCTGGGATCATGACCTGAGCCGAAGGCAGAACTGACTGAGCCACCCAGGCACCCCTAGAGGCCATCATAGGGTTATTAACTGGCCTAATTGCGATATTGTGTGTTGGTAAATGGAGAGGCCTGAGGAGAGGGAAAGAGAGGGGAAGGGCTGGTCAGCGGAGCAGTCAGAACACACATAATATTTATTAAATTTACTGCCTTATATGAGTGCGGCTCAGGTAGCCCCAAAACAGTTAAAAGGAACATCAAAAATCACTGATCACAGATCACCAAGGTGAATATAATAATAATGAAAAGGTTTAAAATATTGGGAGAATTTCCAAATTATGAGACAGGACATAAACAAATGCTCTTGGAAAAATGGCACCAATAGACATGTTGGCCAGAGCATTGTTACAGACCTTCGATTTGTAAAGTGCATTGTCTGTAAAGGGCAACAAAGCAAAGCGCAATTAAACGAGGTATGCCTGTATTCTTTCAGAAGGACATTTGAGGGTCTTGCCTATCCTCCATGCAGCTCCCCAGCCCTTTCCTTCCTGGTGTCTTTACTAGAATAAGACAAAGCTTTGAAAGGAGGTTTTTTTTGTTTTGTTTTTGTTTTTTAATTTAAGCTAGAACTCTGGTGTAGTGGGACGGGCCTTGTCAGTTCCAGGAGTAAAATGTAGATATGTCTTAGTGTATTGGGTTCTATTTGCTGAGCTGCTACATTTTAAGAATTTAGGGACCTCCAGCTCTATAATTAAAAATGGCTAAACTGTATTGTTAAAGTTCCTTCAGGCTTGGATCTTCTTTTTTTTTTTTTTTAAGATTTTATTTATTTATTTGACAGACAGATCTCAAGTAGGTGGAGAGGCAGGCAGAGAGAGAGGAGGAAGCAGGCCTCCTGCCAAGCAGAGAGCAGAGAGCCTGATGCAGGGCTTGATCCCAGGACCCTGGGACCACGTCCCGAGCCAAACCCACTGAGCCACCCAGGCGTCCCATGGTTTGGATCTTCTGATAGTGACATGAGACCTGTTAATGGTTATGTGACCACCAGTTGACTGCAATGACAGGTTCTGTTCGGTTTTGTGTTGTTTTTGATGGCAGCTGTGTGAGTTAATGAAGAACGCCTTGTTATGCCACTTGTACAGTATGTGCTGCTTGGACTGTCCTTGTGGTAGGTGACTGCAGGTTCTTGGAGCTTTGGCAGTGGAGAGATGGCATCTTGCCACCTTGCCTAGTTCCCTCATGGCACCCAGTGATTGTTTGCTCTTTACCGCTTAGTGTTTGTTGACTGAATTAATGGCATCTTTGGCAATTAGTGTTCAGTGAGAGAAATAACCAATAGGAGAGATTTATTAAGTTGGTTTTTTTTAAGTTTTTATCTATTTATTTGACAGAACACAAGTTGTGGGAACGAGAGAGGGAGAAACAGGCTGCCTGCTGAGCAGAGAGCCCCACAAGGGCTTTCCGTGTTCAGTACATGAACTTCCTTTGGTCTTGGTTTCCTCACTAATCACTCCAAGCCCATCTGGCTATTAGCTTCGCTGTTCTTCTCAGCCCCGAGCTGCAGGATCCAGTGGCTTCCCTGAGGCCTCCTTGTGCCTGAGTCTCCAAGTCTGTTGACATTGTGGAGCCGTCTCTGCTTGAAATTCTCTTAGCCGGGCTTTTATGATCTCTGCTCAGGCTTTCTCTCTTCTTTCTTTGCAGTTTCTTCCTTGCTTATCCTCTGTAGAGGTTTAGATATTGATCAAGTTTTGCCTTGACCCTTCCTTTGGCTTCTGGCCTATGTGGTAGCAGCATCTCTTAACAGTCCCCTGCCTGATGCCTGCACAGGGATGGCTCCTGCTTTGGCGTTGCCAGCTCTGACTTCTCTGGGAGCTCTGCACTCAGGTCTGCCAGGTGCCTCTTGGACATCTCTAAAATGCTGTTGCCTAGAGCAATGCAACCTGTTTATTTGGTTCTATTTGGCCACATTTAAGGGCTGAAAGTGTAATATGACAGAGAGCACTGTGGAATGTGTTGCTTTACTGCATTGTTCACCCTTAATGGTCTTTTCCCTTCCTTGCCATTAATTTCCCAAAGAAGAGCTGCAGACACTCGGTCAGTATCAGATCAGTTAGAGCTACTCTGTGGTTCGTAGGTCACCCAGCCAATTCTGTATTTCAGAGAATCTGAAACCCTGTGAAGTCAGTGAAGAAGCTCCACTACTATTTTTCTTTGTTCTCATCTCTACCGTCAGGCAGAATACGAAGTGGCCGCTGACGAGGACCGCAGAAGCTGTGGACTGCAAATCCTACACATGTTCTTCGATGCTGAGGTGTGTTTTCTTCCTTAAATGCAAAGATTGTTAATGCTTGATTAAATAATTAGAGTACATTGCCCTTCTTACTTAGTTGGATAAGATACAAGTACGTTAACATCTTTAATTTCTTATAAATAATCCTCTTACGCATTTTCTTTTGAGTCGGTGAGGAAATTAACAAATCTCTTAGAAAATTAATTCAAAGAATTTAAAAGTTTCTATGTTTCCTCAAACAGAAAACAGCATTAGAGATTTTATTTGTCTTGGACTGAAAATAACATTTTTTTCCTAACAGCTTTAATGGGTCTTAGGTTTTATGCTTTTTTTTTTTTTTTTTAAAGATTTTATTTATTTATTTGTCAGAGAGAGAGAGAGCACAGGCAGACAGAGTGGCAGAGTCAGAAGCAGGCTCCCTGCGGAGCAAGGAGCCCGATGTGGGACTCGATCCCAGGACGCTGGGATCATGACCTGAGCCGAAGGCAGCCGCTTAACCAACTGAGCCACCCAGGCGTCCCGGTTTTATGCTTTTTCATTCAGTAGACTATCCTTACAGTTTACTGTGTCCCTGAAATGAGAGCTGTCACTTGCTTCCCTTCACATGACTTCTCTTTTGTAGGCTGTTAGAAGTCCTAAACCCTGGGCAAGCCCCTCTGTGTTGTAGAGTTGGAGGAGAACAGTAACAAGGATAGCTAACACTTAGTGAATACTGCTCTGAGCTGTGTACATGTGAGTTGTTTAATACGATACTCCTATGAGATGGGTACATTATTATGTCCATTGTCGTAGGTAAGACTGAAAATCAGAGTAGTTAAATGGCTCACCAAAGGTCGCACAGCTTGTTAAGTGCGGGAGCCAGGAATCAAACATGGAGAAATTGTGCTTGGAGAATAGCATAGTGAGAATGAGTCAAAAATGTTCGGATTCTGAGCCTAGCTCACTGAAGATGGTAGGGGAAGCTCACTGGTGCAAAAGATAATGTGGGGGGCAGGGAAGGCCAGTGGATTGGCAAGTGAGCGCAAAGATAAACACATAACCAGTGGTGGCAGAGTTTCCCTCAGACCAAATAGGTTTTGACTCCAAAGCCTGTGCTCGCCTTAGCCACCAGCATCAATACCAGACTACAATGGCTCCTAGATCATTTCCAACACAGGTGCTACAGCATCCACGTAAATTGCAGGTACCCCCAGTGACTGGAAGGAGTTGATGTTTCATTCACCTAATTCCATTGTGTTTTTTTTTTTAATTTAAATCACTGAATAGTTTTATATTTTTTATTTTTTTGACAACAGAAATAAAACTTTTTTACCTTAAAAATAATTTTGACATTGACATTGTTTTATAACTCTATTCTGATTAGTCAAAATATGAAACATTTCATTTTCTCCATGAGCTTTTTTTTTTTAAGTTTTAATCACCAGTGCTTATCACAACAAGTGCCCCTCTTAATCCCCATCACCTATTTCACCATCCCCCCAGCCCACCTCCCTCTGGTGACCATTAGTTTGTCTTCCATAGTTAAGAGTCTGTTTCTTGGTTTGTCTCTCTCTCTCTTTTTTTTCTTTGCTCATTTATTTTTTTTTTAAATTCCATGTGTGAGTGAAATTATATGGTATTTGTCTTTTTCTATCTGATTTATTTCACTTAGCATAACACTATCTAGCTCCATCCATTTCATTGCAAATGACAAGGTTTCATTCTTTTTTATGGTGTAATATTCCTAGATAGATAGATACATACATACATACATAGACCACATCTTTATCCATTCATCAGTCAATGGACCCTTAGGCTTCCTCCATAGTTTGGCTATTGTAAATAATGCTGCAATAAACGGGTGCTTATATCCCTTTGAATTAGTGCTCTCATATTCTTTGGGTAAGTACCCAGTAGTGTGATTATTGGATCATATGGCATTTCTATTTTTAATTTTTTGAGGAACCTCCATACTGTCCTCCACAGTGGCCACACCAGTTTGCATTCCCAACAATATGCATGAGGGTTCCTTTTTCTCCACATCCTCACCAACACTTGTTTCTTGTCTTTTTGATTTTAGCTATTCTGACAGGTGTGAGGTGGTATCTCACTGTTGTTTTGATTTTAATTTCCCTGATGATGAGGGATGTTGAGCATCTTTTCATGTATCTGCTGGCCATCTGGATGTCTTCTTTGGAGAAATGTCTCTTCATTTCTTCTGCCTGTCTCTAATCAGATTATTTGTCTCTGGGACATTGAGTTTTAGAAGTTCTTTATATATGTTAGATACTAACTCTTTCTTGGGATGTGTCATTTGTAAATACCTTCTCCCAATCAGTCAGTTATCTTTTTGTTTTGTTTTGTTTTGTTGATTGGTACCTTCACTGTGCAGGAGCTTTTTATTCTAATAAAGTTCCAATACTTAATTTTTGCTTGCTTCTCTTGTCTCAGGAGAAATTATCTAGA
Source organism: Martes martes (assembly GCF_963455335.1). NCBI lineage: Eukaryota > Metazoa > Chordata > Mammalia > Carnivora > Mustelidae > Martes > Martes martes. Next base: position 140,844,210 of record NC_137889.1, read on the forward strand.
AAAAAGTTGGTGCAGCTGATGTCAGAAAAATTACTGTCTGTGCTCTCTTCTGGGATTTTTGTGGTTTCAGGTCTCACAATTAGGTCCTTAATCCATTTTGAGTTTATTTTTGTGTGTGGTATAAGAAAGTGGTCCAGTTTTCCCAACACCATCTTTTCCCATTGCATATTCTTGCCTCCTTTGTTGAAGATTAATTGACCATATAATTGTGGGTTTATTTCTGGGTTTTCTGTTCTGTTCTGTTGATCTGTGTGTCTGTTTTTGTGGCAGTAACAATACTTTTTTGACTACTATAGCTTTGTAATGTATCTTAAAATCTGGAATTGTGATACCTCTAGGTTTGTTTTTCTTTTTCAAATTCACTTTGGCTATTCAAGGTCATTGTGGTTCCATTTAAATTTTAGGATTGTTTATTCTAGTTCTTTGAAAAATGCTGTTGGTATTTTGATAGGGATTGCATTAAATTGCTAGGGGTAGTATAGACATTTTAACAATACTCGTTTTTCAAATCCATGAGCATGTAATATCTTTCCATCTGTTTGCATCATCTTCAATTTCTTTCCTCAGTTTTTTTAACATTTTCAGAGTACAGACCTTTCGCCTCCCTGGTTGAGTTTATTCCTAAGTATTTTATTATTTTTGGCATAATTATAAATGGGATTATTTTCTTAATTTCCCATTCTGCTGCTTCATTATTGGTGTATAGAAATGCAATGGGTTTCTATACATTGATTTTGTATACTGCAACTTTAGTGAATTAGTTTATCAGTTCTGGTAGCTTTTTGGTGGAGTCTTTAGGGTTTTCTATATGTAGCATCATGTCATCTACAAATAGGAGTTTTACTTCTTCTTTACCAATATGGATGCCATTTATTCCTTTTCTTGTCTGATTGCTGTGGCTAGGACTTCCAGTATTATGTTGAATAAAAGTTGTGAGAGTGGACATCCCTGTTTTGTTCCTAACTGCTGAGAAAAAGCTCTGTTTTTCCCATTAGGGTTGATGTTAGATGTGAGTTTTTCACACATGGCTGTTATTATGTTGGGGTGTGTTCTCTCAAAACCTACTTTGTTGAGGGCTTTCATCATGAATGGACGTTGTACTTTGTCAGATGTTTTTTCTGTGTCTGTTGAAATGATCATATGGTTTTTATCCTTTCTCTTGTTGATATGATGTATCATATTGATTGATTTGCAAATATCGAACCACCATTGCAACACAGGAATAAACCCCACTTGATTGTGAATGATTGTGAATTTTTTTTTTCAGTGTATTGTTGGATTTGGTTTGCTAGTATTTTGTTGAGGATTTTTGCATCTGTGTTCATCAGAGATGTTGGCCTGTAGTTCTCTTTTTTTTTTTTTTTTGTGGTGTCTTTATCTGGTTTTGGTATCAGGGTAATACTGGCCTCATAGAATGAATTTGGAAGTTTGCCTTCCTTACCTAGTTTTTGGAATAGTTTGAAAGGAATAAGTATTAATTCTTCTTTAAATGTTTGGTAGAACTCAATTGTGAAACCATCTGGTCCTGGACTTTTGTTTGTTGGGAGGTTTTTTTTTTTTTCTTCTTTTAATGATTCAGTTTCTTTGCAGATAATTGATCTGTTCAGATTTTCTATTTCTTCCTCTTTCAGTTTCGGTAGTTTATATGTTTCTAGGAATTTATCCATTTCTTCTACATTGTCCAATTAGTTGACATATAGTTTTTCATAATATTCTCTTAGAATTGTTTGTACTTTGGTGGTGTTTGTTGGTATTTCTCCTCTCTATTTGTGATTCTATTTATTTGGATCCTTTATCTCTTTTTCCTTGATGAGTCTGGCTAGAGGCTAATCAACTTTATAGATTTTTTTTCCAAAGAACAAGCTCGTGGTTTCATTGATCTGTTCTATTGGTTTTTTAGTTTCTATATCGTTTCTTTCTGCTCTAATATTTATTATTTCCTTCTTTCTGTTGGTTTTAGGTTTTGTTTATTCTTTTTCCAACTCCTCTAGATATAAGGTTAGGTTATTTATTTGAAATTTTTCTTGCTTTTTGAAGTCGGCCTGTATTCCTATAAACTTCTCTCTTGCAGTTATTTTGCTGCATCCCAAAGGTTTTGAACCATTGTGTTTTCATTTACATTTGTTTCCATGTACTTTTTTATATCGTCTTTTATTTTCTGGTTGACCCATTCATTGTTTAGTAGCATGGTATTTAACCTCCTTGTATTTGTGGTCTTCCTAGATTTTTTTTGTAGTTGACTTTCAGTTTCATAGTGTTGTGTCAAGAAAAGATACACACACAGCATGACTTTGATCTTTTTAAATTTGTGAAGGTTTATTTTGTGACCTAACATGTGATCTTTTCTGGAGAATATTCCATGTGCACTTGAAAAGAATGTGTATTCTGCTCTCTGAGAATGGAATGTTCTGAATATATCTGTTAAATCCATCTGGTGCGATGTGTCATTCAAAGCCATTGTTTTCTTGTTGATTATCTGTTTCGATAATCTGTCCATTGAGGTAAGTGGGGGGTTAAAGTCCCCTAATATTATCTGTTATTATCGATTAGATCCTTTACATTTGTTATTAACTGTTTTATGTACTTGGGTGCTTACAGGTTGGATGCATAAATATTGACAATTCTTATATCCTCTTATACAATTGTCCCTTTAGTATTTATTATATAATGCCCTTCATTGTAGCTTATTATAGTCTTTGTTTTAAAGTCTATTTTGGGGACACCTGGATGGCTCGGTGGGTTAAAGCCTCTGCCTTTGGCTCAGGTCATGATCCCAGGATCCTGGGATCAAGCCCCGCATCGGGCTCTCTGCTCAGCGGGGAGCCTGCTTCCTCCTCTCTCTCTGCCTGCTTCTCTGCCTACTTGTGATCCCTGTTTGTCAAACAAATAAATAAAATCTTTAAAAAAAAAATAAAGTCTGTTTTGTCTGGGATAAGTATTGTTGCTCCGGCTTTCTCTTGACAAGCCTTTGCATGATAGCTGTTTCTCCGTCCCCTCACTTTCCCTGGCTGGTGTCTTTAGGTCTAAAATGGGTCCCTTGTAGGGAGCATATAGTTGGGTCTTCTTTTCTCATCCATTCTGTCACCCTGTGTTTTTTGACTGAAGCATTTAGTTCATTTACATTCGAAGTAACTATTGATAGATCTGTACTTAATGTCATTTTATTGCTTCTTTTTTGGTTGTTTCTGAAGATATTCTCTCATCCTTTCTTGTCTCTCTTTGATAGTTTGCTGGTTTTCCTTAGTGATATATTTGAATTTACTTCTCTTTACTCTTGGCATATTTATTAGTGATTTTTGATTAGTGGTTCCTATTAGGGTGCTACTTAACACCGTCATACAACAGTCTGTATTAAGTTCATGGTCGTGTAAGTTTGAACCCATTTTTTACTCCTTTCCTTCTCACATTTTGAGTTTATGATGTAATATTTACATCTTTTTATCTTGTGAGTTCCTTGACTATTTTTATAGAAGTATTCATTTTTACTGCTTTTGTGTTTCCTCCCTTCATACCATCCTTTTTGGTCTTTCCTTTCCACTGAAGTCACCTTTAATATTTCTGGCAGCGCTGGTTTAGTGATAAGCTCCTTTAGTTTTGTTTGCCTGGGTGAATCTTTATTTCTCCTTCTTTTTTATTTTTTAATAAGTATTTTATTTATTTATTTGAGAGAGAGGGCGCACAAGCAGGGCGTGGGGTGGGGAGGGGCAAAAGGAGAAGCAGGCTCCCCGCTGAGCAGGGAGCCTGACTCGGGGCTTGATCCCAGGACCCTGAGATCATGACCTGAGCCAAAGGCAGACATAGTAAAGATGGAAAAATGCCTCATTTCTGTTAGATCATTTAAATGACACCTATTAATGACTACAGTTATATCAGTATTATTCATTTTTAAAAATGAGTTTTCTATATTGTATATTTCTATCACTAGTTCAACTTTGATGAAAGTATTTCTTTGATTTGTAGAAAACCCAGTTTTGCTGTGCTAGCTTAGCTATACCACTGCCAGAAATCAGTCTAGAATGCATTTCTCATGCCTAATGACAAACTAAATGTGTAATTGAACATGATCTGGGTATCTTTTTCAATAACTCTGGACAATAGTTTTGTTATGTGTTTTCTTTCTCTGGAATTCTCTAGTTGAGGATTAAGAGAATGGGAAGCTGGTATGTAGGCACATAATTAGTGAGAATGTGAAGTGGTAGGGCCTTTTAGGAGGTCAGCTTTGCAATGAATATCAATGTTTTAAGAGACAGGTATCCTTTGAGCTAGTAATTCTACCTCCAAGAATCTGTCTTATAAAAACACCATGATACAAAGATATGCATAGCAGTGGTGTCTGCAGAGGAGGAAATGGGCAGCTAGAATGTGTCAGAAGGACAAATAAACACATCCTCTGGAAAACCATGCAGTCTTTAGGAAAATACAGTAGCTTTCTCTGTTGCAGCACATATTTACAAAACTACATATATATTTTTATCCCCTTTGTGTGATAAAAAATTGTGTATTTCCAAGGGTTTGTGCCCATGTGGATGTGTTTACTTTTTTTTTTTAAGGATTTTATTTATTTATTTGACAGACAGAGCTCACAAGTAGACAGAGAGACAGGCAGAGAAAGAGGGGGAAGCAGGCTCCCCGCCGAGCAGAGAGCCTGATGCAGGGCTTGATCCCAGGACCCTGAGATCACCACCAGAGCCGAGGGCAGAGGCCCAACCCACCAAGCCACCCAGGGGCCCTGTTGTACTTTTTTTTACAGTAAACATTCGGTTCTGTTTATAGCTGGTAAATTATGAAATCACTAACTATTATGCATTTGGTTTGTGCTGTATCAAAAAGGCAGCAGCCCCTTTACCAGAAATACCTGCCCGTGTTTTGAGAGAATGTCAGTTGAGACTGAAGCAGAACCCCGGCAAGGACGTCTTTGAGGAATGCACGAGGTAAGCAGCCCACGCCACCCCACACAGCCATGTGACTGACAGCAGGCGGGGGCTTACAGGGCCTCTTTCTGCATGACACCAGCTCTTACTACAGAACTTTCCCAGTTAACGCAGTCACTTTCACTGGAGAGATGCGCACGAGGGGTGACAATTACACAGATGGAAGGGACACACTGAAGTGGGTCACATCGTAAATGGGTCACATCGTGGAGACCCAGTGTTTGTGTGTAGCTTTGCGGGTCCCTGACCCTCCACTCGGCCTTCTGAAATGCGTGTGTCTGGGATGAAAAGATTCCCATAAAGTGTTGTTTTTTAAAGCCCTAGGCACTTGCATCTTTTCTCTAGATGTTTGCAATACAGACAGGAAAATTCTAAGTGAAAGCACTTTAACTAAATCTGGTTTCTGATGTACACAGGGAGAAAGAATGGTTTCTGGACTGATCTGGCCCAGAACACGGAGTCCTCTGTCCAGTCAGGCAGCATTTGGGTGTCATTTCTCCTAAGATCCATTCAACAGAGGCTGGTTGATGCCGGTTCACTGTCCAGTGCTGTGTCCATTTCCTGGGGCGGCCATCACAAAGTTCAACAAACTTTGGTGGCACAAAACAGTAGAAATGTATTCTCTGGGCTCTTGGGGGGCTCAGTCAGTTCAGGCCATGATCCCAGGGTCGTGGGATGGAGTCTTAGATTGGGCTTCTTGCTCAGCCGGGAGCCTGCTTCCCCCTCTGCCTCTTCCCCTCTCCTCCCTGCCACTCGTTCTCTCACTGTCTCTGTCTTGCTCTCAAATCAACAACCGAAATTTATTCTCACAGTTCTGGAAGCTGGTAGTCTGAAGTCAAGGTCTCTTGAGGACAGGATCTTTCCTTGTCCCTGCTTATCTCCCTAGTGTTTCTGGGCCTGCAGCTGCAGCATTTGAGTCTCTGCTGTCTTTGTCCCTGTGTTCTCTCCTCTTCTTAGAAGAGCACCAGTCCCATTGGATCAGGGCCAACCCCACTCCGGTATGACCTCATCTTAACTCATTGTATCTGCAAAGACCCTTATTCCAAGTAAGGCCAATATTCAGACACCAGGGTTAGGACTCAACATCTCTGTTTGAGAGAAGCATTTCAAGTCATAATAGTTTGCTTCTTTGGGTCGAGGTTATGCTAGAGAACAAAATAAAACTTTGTGGACTGAGTTTTCGTTCCTACAGGCCTTAAAATGGACTTGCAGAGCCTCCGCTTATTGTTATTTTTTCGGAAAATATTAAGCACCTATTTTGTGCTGTCATTGATCTAGTTTCCAGGAGTAAGATGATAAGCAAGAATGAGTTGGTTCTCTACTTCTAGGGAGCTTATACCCAAGTGGAATGACAGAGAAATCTGTGTCAGTTTCCTATTGGGGCCATAACAGATTGCCACAGACTTGATGGCCTAAGACAGCACACATCTATGTTCTTTCAGTTCTGGAGGTCAGAAGTCTGAAAGCAGTATCGCTGGGCAGAAATCAAGTTGTCCACAGGACCTTGCTCCATTGAGGATCTAGGGGAGAATCCAGTTTCTTGTGTTTTTTTCCGGCTCCTAGGAGTACGTTACTTGGCTCATGGCCCCTTACTCCACCTTCAGAAACAGCCATACAGTGTCCTCAACTTTCTCTCTGCTTCTGACTTTTGAAAGCCTTTTCTTACTCTATAACGTCCACATCTCCCTTGGCCTCCCTCTTACAGTGACATGTGATGGCATTTAGGGCCCACTCAGATAATCCAGGATCGTTTTCCCATCTCAGGCCCCTTAACTCAGTCATCTGCAAAATCTCTGTTGCCAGGAAGGGTGATAGGCTCCAGGGATGGAGATCTGGGTGTGTTTGGGTCATTGATTATTCAACCTACCGTAGGCGCTGAGTAATTTGCCAGGGAGGGAGCACTGAGGGCACGTCTCCTAACCTGGGGCCCCGAGAAGAGCCTTCACAGAGACCTTTCCCTGCAGGCTAAGGAGAAGGCCAGGGAGCACAGAGACCTGCAGGGGGAGGGGCTGGTCGAGGATTGCTGCTGCTTCACCCCAAGAGGGCCAGGAAGAGGGTCCTCATGGTTCCCTCTCCCTGGTCCTTATTCCCAGGTGCCCTTTCTGTCACTTGGCAAGTGTTCACACAGGAGTCTTCACATGACCTTCTGGAGGTCAACCCTCGTTTGACAGAAGAGGAACGGAGGCCCAGGGAGCCAGGGAGAGCAATTAGAGTGAGACCCATTTCACTGCGGCAGTTGTTCAGGTGATGGTGGCCTGGCCTGCCTGGTGACAGTCATCATGGAGACAGATGAATGGATTTCAGAGAAATCCGTGAGGCTGCTGGGCTAGGGAGGACAATACAGTTTCTTTTGGACACATTTGAATTTGAGTTCTTTTCTGGACATCAAGCAAAACTGAGACGTCAGCAGCTACAACTGGGGTGTTCCTGGAGAGGAACAGGAGGCAGTATTTGGGGTCATAGCCCCCGTGCAGATGTGACCAAGGCCATGGGGGTGGAGGCAAGACCTGGGCGCATGCACAGAGTGGGGATTGAAGAGAGGAGTGCACTGAGAGCAGATAGGCACAGCCCCCCTTCTTCTCCCCCTCTGCATCCCTCTGCTCCTACTGCCTGGTTCTGTCCCCTCCCTCCAGTACAGGGCCCCAAGCTGGAACTGCACTGGAGGAGGGAGGGGACAGATGCCAGACAGAGTGACAGTGGCACAAGAGGTCACATCCCTGTTCTGAAGAGGCCAAGGGTGGGGTCCAGCAGGGACAGGGATAGGGTGGGAGGCTTCGGGAGAACAGAGGTGTTTGTAGTAGCTGCAGTGCATGGGGAGAGAGACCCATTCAGGGACCAAGAGCAGGAATTGCATTTTGACTCATACGCTAGTACTTTTAAAGCTCTTTCCTGTTTATATTTAATGCCCAAGGAGGTCTTAAGCACATGGTCTGATCTTGATGTTTCAGGACACTAGGACACAGACATTTGAATTCATTCATTCATTCAACAAATAATCCTGAGGGCCCGTTATGTGCTAAGCACTGTCCTAAGAGCTTGGGATGATGGGCAAACACTACAGACAATTCCTGTCTTCATGCAGCTCACTTGAGGCAGGGAATGGCTCACCTGGCCTGTGCACCGGGAGTGTCTGGAGCTAGCTATAGCATGGGCGAGATGCTCATTCCCTTAGTGAGGATGTCAAATGACCAGCTCCATACGCCCTAGATAAACGGTTTTGACTTCTGTCTTTCTACTGGGCAGTTGTGTGGTATTAGACTAGAGCCCTCCTCTCTGGCCAGCAGCAGCCTCCTTCTCTGAAAATGGCCAAGATGGGCTGTTCTCTGAGGCTGGTAATCTCCAGTCAACTTTTACTGGCTCTTGTTGGGTATTTCCATGAGTGGAATATTAGGGTTTGTGCCGTGGGCCTCCTTTGTGAGAAGGCGTTGCTTGTTTGACCGCTTATCTGGTAGAGCAGACAGGCATGGCCTTGGGTCTCTGATGACTGTAGTCCTGGGATTTCGTAGTGAGAAGTAAATATATTAACTATACTGGACTTATAGTTAAAAAAATGATGATAAAAAATAAAAGAATCAAAATTCTCCTTGGCTTCACATGAGCCATTTGCTAAACTGGAGGGGCCAATCTTTGAGTGCATGCATGCCTTTGCTCTTCTGAGTCCTCTCCCTGGTATGCACACGTCCTGAGCTCCTTCCTGTACCTGTGCGGTGAGAGACCCCACGGTAACAATGGACAGGGAGGCTTAGGAATGCGTTGCTCCTCCTAGTGATCCAGGAAGTGGGCGTTACCGTTATCCTTATTCGGCAGCTTGGGGGATGGAGGGCAGAGAGGTTTGGTAACCTGCCCCAGGCCTTTCAGCCCTTGGGAGGCAGACTGCTTGAGGACAGAGCAGCCTACACCCACCCACGGATGCATTCCCTGAGAAGGGCGTCACCAACCTGGTTTGCATGCCGCTTTTGCGAAGATCCCACTTTTTGGTTCCATTTTCATTTTGCAGAAACTGCTAGAAAAAATCTAAGAATTCCTAAGTAGTCACTTCAGATGCTGTGTTTTTGCCCTCTCGGATGTTTTGTGTTAGTTTGTAGACACGGGAAAGAGCGTCAGATCCCGTAGGCCCTCGTGGTGGCGTCTCCTAGGGGTGGCACCTGTGTGGGGCACATCCACAGTGTGGGCGTAGGCCTGTCTGGCTCCAGCACCTCAGCTTCTCCCCTCCTGTGCACAACAGTTGGCGTTGGCAACTGGAAGAACGTGGTTGTGGTCGGTCACTCTGTGCTGCCCAGAATATTCCTTTGTGATTTAGAATTACCAAAGAACTGCATCTTGTTTCAGAGGTGTGTGTCTCCCTGGTGTACAGATCAGCAGCTGTGGAGTGGAGGGTATGTCCCCTGTGCTCTTGAGACAGGGTGCCAGCAGCCAGGCCGCCCCTGTGCCACATCTCAGGTCATCGTCAGTCATTTCCATGTGGCTGTGCCTCTTTGTAGGCAGTGTGCGACAATACTGCCCCGTCCATGTTTCCTGAGGATGACGGGAGTAGGGCAGAGCCTCAGTGAAGCCATCCTGGGCTGAGGGTCTGGCCCAACCCCTGGAAGACACCCTAGAGACAGGAGCAGGATGGAAGGGGATAGCCACAGGCTGGAGACAGTCCCCTGTGCTGACATACTCACAGGCAGCAGAGCAGGACCTCCTCCAGGAGCAGCTTCACTGGGGCAAGGCAGGCCATCTGTTATTGGCCTTTTCAAGGTCACCGCCAGAAGCACATTGTTTCAGTCTGTCTGGCTGCTATACCAGATACCACAGACAGGGAGGCATCTGTCTCCCATAGCCCTGCAGGCTGGAAGCCCGTGGCCAGGGCACCAGCGTGGTCCAGCTCTGGGGAGGCCCCTCTTCAGCATTCTGTGGCCTCACGTGGCAGGAGGGGCTGGGGAGCTCTCTGGGGTCTCTTTCATAAGAGCCCAAATCCAAATCCATTCAGGGAGGCTCCACCTTCCAAATACCATCACCCTAGGGTTTAGGTTTCAACCTAGGACTTCTGGGGGGACACACACTCAGTCCGCAGCACACATCATTGTGACTCTCCATTCTGAAAGCCAGGCACCCACGTGCCAGGGAATACACACATCTCATTTTCACCTGTGGAAAGTACACACTGTGAGTAACAAAGACCAATGTCTGCAGGCCCTTGAGGTTGTGTGGGGAAAGTCACGCTGCTTAGAGGGCTGGCCAGGCCGCAGGGCAGAAGGGTCCCTTCCCGCCCCTAGGTCTGGGCTGCATGTCCGCACACGGCTCCCTGTGCTGTCGCTGGGATCCAGCTTTCTAGTGTGGACGACATTTCACTTCCTAGCACTTGCCAGCTGGTTTCCTAATTTCTCTTTTTACCTCTAGCCTTAGGGTTCTTCACTGATACATCTGTTCACCAATTCTGTTCGTATTTTTAACCCTCTGGTTAGGCACTTCTCCAATTCCATCCTGTTGTTCAAGAACGGGGTGGTATACACGACCGTGTCAGACTGCCCACAGGTCTGGCTCCTGCTCTGTGTATCCACTTCAAGATAGGGACTTAAAAGTCACTCATATTTAAATAAGTTTTAGTTCTCAGTCCTCAGTCTGTTTTGATTAGCTCACCTGATGGCGGTTTATTCCTTACATTCTTACTCAGTGCCTGTCACTGGCCAGCTGCTGTGCCAGACTCTGGCTAATAGGGACCTTAGCACAATCCGGTGCAGGAACGAGGACTTACAGAGTTCCCTGCTGTTCTGGCTCATTTCTGTATTGTAAACCTTCCTTGCCCCGAAAGCCTTGTTCCTCACTTTGGATTCCAGAGTACTGATGCCGCATAATGAGCATAAATGTTTCCTTTAGACTCCCTGCTGTTTTCTGGAAGAAGCTGTAGTGAGAGGCAGCACAGCTGCCTTAGTGGGGAGCCCCAGGATGGGGCTCAGCACTGTCTGCTTGTCCCTTTCTCCCTCTCAAACAAACAAATAAGTAAATAAAATCTTTTTTAAAAAGGTGTGTGCAGGGGCGCCTGGGTGGCTCAGTGTGTTAAAGCCTCTGCCCTCGGCTCAGGTCGTGGTCCCAGGGTCCTGGGATCAAGCCCCACGTTGGGCTCTCTGCTCAGTGGGGAGCCTGCTTCCCCCTCTCTCTTTGCCTGCCTCTCTGCCTACTTGTGATCTCCGTCTGTCAAATAAATAAATAAATAATCTTTAAAAAAAAAAGTTGTGTTCAGTAGGTTTATTTCTTGGACTAGACCAGTGGGGCAGAGTCTGTTGTTTTTGAGATGAGGAGTATTAGGAAGTGAAACTGAGAAGCACTGGTAAGTAGTCATCAACTTATTAATTTATACAGACTGACATAGACAATTATATTAGAATAAGTTGATATGGTGTGCTCCTTCTTGTGGAAATGCGCAAACGCCTCTGCAAGGATGATTTAACCAAGCCGACAGTATCAGAATCCTTGCCCTGGTCCATAAAGTCTTGGAGTTGGGCTGCTCACGTGCTCAGGAGGGAAAGGTGTTCCTAAAGGCAGGGAGCAGGCCCTCCCTCTCGCTCCATTGCGACAGGAGGAGGTGGTCAAGGGAGCGTACAGAACACTGCTCAGGTCTCTGGGTGTACGTAGCAGCCGTGTCAGACCTTCTGATGTCTGGACACCTTCCGATGTCTATTACACTCTTAAAAATGATTGAGGACCCAAGGAGCTTTTGTGTATGTGGCTTACATTTTTTTAAAAAAGATTTTATTTTTGGGGGGCACCTGGGTGGCTCAGTGGGTTAAAGCCTCTGTCTTCGGCTCAGGTCATGATCCCAGGGTCCTGGGATCGAGCCCCACATCGGGCTTTCTGCTCGGCAGGGAGCCTGCTTCTCTTCCCCTCTCTCTCTGCCTGCCTCTCTGCCTACTTGTGATCTCTGTCTGTCAAATAAATAAATAAAATCTTAAAAAAAAATTTATTTTTTACCTGATAGATCACAAGCAGGCTGAGTCAGGCAGCTAGAGAAAGGGGGAAGCAGGCTCCCTGCTGAGCAGAGAGCCCGATGCGGGGCTCGATCCCAGGACCCTGAGACCAGGACCTGAGCCAAAGGCAGAGACTTAACCCACTGAGCCACCCAGGCAACCCTGTGGCTTACATTTTTAAAAAGAAAACACAGACCTTCCACTAGCCATCAGAGCAATGATGTCACATGTCTTGTGCTTCTGGAAAACCCCTCTGTGAAAACGAGGTTTTTGGTTTTTAAAGGCACATGATGTCTTAGCATGATTACAAATATAGTTACGTTGTTAACCCCCCCAAATCCATAGGGATCCTTAGAACATATTTTGAGGATCACTGTGCTATAATATTAGTTAGTCCAAGAATTTTTGAATAACCTCCTTTAACAAAATAAAGTAAAATTAAGTGGCTTGCTAAGAATTCTAACAATCAGTAAAAATGCTGGAATTATTCCCAAGCCTCTTGCATTACTGGTCTAGTAGCAGCTCCCCATGAAAACTATGATCTTTTCCCATTTGGGTTTTTGTCCATGCTTGGGAGATCCTTTTCTTCTTCCTCATCTGGGTGACTTCTACTTCAACTCAGACACCACCTTCACCAGAGTGTCCCGAGTATATCCTCTCCCAGGGAAGGTGTTCTGGGCACGCCAGGCACTGAGCCACCCAGGCGCCCCTAATGAACTGTTTTAAATAATAGACTACATTCTGTCCCTTACCTACTCTACAAATAAGAATTTTACTACTTCTGTAATAGATATAAAATAATATTTGTATATGATATAATAATATTAACAATATCAAATTGTATACATTTTGTAATAATATAAAATTATATAAATTTCTAAATAAAACTTTAGGAGCATGGCTAATTGTTAAAATTTCTTCTGGAAATATATAGCATAAAATAGTTCATTGGAGGGTGCCTGGGTGGCTCAATGGGTTAAAGCCTCTGCCTTCGGCTCAGGTCATGATCTCAGGGTCTTGGGATCGAGCCCCACATGGGGCTCTCTGCTCGGTGGAGAGCCTGCTTCCCTTCTCTGCCTGCCTCTCTGTTTACTTGTGATTGCTTGCTCGCTTTCTGTCAAATAGATAAAATCTTTTAAAAAAATAATAAAAACATAGTTCATTGGGTGCTTTAGTTTCAATGTTAAAAAAAGGTTCTGTCACATATAAACATTTTCTACAATATGACTATTATAATCATTTAGATACTCATTCTAATCTTACATACCAAATGTTTACCAACCCTACTGAAACACAGTTGTTTGGATGCATGTGTGCACACACACACACACACCCCTTGAATACATATATGTAAAAAGAAACGTTGACTTTGGGAGGGTAAACAATTTCATTTCTTTTGAATTCTTGCCTTCATATTTTTACTGATAACATCAGAAATGAGTGTGGAATTCTATAATTGCAAAATTTGATGTATTTAATTATGTAAAATGATTAACTTCCCATACCCAATGTTGATGAATATGCTGAAACACAGTTGTTTTCATATTGTAATGCAATAAATGTATATAATTATGTAAAATCTTTTTCTAGAATTGTCCATAACTACTTAAGTGGAGAACCATTTGAAGCATACCAAGAAAGCTCATATTTTTCTCGATTTCTACAGTGGAAGTGCCTGGAAAGGTATGTTCTGATTTAAAATTCAACAGAAATAAGTAGTAACTTCTCACAATATATACTGATTAATGTATACTTTTCCATCTCTCAAGATAATATTGGAAATCTTGGGCTGGATATTGTATTGTACAGAAATTATTGATATGTGTTATGTAATTTCTTCTGATTTAGTTGACTCTGTTCTCTCCTTTTAAAATGACAGTCAGCCCTATGGACACAGTAGTTAGAAAATAAAACATATCCTAGATTCACAGAAATAGAACCTAAGGTGCACTGGTTCGGTCTTGTAGGACTAGCCGCATAGACTCAGTCAAGGGACTTGACCTTCGTGAGCATCAGGTCCTTGAAAACAGAGGTAATTCTAGAGCCGCCTACGAAGGGCATGCTCAGTCAGTGTGGTTGTGAAAATGGTTATTGATTGGTTAGATTTCCAGCTCTGTTTCATTCATGTTTCTTTTGAGACGTTGAGTATCAACGCCTCGGTTGAGGTTCTTTTCCCACAGGGCACTGCACTGTAGATTTGTCGCTTTCCTCCGAGGCTCTCCGATAGGCCCGATACATACCATGTCGTGATGGGGACTAGCTGCTGACCTTCCTTCAACTAGTCAGGGTAATCGGACCGTTCTAGATCTATCTTCAGTGTTTTCAGTCAATCTTCAATGTTAGCATTTGCTTATTTCTCTCTCTCTCTCTTTTTTTTTAAAGATTTTATTTATTTATTTGACAGAGATCACAAGGAGGCAGAGAGGGGAAGGGAAGCAGGCTCCCTGCTGAGCAGAGAGCAGGATGCAGGGCTTAATCCCAGCACCCAGAGATCATGACCTGAACCGAAGACAGAGACTTTAACCCACTGAGCCAGCCAGGTGCCCCTGCTTACTTCTCTTAATGTAATGGAAGGAGTCCTACCCAAGGGAACCCTTGCCTCAGGCACCGCCTTTGAACAGCGAAGTGTCATAAGGCAGGCCAGGACAGGAGCTAGGTAGGCTTTTGGCTTTAAAATAACAATGTGATGTGACATCTGAAGCTGAAGCTTTTTTTTTTTAATTAATTAGGCAACCAGTAACAAAGGACACATTTAGACATTACAGAGTTCTAGGAAAAGGCGGATTTGGTGAGGTAAGTAATACGGGACTAGCTATAAGCAATACTTCTAGAAAAGTAAAACAGCAAGGTACTTGTGAGACATGAGTGTGTCAGCTTTACCAATACCTTTATTTCCTTACTGTGTATTTTGGGAATGATTTAGACAACCCCGAGAATTAAGATTGAAACTTCAAACAAAAGAACTTTGCTACCTGCTTTTAGAAGATTCAGAGATCTGGAAAGGAAAAAAATCACAAAGATTGTGGTCACAGTCTTTGTGATTTTTTTCTTTCAGTATGTTTCTTAAAAAGTTATTTCCCTGCATCCAATTATTTGACATTCAAGCTCAGTTTGTCCTGATGGAAAAGATGATTCTTTCCATATTGCTGAATTTCTCTTTTTTAAAATTTTTAAAATTAACATATAATGTATTATATGCCCCAAGGGTACTGTTCTGTGAATCATCAGGCTTACACGCTTCACAGAACTCACCATATCACATACCCTCCCCAATGTCCATAACCCAACCACCCTCTTTACACACCCCTCCCCTGGCTACCCTCAGTTTGTTTTGTGAGATTAAGAGTGTCTTATGGTTTGTCTCCCTCCCGATCCCATCTTGTTTCATTTTTTCCTTCCCTACCCCCCAAGTCTCCCCACTTTGCCTCTCAAATTCCTCATTTCAGGGAGATCATATGATAATTGTCTTTCTCTGATGACTTATTTTGCTCAGCATAACACCCTCTAGTTCCACCCACATCATTCAAATGGCAAGATTTCATTTCTTTTGATTGCCGAATTTCTGTTGCTCTATTTCCGTAATTTAAAACTAGCCTAAAAGCTGATGTAGTACAGAGTATATTATTGAATGTGCTTATTGATCTCAACTCTATGTGGACATGTATGTGCTTCCACACCTATATCAAAAGATACTAGAAAATGTGTAAATTTAGGAAAATCCCAAGAAAACTACTTAGGTAGTTGGTGGTAGATGGTTGGTTGGTAGATAATCCAGTATGATGGCCCTTCTAGATCGAGACTGTTGTGCAGGTCGGACAAAGAATCACACGCAGTTCTGGTTAGGTCATTAAAAGAGGTGTTAATTGCCTCATTCATTATCTGGAGTGCTCATATTCAGTCACAGCATTTGTGACTCCCCAGAGCAGAGACAGCCGCTGGGAACCGAAGCTGCATATATGGTCAGAAGTAAGTTAAATTGATTGAAATCACCTGTGCTCCCAAATTCCCAGGGAAGGCCTAAACCAAAGCCTCAGAGATCCCTCAACGTGCATTAGGAAGCAGACCTAAGAGGCTTCATCCCACAAGGGAAGCCCGTCCTCCATCTGGGCTTGGGTGTGGCGAGACATTGGCTCATGTCACCATTACCTCAGGGGAAGAAGAGCAGTGCTGTGCCGGACACAGTTCTGGAGACCTGTTGGAGCATTTCCAGTGAGCCTTCCACATGCTTGCTGTAACCGTTCCAGGCCAGAGATCTGTAAGAAATGCATCCTCTGCTTGAATACCTCCTCAAGCAGGCAATTTACTCGTGATTTTTAATTCGTGCTAGTCTGCCTTTCATTATGTCCAAGTGTGGAACTCAGATTCTCTCCAAGAACAGAGGATGGTCCGAGCTCTTGTGTTTACAAAAGAATGTAGTTCTGGTTAGAGCCACATGGAGGTTTTAGCCACGGACGCAGTAGTAACATGTAAGCAAATTTTAACTGTTGTGAAAGACTTGGTATATTTATATTTATAGATTATTTTTTTAACACATTTAGTTGTGTTTCCACACAAAAGATTGTACAGATGGATACACCGTTCTGGTTTTTCACAGACCTGTTCTGGACGTGCCATTTGTTACATTGCGTCTGTGGGGGAGCAAATAGTCTGTTTCCATTCTGTGTCCCTGTTGGAGGAAGCCCTGTGACCCTAATGTGGACAGCCTCAGTGCCTTTGAAGTGCAAATTCCAGTGGTGGATTTACTTTTTCCAAATGCTAACACCTCTTCCAGCGGGTTTGCAAGGACAAATATTTTGGTCTTAACTTTGTTGACCACAGTGCTTTCCCATAGGCTTCAAGTCCCCCAGAATAGATTTGTGGGGTCCTGCGGCGGCACCAAGGGGAGAGAGTTGGTGGTGTCTCTGCGCACATTGCCGCAGAGGCAGCGCAGAGCTGTGGAGAGGACTCATAGGCAGCAGCTGGGCTTGCTTCCCATTTCCTCCTCCTCACAACAGGGAGACGATCCCTGCTGCCCTGGCTGGTGGGGCAGCGAATGGGTCTTCGTGTCCAGGTGAGAGTACAGTGTCCGGCCCTCTTACTTCTTCTCCCTTCTCTCTCTTTGACTTGGCAATTCCACTTAAAAGAATCTGTGATAGGGGAGCCTGGGTGGCTCAGTGGGTTAAAGCCTCTGCCTTCGGTTCAGGTCATGATCCCAGGGTCCTGGGATCAAGCCCCATGTCAGACTCTCTGCTCAGCAGGGGGTCTGCTTCCTCCTCTCTCTCTTTGCCTGCCTCTCTGCCTCTTGTGATTTCTGTCTGTCAAATAAATAAGTAAAATCTTAAAAAAAAAAGAATCTATGATAAAGAGATATGCCAAGATTAATGTGCCAAGACTTAATGGTGAGAAAATGAGTAAATAAATTTTGGAGAAGTCGGATATTGGGAGAACTTTAATGATGAGAGAACAGTCACACTGTAAGGTGAAAACAGGAGATTATAAAATATTTTCTATTCTATAACATAAGGTCAGGTTCTCCACCCAAAATTCAGGAGGACTCACATGGCTACACGGTTATCTTGGAATTCCAGTCAGTTTTATCATTGTCCTTACTAATACTTCCAGTATTTCCACAATGAACTTTATATTTTATCATCAAGATCATGTTATTGGGAGGAGTCAAGATGGCGGAGAAGTAGCAGGCTGAGATGACATCAGGTAGCAGGAGATCAGCTAGATAGCTTATCTAACCATTGCGAACACCTACAAATCCAACGGGAAATCAAAGAGAAGAAGAGCAACAATTCTAGATACAGAAAATTGATCACTTTCTGAAAGGTAGGACCTGCGGAGAAGTGAATCCAAAGTGACGGGAAGATAGACTGCGGGGGGAGGGGCCGGCTCCCGGCAAGCAGCGGAGCAATGGAGCACAAAATCAGGACTTTTAAAAGTCTGCTCCACAGAGGGACATCGCTCCAGAAGCTAAACTGGGGGGAAGCCCACGTGGGGCCAGCATAACCCCAGGTCCCGCGGGGTCACAGAAGGACCAGGGGTGTCTGAGTGTCACAGAGCTCGCAGGTATTAGAGTGGGGAAGCTGGCTACAGCAACAAAGCCGAGGAGTGAGCTCTCAGCCCGGGGTTACCTTGAACCAGTCACAGGCTGGGTGGGCTCAGAGCGTGGCCGGAGGCCACGGAGATGGAGTGACTGAACACTTTTCTCCAAGTGCGCAGCTGGAGGCCAGGGAGACAGAAGTGACCAAGAACTTTTCTCCAAGTGCGAGCAATTGAGAGCTTTTCTCCAAGCACGACCAGAGGCCAGGGAGACGGGGGCGGTTGGGCGTTTTTCTCTGAGGGCACACTGAGGAGCGGGACCCCGAGCTCTCAGCTCCTCCAAATGGAGATTGGGAGGCCGCCGTTTTCATTCCCGTCCTCTGGAACTGTACGGAAAGCGCTCGGGGAACAAAAGCTCCCAAAAGTAAACCCCAGCGGATTACTTAGCCCGGCCCCTGGTAAGGGCGGTGCAATTCCGCCTGGGGCAAAGACACTTGAGAATCACTACAACAGGCCCCTCCCCCAGAAGATCAACAAGAAACCCAGCCAAGACCAACTTCACTCACCAAGGAGAACGGCGGAATTCCAAAGGAGGAGAAAGCAAATCTTATCTGGACAAAATGACAAGGTGGAAAAACTCACCACAAAAAAAAGAACAAGAGGCAGTACCGAAGGCTGGGGACCTAATCAATATGGACATTGGCAATATGACAGATCTAGAGTTCAGAATGACGATTCTCAAGGTTCTAGCCAGGCTCAAAAAGGCATAGAAGATATTAGAGAAACCCTCTCCGGAGAGATAAAAGCCCTTTCTGGAGAAATAAAAGAACTAAAATCTAACCAAGTTGAAATAAAAAAAGCTATTACTGAGGTGCAGTCAAAAATGGAAGCTCTCACTGCTAGGATAAATGAGGCAGAAGAAAGAATTAGTGACATAGAAGACCAAATGACAGAATAAAGAAGCTGAGCAAAAGAGAGACAAACAAATGCTGGACCACAAGGAGAGAATTCGAGAGATAAGCGACACCATAAGACAACACAACATTAGAATAATTGGGATTCCAGAAGAAGAAGAAAGAGAGAGGGGAGCAGAAGGTATATTGGAGACAATTATTGGAGAGAATTTCCCTAATATGGCAAAGGGAACAAACATCAAAATCCAGGAGATGCTAAGAACGCCCCTCAAAATCAATAAAAATAGGTCCACACCTCGTCACCTGATAGTAAAATTTACAAGTCTTAGCGACAAAGAGAAAATCCTGAAAGCAGCCTGGAAAAGAAGTCTGTAACATACAAGGGTAAAAACATTAGATTGGCAGCAGACTTATCCACAGAGACCTGGCAGGCCAGAAAGAACTGGCATGATATATCCAGAGCACTAAATGAGAAAAACATGCAGCCAAGAATACTATATCCAGCTAGGCTATCATTGAAAATAGAAGGAGAGATAAAGAGCTTCCAGGACAAACAAAAGCTGAAAGAATTTGCAAACACCAAACCAGCTCTACAGGAAATATTGAAAGGGGTCCTCTAAGCAACGAGAGACCCTAAAAGTAGTAGATCAGAAAGAAACAGAGACAATATACAGTAACAGTCACCTTACAGACAATACAATGGCAATAAATTCATATCTCTCAATAGTTACCCTGAATGTTAATGGGCTAAATGCCCCAATCAAAAGACACAGGTATCAGAATGGATAAAAAAACAAAACACATCAATATGCTGCCTACAAGAAACTCATTTTAGACCCGAAGACACCTCCAGATTTAAAGTGAGGGGGTGGAAAACAATGTACCATGCTAATGGACATCAGAAGAAAGCTGGGGTGGCAATCCTTATATCAGATCAATAGATTTTAAGCCAAAGACTATAATAAGAGATGACGAAGGACACTATATCATACTCAAAGGGTCTGTCCAACAAGAAGACCTAACAATCTTAAATATCTATGCCCCTAACATGGGAGCAGCCAACTATATAAACCAATTAATAACAAAATCAAAGAAATTGACATTGACAGTAATACAATAATAGTAGGGGACTTTAACACTCCCCTCACTGAAATGGACAGATCATCTAAGCAAAAGGTCAACAAGGAAATAAAGGCCTTAAATGACACACTGGACCAGATGGACATCACAGATATATTCAGAACATTCCATCCCAAAATAACAGAATACACATTCTTCTCTAGTGCACATGGAACATTCTTCAGAATAGACCACATCCTGGGTCATAAATCAGGTCTCAACCGGTATCAAAAGATTGGGATCATTCCCTGCATATTTACAGACCACAATGCTCTGAAGCTAGAACTCAATCACAAGAGGAAATTTGGAAAGACCACAAATACATGGAGACTAAACAGCATCCTTCTAAAAAATGAATGGCTCAACCAGGAAATTAAACAAGAATTGAAAAAATTCATGGAAACAAATGATAATGAAAACACAATGGTTCAAAATCTGTGGGACAGGGGCACCTGGGTGGCTCAGTGTGTTAAAGCCTCTGCCTTCGGCTCCGGTCATGATCCCGGGGTCCTGGGATCAAGCCCCACACTGGGCTCTCTGCTGGGCAGGGAGCCTGCTTCCCTTCCTGTCTCTCTGCCTCTCTCTCTGCCTACTTGTGATCTTTCTCTCTCTGTCAAATAAATAAATAAAATCTTAAAAAAAAAAAAATCCGTGGGACACAACAAAGGCAGTCCTGAGAGGAAAATATATAGCGGTACAAGACTTTCTTAAGAAACAAGAAAAGTCTCGGGGCGCTTGGGTGGCTCAGTCATTAAGTGTCTGCCTTCAGCTCAGGTCATGATCCCGGGGTCCTGGGATTGAGCCCCGCGTCGGGCTCTCTGCTCAGCGGGGAGCCTGCTTCCCCCTTCTCTCTGCCTGCCTCTCTGCCTACTTGTGATCTCTGTCAACTAGATAAATAAAATCTTTAAAAAAAAAACAAAACAAGAAATTTCTCAAATACACAACCTAACCCTACACCTAAAGGAGCTGGAGAAAGAACAACAAAGAAAGCCTAAACCCAGCAGGAGAAGAGAAATCATAAAGATCAGAGCAGAAATCAATGAAATAGAAACCAAAAAAACAATAGAACAAATCAACGAAATTAGGAGCTGGTTCTTTGAAAGAATTAATAAGATTGACAAACCCCTGGCCAGACTTGTCAAAAAGAAAAGAGAAAGGACCCAAATAAACAAAATCATGAATAAAATAGGAGAGATCACAACCAACACCAAAGAAATACAAACAATTATAAGAATATACTATGAGCAACACTACGCCAACAAATTCAACAATCTGGAAGAAATGGATACATTTCTAGAGACATATAAACTACCACAACTGAACCAGGAAGAAATAGAAAGCCTGAACAGACCCATAACCAGTAAGGAGTTTGAAACAGTCATCAAAAATCTCCAAACAAACAAAAGTCCAGTGCCAGACGGCTTCCCAGGGGAATTCTACCAAACATCTAAAGAAGAATTAATTCCTATTCTCCTGAAACTGTTCCAAAAGATAGAAATGGAAGGAAAACTTCCAAACTCATTTTATGAGGCCAGCCTCACCTTGATCCCAAAACCAGACAAGGATCCCATCAAAAAAGAGAATTACAGACCAATATCCTTGATGAACACAGATGCGAAAATTCTCACCAAAATACTGGCCAATAGGATCCAACAGTACATTAAAAGGATTATTCACCATGGCCAAGTGGGATTTATTCCAGGGCTGCAAGGTTGTTTGAACATCCGCAAATCCATCAATGTGATACAATACATTAATAAAAGAAAGAACAAGAACCATATGATACTCTCAATAGATGCTAAAAAAGCATTTGACAAAATGCAGCATCCCTTCCTGATTAAAACTCTTCAAAGTGTAGGGATAGAGGGCACATACCTCAATATTATCAAAGCCATCTATGAAAAACCTACCGCAAATATCATTCTCAATGGAGAAAAACTGAAAGCTTTTCCGCTAAGGTCAGGAACACGGCAAGGATGTCCGTTATCACCACTGCTGTTCAACATAGTACTAGAAGTCCTAGCCTCAGCAATCAGACAACAAAAAGAAATTAAAGGCATCCAAATCGGCAAAGAAGAAGTCAAACTATCACTCTTTGCAGATGATATGATACTATATGTGGAAAACCCAAAAGGCTCCACTCCAAAACTGCTAGAACTCGTATAGGAATTCAGTAAAGTGTCAGGATATAAAGTCAATGCACAGAAATCAGTTGCATTTCTTTACACTAACAACAAGACAGAAGAAAGAGAAATTGAGGAGTCAGTCCCATTTATAATTGCACTCAAAACCGTAAGATACCTAGGAATAAATCTAACCAAAGAGGCAAAGAATCTATACTCAGAAAACTATAAAGTACTCATGAAAGAAATTGAGGAAGACACAAAGAAATGTAAAAATGTTCCATGCTCATGGATTGGAAGAACAAATATTGTGAAAATGTCTATTCTAGCATTTAATGCAATCCCTATCAAAATCCCATCCATTTTTTTTCAAAGAAATAGAACAAATAATCCTAAAATTTATATGGAACCAAAAAAGACCTCGAATAGCGAAAGGAATATTGAAAAAGAAAGCCAAAGTCGGTGGCATCACAATTCCAGACTTCAAGCTCTATTACAAAGCTGTCATCATCAAGACAATATGGTACTGGCACAAAAACAGACATATAGATCAATGGAACAGAATAGAGAGCCCAGAAATAGACCCTCAACTCTGTGGTCAACTAATCTTCGACAAAGGAGGAAGGAATGTCCAATGGAAAAAAGACAGCCTCTTCAACAAATGGTGCTGGGAAAATTGGACAGCCACATGCAGAAAAATGAAATTGGACTATTTCCTTACACCACACACGAAAATAGACTCAAAATGGATGAAGGACCTCAATGTGAGAGAGGAATCCATCACAATCCTTGAGGAGAATGCAGGCAGCAACCTCTTTGACCTCAACCGCAGCAACTTCTTCCTAGGAACATCGCCAAAGGCAACGGAAGCAAGGGCAGAAATGAACTATTGGGATTTCATCAAGATCAAAAGCTTTTGCACAGCAAAGGAAACAGTTAACAAAACCAAAAGACAACTGACAGAATGGGAGAAGATATTTGCAAACGACATATCAGATAAAGGGCTAGTATCCAAAATCTATAAAGAGCTTATCAAACTCAACACCCAGAGAACAAATAATCCAATCAAGAAATGGGCAGAGGACATGAACAGACATTTCTGCAAAGAAGACATCCAGATGGCCAACAGACACATGAAAAAATGCTCCACATCACTCGGCATCAGGGAAATACAAATCAAAACCACAATGAGATACCACCTCACACCAGTCAGAATGGCTAAAATGAACAAGTCAAGAAATGACAGATGCTGGCGAGGTTGCGGAGAGAGGGGAACCCTCCTACACTGCTGGTGGGAATGCAAGCTGGTGCAACCACTCTGGAAAACAGTGTGGAGGTTCCTCAAAAAACTGAAAATAGAGCTACCCTATGACCCAGCGATTGCACTACTGGGTATATATCCTAAAGATACAAAGGTGGTGCTCCGAAGGGGCACGTGCACCCGAATGTTTATAGCAGCAATGTCCACAATAGCCAAACTATGGAAAGAACCTAGATGTCCATCAACAGATGAATGGATAAAGAAGATGTGGTATATATACACAATGGAATACTATGCAGCCATCAAAAGAAATGAAATCTTGCCATTTGCGACGACGTGGATGGAACTAGAGGGTATTATGCTTAGCGAAATAAGTCAATCGGAGAAAGACAACTATCATATGATCTCTTTGATATGAGGAAGTGGAGATGCAATGTGGGGGGAGTTGGGGGGAGGTAGGAAAAGAAAAAATGAAAGAAGATGGGATCGGGAGGGAGACAAACCGTAAAAGACTCAATCTCAAAAAACAGACTGAGGGTTGCTGGGGGGAGGGGGTCGGGAGAGGGTGGTGGGGATATGGACATTGGGGAGGGTATGGGCTATGATGAGTGCTGTGAAAGGTGTAAACCTGGCGATTCACAGACCTGTACCCCTGGGGATAAAAATACATTATATGTTTATTAAAAAATTAAAAAAAAACAAACAAGATCATGTTATTGATGGATTAAAATGATACATGTTTCATGTTTGCTTATAAGGAGACCGTATCTGTATATGTGTGGTATGTACATGTGTTATGTGTGTGAGGTGTGTACGTGCCTGTGGTATGCAGTAGGTGTGTGTGGGGAGTGTGTGTGTGTGTGTGTGCGCGCGGTGGGTATGTCTGAGGTTCATGTGGTGAGTGTGCGGTATGTTGTGGCAGGTGTGTGTAGGTGTGTGGTGTGTGTGTGTCTGTGTGTATGTGTGCACGGGCAGTGGATGGGAGTTGAAGGAAACAAGGTAGCCCCATGTTGACAGCCCAGAAGCTGTGGGATCGCTACTTGGGAGCTCATTATAGCCCCATCTCCACTTCTGTGATTTTGGACATTTTTTCCTAGTGGGAAGGTAAGTGATGTGTAAACAGTATTTTAATAACTAAGCATGAGAGTTTATGAATTCTATGCAATATTTTTTCTTATATTCTTAAACTTTTAAAAGAAAGAAGAATCAGTTTAGTTTTGAACACTGTGGCCTTGTGCAAGGACTGAAGGACCCAGGGAGACCCTGGCTGACCCAACATGCTGTGATCACCTGTGGGCAGCAGGCAGAGCGTGACCCCCTCCTCCCCTGTCCAGTCCACTAGCCCCTTGCGACTCTTCACCAGTGGGGCTATCCTGGAGAAACGGGATTTGGTTGCTGGTGGTCGTGGTGGTGGTGGCGGCCTAAGAGGTGGCAGGTGTGTAGAAACCTTTTTTCCACTTTTTTAAAAACTAGGTTTGTGCCTGTCAAGTGCGAGCTACAGGAAAGATGTATGCATGTAAGAAGCTAGAGAAAAAAAGAATAAAGAGGAGGAAAGGTGAAGCCATGGCTCTCAACGAAAAGAGAATCCTAGAAAAAGTGCATAGCAGATTTGTAGTGAGTATCTAGGTTTAGTCCTTGCTGGGGATGGCGCGGTGAGGACCGCTTTCCTGGGCACCCCTGCTGCTGGGCCCCCCTGCTGCTGGGCCCACCGGCACTGCCTCCACGCCGGCAGGGGTGTGGGCTGGGCTGCCTGGGCTGGTGGCGGGGATGGAGACCGAGGACAGTCTGGTTGTGCTGGTGGCCTCTTCCCTATCCATTTCTTACTGAACACACACACAAAGCAGTGGGGCCTGGTCTGTGGGCTTCTCCTTACACCCTGCAGCAGGCTGTTACCAGTCAGGGCCCTCCCCTCTCCCGGGAGGCAGTGCTTATCCTGGGCTGTGGGACCACTGCCTCTGGAGCCTGAAGGCACGGTCCTGAGTCCTTGTCTCAGCAAGGCTGCAGTCTGACACCGGCCCAATGTACTGCTTACTTTTGGCTAGGGTTCCCCAAACGTATGGAGCGTCAAGTCCCACCTTCACTGTGTCAGGCAGGGTTCGGACGAGTAGTGCTGGGGTGAAACCGGGACTCTCCCATGCCCTGTGCTGTGCATGAGGTGCTGTGATGTTCATCCCCAAACTTAGCTACTGTCCCCCACTTTGTATCTCCTGGAGCATCTGTGGCAACAGGCGGGTCTGTGTGAAGAGGGAGAGGGAAAGAAAATTTAGGAAAGGACTTGTGGTATCATGCTTACCTCCTCCAAATCACTTCTTAGGACTGAGGTTTGCTGCTTTGCGCTGGGGGACAGACTTTGCACAGAGTGGCCTGCACTGCCATCCTCTACATTTACCTCTGGGTGTGACAGGTCTCTCCTCGTGCATTCCACGAAAATCTTTAATACAACTGGCTCGTCATGGAGTTCTTTCCAATATGCTTGTGTAACTACCTTGAAACACAGAAATCCATAATCTACCTTTGTGAAAGGGACATAATACCAGTCAGTGGTTTATTCTGTTTAAAGGAAAGATTTTTGTTTCTGTATTCTTGGCCTCTCCCAAGGAACCTAGAAATATTTTCCTTCATCCTTTTTTTCCCTAAATGACATATAATTGACTTGACAATATCTTGTTAATTTTAAGTGTACATCATAGTGATTCCATATTTTATGCATTATGAAATGATTCCTGTGATAAGTCTAGTTACCATCTATCACCACCCTGTTATTCCAATATTATCAACTATATTTCCTATGTTGTATATTATATCTCCTTGACTTATTTGTTTTATAACTAGAAGTCTGTACCTCTGTTTTTTAAAGTTTGCTTATTTATTTAAGTAATCTCTACACGCAACATGGGGCTTGAACTCACGAACCCGAGATCGAGTTGTGTGCTCTTGTGAATGAGCCAGCCAGGCGCCCCGAGGTTTGTACCTCTTAATCGCTTCCACTTCCTTTCTGTCCCCCAGCCCCTCCCTACTCTGTTAATCAACAGTTCATTCTCCATGCCAGAGTCTGTTTCTGTTTTGTTTATTAGTTTGTTTTGTTTTTAAGATTCCACATATGAGTGAAAGTATATGGCATTTGTCTTTCACTGGCTGACTTATTGCACTTGGCATCATACCCACTACGTCTGTCCACGTTTTGGAAGTGGCAAGATTTCAGCCTTCTTTATGGCTGAGTCATATCACATCGTATGTATGGACCACATCTTCTGTATCTTTTCATCTGTGGGTGGGCACTGAGGTTGCTCCCGTGTCTTAGCTGTTGTAAATAAGGCTGCGATGAACCTAGGAGCGCAGATATCTCTCTGGATCGGTGTTTTCATTTTCTTTGGATAAACACCTAGAGGTACAATTGCTGGATCATATGGTATTTCTGTTTTTTCTTTTTTTAAAGATTTTATTGATTTGTGAGAGAGAGGCAGATAGTGACAGAGATAGCGAGAGAGAGCACAAGCAGGGAGGAGAGGGAGAAGCAGACTTCCCACTGAGCAGGGAGCCCGATGTGGGGCTCAGTCCCAGGAGCATGGGATCATGACCTGAGCTGAAAGCAGATGCTTAACCGACTGAGCCCCCTAGGTGCCCCTAGTTTTTCTTTTCTGAGCAACTTCCGTACTGGTTTCCATGGTTGCTGCACCAACTTACATTTCCGTCAACAGTGTACAAGGGTTCCTTTTCCTGCACATCCTTACCCACACTTGTTATTTCTTTTTTTTTTTTTTTTTTTTTTTGATGCTAGCCGTTCTGACATGTGTGAAGTGAAATCTGATGGTGGTTTTGATTTGCCTTTCCCTAATGGTTAGTGACATTGAGAGTCTTTTCATGTGCCTGTTGGCCGTCGGTGTGTCTTCTTTGGAAAAACATCTGTTCGGGGCACCTGGGTGGCTCAGTGGGTTAAAGCCTCTGCCTTCGGCACAGGTCATGATCTCAGGGTCCTGGGATCGAGCCCCGCATCGGGCTCTCTGCTCAGCAGGGAACCTACTTCCTCCCTCTCTCTCTCTGCCTGCCTCTCTGCCTACTTGTGATCTCTGTCTGTCAATTAAATAAATAAGATCTTTTAAAAAAAAAATCTGTTCAAGTACTCTGCCCATTTTTCCATCAGGTTATTTTTCATATTAATTTATGTAAGTTTTTAAAAATATATTTTTAATATTATCCCCTTATCTGATATGTGATTTGAAAATTCTTCCATTTGGTAGATAGCCTTTTTGTTTTGTGGGTGGTTTCCCTCACTGTGTGGAAGCTTCTTAGTTTGTCGTAATCCCATTTATTTTAGCTTTTGTTGTTCTTGCCTCAGTAGACTGTGTCCCCCACCCCAAATATTGCTAAGACTGATGCCAAAGCACTTACTTCCTATGGTTTCTTCTAGGAGTTTTATGGTTTTACTTGTTATGTTCAAGTCTTTAATACATTTTGAGTTAATTCTTGTGTGTAGTAAAAGGTAGTGGTCCAGTTTCATTCTTCTGCATGTGGCTGTCCAGTTTTCCAAACACAATTTATTGAATGGACTCTCTTTCCCCCGTTGTATGTTCTTGCCTCCTTTGTCATATATTAATGGACTATATATATGCATTTATTACTGGGTTCTCTATTCTATTCCACTGATCTGTGTGGTTGTTTTTATACCAATACTGTACTATTTTCATTATTACAGTTTGAAATCAGGGAGCACGATGCCTCCAGCTTTCTTTTTTCTGCAGATTGCTTTGGCTCTTCAGAGTCTTGTGTTATTTTATACAAATTTTAGGATTATTTGTTCTAGTTCTGTGAAAAATGCTATTGGTATTTTGATAGGGATTGCACTGAATCTGTAGATTACTTTGGGTAATATGGACATTTTAACAATATTAATTCTTCCAATCCATGATGATGGTGTATCTTACCGTTTTTTTATGTTGTTTTCAATTTCTTTCATCAGTCTCTTACAGTTTTCAGAGTATAGGTCTTTAACCTCCTTGGTTAAATTTATTCCTATGTATTTTATTACTTTGATACAATTGTAAATTGGATTGTTTTCTTTTTTTTTAAGATAAGTTTATTTATTTGAGAGAGGGAATGTGCACATGTGAGTGGGGAGAGGGACAGAGGGAGAGAATCTCAAGCAGACTCCCCACTGAGTGTAGAGCCTAATGTGGGGCTTGATCCCACAACCCATGAGATCATGACTTGAGCCAAAATCAAGAGTCAGATGCTTAATCAACTGAGCCACCCTGGTGCCCCTGGGATTGTTTTCTTTATTTCTATTTCTGACAGCTTGTTATTAGTGTAGAGAAACACAATCTGCTTCTGTATGTTAATTTTGTACCCTGTGACTTTACTGAAATCATTAATTAGTTCTCAGATCTCTTTGATGGAGTCTTTTGGATTTTCTATATATAACATCACGTCATCTGCAAATTATCTTACTTCTTCCTCTCAATTTAGATGCCTTTTATTTCTTTTTCTTGCCTAAATGCTATGGCTAGGACTTTCAATACTATGTTGAGTAAAAGTGTCAAGAGTGGGCATCTCTGTCTTGTTCCTTATCTTAGAGGAAAAGCTTATAGCTTTTCACCATTCAGGATAATGTTAGCTGTGGGTTTGTCATACATGACCTTTATTATGTTAAGGTATGTTCTTTTTATACCCACTTTATTGAGAGTTTTTATCATAAATGGGTACTGAATTTTGTCATAAATTTTTTCTGGATCTAATGAGATGACCATATGATTTCCATCTTTCATCTTGTTAATACGGTGTACCACCTTGATCTGTTTGTGGATGTTAAACCATCCTTGCATCCCTGGAATAAATCCCACTTGATTCTTTTAATATATTTTTTGAATTGGATTTAGTAATATTTTGTTGAGGATTTTTACATCTATGTTCACTGGGGATACTGTCCTGTAATTTTCTTTGTTTTTGTAGTGTCTTTATCTGGTTTCAGCATCAGGGTGATTCTGGCTTTGTAAAATGAATTTGGAAGCCTTCCTTCCTCTTTCAATTTTTCTAGAATAGTTTGAAAGGATAGGTACTAACTCTTCTTTAAATGTTTGGTAGGGGGGCGCCTGGGTGGGTCAGTGGGTTAAGCCTCTGCCTTTGGCTCAGGTCATGATCTCAGGGTCCTGGGATCGAGCCCTGCATCAGGCTCTCTACTCAGCGGGGAGCCTGCTCCCCACCCCCCACCCCAGCCTACTTGTGATCTCTCTCTCTCTCTGTCAAATACATAAATAAAATCTTAAAAAAAAAATAAATGTTTGGTATGTGGTCCTGGAGTTTTGTTTCTTAGGAGTTTCAAAATTACTGCTTCAGTTTCATTACTTGTATTGGTATGTTCATATTTTCTGTTTTTATGTGATTTGGTCATAGAAGATTGGGTTTCTAGGAACTTACCCATTTCTTCTAGGTTGTCCAGTATGTTTGTGTATAATTGTTCATACTGATCTCTTAAGATTCTTTGTATTTCTGTGGTGTCACTTGTAACTTCTCTTTCATTTCTAATTTTTTAAAAAATTATATATTTATTATTGATGAATCTAATTAGAAGTTTATTGATTTTATTTATTTTTTCAAAGAACCAGGTTTTAGTTTAATTGATCTTTTCTATTGTTTTTAATCTCTTTTTCATTTATATCCACTCTGATCTTTATTATTTCCTCCTTCTACTAACTTTGGGCTTTGTTCTTTTTCTAGTTCCTTTAGATATAAAGTGAGATTATTTATTTGGCATTTTTCTTACTTCCTGGGGAAGGCCTGTGTTGGTATGATCTTCTCTCTTAGAGCTGCTTTTGCTGTGTCCCATAGGTTTTGAAAAGTTGATTTCCGTTTTATTTGTCTGAATGTAGTTTTTGATTACCTCTGTGAGTTTTCCTTCATCCTTGATTATATTTTTTTCCTCTCTGTTTACAGTTGATCAATGGGTCATGACCTGAACCTGTGTCATTCGTATCCCCTCCTCCTTCCCACAGCCCACCCTGGCTGGCCCACAACATGGTAATGCACGGGGACAGGCCAACACTTTTTATATAATTTATTGTGTATCTAGCCAAGTTATTAGATACAATACTAGCCACAAATACTTAGAAAATTAAAACTTGTAATTGATACCATTTACAATAGCATCAAGAAACATCATAATCTAGGCAAAAATATATTAAAAATGTGCAAAACTTCTACACTGTGATGTAAAATGCCATTACGAGAAATTAAAGAAGATGAAATAAATGGAAGGATACCAGGTTTATGGATTAGGAGATGCAATGTATGAAGATATTTGTTTTCCCAAATTGATAAATAGATTACATGAATTAAATACAGCCCCAATCAAAATCCCAGCAGGATGTGTGTGTGTGTGTGTGTGTGTGTGTGTGTGTGTATGTGTAAATTGTCCTACAAACCAACAGAACAGTGGGCAAAAAACTTGGACAGGTATTTCATACAAGTAGTTCCAAATGGATAAGTATATGAAAAAGTATGACAAGTGTCTCCTGTATTTGTATATACAGAGAAATGCACATTAAAACCACAGTAAGAGACA
The DNA here is from genome assembly GCF_963455335.1 of Martes martes. Taxonomy (NCBI): domain Eukaryota; kingdom Metazoa; phylum Chordata; class Mammalia; order Carnivora; family Mustelidae; genus Martes; species Martes martes. The sequence goes on from NC_137889.1 coordinate 140,875,087, forward strand.
ACTATTCCTTCAGCAGCATTGACTGACAACATGAAATGTTGGAAGGATGTGCAGTGGCAAGACCTCTCTTGCACTGTGGGAGGGAGTATTAACTTTAATTTAACTTGTATGCTGAACGTGGGTGTTCTAGAAGTGTGGAACATAAGTGCTCAACAATTAGAGCATACCTTCAATGAATCATGATCCTAAGTGTCTTTGTGAAGTTTTTTTTTTTTTAAAGATTTTATTTGACAAAGATCACAAGTAGGCAGAGAGGCAGGCAGAGAGAGAGAGGAAGGGAAGCAGGCTCCCCGCCGAGCAGAGAGCCTGACGCGGGGCTCGATCCCAGGACCCTGAGACCATGACCTGAGCCGAAGGCAGAGGCTTTAACCCACTGAGCCACCCAGGCACCCCTGTGAAGTTTTGCCATCTACCCACTTAGCTATAGAACGTTCTCTCCTCTCAGTATAGAACTCTGTAAGATCTTGGACAGCTAAAATGTCCAAGAAGCCCCAGATGCATGGAATGCATTTTGGTGAAGCATATGGGATTCCGGTGTTGTCGTGATAAACCTAACACGGAGTGTATGAATAATGTTCACAAATAGAGGAAATCACCAAGGAATGAGCAGGTGTCTGTGCTTTGTTTTTTATGATGCTGTTGTCTTTAGGTTAGTTTGTGCTACACTTATGAAACCAGAGATTTCTTGTGCTTGGTGCTAACCATTATGAATGGAGGGGACTTGAAGTTTCACATCCACAACTTGGGCAACCCTGGCTTTGATGAGGAGAGAGCTATTTTCTATGCCGCCGAGCTGTGCTGTGGCTTGGAGGATTTGCAGAGGGAAAGAATTGTGTACAGGTAAGAACAGCATGAACCCCCGGGGCCTGGGAAACTGTTCATCCTGAGCCTGAGGCTCCCACCGGGCTCCCTCCGGCCACCCAGGTGCCTGGGCAGGAGGGCTGTGGTGGAGCCCTTGGTGGCCATACATAGGGTCTGGTCACTCTCACTGTTGGGAATATGGTCAATCAGCAGTGGACCTTGGTTTTCATTTTAGTTCTCTTTGATCTCTAGTAGGTCGGTTTTATTTAATTTGGTCAAATATAGGCAGTGTTACTCATGTAAGCATGAGAAGAGCCCATTTCTAAATTAGTTCTATTTAGGACTCTGGGCTCTGTTCCAACAAAATAGTGTAACAGTTAAATGTCTCAAAATAATACTTTATTTTAATATTTTGCATCTTAGAATTCACTAAAAAATTTAATAGGTAGAATTAAATTAGTATGATCAAATATTTAATTTTAGGGAAAGCAGTCCCTCCAGTCACCCTTTGGGTGTGGAGCTCCTGGGCTCTGACACCCTTCTCGACCCTTCCCTGTGTAGCTCTGTCCCTTCACCTCTGTAAGGACATCTACTTCTGGGTGTGGACCATTGCCTACGGCCGTTTCTCACCCTGCCATTTCCCCTACATTCCAAGGGGTTTGTGTATCCCCTGCCCTCACCTGCCCCATCCAGTTGGTCACCAAATCAGCCCTGGATGTTTCTCTACATCCAGGCTTTGGGGTCACTGGCTTAGTTCATGTCTTCCTCAGGTTACCTGGCAGGCAGACAGTTGAATGGTCTCGCTGATGCCAGTCTTGCCCCGGTTCCTGCTCTGTGCGACCGATGACAGGCCTTCCTGTGGTGTGGATCCCATCCTGTCATAGCATCCCTAGCTTGGAGCCCTGTGGGCCTGGCTCTCCTGACCCCGTGTGGTGCTGCCCCCTACTGATTTCTCCAGCCGGGTGTCCTGCACCCCAAATGGGGACTGTCTGCTTTCGTGATGTACACGTACTTCTTGAGTGTCCTCACATCTTCATACCCTTGCACATGCGGCCTGTTGGTTGGAGGCCTTTCTTCTCTGCAGCCCCTCTGCCTGCATTCGGAGAAAGCGCAGCTCATCCCTAAGTTCCCCACGCTTGATAATGGGGGTGTGTGCTCCCCGGGGGCATCATCAGGGCACCTGTGTTGTCCCACTGGAGGGCTGGTCACTCCAGCCGCAAGCATCTCAGAAGCCCTTTCTCAGATCCCTATTCTCACCAACTCTTGGCTCTGTCTCACGTTGCCTGGAGGCACCTTAGGATCTCTCGAAGGCCGGATCACAGGCCTGGCCATGGGGCTAGGCAGCACCCCTGAGGTGGTGCACTGGGGGCAGACTGCTGCCTTGGGAGCCATTCCTGTGGACACAGGCCATGTCACCACACTCACAGGGAGAGACCGGTGGCCCACGAAGCAGGGAGCAGGCCTGGAGGAGCTTGATTCCTCTTTCACTCCGGGAGCACCTCAGAGTTTAGTGCAGTTCAGTGCAGGTAAGCCCTTCTGTTTGCTTCCGGTGAAGACGTGCACCAGACCTCGTTTCATTGCTTGTGGCCTTACTGTGCTTCGCACGCACTGCCTCTTTTACAGACGGAAGGTTTGTCACAACCCTGTGCTGAGCAGGTCCTGTCTGAGCTGCTTTTCCAGCCGCGTGGGCTCCCCTAATGTCTGCATCACGTGTCGGTCATTCCTGCAGTGTTTCAAGCCGTTTCATAATTATATTTGTGACCGTGATCTCTGATCTCCGATGTTACTGTCGTCCTTGTCTGGGGGCGTCACACGCAGCGCTCATGTAAGATGGTGGACATAATCAGTGCGTGTTGTGCACGTCTCACTGCTTCACCCACTGGCTGTTTCCCTCTTTCTCCTCCTTGGACCTCCCTGTTCCCTGAGACGCAACAATATGGAACTTAGGCCAAATAATGACCCTGTAATACCTCTAAGTGCTCAAGTGAAAAGAGTCACACATAACTCACTTGAAATGAAAAGCTAGAAATGATTAAGCTTAGTGAGGAAGGGATGTCTGAAGCCGAGATAGGCTGAAAGGTAGGCCTCTTGTGCCAAACAGCCACATTGCAAATATCAAGGAAAAGTTCTCGAAGGAAGTTAAGAGTGCTGCTCCAAAAAAAAAAAAAAAGAGTGCTACTCCAGGGACCACATGAATGGTAAGAAAGCCAAACGGCCTCATTGCTGACAGGGAGAAAATTTGGGTGGTCTGATAGGAGATAAGACCCCCCACCACCACCCAGTATTCCCTTAAGCCAAAGTCTAATCCAGAGCAAGGCCCTGACTCTCAAGTCCACGAAGGCTGAGGGAGGTGAGGAAGCCACAGAAGAAAAGTCTGCAGCTAGCAGAGTGGGTTCGTGAGGTTTAAGGAGACACAGAGGGGCTGGGGGGAGCAGCACGTGCTGATGGAGAAGCTGCAGCGGGTTCTGCCGGAGATCCAGCTTGGATCGCCCATGGAAGTGGCTCCCAAACAGCGGATTCTCCATGTAGACACAACAGCCTTATGTGGGGAGAAGATGCCATCTCTGGACTGTCTTCGCCGGAGGACAAGTCAGCACCTGGCTTCAGAGGTTCAAGGGACAGGCTGGCTCCCCATTAGGGGCTAATGCAGCTGGTGACTTTCAGCTGAAGCCGGTGCTCCTTTACTATTCTGGAAATTCTTAGGACCCTTAAGAATTGTGCTACCTCTCCTGTGCCTGTGCTCTACCCAGGGAACGACACAGCCTGGACGACAGCGTATCTGTTCACAGCGAGGTTTACTAAATGTCTCAAGCCCGCTGTTGAGACCTACTGCTTAGAAAAAAAGGTTCCTTTCAAAATATGACTGCTTGTTGACGTTGTACCCGGTCACCCAAGAGCTCTGGTGACATACGGCAAGATGAGTGCCATTCCCTGCCTGCAAACACAGTGTCTGTTCTGCAGCCCACGGAGCAAGGAGTAATTTTGACTTTGAAGTCTTATCATTTAAGAGACACATTTTGCAAGGCAGTAGATGCCATGGATGGTGATTCCTCCACTTGATCTGGGTGGGATACATTCAGAATCTTCTGGAAAGGATTCACCATGCCAGACGCCATTAAGAAAATGTTCCCATGGCTCAATGTCAATACTAACAGGAGTTTGGAAGAAGTGAGCTCTGGCCTTGGTGAGGACGTTGAGGGGTTCAAGACCGAGTGGAGGAGGTCACTGCAGATGTGGTGGAAACAGCCAGAGAACCAGAAGTGGAGCCCGGAGAGGCGAGCGACCTGCTGCCCTCACAGGATAACACTTGCACAGGTGAGGACGTGCTTCCGTGGAAGAGCGAGGAAGGTGATTTCTTGAGCTGGAGTCTGCTCCTGGTGATAATGCTGTGGAGATGGTTGAAATCTGACAAGGACTTAGAACATTGCATGACCTTAGTTGATAAGGTGGCAGGGCTTGAGAGGACTGGCTCCAGTTTGGAGAGGAGTTCTGCTGTGGGTGAAATGCTACCAGACATCGCTTGCTGCAGAGAAATCATTTGGGAAAGGAAGAGTCCAGCAGTGCAACAAATTTATTCTCTTGTTTTAAGAAACTGCCATAGACACCCCGACCTTCAGCAACCCCCACCGTGATCACTCAGCCGCTGTCAGCATGGAGGTAAGACCCTCCAGCAGCAAAAGATTACAGCTTGCTGAAAGCTCAGATGTTGGTTAGCAGTAAAGCATTTTTTAATGAAGGCATTCATTGTTTTGGAGTCACCTGATGGCTCAGTCGATTAAGCGTCTGTCTTCGGCTAGGGTCATGATCTCAGGGTCCTGGGATCTAGCTCCACGTCAGGTTCCCTGCTCAGCGGGGAGTCTGCTTCTCCCTCTTCCTCTGCCCTTCCCCCTGCTCCTGCTCTTTCTCGCTCTCTCTCTCTCACACTCTTTCTCTCTCAAATAAATAAATAAAATTTTTTTTTTAAAAAGGCATTCATTGTTTTGTTAGACATAATGCTACTGTACACTTAATGGGTCTCAGTGTAGGGCAAACATAGCTTTAATATGCACTGGGAAACCAAAAAATTCGTTTTGACTCATTTTATTGTGATAGTCACTGAATTTTGACTGTCTAGACCAAATCCCTGTATCTCTAAGGTGTGCCTCATTACTGGATTGGTTAGAAGATTTTCTTTTCTCCTAGCCTTTCACCTTGGGCTCCGACTTGCCCTCAGACAGAGCAGGGGAAAGGCGTGGGCTGGCCAGCACTTAGTGGGAACTTAGTGCATGACCACAGCACCCACCAGTAGGAGATGCCTGCCATTTGTTAAATGACAAATGACCCATGACTTTCAGCCTCTGATCATGCGTCCCCTCCCCTAGGGACCTGTCAAGCACCACTTTCATTCTTTGAAATTATTTCTTGTAGTCAGAAGTTGCCTCTTGACAACCTTTATCAGACCAGGTACCAGAAAGATGACCTTTCTTTTTGAAGACGGATGGTACAAATAAGAACGCTGTATCATCTCAGCACTCTCAGGTCAGAGAGGAGGCACTCAGGCCCGGCTTTGAGCCACCCGGCTTTGAGCATGTTCCTAGTCAGAAGGAGAGCCCGGGGGCCTCTTACGCTCGTCTGTGGGAGCTGCTCCAGGTGTGCCAGGCCTCACAGGCTCACAGAATTCTTTCTAGTATAAATGATTTAAACTGGACCCAGGCCTGATCAGGGAAGGCTTTTGGGAGGACCTGGCACTCACCTGGCAGCTTGGCTAGATGGCTAAGATCGGAGCAGAGGGTAAAGGGATCATTCTTTTGGGGGAGATGTGCGCCGTGTGTGCCTACTGGAGAAAGTGAGCAGAGGAGTCCACGTAAACCAGAGTGGTCATAAAGACAGGAGGATGGGGCGCCAGGGTGGCTCAGTGGGTTAAAGCCTCTGCCTTCAGCTCAGGTCATGATCCCAGCGTCCTGGGATCAAGCCCTGCATTGGTCTCTCTGCTCGGTGGGGAGCCTGCTTCCTGTCCTCTCTCTCTGCCTACTTGTGATCTCTGTCTGTCAAATAAATAAATTAAAAAAAAAAAAAAAGACAGGAGGAAGGAAGAAGCAAACTTGTTGGCTTTCTGTTGCCCACCAGGCCCTAGGCTGTGCCCTTTGCATCTGTTATTTATTTGGAGAACGTGTTAAAATAGTTGCTAAAATGTCGTAGCATCCTAGAGCCCCCCCCTTTTTTTTCCAGATATGATTTTCCTGGAGCATTTCATCTTCTTTTTTGTCTGTTATCCTCTGCTGTTTGTTCAGATAAAATGCCTGAAACAACATCACAACGAACCACAGAAGGAGTGCTGGGCTCAGGGTAGTGTGGGCACAGCCCTTCCAGGAGGGTGGGTGAACAGCAGGGAGGTGGCGTCCAACCGTGTGAGTGGCCCTGGTGTGTGGTTTTGGGGTATAGTAGTTTGTGTCATACCTTTAGATACGTCTACTTGTAACATGGCTTTGTGTAAATTGTTCGGTGAGAAAAAGCAAGGGAAAGAAATCAAGTGTGCATATAGAGAGAGCCTTGAAAGATCATAGTTTTCAGTGTGCAACCATATATCTAAGAAGTCAGCTGTTTGATTCAAACAAAACAATACATAAAGACATGGGTGTGGGCATGCATTTCCAGTCCAGCTGGGTACTTTCCCTTCCAGCATCTTTTCATGACATTTTGCTTGTTCATTATGCGGAAGTTGGAAGGGGACTCTTGCCTTTGGGGTTTTAAATGTCCTTTAAAAATTAACCGAGGAAGGAGGCCCCTGGGAGGCTCAGTTGTTAGGCGTCTGCCTTCGGCTCAGGTCATGATCTCAGGGTCCTGGGTTTGAGCCCTACAGTGGGCTCCCTGCTCATCAGAAAGCCTGCTTCTCCTTCTCCTACTGCCCCTGCTTGACCGCCCCCCATGTGTAAAATAAGTAAATAAATAAAAATCTTTTAAAAAATTAACCCAGGAACATAGTTTCTGTAAAATCAGATCAACTGAAATGCTTTTAGTTAGGGACAGACCCCATGGGTGCCCTAACACCATTTATATTCAAATGCAGGAATGACTAATTCCTTATTAAATAGCACTTGAGTCTATGGGCAGTGTGGTTGATCCTTGAACAGGTGGAGATTGGAGCATCAACCCAGTTGAAAATCCATATATAACTTTTGACTCCCCCAAAACTTTGCTACTCATAGTCTGCTGTTGCCTGGAAAGCTCACTCATGACACGCAGCTGATCACATTATTCTGTGTGTTCTATGGACTCTGCCCTATGCTCTTACCATAAAGCAAGCTAGTGAGAAGGAAATGTTAGAAAATCAAGGAAGTGCATCACAGCACTGGGACTGTAAGAAAACCCACATGTAGGGGGACTTAAGCTGTCCAAACCCATGTTGTTCAAGGGCCAGCTACACTTTCTTTTCACGTAAAAGCTTTTCCCAAGACTGGCCCGTAGCATCAGGGAAGTCTGGCCTAGCAGTGGCTGGCTGTGGAGAACAACCTTTTCCCTGTTCTTCAGCCGCTCTGGGGATGGCATATTCTGCTTGCCATTTGGGTAGTGAAGTGTCTTTTAAATTACAAGAATTATTTTACCTAATAATGTATAGTCTGTATGCAGGGGAATATGGCACAAGGCTACGAAAATTTTAAAGACTTAGCTTTTTAAAATGGTTTCACTTTTGCCACTATGGAAAACAGTAAGGAGGTTCCCCCCCAAATTAAAAATAAAAATGCCATATTACCTAGCAACCCCACTTGTAGGTGTATTCTTTTTTTTTTTTTTTAAAGATTTTATTTATTTATTTGTCAGAGAGAGTGAGCACAGGCAGACAGAGAGGCAGGCAGAGGCAGAGGGAGAAGCAGGCTCCCCGCTGAGCAAGGAGCCCGATGTGGGACTCGATCCCAGGACGCTGGGATCATGACCTGAGCCGAAGGCAGCCGCCCAACCAACTGAGCCACCCAGGCGTCCCTTGTAGGTGTATTCTAAAGGATATATCCACAGTATGTCAAAGAGAGGTCTGCATTTCCTTGTTCACTGCAGCATTATTCAGAATAGCCAGCATCTGGAAACAACCTACATGTCCATCGGTGGGTGGATGGGTGAAGAAAATGTGGTACATGCATCCTCAATGGAGTTATTATTTGGCCATGAGAATGAAGGAGGTCCTGTTATGGGTGACAACCCAATGGACCTGGAGAGCCTCATGCTACATAACATAAGCCAGATACAGACAAATACTGCATGGTTTCACTGGTATGTAGAGTCTTTTTTTTTTTTTTTAAGATTTTGTTTATTTATTTGACAGAGAGAGAGAGATCACAGGTAGGCAGAGAGGCAGGCAGAGAGAGAGGGGGAAGCAGGCTCCCCGTCAAGCAGAGAGCCCGATGCAGGGCTCAATCCCAGGACCCTGAGATCATGACCTGAGCTGAAGGCAGAGGCTTAATCCACTGAGCCACCCAGGCACCCCAACTGGTATGTAGAGTCTTTAAAAAAAAAAAAAAAAGTCAAACTCGTGGAAACAGAAAAATCACTAAGGGCTGGGGGGTGGGGGATAGGAAGAGGTTGGAAAAATGGCACAAACTTTCAGCTATAAGATGAGTAGCTGTGGATATAATGTAAAATATGAAAATAGAGTTGGTAACACTATACCGAAGAATTGAAATTTGCTAAGGGACTGAGACTTTAAGGTTCTCACACCAAAAAATGTGAGGTGGTGAGCGTGTTCATTAAATGGTGTGGGGGAATCCTTTCACAATTTTAAGGGGAAATAAAGTTTTCAATTTCATTGCATTTTCTAGCAATTACAGAAAGAATACAAAAACACCTAAAACCAATAATAAATGAGTGAGGGGCCGGAGATGCCTGTGTTGTCTGTTTCTCAGTGCCCTCACCTGTCATGTTCCAGAAGGGTCAGCCTCCAGGCTCCCTCCTAACCATGGCCATGTTTTCTTGGGCACGTTCATCTTTGAAGAGCTCACACTGGGGAGGAGGGGCATCATTTCTCTGTCTCTGTACATTGACCTTTCTGCACATCCCATACAAGTAGGATCAGCATGTGGCCTTTTGGTTCTGGCTTTTGTCCACTACCATAATGTTTCTCAGGTTCATGCATGTGTTAGCATTTATCAGTACCTGATTCTTTTTTATGTTGGAATAATCCCATTGCCCTTTTGCCAGTCGATGGGTATTTCAGAGTGGTTCCACTTTTTGCCTGTTATGGAGAACGCTGCTGTGAACATTTGTGTATGAAGTTTCGTTTGGATGTATGTTTTCCGTTCTCTTGGGTAGATACCGACAAGTGGAATTTCTCAAGAGCATGGAAAATTCATGTTTACCTTTTTAAGACCGTTTCAAGCTCTCTGCCAAAGAGGCTGCACCATTTTACATTCCTTCTGGGGATCCAACCCCTCACGTCGTCTCCAGCACTTGTTAGTATCTCCCCATTTAATGCTAGCCCACCGCAGTGGCCATGAAGTGACGGCTCATGGTGGGTTTTGTGTTGTTTTGTTTTGTTTTGTTTCTTGGTAGTTTTGATTTGCATTTCCCTGATGACTGATGATATAGAACATCTTTTCATATGCTCATTGGCCATCTTTACATATTGATGGTTAAATGTCTATTCCAATACTGTATCCACTTTCAGTTTGGATTATTTTGTCTTATCAGGATTAAATGGCAAACATTTTTATATATTCTGGACACATGTCCTTTACCGGATGTAAAATTTGCAAGTGCTTTCTTCCAGTCTGTGGCTTGTCTTTCCATGTTCTTAATGTGTCTTTTGAATCACAAAAGTTCTTAATTTTAGTGAGGTTCAATTGATCAGAGTTTTGTTGTTGTTGATTATGCTTTTGGTGTTTCTCTAAGAAATCATTATATAACCAGCAACATGAGGATTTTGTCCTGTGTTTTCTTCTAAGGATTTTATGGTTTTAAGTCTTATCTTTTTTTTTTTCTTTAAAGATTTTTTTTTTCTTTAAAGATTTTATTTATTTATTTGACAGATGGAGATCATAAGTAGGCAGAGAGGCAGGCAGAGAGAGGGGGAAGCAGACTCCCCGCCAAGCAGAGAGCCCAATGTGGGGCTCTATCCCAGGACCCTGGGATCATGACCTGGGCTGAAGGCAGAGGCTTAACCCACTGAGCCACCCAGGCGCCCCTTAAGTCTTATCTTTAAGTTTAGGACCCATGTTCAGTTTTTAGTACAGTGTAGGTGGGTGAAGAGTCTCCATCCCAGCACCATTTATTGAAAATACTGTCATTTCCCCATTGAAATTCCTTGGCACTTTTGTCTAAAACTGATTGACTGTTAAGAGGGCAGGTTTATTTCTGGACTCCCAATTCTATTCCACTGCTCTGTATGTCTGTCCTGCTGGCAATACTGTATTGTCTTGATTACTGTAGCTTTGTGGTGAGTTTCGAAATTGGGAAGCATGAGGCTTCTAACTTTGTTCTTTTTTGAGATTGATTTGCCTGTTCTGGGTCCTTTGCATTTCCATATGAATGTTAAGATGAGCTTGTCATTTTCTGGGACAACAGTTGCTGCTAAAGGATTGCATTGAATCCGTAGTTCAATTTGGGGATAACTGATATCTGAACAATACTAAATCTTCTGACCTATGAACACAGGATGTCTTTCCAGTTACTTAGATATGCTTAAATTTCTCTCAGGAGTATTTTGTACTTTTCAGTATATATATCTTATACTTACTTTTTTTTTGCTGTTAAGTTTCATTTTGAATTTATTGTTTTTGATGCCATTTCAAATACTGTTGTTTCCTTTTTATTTATTTTGTTTATTTTTATTTTTTTAGAAAGAGAGCATGAGCAGGTAGGGACAGAGGGAGGAGGAGAAAGAGAATCTTAAGCAGGCTTTACACTTAGTGTGTGGAGCCTGATGTGGGGCTCGATCCCATGACCCTGAGATCATGACCTGAGCCAAAATCAAGAGTCAGATGCTTAACCAACTGAGCCACCCAGGTGCCCCTATAGTTGTTTTCTTAATTTTGTTTTTGGACTATTTCGTGCTAGTGTGTAGAAATACATCTGATTTCTGCATATTGATCTTGCATCCTCTCTCAACTCTTTTATTAGCTTTAGAAGTTTTGTTGTGAATTCCTTAAAATTTTCTATATGTAGAATCATGTCACCTGTGAATAAAGAAAATAGACTCATGTTTGCTTATTTTTTCTTTCCCAGCTAGAATCCTGCTGCTTTTCTTGGTACTTCATGAAAGGGAAATTTTGGATAGACATACAAAAGCTTGAATCAGTGCACCCTCCTGAGTCTTCTGAAGCAGACTAGAAAAAGCAATAGTTAAAAACCAGCCTGATGAATGCTGTGTACATTTATATACAATGAATACAGAGAAAAGACTGTTTGAGAATGATGTCACTGAGGTCAGATCTGTCCCTTCCCTCCCATCAGGTGTCCTCCATGTCACTGTCAGAGTCAAAATCTCAAGTTTGCAGACTAGAGGGTCAGGCTTAATATTGTAATTCTTTTATATTTTAGAACGTAGAGGTTGTAATTTTTAGCTGATACCAAGTTCAGATATTTAGTGGATAATAAGGTCTTCAGTTATTTTTCACTCACTTGGGTTTGATTTTGTTTTATGTTTTTCTTTTATGTAGATTCTTTGGGTTACAAAGCTGGTTCTCAGATTGAGAGTTGAATTTTGATACCTACCTTAATCATTGCATCAGTTTTGCTTTGTCTTGATTTGTGATCCAGAATCTTCTCAAGACATTGCTCTGCAGTGACAGCTTTACTGTGTACTCTTACCAATAAATCCAGTGTTCTATGCTGGTTTCAGCCCATCAACAACCAGTCTTATGGCTGGACCAGCCCTTGTGATCCTTATTATATAACTACAAGATGCAGCAGTAGCCATCAAGAAACTTTGTAAGAGAAAAAGGCTATTTCTTCTAAGTTCTGGCAATTCTGTGCAGTACCTGGGACCACACAGAGAGGTCTGGATGTGCAGGGGTGGGGGAGAGGAAACACATGAGCATGTGGGCCTAGGCTTTTGCAGTTATTGGGGGCGAACGTGGGGGCCTAGAGTCTCATAGTCTCACTCTTTATCGGTGATTTTAAAAGATAAGAATGGGAACTTAAAACACTAGACGAGAAAAAAACCAAGCCACCCAAATGGTCAGTTATTTAAATAAACCAAGATCTCTAAAACAGAGGAGCCTGGGATGGGGGTGGTCTGGTTTTTCTAGCCAGGCAGCCAGCAATGTGTTTATTGAGAGAGACCTCTTTGAAGTGGATACCTCAGGCACCAGAGCTGGAGTCAAACACTGGCTTTACAAAAAAAGGAAAACTGCCAGGGCTAACACTACAGTGATTGTGGAATCCAGGCTACTGTGTTTTTTTTTTAAATGCTGAAAGATAATGCACTTGTCCGGAAAGTGGCGCTCCATGCTCCCTCACTGTTCTGGCTGGGAGTTAGCTGACATTGTCCTTGACAATCATGGCATCTTTCAGAAGCTCCCAGTGGATCTAGACACTCTACAGTATACTCATGTGGGTCAGGAGTGAGCCAACAGGATCAAGAAACAACTCTTTGTTATGAAGGAGGGGCATTATGCAGGGAGCTGGTATGGATGCTTCCAAAGGGTTAGGCCATCTTCTGGGAAGAGCTTTCTTCTCTTAAGATAGAAAATTATTTACAACAGAAGCTCCTTGCCTCTTGCTTACTTAAGGGAGGAAGGATGCAATCTCTTGCTTCAGGGGAGGATGTGTTTGGAGTAATGTATTATGACCCCGGTTTTCTGCAGTGTGTTCCTGGAGACAGTAGAGGTCCTGAATCTACCCTGAGCTGATGCCCACACGAGCTGGGAGAGCAGTTGTCAAATGCTCAAAACTGTTAACTTTAAAGTAAAACTGCCCTCATTTCCCCATCAAAAATAGGTTTATTCAGGAATAGCAGAGAAGTGCATTCTGGAAAAATCAAATTTAGCAAAACCACAGGAGAGTCTGCAGAACAAAGCGGGGGGGGGGAGGGGGCTCTTTTATAGAGGAAGGGGGGTGGGGTGGACTGTTATAAACAGAAAGTCCATTGGGGTAAATTGAGAGCTGGAAGTGTGGTGGCCTCTCATTGGCTGGGCTATGGCAGTCTCTCACTGACTGAGCTGTGATGATCTCTCATTGGCTGGGCTGTGGCAGTGTCTCATTGGCTGGCTGTGTGGCAGTCATTCATTGACTGAGCTGTGGCGGTCTCTCATTGGCTGGGCTGTTGCTGGGGGAGGAGGAAACCTTCCTTCATCCTGCTGGAATAGTAAAGTGGTAGCTAAGATAATAGCAGGTGTAAGGTGCATGTCTTCCTGTTGGGTCCCGGGTTGACCCGGAGCGTAGGGCGGGAGTTCCCCCACCCGCCTCCAGACTCCGTTCTAAATGAAGTTCCCTTTTATTAATTTTCACAACACTAAAAGTCCTTGTTCAATCAGGATGATTTTTAGAGTTTTATTTTATTTTTAAAAAACATTTTATTTATTTATTTGACAAAGAAAGAGACAGCAAGGGAGGGAACACAAGCAGGGGGAGTGGGAGAGGGAGAAGTAGGCTTCCCACCGAGCAGGGAGCCTGATGCTGGGCTTGATCCCAGGACCCCAGGATCATGACCTGAGCAGAAGGCAGCCGCTTAAGGGCTGAGCCACCCAGCCGGCCCCTAGAGATTTATTTTATGATGATGAACAAATTAAACTTGTGGTTTGTGCCCTTTTACTTTGTTTTCATGTAGCTCCGTATTTGAATAAAACCCCTCACTATCATATAAATAACAAAAAATGCTGCTGGATATAGTCACAAGATACAGAGCACTCTGGCACACATTTTCATCGCAGCGACCTGACAGTCTTTTGAGGAATCATATCTATTTACAGATAAGAGAGATCATCTCTGGTCACCTTCCTCATGAGTGATGGATACTGATCCAGGTCTTGTGTTCTGTGCTTGGGCCCCTCACTCTTTTCCATAACAGGAAGGGGAACCTGAATCTTGACTTGGCAGTTTTATTGTTTCATTACATTTCTCAAGAGCTCTTCCTTAATTCAACAGGATGACATTTCTACCTGTCTGGAAGGCTGTAGTTGGAAATTATTAAGGGAAATGGGTGTTTAGCTGTGCATTGGATCTCTTTTTCTAGTGAATGAGTTGTGGAATGAAAAGTAGATGATATCATCCACCGTAAGGAGAAGGCAGTGCAGAATAGCGGTGGGAAAGAAACATTTTGTACCTATACTTTTTCAGTAGTGAATTGGCCCATACCAGCCATTAGACTGTACAGATTATTGCTATCACATTAGATTTTTCAGTAGCAGGAAGGATTGTTTGGTCATTCCAGAAATAAATATTGGATCCCAGATGTATACACACTTCTTAGTTGCATGCAACACGCACATGGTGGGGAACAAATTGGATCTTGAAATCCTTGTTCTCAGGACACTTAAAACCTAGAGGCTAGAAGGGGTATGCAAACGAACACAGAAATGGAAGTATGCTTACCATTTACAGTAAGTGCTCAAAGGATAATCTCTTGTTTCCATCATTTTTGAAACATGGAAGTTAATTTAAAGGCAGGTCTTAGTGTTTAAAAGAAATGTTCATCTGTCTATGACCCACATTCTTCCAGATTGGAAATTTCTGCCTCACAGTACCTGTCTCTAAAAACAACAGTAACTAGGAGACCCATTCCCTGGAGACTCACAGGCAGGTCAGCTTTTCTGAGGTGGGGAGCATGGTGGGATGACAGGTAATGAGAACAGACCTTAGATTCTTGCCCCAAGGTTAGTGAGTCATACTATCTTGAGGAATGTTTAAGGGAACACTAGGGAGTGAGCCAAAGTTCTTTTTGCTTTGGTTCCCTTACTCTGCCCCTTCCTGATCAAGAACATTGCTCCCGATGCCTTCTGATCGGGTTGGAGCTCTTTCCCAAGACCATGGTCTATTGAGGCTGCACTGAAGTTCTGGCTATGCTGGGGTTTAGGGAACCCTCACCTGTGGCCAGGCTGGCCCTGGCCATTCTCTTCACTTGACTCCCGAAGTGTGCCCAGCAGGCTGTGCGCGCACAGCCTCACTTCCCAGGAGAGGCTGGGTAACTGGCAGGATCCAGAGGGGAGGGAGGGGATAGTGAGAGACAGAGGGTCACCAGGAGAAGGCAAGGTACTGGGATGCAGGTGTGTGCTGGGACAAGGGAGGAGAGTCATGCAGATAAACCGTGGACCAGGCAGAGGTTCAAGCCTCGGGCTCCAGAAATTGGCTTCTCATGGTCATTCATGCCTCAGTAACAGGCTGGGAAATGGGATCCAAAGGCAAGTGTTTTTTTTTTTTTTTCTTTAAACAAGAAGAGGATGGGCATGCAACCAGCAAAATGAGTTTCTGGTGCCCCAGAGCATGAAGGTATAAGATCAGCTATAAATGGCTCGAGAGCACAACAAATGATACACAAGTTGTACCCAAGTCAGCAGGCTGTGGGGCGGAAGGTTGTACGATGTAAGAAGACAATCTCACTTCTTTTCATCTTAGCATTGGTTGGACCCTCCTGAGTATGCTGGCCTTCGTTTGTGTTCCTGGCATAAGACCATGATTAGATCATCACTTAGCAATCCAAGAGGAACTGACAAGATCACTAGGAAAGCCATTCCCTGGACAGTTGAGGAAGCCACGTCCTGGAGGCTGAGTGGCTGACCAGCGACGAGGCATTGTCCAGTGTCCTCCACACAAGGCCCATGCCCAAGCTTGGAGATGTGCGAAGAGAGCTGTGAAGTTGATTAAAAGCCCGGAGAAACCATTTTTGAAGGAAGGTGTGAGAAATAACAATACATTGGCCTAATGTGGTGGCCACATTATACACACGAACATACCCAATGTCCAGCATTTGCGGTGGGGCAAGCACTGTGTTCCAGCTTGTGGTTTAGCTTCCATGTGACCCACCGAACTTGGCTGGTCCTCAAGACCAGCACTCTGTCTTCAGCTGCTTCCCAGAGATTTCGCGGCCCTGATAGGAGACGGTGCCTGTGGTATGCATGGGCACAGTGGTGGTGTGCAGGGCAGGTGTTGGGTGCATCTCTGACATCATTCCTGCTGCGGCTGTTACAACACACTTCCTTTCAGAGCCCGCTGACGCACAGTGCGTGGGGATAGCTTAGTGGACGGCTGGCCCACACTTGGAGCAGGGAGGTGCAGGACGTCCCGGGAGACGTTTAAGTAATTTGGGGGGCAGCTGCTATGTTGATGTTGAGCATCAGCCTACATAAGCGAGGAGGCTATGGCGGTTCCAGGTTAAGGAAGGCTACTTTGTTCTTAATAACATTTATAAGGATTTTTTTTTTAATACAGAAAAGAATAAAGGGAAAAGCAAAAGTGCTTGCCATCCCACCCAGATGGTGCAGGAGCACATGTGCGTGACTGGAAGGTGCAAACACAGAAACCACCTGCCCCTCCGCTGTGGCTCCTCTCCCCCAAGGGGACCATGATGGCGGTGGCATGGCTGTCCCTACAGGAGGGTTTCTCTGCTGCCACTCAGGCTGTGTTCACATGTCCCTCAGCTGCCAGGCTTGCTTCTCATCTTTTCCTGGGGATGTGGGTTTGGGCCTGAGCAGATTTTATACTAGCTGTGGCCTCTGGAAGGGCTCACTTCAGGTAGCTCCTGCCTCTGGCTCTTTACACAGCTCTCCTGAGTCCATCCACCTTCCATCTTCTCTTGCTCTTGTGTGGAGGTTCTAGTAATCTGGCCACAGAGGGAGGGACAATGCTCAGGGGAGATGGGGTGTTGTGATAGGGCTGCATTTGAAACCACAGTTAAATATAAATCCTCTGAAAAGTAAATTTTTTTCTTTCAAAGGGAAGAAACAAATAAGCAGTTTGGAATATTACATTTAAGATATTATAGTCTTTAGTGATCTGTATTTTTTATTTTATTTTATTTATTTGACATCGAGAGCACAAGCAGGGGAAGCAGCACAGGGGGAGAGAGAAATAGACTCCCTGCTGGGCAGGCAGCCCAATGCAGGGCTGGATCCCAGACCCTGAGATCATGACCTAAAGCCAAAGGCAGCTGCTTAACCATCTGAGCCACCCAGACGCCCCTATCGACCTGTATTTATTTGAAGTCTGTGGTATCCCTCCTTCACAATAAACTTCGAACAGTCACGGCAGTTGATCACAGGCTTCCTGCTGCAAGGCTGAGCTCCCCCAGCCCTGCCTCACGCCCCAGGGGAGGACACTGACGCCTAGAATGGTTCAGGTCACACGGCGGAAGAGCGGCAGAACAAGGATTTGAATCTGTGCCCATCTGACCCCCCAAAGCTGAGTTCTTCCTGGCATGAGAAATTTTCAGTTGTTGACATTTTAAAAAGTGTATGAATGATAAAATAAATCGAATCAAATTCATTAAGGACTAATTCCTTACTATGGGGCTGTAACTTTTATCACTGAACTGTCTCAGATCCGTGGACCTGGGCGGAGCACACAGTTGCTACGCGCGCGCTGTTGGCTGGGATGAAACCGCTGTGGCATCCTTGTCCTTCCCAGGGATGGCATAAAGGACTCATGACTTGACCCACAAAGGACGGTTTTGTTATCCCCCGTTCTAGGCGCTGCTCATAGTAGAGACATCTGTGGTTATTTCTGCTGGGTGAATGAATCAGTGTTGCCTTCTGAATCTGATGAATCAGTGTTGCCGTCTGAATAATTGAGCTTTTTGTTGTTGTCTCTTCCTTTGTAGAGACTTAAAGCCTGAGAATATCCTCCTCGATGACCGCGGTAAGTAAGTGAGCTTTTCATATCTAAAGCGTAAGACTTTGTTAAGAGGGGCTTGGTTGGGCGCCTGGGTGGCTCAGTGGGGTTAAGCCTCTGCTTTCGGCTCAGGTCATGATCTCAGGGTCCTGGGATCGAGTTCCGATCGGGCTCTCTGCTCAACGGGAAGCCTGCTTTCCCCTCTCTTACTGTCTCTCTGCCTACTTGTGATCTCTCTCTGTGTGTCAAATAAATAAATAAATAATCTTAAAAAAAAAAAAAAGAGGGACTTGGTTACAGAAAGTTAATGTGGGCTTAGCCCATTGTTGCAGAACAGAAACAACGAAAAGGGAAGCTCTTTGGTACGTGTTCTTTTGAAAATACAACAGAGATAACATTGCCATTCCCCTGTATTTAGGCAAGAAGCAAAGTTGGTCATAATTTTCAGTTAATAATTGAATTTTAAAGCATATTAAAATAAATTCACGGGGCGCCTGGGTGGCTCAGTGGGTTAAAACCTCTGCTTTCGGCTCAGGTCATGATCCCAGGGTTCTGGGATCGAGCCCCACATCGGGCTCTCTGCTAGGCAGGGAGCCTGCTTCCCCCTCTCTCTCTCTGCCTGCTTCTCTGCCTAGTTGTGATCTCTGTCTGTCAAATAAATAAATAAAATCTTTAAAAAAAAATAAAATAAATTCACAGTAAGAACATTTTTCTCTCTCATATTGCTTGCTGTTGGTCCACATCTTGATTTTTCCCTTAGAAGTGTATTTTCACCCAGGAGTTCCTAAGAATTTTCCTTTTTAAAAAAATAACAAGTGAGGGGTGCCTGGGTGGTTCAGTGGGTTAAAGCCTCTGCCTTTGGCTCAGGTCATGATCCCAGGGTCCTGGGATCGAGTCCCGCATCGGGCTCTTTGCTCAGCAGGGAGCCTGCTTCCCCACCCCACCCCCCCACCCCCGCCTCTCTGCCTGCTTGTGATCTCTGTCTGTCAAATAAATAAATAAAACCTTTTTAAAAAGAAAAAAAGTAACAAATGGTTGTTGAATTTTGTCAGTGCTTTTTTCTATCAAAATAATTATATGTTCTTTTTTCTGTTAGTATGGTTAATTTTCAAATAGTAAACTAACTTATAATTTCTGAAATAAATCCAAAGTGGGCATAATGAGTTATTCTTTACATAGATTGCTAGTTTCTCTCTTCTGACATTTTGAAGATGAGGCTGGCTCTGTTTTTGAGGGCCCTGGATCACCATGTCTCTGCAGTGCTGGAAGCACCAGAGCCCTGCTGTGTCTGTGTCCCTGCACACTCTCTGGGAGCCCAGAAGTGTCGGCTCAGCTCCCAGGTACTCCCAGCCTCCGCAAGAGTCCCAGGTGGGAGCAACCGGAGAGTGGCTTTGTCTGTCTCCCATGCCTAGTGAATAGCCTCTGGTTTGACCAGGGTTTGTAAATGCTTCTGGGAAAACACTCGTGTCCCTTGTAGCTCCCCTCTGGTTGGTTCTCCACACAGGGTCTCAGTGAAGTGGATCCAGGAACTGCCGTGGCTCACGGATGCCCTTAAAGTATAACTTATGTGCACCTGTGGTCAGTAGTAGTATGGGCCACCATGATCTTGGCCACCTTGTCCCAAAGCAGGTGCCAAGTGTCATTTCTTTGATGCTTACTGTTACTTATTCTTTAGATACTGTGGACCTGGTCACATTCTTGTTAAGAATGGAAAGGAATGACAGAACTTTGTTTTACTTTTTTGATTTCAGGAGATTTTCAATCTTTTCTTTTTGTTTTCCTATTCTTTTAATTTTAAAAGTGTAATCCTAGCTATATTTTGTGACTTACAAATACAATTGATTGTAGGTTTTTTAGTATCCTGCACTTAAAATTCCCAAGAACTAATTTCCACCAGAAACCATAGAACATAGGAGCAACTCTCTCCTTTCCCATCTTGACAGCTTGTCGTGGTTTCTGTTTTTGTCTGTAAAGCATAACCTGACATTTGTGGTGAAATTAGGTTTAAAAAAGATGATTATCAAGAGAACTACAGGCCAATATCTCTGATGAACATAGATACAAAAATCCTCAACAAAATACTAGCAAACCGAATCCAAGAATACATTAAAAAAATCATTCACAACAATCAAGTGTGATTTATTCCTGGGATGCAAGAGTGGTCCAGTATTCGCAAATCAATCAACGTAACATATCACATCAATAAGAAAAAGGATAAATTCACATGATCATTTCAATAGATGTAGAAGAAGCATTTGACAAAGCACAACATCCACTCATGATAAAAGCCCTCAACAAAGTAGATTGAGAAGGAACATACCTCAACATAATAAAGGCCATATATGAAAAACCACAGCTAATATCATCCTCAGTGGGGGAAAATTGAAAGCTTTTCCCCTAAGGCCAGGAACAAGACAGGGATTACTCTCACCACTTTTATTCATCATAGTACTGGAAGTCCTAGCCACAGCAGTCAGATAAGAAAAAGGAATAAAAGGCATCTAAATTGGTAAGGAGGAAGTAAAACTTTCTGTATTTGCAGATGACATGATGCTATATATAGAAAACCTTAAGGACTCTGCCGAAAAAACTGCTAGATCTGATAAATGAATTCAGTAAGGTTGCAGTATACAAAATCAGTGTATAGAAATCTGTTGCATTTCTATACACCAATAATGAAGCAGCAGAAAGAAAAACTAAGAAAATAATTCTGTTTGTAATTATGCCCCAAATAATAAAATACCTAGGAATAAGCTCAACCAGGGAGGTAAAAAGTCTGTACTCTGAACATTTTAAAACATTGAGGAAAGAAATTGAAGATGATACAAACAGATGGAAAGATATTACATGCTCATGGATTAGAAGAACAGATATTGTTAAAATGTCTAAACTAGCTCCAAGCAATCTACAGATTTAATGCATTCCCTATCAAAATATCAACGGCATTTTTCACAGAACTAGAACAAGTAATCTTAAAATTTGTATGAAACCACAAAGACCCAAATAGCCAAAGCATCTTGAAAAAGAAAAACAAAGCTGGAGGTATCACAATTCCAGATTTCAAGATACGTTATAAATCTGTAGTGATCAAAACAGCATGGTACTGGCACAGAAAAAAGACACACAAATCAATAGAATAGAATAGAAAACCCAGAAATAAACATATACTTATGGGTTTATTTAATTAATCTTCAACAATTAATCTTCAACAAAGGAGGCAAGAACATGCAATGAGAAAAAGAATATGCAATGGTCTCTTCCATAAATGGTGTTGGGAAAACTGAACCACTTTCTTACACCACACACAAAAATAAACTCAAAATGGATTAAGGACCTAAATATGAGACCTGAAACCATAAAAGTCCTAGAAGAGAACACAGGCAGTAACTTCTCTGACATTGGCCATAACAATGTATTTTTTGTTTTTTTTTTAGATATGCCTCCCAAGGCAAGGGAAACAAAAACAAAAATTAAGTTTTGGAATTACATCAAAATAAAATCTTCTGCATAGCAAAGGAAACGATCAACAAAACAAAAAGACAAAAAGACAACAACAACAACAACAACAACAAAAAAACACAAAAAGACAACTGAATAGGAGGAGATATTTGCAAATGACACATCCAATAAAGGGTTAGTATCCAACATATATAAAGAACTTCTAAAACTCAATACCTAAGAGACAGTCCAATTAGAAATAGGCAGAAGCCATGAACAGACATTTCTCCAAAGAAGACATCCAGACAGCCAACAGAAACATGAAAAGATGCTCAACATCCCTCATCATCAGGGAAATGCAAATCCAAACCACAGTGAGATACCACCTCATACCAGTCAGATGGCTAAGATAAAAAACACAATAAAGAACAAGTGTTGGTGAGAATGCGGAGAAAAAGGAACCCTCATGCACTGATGGTGGAAATGTAAACAGGTGTGGCCACTGTGGAAGACAGTATGGAGGTTCCTCAAAAAATTAAAAATAGGAATACTATATGATCCAATAATCACACTACTGGGTACTTACCCAAAGAATATGAGAGCACGAGTTCAAAGGAATACATACACCCCTATGTTTATTGCAGCATTATTTACAATAGCCAGACTATGGAGGCAGCCTAAGGGTCCATTGACTGATGAATGGATAAAGAAGAGGTGATACATATATATTTGATGGAATATTATTCAGCCATAAAAAGAATGAAATCTTGCCATTTGCAACAACGTGGATGGATCTAGAGAGTATAATGCTAAATGAAATAAGTTAGTCAAGGAAAAACAAATAAACCGTATGATTTCACTCATACATGGAATTTAGGAAACAAAACAAATGAACCAAGAAAAAAAAAGAGAAAAACCAAAAGACAGACTCTTAACTCTAGAGATAACTGAAGGTCACCAGAGGGAGGTGGTGGGGGAATGGGTGAAACAAGAGGGGAATGAAGAGGACACTTACCCTGATGAGCCCTGAGTAATATATGGAAGTGTTGAATCACCATATTGTACACTCGAAATTAATACAACACTATGTTAACTATACCGGAGTTAAAATAAAATTTAAATTAAAAAAGGCTGGTTGGGGCGCCTGGGTGGCTCAGTTGGTTAAGTGTCTGCCTTCAGCTCAGGTCATGACCTCAGTGTCCTGGGATCGAGCTGACAGACAGAGATCACAAGTAGGCAGAGAGGCAGTCAGAGGCAGGCAGAGAGAGAGGGAAGCAGGCTCCCCGCCGAGCTCGATCCCAGGACCCTGGAACCATGACCATGACCTGAGCCAAAAGCAGAGGCTTTAACCCACTGAGCCACCCAGGCACCCCAGCCCTTTTTTTTTGAAAACATAAATTAAGTGGGACTAGGTTTGTGAAATTTAACTGGTAGTTGAGATAAAAAAGAAAACTATCATGCCTATATTTTCTATACAAGAGACTTCAGTTTTATGAAATAGGTATATTCCTAAAAAGCAGGATGAGCAGTGAATCTTTATGTAAAGACTAGTAGCATTTTATTATTGACAATGATTTTAAAGGAAATCCTATATATTATATTCTTCTATCTATAAAATATATATCAAAGATAAGGATACTATTTTTAAAACAAACCCAATACTTTTATCACATCCAAAAGTATTTAACAATTCTTTGGGCACCTGTGTGGCTCAGTTGGTTAAGCGTCCGACTCTTGATTTTGGCTTAGGTCATGATCTCAGGGTTCTGAGATTGAGCCCTGCATCGGGCTCTGTGCTGAGTGTGGACCCTGCTTAAGATTCTCTCTCCATCTCCCTCTGCCCCTCCCATCAGCTTTAAATCTTCCTTAATTATTTTGTAAGTGTTTTTATAGTTGTGTGTTAAATGTAGCATGAAGTTCATATTCCATTTGGTTGGTATCTTGTTGAGTTTTAATTTTCATAGGTTCATCCTCCCTGCTTCTTTGTGTCATTTGTTTGTGAAACCAGTGTTATGGGTCACAGTGTGTGTTTCTAGAATTCATGTCATGAAGCCCTAACCCCCAGTACCTCAGAATGTGACTGTATAGCTGACCTTTGAACCATGTGGGGATTAAGGGGACCAGCTCCCCATGCAGTCAAAAATCTGCATAACTTTTCCTTTTTTTAAGAGAGAGAGAGAGAGGGTGGGGGGAGGAAGCTGGAGAGGGGGGAGGTGTAGATGGAGAGAGAGAGAGAGTCTTAAGCAGACTGCACTGAGGGCAGATCCGGACACCGGGCTTGATCTCACAACCCTGAGATCATGACCTGAACTGAAATCAAGAAATGGATGCTTAACTGAGTCACCCAGGTGCCCCCACATACAACTTTTCAACTTCCTCAAAACTTAACTATTGTAGCCTACAGTTGACCAGAAGCCTTACTGATGACATTAAACAGTCGATTGACACATATTCTGTATGTTATGTATATTATATACAGTATTCTTACAATAACGTAAGCTAGACAAAATATGTTAGAGAATCACAAGGAAGAACAAAGCAAATGCATTCACAGTGCTGTTCTGTACTGAAAAAAATGAGTGTGTAAGTGCACCCATGTAGTGCAAACCCGTGGTGTTCAAGGAGCAGCCGTTTTTGGAATGGAGGTCTTTAAAGATGTGATTACAGCTGAATGAGGTCACTAAGGAGAGTCCTAATTGCATATGCCTGGTGTTCTCCTAAGAGGAGGAGATGGGATGCAGGCAGGTACAGAGGGAAGAGGCTGTGAATACACGGGGCAAGAACAGTGGTCTACACGCCGGGCAGAGAGGCCCACCCTTCTAGTGTCCGGGGCTGTGGGCAAATAAACATCTGTCCTTTCAGCCCTCAGCTCTGGCGCTTTGGTAATGGCAGCCCTGGCAGGCTAGAACATAGACATCTGCCCTAGAGAAGTTCCCAGCTTGTGGATTTGGCTGGATTTAACATGTTCCCTGCCTCCCCTATTCTTCCGGTAAGCAGGTGGTTCAGTCTGGAGGCTGGAATCGGCCCAGGTTTGATTTCTGGTGAGCATACTTGGTGTGTCCTTCCTGTTGTGTGACATCAGGAGGCATGTGAGGACTGAGCGTCTCTCCTTTTACGGTGTTCAGAGTGATGACTGGTTTCACTCCTTGCTCAGCCTGATCTCTCCATTATCCATTTCCCACCAGCTTTTCACTTAATGGATGAAGGATCAGTATCAAGATACAGCATTTCACTGGGGCATTTGAATTCTGCCCTCCCTGGTGCACGTAATTGTTGAGACCCATCTGTAAAAAAGAGCTTTCTTTGTTTACCTGTTGGTTCAAGAAAAACAGGTGAAATATGTGAGTGCTTCCTTTTATTTCTGCTTTCCAGGAGATTGTGTTAGTTCGCTTTCATTCTCCAAGATGATCAAGGAGGTTTTTGTTTTATTCTGTTTTGGTATCATTAATAAATGTATGGATTTTAACGATTTAATAGGGTTTAATCCATTGGAGTAATTATTCTTTACAATGATTTTTGTCCCTTCCTTGGCCAATGGATGTCCAGTAGCCTCTTATGATTTCCTTGTTTTCTGCTATTGTTTCTTATTGAAGATATTCCAGGATGACCTTGTACGTGCAATGACGGAGACCTGGAGTCGGCCGTGTCTCCAAGGGGCCTGGTGTGTGGGGAGCCCCGGGGTGGAGCCAGGTGCCGTTGCTGCCCTGCTCATCATTCTTCCCCGGCCTTTTCTGGGAGAGAACACATCCGTTCTTGTCTTTCTAAAAGAAAATATTGGGGCGCCTGGGTGGCTCAGTGGGTTAAGCCTCTGCCTTCGGCTCAGGTCAGGGTCTTACAGTCCTGGGATCGAGCCCCGCATCAGGCTCTCTGCTCAGCAGGGAGCCTGCTTCCCCACCCCCTCCCCCGGCCCTGCCTGCCTCTCTGCCTACTTGTGATCTCTATCCATTAAATAAATAAAATCTTTTAAAAAAATAAAAAAATAAAAGAAAATATTCATCATGGATTCATATTGATATTTCTAATTCTCATTATATCTCTTCATTTCACATTTGTGACTTTTTTCTCCTAATGACATTTGCATCATTACCGTATTTTTCTCTGCTTTTAAAATATGTAGCATAGACTAATCTACAACACCGAATGGAGATCTTGCTTTTTTCTTCCAGCTGCCTGTGGATGGACGGGCTTGAACTGCCAGGTCCACGCTGCCTGGTAGCGGGCTGTTCCAGCCCTCTGTTCTTCCAGTTTAGTGGGGCCACACCTGGCCCTCTAGGCATGTCATTTCCTGCTTTTTTTGCAGGTGTCCCTGGAGGGGTGTGAGGTTGAAGGATAAGTTCACTCGGGCTTCGCAAACATTGCAAAACTCCCTGAGGTGGAGCTGTGGTGGTCTGTGTGTGCACCCTGTGCCCCTGCTTCCCCAGGACCCCAGCCACAGACTGCATTCTCATACTGAGTCTCTTGTCAGTTTGTTGGTAGTTTTACTTTTCATTTCTCAGTGGAAAAAAATCACTTAAAAAAAAAAATAAGAAAGGATACTTAAAATTTCACAACATGCCAGTACTCAAACATAACATATGGGAAATCTGACTTATTGAGGAAATCTTCCTGTATAAAAGCAGGAAACTTAGACACACTGACCAATGGCAGAGCTGGGACTCAAACCCAAGGCCGTGTGGTTCCAGACTCCGCTCCCAGGGCTCTACCCTCGTGCCTCCCCCAGTGCAGGCGCACGGCTGGGAGTAACGTGACTCAGTACCGCCGTGCAAAGGACAAGGTCAATTTTCCTGTCTGAGGCATAATGCAGCCTATGTTAAAGCAAAATCAGTGCCTTGAATGGCATGTTGTGGATTTTCAGTGTTGAGCACATACTTATTGGTTGGTTCATTCATTTCTTCAATGTTTACTGAGCACCTACTATATGTAGGTAGGGTGTCAGGAGCTGGAGACACATGGCCAACAAGGTGAGCAGGGCATCTGCCTCCAGGGCTGGTTTATCTTTCCAGACTCTCAAAAGAAAGTTTTCTATAATTTGTTATTTTCGTACTGAATTTAGTAACCATTTAAATCTTTCCATATAAAGGCATTAAAACATAACAGAAGTCTTTCAGTGAGTTTCCTTGATTTTATTTATGATTTTACTATGATGATTTATTCTTCGGAGAAAAGTTCCTTATTATTCATCTGCTGTTCCTGTGTATAAGCTTACTGGTATTCTGACAGAAAGTGCTTATTTTCTCTTGTGTAGTTCATGTACTATTCATTATAGTTCTATTTATGGCTCTGGTAGTTATAGGAAATTAAATAATAAATGCAAAGCTTCTACCTTACCAAGTGGTTGTCATGGTTAAGGGACTTCCTGATTAGTAACCAGCTATAAATCTGATTTCCTGTTGTGTTAGTGGACCTGAACACTCTGCATAGTATTTTATTTTATTTAATTTTTTAAATATTTTATTTATTTATTTGACAGATAGAGATCACAAGTAGGCAGAGAGGCAGGCAGAGAGAGAGAGGAGGAGCAGACTCCCTGCTGAGCAGAGAGCCTGATGTGGGGCTCGATCCCAGGACCCTGGGATCAGGACCCAAGCCAAAGGCAGAGGCTTTAACCCACTGAACCACCCGGGCACCCCTCTGCATAGTACTTTAGTAATTGTGGAGAAGTTAGATGTAATTTTAGATTTTTTTCTCTACTGTTTATTGTCCTAAATGTGTCAGCATGCCCCCTGTGGTTTGTAATATGCTTGAACACACACAGGGCACATCCGGATCTCAGACCTGGGTTTGGCCACGGAGATCCCAGAAGGGGAGACCATCCGAGGAAGAGTGGGGACTGTCGGCTACATGGGTATGTGAACGGCTGCTTCTGGATACTTGCGCTTTGTCTTGGGGTACCCACATCCTCACAGCACAGAGAAGTTCTAAGCATCTTGGAGGGAGCACAGGTGTTGGAAGTTTGTACCTGGCCAGAGCTGGGACTCCTGAGGAGTCCTCCTGTCTGCGATCCTGTCTTACAGAGACCGGGGTGAGGCCGGCAGAGGTCATGCAGCTGAGTGAGGGCAGAATCAGGAGAGGATGGGGCCCTTGCTCTGCTGCTACCACCGTCCTGGGCTCACCGGTCTCTCCAGGCCCTTCCGCACCCATAGTTCCCTGGTTCTTGCAAAGCCTTTGTGACTGGGTGGCCCTGGTGTGGGGTCAGCTCCCCACCTGGCAGTGCCAGCCTGACCAGGCATGGCCTCTGACATGAGGGACACCGAGGGCCTCTATAGAGTACTGCAGTCACATCCCTGCCCCACCTGTTGCTGGGGTCGGTGCCCTTGGGGCACCCGTGGGTGTGGCTCTGTGCCTGCTCATTTCGTGCCCTGGGGATAGCACAGACTGTTTCCTGTGACCCCTTTGTTGACTATAAGTGACATGCTCTAAAATTCACCACTCTGAAGTATATCCGTGAGTGGATATCAGCATGCGCATGGAGCTGTGCGACCACCACCCCCAGAAAGAGACCCTGGGCCCATGAACACCCCTCCAGCCCCGGGCCTGTGGCTGCTCGCCCCCTTTCTGTCTCCACGGACTGTCTCTTCTGCCTGCTTCATGTAAATAGGATCTCACACTCTTGGGTCTTCTGTGTCTGTCTTCTGCCCCTTAACACATTTCCTGGGTTCATGTTGTAACAAACATTAATTTTATAATGTGTTATTTGGAATTAATTACAAGAAAATTTAAAACCAAAATTTAATTTAAATTTCCCTGTATTTGTTATGTAGCTCCTGAAGTTATCAATAATGAACACTATACATTTAGTCCTGATTGGTGGGGACTTGGCTGTCTGATGTATGAAATGATTGAGGGACATTCTCCATTCAGAAAATTCAAAGAGAAAGTCAAGCGAGAGGAGGTGGACCGAAGAGTGAGGAAGGACACTGAGCAGTATTCGGAGAAGTTTTCAGAGGATGCCAAGTCCTTCTGCAAGATGGTGGGTTGGGCTCTGGGGAGGTCGGCGTGGAACCCCTAGCTTATGGGGTTGTTTCCACTAACAGTCTCTGCACTGGTCCTCACCAGGAAATGACGTGATTGGGCTTCCAACCAATGGAAACAAAGTGTAAAAGTACCTTATTTGATTTCTCAAAAGATTCTTCTGAGAGGGAAGAGTGGTGCCAAGGTCACTCATTTCCTGTGAAACTGAAGATCAAACAGAACCTTGTTTCTTAGGAAGAGTGAGGTTTTTCCTTCTGCCCATGTTTCTTTGTTTCTTTCTCTTTAACTGGCTGCCAGGGGTCATGGTCATGATAGACACCCCAACTTGATGGGCCGCCACATGTCTCCCATTTTTCTGGATGTGTTAAGGGCCCCATGAGGCTGCGTGTCACAGCGGGGAGAAGAGGACGGAGGCTGTGGGCAGGCAGAGCAGTGGTTGAACAATGGGGGCCAGAATCATGGTGGGTTATGGGAGGATGTGGAAGAGGGGCTCAGGACAGAGTCAGGAGGCTGGAGGCAAAGGTGTGAGCACTTCTGGTTGGAGCCATGGCCCCTCTCGCCAGAGTTGGAGAGTTGGGAGCGCACGGAGAGGAAAGCAGGGCTGGCTGGTCATAAAGAGTCAAGGGGGAGAGTGAAGGGGGTGGTGGGGACAGAGGCCACAGAGAGGCAGGCCGTAGGTCCCCGAGTGGGTGCCTGCTGGAACCTGCAGCTGCTGTACCCATTACTGAAAACGTCAGTAACTTAGGTAGTTGTCGGTGGCTGGAGATAGAGATTTTGTTTCCCCTTCCCTGTTGGTGCCAAATGTGGAGTGATGAGTGTTAGTGGCCTGTCACAAGCCGGGGGATGAGGCTGGCCTTCCCTCCCGCCTGCTCATTCTGCGTGGAGCTGGCAGTGCTTAGCCAGCTCCTCCAAGGTTAACAGCATTTGGGCCATGCCACTATTCGACCACATGCTGGCCACCTGCCAGATACTCTGATAAGGGCTACAGGAAGATAGAAGTTGGAAGTGAAGCCTGCCCCCAAGGAGCTCACAGTTCAATGGCAGGCCATGAACAAACACGAAAAATAACTATAGTGAAAAAGCAGAATTTGAGGGGTGCCATTAACAAGAGAGAAACAAGGGCTCAAGGGTTTTCAGGATGGGGAGTTGCTGTGTTCTGGTTAGGGTGCTAGGGAAGGCAGGCAGTGCCTGAGTGAGAACCAGGGCTGGGCCTCGGAGTTCAGGGGCCACATCTCAGCTCCCCGTGCCCGACTTCCCTGTCCAGCCTCTGGTTTCTTGTCTGGCGTGTGCATGGTGATAGCCTCCTCCTCACGAGCTCGCCAGGAAGGGCTGATGCGGGAGTGGGTGTGACTGGCCGGCTCTTTACATGGACCCAAACAAGCGGCCAGAGCGGTGCCTGATGTGTGGACACCTGTCTGTAGTTTGTAAAGCTCTTTGATAGGTTATCTCATCTGACCCTCAGAGTGGACTTCTAAGGAGTTTTCTTAGCCTCCCAGTTGGAAAATTAAGAATGTGATTTTTTAAAAAAGATTTTATTTATTTTAGAGAGAGAGAGAGAGAGTGTGGGTGTGCATGAGTGTGGGGAGGGGCAGAGGAAGAGGGAGAAGCAGACCCCCGCTGAACACGGAGCCCCCAGCCCTGAGACCGTGACCTGAGCTGAAATCAAGAGTTGGTAGCTTAACCGACTCACCCAGGCGCCCTTAGAGTGTGATTTCTGTGACATCCCATAATGGAGTGTCAATGGGCCAATTTGAACCCAGGCGTTCTGATCACAAGTCCAAGGCCTTCCAAAGGGGTGTGTCAGCAGCAGGGTTGATGATGGAGTCCTAGAGCCCCTGAGACTCTGCGATTGTGCTTGGTATCACACGGAATTCTCAGATCTATTTTTAATGAGCAAAGCATGCCAAGAAGACCCCACTGAACGAATCTTGTAGAGCCCTTGCCTGGTGAGGTGTGGGGGCTACAGCAGCCAGTGGGAGTCCCACGGCCCTGCCTCTGGAGGCTTGGGTCCTGCAGGAGGGACTGGCCCTGAGCATTCACCCAGGTGATGGCGTCACAGCCAGGCTAAGGGTCTTCTAGACAGAGGGCATGGTATGTGTACCAGGAGGTGAGAAGGGAAGGGTGTGTGCTGCATCCAGAGTCCACCCAGCAAAGGCTGCAGGCGTGTGTGGGCCGGTGCACATGCGCCAGACGCAGAATGTGCTCAGCCCTGTGCCTGCGACTTTGGTTTCTCTACAGAAGAGCGGTGGGTGCGGGCCGTGAGGCAAGGCCAGGGTGGGCAGACTTCTCTCTGAGTGGCCAGATGCTTAGGCTTGGCAGGTCCCTCCCACAGCTGTTGGGCTCCGCATGGTAAGGCAACAGCACAGACCGTTGTGTGTTGTGCTAAAGCTGTGTTGTGCTAAAAGCTCCTTGCTGAGCTAAGGCAGCTTCCCGACCACACCTGTCCTGTGTTGCTTTGGGCGCAGCCAGACCCCTCGGACTGATGATAACTGTGGACGAGGGCCTATTTGGTGAAACTTATGAAGGTATGAGTAAGGAATACTCTCGAAAGTGATACTGCCTGTTCATTTTAAGAATATGTAATTTCTAAAACTTGATTTGCCAAATTTTTGTCTCATCTGAGCTCCTTAGAGATCTACTTGATGAGTAGATTAAAATAGCTTCTAATTGTAAACGTAACTTAGCATTAAAATGGTATCTGTGAGGGCGCCTGGGTGGCTCAGTTGGTTAAGCATCTGCCTTCGGCTTAGGTCATGATCCCGGAGTCTTAGGATCGAGTCCAGCCTCAGGCTCCCTGCTCAGCGGGGAGTCTGCTTCTCCCTCTGATCCTTCCTTACCTTGTGCTCTCTCTCTCTCTCTCAAATAAATAAAATCTTTAAAAAAATAAAATAAAATAAAATGGTATCTGTGAAGTTCTTGACAGTTAGTATTTCTTTTTAAAGAGCCCCCTCATTTTTACATGGCTGGAATTTTTGCCTTAAGGGATTTACCTAGCTGACCTTTATTTATTGGTAGCTCAAAGGCTATTATATTAGTTTCCACTCCTTGAAACCTCATATGTTCTAAATTTGTGAAATCTGAATTAAGGAGGTTTGGTTGAATCTTTGAAATTTGAGTAACTTTGGGGCACCTGGGTGGTTCAGTGGGTTGAGTGTCTGCCTTCGGCTCAGGTCATGATCCCAGGGTCCTGGGATTGAGTCCTGTGTTGGGCTCCCTGCTCAGTGGGGAGCCTTCTTCTCCTACTCTCCCTGCTTGTGCTCGAACTCTGTCTCTCTCTATCTCAAATAAATAAATCTTTAAAAAAAAAGAGAGAAATTTGAGTAACTTTGTTTAGAGAGAGACACTCTTTGCTACCCCTGATTCTTTGCTTATTATTATGGAGACTTTCCGAGTTTTCTCTCCTATCCTAGGAGACTAAATTGACTCCATTTCTGCCTCTTGCGCAGTTACTCACCAAGAATCCCAAACAACGGCTGGGCAGCAAGGCAGGAGCAGTGGAAGTGAAGGCTCACCCTGTGTTTAAGGACATTAACTTCAAGAGGCTGGAAGCAAATATGTTAGAGCCGCCATTCTGTCCTGATGTAAGTATGTTGCCCAGACAGGAGCAGGGTGTCCAAGAAAATGGGTCCGCGGAAGCCTGTGATTTTCCAGCAGTAGAGAACCACGGGTGCCACCTGGCTGTGCTGCTGCTCGGGTGCTCCCTCCCAGCCCCCAACCACTCATCACACCGTCCTCACAGGTCCCCCCAGGCCTTTCTGGCAGCCGATCCTGGCTCTGCCGTGCTCAGAGCCCCAGCACCACCCCACATCCTCCTCGCCAGGCCCTGGAGGCCTTCTGTGTGACAGAGTCCCCTATCTTGTGTCCTTACTACCATGCCCACCTCTTTAGTCTGGGAAGCCCTTCCCCTCTCCGTGCCTCCAAGGTCCGGGCTCCACGCTGTCCACAGGGAGTCCTGGGGGTCACTGAGCCTCCTGTGAGCCTGCCGTGGGGCCAACTCAAGGGCAGTGTTCGTGTGCTCAGCACAGGGCCCCGCCTGGGTCGGTGCTCGGTGGGAACACCTGCAGGCAGGAAATTCCTGTTGAGCAAGGCAGAAATGCACAGACAGCAGTCTGGATTCTCTCCTTAACACACTACCGGCATATTCCAGAAGTGCGGAGATAATTTTGCAGGAGATGATGGAACTGAGGTGTATGATAAAAACATCCTTAGTTGTACAAGTCAGGCCTGACTATGTTTTTAGATTCCAGTGTGCTGTGGTAGTACCGCCTTCCTTTGAATCAGTTCACACATGACATATTTACTGAGTATCTACCACCTCCTAGGCACGGATCGAGGTGTGAGGACCCCAGGGGGCACAAGAAAGCAAGGTCTTGCTGCTGTGACACTCGCTCCAGCCTGCAGACACAGGCCGCAAACAAAGGACACACAGAGCGAACCCCTGGATGGGGATGCTTCACCCCAGGGACTTGACAGGGGCGGTGGGGTCTGAGAGGAGCAGGGAAGGCAGTCTTTCCCAGGGAGTGGTAATGACCCCCCTTGCTGTGCTCAGAGGCCTGGGGCAGGGCCTGCCAGGTTGCCGCCCTGGGGCTGACATTCTGGGTATTCTATTGACTGTAACTAGAGGAACCGTGGGGGCCCGCAGATGGGGAAGTCCCGAGGTCATGGGTCAGGCAGTCTTGTCCAAGACTGGGGGCAGGACAAGGTTCTTGGCCTTCAGCCTGGGTGCAGTCCTCACCAACCTTCCCCTAGACTGTCTCCTGAGTGGGGCCCCCGCTTGCTTCCATGGACCCGCTATGTGGGGACTGAACGGGTAGCAGCTGCTCAGAGATGTGCCGACTGGTGGCCTACGGAATGTCCCCTCTTGGACCGGGCAGGTTCCAGCAGGTAGGCAGGGCATTTCTCAGAACTGCCGGGTGCCTCTTGCATGATCATGGTTGGGCTGGTAGCTGGACTCCTGTGTTTTTTGTTCCTGATTTCCAGGAGCACAGGAGGCTGCACAGAGGGGGCTGTGGCCCAGGCTTGGACACGCCTCGTTGGCTTGCCCCTGAGGGCCGCAGGGCCAGGGTGGGTGCCCCAGGCTGGGACTCCTGTCCCAGAGGAGGGGCGGCTGGAGGCCACTAGATGAACTCCGACAGGAGGTCACGAAGCGGGACCTGCCCTTTTTCACTTAGACTTTGCATGGGGCACGTCATGTGAAGGAGGCCATGGGTCCAACAGCCCTTCTCCCCTCCCTGGCCTGTCACACATTCTCCACTGCAGGAGAGGGAAGGGTGAGGTCCTCGGGAGGGTTGTGGCCAGAGGGTGTGCACAGGGTCTGTGACCCAGGAGAGCTCCTGAGAGCGAGGGAAAGGCTTCAAACAGTGTGAATGAATCCATTCCACACCCGCGGCGTTCTTAGTCACTAAGGAGACGGAAAAGGACTCCAGTAATCCCCAAGGCCAATGCCTCTTCATTGTTGGTGCACAGCCGCAGGCCATTTACTGTAAGGACATCGTGGATATCGAGCAGTTCTCCGCAGTGAGAGGCGTCTACCTGGACACCGCTGACGACACGTTCTACAGTCAGTTTGCTACGGGCTGTGTCTCCATCCCCTGGCAGAACGAGGTACTGCCGGTTTATCCCGGGTACGGCGCCTGGAGAGTTGTGCATGCCTGTGTGCATGTGTGTGCACGTGTGTGTGCACACATGTGTGTTGGTGCTGTCCTAGTCCCTGCACGGGAGAGGGAAATTTCGCCATCCTGGGTCCCACTTTCAAAGTGGGACTGGCCGGCACCCGTCTCTTACGAGCTCTGGGGGTGCCCTGGGAGGGAGGAGGAAGAGGCTGCGTTCCCCTTGCCCTGAGCTGGGTGTAGGGCGGGACGTGGCGGACTGACCTCGTGGTGTCTCTCTCCCTCTCTGTTCTCCTCTTACATGGACACAGATGATCGAATCGGGTTGTTTTAAGGACATCAATGATGTGGAGCCTGAAGAAAATATGGTGTTGAATGTAGAAGAGAAAACGCGATACCCGGTTTCTAAAACGAAGAGAAGCTTCTTCTACAGACTCTTCAGGAGAGGGGTAAGGGTAACAAGCATTCTGTTACGTCGGGGTTTTTTTAATGGGAGGTGTTCAAAGAAGAGAAATATTTCACCAAGGTAAAAACTTTCTTTTCTCAGCTTTCTTATTAAGACATTTCACATAATTTAATTGCCCTATGGTGCGATTTGAGCCCCACCAGAAAAATCCTCACTATGTCGTTTGCTTTTGGTATGAAGACCCTGTTCTGATGCGCAAAGGACAAACAGCTCTGGGGGTTGCGTAGACTTGTCATGAGCAACTGGGTCATGTTGATCGCTGCCCTCCCACTCCGACTTGGCTGCTGCCCCCTCGCAGGCCTGCTCTCACACGGGGTGTGGAAACAGGAGGCTTAGGATGTTGTTCCTAGTGAACTGTCTCTCCCTACAAGAGTGCGTTGCCCTGCTTCGTACCCTGTGGTTGTCCACTAACGTTCAGTCCATCTTTGTTCAGTATGAAAAGCAAGCCTTAGGCGGGGAAGGTCTGGGAAGGTGCGTCCACTGGGACCACACTTCCTCAGAGAACAGGGGCCAGGTGTGGGTTCGCGCCTGGGTCTCCCTGGCAGCCGGGCTCCCCGCGCTCGGGAAGTCCTGCCCGGACATGCTCTGCGCAGGCCCGACCTGTGCAGGGGGCACCGACGGGTACTCCACAGCCGTGGATGACATGCTGCCAGCTGAGCCACGTGGCACCACTGCCCTCATTCCCCTCCAGCACTCAGCTCAAGTCCTGTAATTGCGTTGTATGTGCAGCAGAGAAAGCGAATCTGAGACACTGTGTGTGTGTGTGCGTGTGCATGTGAGCTGAGCATCCTCCGAACCGTGGGGGGTGTGGGAGGAAGCGTGGAAGTCAGCCTTAGTGTCAGTGCCCCCGCCCCGTGGCTGTCACCTCTTGTATCCACTGCTGGGGAGCAGAGCAGGCGCACATTGGCTGAGTGACTGACCCCGCGCTCTGCCGTGTTGCAGGGCTGCATTAGCAGTGGTCCCAGCTAGAAGGAAGAGCTGCCCACCAGTCTGTGACCACAGCTGCAGAGCCCGACCCCGTGCCGAGGAGCCCACGCTCAGTGTTCCGTGCTGTCCAGAGCCACAATAAATACGTGTCACAGCCTAACATGGGCCATGTGCGTCTGCAGATTTCTGTGTTCATACCTGAGTCATATTAGCACCAGAGCTGGGCTGTAGGAAAGGGCACTTGAGGACCGCCCTGGTGCCCAGAAGCCCCCAGTGTGGACATCCAGTGGCGGGGGCTCAAGTCCCACGTGTGCCCACAGAGGTGGGGAGGAGTAGGCTGGGACATCAGCCTAACGGTGTCCAGGGCCAAGGGTCCTGTTCCTCCCCCTAGAGTGTCCTCCGGTGCCCAGCGTGGTAGGAGGCAGGAAGGGTCCTGCTTTCCCCAGAAGGTCTTGGACCGTTTGCATCCACACTGACATCTGCTCACTCACCGAGATTCTCATGGGTGAGGTGTGCGTGTTCGTGTGTGTATATCTTTGTGGCACTCCTGGGCACGGGCTGAGAGAGGGTGTGTGCAGGACCCCGGGCCAGGGCTTGGCTGTCGGTAGCCTGGGGGTCTGTGTGGTGCCTCCCGGCCTGAAGCACAGGGGAAGATGGGGCTGGGAGCCCCCTGAGCTTGGGCTGGGGGCGAGGAGCCCCCTCTCTGGCCCTGGTGGGTGCTTAGTATTTGAGAGCTCGCTTCCCACACAGGCTAAGGGATGCCGGGATTCTGGGGTCAGTAACTCTTTCCCTCAGCCAGGGCTGCCAGAAGAGGAAAGTGGAGTCCCTTCCCCATGGTGGGAATGTGGGCTCTGTTGCCTAGGGAGGGGTGTTGGCACCCGCAGGCCTTGTGAAGACCGGGGGGTAGGGGTGGTCTGTAGATTCTGCGGGAAGGTAGCCCAGAGATGCAGAACCCGAGTTTCTCCTGGATCTATGTGTACGAGGCCTGCAGCAGGGGTGGGGTGAGAAGCCAGGCCTCTGCATTTTCACCGAACAGCAAGGACTTGGTCTGGATCGGAGACCCTGCCATACTGCTGCGTGCCGGAGAGTGAGCCAGGGTCAGCCACGTGCCTGGGTTCAGTGTTGCTGTCCTGCAGCCGCAAGTCCCTAGCCACGCCAACCCAGATGGTGCTTCCGGGAGTGCCAGTGTCATCTGCATGCGTGCTCCGGGCTGTCTGGAGGGCAGCAGTGCTGGGGCCAGGCTCTGCAGGGAAGCACCCCGGGTCATGCCCTTCGAGACCAATAGAAGTTGATCCTCAGCTTGCTCTGTACCTGGGTGGGGAGAGGGAAGAGTGACCTTGGGGCTTGGGCCTTTATTTTAGGGATGGCTTCTCTTCCGATGGGGGCCTCATCTCGGTTTGAAGACAGCAGGAGGTGGGGACGAAGACCCAAGGCCTTCGTCAAGCATTTAGTAGAACGTCCGGTATGTGCTACCCGCTCAGTAAATCTGTCGGGAATTGTGGAAAACTAATACATGCTTACCCTGAGCAATGCAGGCAGGTTTAAAGAAAATAGAAATCACCTGTATTCCTACCACCTGCTTATATTCGAAGACTTTTCAGACCTTCTGTTACCAGTGTGGACACGGGGGCAGTGGTGCGCTTGTCTGCCCGGTCCCTGCCCAGTCACCACAGGGTGGAGGGCCCCTGCCCGCCTAGCTCTAGCTGGGAAGGAGCCTGGGGGGCCCATCTGTGCCCACAGGGCACAGCTCCAGGAACCAGTGAAGGCCTTTGCCACCCCCCACCCCGGCTTTTTTCTGCTTAAGCTAGTCTGAGTTGAGTGCTCCCGTGCTCAAGGGAAGCGTCCTAATACAGCGAATCTGGGAAAGGATTTTACAAGCTGGCACCTTCATGTATTGATCTGTCATTGTCTTCCCCCTCTGGTTAGAAGCAAGCACATATTTTTTAAGGAGAGTTTTGAAATTAAAGCGTACACAATGAAAAATTCATCTTTAGTATCAGCGATTATCCAAAGATAATCCCTATCAGCATTTTATTCTATATTTATGTAATCTGTATTTGTTTATTTCTTGCCATTTTATTTATTTATTTTTTTAAAGGCTTATTTATTTATTTATTTGACAGAGAGAGAGAGAGAGATCACAAGTAGGCAGAGAGGCAGGCAGAGAGAGAGGGAGAAGCAGGCTCCCTGCTGAGCAGAGAGCCCGATGTGGGGCTCCATCCCAGGACGTTGAGATCATGACCTGAGCTGAAGGTAGAGGCTTAACCCACTGAACCACCCAGGCGCCCCATATTTCTTGCCATTTCATTTAAATATATCTGTCTCCTTAATCTTTTACTGCACATTTAGGACAACAGTTATCAAACAATCCAAACAATTGTTGCTTCCAGCTTCCTTGTTATTAGAAACACCCATGGGATGGACAGCCCTGTACCTACGTGTTTGTGCACATCTGTGATAATATTTTTAGGGTAGATTCATAGCAGGGAATCCCTTGGTTAAAATGTATGAACAGGGGTGCCTGGGGGGCTCAGTCGGTGAAGCATCTGCCTTGATCCCCGGTCATGATCTCAGGGTCCTGGGATTGAGCCCCACATTATGCTCCCTGCTTAGCGGTGGATCTCCTCCCTCTTGTTCTCTCTCTGTGATCTCTCTTGCTCTTGCTTTCTCTCAAATAAATAAATGAAATCTTAAAAAAAAAAAAAGAAGTGTATAAACAGTTGGCGTAAATCCTATGAGAAAGAGTTAAAAGGATTAAAAGTGGCTTTGTCTGGCAGGCGTTTCCCCTGGGATGGGCAGCAGTGGGCCAAAGGAGAGCTCTTGTCCATAGCACTGTGTCTAACTTGTTCTTTTGACCATGGATGTGTATTATTAAGATAAAAATAAATCACATTATGAAAATTATTTGTTTCCCAAAATAAAGCACAATTATACTCTAAAAAAGATGTGTGGGCATTTTAAAAGAATATATGTTACATACCCATGTGAACAAATTACCTTTCTGAAAAAAAATTTTTTTTAAAGATTTTATTTATTTATTTGACAGACAGAGATCACAAGTAGGCAGAGCAGCAGGCAGAGAGGGAGGGAAGAAGAGAGAGGGGGAAGCAGGCTCCCCACTGAGCAGAGAGCCCGATGCGGGGCTCGATCCCAGGACCCTGAGATTATGACCTGAGCCGAAGGCAGAGGCTTAACCCACTGAGCCACCCAGGCGCCCCTACCCTTCTGAAAATTTTAAAAAATTTCCTCTACTACCAAAAATGTCTAACAGGTTCCTGTTAGTTTCACCAAAAGCTAGATTTTTGTCTTGGTGAAGAGTTTCATTAGAAACAAAGAGTTTCTTTTTCTTTCTTTTTCCTGTGGTAAAATATACATAAAATTTACCCTTTTAACATTGTTAAGTGTCCAGTTCAGTGGCATTAAGTACATTGATGTGGCCGTGCACCCGTCCCCACCATCTGTCATCTTGTGAATCTGACACTCTGTCCTCCCTGAACACTAACTGTCCATTCTCCCCAAGGCCCCTGGCGCCCACCATCTCCTTTCTGTCTCTCTGAATTGGACTTCCCCCAGGAACCTTCTATAAATGGAATCATATAGTATATGTTCTTCTGTGACTGGCTTATTTCATTCAGCGTAATGTCCCCAAGGTTCCTCCGTGTTCTAGCAGGCGTCAGGATTCCCTTCCTGTTAAAGGCTGGCCCACATTCCGCCATGTGGATGGACCCCTCTGTGTCTCATCTCTTCATCTGCTGACGGGCCCTCGGCTGTCGTGAGTCATGCTGCTGTGTGCAGTGTACCAATACCTCTTTGAGACCCTGCTTCCAGTTCTCTCAGGTAAAGACCCAGAAGTGGAATTGCTGGGTCCTACAGGAGTTCCATTTTTAGTTATTTGAGGAAATGCCATACTGTTTCCTAGAGCGGCTGCAGCAGCTTGCACTCCCAACACTGCGTAGGCTTCCCGTTTCCCCACGTCTTCCTGAACATTTCATTTCTAATGGCTCCTTGGCATTGTTCTAATACACAAGGTACAAAGGCTTTTACCACTGCCTTGTTGTTGGACGTTGACGTTGTTTCATCTTTTCGATATTAACATTGCTTCAGTAACATTTTTGGGCCTCCATCTTTGAATGCCTATCTAATAATGTCGTCCCCAGAGCAGCCCTCCTAAGGTCATGCTAAGTCAAGTGGTTTGCATCCTTACATCTTTTGATGGGTGCTGCCAAGTTACTCTTCAGGAAAGTAATTCATGATTTGTTATAACTAGTAGTTTTTGGAAGTCCTATTTCCCTGTGTCCTTACCAGTCCCCGTGAGCACGCTCTCTAATCTTTGCTCGCCCTCTTAGGCTCCTACTGAACCTCGAGTGTGCTGTTCTTGACTTTGCTGAGTCAAAACTTGCTGTGAGCACTCACCTCAGCTGCATTGTCAAGGTCAGGACGCAGGGATCCGAACGCAGCATGGGATCGCATGCCGCCTCCCCTCCTGGGTCTGTGGTTTCCTGTCTAGGGAGCGAGGCATGTAGAGTGAGAAAGATTTCCCTTTAACTCATTCTCTGAAGTCTTAAGATTCCCTTCTTTTATATCCCGACTCTGAATTGAGCCCATCTCAGAGAACTTCTTCTCAACCAGGCTCTGGCCCCTTTCTCTTTGACTTCTGTGTGTCATTCTTTCTTTCTTTCTTTTTTTAAATTTACTTGACAGAGATCACAAGTAGGCAGAGAGGCAGTCAGAGAGAGAGGAGGAAGCAGGCTTCCTGCTGAGCAGAGCACCTGATGCAGGTCGATCCCAGGACCCTGAGATCATGACCTGAGCCGAAGGCAGAGGCTTTAATCCACTGAGCCACCCAGGTGCCCCGCCATGTGTTATTCCTCTTAACTGCAGGTAGCTGAGTATTTAACTGAAGTTCTCTGAACACTCTTCTTTATCATCAGGACGCATTTCTTCCCCTTCTCTGTGGGAGTGGGAGCCCAGTGGAGAGCCCACTCTGTGCCCTGGGGGTGGGTCTGCTTGTTCTGTGTCATGGCCCGGAAGCTCCTGTAGGCACGGTTTTAAATAGGACATGGAATTTCCAATGTTGATCATCTAATAAGGGGACAACTGGATGTCAGAGGTTTTGCTCAGGAAAGAACAGAGCTGTCCTAGCGGAAGGAGTATGACACCCCGTGTAGACCTTGCTTATTAACACAGCAGTCAATGCCAGCCAGGTATCTTCAAGAAGTCTTCCTGACCCTCCTCCCCAGGCTGGAGCTTTTAGCAGGAAATTGAAGACATGATCGTAACTTTACTATGTTCTTAGTCTAGTTTTAAGGTCATCAAGAACCAGGGCCCTGTCTTAAGTCCGTCTGGGCTGCTGTAGCAGAACACCCTGAACCTGGCAGCTTATAAACCACAGAAATGTGTTTCCCACAGTTTTGTCCTTACATGGGTGAGAGCAGAGAGGGGAAACAAGGTCGCTCTTGACCCAGTCGTGGGGGTCCATCCTCTTGATCTCATCTAATCCTAATTATCTGAGTAATGGACAGTTAAGTGAACTAAAGAAAATCCTGAAGAAGATCTTCAGGATACATCTCATTCATGGATACTAAATTACCAGGGTCCCAAGAGCCTATAACCAAGAGCATAGTAAGGGGGCAGAGATAAGAGGAATGAAATCAGCCAAGGACAAAAATGAAATAAACCAGAAGGAAACTGGTTTCCTTCAGAGAAAATGAGAGATACTCTGACTTTACGTTCTTCGTAAGATGCATTTTAAAGACATCAAGAGTCCTGTAGTATAAATTTGAATTAATGTGTACCTATAGCCACCGAACTGTCCACTTAGGAATGGCTAAAATGGTCCTGTGTATTTTAATACAATAAGAAAGAATGAAAATAATTGAATTGGAATATAAGCTCCTAATTCCCTCACTCTGTTCTCTGAAAGACACAGAAGCAATGACGCCCCCACAGTGATGAGCACACCTGGCTCCCAGTTCTTGGCTTCTAAAGACCACGCTCCTCTCCGAGGAGTCAGGGCTTCTTAGAGAAGTGGCTGATTCCAGGTTTGAGGAGGGGAGGATGGGCTGGGAGCATCTTGCTGTGACATAAAACAAGAAAGTGCTCAAGGAATGATGGGATGTGGCAAAGGGACACAGGAGCTACCTTGAAGGGGCTTCTGTTGAACTGGGGACGATTCGAGCTTCAACAAAAGAATTGTGATGAAACTGGTTATGACGTATAATTTTTAAGATTCAGAGGAGAAAAGGAAGGGAATGGATGGATGCGATATGGGGGGGGGCGGAGAGCTCTTCCTCAGAGAGAAGTGTGAGGAGCTTAGGGCAGAAGAAACAAGGGAGTTGCAAGAGACACCACTTCTTTTTTTTTTTTTTTTAAGATTTTATTTTATTTATTTATTTGACAGAGATCACAAGTAGGCAGAGAGGCAGAGAGGAGGAAGTAGGCTCCCTGCCGAGCAGAGAGCCTGATGCAGGGCTCGATCCCAGGACCCTGGGATCATGACCCGAGCCCAAGGCAGAGGCTTCAACCCACTGAGCCACCCAGGTGCCCCGAGACACCACTTCTTAACTCCCAGCCTGAAAGATGACTCAGGCTGGGGTTGACCAGGGATGCCAGACCCATGGGTGGAAGGCTTCCAGGTGGCGGGACATTCTCAGAGGTCCATAGAACTGTAGGGAACCACCACCAAGGACTTACTAATTATGGAGGAAAACGTGCCTTCATGGTGGGGAGATCTGGCAGTCACCGCCTTTACAGAGTGACCAAACCCAGCCCCCCGAAGACGATGGACTCCAGGACAAGCCCCACCTGTGAGGCCTCCTTCCTAAAGGGCCAGGTGGATTCTAGCTGACCTCACACCACAGCCATACCATAAAATATGCAACTCACGTACGTCATCTTTAGAAAGTAAAAATAAACTGCTTTGAGTCATCTTGTGTTTAACCCAATATACCCAAATATTATCTCTGCATGCCATCAGTATACACAGAATGAGATGCTTTACATTGTTTTGTATGAAGTTATTTGAAATCTGGTGTGTATTTTACACTTAACAGCACATCTTAATGCAGAATTATTACCTTTCAAATGCGTGATAGCCACATGTGGCCGAAGTGTGGGGCTATGCTCCCTGTCATTGTGAGTGTCTGCAGGGACTCGAAGGGAACAGGGAGCACCTGGCTATATGTCCAGTGCTGGCTGAGTTTAGGCTCTGGGCAGTGGCTCTGCTGCTGAAAAGAACATCCTGGTCCCAGACATCTCTCACCAGGGATCAGGCATTCCAGAACTTTCAGAATGGGTATCAGCCAGACTTTCGAGCCCTTCCTGCTGGGCAGCCGACTGCTATGTCACAGATTGACTGGGATCCCCAGGGTCACCGTCAAGAGGCAGGCTCATCTCTTCGTACACACTGAGACATGGGACAGTGCAAGTACAGAGAACCAAAGACTGAGAGAAGGTGCTAAAAGCAGACAGAGGGGCAAAAAAGACACATCACGCTCAGAGGAGTGACCTTTAAACAACAACTGACTTCTCAACAGCCAGAATGAAAAGCAGAAGACAGTGAAATCCAAATCTTTCATCTGCTGCAGAAAAGTATCTGCCAACCTCGGATTCTATACCCAACCAAAAATCCACTGAGAATGAAGACAAAGTAAAGATTTTTTTCTGAAAAACTGAAATAGAGATTTCAGCAATAAAAGGTGCACTAAAAGCAACTCCATACAGTATTTTCCTGGCAGAGGAAAATGAGCCCAGAGGGAAGATTGGAGATGTAGGAGGGAAGGAAGAGTAAGAAAACGGGTAAATATGGGAGT
This sequence comes from Martes martes, assembly GCF_963455335.1. Classification (NCBI taxonomy): domain Eukaryota; kingdom Metazoa; phylum Chordata; class Mammalia; order Carnivora; family Mustelidae; genus Martes; species Martes martes. Next base: position 140,917,839 of record NC_137889.1, read on the forward strand.
TGATTTGAACAAATGTGGATTGTGCAAACCAGCCATGATTGTGTCTGTGTCCTCTGCGGTATGCGTGTGTACTTACATAGAATTAAAATACGCAGCGATGACACTCTCAACTGGAAGAAGCTTTGGGGGAGACAGGCAGGAGCCACCAAGGCACCCTCGGGGGTTCCTGGCCCACTCGCCTTGTTCCCTGTGGCTCTGCCTCATGCCCCACGGGCTCCTACCTGCTTTGGGGTTCAGAGTGGGTGCCTTCCCCCAGCTGCAGTACCCCATCTGTGGGGGCCACTGGGAGCTTTAAACATCTCCCTCTTGGGGTGCCTAGGTGGCTCAATGGGTTATGCCCCTGCCTTAGGCTCAGGTCATGATCTCAGGATCCTGGGATCGAGCCCCTCATCGGGCTCTCTGCTCAGCAGGGAGCCTGCTTTCCCCCCCACCTCCCCGCTCTGTCTGCCTCTCTGCCTGTTGTGATCTCTCTCTCTCTGTCAAATAAATAAATAAAATCTTAAAAAAAAAACCTCCCCCCTTCCTCTGCAGGATCACCACAGGTGTGTTGCTCGGCTTTCATTTCTAGCCCCCACCAAACCTATCCTTTTACATCCCCCCCTCAAACAGTAACAATTTTGTTGCAGAATACTTGGAAAATACAGAAAAGCATAAGGATTAAGATATAAATCACCTATAATTTCCTTGTTCACAGAGAGTCACTGTTATAGACTTAATGACCAGATCCCTTTTCCATGTATGTGTGGGTTGTTTTTATCTTTCTTTAAAAAAATAAAAATGGGGGGGGGGTCCTGCCATCCATGGCGGTCTGCTCATGCATTGCACACCTTTGTGTCATGAGCGCTCTCCTCAAACAGGATCGGAATGACTGTATAGTTTCCCGTCATGTGGGTGTACCTCGATTCATGTAGTCGCTCCTTCAGTTGTTTCCACGTTTTTGTTCCCAGTGTTGCTGTAGCCAGCGACCATCCTCACCCAGGTGTGTCCTGTCAGGAGGTGTCAGCAATCTTGGATTATGACTGTATTTGGAGATGGGGCCTTTATACAGAGGTGATCAAGATAAAATGAGGTCTTCAGAGGGGGCCCTCATCCAATATGGCCTGTGGGTGTTCTTATAGGAAGAAGGGATCAGGACCCAAACACACATAGAGAAAGACTATGTGAGGACAAGGGAGAAGACAGCCGTCTACAGGCAGGGAGAGAGGGCTGCCCACACCTGGATCTTGGACTTCCAGCCTCCGGGACTGGAAGGGAACCACCACCAAAGCCTTCATGGTGGGAAGATCTGGCAGTCACCAGCCCAGTTCATTCAGCTTTGTTATGAGCAGCCCCAGCAAACTTACCCTTTGCTGTGTATCCAGCCACCTCCTGGCTTATCAACACACAGCACCGCAGCTGACCACAGCTGCTGTGGGTCAGGACTCCAGGCACAGCGCCACTGCAAAGCCTGCAATCGGGTACAGCCCCGCTCACCCAGAAGCTTGACTCGGCCAGGACCCACTCCAAACACATGGTATTGGCAGGAATCCGTTCCTTGTGTGCTTTTGGACTGAAAGCCCCCCCGTTTCTCACTGACTGTTGGCCACATGGGCCTCTGCAACACAGACATGGCAGCTTTTGCTTCATGAACGTGTACAGGCCAAAAAAGTGGCAGCCAGCAAGATGGAAGACTCCATCTCTTGTAAGCCAATCCCAGGAGTGCCACTTTGGCCTTATTTAGTTGGTTACGAGCAAGGGACCAGGATCAGGTCACACTCAAGCGGAGGGGACTATCCGAGGGCACGAATAGCATCAGTATCACGAGGGATCACCAGGCTGTCCTGTCTGTGGACCCAGCCCAGGACAGCCTGGAGCGCGGACACTGCAGTCTGTGGTCCCCAAGGCGTCAGGGAACGGGGACTTCGAGGCTGAGGCCGGTGGCATATTCTTTAATGTCCCTTTCCTGAAGGGGGCCCCCTCGCTATCCCCTCAGGGGTAATGCTTTTGTGGTGCTGCCGGGCTTCCCTTTATCCCACTGCCTGGGACAACTGACCACAGTGAGAGAAGGTAGAGTTGTGGCTTGTGGGCCGGGAGGAGAGGGCTGCCCTGAGCGGGATCCTGAAGGTTCATACAGTGTTCATCACCTGCACCACCACCCCCACCACCACAGCCCCTCTCTCTGCGGCCAACCCACTCCCTGCCTGGCGGGCGGGACAGCAGCCCCTCGATGACCGACTGTCCTCTGTGGTCCTCTGCTGGCTTACTGACCTCCCCTCCAGGGGGTGCGGCTCTGAAGCCCTGGACCCTTCGCCCGGGCCTGCCCCACCCTAAGCAGGAGGTGCCCTACAGACCTCTGCGGCAGGGGGCGGGGGAGGGGTCCTCTCTTTGAAGGACTGCCCGTTAGGGTCGGGCAGTGGTTCTTGTGGGTGGCGCCTCTCGGGTCAAGGCTGTGCGCCAGCCACAGCCTCTGCGGGCAGCAGGCACTGACCCGCAGGTTTTGACCCCGTGCCTGCCCTAAGCTCTTCCTTGCCCTCCGCAGGCAGGCTCAGCGAGGGGCGGCGCCTGGGCTCCCTGCCACCCCGACGCGCACCCTCGGGCTGGACCCGGCTCACGCACTCTGCCCTTCTTTCCCTCACGGCTGAGTCCCTCCCTCAGCGCGCGCCTCGCTGGGGGTCTCCGGCTCCCAGCCCACCGCCCGTCCTCCCTGCAACCCCCGGCAGAGGCGACAAGGGTACCTGCGCAGGGGGGACCTTCCCGGACGCGCCCCCTGCCGCACCCCGCCCCTTGGCCCGCCCCCGCCCCGCCTTCTGCTCCCGCAGCGCCCCGCCCCTCTCGCCATGCACTCTGCCCCGTCCCAGTCCTCTGCCAGCCCCTTCCCCCGCAGGGGTTTTTCGCCGCCGCTCCCCTGCCCCGCCTCCCACCTCCGCCGCGCCCCGCCCTCTCCGCCCCACCCCTTTCCCCGCCTCCGCCCCGCCGCGCCCCGCCCCTCCCGCCGTGCCCTCTCCTCCGCCCCCGTCCTCTGCTCAGCCCCTCCCGCCGCAGGGGTTTTCTCCGCCCCGCCACCATCCCGCCCGCTGCCCCGCTGCGCCCCCTGCTCCGCCCCGTCCTCCGCCTCGCCGCGCCCCGCCTCTCCCGCTGCTAGTGTTTCCCTGCCGCGCCCCCTGCCCCGCCTCCCACCCTCCGCTCCGCCCCCTACCCCGCCCCGCCCCCTACCCCGCCCCGCTCCTTACCCCGCTCCCCGCCCTCGGCCCGCCCCGACCCGAGAGTGGTGCTGTGATCTCAGCAGCCCGGCTGCCCTGGGAGGCCAACCGGCGGATGCGGGGTCGGGCCGGCGTCTCGGCCAGCCATTGGCAGAGGTCGCCGCCACTGGCTGTCAATCCTCTGGCCCGGCCTGGCCCCGCCCCGCCGGCGCAGCGTCGAGGGACGCACGGCCGTGGGGGCTGCCGGGACGGGTCCAAGATGGCCGGGCGCCTCGGTTCGGCTCCTGTTGGCGGCGTCGAACCCCATTCATTGCCGCGCTGCTGAGCGGCGCCGCGGGTCGGCTCGAGGGCTCGGGGTCTGTCCCCGCGGGGCGGGAGGCCGCCATGGCGACCCTGGAGAAGCTCATGAAGGCCTTCGAATCCCTCAAGTCCTTCCAGCAGCAACAGCAGCAGCAGCAGCAGCCTCCGCCGCCGCCGCCTCAGCTTCCTCAGCCGCTGCCGCAGGCGCAGCCGCCGCCGCCTCAGCCGCAGCCGCCTTCGCCCCCGCCGCCCCTGCCGCCCCCCGGCCCGGCCGTGGCCGAGGAGCCACTGCACAGACCGTGAGTACCGGCCCGCTGCAGTTCCCGGCCCCGCGGCCCCCGGACTCGGCGCGCACCGTCCCCCTTAACCCCGTCCCGGGGCCCTGTCCGGGTCCGCAGGCGGGCACGGACCCCCGCCTCTCCTGGCGTGCGAAGTTAGGGGAGGAACTCGCTGCTTTGTATTTGCGAGGACCGGGCTGTGCCGTGAGCCGAGACCGCCACTTCCCTTCCCTCTCGGCGTCCCCGCGAGGGAGGGGCGCTGAGGTCCCGGACACCTCGAGACCAGCCGGGCTTGGGAGCCGGGGTGCTGGGAGGGGGTGATGACATCATGCCTGGAGGCCGCCGGGGGCGGGGATGGCGGACTGCGGTCCCGGCCCAGCGGGATTCCGGTCCAAGGGGGCTCTTGGCGCCGTCGGTGCCTCGAAGCTGGCTTCCCGCATTCTCGAGGCGTGTCGGCTAGTCCGGGAATCGCACGGGTAGAGTCGGGAAGAGACCCGCGGTCTCAGCTCCAGATGGTCTGCAGGCCCTTGAGTAGTGGGAGCCAAGTAAATGGGGAGCTGCTTAGGAGGTCGTTATTAAGACGTGAGAGAGAATAAAATTGACTTGAATATTAGGAGAAGTCGGCCTTTAGTTTCCTGTCCGTCTTCAGCTGGACGGACAAACCAGCCGTTGCCGAGGGAGAGGTTAGTTGCTGCCGGGATGAGGATGCGCATTACACCAGCGCTGTGGTCCAGCTTGCCTGCGGCCCCCATGGGCGGCTCCTCTTTCCTTCTTTGGATACGGCCTGCTACTGTTTGAAAGCTAGGGGTCTGCTGCTTGGGCCTGGAGACCATACCTTCCAGCAGAACCCACGTGCTTTACCCCCGAAGTCTCCGCGAGGCCTTTATCTCCCCTTGGGGCTTTGCATCCTCCATCTGGATGTGCACAAGGCGGCATTTAATGAGGACAGTGTTCAGGGGGCAGCCTCTTTAAGAAGCTCCCTCTCATATTTATCTATTTATTTATTTAGGAATTTTAAAAAAGATTTTATTTATTTGACAGAGAGAGGCAGAGAGAGAGGGAACACAGGCAGGGGGAGCGGGAGCGGTAGAGGGAGAAGCATTCTTCCCGCTGAGCAGGGAGCCCGATGCGGGGCTCCATCCCAGGACCCTAAGATCATGACCTGAGCGAAAGGCAGGCGCTTAATGACTGAGCCACCCAGGTGCCCAAACCTCTCATTTTTAGTAGTATTTTCTTACTCGTTATGTTTCTGATGTGATCCTTGCTATGTCCTGAGAGTTTAAATAGAAGATGAGAATTTGGGGAGTAATGTTGACTTATCTAAGTTAGAAATAAAATTTATAAATAAATTAATTTTTCTTCTAAGAGGTGAAAAACCTGCTTGGGTGCTTAGAGAAAAACATTTTTTTTTAAGATTTCATTTATTTATTTGAGAGAGAAAGATCATGAGAAAGAGCACAAGCAGGGGGAGGGGCAGAGGGAGAAGCTGGCTTTCCACAGAGCAGGGAGCCAGATGCGATCCCAGGACCCCAGGATCATGACATGAGCCCAGGGCAGATGCTTAACCAACTGAGCCACCCAGGCGCCCCTGCCCTCGGTTTCTTATGATGATTTGAGGGAACCTGAATTTGCTTATCTTCAAAATATGGCTATAAAGAGGTTTCTCAAGCTGCCTTGACAAAAGTAGATAGATGCTGTTTTATTACTTTATTTTAAGGTATTATGTGATTGACTTATTTTAAAAGTATAATCTATTATTTTCATGTAAGTAGTACACTCCCATGATGCAAATTCTAAAATTACAAAAAGGTAATAATTAAAATGTCTCTCTCCCACTCCATTCTCCTGAGTACTAACTCTGTCCCCAGAGGCAAGCACTATTCTCCTTCCTCCTTGTGTGTCCTTACAGGTACAAACCATGCACATATGGAGACAGGTTTTAAGTTATTTAGAACAGAAGTATTTCAGAATAGTAACCTCTAAAGCTTCTTAGCATGCTCTGAAATCAACTACATTGGCCTAATTGTAGTTATTTTAAATAAAGTGCATAAATATCATATTTGTAGACACTGCCTTTGAGAAAGCAAGTATTCATTAATTTTGAATAACAAACTCTGCTTGCGAGTTTGGATTTTGGCATTTCTGTTCAGGTGCTTCAGCTGAAAAATCCATTCGCCAAAGTAGGAATTGTCCAAAAACAATCTAAGTGTCTGTTCTATTTTTATGGTTCTCCTCTGTTGTGTAGAGCTGCAGTGTCACAGCCGTGCGTGGGCTTCAGTTGAAGTGTCTGAGTGCCTGCTCGCTGCTCAGCATGGAGGGTGCAGGGGTGCCGGGGTGGACTGGCTACCGTCTCAGCAGGGTTGGCCTGCAGGGGGGTGCCAGGGGTGGGGACAGTCCTAACTGGAATTATGAGGCAATTGATATTTGCATTTGGTACTTTCTTACCGTCCTTCAGAGTCCCACCTGGTTTCCCCCTGACTTTAATTCTTTATTCATCGGTAGATGTTTACTGAACATCTAAGAAGTGCCTCTGTGGTCATAGCTGCAGGGTTGCAGCCTCAACAGATAAAGCTCTTGCCTTGTGAAGTTTTCATTTCAGGGAGGGACATAGACAGTAAACAAGATGGAAAAGTAGAACATGGGTTTATGAGTGGTAAATGAAGAAGGAGCAGCAAAGCAGGAAAAGGAAGTGGGAAATGTCAGCGTTGATAAGGTGTTGACATTTTAGATAGGGTGTCCAGGGAAAGGGCCACTGAGATTGTGGCTTTTGAGTCAACACCTGGAGGGGCTCAAAGACAGAGTCGTGAAGGTGTATGGAGGAGGGCGTTCCCGGCAGGGAAACAGGTCCCAAGGCCCCCTGTTTGAGGAATACCAAGGAGAGGTTGGTTCGGTTGGTTGAATTAGTGAGAGACTCTCAGTAGGGGGTGGGGTCCCAGAGAGAGTGGGAGCAGCACCCCGGATGAGCGCCACCCACCTTGTAGGTGGATTAAAGACATCAGCGTTTATCTTAGAGGAAGGAATGGGGGGAAGGAAGGGCAGGATTTGAGTTCCATTTTACAGTGAATATGTTGAGAAAGGAGTGAAGGGGAGCACCAGCAGAAGCAGGAAGCCAGTTGGGAAGCTATGGAAGTGGCCTGGCGAGAGATGGTGTTCCAGGCTTCTGTGGTGATGCTGTCAGTGGTGAGGTGAAACGTGACTGAATTTGAAGGTAGAACTAACGGGACTTGTTCCTCTCTGCTAAGTGCGAGGTGATTTAGCTGAGGTTCGTGTTCTTAGTCAGGATATATTCAGCTGTTAATAACGGGAACCCCTACTGCGGTGGCTCACACAGGTGGGAGTTCATTCTAAGACCAGGTGAGTCCGTGTGAGGAGGCTGAATGAGATGAGGGACGTGGCCCCTTCCTTTCTAACTTCCTTTCTTTTTCCTCTTTTCCCCCTCCCCCCTTCCTCCCCTTCCCTACACACAATATGGGGCTCCAACTCAGGACCCTGAGTTCGAGAGTCGTGTGCTCTATTGACTGAGCCACCCAAGCGCTCCAGTCTTACACTTAGTTTGTAAGCCCTGTCCTCATTCTTGCCCATTTTTTAAAAGTTGAGTAATTTGTCTTTTTGTTGTGGAATTGAAACGACTTTTTATGTATTCTGGACACTTATGAGATATGTGATTTTTGAAACATTCTTCCTTTCTGTGGATTCTCTCTTCATTTTCTTGGTAGTGCCCTTTGAAAGATCAAAAGTTTTCAATTTTGATGAAGTCCAGTTTCTATTTTTGTCTTTGGTTGCTGTGCCTTAAGAGTAAGAGCTATGAAATTTGCCTAATTCAAGGTCACAGAGATGTATTATTCCTGTGTTTTCTTGTAAGAGTTTTAGAGTGTTACATTTACATCAGATCCATTTTGAGGTAACTTATATATGGTGTGAGGTCAGGGACCTTCATTCCTTGGTGTGCGGCTGCCCAGCTGTGCCAGCACTTTCATCAACAAGACGTTTCTTTCCCCATTGGATTGTATGGGAACCCTTGTTAAAAATGCATAGCCCGTAAGTATATGCATTTATTTCTGGACTTTCAGTTCTTTTTTTTTTTTTTTTAAGATTTTATTTATTTATTTGACAGAGAGAGTGTGAGTGAGCAGGAGAGCACAAGCAGGGGGCTGGGGAGAGGGTGCAGCAGAGGCAGGTGGAGAAACAGTCTTCCTGAGGAGCAGGGAGCCTGATGAAAGGCTGGATCTCAGGACCCTGGGATCATGACCTGAGCCGAAGTCAAACGCTTAATTGACTGAGACACCCAGGTGCCCCTGGACTTTCAGTTGGTCTACCAATACAAGTACAGTCTTGATGACCACAGTTGTGTTTGGCTTATTTATTTATTTATTTATTTTTAAAGGTTTTATTTATTTATTTGACAGACAGAGATCACAAGTAGGCAGAGAGGCAGGCAGAAAGAGTGGGGAGGAAGCAGGCTTCCCGCTGAGCAGAGAGCCAGATGCGGGGCTCAATCCCAGGACCCTGGGACCATGACCTGAGCCAAAGCCAGAGGCTTTAACCCACTGAGCCACTCAGGTGCCCTGTTTTTTTGTTTTTTTTGTTTTTTTGTTTTTTTAAATCACAATTTCAAATCATGAAATTTGAGTCCTCCAACTTTGTTCTTTTTTAAGATAGTTTTGGCTATCCTGGGCCCTGTGAGTTTCTATATGGTTATAAGATCAGATTGTCAGATTGTACAAAGATGCCAGCTAGGATTCTGGTAGGGATGGCATTGAATTTCTAGATTGATTTGGGGATTGGCACCTTAACTATGTCAAGTCTTCTGATTCATGTACATTGGCAGTTTTTATGTAAAGAGTGAGAGGGGGGCCATTTTTAGGCTTTGTGGGCACAGTGTCTCTCACAACTACTCACCTGTGCCGTGGTAGAATTAAAGCAGCCAGAGGCAATACATAAATGGATGAGTGTGGATGTGTTCCAGTAACACTTTATTGATGACATTGAAATTTGAATTTCATGTAATTTTCATATGTCGCGAACTATTATTACTATTAACCATTTAAAGATGTGAAAACATTTCTTAGCTTGCAAATGGGAGCAAAACAGACAGGCTGTAGCTTGCGTATCCCTAGATTAAATATGATCGGACCACTTTTGTGACGTGTTTATTTTCTAGTTACTTTCTAAAGATTTTATTTTTTTTTTATTTGACAGACAGAGATCACAAGTAGGCAGAGAGGCAGGCAGAGAGAGGAGGAAGCAGGTTCCCCGCTGAGCAGAGAGCCTGACTCGGGGCTCGATCCCAGGACATTGGGATCATGACCTGAGCCGAAGGCAGAGGCTTTAACCCACTGAGCCACCCAGGTGCCCCGTCTAGTTACTTCCTATTAACTAGTTTAAAAAATTAATAAAAGTTACACATATATATATCATAAAACATTTTCAAACAGCACAGATCTATCCTAGTCTCATTCCCTAAAAATGACAGTTATTAAACTTCTTTTTGTCTTCTCTGTTTTTTAATGCATATTTAAACATTTAAACATGTCTCTTTTTGTTTGCATGACTGAGTTCACCCTGAATTTCTCCAAGAGCAGTAATATCGTAGACATTGTTCCATAGCCGTACATGTAATTCTTGCTAATTGCTGTATAGTAGTGTAGAATTTCCTGTTTGTTTATTTATTTGGAGGTGAAATTCACATAACATAAAATGAAGCATTTTAAGGTATATAATTCAGTGACTGTTCTTGGACAAGAATTTTTCTTTTTTTTTAAAAAATATTTTATTTATTTATTTGACACAGAGAGATCACAAGTAGGCAGAGAGGCAGGCAGAGAAAGAGGGGGGGAAGCAGGCTCCCCGCTGAGCAGAGAGCCCGATGCGGGACTCGATCCCAGGACCCTGGGATCAAGAATTTTTTTTTTAAAAGGACTTGGAACTGTAAAGGCAGAGGTTTTGCATTGTCCTAACTTTCAAATAGCCTGCTGACATATTCTCTCCACCTAAGAGAGTCCCCACTCCTGCTACCTCTAGTTCCGGAAAGTGAGCCAGCCATCTGCTAAACTACCTTGGGGTGGTGGGTCCAGCCTCAAGACATTGGTCTTATTCGGACAAGAAGGAAAAACAAAACACCGCATAAGATGGTGGTCAGCGTTCTGAGTTGACTCAGCTCGGGTGCTGGAGTGCGGGTCAGAGACATGATCTGCTGTAGATCCTTGCTGCTTGGGCCAGAGTTCGCTGTTGCTTGCGAGCTTATGAGGAGTACAGACCCTTTCCCCTACCTGGGATGTACCGAATCAGAGTCTGCATTTTGACAAGTCCTGCCAGCAATCTGTGTGCACCCTGAAGTTTGAAGAGCCGCACTGGGGATGGCCGGGCTCCGTAGCGAGCACTGCCGTCAGCATGTGGGAGGGAAGACTTGGGCTGCTTGTGTAAGGGCATTACTGATGCAGTGTTACTTCTCTGTCCCAGGGCCATCAAGCATTCATGCAACCCCAAAGTGGGTTGTAACCCTGACACATGAGCCGCAGTGGGCTGAAAGAGCTCCCAGGGGGAGCGGGGACTTAAGCGGGGACTGGACTCGATGACCTGGGAGGAGCCCTTCAGCCAAGTGCTGGTTTTGTGCCAGGCCATTTTCTGGGCCCTGGGGTTACAGCAGTGAGCAAGACCAGTGGTGACAAATACGATGGAGAAAACAAAACAGTAAGGGGAAGAGGTGTGCAATTTTATGTAGGGCCTAAGTGCACCGAGAAGGCTTTGCTGGAGCAGAGTGGAGGGAGCAAGCCCTTTGGGAGAGGAGGTTCAGGGAGACAACAGAGAACTGAGTGTGCGTTCGTATTTGAGGAATAGTAAGGAGGCCAGCGGCTGGAGCAAAATGAAGGGCAGAAATAGGAGATGAGGTTAGAGTGATGGTAGATTAGAGATGAAGGTCAGCCAAATGGGGCTTTGTGCACCAATGCAATAAGGACTTTATTCTGCCCAAGATGCATACTTGTGTGGTGAAACAAGTGATCTGATTTATGTTTCTAAACGATCACTTTGACAGCACCAAATGCTGGCATGGACAAAACTGGGTCGGTCACTTAATCATTGCTGGTGGGCATACAGAAGGGTATGTCTACTCTGGAAAACAGTCCTGCAGTTTCTTGTAGAACAGAGTGTGCAATCATTATTTGACCTGGCAGTTGGACTCCGACAAGTATACTGTTCAGCTCCAGACACCTGCCACAATTTAGGTAACTCCTACAGAAGTCATGCCAGTGAAAATAGCCACTCCTGAAAGGGTGCAAACTCTTTAATATGTAACATTTTTGAAATCATGGGGTTTTAGGAAAGGAGACTAGCTGAGAGGTCACCAGGGTTAGGGAGAGTGTGGTGGGTAGAGAGGAGGGGAGGGGTGTGGCTGTGGCTCTAGGAGAAGCCCTTGTGATGGAAATGTTCGGTGTCTGTGGGGGATCCATAAACATACACAGCTGATAAAATTGTATAGAACTAAACACACACACACACACACACACACACACACACACACACGAAAAAAAGACTTTTCATTTAGCTTAACCCATTGGTTTTTTGAAGTACACCTTTTTAAGGTAGTGATTGTTAACTGTATTTGATTAGATCACCAGTAAGAAAGGCTTTATTTTTTTATTTATTATTATTTTTTTAAATTTTTAAAGATTTTATTTATTTATTTGACAGACAGAGATCATAAGCAGGCAGAGAGGCAGGCAGAGAGAGAGAGAGGAGGAAGCAGGCTCCCTGCTGAGCAGAGAGCCCAATGCGGGGCTTGATCCCAGCACCCTGGGATCATGACCTGAACTGAAGGCAGAGGCTTTAACCCACTGGGCCACCCAGGCGCCTCAAGGCTTTATTTTTTTAAAATATTTTTTATTTTTTAAAAGATTTTTTTTTTTTTTTTTTAAATAGAGAAGGAGAGAGCAAACAGGGAGGGGAGGAATGGAGGGACAAGCAGACTTCATGCTGAGTGCAGGGCCCAACGGGGAGGATTGATCTCCCTATCCTGAGATCATGACCTGAGCCAAAATCAAGAATCCAGACACTTACCCGGCTGAGGCACCCTGGTGCTCCAAGAAAGGTTTTATTTTGATGGTCCTTTTCTATGACACAGACTGTGGATTGGGGAGTCTTAGTCCTTGGTCCCCCTAATCAAACAGCACTTTTTTAAATTTTTTTTTAAGATTTTATTTATTTATTTGACAGACAGAGATCACAAGTAGGCAGAGAGGCAGGCAGAGAGAGAGGGGGAAGCAGGCTCCCTGCTGAGCAGAGAGCCCGATGTGGAGCTCAGTCCCAGGACCCTGAGATTATGACCTGAGCCAAAGGTAGAGGCTTTAACCCACTGAGCCACCCAGGTGTCCCAGCACTTTTATTTATTTATTTATTTATTTTAAAAAAGATTTTATTTATTTATTTGACAAAGATCGCAAGTAGGCAGAGAAGCAGGCAGAGAGAGAGGAGGAAGCAGGCTCCCCACTGAGCAGAGAGCTCAATGTGGGCTCGATGCAGGCTCCATCCCAGGACCCTGGGATCATGACCTGAGCCGAAGGCAGAGGCTTTAACCCACTGAACCACCCAGGTGTCCCAGCACTTTTATTTTTAAATTAGATATGGTACATAACTCCAAAGTGACTTCTGGTGTCCCACTCCTTCCTAAGATCTGTCTGAAGGAGCTCTAACATTTTAGGGGCACTCACATTAGTACTGTACTTGCTGCAAGTGAAGTGGCCACGGCAGGAGGCGGTGGGGGTGGGGGGCGGTGTGTGTGTGGGGAGGCCTCAGTCCTGCTTGCCGGCTGGGTTGTGCAGGTGCCGTGGGAAGGTAAGTGTTTAGAGCCCGAAAAGCCCAAGATCGAGCAGCGTTTTTCAAGTCCTGGTGGAGTCCAGGCCTTTCCCCTGCCAGCCCTCAACCTGGAACCACATTTTTCATGCCAAGTCTTAAAATAATATGATATTAAACAATAAGAATTTGGAAGATGGCTTGAATTCCGTTCTTAGACTTCATTCTCCGGTAATTGTTTTAATGTGGTCCTAGGGTGCTGTAGGGGCCTGGCCTTTTTTATGTGCCTCTTTCAAATGCATGTTTCTGTGCAGATCACTTCAGTACAGAAGAGGGGCTGACTGAAGTTTGTTTGTGTTTTGAAGGTGAAGTTAACATGATTGCATTTACCAAAGTTGGAAGAGTCTGGACTGCTTGCCCTGTTCATCCAGTTCCTGCTCAGAACAAGGCGGTTCCCTTTTTACCTTAATTTCCATACTTACTTTGCACGTAGAACAAACCAGCCTGACCTCTCTGTTCATCAGTCAAAGTTAAATTCCATGGGGGAATGAAGTGGTTGTGGTTTTCTTAAATTTCCCAGTTTGCTTATTGGACAAAGTAAGGTAGGAAGGAGGTGTTTCAGGCAGGGACCATAGAGTGTAAAAGAGTTGAGCTTGAAGATGCAAGACCTAAACTACTGAGTTATTCTGAGGGGCCAGAGTTCCCTGAGGGCTGGGGAATGTGGACATCTGGGAAGTAGCCGGAGGCTGTGTCCTGGTGGGCGTGGTTAGACCAGGTTTGGGAGTGGGTGCCCCATGGCAGTGGTTTGTGCTGTGTACAAACCACTTGTCGCTTTTAGTAGGTAATACTTGTCGCTTTCAGTAGGTAATACTGGAAGGATTATTTTTTCCCCCGTTCCTGATAGTTTTGGTTAATGTCTCTTTGTTGGGGTGTCTGTGGGTAAAGTCTGATCCCACACTTTAAAAATGTGGGTATTCTTCAGTGTGATAAAAGAGGGAGTGCTTTTTACAGGATTTGGTTACACTTGTCTGCCTTTTTAAGCAGGCATTTTTTAGGGTTTGACTCTGATGTCATAAAATTGTGTAGTTCTAAAAAAAATTGTGTAGTTCTTTAATGATAGTGTGTCAATTTTGCACGTTTAGCTATGTTGGCAATGACAATGGGTTTGAGGAAAATGGAGCAGAATTAAAGCATTTGGTAGCAATTAGATGGTTTGTGTTTATGCTCCTCACACAAAACAAGTACTTACTGATTATTGTTTGAATTTTAATGGCGAGTTTAGGAACCGTTGAAAACTGTCTGCAGAACTTTGTGATTCTTGGGCTATCAGTTTTTGTGTGGAAAAGATTCAGATTTCTTCATTGCTAGCAAGTGATTGTGAATCCGGTAAGAGTAGAAACTCGAAATATGTGTGCTTTCTTCTTAGCCGACCGTGAGAGAGTACTGTCTTCTTTTTCAGAATAAGATTCATCGAAGGTGCTGCTAAGAGACCTGGTTGTCTAGAGTGTGGCAGGCCGGATTGTCCGGGCTCCAGCTCCGGTTCCCACAGCCCATGAGCTCTAGCACTTGGGGATGGCGCCACTGCTGCTGCTTTTTAGTAGCTTTGCTGTTTCTACTTTTTCTTTTTTTTCCATCTCTGGGTTCTAGAAATTTAGATTCAAAGTAATTATCACTTGTCTTCTGAATCTTATCTGTAAGACTGACTCAAGAACTTTTGAGTCTGTTTTAATGTGTATTTTACTTATTCTTCTACAGAAAATGTTGACTTACCCATTTCCGTATCGGCTTTTTATGAACATCTGTGAAGTGCAGGCGTTGTGCTGAGTGCTAGGAACAGAGACGTGCCGTGGGCCTTGCTCTTAGTCTGTTGTCCTGGGGAGGCCACTGCCGGAGCAGTTGTTATCAGAGTGGCCTGGACGCTGACTGGCGGGGCCTGGGAAGAGAGCCCAAGGGAATAGGACAGGCTCTCCCTACCAGGAGCCCCACGAAGAGGAGCAAGAGGGAAACCGACAACAGTAGAATGTATTTTTATTTTCTTGGGTGAGATCTGTATTCTGTCCTTGACTTTTTGCTCGTTTCAGGAACGTTTACTCCGGTTCTGGTGAGGGGCAACAGCGCAGCTAGGTCTTCGTGAAGTCAGGCGCAGGCCTTGACAGCTGTGCTGTTTTGTTGCTCACTGTATTCTTTCGGCTTATCCCATATATGAAGAGGGAGACAGAGTTCTTGTTAGGACTCGTATTTGTATTTAAAATGTTCCACTGGCCTGGCCAATTCTCCATCAGGCATGCATGTAATTAGTGTGAAGCTGGTGACTTTTTCCCTCTTTTCTGGTACCCTGATATGTGAATTCAGTTCATTTAAGGCCTTAGGCAGATTTTCACTTTGGAAATCAAAAGGTGATGGGTAGGTGAGTTAGTTTGCTTCCTAAATGCTTAAAACAGTCAATGTTCTTTAATTTTCTTGGTGGTGGTCTTACACTGGGTCAATTCTAATTTAATCTGGTCTTTTAAAGAAGAGAACATTTTAATTTTCTCATAGCATTCTCTTCTTTCTTCTTTAAACGGAGGTATGGTTTATGCACAGCACAGGGACCTGGTTAGCGTCCAGTTCTTTGGGCTTTGACGAATGCATAGCTGTGTGCCTACTACACAGTCGGGGTTTAGCAGTTTCATCACCCCCTCAAGCTCCCCCTGCCTCTTTGCTGCCATACCTCTCTCCAGCCCCTGTAAATTACTGACCACTTCCTGTCCCTGTAGTTTGTCTCTCCCAGGACATGCTAGAGATGGAATCCACCGCTGTGTGGCCCAGAGTTTGGGACATTGACACTCACCTTGTGTGTGGTAGCGTTCTGTCAGGCAGTGCTCCATCGTGCACTTGTGGGGCTTTGTTCATCCGTCCGCAGGGTGAAGGATATTTTGGTTATTTCCGCTGGAGCGCTTTTGAAGTGGGTGGCTCCTTAGGATGGGGGGTGAGAACCCTCTGCCTCTTGTGGTCCCTTAGGGACCCAGGCTGCTCTCATCCTGTTGGTTCTGCAATCTTCTTGTCTTTATTTGTACAATCAAAACCTAGGTGTTAGGCATGTTTGTTCTAGTTGGAGGACTAGATGGGGAGATACCCAGGGTAAGCCGGTGAGGTGAGGCTTCCATTTCTGTTTCATCTGTGAGAATGAGGTGTGTGTCTCTCCCTACCTGCAGGGAGGCTAAGGAATGGAATTTCTAACTGGGGGGCGTGTGTCCAAGAAGGAAAGATTGGTGTTTGTGCGGATGACGAGCAGGAAGTCTGCAGTATTAACTTACTAGTAAAAGTCCCATTCAGGAAAGAGACCAGTGGGAAAGACATACTCACCAGTCCCTGTAATGATGGACCCTAGTTGGCCAGTCCTTGGGAAGCACCGCCCCCCCCCCCCCCCCCCCGCCATGAAGGAGGTGTCTTGCTCAGGTCCTGATTCTTTTCTTGTTGAAACCCCAGTCTGTTCTTTTTGGCTTCTGGTTCATCCTTACTCCTTTTCTTCTCCAGCCACATCTGAAGTGCCTTTTGGAGGTGTTGGTTTCATTGGATTGTACAGTTTGTAATAGCCTTTTCCTTCAGACACACTTTTTGGAGCCTGAGGGTTGCCCTGGGGATGAAATAGTCACAGGTGTGCGCAGGTTAGACCCACTGCCCCTTTGATAATATAATTCCCCCCAAAACTAGTAGTCTTCCGGTTTGTTTCTAGTACAGTGTACTGGTAACCACACTCAAATACTTCTCTGGATGTAGTTCTTCAGCCTGGTTTAATTTTGGGGTTCCTCTTTGGATCATACCTCTGTCACCTGTTTTGAAGGTTACATACCTCGAAGGCATCTGAAGCTGCAAGTTTGGGTGGGAAGCAAGTTCCTTTACTCTGATCTTGAGCGGGCTATTTGTCTCCTTGTGTTGCCCCAGAAGTCCTCGCAGGAGGCTTCTTCCAAGCTGTCTGGGTGTAGAAGCAGTCAGTCTCTCCCTGAGAGCACGAGGTCTGCCCTCAGTTACAATGTGATTTCGAGCAGTGGAGGCAGCTTTGTATGAAGAGTAGGGATGATGCTGTATTTCCCTGAATCACGTGCCCCGTGCATTGGTGTGCTCTTGGGCGAGTCACTGTCTGCACTGCAGTTTCTCCTCTAAAATGGGAAAAACAGGTGCATCAGTTACATCACCTGACTTTTCTGTGGAGACCTCTAGTTCAGGAAGCCTTCGCTTGACCTCATCTGTGCCTCCTTGAGCTGACCCCAGTCCGCCCCTGAGAGTGGAGTGTGGTTTCTCTGTGGCAGTCTGGAAGTGCTATGGAATGAGTGACTGATGCGTGGACGTCAGTGGAGTGGCTAATTCAACACATGCTCACTTCTCCTTTGTTTTCTTTTAGAAAGAAAGAACTCTCAGCCACCAAGAAAGACCGCGTGAACCATTGTCTGACAATATGTGAAAACATAGTGGCACAGTCACTCAGGTAATTGCATTTTGAACTTTCTAGTAAAAATTGAGACTCTATTTTTGTTCCTAATGGGCTAGAATATTCTTTGTCTCCCCAGGTTTCTGAAGATATTTAAAGGCCCCTTTTCTCATATTTCTGGCTGTCACTATAAGAAGTCATGTTTCCGGGGCGCCTGGGTGGCTCAGTGGGTTAAAGCCTCTGCCTTCGGCTCAGGTCATGATCCCAGAGTCCTGGGATCAAGCCCCACATTGGGCTCTCTGCTCAGCAGGGAGCCTGATTCCTCCTCTCTCTCTGCCTGTCTCTCTGCCTACTTGTGATCTCTCTCTCTCTGTAAAATGAATAAATAAAATCTTAAAAAAAAAAAAAAGTCATGTTTCCTTTTTGTAACTTACAAACAACAGTTGTAACCATTATGATAATTGAACAGGGTGTTTATATTTACTTAGCACTCTTGCTAACTGTGAACATTGAAAAATCTTCTGGTTGGTATTTTTACATTATTGCAGTAATCGGAACAACAGGAGACTGTCCAATGACATGTTTTGCCTTTGCTTCTCATTGGCATCCGGTTGCCATTTGGGCATGCCCAGCCGTGGCCGATGCCTGCTCACCTGTGCGTGGGGATCTCGGGGCCCTGAGCAGTGGAATAGGCCAGTCTCCCTTGCTTCATGTTTCTTTTGGGGTGAACTCAAGGCACCTTCTTTTGGGTCTTTGCTAAGTCTCCGCATTCTCTTTGCTTTCAGTTGTCTGTCTTTCTAACCACTGTTCCTAGAGACTGTGGATGGTAAGTATTTTAGGCCTCTTTCTAGGCCTGAGTAGGAGACAGATGTACCTGAGATTTCTGAATTCTGCTACTTGGTTGGATATGGGTGAGATACTTCTCTCCTTGCTTTTCTTTCTCTCGGAACAAAAAATTCATGTTATTGTGCTGCTTGGAATCTGGAAAGAGCTCTCTCTAATCTGTTAGAATAGTAATCTGGATGGAAACTTAGTGACCAGTTATTTTTAATGGCACCTTGCATTTGTATTTTATATTTTCAGTGTGATTTCTCATATAATAGCTCGTTTTAGCTGAACTTGTTCCATCGTTTGGGAAATGTGCTGGATGATTTCTGTTTTTCTCTAATTTGTAGAAATGTGGGAAGCAGATGAAATAACAAATGAGAGTATGTGCTGAAAATAAAAATTCTAAGTTAGCATGCTGTTGTAGAAAACAACACTATGATAAAAGTAGGGGAAAAAAAGCTTTGAATCCATCTCTGCTCCTTAGAAGCCAGCTGATTTTGGATAAATTTAACTTCTTTCCGTCTCTGTTGCTGCATTTGTGAACTGTAAGTCCTGGTTTTTAGGGTTCTCGTGAGATAAGCTGACACTGCGGACGTGTGTTTATTAGCCACGTGGGAGCGAGAGCTCTCTGCGGTCATGACAGGTCTCATCCAGAGCTCTCAGGTGTCCCAGCTTTCATGCGAAGTGACTTCGATCCCTAACAAACGTTTGCTCTCCTGCCGCAGAGTTTTGCTGCTCTGACCTCCAGCATCAAGGAGTCCAGGAACATTTCACTGTGAAAGCTTATGGATCCAGAGACAAGCTCTCTTCCACTTGGAATGCTTCCTGTTCTGTACTTACGTAGTTTCTTTGATCATTCTCAGTGGAATTGATGTCAGCTTAGATTTTCATACTAGAAATGTATGTTGGGATATCTTAGGATTGGTTTGGCTCAGTTTGCCATCTTAAATCAAAATGGTAGACATTAGTGGTTTTCACAGGGGTGTATTTCTTCTGTTTTTATGGAGTAATGCTGATAGTCATACTTCTTGTTCTACAGAAGGACATGTTGATGGAATGTTTTATGGATCCAGAGAGATCATCTCTGGTGTCATCAGATCAAAGAACAATTTATTTTTAAGATACTTTCCATACTTCGCAGGAATTTCAGAGTGTGGAGCTCAGGTAGATAATACACACACACACACACACACAATGTTTCATGAAATCTTTTTTTTTTTTTTTTAAGATTTTATTTATTTATTTGACAGAGAGAGATCACAAGTAGGCAGAGAGAGATGGGGAAGCAGGCTCCCTGATGAGCAGAGAGCCCGATGCGGGACTTGATTCCAAGACCCTGAGATCATGACCTGAGCCAAAGGCAGAGGCTTAATCCACTGAACTACCCAGGCACCCCTGAAATCTTTTTTTAATAGCTGATGTTTCCTGTGATCTCTCCTTGAATATAAATATAACTAAATCTTTGGTACATTTCTGTAGGTTCTGTGATATACTAACCTTTTTTCTAGTGGGGTTATTTCAGTGATAGCTTCCGGAGTTTTTAACGTGGGAAGTCATCTAAAACTTCATGGATATTGTGACCATTAGTGTACTTTGGCTCCTATTTTGGTGGTCTAACTTACTAGTTCCTCAATATGGGTCAGCATCATGATCATCCAGAAAAGTTGTCAGAAATACAGTAATTAAGACACCTCACTGCCCTCTTTCCCAAACACACTTATATTTTCTGTTCACATGTGGTTTGGGAATTTGTTCTTAACAAGTCTCCTCTCAGGAATACCTAGGAACCCTTATCTAAGTGTGCACACCTTCATAAAGTGGTTGGGTAAAAATAATTATACAGAAATCTTTAGGTTTCCTATATATTAGTTTAGGTCAGTTAGAAAATATCGGGGTTCAAGATCCAATTCACAGTGGCGCCAACATAGAAAATTTCAAGGAACTGACAAGAAATATGCAGAAAATATGTAGACTGCTGTTGGCTTTCCTGAAAGGTTTAGATGACTACATTGCTTCCTAAATGGAAGACTTTTTATCATAAAGCTGAATTTTCTCTAAATAAATCCATAAATTTAAATAGCCTTGATCAGAGTTCTAGTAGGGGTATTTTTGAACTTGTTTACCTGCAAGAATAAATACATGAATGTTACAAAGAAAATTTGACAGGTCGGGGCACCTGGGTGGCTCAGTGGGTTAAAGCCTCTGCCTTCGGCTCAGGTCATGATCCCAGGGTCCTGGGATCGAGCCCCACATCGGGCTCTCTGCTCAGCGGGGAGCCTGCTTCCCCCTGTCTCTCTGTCTGCCTCTCTGCCTACTTGTGATCTCTGTCTGTCAAATAAATTAAAAAAAAAAAAATCTTGGGGAAAAAAAAAAAGAAAATTTGACAGGTCAGCAGTATGGTGCGAGGTGATACAAGATTAAGTTAGCTGTCAGACATGAAAGAAGGTATGGGATAGAAAGGAGAGTGTATGTGTACATCTCTGTGTGTGAGTTTATGGTAAAGATAACATTTTGTATCAGTAGTGAAGTGATGGGTTATTGAACCAAATGACTTGAGAATTATGTCTGTGCCTTATATTGCAAACAGACCTAAATGTCAGGTCGATTACTTAAATGTAAAAAAAACCCAAAATTATTATTAAGAAAAAGGATTTTTGATTTTAGGAAGAGGAAGGCTAATAATATAAAGGAAAATATTGTTTTGATGGGAATATAGTTCAGTATGTCAAAATCCATCTTAAACTTGAAAGTAAATTCAACTTGGGGATAGTATTGACAGCATGTATCTCAAAGGCTTAATAGCTGTATAAAGAGCAATTATAAATCATTAAGGAAAAGACTATCAGCCTATTAGGAAAGTAGGCAAAGAACATGGCTAGGTAGTTCAGGAGGTAAGAAATATGTGTGGGCCAGTGAACCTGACAGGTGACATGTATTTTTTTGTTTCCTGTGGGAAAATACTCATACTTACTAGCCAGGGGAAAGAGACAAACAAAAACAAGATTAGCTTCTGTCAAATTGACAAACATTAAGAAATACTAAGGATTTTTGTCAGACGTGAGGCAATCTTTCTTTAAAGGCAGTTTGACAAAAATATCAAGCTTCAGATGGTCATCTTTGTGGCAGCGTTTCCTGAGGACGTTATCTTTGGGAAAGTGTGTGACAATGTCAGTGCAGTATTGTTCACCCATTAGAAAATTAAAAATAATCTTAATGACTTACTAGTTGGGGAATTGAAAAAGTAAAATATACTTATAGAAGGGAATGTTAATTAACTTTATAAAAGATGATTGTTAGAAATGTGTATTTGTGACCAGAAAATTTATTAATACTATATTAATAACTTAAGTTTAAAATATTAAGAAAGAGGGGTGCCTGGGTGGCTCAGTGGGTTAAAGCCTCTGCCTTCGGCTCAGGTCATGATCCCAGGGTCCTGGGATCGAGCTCCACATTGGGCTCTCTGCTGAGCGGAGAGCCTGCTTCCCTTCCTCTCTCTCTGCCTGCCTCTCCGCCTAATTGTGATCTCTGTCCGTCAAATAATAAAATAAATAAAATTTTAAAAAAAGTAAAATATTAAGAAAGATATTTGCTCTGGCTAAGATAAATACCAAAGACAGATTTACTTTCTTGCCTGACAATTGATAATGGGTAAAATATATGTGACAGTGGTTTTCCAGACATCAGGCGAAGAGTTAACAGCAGTCCTCGAAAAATGGAAAACTAGTGTGGGAGCCATATGACTTCTTCCTATTACTGTGTGGAAGGAGTTCTGTGGGGAGGGGAAACCCAGGCAGAGCTGTTGGGCGCATGGTTAAGGAGACAGACAGAGCTGTCAGCTACAGCCAGCTGGGGAGAGTCCCGGAGAAGAGAGCTGCACAGAATGATCCCTGGAGCCTGTAGAGGGACTGATCCTTGAGTCTTTAGCTCCTGTGAAAGTGGTGACCGTGCCATGTGACTGGAAACTTGCCCCCTCGTTTTTCATCTCTTCAAAAGTTAATGGATTGCTTGCAGCAAAAATAATAACCATGGATTTTGGGGCTTTATGACAGGCAGAAGCAGAATGTGGGACAACACCAGCATGAAGGCTGTTTCATAGCTCATGGTCGGCCAAATAGTGCTCCTGCTCCCAGAGATGGCAGGTCCTGATCCCTGAATCCTGTGTAAATGTACCTCGAAGGGTAAGGGTCTTCCCGGTGTGATTAAGTTAAGGGTTGTGAGATGGAGAGATTATCTTGAGTTGTCCTGGGGCACCCTAGATGTAGCCACATATATCCTTATGAGAGGGAGGCAGAGGGAGGTGTCTCTCTCTCTCTCTCTCTCTCACACACACACACACACACAGAAGCAGACACACGCACGTGGCAACATGAAGATGGAGAAAGACAGGCATGGAGATCAGGCCATAGGCTGAGAGGTGCCAGCCGCTGCCATACTGGAAGAGGCAAGGAGCCCTTCTCCATTGGAGTTTCTGGAGGGAAGTACCTTGATGTTTGGCCCAGTGATTCTGATTTTGGCCTTCTGGCCTCCAGAACTGCGAGAGGACGGACACCTGTGGTTTTCAGCCACCCAGTTTCTTTCTTTATTTTTTTTTAAGATTTTATTTATTTGACAGACAGAGATCACAAGTAGGCAGAGAGGCAGGCAGAGAGAGGAGGAAGCAGGTTCCCCGCTGAGCAGAGAGCCTGACTCGGGTCTTGATTCCAGGACCCTGGGATCATAACCTGAGCCGAAGGCAGAGGCTTTAACCCACTGAGCCACCCAGGCGCCCCTTCAGCCACCCAGTTTCTAGAAGCTGGTTACAGCAGCCCCAGAACCCAGTACTGTTGTTCATTTCTTACGCTGTATGTGAAGTGGTGTAATACCATTAAGGCAGACTGGGGTAAATTAAAGATGTAGATTATAAACAGGGCAACAGTTGAAAGCTCGACAAAGAGTTATAGCTAATGAACCAGAAAAGGAGATAAAAGGGGTTCCTAAAAATACCCCAAAAGAAAGCAGAAATAGGGAAAAGG
The DNA here is from genome assembly GCF_963455335.1 of Martes martes. Lineage (NCBI taxonomy): Eukaryota > Metazoa > Chordata > Mammalia > Carnivora > Mustelidae > Martes > Martes martes. Next base: position 140,940,631 of record NC_137889.1, read on the forward strand.
CAAATAAAGAGCACCTGGGGTAAGAAGGAAAGAAATACTATGATGGTAGATTTAAATCTGCTTACGTCAATAATGACATTAAACAGAGAGACAAGTTTTTTCAGATCTGAGACCTCGCATATCCCGCCTACAGTAAACCCATTTTAAGTATAAAGACGCAAATAGCTTAAAAGTTAAAGAAGGTGGCTGACCACGCTAGCACTGATCAGAGGGAAGCCGGGGTGCTTGTGTTAACATCAGACGGGGGATTTCTAAGTAAAAGTTATTACCAGAAATAGGATGGTCACTTTTATAATGATCAAGGTATCTGGTTCATCAAGGGAGCATAACAATCTTAAATGTTTATGTAGCTAAGGACAGAGCTTCAAAAATACATGAAGCAAAACCTGATTGAACTGTAAGGAGAAACAGAGCCACAATTACAGTCTGATTTCAGTAGCCTCTCTCAAACATTTTTAGAGCAGCAGACATAAAATCTGGGTCTGGAAGACTTGAACAACACTACCCACCCATGTAGCCTGTTTGGCATTTACAGGCACTCCAGCCAGAGCAGCAGAAGACACGCTCTTCTCAAGTGCTCACAACACACTTGCCAAGAGAGACCCCCTGGGCCATACAACAAGTCTATAAATGGAAAAGGATTCATACACGAGTATGCTCTCTGACCTTGATGCCATTACAATGAAATCTGTTCCAGAAAGATAGTCTGGAACACAAGTAACTCATTTCCACATGACCCATGGATCACAGAGGAAGTCAAAGGGGATATCTGAAAGCATTCTGAAATTGATGAAAAATAAAAGCAGAGGATTTTGAAAGTTGCGGTATGCTGCTGCGGCATGTCTGAGGGAGGGTTGCAGCACTTGGTGCCTGTCGTAGAAAAAAAGGAAAGGTCTCAAAGCAGTGACCTCAGCTTCCATGTCAGGAAACGTGATAAACAGGCGTAGATGAAACCCCAATTTAGCAGAAGAATGGACATAGAGAGCAGAAGTCAGTAAAATAGAAAACAGAGAAGTCTGTAGAAGCTCAATAAAGCCAGAAACACGTTCTTTGAGAATGTCTATAAGAGTCATCAGACTGACCGACCAGGCAAGGAGTGAAGTCACACATTACCAGTGTCTGGAGTGAGGGGGATGAGCTTAATATGGGTTTTGTAGGTATTGACAGGATTATCTATTAGGATAACTTTATGCAATTGTTGGACAATTTAGGTGAAATAGACAGGTTTCATGACAGACACATTTCTAAAGTTCTCTCAAGAAGAAATCTGTAACCTCATTAGCTCAATGTCTGTTTTATTAATAAAATTTAAAAATCAATATTCAGTCTAGTTATTGGAGAACTTTGATGCATGGTTCGAAATGGTATCTGAACTTGCTTTTTTCTTTTAATTGAGATATGATTGACCCGTGACAGTGTGTTTGCGGTTGACAGCATGTTGGTTTGATGCGTGGGTGTACCACAGTGTGAGGCCACAGTAGTCTTAGCTGACACCTGTGTCAAGTCACAGGGTTGCTGTTTCTTTTCTGTGTTGACAACAGGTAAGATCCAGTCTCTTTGCAACTTTGAAGTTCATAATCCAGTATTCTTGATTATAGTCACTATGTTGTGCATTGGATCTTCAGAACTTATTTGTTACTTGCAAGTGAACCTACTTCTAACTGTGGGTTTTATAAATTCTGAACACAGATAACATACCACTGATGAAAATTTTGTGTTTGAATTGAGATGTGCTGTAAAAAAGATTGTTATGTCTGGGGCGCCTGGGTGGCTCAGTGGGTTGAGCCTCTGCCTTCGGCTCAGGTCACGATCTCAGGGTCCTGGGATCGAGTCCCACATCGGGCTGTCTGCTCAGCGGGGAGCCTGCTTCCTCCTCTCTCTCTCTCTGCCTGCCTCTCTGCCTACTTGTGATCTCTCTCTGTCAAATAAATAAATAAAATCTTAAAAAAAAAAGATTGTTATGTCTATCAATAATTTCTTCATATTGATTACATATTGAAATAGTCATATTTTAGGTATGTTGGATTAAATGAAATATATTATTTATCATTTTTAAGAATTTGTTTATTTGTTAGAGAGTGAGCATAAGCATGGGGAGCATCAGGCAGAGGGAGAAGCAGGCTTCTGCTGAGCAGGGAGCCCGACATGGGTCTTGATCCCAGGACCCCGGGATTGTGACCTGAGCAGAAGGCGATGCTCAGCTGACGGAGCCCCCTAGGCGCCCCTAAATGAAATATGTTACTAAAACTAATTTTACCTGTTTCTTTTTATTTTTGATGTATCCATTAGAAAGCACAAAGTCAGACCTGTAACTCATGCTGTGCTTCTGTAGCTAAGCGCTTCTTTGGGCGGCATTTGAATGCTGTGCCCACCTCTGGGAGGCCTTTCCTGCTTGTGGATCACAGCTGTGGTCTGCCTGGGTGAGGTCTGACATGCTGCTGGGTGGCGTGTTTTGTGTCTTGCTTGTATTTGTTGATCATTGCTAAGGTGGTCCTTTGGATTCTCTTAGGCTTATGTTTCTTTTGACTGTTGGTAGGATTTAGGACATGGTGGGAATTGGGCATCAACCCCCATTTCAGAGTATTCTAGGCTGAGATGGTAAAACAGCAGTTGGATTTTGAGGATTCAGAAATAACAACATTATACAGGGGCTGTATTACTGGCTTTCAGTTCTCCGTGGTGCTGTGAAATCAGTTCCTCGAGTGTAGCCCGTCAGCCTGTCTCTGTCTTGGCTGTGTTCAGCCACGTGGATCGTGACAGCCCAGACCAGCTCTCTCAGTCAGACATTTCAAAATCACTTGCAAGCATTACGTAGTCTCTAGTCTTCGTAGGACTGAGCTAGAGGAGCAAGACCACAGCCTGGCCATGGTCGTGTGTAGTCTACGGTGCAATATGGCTGTGCTTTGGAACACATCGAAAGCACGACTTAAAAGGCATGAAACAGTTATATTGGTTTACTGTGGTCAGGATTCCAAGCATATTGTAAGAGTAAAAGTAACCTGTTGGCAGAGAGCAGGGGGCTCTCTGGGAGTGAAGCAGTGTCTTTTCGCCCCCCCCCCTTTTTAATTGAGTTTCATTATGTATAAAACAGTTCTTTTTAAGGTTTTTTAACAAAACCCTTAAAAAATGAAATTTGTATTGCAAATACAATTTCTTTTTTTAAATAAACTTTTACATTTTAGGATGGCTTTAGATTTACGGAACAATTGTGAAGAGAGTATAGAGAGTTCCCCTGTACCCCACATTCAGTTACCCCAGTTATTAGCACCTTACATTACTATGGCATATTTTTCGCAATTAATAAATCAGTATTAATACACTTATCGACCTTCATTTTTTCATAATGTTGCTTTTCCGTTCTAGAATCCCGTATAGGATACCAGATGCCGCATTGCATTTCGGTGTCATGTCTTCATAGGTTCCTCTGGGCTGTGACACTGTCTCTCTCTTTTTTTTACTTAGAAATTCTCCAGAATTTCAGAAACTTCTGGGCATCGCTATGGAACTTTTCCTGCTGTGCAGTGATGATGCAGAGTCGGATGTCCGGATGGTGGCTGATGAGTGCCTCAACAGAGTCATCAAAGTAAGCCCATGAGCCACGCTCTCTGGGCTGGACTTGTGGCTGGGGGAGTAGCTGTTAACGTACCTTCCTTCTGTCTTGAGTGCCACGGTCTCTCTGGATGTTTGCGCTTGTTTCACCTGGCGTGTGCTTTGGCGGAGCTTGTATCTGCCTGTGTGCTTGCTACCCCTGCTCTGTCTGTGTCGTGCATAGGTCATGGGGGTACTGCTGGGGACTGCTGGGTGTTCTTGAGGAAGCTGTCACTAAGGCACCAACTTTTGTTTGGGCAGAGCCTAGAGCAGCCACGAAGCCCTGGAAGGGAAGGGGACGGGTTAATGGACTCCCATTTGTAGTTTCTGTATGGTGTGTCTGGACTCTCTTCCTTTGTCTGCTTTCCCGGCCCCTGCGGAGACTTCCTCAGAAGATAAGGCTCCCATAAGACGCTCGCTGGGGCTGGTGTGACGGGGCTGGGGGGAAGGAATTCCCAGAGCAGGATGGCAGAGCCAGAAAGCCAAAGCCCTTGGGCCACAGGCGAGCTAGGGAGCGGAGAGGGAACACCGTCTTCTTCCCCTGCTGCTTCCTGAGGCTGACTTTGGGGCCAGGACCACCAGAGCTTTAAGCTCCTGTTTTCTGCTGCCCTTGAAGATAAAATCCTTCTTCCACAGTTCTTAATGTATTGGAAAACTATCCTTGTTTTTCTCATTCTGCCCTTCTCCTACTTTGTGTCCCCAGGTCATCCTGGTCACCTTCTTCTAGGCCACCTTTGTCAGTGATGGGGCTTTCGGGTTGTGTGTGCAGACTCATAGCGCCCCTGCTCTCGGGGCGCCGGCGTTGGGGTTAGCACTGTACGTCTCTCCAGAATTGTTTTTTTCTTGTTTCTTTCTCTGCAGGGATTCTTGTTTATTGGACCTTTCCAGTTTTCTTATTTTTCCCCTGCGGCTTCCAGTTCCACCCCTGAAATTTAGATAAGTCTTGGAGAAGAGCCTGCATCTCTTCATTTTCCTTGCAGGCTCTTTTCTTAGTAATTCTCACATGGCCAGATAAACCAAGGACTACAAGCTAACATAGATTAGTGACTATTTCCTTTCTCGTTAGGATCTCAAGAAACAAAACTGTTCTTCGGAGTCCTTCTCAGGCCTTTCTCTGGAGAGTGGTTACGTTTTACATTGGCCAAGCAGTTACCCTTCCTTTCTCCTTCGAGGGCCCTGCCTTCCTCAGCAAGAGGATCACTCCCCCTTCCTGCTCAAGGAGATTGAGGCCCTCTGCCAGGTGGATAGGGCATACACGGATTTTGGAGTCAAGGAGACATGTGTTTGAATCTTGCCTCTGTCCCCTACTCACTGAACAACTTTGGGAAATGTATTAATTCTGTGAGCCTCAGTTTCCTTCCCTGCAAAGGGAATCAGACAGAGTGCGGTGGTATATGTGAGCATGTGTGAGGATCAAAGGCGGTGTGTTTAGCACCATCCTGGCCACTCACTGGTCCTCCGAGTTGTGAGAAGGACTCTTATTAATAATGAGTCTTTTTTTTAAATGAAATTCAAAAAAAATTTACATTTTGTATTTATAAATAGATTTACTTACTTACTTATTTCTTAGAGAACATCATGAGCAGAGGGAGAGGGAGAAGCAGACTTCCCACTGAGCGTGGAGCCCAATGGAGGGCTTGATCCCAGGACATTGAGATCATGACCTGAGCCGAAGGCCAATGCTTAACTGATTGAGTCACCCAGGTGCCCCAATAATGAGATTCCTATATTCTCACCCAAAGAGATTGCAGGGTGTGGAAGAACACCAGCTGCGCTCCCTCTTCTGTTACACAGACTCCTTGGTCTCCTGTCATCCAGGGGTCCTTCCCCCCACCAGCATGTTACTTGGCTAGCCATGCTTTCCGGGCTCTTCTCACCGCAGCCTCCCTGCCCAGGGAGCTGGGCAGGAAGCTCCAAGGCGGGAGCAGCCTTAGGGAGGCCCTCCTCCATCTGTAGGTAGCTGCCTGCTCTTCTGCTTTTGCTGGCACTTCCTGCTTTTCTGGCACCCCACCTTCACCAGCAATTTACGGTGAGCGGCCCTGTCCTTACTCTCCATGCCGGTGACCGGTTAGTGATACTCACATGCGTGTGGGGTCCATGTGTGTGGGGTCCCACAGCATATTTACAGATGGTCTTTTTCAGTCATGTTTTCTTCTCTCCAGGCCTAAATGTCCTTGCTTACTTTATTTATTCCTACTGGCAGGACCAGACTGGGTTTTTTCTGATGTTTTAGTTCTTGAACTTGTTGCTTAGACTCAGAATACCTAAAGAGGGCACCATGCCTTGCTTCATGGCAAGAGAGGGATTCAGGAGGGCAGAGGGAATAGTATGACCCCAGACTGCTCTGGCCATTGGATGTCCAATGTAGGCTTTGTTCTGTTTTCAAGCCTTTCTTCTTTAGTGATGCATTTCCAAGAACTGCTGGACTGAATAGCTTGGTGTATGTATGGTGGTTGTCAGCTGTGACCCTGGGTCATAACTTAAGGCCAGAGTTGTCATTCTGGCCATCTCCTGTCCTATTTCCCCTATGTCAGGCCTCCTGGTGCAGAGATTCCTTGGCTCAGATGTCAGGGAGGGGCAGAACACAGACGTCACCTGGGAGTCAGGTCCTTGACTTTTGTCTTCTGTTGTGTGTTGTTACATGCTTCTGATGAGACCAGACTCATGGCCCAAGCCAAGGGGACACGTTGCTTTTCATTTATATAGGAAAATGCAGTAGGGATCTGATTCAGCCTGGTAGTGTGCTCCTGCTCAGGTGGGGAAGCACATTCAAACAGAAATCACTCAGTACATGGCACTGAACTCTAAGTTCTGAGAGACATTAGCAAGTCATCATGGCACTCCAGAGACTGAGATGTCTTCTGTCTGGGAGCCAGAGAAGGTTTCTTGGAGGTGGTGGCTAGTAGGTGAGTGAGGAGATTAGAGATCCTCTTAACTCCCACAGCCCCCTGTCTCTCAGGGGCTCCAGGAAGCCTCTGTAGGCTCACAGAGGAGAGTGGCTCTGGTGTGTGCCCTAGGAGAATGGGAGGCATTGAGGGTAGGTTCAGGGGGGCTTGGCCTTTATTTTTTTAAAATATTTTTTTAAAAAAATATTTTATTTATTTATTTGAGAGAGAGAGAGAATGAGAAAGAGAGAGCATGAGTGGAAAGAGGTCAGTGGAAGAAGCAGACTCCCTGCCTAGCAGGGAGCCAGATGCGGGACTTGATCCTGGGATCATGACCTGAGCTGAAGGCAGTCACTTAGCCAACTGAGCCACCCAGGTGCCAACTCTCAAAGATTTTTGACGTGGTCAGTGGAGTGCTTTATTTTGGAAGAGTAACCTGGTGACAGAGTATGGCCTGCCTTAGAGTAGAGAAGGACCTACGTACTGAGAATCCATGTGGGAGGCGTAGTAGTCCTGTCCTGGGAGAGTAAGGTCTGAGCGAGGGTGCTGGCTGTGGGAGGGGGAGCAAGGAGGCGAAGGTGGGCTGTCAGGGGCTCCACCTGGCAGCTGAGTGGGTGTGTCTGCTTTGGTGAGGAAGGGATTTGGGGGCGGGGGTATCAGATTGCTATCATGCAGTGACTGGGAACCCTGATTCTGTGCTCTTATTAGGGGTTTGAGGTTTAGTTTTCTCTTGTTATAAAGAAAGTTTGAGATTGGTTTCTAAAACAAATTGAAATAAAACTTGGATGTGGCTTCTGGTTTTATTTGCAAAGTAGCATCTTTAATATATGTCTGTTTCGATGTGCTTGCTTAAGGATTTAGTACAAACTGAAATTGAAGAGTTAGGATTTACACATTTCTGAGACACTGTTATACTTCAGAAGCTCCCGAAGGTGCCTCTGCTTTTGATTTTCAAATTCACTGAATCGGTAGGTGTACCCATATGAGCTTTACTATGAGCAGCTCAGGTTGTAGACAGTATGTGCTCTCTATCACATGAAACAAGCTTGGTTTGCAGCTCGGTTCTGTCTTTCCGCTCTTCTTGGTGGACAGGCCACCATTGGCAGTACCATTTCAGAGGAGAGGGTTCCTGCGGGCGAGAGTGGGGGCCAGGAATCTTTCCTCTCCCTTCCTTCCATCTTGAGAAACCCTCTCGAACACGGGCTCTGCCACTAGTGGTGGTAGCCCTTGGCCATTCTTGCTGGGTTGAAGTTCGCCTGGTGGCCATCAGTTTTGGTTGGGCCCAGAGGTGAGCAGGGATGGGGGCACATTCTAAGGAGCACGAGGTTCCTTACTGGTTGCAAGCTCTGAACCACGGGACTGGGAGCACCCGTGCATCGAGGGAGGACCTTCAGAAAGGACGGTGGCCCTGCCCGCCAGAGCGAGGGGCTCTGGTCTTCCAGGTGCGCTCATTGCCCTGCTGGCGCCACAGACTCCAGGCCATTGTTGATGTTGGGTTGTCCAGCAGTGTGCACTTCAATGAAGAAGGCAAACCTTTCAGGTGTTTTCTCCTCTCCTTGAATGTTAAGATTTAATATAAGAACATTAGAATGAATTTGGGCCATCTACCATTGGATTTCAGTATTATGTCGTATTTCATTGTGCATCAAGTTAAATTCTTTCCCTTCTGTTTTTTTTGTTCGAGTAGGAGACCTGTGGCTGGTTTATTCAGTGGCTGCCTGTATGTATGTGCTTCTTTCTCAACGAGCAGTTTCTTAGCTTAATTTGCTAAATTTAGTTGCTAAAATTCCACTTTGCCCCCAGGTTGAAATTTTAGTTGCCTTTTCGTTTTCTGCCGGGCTGGCGGAGTGAGTCTTCTCAGTCCTGGTGCTCTTTTGCAGGCCCTGATGGACTCCAGTCTGCCGAGGCTGCAGTTAGAGCTGTATAAGGAAATCAAAAAGGTAGGCTTTGACATTCTCTTACTGAGCCAATGGTGCTGCTTCCCTGGATTGAGCAGCATGTGTGAAATCTTGTCTTATTTACTAAGTGGGAATGTTAGACGCAGATGCTTCTGGTAAAGTACACTTCACCGCTTTATTTTCCTTCACAAGGTTCCTCTTCACTATTTATGAGATGAGATGGGAATTAAGTTTTCCGTCTTTGTAATTGATGCCCCAAGACTGTGATGCTTCTGCGGCAGTTATAGTTTATGTGGCTTTGTGTCTAAACATAGAAACAAGCAATCACTTAAATGCTCTTGTTCCTATGAAGTCCTTTCGGAGTAGCGTCCGTGACTCTTAAGCGTGACTCACCACTCTCATCCTGCTCAGAACGGTGCTCCCCGGAGCCTGCGCGCTGCCCTGTGGAGGTTTGCTGAGCTGGCGCACCTGGTCCGGCCGCAGAAGTGCAGGTAAGTTGTATGCTCTGGAATATTCTTACTGTCTGCTGAGGGGGAGGCCAGCGCCTGCGGCTTCCTTCCCTCTTGGCTGCGGTGTCGCTGGCTCAGAGGACTTCCCCGAGTTCTAATGTCCGCCTCTGCCCTCCTAGTGGCAACCCATGTTTCTTGGCTTGTCTTCCTTTCGTAGCACTTCTCACTCTCAGAAATACTTGGGGACACAATCAGTGTGCTTGTTTATTTTCTATCAGCCCCCCTCCCCAAGAGACAGAGGTGTGCGCCCCAGGACAGCAGGGGTCTCCCCTGTCTGTCCTCTGCAGCAGCCCAGCCCGAGAGCCGTTTCAGCATGTGCTGTTTGCTGACAAGATGTTGTCATATGGTCGACGGTTGAGAACCAGTTTCATCATTGCTTATAGAATGATATGCCTGTGTCTCTCACATGAGTTAAAACTATGACTCTTAAACTGTGAATAAAATCTGACTGGTGGGAACAGTCTGTCCTCAGTGGACTGAGAATCAGAAGACCCCAGTTTTCATCTGTGCCTTCCTTCTCCTTAAGCGGTAAAACTCATGTCCATAGACCCTTGGCTGTGTCCCCGAGGAACCGGTGGAGGGGCCGAAACTCTCACTGTTAATAAGAACCAGCGGTTTATCCCACTGAGTTTGAGTTTAGTAAGAATCTTAAGTGTCTGCTGTGAGATGCATCACCAAGGAAATTTCTTTTTATAGAACCTTTTTCTTTTATTCTTATTTTGAAAATTTCGTTATACTTCCGAAGCAACACATCCCAAGTTCTCCACATAGCAGCCAGAGTGACCTTAAAAAATGTGATTGGCTCATGTCATACCCTTACTTAAACTTTTTATTCATTTCCCAGAGGTGTTCAGATAAATTCCAGACTCCTTACCCAGGCAGGTCTTGCCTTCAGTGGCCACCATCATCTCAGACACTCTCAGTTGACTCATTGGCCTGATTTTGCTTCTTCAAAAAGTCAGGCAGGTTTCTCTTGTTCGTCATGCCTGTTTTTTTTTTTTTCCTGGCAAAATGTTCATCTCCTTAAGCCAGCCTAGCTTTCCTGCTATAGTCCCAGGTGGAGACCTGCTTGTCTCTGCCATGCAAAGGCTCCTGTCACGTTAGTCCCGTGTTTGTTGAGGGGACTCGTGTGGTTTCAGCCTTCTGCCCGGTGACTTGTTCTCCCGCATTGTGCACCGTCTGCGCCTCCTCTCTGGAGGGCCAGGTCTTACCTCTAAGGCCTTATTTAGTCTGAACACTTAGAAGTATTTCCTTGCTCCATGTTCAAGAAAACTTTTTCATTTCTTTTTTTTTTATTGGTATTTTCTTATCTATTATTTTCTAATTTATAATATGAGTATTTTACTGTTACAATTTACTACAAACAATTTTTAAAACAAGCTTTTGAGAGTCCTCTGTGATCACAGGAGAAGTGAAAGATGAGTGTCTCCCAGCAGTTGAACTTAGTCTGCATTTAGCCCTCCTGTTCTTTTTGCTGAGGTTTGTCTACTTTCTGTTAAGGACTGTTTTATATGTAAAAAATGGCTGTTCCCTACAGGTACTAAATATTGCTTATATTTCTCACCAAAGTAGACCTGGAAGAATAATTCCTGTTCCTTTCACATATGCAGGCCTTACTTGGTAAACCTTTTGCCTTGCCTGACCCGAATATGCAAGAGATCTGAAGAATCTGTTCAGGAGACCTTGGCTGCAGCTGTACCCAAAATTATGGCTTCTTTTGGCAATTTTGCAAATGACAATGAAATTAAGGTACGGTTATTACCTCAAGTCACAAACATGAATGAGTCTGGTATGCAGTTAGGGCTTTCAGACAGGCAGTCATTTGAGAGCGCTTCTTGAGTTGTACTGTGCTTCATGATTTAGACGAAAATCTTTTCAATTATTTTGAAGCACACTAAAAGCTTTCTACTTCCGCTTTCTTATCATTTGGTGAGGAGTCGAATAGGGAGAGGGTATACAGATGCAAATTCAAGAGGCAATTTTCCAGAACAGGTTGATTTTTGGGTGTATCAGACTGACTCTTTAATCTAGCTTGGGAGAGGTGCAGGCAGGAGAAGCCCACTGATGATGGCCTTGTAGCCGGTGGGGACCACTTGCCTTTTTGTTTGTTCTGTGCCTCAACAAGCAAAACAAGCAGCCTCCCTACCCACATTCGTATTTTGTTTTTAATGTCCAGAAATTATGACCCTGCCACTTAGTCTGGAGATTATAGATTCTTGACTTCCTCCTTTTTGTGGGTCAGTCCTTTGTTAGTGTTTACCTGCACATTTCTAGATAGCATGCTGTATAGCATGTAATTATAACTCTGTACTGCTATTTAAAAAAAAATTTTTTTTATACTATGAAAGATAAATTTAGCCCTAACCCAGGTTCTTAACTTCTTAATGTAATTCTATCAGTATTCAGTGTGACATTATCATGCCCAAGTAATAGTCACAACAAGTTATGTTCTGTTCTTGGATTCTATTTCTTGAACTTTTTAGTTTTTTAGGAGTAAACAATTGCCTCTTTTTTATTTTGCTTGTTATTCTTTGGTCATTTATGTCTTCTCATACCTTCCAACAGCTTTGTAAAATGTGTCTCAGTGCAATTCTCCACATGACAGATAATGTATTGGGTCCTTTTTCTCCACTGGAGTCTTCTGTCTTAGAATTCTCCAGCTTTTTGCCCCAGTCTGATTCAGATGCTCTCTAGGTCTGAGGACTTTTCTTTGCTGTCCTCCTAGGAATTGTTTTTGGTGCTCTCCTGTTTGATGCCTGATTTCTAGATGCCATGTCTTTACCTTTCTAGGCATACTCCCTTGTTGTGATGGAATTTGTGTTACATTTTATTTCTATTTTCCTTTTCTTTTTTTCTATACTTTCTAGATGTCTATCTTAATCCCTTCTGTTGAGTTTTTGTTCCTGCTGTTATATTTTTAATTTCTAAGAGGTGCTTCTTGTATTCAGAATGTTTATGTTTTCTGGCATCCTCCTCTTGCTTCGTGAATACACTCCTTATATTCTAAGGATATCAATCACAGTTTTCTTAAGAACTTTCTTTGACTTCTGAATTGTCTGTTTCTTCTGTCTTCCTCTGTTCTCTCTGTTCTGGTCTTTCACTTTTATGTTGAAAGTTGTCCTTTAGATTTGAGTGTGACTTTAAAAAGCTTATTGGAAGCGTGTGTTGCAAGGTCTGTCCCATGGTGGGCTTCCTGAGGTGATAGATGGTGAGCCTGCTTTTCTACTGCGTCTCTTTAAGTGTCAGCCTCAGTAAGCCTTTTCCTTTTGAGGTGGTGAGTATCTTTAGAGGAAGGTTGCTCATTCTCCTGCTTGGAGGGGTAAACCTGGCTTCGTTTGTCCTGGAATCCTGGGATAGGCAGGGCCAACGGTCTCCCTGGTCAGAATGCATATTTTTTCTTCATTTCTCTGTTTTCTATCTGTGTCCCATGTCTGACCTTGGCTATGCCAACATCTCTGGAGATTATCCCTCAGTCTTTTTGGGAGGTGGGAAGTGAAGACCCTTTCTGGGCCACCCCGGGGGAGAGGAGACCCAGGGCTGAGTGGCCGGCAGTGCGCACCGGGGCAGACAGGCTGCTTTCCGATGTCTCTGGGGCCTCCCGAGCACGAGCTGTTCTTGCAGTTCTGTGGCTTGAGTGAGCTGGCCTTTTGTTAGTGGCCTTCAGACTCCCCGCCCCAGCTCACCGGAAAGTATACTTGTGAGTGTCTTCCCCATGGGCCGCGAGGTGGGCACTCAGCACTTGTCTCCTTTCCAGCTTGCAGAATTTGTGGATGCCTCTTATCTGCTCTTGTCCCTGTCCTCTTTTTGTCCTTGTAAGTCAATGTTTTTAAGAGCTGTGCATGATTTTCAGGGAACGTCTGGGCGGCAGAGTTTCGTTCACACGCCCAGCGCAACCCTTTTGTTCCAAAGTCTCCTCCCCTCTGGTGTGTTTTCATACTCAGGAGGGCCTGTCAGGGACTGAGATGCCTCCTGAGGCTTGTTTCACTCACGTGTGGCGCACACACAGGCAGCACGGGAATTGCCGCTGTGGCCCTTGGCAAACCATCCCAAAGTGGAGTAGCACGTTTCCAACCCCAGGTGCCTTTCATGCCTGCCCCCGTTGCTGCACTCCCTTCCTCCCCTGCAGGGGCTGCTGACTGGGCTTCTGAAGCCACAGGGGCTGTTTTTAAATTCGACATATGCAGAGCCGTGCAGTGTGCATTCTTTTTGTCTGGTTTTGTTTGTTTGTTGCTACACATTAAGTTGGTAAGCGTCTTCCCTGTCACCAGTGGGTAATTCATGCAGTGTTCATACCTGTGGGGTGCCCTGCTGTGTGAACACACCACGGTTTACCACGTACTGTAGCTGAGCGACCGGCTGTTTCTACCTCATGGCCGTTGTGAGCGCCGCTGCCGTGCCTGCCCTTGGGCATGTCATCTGGAGCACGGGTACAGCCTGCGGTGGCAGATCCTGGAACGGGGGGCTGCTGGGTTGTAGGAACATGTGTCACCTGCTATAGATGCTGCCAGAAAGCTCTTTCATGTGCTTGCCCCTGCTTGTGCCAGTGTCCTTGGCGTGTGGGAACCCCGTGGCTCTGCCTCCTCCCGGACCTCACTGCTGTGGGGCCCTTCAGGTTAGCCATTCTGATGGCTGTGCCCTGGTGTTGTGTTTCAATTTTAATTTCCGTTTCCATCCCCTGCAGTACTCTTGACTCTAAAGCTGAGTGATTTTGCATATTTCCCCTCGGGAAGTACTCTTAGAAATCTGTCCTATGCATTTATTGGAAAGTGTCCGCCCTACAGTCTAGTGCGCTTTCTTCCCATTCCGAGAAGGGCCTACACGTGGTCCGGGAGGCTGCCAGCTGCCTTTTCCAGGGTGTTCTCAGCATGATGGGGTTTGGACCTGAGATGCCCCTTCAAACTCTGAGAGTTGATTTTATTATTCCAAACTGTTGAACTTTCCTCTGGGCTCACTCTTTAAAATAATGCTCAGCTTTCACTGTGCTTGTAAGTGTGGACTGACATGGAATGATTTGTATTAGTTCATTGATGTATGTGTGTGTGTTTTCACTCAGATGAGTTACTTGAAGCTACCGGCATCTTTTCTCAGAGTTAAGGTTTGTCTGAGATAAGTTGACTGGGTTCTCCTGGTGGTGTTTGCAGGAGGCACTGGAGGCCACAAAGTATGGGAGCCATCCAGGGGCTGAGGGTCTGGTCCTCTACCTCTCTGGTTCCAGAGATCTAGTCTGTAACTTGACCAGGAATAGACAAGCCTCTGAGAACCAGCTGATGCTAACCCCACTGTTAAGAAGGAGCTTCTTTATAAGTCAGGTGCCAATCTGTTAATGTGCTGCTCGTTTGCCTGGGGTCACGCCTCATTCGTGGGACCGTAATGGCGTCCCCAGCCCACATAACTTTGCTCAGTGCATGCCCATAGTAATGGGGACCAAATCGTTGCTCAGAGTGGGGTTGAGAGTGATGGAACTGGGTGTTCTTATGGCAGCTAGTTCCCAAACTCACGAAGCTCAGTGGTTACCCCTTTTCTTTTCTTCCTCTTCTATTTTTCTTTAAGATTTATTTATGAGAGAGAGAGAGAGAGAGAGAGCGCGCGCACACACACATGATGCTTAGGGGAGTTGGCCAGAACAGAAGGAGAGAGAGAAGCAGATTCCCCTCTGAGCACGGAGCCCAGCGTGGGGGCTCATTCCTCTGACCAGAAGATCATGACCTGAGCTGAAACCAAGAGTGGAGCGCTCAACCCACTGAAACACCCAGGCGACCCACACCTTTCCATTCTTTGAAAATTTTTAACACTTAGATGGCCATCGTTGGAATTGTAGCATGGTCTCCTTTGGGTTATCCTGAGGTTCCGTGACAAGGTCTTCTTCTCTCCTTAGGAACATGCTCGTGGGTGCTATGCTGCTGTGGTTTAGCTCGCCCACATGCTTTCCAGACCACAGAGCATCTCTTAGTGGCATTAACTGCACGTCCGCAAGCCGTCTCTCAGGCTGGGACGTGGCTGTAGCTGACTACTACGCTCTTCTCCTTGACTTCATTATTTGGGTGGTTTTGTTTTTGTTTTGTTTTGTTTTTACTGTCTTTATTTTGCATGGCGTCGTTGACTGATCCTGTATCCAAATGCTGTGGGTCCCCCTTTTCTAGAAGCTTAGGGTTTCACTCTTGGGTAGAGGACATAGATACTGAGCAAGTCCGTACTTAAAATAAGGAAGTAAATAGACCACTTCTGCAAACTGCTGTGGTATATCCCGAATTTGGGGTGCTTTTATTTAGCTGTAGGAAAGTCCAGTGGTTCATAACCTTCACTCTGTAAGAATCTGGACTAATTTTGTGAAATAACGTGATAAGCTTCATAGGAGTTTTGTCTTTTTTATCTACTTGGGTTTTTGCTGCCCTAGGTTCTACTAAAGGCTTTCATAGCGAATCTGAAGTCAAGCTCCCCGACCATTCGGCGGACGGCGGCTGGCTCAGCAGTGAGCATCTGCCAGCACTCGAGAAGGACCCAGTACTTTTACAGCTGGCTATTGAACGTGCTCTTGGGTAAGAGCTAGTTGTAAGAGTGATTTTCCCCATGGTGTGCTGGAGTTGCTAGCATTTACCTGAGACACATCTTTTAAATTCTTTAAAATCAGGCAGTCCCTTAGCTCCTAGCCCGGGCCCTTTGGCTCTGGCCAACTAGTGAGTGGGAACGATGTTGAGGCAGCCATGTGCCCATGGTGGGTGTTGTGATGACGAGGACAAAGAGCCTTCTCTCTGCAGAAGTGCAGGTGCCTCACCCGCCTTCCTCGGTGGCACACTCCGTGGCTGTTTTTGTGGGCTCTGAGTGTGAGTCTCTGCGGCTAGATGCGGAGTCTGGGGTCCTGGCAGGTTCTGTGCTGACGGCTTCTCCCGTACTTGGAGTCATTCATGGTGATCAGCACTAGCAAGGGCGGAAGGGGAGCATGTGGATATTTGATAGGAAAGAACTGTCTGACTTACAAATGCAGCCGAACTCATGCTGACAGGCCTTGCTTAGCTCAGGATGTGATGGTTACCCTTTAAAGCCTTTCCCGGATTTTGGCCCAAGGATGAGGTTCCTGTACCCTTTCCCACAGCAGTGTCTGTGCCGTCTTTATCCCTCACTACCAACTTTGTAACATGGTTCTGCTATGAGTCTCTTGTTTTAAACAGTTTAAGCCCTGAACCCCCAGCAGGTGGTGATGTTGAGAGATCTCATTGGTCCCTTACAGGCTTGCTGGTCCCCGTTGAGAGTGAACACTCCACCCTCCTGATTCTTGGGGTGCTGCTCACACTCAGGTACCTGGTGCCCTTGCTGCAGCCTCAGGTCAAGGACACGAGCCTGAAAGGCAGCTTTGGGGTGACGCAGAAGGAACTGGAAGTCTCACCCTCAACAGAGCAGCTCATCCAGGTAGGAGCCATGTGCTTTACTTTGGTGCCTGTATGTAAATGAGGGATACTGGAAGAATCGAAACATTTGGAAGAGAAATGGCAGCACTGAGGGTTAAGAGCTTGGTCTTTGCAGCTGGGCCACCTGGTTCAGATCCTGGATCACGACCCCTAGCTGTGTGACCTCTGGATGGCAGTGACATCAGAGTACAGAGAGAGTAATCTCTTGTGAGGTTACCGAGAGTATTACACGCGTCCCTTAGGCTCCTGCCTGCCACAGAGAATGCTCTTACCCTGTTTGCAAAGCCAGGACTCATGAGATCAGTTCTGAGTATTTATTGAGCACCTACTGTGTGCTGGGCACACATTGGTGAGCATTTTGGCTGTGGTCTCTGGCCCTGGAACCTGTGATCTGTTGCACTAGTGTATATACCCAGGGAGTTAGGGACACGGTCCGTTGGAGTGTGGGGACAGTATGTTAAAGCTTCTCTTCCCAATACAGAGAAACCCCGTGTGCATTCTCATCCAATGGGGTCTGCATCTGAGGGCAGTGATGGACTTCATTTCTTTGTAGCTTGCTCATCCAGGTTATTTTCTTAACCTTGAAATAGGACAGCTACATTTTAAGCCTTTGGATTTTGTGAACTTGGCTTCAGATGTTAGGGTTTTTAGCATATTTAAAGTACTGGGTGCTACTGAAGGCCTTACCCTTTCTGTACGTTCATGGTCTCATGGCACATGCAGGAAGGAGTTGAGACCCACAATCTGGGATCCTGAGTGGGATGCCTTGGCTTTGTTTTCCATATTGGCGACATTGCAGTTCATAGGTATTTTGGTCAAGTAGACTTAGGAGTTGTGTCCTTTGCCTAAATTTTGTAGGGTATAAGATTATAAGTGGCTTAAAATAATTCTTGCCTAGAAATCATGAATTGAAGATGATTTAATGATTTAAGCATTCAGTCAGGCAGTATTTACAAAGTGCTTAGACTCCTTCCTGGTGCACGGTGAGGCCCTGGGAGTGCAGGTGGATGAGGGGTAACCGAGCGGGCGTGGGCTCTAAAAATCTGTAGGGTTGACCAACCTGCTCCAGCTAGCTGCCCTTCAGCTGTCCCACAGAATACAAGCAATGACATTCTCTTGAGATATGGTGCTTAGTGATACTGTCCTCACAACAAACATTACTGGTTGTTTTAGTGAGTAAAACAGGTATTCAAGTGGTACTAATGCATTTAAAAAAGAGATTATTTTATCCTCATCTTGTTTGTTTTACTTTTTATTATGGAGATTTCCAGACACAACAGTAGACAGAAAAGCATTGTAAACCGCCTTCAGTAATTATCACCCATGTTAATAATTGTCAACTCAGGGCCAGTTATGGTTCACTTATAATCCCACATCCTTCTCTGTTTTTATTTTTTTTTTTAAAGATTTTATTTATTTATTTGACAGACAGAGATCACAAGTAGGCAGAGAGGCAGGCAGAGAGAGAGGGGGAAGCAGGCTCCCCGCTGAGCAGAAAGCCCAATGCGGGGCTCGATCCCAGGACCCTGGGATCATGACCTGAGCCGAAGGCAGAGGCTTAACCCACTGAGCCACCCAAGCGCCCCTGTTTTTATATTTTTTTGAAGTAAATCCCAGTCGTCATATTAATTTATCTCTAAGTATTCTGGTATGTATCCCTATAGGTGAGAACTTATCTTTGTTTTTAAAACTTAATGACAATGACATTGTCATATATATGTATATATTTTTAATATATAAACATTTTTTTCCTGGAGAACTGATTTTTTTAGCATTTACCAGCACCATCTTTTTTTTTTTTTTTAAAGATTTTATTTATTTATTTGACAGAGAGAGAGATTACAAGTAGGCAGAGAGGCAGGCAGAGAGAGAGGAGGAAGCAGGCTCCCTCCTGAGCAGAGATCCCGTTGCAGGGCTTAATCCCAGGACCCTGGGATCATGACCTGAGCCGAAGGCAGAGGCTTTAACCCACTGAGCCACCCAGGCGCCGCCCCCCCCACTTTTAAAAATTTTTTTTTATTTATTCATAAGAGACAAAGAGGCAGAGGCAGATAGAGAAGCAGGCCAGGACCCTGGGATCATGATCTGAGCCAAAGGCAGATGCTTCACCGACTGAGCCACTCAGGTGTCCCCCATTGTCACATCTAAAAAAAAAAGGAACATTTCCCGAACATCAAATACCCACTCACCTTCTGTCAGGTGTTTATTCTCCGCTTTTGGAATCAGTATGCAAATAAGATGAGAGTTCATTTGTTGGAGAAGCAGGTTATCCCGTGGAACTCCTGGCAGTTGGATGTATTGCTTGCCACCACCCCATTGTGTAAGCTAACTAATTTTTTTTTAAGATTTTATTTATTTATTTGACAGAGAGAGATAGCAAGAGAGGGAACACAAGCAGGGTAAGCGGGAGAGGGAGAAGCAGGCTTCCCGCAGAGGAAGAAGCCCGATGCAGGGCTTGATCCCAGGACCCTGGGATCATGACCTGAGCAGAAGGCAGATGCCTAATGACTGAGCCACCCAGGCACCCCAATTAACATGTTTCTTTGTCTGTATTTCCTATAAATTGGTAACACGCTAGAGTCTTGTTGGAGTTAGTGTACATTTTACTATTATTATTTTTTATTTTTAAAGATTTATTTATTTATTTGGCAGAGAGAGAGAGACAGCAAGAGAGGGAACACAAGCAGGGAGGGTGGGAGAGGGAGGAGCAGGCTTTTCGCCGAGTAGAGAGCCCAGTGATTCCAGGACCCTGGGATCATGACCTGAGTCGAAGGGAGATGCTTAATGACTGAGCCACCCAGGCGCACCTAGTGTACATTTTATAATGTACATGATATCTGAGTTCTGTAGTAGTTATGTAATATTTTTTGAGAAGATTTTATTTATTTCAGCTGGAGAGTGAGTGATAGAGCATGGGGGGTGTGAGGGGCAGAGAGAAGGAGAAGCAGACTTCCTGCTGAGCAGGGAGCCTGACGTGGGGCTTGATCCCAGGACCCTAGGATCTTGACCCTAGCCGAAGGCAGATGCCTAACCGAGACACCCAGGAGCCCCTATAATATTTTAAAATAAATACATAAGTATTGGGATTACATACTCAGAATTTTCTTGTGTTGTTTTTTAATAAAAGCCTGGGAGAAGCAAGCAAACAATCCCTAAATGGTGTGGTAAGGTGGTGGGTTGGTAGGCTATAGGGGCCCAGAGTGGGGAGCCCCTGTCTGGCCAAGGTCAGTGAGGCATATGGAAGAAGCATGGTGATGAGCCAGTGCTGATGGGTGAGTGGGATTGGACCAGATACAGGGATTTGGGAGAGGTTTTGTAGACAGACTACAGCCTTTGCGCAGTCTGAGGAGTGAGCAGACGGGCGCCAGTGCGGGTCCTGGGAAGGGCCCAGGGCTTCTTGTCGATGAGCAGGGGTGCTGGTGAATGTCAGAGTAGGACGCAGCAGCCCTTTCTGCCGTGGGCCAACTACTGAGCTGCAACAGTAGAGCCGGAAGACAACAGGCAGAGGTGGCTGTGCTCCCAGAGAGCTTGGCGCACATGGGGGCTGGGACAGGTTTGGCTTGTGGGCGGTGACTGTGGACCTGCGGCTCTTGTGATAGCGGCTCCCCTCAGAGGGACGCGGCAGTGACAATGAAAAGGTGCTGCTTCCCAGACTTTGACTTTTTTTTTATACCCTTCTAGACTGTCTTTTTTTTAAACATGTGTGTTAACTTTTATGATAGTAAAGGTAGGGCTGCCCGACTTACCAAATAAACCTACAGGGTACCAGTTCAGTTTGAGTTGCAGAGAAATCAGGAATAATTTGGTGGTGCAGGTATGCCTGAAATTTTACAGGACGTAGTTAGGATGCAGAATTATTTATCTGAAATTCAAATCTAACTGGGTATTAGTATTTTATTGGACAATGCTAATGAAATGGAAAAAGAGGGGCACCCGGGTGGCTCAGTCTCATTCTGAAGAGTGCACCACTCTTGATCTCAGAGTCATAAATTCAAGCCCCACTTGGTGTAGAGATTACTAAAAAAAACTAAGATAAGGGGCGCCCCAGTAGCTCAGTCAGTTAAGCATCTGCCTTCAGCTCAGGTTATGAACCTGGAGTCCTGGGATCAAGCGCTGTGTCAGGCTGCCTACTTAGTGGGGAGTCTGCTTCTCCCTCTCCCTCTCCCTCTGTCCCTCCCGCCCATGCTCTCTCTTTCTCAAGTAAGTAAATAAAATCTTAAAATAAAATAAAAATTAAAAATATACAAAGAAAAAGTACATTCAGCGTGTTCACATAAGGTAATACGATATTAAAAGCACTGGTAAACTTTGACGTGATGCCTCTAATATGTTGGGAGATGTTTGCTGTGGTCCTCAGCGCAGGGTTCCCTGCAGGCTGTGTAGACCAGCTGTCCTTGCCCTGTACGTGAGCTCTGTTCTCCATTTCCGGGTCGGCATTTAGGCAGACGGTCTTCGCTAGCATGCCACTGCCCTCGTGGGCTGCTCTCCTGATTTGTAAGGGCTTCCTCTCACAGTGGTTGTCATAGGACTTAGAAACTGTCACGGAAGCCATGACCACAGCGGTAGACATGATGAAGACATTCCTCGGGGCAGAAACGGAGGCACACAATTTGCCGGCATCAGACTCAAAACACAAAGCTGTGAACCCTCGGACACATTTTAACAACCACGGTGATCCTTCTTGTACCTCTGTTTCCAGGTCTATGAACTGACCTTGCACTACACTCAGCACCAAGACCACAACGCGGTGACAGGCGCGCTGGAGCTCCTGCAGCAGCTGTTGCGGACGCCCCCGCCTGAGCTCCTGCGGGCCCTGAGCGCTCCGGGCGGCGGGCCACTCTCTGCCGTGCGCCACCAGCCTGGCTGCCGGAGCCGCAGCGGCAGCATAGTGGAGCTCCTGGGTATGTTCAGCCCTGAGGCCCTATGCAAGGCTGCTTCCCCGGGGAGTTCAGGGCTGGCGCTGCGCTGGGCGGGGCCAGCCCCGCTCCTTGGAAACCCAGTCTGGAGACTGGAGGATGGCAGGGTGGCCAGGTCAGAGGACAGCGCGAGGCCTGCCTCTGAAGCTGGCTTCTCAGCCCTGGCCTGGCTGCCTCTCCGTGGCACCTCGGCCATCGTGGAATGGAAGCTTCAGGGGAAGTATTTGTAGGACCCTCGTGCTACTGGGCCAGAGGTGGGGACCTCCAGGTCCCTGTGGGGATTTTCAAGTTCCCTTCTGCCCTCAAGGCCCCTTTTTTGCTGTCCTCACTGACTCTAGGACACTCCCTCCTATACCCCACCACTGCTCGTCTTTATGTTTTTGGGGGTTGGGCCCTCATCCCTCCACAGGTGCTGCACTGCGGCCTGACCACTGGTTTTCCTCCTGCCCCTTGAGAGCTGGAGGAGTTGGGATCCCGGAAGCAGGGCCTTGAGAACTAGCTTTGGCACAGAGGAGGCTTCTGGGGCCTCGGTGGACTCCGGGCCTCCCCCGGGCTGGTTGAGCACTGCACACATGCTGTGTGGCCTTTCCTCAGTGGCACTGACAACCTGGAGGGTTTGAGTGGAGGCCTCGTTGCCGCCTCCTCTGAACGTAACTGTTTGCCTGAGCCAGGAGCACACAGTGAGGGTGTGCCTGTCCACGTCCTGGGCCCTCCAGAGGCCTCTGCTCTGTGGAATGCGTGCCCTGCAAATGCTAATGACTAATGATCTTGCTAATGAAAATTTATATCTGATTGGTAGTTGACCAAGCAATCTGAGAGTTCTGATGTTTTTAATTTGACTTATTAAATGCACATTCTTTGCGCTGCTTTGACATTTTAGGTACCATTTTTGGAACTGTGTATTGGGGTGCTGGTGGGATTTTCATGTGTCAGGATTCATGTGTTGAGGCTTCGCCAGGGGATATACGTTCACATACTCTGTAGTTTTAAAGTTGAATCATGGTTTTTGAAGATTTTCAAATGCCAACTGTATTTTAGCAGCTTGTTATCTTTCATCTGTCATTTTCTGTGATTTACAGCTGGAGGGGGTTCTTCATGCAGCCCTGTCCTTTCAAGGAAACAAAAAGGTGATTATTTTAGAAATCAGAGTCTTGTGTTGAGTCCCATTGCTTTTTCTGTATTTCTATAATGCTGTCGACTGTGCCCGTACCTCTTCTCCACGGAGTGATGTATGTATAAATATAACTGGGCCGGAATGGTTCTGTAGGGCGGCTTTTGAAAATTGCTTGTGTGTCAAAATGGCTTTGTCATAAATTTCTAATGCTTTAGGTCAGGGGTCAGTGAACTTTTTGTGTAAAGGGCCTGTTTTAGCCTTGTGGGCCTTCCTGCCTCTGCTCTGTTTGGCTCTGTCTTGTGGCAGAAGGCAGCCACGGGCGATGCTCAGCTCATGGCTTTGGCTTCCGTGCTATGAAACTGGAGTTACAGAAATAGGCCTGCTCTAGTTCGCCTGCTTCTGTCTTAGAGACTGTGTTATGTTTTATAAAGGTAACTTGCCTTTCCTGTGAATTCTGTATAGCATTAGTCAGGAATGATGTTTGGTTAATTATTTGGGTAATTTGGGCTGATGGCAGTTTTTCAGCTGTATTTAACTTTGTGCATCCCAGAACATCCTGATAACAGGTTTTTTTTGTTTTTGTTTTTGTTTTTTTTTTTAAGTGTTTCTGATCTCTAACCGGAGAGCTTTGGTACACATGAACACTTGACCCCACCAGTTATTTTCTTTTCCAGTCTGGATTTCCAGAGGAAAGAATTGCTCCTACTTTCTCTTTTGAAATCTTAAAAGAATCTTTTTAAGAATTTATTGAGGTATAATCGATACAAACATACGAATATTTCTTTGTGTCACGAGTTGAGGGTTTGTGAGCCTAATGCCTAGTGTTACTTGCAGTATTGAATGGGACTTTAACAGGACTAATATTCTAGCCTTGACTGGGTTAAGTAAACATTTCTTAGAACTAGAATCCATCGTGTTTGGGGTATCATAGTGCAGTATACTGATAAGTGTGAGAAATTGGTGAAACACTAAGGTTGTTTGAAGGCCACTGGCTTCCAGGCAAAGTCAGTCTCTCTGTTCCGGAAGCAGGAGGGGACCGTGGCAGGCAGGTGACCGAGGTGCCTTATTGCTTAGCCGCCTTCTTGGGTGGTCCACCGTTAAGATGAGCTTTTCCTTCTGGGTAGGAAGCTGATATGTCCCCAGTATCTTTTTTGTGTTTTTAGTGTTTTTGTTTTGTTTTCCTTTCTCATTGTGAGCTACAGTTTTTAAGCTTTCTTTGTTATGGTTGCAAAAATCCTTTTTCTTCCCCACGTGAGATCTGTAAATCTGTGAGAGAGAACAGGAGAATTGAGGTTGGATGTGGGATGAGGGCAGGGGCTGTGTGGCAGCCTGGTGGGGTCCTTCTGATAGCATCCGGGACCTTGTACCCCTTGAGGAGGGCTCCTTGGGACAGGGGGGCAAACCCTGATTCTCGGGACAGAGACTGTTCTCATTAACCCCCCATGCGCAGGGTGGATTTTTCTTGCTTTCTCAGGGTCAGTCACTTGCAAGGAATGACCCTGTTACTTAGATAAGCCAAAGTGCTGTGTGAATTTTATATAGATTTTGGGTTTCCTCTGCTTTTTCTTTGCCTTTTTTCCCCCTTTAATGTCACACCAGTATATATTTCTGGAAGTTGTCACACCTGTGACCTAGTCCTCGGAAACTACTGAAGTTAGGCATTGGAAATTGCCAATAATTATTTCTAGAGGGTCATTTAGTGACCTTTATGTGTAGTGTAACCATGATGATTTAACTAGTCCAATTAAATCATGTTAAGACTTTTCTTTTCCTTTTTTCTTATCAATATAACACAAATTGATACAATTTAGAAACCAAGAACTGTAAAATATGTTTTTACAGCTTTGCAAAAGATGAACTATTATTCCATCCTCCCAGATTATATGGCCTCAGGTTCTGACCTGACCAGGTTACACCATAGAGTCTGGCAGCTTAAAGGAGAAGAGAGTAGAAGTGATCTTTGGGGTGACATTCTGTGTATGAACTCTTTCTGTTTTTAAGTTTTTATTTTGACTCCCGTTGGCTGCTGGCACACAGTGTGCTATTTGTTTCAGGAGCTCAGCGGTTATGTGTACGCTCTGATTGCCATTGGAGATACGACGTCAGTGTCCTAAGGGCTAACAGAATCGGTTCTAGCCATAGCTTACGGTCTTTGAGATCAAATAGTAATATAAATTATCCAACAGTAATACAGATCTAAGTCAGTAAATTCTTATTAATTATTAAAATACTTGGTGTTATAGTTTGAGAGTCATTGCTTTTTGTGCTGTATAGATTTATTGATTTTAGTAATATCTAAATATAATATCTTGGCGTTCTCTGTGTTTAGCACATTAGAGGTACAAAAGTACTTTATATATACCATATGAGAGAGCGAATTAAATATGCTTATGATTTTCTGCTTAGAATGTGCATCTATTTGATTTTTGAAGTCCTTCTCATAGCAAGCTTAAGAACTCTCACTACATCATTTCCTAGGGAAAGTGCTCTTTGGAGAAACAGCGGCCTTGGAGGATGACTCCGAGTCCAGATCGGAGGGCAGCAGCCCCGCCTTCACAGGTAGCTCTCAGGGAGGGACAGTGGTGCCACCCCTCCCGTCTTTCTCCTGGCCCCTTCCCTGCCTCTCCCCTTCCCTTCTCCTGCCCCTCATGAGGGGCTGTGCTCCTGGGGATAGAGGTGAAGCCAGCTTGCTCAAAAGGTGGCTAATTCATACTATTTTTAGGACATTTACTTTGAAATATGTGTGTGTGTGTTTTCTTGGATCAAATGTTTGCTGTTTTCCCTAGGTTCTTTGAAAATTAGGTTTATACTCCCTGAGCATAACTCTTATGTAGTAGGGGATGGTAGGTAAGTGTCTCATGAATTATATGGGTTGTGAGAGGAAAATGGGATTAAAAATTGTCTGTGCTTAACTTGAGAGAAATTTACATTTGTTTACAGATTCTTTATTCACGTTATGAGAGAAGTATTGATTAATATGCTAATAATTGGATTAAATGAGAGTGATATAATCCTATCCAAAAGAATATTTTTAGACAACTGAAAATAAGACGAAAGTATTTGGGAAAGAAAATCTGAATAATTCCAGTGGTGATTATTCATTTATTCATTTTTATAAAACAGAAATCTTTTTTTTTAAAATTATAATAGTAAAAGAAGAAAATCCAAATTCAAGCTCTCTGCCACATTATACAGCTTGAGGGCTTACTGACCCAGAGAGCTCTGCTAGCACCTGGGAGTAGATCTTTCTGTAGCGATTTTTACGTAGTGTGTGGCTTTTTTAATGAGAATTTAAAAACAGAGCTAAGAAAACGTGCTGCACATTTGAGCTCCAGGAGGGGAGGACTGGCTGCTTCTAAGACGGTTTCAAGCAGTCTTGCACAGGGTCTGGGAAGAAGGCAAACCCATGTCAGAGAGATGGTGACTTTCCACTGTTTCTGAGCGCGACCTGCTGAGCGAGAGCACCCACACGCTTGTGCCCGACCAGCCTGCCTGTGGGGCACAGTCTGGCTGCGCTGCTCCAAGCTGAGGCTGAGCAGTTGCTCAGAGACTCGAAGTGGTATTGTTCCTGAGCATACGACAGTTTTTACAGTGAAATACCGTTTGAGAATATTCATAGCATTTAGGAAACACCTACTGATAATCCTTATTTTATGACTGTGACATGTTAATAGAGTGAAGGGTAAGTCAAGAATACAGTAAAAAGCAATTTTAGTAATGTTTGAAGAATGCACTCATCTTGGTTTCGAAATTTACTAGTTCACATTTTCACTGTATTTCACGATTTTTTGCAGTTAAAACATTTGGTGACATTGAATTTTGGGGTATTTTATAAGCATTTGATTCCCTGTTGAATGTTTCCCTGGCCCTTTGAGGAATGTGTGTTCTTTGTCTTCAGCCTCAGTCAAAGGTGAGATTGGTGGTGAGCTGGCTGCGTCTTCTGGAGTCTCCACTCCTGGCTCTGCCAGTTCAGCTGCAGACTCTGTGGGCCACGACATCATCACCGAGCAGCCCCGGTCACAGCATACGCTGCAGCCAGACTCGGTGGATCTGACCGGCTGTGACCTGGCGAGCGCGGCCACCGACGGGGACGAGGAGGATATCCTGAGCCACAGCTCCAGCCAGATCAGTGCCGTCCCATCTGACCCAGCCATGGACCTGAATGATGGCACTCAGGCCTCCTCCCCAGTCAGCGACAGCTCCCAGACCACCACTGAGGGCCCTGATTCAGCTGTGACCCCTTCGGACAGTTCTGAAATTGTAAGTGGGTGAAGGGCTCTCACCAGCAGGCCCAGACCTAGACCCTCCTGCTTATTTCCCTCTTCCTGTCTGACTCACTAAGGAACAAGCAGAGATCATCAGCTCAGGTCATTAATGGGAAATTCAACCCCATCTAAGGCCCTCCCTGAAGACAATGGCTAAGTGTCATTTGTGTTGAACATGGAGGTCAGATTAGATTAGTTGATGATACGAATTTTGCTAAAATTGAATGCATTTTAAATTCAGTAAGAACTTGCTGAGTACAGATTAAATCATTACTTAAAATATCTATAAGGACCCTATTAACAGATCTGTGGTCTTTTTTTTTTGAAAGAGTTTATTTATTTGAAAGAGAATGAGGGTGAGAGAGAGAGCATGAGAGGGAGAGTGTCAGAGGGAGAAGCAGACTCCCTGCGGAGCTAGGAGCCCGATGTGGAACTCGATCCTGGAATTCCAGGATCATGACCTGAGCCGAAGGCAGTTGCTTAAGCCACCCAGGTGTCCCAGATCTGTGGTCTTAATACATTGTAACTAAAAACATTAACACTGTGTATTTAACTTTTTTTTTTTTTTTTTTTTTGGCTTTTCAAAACCTTCTACAACATATCCCCTCTTATAGAGCATGGAGTTAAGTATATTTCTGGTCTCTGAGCTAGCAGACAAGAAGCACCTTAAGGATGGTCTGAACACCAAGTTTGGTAAAAGTGATACAGAATTTAACACTCCTTTTTTTAAAAAACAGTTTGTACTGTTAAGTGTTCTGTTACTATTGAATAGGTTTTATTAAGAACATTTTTGGTTTGGTTTGGTTTGGTTTGGTTTTTGGGGTTTTTTTACGTGGATGAATGCAGAAGCATCGAATGACAAAATCATGAAATAAATCGCTGGCACGTCCCTATTGAGCAGTTGTCGAGTTGTCACGTGGATTCAGTTTCTGATGGCCACGTGGATTTGCAGTTCCTCGGATAGAGCTGTGAGCTCACAGTTGGGGTTTTTAACTAGAAGACCTGGGGAAGCGTAGGACGGATAGTTGGAACAGTATGCAGGAAAAACGAGAAGGTTAGAGAAAGTGCTGGCCGTTAAGTGTGTGTGGGAGATTCTGCTGTGTGTTTATTGCACCAGCTTCCATGGGGTATCTTGCCTCTTTATGATGGATGGTTTCTGGTGCATTTGTTAGAAGTAGGAATGAAAGGCCATAGGAAATTCTGAAAACTTTCCATCTCTTGAAATTACCCCGTTGTTCACTGGGTAACAGTGCTGGGAACGGGACCTCTGCAGGTCTCTCTGGCCTGTAGAAAATGAACATCTTCCCTTGATAATTCCCACATTGGTGGAGTTCTTTCCTGGTTTATGGGATGCTTCCGTGTCTGTTATGTAGTCATTAATTATTTGCTGAACGAGTATACTGAGTGCCTGTTAAGTTCCATGGAGTATTCATAAGCTGGGGACAAAATAGAGGGCACAACATATAAAACTCCTTGCTCACACGAAGCTAACATTCTAGAGGAGTCATGAGACCCCTTCCATGCTGGGCCGGACAGCAAAGAGCTTTGGTTTTCTAAGCCATATAGCCTCTATCACGTGTTCCTCTCTGCTGCTATCATGTGAAAGCAGCCATTGACTATATGTAAATGAACTAGCATTCCCATAAAACTTTATTTACAAAAACAGGTGGTGGGCCAGGTTTGGTCATTAGGCAATGTCTTAACTACCCCTATTCTAGGCAGAGTGTGTGCATGCATGTGGAGGCAGATACTAAGTGAGTAATCAATCAATAAGTAAATACATGGTTAGGTGGTGATGAGTGCCATAGAGGGAAAGAAACAAGTGAAGGTATAGAGAATTTCCTCGTGAGACGGCCCAGTGTGGTGGCCAAGGGGCTGCTGCCAAGAGCCACCAGGATGAGAGTTTCAGCTCGGCTGCTTCCTAGCCATGTAGCCTGGAGCATGTGTGACCCTTCTTGCCTCAGTTTTCTTATCTGCAAATGGAGGGTAACAGTACTTGCACTGTAAGACTTATGATGATGCATATAAAGTGATTTTTGATTCTGCCTGGGGTGTAGTAAAATGTTCAAGAAGTATTATTTTTATTATGGTGAAATTTCTCATTTTAATACTTTTTTTTTTTTTAACTGAGGTAAGGTTTTTTTTGTAAACTAATTGGGACAGTGGAGGTAAATCATTTCTTTCTTGGTTGATTTTGAACGTGTGGTAACTCTAGGGACTTGGAATGACTTTTTAAAAATGATGCAGAGTTTATTTCAGTTCCTGCTAATGTATTGAGGTTCTGTCCCTCAGTTTTTCAGGTAAATTACATGGGATATCAAGTGAATGTGTAAAGTTTCACGATATGGATCATAATTCAGGTTTACGGCCAAGTGTATGATACACTGTGTCCAAAACTTAGTTGATTTAGTCCTGGCAGTTTAGAAGCTAACCTAGTGTAGTGATAGGTATTTGTCTAAAAGAAGGTATTTGTCTAAAAGATTTTTCTCATTGTTGACTTATTGTAAAACTTGTGAAGATAAAGATTTTTGTTTAGATTTTTTTTTATTAATATCACAAAGAGAAATTTTCAGGTTGGAATTTCTTTGGCATTTGTATAGTCGTAAAGCTATTTGTAATGTAGTAACAATGTGTGATCAAGGCAGCTTCATCATGGACACGCACACCTCTCTGTGCATTTCAGGAAATGACCTTTGTGTGAGTATGAGAGATGTGGTCCATGTGATTTTTACCTTTGCCTTTGCCTTTCCATGTCGGAGAGCCTGTCCCTTGGTGATGTCCCTTCAGAGCCCTCACCAGCCCCTCTCGTACTGTGCAGGTGTTAGACGGTGCTGACAGCCAGTATTCGGGGATGCAGATCGGACAGCCACCGGACGAGGATGAGGAAGCCACGGGTGTCCTTCCGGATGAAGATGCAGATGCTTTCCGAAGCTCTTCAGTTGGTAGGTGGACCTCAGCGGTGCGCTGTGGAAATGTTTTCTTCAACCCTGGCATCGCAGTTTTACCTTAGCTTCCAAGAAGAAATCTTGGAGTATCTTTGTTTTCTGAGTTGTAAATAGCAAATAAGGAAGGTCAGTTGAGGAGTGACTGTCCTTGTTCTTGATCTAAATCCTGTACTTTCATGTGGACTTTGCATAAATATGAATATTGGTTTTTTAATTGGAAACTTGTCGCTCAATCTCAATTTCTCTGATTATGAAGCTCTTCAGCAAGCACATTTACTGAGAAGCATGGGCCACAGCAGACAGGCCTCTGACAGCAGCATTGATAAATTTGTCTCCAAAGATGAAGCTGCTGAACCAGGAGATCAAGAAAACAAGGTGAGATGTTTAGGCAGAAGACCACTTGGCATTCTGAGCTTCTGTGAGTGTTTAGGATCACTCTGGCTACTGTCTGTGTGCCTTGCTTCTAGCTTTCCCATCTCTGAGCTTCTGCCCACCTATTTCCCCTTAAGTAGGGGCATACTTCCTAGGTGTGCTCCTCTTTTCTGCCTCTCCAGATACTACCCAGATCCTTGAGAACTGGCTCAAGTTCTGCCTTCCTGAGAGTCCTTCCCAGACAGATCTGTCTTACACTGATTGCTACGTCGCCTGATTTCTTGGGCCGTTCTTTTGATGGTCATGCTTTGTCTCGCAGCACGTCTTGTTTTTGTTTGTGGAGTAATACATTTGTTTGTTTATGGTGGTAAAATACATACAAAGTTTGCCAGAGTGACTGTTGCGAAGTGCGCCCCCCGGTGGCGTCAGTGCGTTCACGTTATGTGGCTGTCACCACCCTCCATCTCCAGAACTCTTTCCCTCTCCCCAGACTGAAACTCTGTCCCCATTTGCCACTAACTCCCCATTCCTCCCTCTCCCCAGCCCTTGGCTCCCACCATCTCCTTTGTGTCTCCCTGGACCGTAGGACGCGCCTACAGGTGGAACCATGTGGTATTTGTTCTTTTGTGACTGGCTTAAGTCATTGGGTGTAATGTTCTCAGGCTTCATCTGTGTTGTAGGAGGTGTCAGGATTCCCTTCCTCTCTGACACTGAAGCATATTCCACTGTGCAGGTGGACCCCATTTTGTTCTGTTCATCCGTTGATGGATCCTTGGGTTTACTTTTGTCTTCTGGCCGTTGTGAATGATGCTGCTGTGAACTTGGAGGTGCAGGCATCTCTTCAGGACCCTGCTCTAAGTTCTTTGGGATAGACACCCAGAAGTGGAATTTCAGAGTCCTCTGGTAGTTCTAGTTTTAGGTTTTTTTGAGGACCCTCCGCACATTGTCCACAGTGGCCACACCAGTTTGTGCTCCCACCAGCCATGCACAGGGTTCTGGTTTCCCTGGGTCCTTGCCTAGGCTTGTCATTTTCTGGCTTTTTTTGAGAGCAGCCATCCTACTGGGAGTGAGGTTGTATGTCACTGTGGCTTTGACTTGGTTTCCCTAATGATGAGTGATGTGGGACATCTTTTCATGTGCTTACTGGCCATTGTATTTTGTCTTCGGAGAAATGTCTGTTCAAGTCCTTAGCTGTTTTTAATCAGGTTTGGGCTTTTGTTGTTGTTGTTGACTTTATCCATTGAACTGCTTGTAAAATATCCCTGAGTTGCTTACCTTTTTACCTGTAAGTGGCTTATCTTCCCAGTTAATTTTAAATTCCTTGAGGGCAGGGAGCAGTTTCAAACTTAGTCTGTCTGTAGATGCCCAGTCATCTTGCAGCTTCCGTGCCTCCTTCCAGATCCCGCTCCAGCCAGGTGTGCCCCCTCTCAGCTCTGGGCGTTCGCAGGGCTCTTGCCTCTGCCTGAGTAGCTGTCCCTTGACCTCTAGATGGTGGCTCATGCTGTTCTTGCCTGAGCAACCTCTCCTGAGTGCCAGCTCCCAGCTGCCCTCTCTCTAGCATGTCCTCTCTGCACCCTGAGCTCATCGCTGCCGCTGCCCATGTGACCCTGTGGCTCAGCTGCCTCTGACCGCTCTGATTGGGCCCCACCGTGGTCTGTGAGGACAAAGATGGGGATCTCTGTGTCCCCAGGACCTGGCATAATTGGTGCTCTGGACCTGTTTGTTGAACACACTAGTGAGTGAATGTGCTGGTTCCTTGATCCTAAGACCAACAAGTGTTGCTTTCTGTGTTGTAGCCTTGCCGGATCAAAGGTGACATAGGGCAGTCTACCGATGACGATTCTGTTCCTCTTGTCCATTGTGTCCGCCTTCTGTCTGCTTCATTTTTGCTGACTGGGGAGAAAAATGGTAAGTATAGAAAGGCAGGTACAGAGCTGAAGGAAATACTGACGTCTCAAGGTCACCTTGGTGGCTGATTTGCACCTCATTGCTATAGCGGAGGGAGGGAGTAGAGTCTAGGCTGAGCGGTGGCTTTCACTGACTGATGGGAAAAGGGAGGGGATGCTGCGGGAGCAGGGTTACTGGGTCTAGTTTTGTTTCTGTGGAAACTAAATGTCGGTTGCTTGGAAGGTGATCTCAGTGGTTTCCTTGCAGTGTTGGTTCCGGACAGGGACGTGAGGGTCAGTGTGAAGGCGCTGGCGCTCAGCTGTGTGGGAGCTGCTGTGGCCCTTCATCCCGAGTCCTTCTTCAGCAAACTTTATAAAGTGCCTCTTGACACCATGGAGCACCCTGGTATGTTACAAGTTCACAGCTTGTCCCTCACATTTAGTCAGTACTTTGGAAACTACTTCAGACCATCTTGGCTGTTGTGGTTTAGAGTAATATGTGTTCTGAGTTGATTTGTGGTATTTTTGAACTGTGTCGTAGCTCCATATAAAACACATAAATAGTAGTGCTTTTTGCTTTTTGGACTCCCTGTCGATGCAACTTCTCATTTAAACACACGTGACGAGACAGTAGATAAGTGGGAACATAAGAGCCACTTTACATACATACTGGATTTTTACCAAAAGCACAAATCGTGTACAATCAAAATTGCTTTGGGTCACACTCAGCCAGGCCAGATGTTCACACTCAGAGACAAGTGGCAGCCGAGACGAGCAGAGCAGCCGCAGATCCAGCTCCTGTAGCACACGCTCTGGGACCCACTCTCATGGTGGAGTAGATGGGGGAGGAGCCACACTTCTAAAAATTATCCTCCCGCCTTCTCCCCCTTTCCTTGGGCGAGGGGACACACTTGTGCTTTTGAATTCATATTAGGTAAGTGTGGACTAGTTTGAATTTCTCTAATCTTTTTTTTTTTTTTTGAAGTGAAATCTTAGAATTTTGATTATTGGTTGGCAACCTGGAATTATAGTCCAGAACATGTGTTGAAGTGATACCAGACCTGTGATGAATCTAGAATCCTTAAACCTCACCTTATTTTTTTTACTGCTCATGGCTATTAATATTCAAGTCTCTTCTAGATTTGGATTGCCCCCCACCACCTTTCTTTTTTCCCTCTTTCCTGAGAATGAAGCTTTTGTTCTGAGTTAGAAAGTTGATGGTAGGGGCTTGTACAGTGGCTGGGCAATTTATCTCTACAGAGGAGCAGTACGTGTCAGACATCCTGAACTACATCGATCACGGAGACCCCCAGGTCAGAGGAGCCACGGCAGTTCTCTGTGGGACCCTCATCTCCTCCATCCTCAGCAGGTCCCGCTTCCAAGTGGGGGACTGGATGGGCACCGTCAGAGCCTTGACAGGTAACAGTGGAGTTTTCAGTGCATTTTCTAGGTAGAATGCCCAAGTTCAAGTTTATGTAAAGGTGCTTGCTATTTGCTCTTCTGGTCAGGAAATACATTTTCTCTGGCGGACTGCATTCCTTTGCTGCAGAAAACTTTGAAGGATGAATCTTCTGTGACTTGCAAGTTGGCTTGTACAGCTGTAAAGGTAAACATCATCTTTTGTGGAAGTCAGTTCTTTGCTTAGCAGAGATTTTGCCACTGTTATAACTAAAATCGGGCTTAATACTAAATAATCATAGAAATTGCAAAGCTGTAAACAGTAGCAGCCGTGTGTCCGTGTGTCCGCCATGCCGCTGCAGAAAGCAGGTGTCACTGGTCAGGTTTGTTTCCTAGGGTGTCGGAGTTTCAGTACTCTGAGTGTTTGTTTGAAATGTTCCTTTTCCTAAAGGGTCTATTTAGACATACACTTGGCCAACATGGAGGGTAAAACCTGTTGAATTAAACCCCACCGGCACTCTTGGGCCCACAGGGTGCTGAGTTGGGGGCCGGGGTGCTGCGAGGTTGTTCATTGAGCTCCGTGCCGTGTCCCTGCATCACCCCCGGTCTGGACGTGGCGGCGTGCTGGACCTTTTTAGATCAGCTGGTCTGTGAACCACAGCTAGCCAGTCACCAACACTAACGGTTAACTAGTAAAGATCGAAGGAAAACCCCAGCAGTTGTCACATGAATAGGATACCTTCCCTTTTCAGAATGTCATGGCAGAAACTGTTCCTTAATTCCAGATGTTTGCCAGGTTTCAGTTGCTCTTTGTCTGCGGGAGCACAGCAGGTCTCTGACCTTGAGTCCACTCGTGTCCGCTGTGTGCCCCGACGGGCGGGGAGGGCGCAGCCCGGGGAGGGGGCGCTGCGCCACGGCTGAGGGGCCGTGGAGTACATGGCTGCTTAGCAAAGGGCCCGGCTCCCCCATTGGCCCCAGGTCTGAGGCTTGTTTTAGAACCGGTTTACCCTTGCTCCATGGTCACGAAATCGGTATCTGGGAGTAGAGGCCTTGACCAAGGCAGCAGTGGGAGGAAGGAGGACATACGGTGATGGGGAAGGGACATGTTTATTGCTAAACTGGAGTTAAGGACATTTCTGAGGGATGTGGGGAAAGTTCAGCGTCCCTGCCACGGTGAGAGGAGGAGGAAATGGGAACGCGGCGGCATGCTCATGCTGTCGGAGCCATCAGGAGGCAGTGGCGGTGCTGAGCCCGACCCCATCACGTGGCGACCTTGTCTTCCAGCACTGTGTCACGAGTCTGTGCAGCAGCAGCCACAGCGAACTGGGGCTGCAACTGGTCACTGACGTGCTGACCCTGAGGGACAGCTCCTACTGGCTGGTGAGGACGGAGCTTCTGGAGACTCTCGCAGAGATTGACTTCAGGTGAGTGATGAATCAGGTTCCTTAGGTCTGTAAACCAAAGCTGCTCGGGAGTTCGGGCCAGGAACTGAGAGGCCTGGGTCATTGCTTCAGGTGCTCATTCGTGATGGTCATCAAGTCACCTGTGAGTTGGGAGTCTGGGTGGCGTGGAGAGCTGATGCTGCTTTCCTCCTCAGCTTGCTTTGTGCTTGGGGTTTTACAATACGGGTGGAGGAGTAGGTCTTCCTGGTGGTCTCAGTCACCTGAGCGGCCTGGATGGAGGGCACAGGAGAGCTCAGACTGCCATCACTCTTGCTTGTGTGGACAAAAGGAACGTTCTCATTGTACCGAACTTAGGTCACACAGCTCATCTGTACTTTGTTGCGATTAAAAAATAACATGATGCCTTCTGCATTTTCTAAGAACACGTTTGGCTTAAGATGTCTTTCGGGAGGGAAAATTTCTTCTATTATCCAGGTGTTTGGGTGTTTTCCACGCAGCTGTTACAATGTGCTTGCTGTGTGCCAGGCTCAGGGCTAGTGCCCCTGAGCGGCTAGTGGGTAGTTTCTTTCTCTCTCAGCATGTCTCTGTGAATGAGGGGTTGCTCTCACCTCTGGCTGCTGGGAGGGACCCTGGGCCAGGGGCAAGGAACCTGCCTGAGGCCGTGCAGCCCCTCCCCAGAGTCGGCAGACCCCTCCCCTGGTGGCTGAGCTCACCCTGAGGCCCCTTGGAGTCTCTCACAGTAGGAGATTATTAGTATTTATTTTGAAGAAAATAGTTGACTAAGTCTGAAATGAGGAGAGGAATATGAAGTCCACTTACTTAAAAACCTTGGTCCTTCCGTGGGTCTGAGGATGTGTTCCCTCTCTGGTTTTCTGGGCGGCAGGACCAGCCCCCTCCGGAGCTGCCCTCTGTGTCCTGCGTGTCAGGGTTGTGCAGGCCGACAGTGGGTGTCCATGGAGTCACTAAATTGTTTCGTGTTAAAAATGTTCTTTTGTTAGGTTGGTGAGCTTTTTGGAGGCAAAAGCAGAAAACCTGCACAGAGGGACCCATCATTACACGGGGGTAAGCAGTTCATTTTTGTGAGGCCATGTCGAAGCTTCCAGGAGTCGTGCCTTCCCAGGAGTGTGGCTCTCCTCTGAGCATGCTCTGTTCTAGACTGACCCTGTGATTCAGGTTGTGACAGTCATGCTTGTGTGTGTGAATTTAAGACTAGTGGTCGTGAGCGCTCCCTCATGGGCCTTCCAAACTATCTTACGTGAAATGGGCTTAAAGACAGATGTCATATCTGTTTTTGTTTCCTTCTCTCTGAAGCTTTTAAAACTGCAAGAACGAGTGCTCCATGATGTGGTCATCTATCTGCTTGGGGACGAGGACCCCAGGGTGCGGCACGTTGCTGCAGCGGCCTTAATAAGGTATCTACCACTCATTTTCTCTCTTTGCTCACTTTCATGGTGAAAGTGCAGAGTGGTAGGAGGAGGGGAGCTCGGTCATCTGAGAGTAGGTCAGCATTCCTGGATCCTGGACGCTCACTTTCAGCTCCTCTGAAAGCATCAGAAAAGACTAGGAGTCTAAAGTGAGGGTGAAAACAGGGCTAGCCTCCAAAAAGTGGTGCACTTTCATTGTGAGAAGTTTGGAATGTAGAGAAGAGCACAAAGAAGATCATAGAAATCTCCTTTGGTTCTGCCTCTGGAGACAATCACTGTGAATGTGTTGAGTATAGCCTGTATAGCATGAGTCTCTTCTACAAAATTGGGACCAAGCGTAGGAGCAATTCAGTGATCTGATCATTTTTATGTACTATGTTATCACATCTTCCTGCTATCAGACTCTTCTAAAAAAAAAAAACCTGACTCTGCCAGTGATATCTGGAGCCGCCCCCCGTACTCAGATATGTTCGTATGTTTGCACTGGAGTACACGACGTGTCCTACAGAGTGAGATTGGTGAAGGCCACGCATACTATTTCAGAAAAAGAAATATAGTTAGTGGCCAGTGTCTTATTCTGTAGTTGTGATAAGCTTTTATGTAATATTATTTGGTTGGACAGTAAGTTTTCTTTGACTTACATAATGAATAATGCTTGTGAATATTGTTATACACAAATGCTGATGTATACATTTTTTCCTGAGAATTAATTCCTGGAAGTTTAGTTACTAGGCCAAGCTTTCTGGTGTTGTGGGTTTTTTTGTTTTGTTTTTTTTTTTAATTTTTCGTAGCTTTACTGAAGTATGATTTTGTGTCCGTTCACATTCACCCATTTTAAGTGTACGATTTAGTGATTTGTAGTAAACATAGAGATTTGTGTAACCATCACCACAGTCGCAATTTTAGAACATTTCCATGAACCCATCACCACATGGCTGATATGACTTCCACTTTTGTGGCTACTGTGGATTGTACTGGCTGAACATCCGCCCATAAGACATTGTGTGGACACATGTTCTCATTTCTTTTGGGTTGGTACCTAGAAGTGGTTTTTTTTTTTTTTTTTAAGATTCTATTTATTTTTTTGACAGAGTGAGAGAGTACAGTAGGCAGAGCAGAAGGCAGAGGAAGAGGGAGAAGCAGGTTCTCCTGTGAGCGGGGAACCCCATGTGGGGCTTGATCCCAGGCCCTTGGGATCATGACCTGAGCTGAAGGTAGCCACTTTAACCAACTGAGCCACCCAGGTGCCCCTGGAAGTGGATTTTTTTATGGATTTTGGTACTTCCTGTGAAATTGCTCTCCAGAAACATACTGGTCTCTTAGTGACCAGAATATGATTGTGCCTGATTCTTCTCATCAAAAAAAGATTTAAAAAAAAAGTTAAGTATGTATCAGTTGTTGAAGCAGAAATTGGTATTTTTTTTTTAAAGATTTTATTTATTTGATAAAGAGAGTACAGCAGGGGGAGCAGCAGGCAGAGGGAGAGGGAGAAGCAGGCTCACCGAGCAGGGAGCTCGATATGGGAATTGATCCCAGGACTCTGGGATCATGACCTGAGCTGAAGGTAGCCACTTTAATCGACTGAGCCACCCAGGTGTCCTGAAAAATACCTCATCTTTTTGAAGTAATACGTGTTTACTTAACAAAGTTTAGGGAAAAGACAAAATAGGAAATCAAAATCTCTGTGATCAAATGACTGAAAACCAAGGTTTCATTTTGATGTGTATCTTTTCTGTTTTCAGTGTTGTCATTTGCATATTTCTTTGATTACTTGTGAGGTGTACTTTTTCTTGCACTTAACTGGATTAGCATGACTTGCCTATAACGATTTTGGTCCTTTCCCTCTTTCTGCAAATGATAGCCATTTATTTTACCTTAGAAAGAAGTTGTGCTTATGACCAGGTCTCCATAGAAGAGAGATTTTAATTAAAGATACTGGGGTTTGCAGACCAATGTGAGTAGGTAGTTGATTGTTTCTACGAGTTATGAGCCCCGTCTGAAAGCATATGAGCACACTCCTGCAGAACACACACTGCCGATTGCAGAAATGGGCCCTTCTGTTCTCTTAGGAAATGTTGCCTGTATTCTGCATTTAAAAAAAATTTTTTTTAAAGATATTATATGTTTATTTGAGAGAGACGCAGCGGGAGAGGGAAACACAAGCAGGGGGTGCGGCAGAGGGAGAAGCAGGCTTCCTGCTCAACAGGGAGTCTAACATGGGGCTCGATCCCAGGACCCTGAGATCATGACCTGAGTCGAAGGCAGATGCCCAATGACTAAGCCCCCCAGGCGCCCCTGTATTCTGCTTTTGAGTGGAGTTTAGATTTGTGAGGGGCTTCCGCTGGAGCTTTGCCATCTGGGAGTGTGTGGGATGGATTTGCAGGCAGAATTGCAAAAACAAGTAAGGGCCGGCCCCTGGTGTTCAGATCCGCTCTGTGCTCGGTACTCTCCCTGGATGGGGGAGTCACGTACCTGTTCATCTTACTGAAGAGGACCAGAAGGAGAACTTGAAATCCGAGCCTTTTATTGTATGTAGAGAAAGCTGCTAAAGTGTACAGCAGGCAGAAGGAAGTGCGGTGCCTGGTTATGGCAGGGGTGGCGGGACTGGTACGTGGGTGGTTGGTCCTGGGACCGGCAGCCCCCTCCGCTGGGCTGAGGGACCCCCTGAGGCGGGAGCTTTTGTTCTGCGGCTGGACTGCGTTTTAGGCCTCCCCACCTCGACACAGGAGGGTGGTGCAGCGCAGGTGCGGCTCAGACCCCGTCAGTGAATGCACTCCACTTCTGTGTCAGGCTCGTCCCGAAGCTGTTCTATAAATGCGACCAAGGACAAGCTGACCCCGTCGTGGCTGTGGCGAGAGATCAGAGCAGTGTTTACCTGAAGCTCCTCATGCACGAGACGCAGCCTCCATCTCACTTCTCTGTCAGCACCATCACCAGGTACGCGTGCGGTGTGCGGGGGTGTCATGGGGGGCTTTCCTGACACATCGTGCTTTCCAGAGAAGAAGGGTCAGGTGAGGGCTTTTGCGTAGGTGGTCCCCTTCGATAAGGTGTCCATCCTTTCTGGGATTCGCCGCCCGTCTTCATTTAGGAAGCTCTGGCATAGTCACAGCAAGACTTCACGAATCATCCAATCCGCTCACTACCAGACAAGTTCTTAAAGTGTATTTTTGTGTGTGACGCTTAGGCTGTGTCTTTTCTAGAAACCTGTCCGGTAACTTTTTCACTTCATATGTGTTGCCGGTGAAGAGTATGGTGAGGTTGTCATCTTCTCGACTTTCAGGAGCCTGGGCTGTGTTATTTAGGACTGTCCACTAGTGTGGATCTCTGCAGTTCCTGCTGTTCACGTTGGCTGGGAGATGCTTTTAGTGGCTGCTGCCGTGGGCGCACACAGCCCGCTCTCTTCAGCTCTTGGACCAGCGCACACACTGTGCAGTCGTTGGCCCAGAAATGCTTTAATGAACCAGTCAGTCTTACAGATCTTAGTTTGCAAAGAAGGCTGCAGAAATGATCGTAAAAGACTGTCATGCAGGTTTAACTCCTTGTTTTAAATGTTATTTTAAAAATGAGTTTTACTTGTAGCTCTCCTTTCTGTTAGTAGAAATTTTTTTTAAAAGCTTGGACATCAGGTCTGAGGTGTTTGCTTGGTTGCTTTTGTTACGGATTTGGAACTCAGCCAATCAGACGTAGAAGCTCTTCCCTCGATAGCTGTCATCTCTTCTCATGTAAAGATTGCTTTTAAAAAACACATGGAAATAATTTTCTCAGAGAATTCCCTTTATGTAAACCTAAGAAGTGGCCTTTTCTTCTCTCTGAGAAGATTCGGGCTAAATATTCCTTTAAGATCGGAAAAGCAGTGTGAGAGGATCTCACCCGGAGTTGGACAAGCTTAGGGTAAGTCGCTGTTTCTGAGCATCATCTCAGGAAATGCCAGCAGAGATAAGTCTAACATCGTGTTAGAATTGGTTCCTTGCTCCAACTTTGAAAGTCTCTCCAGTTTCACACGCAGGCTGGCCTCTGGCCTCAGGCCATGTTGCCCTGGTTCTTACATAGAAAGCTCCGTGGCCAGCTGTGCGGCACCCTTGGCACCTTAGCTGCCCGCTGTCTGAGAATTGGTGAGGGAAGAAAAGTCTTCTGAGTTTTGTTGTTGTATTCTGAGGATACCTGGAGATTCAGAAGTGACTCCAGCACTAGTTCTGCTCGGGCGCCGCTGGTAACCAGGGCCAGGGGCTCAGAGTCCGTGCGGGACCTCAGCAAGTGGCTGGCATCGGGGTGTGCTGTGAGGACGACGTTGGGAAGGGCACTTTCATCTTTCAGGGAATCAGGACCAGCTTCAAGGAGTTTTTTGACCTAAAGTTTGAAAAATGGGTGCTTTGGTCACGTGGAGAGGTGGCTGCGAGGCTATGGCAGGGGAACGCTGGGGGGCGTGGGGGGATGCCCGGACGTGGGTGTTCAGGACAGGCCAGGGCCTGGAGGGGACTTCCTGCGACCACTGTAGTGCCCAGGTTCACTTCCTGTCTGTCTTTCACATCAAAGTCAAGACTGCTTAGGAAGCCTCATAGGTCTTAATCTCAAACTTAGAAATGCCTTTTGAATTTTGGAAATATCATAAGCTTTAATAGTGAATTTTAAGTCTCCGTGTTTTACTCACTAGAATATACAGAGGCTATAACTTACTGCCAACCATGACAGACGTCACGGTGGAAAACAACCTCTCCAGAGTCATCGCGGCTGTTTCCCGAGAACTGGTCACGTCCACCACGCGCGCACTCACTGTAAGTCTCCTTGGGTGGCCTTGGCGAAGTTGACCCTGGGTGGTTCGTGCAGTCGGTTCTTTGCAGTGAGCTGCTGCGTAAGACCTCGCATTTTGGGGGCTCGCTAAGAACTGGTGGTTCTGGGAACAGAATCTTGGTGTATTCTAATGGAGAAGTACACTATTTTTTTTTCCTGGTTATTAAAGTAATAGTGCTCTTTGTAAAAAAAACTCAACCAGTACAGGAGGACATAAACATGAGAATAAAAACTGCCATGATCAGAGTTGGTAATACGTCAGAAGTTCAGAATGCCTCTGTTATAACTGAGTCCGTGATGTGTGATGGGCCCTGAGGGGAAGAAATCAGAAATGCCAGCAAAGGTGTTTGTATAATGTACTCACCTGTATCATTTCCTGTGATGCTGACGTTGGAAAAGGACCGTGATGTCCAGGAATGCACGATGATTAAGTTCTGATTCTGACCAAACTCTGCATACGGTAGCATATTTATTACACAGTAGATGACATGGGCTTCGGGGACGGTGTAGTGCTACAGGGCGGTGGGGTTGGGAGTGTGCCTGTGTGTAATCCCATCTCTGCGAAGTCCTAGCCACACATGTACCCTCCTCACATACTCAGGAGACTGACTGGCTGAAAATGGCCAGTTTTCAGATTGTGATCTTTATTTCCTTCTTTATATTTTTCAGATATTTACAAATTTTCTAAAATGAACAAGAGTAACTTTCATAGTCAGAAATAGAGACTGTTGTACAAAGTAGTGTTAATTTGCGGATCACTAGGTTAAACCTTGTTTGTTTTATGTGATGGAAGAAATGCTTGCCTGTTGTAGAAAATGCCAACAATTAGGATTAGGCTATCCTCCTAAGTACATAAGCGCCTTTTATTTTTTATTTATTTATTTATTTATTTATTTTTAAAGATTTTATTTATTTATTTGACAGACAGAGATCACAAGTAGGCAGAGAGGCAGAGAGAGGTGGGGGAAACGGGCTCCCTGCTGAGCAGAGAGGCCGATGCGGGACTCGATCCCAGGACCCTGAGATCATGACCTGAGCCGAAGGCAGAGGTTTTAACCCACTGAGCCACCCAGGCGCCCCACATAAGTGCCTTTTAAACCTAAATATTGTTTGGCCTTTCTGGTTTGGTCTTCCTTTGATTTGTTTAAAATATCATAAACTTCACTTACTGTATCTATTGTGGCTTCATGTGGTGGGCACTGTTTTAGGCTTGAGATGTAAACACATGAGGGTCTCTGCCCTTGTGATCCTTGCAGTCAGGTCAGGAGATGGATGTCAGTGAGCTCGGGTGCGGGAGCAGAGCAGTGGCGGGGAGGAAGGGCGCTCAGGCAGGGAGGGGATGCCGGACCATTGCCATTTTGAGCGGAAGGGCTGTGCCTGCTGCAGGCCTGTCTTTATGGCACATGATGGGCCCTCCTTAGAGCCTGTGTTCTGCCTGTCCCACTCTGTCTTGGAAGGATGAATTGGTACCAAGGTAGGATAGATATTGTCAGACACGGACCTCATTTATGTGTTCATTGTACTTTTTATGAAGGGTGAAACGTTCAGTTTAATAAATGCTTTGTGTGCATGGGTGTGATGTTATTGTCCTTTTCTCCTTTAGTTTGGATGCTGCGAAGCTCTGTGTCTCCTTTCAGCAGCCTTTCCTGTCTGCATTTGGAGTTTAGGTTGGCATTGTGGGTATGTATTTTTCTCAGCATATGGTTATCTATACTCAGGTGATACAGACATTATAGTTGGAATCCCCTGTTTTCTTTCTTAAATCTTTTATCAATGTGACCTTTTGGAAAAGCACCCAGTGGAATCCTTGCTTTTGCCCTGTTAGCTGTATGGGAAACCAGGGATAAAGCTCTCGGGAAGTCTAGATTTGCTGGGATTCTCATGGGTGTCAGATGTTCACTCTTCAGTGTCTTGGAGGGTTTCAGGGTGTCATTTGTAGGTTCATTTTGGAGAATTCACATATACTGGCAGGATGTTTCCTTTTTTTTTTCTTTAAAGATTTTATTTATTTATTTGACAGAGATCACAGGTAGGCAGAGAGGCAGGCAGAGAAAGAGGGGGGAGGCAGGCTCCCTGCTGAGCAGAGAGCCTGAGGTGGGCCTCTATCCCAGGACCCCGGGATCATGACCTGAGCCGAAGGCAGAGGCTTTAACCTACTGAGCCACCCAGGCGCCCCAGGCAAGATGTTTCTGATTGGCTTGATTCTCTCAAAATGTCTACACTACGTACTAGAAACGTAGGAACATTCTTTGTTTGAAATCAGACGTGTCCTGTTGTACAAAATCCTGATGGACTATAGGAACTGTCAGGCTCATCTGAGCAGTTTTTATTTAAAAATGACTTTCTTCCAGTAGATGGCCCTAATAGCATTTGTGAAATAATTTCAAATCTCTTACAGTACTAAGGAGTAAGCTTTTATTATGTGTACTGATTTCTGAGAAGCATTTTGGTGACTCACCATCATGTTTGAAAGCATCCGCAGACGTCTTGCATGTGTCAGCGTGTGGTCGGCTAACATTTGCGTGGAGCGGCTGGATTGCTGGTCCGGAGTGCTTGCTTCCCTTTGTCCACGGGTGGTTACTGAGCAACTACAGTTTCCAGTCAGAGCTCCAGCACCTGATCTGACTCTGAGCAACTTTGGCATTGGAGTAAAATATGCTAAGTCAAAATCCAGAGAAAGCGAAAAAGTTATAAAAAACAGTTTCAGTGGTTTTAATCAGATCTGCTGCCTGGTTTCCTTTGTCATTGGTTTTCATGGAGCTGTGCTTTACTGACAGAATGTTAGTTAACAATAGTGAAGTCACTTTATGAGCTAGTACAAAACATACAGTGATGTGCCTTCTTCCTGGTTCATTCAAGAAGGCAGGACTGTTTGATTTAAAATTTTTGTCGTTTGACCTGGCACACGTCTGCTTCCAGGGTGCCCCCACTGAGCGCCTCCGACGAGTCGAGAAAGAGCTGTACTGTTGGCATGGCCACGATGATCCTCACCTTGCTCTCGTCAGCATGGTTCCCGCTGGATCTCTCAGCCCATCAGGATGCTTTGATTTTAGCTGGAAACTTGCTTGCAGGTACTGGTACTGAGCTGAAACAGGGACTTGCGGTCTAGAGCTTTCGGGTTCCTTCTGGGGGTGGGGTGATGGAACACACGGAGGGAAATTACTCCAGTGATGGTTTGATCCTCTAGTTGGAGCATCCAACGTGACCAACTGGTGTGTGCTATGGGCAGCTGTTCTGACCAAGTAGTTTGAAGGAGCCTTTCCCTGTGCAGACCCTTAGTTGGCTACAGGTGAACTTATTTCTAGTTTCATTTCAGCAGGCCCCATGTGCCAGGCACCACGGCTGTAAGATAGCATGCTGTGTGGGCTGTTCTCCAGTCAGCTGTGGGTCAGTGGAGAAACACGTAGTCCACGGGCAGCACGAAGAGGCCATAGCCACTCTCTTGTGGGTGCCCAGCACAGAAGGCAGGTCTTAGGGGCTGGCAGGAAAGGGCACCCCAGGTGGAGGGCATAGCCTGTTCGAAGGCATGGAGACATGAAAAGTTG
Organism: Martes martes; assembly: GCF_963455335.1. Lineage (NCBI taxonomy): Eukaryota > Metazoa > Chordata > Mammalia > Carnivora > Mustelidae > Martes > Martes martes. The sequence goes on from NC_137889.1 coordinate 140,984,970, forward strand.
TGTGACATCTGAGGACTGTGAGTCATCTGGGATGTCAGGTGAGGGCCGGGATGGAGAGTGTGGCCCGTGAGGAAGGAGGGCCCTGAAGTTGGTGGGTGTGGGGTGCTGCTTCATTACAGAGGACTGTGTGTTTGCTGTGGGAGGTCACAGAATTGCCTCACAGCCTAGCCCAGGGCAGGGTCCCTCCGAGGGCCTGAGTGTGGCTTGGAGGACAAGGTAGGGAAACCCACTTGGAAGGTTCATGTCATGGTCGAGGTGAGAGAGTCTCAACGAGATCCCGGCTGTGGGCTGGGGGGGGAGGATTCTGAAGGGCAGGAGCAGCAGGCCGTGGCCACCAGTGGAACTTTGGCTGTAAAGGTCCGGAGGGCCTGAGGTGATTGGCACATCCGGAGTGGGTGTGCATCTGGGGGTGACATTCATGCAAGTCCGTTTGTGGTTGGAGGGAGCAGGTGACCACACAGTGGAGCTGTCCAGCAAACTCAAAGGGGGCGAGTCTCAGTGACTTAGCTTCCCTGGTGATATCTCTCCCCCTCCTTGTACTGTATCACAGCCAGTGCCCCCAAATCTCTGAGAAGTTCATGGACCTCCGAAGAAGAGGCCAGCCCGGCAGCTGCCAAGCAGGAAGAGGTCTGGCCAGCTCTGGGTGACCGGACCCTGGTGCCCATGGTGGAACAGCTCTTCTCCCACCTGCTGAAGGTGATTAATATCTGTGCTCACGTCTTGGACGACGTGGCTCCCGGACCAGCAATAAAGGTAACTGCACGCTGGGCAGCTGCGTCAGTGCAGCCTTGGTGACCCCGAGGGCGCCAGACCTGCCTTTGCTCACTCATCTACCTCTTCCTTACTCTCTTTTGCTCTAAATGAACAAAATTGCTCCCAGGGTGACAGTAAATTTAACACCAAAATGTGTCCTCCAATTTGTAGCTCTTTCGGTACCATCCTAGTTCACCATCGCCTCTAAGAGGGAAAGAACTAGCTGCGTCTGTAGGCTTTCGGCAGTGGCCGAGAAAGCTCAGAATTGATGTTGCCATGTCCTGGGACGTCCGCAGACCATTCTGCTTCTCTGAGAAGCACAGTTCCACAGAATGAACTTCAGAACAAATGGTAAACCATTTGCACAGTGAACTTCAGATAGATGAGTTCACTTATAATCATACCTGATTCTTGCTCTCCCGTATTTTCCATCTGAAGTTACTTCCACCATGAAAAAGCTCTTCAAACATCACATTCTCCCTTAGTGGCCATTTGGTCTCCCTATCACTACAGACTTTTCTAAAGAGGCGTGTCTCCCCACTTAACACCTTAGTGCTTCCTGCTGCACCAGCCTGGACGCCATCCGCAGCTCCGGGCTCCGATTCTTAAACCCGGCAGGTCGGCTTTCGGCCACCATTCTCCAGAGCTGTGCTTCCTGCCAAGATCAGTCTTTGAGTCTTGTGGGTGCCTCTCGGGTCCTGTCTCAACTGCTGCTCCACACCCTTGGAGCTGCCACACTGGTCCTGACATGGGTGCTCCTCCTGGCCTCCAGGTTGTCTCTAGTTTTTCTCTACCCTGGTTTCATCTCTCTGCCCACCACAGAGAGCCTCTAGGCTCTGTCCTAGGTTGGCCTCTGTCTCGATACTCCTGGGCAGGTGCCCTCCAGTGTGGCTTTGCAGCGATGGGAACGCGGTGTGTCTCAGCCAGCCGGGGCGGCAGCTGCTAACCACACACGGAGAGTGAGCACTTGAAATGTGGCCAGTGCAGCTGAGGTGCTGAGCTGCTAATTTTGTTTGTCATTATGTGGAAGTGACCACGTGTGGACCGTGGCTCCAGTATGGGTGGGCAGCACAGATGGTCACACGTCCGAGGCCCCAGCTCCATCGTGGCGCATCTGCAGAGATGTGTGACGCCTCTGCTGGGAAGGCCCGCAGATCTCAGACATGAGTCTGAGCTGCTTAGCCTCACCCCTGCCCGCTGCACTCCCCTCACTTTGTGCTCTGTTAGCTGGGAGCATGGCAGTCTCCTAGCTCTTCACTGTTGCTTGTCAAGTCCTGAGTTTTCCCTGCTAAATGTCCTGCAGACCCTATGCACGTGTGCACCGGTGTGTACACGGACGCACGCACGTGCAGATCACACGTAGCTGAGCATGTATGCACATCTGTGCATGGGCTTCCCCATTCTGGTGCCACTTGGCGGCCTGGTGGACATTCCGCCGCCTCTTTTTCCCTCCTCCTGCTTCAGACGGCATTCTTTATATCCTCTCAGTTGCAGCGCAGTTCCTGTGCCCTACAGCTCACCTGTTCGGAGCATAGGATTGCGTGGGTTTTCCTGTGCCCACAGTCACGTGGCCATCACCACAATCCATTGAGAGCCCGGGAAGGAATGCTATGCCATTTAGGTGTCACCCCCCCCAAACCTCCTGCCCATGCCCCCCAGCTCCAGGTGGCCACCAGCTACTTGGTGTTTCTACAGACCTGCCCGTCCCGGACGTTTCATGGGAAGGGACTGTGCAATCTCTTGCATCCGTCTCCCCTCCCTTGGCAGGCGCTCCGGATGCAGCAGCCCCTGTCCTGGCTGGTCTGTCTGTCCCTGCTGCCTTCGGTCCGCTCTCCTGCGGCAGCCATTTGTCCCATTCCATCCACTTCTCTGAGACCATGGAGAGAGGAGCAGAGCTGGGGCCTGCTGGGCACATCCCTGCCTGGGGTCCTCACCATGTCCCCATGCCAGCGCCCCCACAGCACGTCCTCTGCCCTGTGTACAGGGTCTGTGGACCCCGAGCTGGGTGGCTTGTTAGCCTTAGTGTTCAAGAAGTTACTTCGTCTCTGAGCCCATTTCTTCATTTGAAGAACAGGTTTACAGAGTTGCTTCATACATTTGTCACGACCTGGCTCCTGCAGAGTGCCCTGGCTGCTTGCTGCTGGGGGCAGTGGGCCCCGCCTGACTCCCTGAGGGGCTTTGCATCCTCGGTCACTCACAGCGCACCTGTTAGAAGGTTCTAGGTCAATACCTGCCAGTGTGATGGCTGTGAGGGCCACAGCAGGTGCTCTGTGGACCGTGTCTGAACTCTGTGAATGAGGACTCACAGAAAAAAATGATCACATGTTGTTGTGCTTAAGAAATGCAAAGCCTTGTGTGTGACTTTCAGTTTCCGTGTTGGTTGGGCGCCCTTCATGGACTCTTATTTTTATTATAGGCAGCCTTGCCATCTCTGACAAACCCTCCGTCTCTGAGTCCCATCCGACGGAAGGGAAAGGAGAAAGAACCCGGAGAGCCAGCCTCTGTGCCCTTGAGCCCCAAGAAAGGCAGTGAAGCCAGTCCAGGTATGAAACGACGACAGGGAGGGCTGGGGCTGGGGTTGGGGCTGGGGCGCCCGCGTATCAGCAAGATCACATTCATGCCCAGCTTAATTTAATAGCTTGGTAGTTTTTGAAAATAAAGTTCACGGCAGTGAAGCCAGAGAAGGAGTTTTCCCTGGTTTGGTTTCAGATGTTAAATATTAATTCCTAAATGTGTGTGGACATGTTCCCGTCTTGGCATCACTCTGTGTCACTGGCTGACACGTGGCCATGGCGGTCTGTGGGCTGCTGGCCCCCAGCAAGCCGTCCTGCCTGCCGTCCTCCCTGCCCCTCTTCTCCCTCTCTCCATTTACGATTTCAGTCAGGGAGGTAAGTATGGATAGCCAGGAACAGAGCTAGTGGATGAAAGAGTTGGTTCTGACATGCGAAGATTAAAGCCTAAAGTGCCGACGTGGGGAACAATCATCTGAGTGAGAGGAACCTGACAAACTTAGATGTGTGGTGGGGTTGCCACCCCTGGGAGGGGCCGGGGTTTGCATGGGGCCCTGCGACTTCTGGACCGGCCGTGGATGGGCACAGGAAGGCCTAGGCAGGGTGAGAGGCAACTGACCTGTGCTGTCGCGCTCCCACTGGACCCGTTGGCACATCTCACAGCGCTTGGGGGTCAATCGTGATCCTCCCATGAGACACACGATGTTAAGGCTTTCGAAAAGTGCTCCTTTCTGAGGACTGACAGGGGCACCGCAGGAAGCTTTACCAGCTTTGAAAGCTTCTGAACTTGACAAATGTAGTATGTCACTGATCGTCTTCCTGTGGGTTAAAGAGGGGGCTGCGAGTCAATAATCTTTAAAATTAATCTTTAAAATTTGAGGAGAACAGTTTTACTTAGTGCTTGGCATTTTAGTATTTACTTTGGGTTGCGTGACGGTCTATTTGCTCTCTCCAGTCTGGAAGCACGCTGCTGGCGAGTGGGGCTCCTGGGTCACCCTGGCCGGGCTCAGCCCCACCGTGCCACTGGGAGCCGCAGGTGCTAGGGGCCACGTGGGGGGCTAGAGGCCACCGGCTCACGGCTCCTCTGACATGCAGCCAGGCAGCCACACTGTGCTGGATGGTAGCATGCTGCTGTTCTTCTTTCTCATCTCACCTCATTATTTTGGGGAAGATACTCAGACTCTGTTTATGCTTATGTCAATTCCTTGTTACTTCTAAGTAATTAAAAAGTCAGAGGAAGAATTTGAATTTATTCTCTTATCATATATTTTAAAAAGTGTTACTGCCAGTAATCTCTTTAACTTGGCAAGTGTGTACTTTTGAGCTCAACACGTATTTTGTATGTTTTAAAGCCTCTCGACAATCTGATGCCCCAGGGCCTGTTACAGCAAATAAATCCTCATCGCTGGGAAGTTTCTGTCACCTTCCTTCGTACCTCAAATTGCACGACGTCCTGAAAGCTACTCACGCCAACTACAAGGTGCGGCTCCTTTTGTGAAAATATGCACACAAATTTCTAATCAATCATGGGAGTCTTTCTTAAGATTGATCGCTTGTGCACATACATAGATGGGCGTACAAGGAAGTCCATGCGAATCAGTAGTTTCTCCCAGTTTGTCTTTCAGCTTTGATTATGGTAGCTCTCATCACACGAGCATGGGAGCAGCGATCTCTGGGTCTAGTCATGCTGTGTCTGGGCGTCCCGGGCTGCCCCACAGTCCAGTACGGGCTGGCAGGCCTTGGGCCTCGGTGTGTACACATTCTCATAGCTGGGATTTTTTTATTGCCTTGTGGTAAGGACACACGGGCGTGGTCTGCAGGAATCCAGGTGCAGGCTTGCTGTGTGTGCTCTGTCTCCCCCACACTTGTCCCCAAACCATGGAGGCTTCTCTGCCTGACACGAAGCAGAACCGAGGGCTCACAGAGGAATGCAGGTGTGCAGCCGAAAACATGGGCTTCATTGCCATAGTCCAGGCCCAGGGAGCCCCGCCAGCAGTGTAGGGCCTGCCGACGGGCCAGGTGTGCAGATGCCCCTGAGGGCCAACCTTACAGACAGGTGTCTGCAGGGAGAGCAGTCTGCTTGTCCACTCTTCTGCACAGGTGTGTTTCAGCTTTCTCACGCTGAAACAATGAAGGAAAAATCTCCCGTGTTTCTCTTAGGGCTTTTCACTTGTGAGCTACCTGCTCAGTTGCCCCCGGCACTGTTTCCCTAGTGAGCTGTTTCTCCTGCACTAACTAATCTGAAACACAGCCTTTACCAGATGCTGAATTCTCACGGGTCTGTATTTCATCTGCTGTTTGGTGACATCAGTCTCTCCATCTGTTCCTCTGTTAGAAACATGCGTGCCCATTAAATAGCTCTGATGTACATCTTTGAGGCAGTCAGTTCCCCTATTCTGCCTTAGAATCTTTTCTTGATGTTCCTTTATTTTTGTATTTGGGCACTAGAATAAGCTCATCTAGTTCCAAAGGATCCTGAGAATATTTCCACTGGGGTCATGTTAAATTTATAGATTAATTCAGAGAGAACCAATATTGAGATGCGAAATACACCTGTCCAGAGTGTGGGACGCTTTTTTGTTTATTGAAACGTTCTTTTATGTGCCTCAGATGTACATAAAGTTTAAAGAATTTTACAAAGAATTTTTGAAGATTATTTCACATAGATTTTATATATTTCTTGATAAATGTGTCCCCAGATGGTCATCATCTTTTGTTACTGATCAATATTTCTCAGTTTTTTTGAAAACCATATATAAACCTCATCTGGCTTCTTTTCTGAAGAATATTGATGATTTTGAAAGATACGAATCTTCAGCTGTGTTTGCAGCAGATTCAGAGGCTCTCTTTAGTCTGTGTTTCTCCTGTCACCCACCGAAGTGGCAGGGGACACGATGGAAATCCGGCAGAGAGAAGGTGTTTTTTTCTGCCTGTTTTCAACTCCTGTCTCGGGTCCTGGGACCCTGTTGATGCTCCTGGCATCTACTCCATCCTTGTGATTTCCCCTCTGGATCGCTTCTTGGCCTTTCAGCTAAGATCAAGTGCATTTCCCCTCTGGAGCATCCTGGGCTTCATGCTGTACCCCATGCACCGTGGCCCCCCAGTATCTCCGACGCCCACCTCGTTGGCGTGTTTGGAGTGCCTGGCACATGTGAGATTCGTCACAGCATCTCTTCATCTCCTTCATTCCTCCTCCTGAGTGGCTGTGTCTGTGGCCCTCCAGTCTGGCTCTGTTCTCAGCCCCCTTCCATGTCCTGTGGCCTGGTTCTCTCCTGTGACCTCTGTTTTTCTTCAAGCTCGGCCTTCCTGTGTGCATGCCCCTCGCCCCCTCGCCCTGCCCTGCTTACTGGAGGTGAGCCCCTTCTGTCCTGCCCCTGTGGGACGTGGCTCTACTTGTCCTTCCTCAGACTGTTGGAAAGGCCCCTCCTGGTGACACAGAGCAGCCACGGGACTTGGGCTTGCCAATGGTTGTCCTCCATGTGTGTCTCACCTGCTGCCCTCCCCCGTGGCCCAGGAGTGCTTTCTCTTTCATCATGAGGGGCTACATTTGAGTTCATGGAGCACATTCTTTTCTCTGTTGCAGCGTTTTTGCTGGTTTTTATTTTCGTAGTTGATCTCTCCCCCCTGCCCTTGCTCTTCCATGTTTTGTCTTTGGAGCTGACCCCTTCTCTTAGGCTGTTAAGTAGGGGAGTTGCATAACTGAATTCAGCTGGGCCCTTTAGAATCCTAATTTAATCCTCCTTAAGATGAATTTAATATTTTGCCATAGCCAGGCTGAAAGGCGGTTTCTGGATTTGATAATGATTCCTCGGGGATACTCATGTATTTAGAACAAGTCGTGTATTTTATATTTTTTGATCTCGTGCTTATCAGATACTGGTTATAATGGACATTTACATTTTTTTCCCCTCATGATAGAAGCTCAGAAATTCTTTCTTTCAATAGCATCGATATAAGTTGGAAGATGCTTCTGAAAGATGCCAGTTTTATAGAGCTATCTGGAAGAGTTGTTTCCTTTCCGAGGCATTTTCCCCACACTGATAGCAAACAGATAGCCCACATGGCACGTGTGTAGGGTTGCACAGCAGGACACCTCGCACCACATGGACGGCGCATGTCTTTGTTTTACGTGACAGACGGGACGGTGCAAGTAATCCTGTGTTCTTTTCCTCCACCTTCCCAAGGTTACCTTGGATCTTCAGAACAGCACTGAAAAGTTTGGGGGCTTTCTGCGCTCTGCCTTGGATGTTCTCTCTCAGATCCTGGAGCTGGCGACGCTACAGGACATTGGGAAGGTGGGTGTTTGGTTTCTTGTCATTGAGCTGTAGCCACTGACACGAGGACCTATGTAGCTGGAATGCCAGCGGTCAGGCACGTTCGGAAGGCAGTAGTGGCTTGAGAAGCTTCTGCGTGTGCCCCCCACCCCCACCCCCTGCACCATGTTGTAGCACTGGACTCTGATGCTTGTCTTAGCCTCAGGCTGCCTCTCTCCTCTCTTCAGTTGTTTTCTGAGCCTCTCTCCTCTCTTCAGTTGTTTTCTGAGCATTAGCTTAGACCAGCTTATTCTAGAATATAAGTGGGTTTAAACTGCTGACAGTCCCTTTGTGTTCTTATTTGATCTTTGCAAGCGGAAAGGGTGACAACAGATGTGGTGAGGGTGCAAGGCTGGCTCCTTTGGGCTGTGGGAAGCTGCAGAGCAGTGGTAGATGCTCCTTTGCCGCAGCCCCAAGCCCTGTGTGCCCCACCATCGTCTGACAAGCAGGCGCTTGGACACATGAGAGTTCCAGGAGTTGTGTGGTGAGTGCCCGTCTCGAGTGTCCACGCCCCAGGGCCTTGACTATGTATCCACCTACCAGCTCTGGGGGCATCTTACCTTCTTCTGATGGGTTGCTCCCCCTTTAAACATGTCTGTCAAGCAAAGTACAGTATGTTGGTGAAATTCGTTTGTTTTTATTTCTCTCAGTCTTTCTCTTGGCTCATAAGCACACCTACTTTTTTGTGATTACATACGGTATTCTGTTTCTTTTCAGCTCTCTCTCATGGTTTTTTCATGTCTTTTTAGTGCATGAACTTGTTTTTTATGGCTAGATAGTGTGCTGTTGCAACTGATGCTCAGTTGTCCCTCAGAGTGAGACTTGTCAGAGCTGTTCTTGATCCGGCCTTCCTGGGGAGACCTACTATGCGTCTGCAGGCATGGGGCTCTCTCCTATAGGGTCCTCAGTCCTGGCAACGCATTGTTTTTCGTCTCTCTTACCGACAGGTATCTTATGGCCTGTGGTCTGTGTGCTTATAACATCTTGTGGCAAAATGGGAAATACAGTACAGTTTAACTTTGAATGTTAGAATGTTAGATATCTAACTTTGAGTGTTATATATGAGATTTTTAAAATAGTAAAACTTTTGTTTTTCTTGGAATTCAGGTGACTTTGTAGTTTCTTGTTTTTGTATTTTTTCATTTTCTAGGAGCATGGTTCCTTTTCTCTTGTTATCTTTTTATTATGATTTCCACATACACAGAAGTAATTGTTCTCCTGTGGCAGCCAGTGAATTTATCCCCTGGTGCATTCATCCCCAGATGGGAAAGTAAATAATGAAGTCCCAGTCTAGTGAGGGTTGGCATTAGGGGTCCTGGTATTCCTGAAAACAGGAGGTTTCAGAGGTGTGTGTAGTAACTTCATCTCCCAACATCCTTGTATCTGGGGCAGGAGTGATCGCGCGTTGCCGCTTCTTGCCTTTGTCTTTATGGATAAAGAGAGTTTGCTTCCCCCTCCTTGCCTACTGTTCCATGTTGATCTGTTTTGCTGTTGATGACAAAGGCCTGTTGCAGCCACGGTTTTGGCTTCCCTGATCTCCCGTCAGTGCTCTGGGAGCCTCTTCTGCTTAAATGCTCAGTCTTCCTTCCTGGTCTTCTGAATGAGAGTGCATGGCGGAACCCCCCAGGATTTTCTTTGCACGTGGACACCTGTGTGTGAGGAGTCTCCTTGGCCAGTCCCTACACGGGGAGGGCTGGGACCCCTTCCGGCTAGACATGCCACCCAGCTGGGGCGAAGCCTGTCCAGGGGCCCAGGTGGCAAGATCAGGGTGTAGACCCACGACCTGATGCTTGTGGTTTTGTGGCGGGCGCCCCCACCAGATGCAGCCTCGACGCCGTGCACACACGGGACATGCAAGGACACATGCCGTCTCTGGCTCTGGGGGGCCTGAGCCCCACACACACAGCTTGGAGGAGCGATGCCACCTGCAAACCATACCAGCAGCTTTCCCTCAGATTCCTTGAGCTCATCTGATTATAGCAAGGTATGGCAAAGACAGACTTAGAATTAAAAATAGAGTTGTTTTCTTCTGTTTTCCTAAATAGTAACACTAGGGATGAAAAATAATCTCAATTCTAATAATAATGATAATTCAAATAATTCTCCTGATTTTTCCTCTTTTTTAGACCTTGTTTATTCCATACTCCATTTTTATGTCCTTGAAATGTGCTGTGATTTGGGTGTCGGTGTTGTTTTGGGGCAGTCCTTTATGCTCATCTTCCATGTAACTCCCTGTGGTTCTTCGGATTGTTCCTTTGTTTTCTCTGGCTTCTGGACACTTTACTGTTTTTTTGTTTTGTTTTTTTTTTTTTTTTTGACAGAGATCACAAGTAGGCAGAGAGGCAGGCAGAGAGAGAGAGAGGAGGAAGCAGGCTCCCCGCAGAGCAGAGAGCCCGATGCGGGACTCGATCCTAGGACCCTGAGATCATGACCTGAGCCGAAGGCAGAGGCTTAACCCACTGAGCCACCCAGGCGCCCCACTTTACTGGTTTTGAGTGATTTGATTTTAATGTGCCTCAGGGTAACTTTCCTTAGGTTTCTTGTGCTTCATTTTGTTGAACTAAGACCTCTGGCTTAATAGTTTTCTTAAAGTTTGGGAAATTTGGGGCCATTATTTCCTCAGATATCTTTTCTGGCCCTGCCCACTGTTTTCTTCCCTCCTAAGGGGACTCTAGTTAGCTGCATATTTGGTTGCTTGGGGTGTCCTGTACGGGGCTCCCTGAGGCTCCTCTGGGTGTTTTTCTCATGTTCTGTCTGGTCTCGCACTGCTCTTGTCTTCAGGCCTTTGAATTCCATTCTCTGCAGTGTCCAGGCTGTCAGCGCAGCTCGCGCTCTGTCATCACAACATGGTGGTTTCGTCTCTAAGTCTGACCTGGGTCTCTTTTTGGATCTTCTGTGTTTCTACTTAAGTTTTTGAGCACATGGAATATACCGTTGTGATGAATTCTGATGTCATTCTCTGCTAATTCTAAAATCCTGTCCATTCTAGGTCATTTTTGATTGCTTGGTTGTACTCCTCATTATGGATCACAGATTGCTACCTCTTTGCATGTCTGGTCATCTTTAACTGAATGCCAGGCACAGTGAAATGTTGGGTCCTGGGCCTTTCTGTGCTCCTGTAAATCTTTTTGAGCTTTATTCTGAGATAGGTTTAAATTGTGTGGGAAGTTTACTCTTGGGTCTTGCATTTGCATTGTTAGTTGGGTTGGAGTGATGCTCCGTCTTGGACTAACTGTTCCCACGACAGAGGCAGGGTGCCCCGTGAGTTCCTGTTCTCCCTAGTTTGGGGGGAACAGTAACTGTCCTTAGCCCTTTGTGGTGCCAAACACTGCCCTGTAACCCTTCCTGCTGATTCTCCCCTGGTCTCGGGGTAGGGTGGGGTTCCCCTCACACGCTGTTGACCGATGCCCTGCCGACTCCCCACATCTCTAGAGCCCACCCCGGGCAGTTGTCTCTGGCGGGCTGCCCTGTAGACCCCTGCTGCTTCAGCTTCCCTGGACTCACAGCTCCTTCGGACTTGGGGTCTCTCTGCTGCCCTGACCTGGACAGTCTCCCAGGGCAGTGGGCCAGTGCAGTGTTTGTCCCTGCCCCTTAGTTACTCTCCTCCAGTCCCTGCCCTTTGATATCTTGTCACCGCAACTGCACCAGGGTCTGACGCTTCTTCTGGTTGTTTGGGTGACAGGTATAAATGGTCCCGGTGCCCTGTTTTGTCAGAAGTGCAAGTATGTATTCCACAGCACATTGGTGCCTGTGCTAGGACGTGCTCCTGGAGCTCCGTGGGTCTCCGAGGCCTCCACGGCCTCGTTCCTCACCAGTTTCCTGTGCCTTTTGAAGGGTTTGGTGTCACCAAGTCCTCCGTGCATGTTTGTTAGGAGACCTGGTCCTTTGCTAGACACCTCGTGATCTGGAGGCTCGAGCTGTAATTCTTCCAGTTAACATTTATTAGACACCAGCTGTGGGCTTGTAAAACCCAAAAGCAATGTGTCGCAAATTCAGCCTGCAGAATACAACCTGGAATGCTCGGAGTCTAATTTAATTTAGTAAATCAGAATATTAAAAATATATGGTCCTTGCATTTGAAACCAATGCAAGTCTGTTGTTTTTAGTACTGGAAACTGTCCCTCACAAGGGAAGTGAGAGGCAGTGTGGCTGCTGTGAAGTCCAGCCCCGCTGACAGAAGCAGCAGCTGCTGACCCTGCAGGCACCAAGGCGTTGGGCCATTGGTGCCAAGTGCCTGGCTGGCATCATCCTGAGAGCTCACGTCCTTGTCCTTCCCGATGCCCCAGAGGACACTGGGTGCCCTGGGTCTCATGTTTTAGGTGGTAAAAGTAGTTTGCGAGCAGTCACGTGAAGGCAGTCATTTTGGTCACTTTTGCAGATCCCTGTGAGACCCCTGGGGCGTTCCATAGTAGATCACACGAGGCCTGGGCTTTGTGTTCGGCTGCATGTCTGGAGGGCTCCTGACTCCTCCATACTCTGCATCCCTGCCCTGAGCACAGGGGCAGGAAGTACCTGGTGAACAGTTAGTGCCCGAGCAGACAAGCGAGCCAGCAAGCGACGGTCATGCCTGGTAGAGAGGCCTCAGGCAACGATGCAGCTGCCTGTGGTTTCCTCTGACTTTGTTCCCAACAATGGACTGCAGGCTCCCCCGCGTTGACTGACACTTACGAGTTTCGCAGACACTCGCATGTGTCTGCTGTCCATGTGGGGCTCACAGCTGGAGGAAGCCACTGCGAGTTGCTCACTTCGGTGTCTCACTACTTGCTCTTCTGCAGTGCGTTGAAGAGATCCTGGGGTATCTGAAATCCTGCTTCAGTCGGGAACCAGTGATGGCAACTGTTTGCGTTCAGCAGGTAAGAAAGTCCTTTCCTGGAAAGGACTTGTCCTGGAAAGCCATAGCTCCAGGAAGGAGGCTGTGATGCTGCAGGTCCCAGAGAAGGTGGTGCTGGGGGCGTGATGGTGGCCCCCAATCCTGTGTTGGCTCACTGTGTTATCAGGCAGAAGGATCCCTTTCCCAGTCCCCTTCAGGAGGAGGAGGCCCACCACTGGCGAGGGCAGCTGGACTCTCGCCGGTGTCCCCCCAGGGTTTTGTTTGGAATGCTCGGTCTCATTGAGAACCACAGTGAAGTTGAAGCCCCGAGGTTCTTTTATACGACCTTACCTTGCCTGGCACCACACGGTCTCACATGCTGCTGATGGTGATTCTCAGCAAGGATTTCTGTCTGAATTTTTGCTGACGTGCCCCGTTAGCTTCAGCTGCGTAGACTCTGCCTGGGAAACGCTCTGTGTATTGTTCACGCTGTGTTCAGTCAGATGCTGATGGCTTCAACTCTCTCACTCTAGCTGTTGAAGACTCTCTTTGGGACCAACTTGGCCTCCCAGTTTGATGGCTTGTCGTCCAACCCCAGCAAGTCTCAGGGCCGAGCACAGCGTCTGGGCTCCTCCAGTGTGAGGCCGGGCTTGTACCACTACTGCTTCATGGCTCCATACACGCACTTCACCCAGGCCTTAGCTGATGCCAGCCTGAGGAACATGGTACAGGCGGAGCAGGACCACGACCCCTCAGGGTAACCTTCCAGCTGTGTTGGCCCGGGTGCTCATGTCAGCGGGTGGGGGTGGGGGCAGGACATCTCCAGTAGACACGTGACAGAGCGAGCGAGCGACGACAGTTTATAAAAAGTAGAAAAAAAATGGCCATGGTCTTCTCATACTCCCCTGTGTCTGAAGAACTTTGGAAAGTGTGCTTGTTACCAAGACGCTGGAGGCAAGGCCCTACCTTTTTTTTTTTTTTTAAAGATTTTATTTATTTATTTGACAGAGAGACAGATCACAAGTAGGCAGAGAGGCAGGCAGAGAGAGAGAGGGGGAAGCAGGCTCCCTGCTGAGCGGAGAGCCCGATGCGGAACTCGATCCCAGGATCCTGGGATCATGACCCGAGCCGAAGGCAGAACCTTTAACTCACTGAGCCACCCAGGCACCCCAAGGCCCCGCCTTCTAAGAAGTGTATGGTCCAGTGAGTAAGATGGCGTATGGGGGAGTGTGCGGGCTCGGGGACCAGGCCGGTGTGGGAACACCAGGCCCACTCACTGGGAGGCCGCTGGGGCTGCAGTGTGGGAAGTGGGGTGTGAGACATGCTGGCCCCAGGTGCCGGTAGGGGGCACCGCTCAGGTCTGCACTCAGGTTGGTGCGGTAGTGCTGGCATCTGAAGGTGTCTGAGGGGCATGGGCGTGTCTCCTGTAACAGTACTTGGTGTTTTTTTTTTTCTTTAAAGATTTTATTTACTTATTTGACAGACAGAGATCACAAGTAGGCAAAGAGAGAGGGGGAAAGCAGGCTCCCCTCTCAGCAGAGAGCCCGATGCGGGGCTCGATCCCAGGACCCTGGGATCATGACCTGAGCCGAAGGCAGAGGCTTTAACCCACTGAGCCACCCAGGTGCCCCAGTACTTGGCGTTTTATAACGTTGTGGCTAGAAGTCTCCATTTAAATTTATGGTTGTGTTTTTGGTGCCTAGAGTAGAGTAGTTGTTGCTTAAATTCCTCTAATTATTAGGAGGTATTTGAAGTACTGCTCAGTGGAGTAAAAAGGGGATTCCTGGTTTTTTTCCTTTACATGGGTAGTGATAAATAGCTGGTTAACCTACTAGAGTCAGAAGCTCAGGAAAATGCCCTCGTTCCAGGCTTTACATTGGTGGCTTACCCACAGTATATCCAGTTCCCAGGAATCAATCTCTTCAAATGCTTTGTTTAATGATATGGGGTATAAATAAGAAAGTAAGGAAGCCTGTGTGTGTGTGTGTGTGTGTGTGTGTGTGTGAACTGTCATCTAACTTTGAATGTGTTTCTTGAAAAGCGTGTCATAATGTGACTATTTAAAGAACTTTCTTCTAAGAAAATCAAGTGAGTTCTTCAGAGTCACTAAATCTTTCCAGTGGGCATCCCCTTTCAGCCTCACTGCAGCCTGGGCTGGGTGGCGGTGGGTTTCCTGCACTGGGCGGGCTCTCTCCGGGTGCCTGCTGCCCCAGACAAGGCTTGGGATGGCCACCCCCTGCAGTCCCGCTGCAGTCCGACCGTCAGTGTTAAAAGGAGGGGATCCCACTGTGGGCGTGGCCCCCCAGGCCCTCTGGCTCCGAGTGCGGCTGGGGACACAGGAGAGGATTTAAGGCCACTCTTTGCTCCTGTTTTTCCATTTGGCAGGTGGTTTGATGTGCTTCAGAAGGTGTCTACCCAGTTGAAGACCAACCTCACAAGCGCCACGAAGAACCGCGCGGATAAGGTGAGGGGAGGCGGCAGGCTTGGGTGCCGGAAGGGAGGACGGGGCTTGGCGCCTCCCAGGTTGGGGGCTTCAAGTTTTCAGTTGAAGACTAACTTACGATTTGTTGTTCTCCTTTTTTCCCTAGAATGCTATTCATAATCATATCCGCTTGTTCGAGCCTCTGGTTATTAAGGCTCTAAAACAGTACACGACCACCACGTCCGTGCAGCTGCAGAGGCAGGTGCTGGACCTGCTGGCGCAGCTGGTGCAGTTACGGGTCAATTACTGTCTGCTGGACTCTGATCAGGTTGGTCCCTGGCAGCTTCTTTCTGCCTTAGCTGCTGGCGAGTCAGCACCAGTCACCTGTGAGAGCCCGTAGGCTGCCTCCAGGGCACGGGCCTGCGCTGCACCTTCCCGGGTTTAGGGCTGGCCGCCAGGGTGGGACTGGCTCCTGGTGGCCGTTACCCTCCCCACCCCAAGATATGGGGATTTAAATTTTAGATACAGTTAAGACTTACTCTTTGAGGGGGGGCATTTTTGCAAAATGCAGGGACTTATTTTGAACAGATTATCAATTCTGACATGTAGTTTCAAACAAGCCGACATCAGCGCCATCTGTAAAGAAGACTTTGGTACAAGGCAGTGGGGGTTGGTGCCACGTCTCAAGAGGCCCTCCTGGCGCCTATCTGGCCAACACAGTGTGGACTTGCCCTGGTCAGCTGGGACTCAGCCGTGGGGAAGTGCTTCCGGAGTCCCAGACCTCTGGGACGCTACAGATAGAGTTGCCTCTGAGTCATGGAAATGTGACGGCCATTGCTGGGCCATGACCTTGGCCTCCTTTCCTAAGTGAGGCAGGAAATGTTTGGTAGACATGGTGTGTCTGTAGATCTTGCCAGCACCAGCACTCACCTGAGAGGGTCTGTTGCCCAGAGAAACGAGGAAACACATTCAGGATGCTCATCTCCCTGCCAGGGGTAGTAGGAAGCCGTCCTCTGATGAAGGAGGGCTTAAAGGACCGGGCTTCATGGTGGCTGACATTTGGACTCATCCTCCTTTTGCCAGATTATCAGAACATCCTCCGGGAGGTCTGCTGCCATCCTCGGGCAGATGCTCACTGGAGGGCGGTCAGGGACAACATGCCCTTTCCTCTGACACAGGGGTCTTGGCAGGCAGAGGCCTCATCTGAAGCCTCGGGTGGTGGTGGCCCAGAGGGAGGCAGGTGCGTGCCGACCAGAGCGTGAGGAATATGGGTGCCCTGGGGGCTTTCTGGGCAGAATCTCGGGTCCACAGCAAGAGGTGCACCCCACCATCTCCTTGGCATCCAGTCTTGACTCCTCACAGGCAGAGCTCGATGTTCTACTGCGGAAGTGAGAGGTTGCTCTCTTCCTGGGCTGGCTTCAGTGTGATCGCATTCTCTCTTCAGTCTTCCTACATAGACTCTCTTCTCAGAAATGCTGTGATTTTTGGTGCTTCTGTTTGTCTGACTCCTGTCTCCACCTGATGTGTGGATATGGCAAGGGGCCAGCCTCAGAACTCATGCACAGCTGCCTCCCAGCCCCCTCTCCTGGACTGCTGCTCTCTTTTCTTGCCATGAGTGCTTTAGACTCACATTTGTTTGGATTTGCTTGTGTCACTCAGGGCCCTTTCTCCCCAGTCCTGAGGGTTTCAGTACAATGACCATAGGAAGCGAGAACAGGCAGACCATTGAATTCACTTCCCGTCCCGTCGTGGTCTGCAGAGTGCCTGGTCTGTGTCTGCTGGGAGCACAGTGGTGCGTAAGCTCCAAGCTTGAGGTTGGGAGAGTGCAGGAGCTTGGAACAGAGTTGGACACAGTACTGGCTCTGAGCTAGTCCTGAAGAGCTGTCTGTGCCCTCAGGGTTCCCTTCCCTGTCAGACAGTAGCCTTCTGCATCAGCTCCTTTGAACATTGGGGTGTGGGGGGAGAGGATGAGTGGATGTGGGTGTCTTCTCACCCAGCCAGTCTTGGGGCGTCCATGCTGCTTGGTGGGGAGCCAGAGCAAGTCGGCCCCGTGTGTGTCTCTTTGGGTCTGCTCCGTGTCTCCCGGGGGGCTCCCACTCCACCGTTCAGTGGGGCGTCCTAAGTCATTTCGTTTGATAGAATACGGCTGCGTTCTTATGTGCACATACGTTGGCTACCAGGAACTGGTTAAAAATGGACAGAAATAAGTAGGGAGGAAAGCAACTTGGTTTGCATGTTGTAATTACTGATGTGAAAAATTTTATTTTCCTGCCTGTAGGTGTTTATTGGATTCGTGCTGAAGCAGTTTGAATACATTGAAGTGGGCCAGTTCAGGTAATGGCTTTTTGTTCTTTTAGACTCTCTGTCCTTATTAATGCACTTACATGGGACTTTAGATTATTAAGATGAACATTTGCTTTAAAGAATTATGAAGCATTTTTGCTAGTTTTTTTTTTAAGTGGAACTCTGATTAACAACGCTGTGTGTTTTTATTTCTCTGAAAAATTGATAAGTGTCTCAAGACCTATTTAGAAATAGTTGTGCAGCTGGAATTAGACGTGTCTGTTCTCACGTTTCAGAGCCTTTAATTATGAGAACAGACGGGTAATGCAGTCCCGTTGGCTGGGACGCTGATCGTTTTCTGAACTTCTTAGAGAGAACGTGCTTTAAATGTGGCTGTCTTCAGTAAACGCGGTTACTGTGTACTTTCCCGAGAGGGGCCGCAGAGCTCCCTTGCTGGACAGTGAAGCCTTAACACTCTCTCCTGGGCCAGTGACGGGCGTGTGAGTGTAGTTACTGAAGATAAGATCTCTCTAGTGTCCGAGCTGAACAACCCGAGTCAGGGGTACCCACCCTGACGCGCTCAGAAATCCGCGTTTAGCTTGTGCCTCCCCAAAAAGCTAACTGCCAAGAGCCTGCTGTTCACCAAAAGCCTTACCAATGGCGTCAGCAGTCGGCTAACTTGCATTCTGTGTGTTCTGTGTATTGTGTGTATTCTTACAGTAACGTCAGGAAGGCACTATGTGTTTATAGTACAGTATTGTATTTATGAAAACCGTGCATGTAAGTGGACCCATGCAGCTCAAACCCATGCTAACTTCACAAGTAGTTGGGCTCAGCTGTCCTTTCTAAGTAGATGAAGACCGATGCGTTCTCAGTGTCCCTTGGGACTAGAGACCCAGTACTTTTTTACTCTAACTAGGTGACATTTTGCTTATGTGATTTGAGAGAAGTTACTTTTTCTCCTTGGAGTCTAATTTCTTCAATTAAAGAGAGAAGGGGCAGGAAGAGAGCTCAGAAGATCGTACCTCAGGGCGCCCAGTGCTTTCTGGGGGTTCTCCCTCAGCCCTCCCCATCCACCCCTCCCTCCCTTCCCCCTTCTCCCCTCATTCCCTGCTCACTCCCTCCCCTCAGTCTCTCCCCACTACCCCCCCAGCCCCCCTGCTCTGTCCCTTTCTCTTTTGCTCTCAATTTGGAATCATGAGTAATTTCATGTTGTTTATATTGATCATGCATCTTAATTTTTAATAGGAAGTATCTAAATGGATGTTTTTGTTTCTAGGGAATCAGAGGCAATTATTCCAAACATCTTTTTCTTCCTGGTATTACTATCTTACGAACGCTATCATTCAAAACAGATCATTGGAATTCCTAAAATCATTCAGCTGTGTGATGGCATCATGGCCAGTGGGAGGAAGGCTGTGACACATGGTAACGGGACAAACTTTTCCCTGTGGTCGTCAGTAATGATGTGCTGGACAGTGTCAGTCTTCATTACACCAACTTCCAACTGTGTCCACAGCTGCTCTGTGCTTTGTGGCTCTGTGTGCATGCATGTGCACGTGTGCATCTATGCACATGCCTGTGTGTGCGCGTGCATGTGTGTGCCTGTGTGTGCATATATGCGTGTGCCGGTGTGTGCATGTGCACAGGTGCATTATGCATGTGTGCGTGTGTGCATGTGCACAGGTGCATGTATGCATGCGCACGTGTGCATGCATGCGTGTTCCTGTGTGTGCACGTGCATGCGTGCGCCTGTATGTGTATGCCTCTGTGTGCATGTGCATGCATGTGCACACGTATGCACAGCTTAGAGATGTCATAAAAGGGAGAGAGCCCCCCCTACCCCCGCCATATCTCAGGAGCTTATAATCTTCTAAGGTCAAAACACAAGAAAAGCAGGAAGGTGATCTGAGAGACAGATAGAGCCTGACATAAACACTCTCATCTAATTACATGAAACACAAGAAACTGAGAAATCCACCTTCTGGAAGGACACTTGGTGTGTTGTGTCCTGGTACGGGAAGGTCCTTCTGTGCTGCCTGGCTCTTTGCGGAGACCTCAGTGAGGAGCACAGATAGCGTGCTGCTCTCAAGCAGGCCCCACCTGCGCAAGGAGACTGCGGTTCGAAGAATAAACTGTAAATCGCTGAACTTTTCAAACAGATCTTTCAGCGTTTTCCTCTTGACCCCTCTCTGGCTCTACTGTCAGGAACAGTAGGTTTTTGAACCTGGTGGGGGGACCTCCTCAGACTTTTGCAGACCCCACATGTGGGGAGGGCACTGTGATGTGCAGCCTTCTCTGTTCCACATGCTTAGGATAGAGCAGGTAATGTGTTGAGGGGGAGACACTCAGGGCTGTCTGATCCTCACAGTCTCTGGAGTCGCCTTTGCCATGGCTTCACAAGGGCTGAGATTCATGCCACAGCAAAAGTTCACACTTGTATACGTATGGAATTTGGGGTCCATGGTGCAAATGTCAAATAGAGGGATGACAAAAGCCCTCTAGATTAGAGGGTCTTTGGATAGAAAATCAGTGGGCAGCCAAACCCTTGTACTTGCTATGGAAGACTTGGTCATCTGTAGAACAGTCAGCAAGTATGCTGTGCGTGCATGTGCCGGGGCTTGCTTGTGCCCAGGGCTTGCGTGTGCTGGGGCGTACATGCCACTAGGCAGACAGTGCCTGGCAGTGACATCAGTGACATGTTTGGGCCACACCCTTCCCAAGGAAAGACGCTTCTTAGATGGTTTGTCTCTGTGGTGGTGCTAGACTAAGCAAACTACTTTCACTGCTGTTTCGGATAAAGGACAAAACTTGGGGGAAAGGCATTATCTAATGAGAGTGAGTTATTACTTAAAACGGCGTAGAAATCTAATACTTTAAACACAGTCATCTCTTCAGGTAAATCTTTAAGTGGAGTACACATTAAAATAGGGTGTTGCTACTTTTAGTTAGAAGATTTTAGTTTGAATTTCACTTTTGAATTTGTATCTCTTTTTGTCAGAAGTGATGTTACATCAAAGACACCCTAGTTTTTTTAAGATTTCATGGAGTAATCAGTAAATGTCTGAGGAAGACCTGTGGCCTCCGTGGTGGCACACTGATAATTCATAGCACTCAGGGCTAGCCTGAATTCATCCCATATCATAAGCCGTGCACGGATTAGGGTTTCTTATTTTTTGGACACATTTTGGAGGTGTTAAGCTGTATCTGCAGTCTCATGGTTTGTGATGCCTTCTGACCCTCCTTTTGTGCCCCACAGCCATTCCAGCTCTGCAGCCAATAGTGCATGACCTCTTTGTACTGAGAGGGACCAACAAAGCCGACGCTGGAAAAGAGCTTGAAACCCAAAAAGAGGTGGTGGTGTCGATGCTGCTGAGACTTGTCCAGCACCATCAGGTAAGGGAGGGGGCACTTCCAGCAGGTGCAGGAGGATATGGCCTGTGGCCCACTGTCCGCTAATTTGCAGGTGATCCTTCATGTTGCCTGGGGTGCTCAGTTTGGGGAGCTGCCAGGCAGGGCTAGGCTTGCGGGGTTTGATTTAAAGCTGTATGGCCACCTGGGGACATTGACTGCCACCTGGCTGACAGTCCCTAGGTCATTCAAGGACGTTAATAAATTGGAGACCCTCTTCTCCAAAATCTGTTAATTGACATTGATCAGAATGATAGAATTCTAAAAGATGATTTGAAAAATCCCACATCTGAGGGGTGCCTGGGTGGCTCAGTCAATGAAGCATCTGATTTCGGCTCAGATTGTGATCCTGGGGTCCTGGGATCAAGTCCCTCATCGGTCTTCCTGCTCAGCGGGGAGTTTGTTCCTCTCCCTCGGCCCCTCTCCCATCTTGTGCTCTGTCTCTCTCAAATAAATAAAATCTTTTAAAAAAAACCCTCACATCTGAAATAATCTGAAGACTTTACTTGTACATCCATCCATATGTTGAAGCAGGGCCAGGCTGTTCTCCTTTGTGCAGAGTGTGGTTTTGTTTTCCTTAAGGTGGAGCAGTTTCGGGTCGATCAGGGGGGCCTCAGTGCAGAGATGTAGCTCGCAGTGATGCCGCTCTTAGCGTGCATGCTTTCGTGGCCCTTGCTGTTGTGTAATTCTTGGTAGCTGTTTGTCTTTGAATATTAAAGTCATAAGCTTTTCTCGTGGAAACACTTTCTTTGTGCATTCTCATTTTGGTTAATCTGTGTAATGTTTAATTAAATGCTTACTGTTTAATTAAATCCCATAATTACAATGAAAAGTACAAAGCACACTGGGTTGAAGGGAGGCCCGGGGAGTGCGCTCGGGGAGCTCTTCATCTGCTTCTTGAGAGGACAGAGAGGGTCGGCTAGGCTCTGCTGAGGAGAGTTAGAATGGAGTGCAGATCCCCCCTCTTGTGGGAGAACGCTGCCAAGGCCACTGAGCCGAGGCATGGCTGTAGGGGCGCAGGCTTCTTACAGGGTGGGCTTGGATTGGCTTGGCTCTCTCTGTAGTACTCCTGGTGAACAGGCCAGGCTGCCGGGCATTTTTATCAACAAGCAGCTGATAAGTATTTTCACTTTTGCCGGTTCTTGGGCATTGGTTGCAATAACCCAGGTTGGCTGCTCAGGACAAAAATTGTCCCAGCCAGTGTGCCGATCAAACTTATTTACCAAAACAGATTTAGTCGTCTCTGCTCAGAACTGATCACTCATAAATTCGTGCTCGACCCTGGGTAACTCTTCTGAGAGTAAGTGCGGCTCAGTAGGAGGTTAGCTTTGCGAAGAGCAAAGTTGAAATTAACGTAGACGAAAGTCAGGAGGCATCTGTGGGCTAGTCAGGGCTGTGTTTGCATTTTTCCAAAAGTTAGTATAAATTTGATTTTCTTTTTGTGCCTTTTGTTTGTGAATTCTTGTAAACCCCATAGAAGCATAGAAATATAATGATGGCTCGTGTTCCCAAGGAGTGGGCAGTTGGAGTGTGCCCCTTGCGTTTTCTTCTGGTTTCCCATGTGTTCTGTGTCCCGTGGGCCAGGCTGGCATTGGGTACATCAGGCCCTCACCGGGGACCATGTTTGCCTTGTGGAGCCCTCCTGCTGAGATGGGGTCAGTGCAGCAGGTAGGCATGTGTGATCTGTGAGCACTCTGACCGCACCCCCCCCCAACACCCCCTGCAGGTGCTGGAGATGTTCATCCTGGTCTTGCAGCAGTGCCACAAGGAGAACGAAGACAAATGGAAGCGACTCTCCCGGCAGATCGCCGACGTCATCCTCCCGATGTTAGCCAAGCAGCAGGTTTGTCCCCGTCTGCTTCATTCTGTGGAGTCCCTGGGGCACCTTCCTAAGTGGCAAAGATTCCTTTAGGAGATGGCACTTGGGATTGGCATTTCACTGAGTCGTAACAAATTCAGTTTGTGGTCATCCTCAGTGCCACTCAACAGGGAAAGGATTTCATTCATTCTCAGTGATATTCTTGGGTTGCTGTGTCTCCTGCTTCACAAGAGCGGAGCCCACGCCCACCCAGAGCTGCTTGGCCGGAGATTGCCGGCGCCAAGGCAGAGCCAGCCTGTCTCAGTCCAGAGCCGTGTCCTTTCCCATCTGGCTGCCCTGCCTCCCTTGTTCTGCTCAGTCAGGCGTTGGTACTTGAACTTGAGGTGTTTGTTGTCCCTGATCAGCCGTGGTCCATCATTTAAGCAGAACTTCTGTAATCGAGCGATGTGATCAGTTGTTTCCGTAACTACAGTGGAGCGAGGTGATAGCCATGCCGTGGGGCGTGGAGCCCACTTGACACAGCTTCTGAACCATGTCTGCCACTGGGTGTCCAAGGATAGGGTGCCCTGTGCAGGTACAGCAGCACCTTCGTAAATGCGGTGTTGGGGGTGTCCCAGGGTGGCAGGGGATGCCACTGCCAGGAACCTCACCAGTGGTCAGCAGGCCTCTGGGCCTCAAGCGCTTTGGATGCAGCCAGGCGGTACTGTTGGTTCATCCCAATTGTCCCAGTGGAGGAAGCAATTACTCTGGGGGACAGGCAGTGTCCATGACTCTTGGCAGCTGGTGCAAATGTGTAGACGGGATACGGTAGTCATTACTGTCTTCGTAGCTTCAGCCCCATGCTGGGTCCTGATGGACTTGTCATCCAGCAGCCACGTTACAGGGAGGGAGTCTTGACTTCCGGTGACACTGACAGAGGGCAGTTTTGATAAGTTGGTGAATGTGGTGTTTTAACATGGTCTTGGGTTCTATGCTTGTGAATCTGTATTTTTAGAACACTATTCCAGAAACTTTATTCCAGTCTCTCATTTGTCTTGTACACAATCTAAGGAAGGTGGGGCTGGAAGGCATGGTGACTGTGCAGGTGACCCCCGCCCCCGTGAAGCCGTGTGAACCGCCACATGGGGCCCGCTGAGTGGCTTGCACGGGTGCACGCTGCACGCACAGGTGGTGGGAGCCCTTTTCAGTAAGAGCAATAAATAGGGAATGAACAGAGCTGGCGAAAAGCCTGGCCTTGGGGAGTCACAGTTTCACCGGATGGAGGTGGAGGAGATCCACCACAGAAGTAACTCAGTGACGTGTGTGAGACCCCAGACAGCAGGCACTGTGTGGGGTGGGCCAAGGAGAGACAACAGGTGGCAGTGTCTGGGCAGGGCTGTGTTGCTCAGTTTGCGTAAGCTTGACATGGGTAAGAACTTTCTAGGCAGAGAAAATAGCAGTGCAGGCCCTGAGGTGTGGGAGCCTGCCCACTGTGATCAGAGGATGTTGAGAGGCTGTGCGCGTGGAGCAGGGAGGATGGCCAGGGTCTGGGGGGCGTGGACGGCCTCTTGGGCCAGCGTGGAGACTTGGAGGAGCCTGTCAGGGGTTTGGTACAAAGCAGTGGCGTGGTGTGATTTGGGGGCTGAGGATCGCCGCAGGGTGGGACTGAGGGCTGAGCAGGGGCACCGGCCTGTGGCACGGAGGTCGTGGGCCCCAGGGTGGGGAGTGAAGGGGCGAGCAGTAGCCACCTGCCATAGATGGTGCGGAGCAGAGCTGGGAAGTTTGGCCTGGCTTCACGGGGATGGGAGGAGGAGCACTCGTGGATGATGGGCCTCCCATCTGCCGAGGTGGGGGGATGAGGAGGAGAGATCCTGGTCTGGGTGTGTGTGGCCAGCAACCTGGGAGGCACTCTGTGGAGGCTGGGTTGGCGTTTGGATGCACGAGTCTGCAGGTGTCAAGATGGAGCTGAGTAGAAGGTGAACACTGGGATGGGAAGAGGTCACCATGGGACCGTGTGTAGCTGGGAAGGAGGGCAAGGTGAGCTTTGAGCTTAGAGGCGGAGCCTGTGGAGGAGGCAGGGAAGGAAGAGCAGGTGAGTGGCAGTGTCGAAGCTAAGAAAGGAAGGCATCTTGTGGAGGAGTTAGCTCTCAGCTGCTCACTGGCTGAGCAAATGAGCTGGGAGCCAACCATGCATTTGGCAGACTGGTGGCCACCGGGGAGCGGTTTGGGTAGGTGGAGGGTGTGGAAGCCTGACTCAGGAGTGATGGGAGAGAGGCCTAGGCAAGAAACAGGCTCTGAGAAGGAATAGAAGCGATGTGGCAGCCAGAGGTGGAAAGAGGTCAGGCAGTTCCTGTGCATACATTGAGGCCAAAGGCGGAGGTTACTGCCCTCATAGGGCTGGGCCTGGCCCTGGCTGTGGGTCCGGTGTATGCCTGCTGAAGACCCAGAAGAGGCAGAGCTGGTGGGGCAGGTGCAGGCCAGGGCGGATGCCAGCAGTGCGGAAGCTCTCCGGTGGCTCTCCTGACCATGGAGGTGGGCCCCTGAGAACAGTGCATCTCTGCAGACAGGTCAGACGGGCTCCCTAGCTAGGGATGTGCTCTGTGGGAAGAGTGGAGCCCGGCAGGAAGGCAGTGCTTCAACACACTGAGGGAGACACTAAGCTCAGAATAGTTTGCATCCATTAAAAACATTAGATTTCAAATCCTGTTGCCTTGGGAGTTCTCCATTCCATTTTTAAGGAAGAAAGCAGAGACGTTCATAACAAATGTTTCAAAATAACTTAAACAAAAACTTCTCTACATGTGTGGATATAGGATTATAGGAACATGGAGAAAGATAAAGAGAAATACAGTTGAACCTTGAACAGCACAGGTTCGAACTGTGCAGACCCACTTACATGTGGATGCTTGTGCATAAGTACAGAACAGTCCATCATCTGTTTCCTCTTCCTTATGATTTTCTTAATCACATTTTGTTCTCTTACTTACTGTATTGTAAGAATGCTGTATGTAATCTGTATGCAAAATATGTGTCAATTAGCTGTTTCTGTTACTGGTTAGTTTCTTGTCGTCAGTAAGCTAGTAGTAGTTCGTTTGGGGAAGCCGATGTTACACAGGAATGTTCAGCTCTGTGGGGGTGGGTGCCTCTGACCCCCATGTTGCTCAAAAGTCAGCTGTACACCTGTTTATTAACTTTTGGTCTAATCAGCTGAGTAGGAATGGGGTGCAGATAAAGCGAAGAAAGGAAAAGAGTGTGTGTGATTTCCCTATTGGTAAATTCTGTGTGTGTATAGAGAGGCGTGAGAGACGGTCCGGGAGTGTGGGTGGTGCTCATATCAAGTGCTGGGATTCCAGCTGGTTTTTCCATACTGTTAAATGTTTCAATCTTTTACAGAAAATGTACATTGTTTATATAATAAAAATTTAAATGAAAAGATTTCCCTTGTGGGAAAAATGTAGCTGCTACAGTGTTCTAAAAACTGTGTGCCTGGTTCCCTACTAAGGATGCTTTTAAAGGCAGGGGTGGTAAGTCTTGGATGGTCAAGGTCATCTGGCCTAGAGGTGCCTAACTTGACGTAGAAATGTTAACATTTTTTTGGCTTTGTGATGTTTAATTGCAACAGATGCACATTGATTCTCATGAAGCCCTTGGAGTGTTAAATACTTTATTTGAGATTCTGGCCCCTTCCTCCCTCCGTCCTGTGGACATGCTATTACGGAGTATGTTTGTCACTCCAGATACAATGGTGAGTGTCTTGCCTTGTGGTGGCCCCTTCGATGTGTGACTGTGCAGTCCAGCGTTCATCAGAGTTAGGTGGGAACTCGGGCCGGCAGGGTGGGGCCTGGGAATTTGCATTTTAAACAGGTTCCCAGATGGTATTGATGCTGCTTATCTGGGACCACATTTTGAAACTGATGATAATTTATTGGCTTTATTGATAGAATGGTAAAATAGGGATAATTTTCATCCATGAGACTGGCACTCAGGAAAAATGTGATTCTCTCGTTTGTTTTTATTGTGATACTAGCTTTATGGTAAGTTTTTTTTTTTTTTTTAGTTCTCTTTTTATTTTAACTGTCACTTATTTTCTGTCTTTTAGGCATCTGTGAGCACTGTTCAACTGTGGATCTCAGGAATCCTAGCCATTTTGAGGGTTCTGATTTCCCAGTCAACTGAAGATATTGTTCTCTCTCGTATTCAGGAGCTCTCCTTCTCCCCATATTTAATCTCCTGTCCAGTAATTAATAGGTTAAGAGACGGGGACAGTACTTCAACACCGGAAGAACACAGTGAAGGGAGGCAAATCAAGAGTTTGCCGGAGGAAACGTTTTCAAGGTATGCTGTCTATCCAAGCCTTTACCCATCCCATGGCCTTTAGGAAGTCACATTTTGTGAACAGTAAGTCTGTAGTAGCTCCTGGTCTTGCTTCAGTGCTGTAAGTAGGGGTAAAGTAGTCTGCGTGGGTATGCTTTCTATCCCCGACCTGCCTCATCTGTGCCACTGGGTTCATGTCTCTTAGAGTTCAGTCACATCCCGTCCCATATCCTTGTTAAGGACCACACAGTGGCTCGCCATGGCAGTGCAGGCTGAGGCCAGCCTGACCTAGGTGCCAGCAGTAAGGATGTGTGTTGTGTTGCCTGCAAAGAATTTAAAAATCTCTGAAAACCAACTAAAAGTCTCATTTTTATTCTCATGTGTGCGGGCCATTCTAAACAATCAGTAATAAAATCTTTCCTCCTGTCAGGGTGACTGTTTCCACTGTGTTCCCCTTGGTGTACTTGTGGTGGCAAATTGTGTCTATCCTCACAAATTATTTGGAAGCTCCTTGAGGGCAGATCAGAAGTCACGCCCAGTAAATGCTTATTGCCTACACAAGTGTCCGGATCCGGGGCACTCAGTGAGGTAGAGCTGGTGGGATGTCCCATGAGTGTGGTTAATGTGGCCGTGCTCCTTCCAGGCGGGCCCACGTAACATCCATTCAGCCTTCCGTTTATTGGTCATTGGTGGGGGTGCCTGTGCATTTGTGGAGAGAAATCCAGTAAACCTGCCCAACACCCTTTTGTTTGCAGATTCAGCCAGGTAGCCTGTGGCTTCCTCTGCCGCAGTTAAGCAGAGGGCTAAAATGGATCATGCACTAAATTCCTACGTGGATTGTTGTCTTGGACTTCTGTGATGCTTCATGGTTTTCAGGGCTTTAAACTAACAGCCCTGCAGGTGATATGTTTACAGCCATCTCATAAGTGAGGCAGGTAATATAGTGAGGCAGGTAATACAGACTTAATACAAAGAGATGGTATTAAATGTTGCACTTTGCTCCAGCTCTGTCTACCATACGTATGTATTTTTACAGTAGACCTCATGTAAGTGCCATAAAACAGTCACCTAATTGATGTCAGACTTTTCCCTTTCTTTGAAGGTTTCTACTACAACTAGTTGGCATTCTTTTGGAGGATATTGTTACAAAGCAGCTCAAAGTGGAAATGAGTGAACAGCAACATACTTTCTATTGTCAAGAGCTAGGCACGCTGCTGATGTGTCTGATTCACATCTTCAAGTCTGGTAGGTGCTTCAGACTGGTCTTCACAGAGCATCTGTTTGTTCTGCATCCTGTACTGTATGCTCTCAGAGGTAGGGACTTTGCTGCCCGGTGTAAGCTCTGTGGTGCGTAATGTGCATTTGAGAAGGTTTTGTTAGGGCACCTGGGTGGCTCAGTCGGTTAAGCATCTGCTTTTGGCTTGGGTCATGATCCCAGGGTCCTGGGATGGAGCCCCACGTCAGCCTCCCTGCTCAGTGGGGAGCCTGCTCCCCCCATCCCCGCTCATGCTGTGTCTCTCTCTCTTAAATAAATAAATAAAAATCTTAAAAAGTCATACTATTTTTAAAAAATTGAAAATGTTTTATTGGTGAGAAGAAGTAAACCTGAGGGCTTCCTCCTCTCTTCAACATTTGGAAGCCCAAGATATTTTTGTACTTTCACATGTGATTGTGAATTTAAAAGGACAGTGAACCCAAGAGAGGAGTCACAAGAAGGCAGCCTTGCAGCATGCATAGGAAGCACGAAGTCCATATTAGGACAGTCAGTGCTTTCTAAAGAGGAATGAGTGTTCTTGAGAAGAATGCCTTGGCTTGGATTAAATGGGTGAGAAGCTGGAAGACTTTAGTTACGGGCTATAGCTTGCTCTTCTTTCAGCAGGAAAAGTGAGAGGCAGTTCTGATCTCCAGGAAAAACAAACAGCAAGGAAGTCATGGTCCAAATACAAAGCAAACCAAAGCATGGTGTGATTTTCAACAATCAATCTGTTTGAAAGCCTTGACTTTAAGAAGCTGCTTTAAGTGGCTCAGGGGTCGTGACCAAGGACATATAGGAAATGTTGTTCATGTTTCTTGACTTTGTGGGAAACTATATTCACATAATTATAAATGCTGTTTGATTTTTCAATTGAGTTTTTAAGTCAATGTGTGAATAAAACATTGAAGACTTACTTAATTTTGGTTTCAGAACAGAATGAAAATGTTTTTATTTCCAAGAAAAATAAAAGGGAAACTAACCAACTTAATTTGGGAGTGGAAGATAGAGAAGAAGGTGGAGGGACGGAAGGGTCACTAATCTCATCTTGCATTGTGGGGATTATACAGTCCTATCTAAAGTTGACACAACAGGAAATAGAGGCTACAGAGGTAACTAAATAGGACAAAAATGGAACTTAAATGGATAGGTGGCATGAATGAGGTACATGTCATCTCTAATAGGGTAGAGTCTGGAACCGTCACTCAGCAGGACCCTGTCCTATGCTAGAACAAGAAAAGGAACGACTGCTTAGAGTTCCCGGAAGTGCAGAGGTCACTGTTCTCGTTAGGTATGATGACCTCAGGCGCTTTGATTCTGTTGCCCTGTCGAGTATTTCCATGTTTCAGCTCTGATCTGTGTTGGCTCTATTCTCTGGTGGGCTCCTTCCCCATGGCAGAAAGGATGACCCCCGGGCACTTGTGGTCTGAACCCCAGCGTGAGTCCTGTGAGTTCTGGGTGCTGTGGCCTACGTGGGCCCGGTGAGATATCGGGCAGCACCCACTGAGAGGGAGCGAGGGCCACTTCCTCATGAGGAAGGCAAGAGGAACAGATAGAATAATAGATGGACTGCTACAGCTGATAAAGTTTTGTCAGATTGAACTTCGGAGGTGACTGTCAGAACTAGAAGCAGGACAGCAGTTGCCTGAAAAGGTGTGGGGCAGGGCATTTGTAAAATCAGAAGCCCCTCTCTATTATTGGACTTTTAAGTCGTGTCCATATTACTTGAGTACAAATGAAAACACGCACACGCACCAAGTAGGTCCCACGGGAAGGACACTATGCTCATCTCCAGCCTCTCTTCGCTTGGCAAAGAGGCAGCAGGTGAGCCTGCCGCAGGCCATGCGCCGGGGCTGTGGTGCTCAGGAGGGCTGGTGTGCCTCTTGCTTTCGTGGGGCTCACAGGCCAGTGGGGAGGATGATACACAGGCAGGGACTCTTGAGTCTGGAAGTTTCCTGTGAAGGAAGCAAGTAGCGCAGCGATAGGCAGAATGGGGGTGGGGAGGGAGGACAGGGTCCCTGGGAGGCGATGTTAAGCTAAGGCCCAAAGTTGAGACACCATGCTCCACCAAATGGCTGCTGAGAGCGCACGGGCGAGGGTCAGAGGGGTGAGGGTCAGAGGGCGACCAGGGAGGCGGGCAGGGGTGGGGGGCACGGAGAAGGAGGCGTCTTCGTGGCTGCTCATTTAATTGCTATTGCCCTTGGACAGGGGCATGGCCAGAATTTAATTATCAAGTGGACTCAAGAGCTTCAAGCCCTCCTCATTAGTAATATGGGAAGAATATTTGTTCTGAAGAACTTTTGATTTATGTTTCACTGACGCACTGTAATAAGTTTAAAGTTGAGGAAAGACTTAAGCTACATGAATAATGGGTCATTTGTAGTATGTCGGTCATTCTGATACTTGGCCGCTGACTGGTCTGGATCTGATAGCAGAAGGACACCGTCATCTCTAAGGGCTGCTTGCTTCCTTCTTTGGACAGGGGTGACCTCCTGCGTATCCCGTGGAGTTCTGTGCCGTTCCAGGCGCACACGGACTCACCCCCTTGCCTCCTCCTGTTCCTCAGCTCAGATATCAGGGGAAGCGTGTGTGGTCCACGGCAGCACTGTCCACGAGGGCTGCCTGCCTTGTGGGAACGTTCTGTGTCTGCCGTAGTTCAGTTTCCTCCAGCCACGTGTGGTTTTGGGCACTTGGAATGTGGCTAGGGTGGATTAAGGAGCTACTTTTTAATTTTATTTATTTTAATTGACTTAAATTTGAATGGCCCCGTGTGACCAGTGGTCATTGCATCAGACAGGACAGGGTATGGGGGCAGAGCTCAGGCCTTGGTACTGGCCACGTGGCCACATGGGCTTTGCGCAGTGTCTGTTCCTGCTGTTGTGTGGTTCAGTGTTTGCAGAGAAGAAGGTGTCTGTGTTTCTGAGCATCTGTCTCCATGTCGTTTATTTTGACCACATTTCCTCTAATGATACTAGGGGGAAGAATTCCTGTGTTTGATTTTGAGGTAAGAGTTTAAGTAAATCATCTTGTACTTCTATGTTAAAGAGGTACATAGAACATACAAAGTTGGTGATTTTTATTTATGCTTTGCCTTAAAAAAAGGCAGTGAATTCCAGCCCTCCACTGAAAATTACCATCTTCAAGAACAGTTCTTCTTGCAGCAGTAAGATTGGCCTTGGTTCAGACTTGGGCAAAGACAAGGATGGCCACCCTGCCGGGAATCACAGTGTTCACGATGGTACCCCCGCTTCGTCCTTAGGACAACTCTGCGAAATAGCCCCCCTTTCCACTGAAGAGAGGGTTCAGGCTCCAGAAGGTCCTGTGATAAAACCGAGATTGCAAACCAGCCATTGTTTCTCGCCCTTTGTTCGTTCTTTTACGCCACACCGCTGCTCGGTTGCTCGTGGTGCGGGCGGTGGCTCGCGTGTGCAGAGCACTTCCTGAGTGACGTGGGGCTGCCACTTGCAGCCCTGCTTCCTGCGCTCCTGGTCTCCGGGAGCCTTCCTGGCTCAGGTGCTCATCTGTGCTTTATCACTGTCACTTGGCCCCAGGCCCTGTCCCTTCTCCCAGGTCCCGACTCTCCTGGCTTCTCTCGCCTCCCAGTCATGTCAGACATCATCCGGGCTATGGTCCCTGCCTTCTTCCTATCTCAGCCTGTGGTCGCTGCTCAGAAGACAGGGAGGGGAGACCTTGCCCCGCACTTCTCCCGTCCAGGACCAGTACCCATGCTCCCCACCTGTTAATTCAGGTCATGGAGCGATTGTAACAAGGGGACAGCAGCATTTCGGTGGTTTACCACAGCAGAGGGCTGGTCTTGTATCTGTGCCCATGCAGGAGGCTGTTCCTGGTCCCTGCTGGCTCTTCTCCATGTGAAGATTGGAGCCCAGGCCTCTCTCCTTCCTGGGACTCAGCTGCCTGGGGCAAAGCACCCTGGCCTTGCTGGTTGAGGAGGGGAGGGAAGGGAGAAGAGGCTTCGTCGCCTTGGGCTGAAAGTGACCCACATCCCTTTTGCTTGTGTTTCTGTGGTGTAGCTCTTGGCAGCCCCCACCCAAAGGCTCGTTCACCCCAGTGGGTGACTGCTTCCCCGCGACAGCCCTGTGGGCGGGGGGACAGAGCTTCGGGGCAGAGCCATAGGGATGACATCCAGGAGTTTCCAGGGGATGGATAGCCAAGGCGGGCGTCATAGCAGCATTAGCTGTGCCATCAGCCATCTGCCAAGGGCACCGGGTGGGCCAGGGGGCTTTCTAGAGCCTTCGCTGCTCCGTGGGCATCCCCACCATCCCTGTGCTCTGCCGGTGGGGTGGAGCATCTCCACAGGTGTTGCCCACACCCCTCCCTCACCTGGGGGTTGGCTTCTCAAGACCAGGAGGCGCAGCCCTGTGGCCCTTCCTTCCATTCCCCCGGTGTCTGCTCTTGCCCTGATCACCTCCTGCCAGTTTGCGTCTTGAGTCTTCCCTGAGCATGCTCACTAGTCCCCATTGCGCTGGGGAGCAGCACGCACGTTGGGCTTTCCACTTGGCCTGCAGCCGTGCAGATCAGCCCGTCTCTAATGGGGAACAACCCATCCTGTCTTACTGTCCTTGCTCTGCGGCTTCCTTTGTTCTCTTGCCCACGTTTACTACATGGCTTTTCAAAGTCAGTGTCTCTGGAGTTTATTCCTGTTGTTTCTCAAGCTGGTCTTTCCCTCTGGATTCTCCCCCCGTAGCCCTTTGACCAGGAGTGGCATGCGAGGCCCCATGTGCTCTGTCCTGCGTCCTCACCTTGAGGCACCAGGCCTGAGCATGGGGACTGAGCCTCTCACCGCTTGGCTTGATCATCTTTTTTTCCCAGCCTCCTAGTTACATGCATCCCTGCCTTCTGTCTGCCCAACCCCGGCTTTCCCGATGTAGAACTGAGCACAGAATGCTGTGTTGCCGAAGGGGCACAACAGGGTGAGGTGATGTGTGAGCTTGTTGTGGAATGATCTCCACAGTAAGCTCAGGTACCGTCCATCCCTCACTTAGGTAGACATCTTTTTCCTTAGATGAGAACTTTGAAGATCCGCTCTTTCAGCAACGTTCAAGAACATCATAGAGCAGAGTTAACTATGGTCATCGTGTTGTACCTGACAGCTCAGAACTTACACCTGGAAATTTGTGCTCTTGACCTCCTTCTCTCCGTTCCCCCACCCCTCACCCTGGGCTCTGGCAGCCACCAGTCTGTTCTCTGCATCAGAGTTGGGTGTTTTGAGATTCCCCATGTACGTGAGATCACGCAGTATTTGCCCTTTTTTGTCTGACTTATTTCCTGTAACATAATGCCCTCGGGGTCTGTCCATGTTGTCAGAAATGGCAGGATTTCCTTCCTTTTTTATGGCTAAGTAATATTCCATTGTGTATGTACACCCATCTTTATCCATTCATATGCTGTTGGACACTTACGTTGTCTCCGTGTCTTGCTATTATACATGGGGATGCATTTGTTTCCGTCAGGTAAATGCTCAGTAGCAGGATTGCTGGATCACGTGGTGGTTCTGTTTTTTAACTTTCTGCGGAAGCTCCACACTGTTTATCACCACGGCTGCCCCAGTTTGTGTGCCGACCAGTAGCGCACAAGGGTCCCCCTTCCTCCATGTCCTCGCCAGCACTTGCCTTTATGATCCTAGCTTTTCTAGCAGGTGGGGGGTGGTATCTCGCTACAGTTTAGATTCCCACTTCCCTGATGAAATGCCCATCATCTTTCCGTGTGCCTTTGGGGCATCTGTGTGTCTTCTTTGGAAAAATGTCTGTGTAGGTCTTTTGCTCACTTATAATTGGATTCTTTAGGGGTTTTTTTTTTTGCTATTGAGTTGTATGAGTTCTTTAGATATTTTGGATACTAGCCTCTTGTCAGATATATAATTTATCGGTATTCGGTTCCGTGGGTTGTTTTTTCATTTCATTGGTCATTTCCTCTGCTGTGCAGAAGCTTTCAGTTGGAGGCAGTCCCCCCTGTTCATCTTTCCTTCTGTTGCTGGTGGTTTAGGTGACACACCCAGACAAATTGTTGCCAGTACCCAGGTCAGAAGTCTTGCTCTCTGCTTTCTTCAAGGTGCTCTGTGCTTTCAGGTTCCACATTTAAGTCTCACTGATGGCGAGGTACTTGCTGTTATTGAAGGAAGGGGTCCAGTTTTATTCTTTTGTCAGTGAATATCCAGTTTTCCTAACACCGTTTATTGAAGAGAAGTCTTTTCTTCATCATCGAGTATTCTCTGTCCTGGTTTCCATGCTGATCTCTGTTCTCTCTCTACCGCTGTCTCTGCCTCTGTCCCTCTCCCTGTCTCTGTCCCCCTCCTCTCACTCAATAGAATTGTCCCCTTGGTGGCCTGGTCCAGTTGTTGCTGCAGAGACAACTCGTCACTGGCTGCAGAGCCTAGGTCACTTCATTGACCTGGCTGCCTTGGGCTCTCATGTCCATTCTCCTTCTAGCCTGTGACTTGGTGTCTTGCCAGCCCCTCACACTCATGATAAAAATTGAACTCCTCACCTGGCATGGCCTTCCAACTCTGGCTTCTTCTGGCCTCCCAACTCTAGCTTCTTCTGGCCAATGTGCTCCACACTATCGTGGATGTTCAAACCCTAGCGTCGCTGTGGGGACACCTGGGTGGTTCAGTCAGTTGGGTGGCTGCCTTTGGCTCAGGTCTTGATCCCAGGGTCCTGGGACCGAGCCCTCCATCGGGCTCCCTGCTCAGCGGGGAGTCTGCTTCTCCCTCTCCCTCTGGCTGCTGCTCTGCCTACTTGTGATCTCTCTCTAATAAATAAATAAAATTTTTAAAAACAAAACAGCATCGCTGTGGACTCCCTGCCCCAGTGAACCACCTGACTTCTCGCTGCTCTTGTGGCCTCTCCAGAGGCCATGCGACCATTCCTCACAGCCCCCCAGCAGCAGCCCTGCTTGCTGGTCCTTGCTTTGCCCAGCGCCCTACTGAGCACTTCACTCCGGTTTTACTCTTGGATCCTATTGCAGCCCTGTGCGTAGCTACTGCTCTTCGTTCCATTTTGCAGGTGAGAAACCTGAGACCCCAGATAATGTACTGCTAGGGCCAGGTAAATGGTAGAGCCACAGCTCTGACCATGGTTTTCCGTCCTGTTGAGTAATACCCCACAGCAGCACTCTGTCATTCCCTCTGCTCTGTGGCCTGGCTCCCCATTCCTCCACGGCAGCACCTGCCTCTTCCCTTGGGTCCATTGGCCCTACAAGGAGCCCACACAGTAATGGGGGGCACAGAGAAGAACCAGGCCCAGGCTGGGTGGGCCAGAGGTGGGTGATGCTGTCCGCACAGCACCCAGAGAAGAACCTGGATATGGGGCCAGAGACCAGGCGAGCAGTGGACATCTTCTCATTGGAACTACTGTTCTGAATATGTGTGTTCTGCTCCCTGGTTATCCCAGGAGGCCATCCTGGTGGTGTGGGCCGTGACTGTCCTACTTTTGTTAGCTCTCTTTCTCTGCCTCAGGTCAGAGGCGGTCACAAAGTAGTAGGGAATAGGTCTGTCGTCTGTCTTTGCCTCTGTTAGGACCCCTTTGCATTTGGGATGTGTTGAAACCTAAATCAGAAATAAGATTCTGACTTCCCAGCTGTGGTGCCAGGAGGGTGAAGATGCAGAGGGCGGGGAGCCCTCGGCCTGCTCTCATCCATGCCCTGTCTTTCCTGATGTGCTGTGCAGCATGTGTCTGTCTCGGGGTTCTCGCAGTGAGGGCCAGCCATCGTGATGCTGTGGCCGGTGATGGAAGAGGCGTGTTGAGCTGACTTTTTATTGATCCAAAGGAAGGGATAGAAGGAAATGGTGAATTCCTGGAAGGGATTTGTCCAAGCCCCTAGGAGGATGACACAGGCTGTGGGCAGAATGCTGTTGGGTATGCCCCTGACGTGCCGAAGACGAGTGTGGCTGGCTGATTGTGGGCTTGCGCTTCCTTGGGCCGCCCTGCACTGGGCGCACAGAGCGCATGGCCCTCTGCTCTCAGACGGTGGCCCGCGGACTGTGAGCTGGGGCCTGGTGGGCCGCACTGCCTGCCTTCTTCCTCTGGCACATGCTGTGGCCCACGAGGCCCCTCGTACTTCTTTGGAAGCCAAGGAAATGTTTGTTACAGCAGGAGGAGTGTGTGGAGAGGCTCCCGCCAGAGAGAACCAGCCCTATGGAGGCCTTACTGTCCCGGGGGCTGAGTGTGGGCTGCCTGCTCTCCATGGAGTTGGGTCCCCTGTCACATGCGGGCA
The DNA here is from genome assembly GCF_963455335.1 of Martes martes. Taxonomy (NCBI): domain Eukaryota; kingdom Metazoa; phylum Chordata; class Mammalia; order Carnivora; family Mustelidae; genus Martes; species Martes martes. The sequence goes on from NC_137889.1 coordinate 141,021,068, forward strand.
TGCCCCTTGGCGTGGAGCTCCTGAACAGTTTGCTAACGGCAGTAGGGAGAGTACCCGGGAGAGTGAGAATGTTAGTGTCCTTGGCTGCTCCATTAGATAAGCAGCCTATCTGGCTTTTGCTTCGAAAGCCTGATTTTCTAAGTGCCAAATGCTTTGAATGTGTGAGTGTAGGAAAGAGCCGAGGGTGTATCTTTTTCTGGAAGATCTTCCTGTGGACACAACGAGCAGCAAAGATGTTGCCCTCTTAGTTCTCCTTCTGGTTTGTTTGTAGGAATGTTCCGGAGAATCACAGCCGCTGCCTCCAGACTCTTCACGGTAGACAGCGCCGATGGCAGTTTCTACGGCCTGGAGAGGCTGAACGCGCGGGTGCGTGCCATGGTGCCCACGCACCCGGCCCTGGTGCTGCTCTGGTGCCAGATCCTGCTGCTGGTCAGCCACACCGACTACCGCTGGTGGGCAGAGGTGCAGCAGACCCCCAGGTACGTCTGACCTGTGGCCTGAAGGCCAGCCCGCTCTCACACTGGGGCAGCCCAAGCTCTGGCTCCAATTCCTCGAGGCTTCGTGCAGACTGTGCCGCGGCTTTGCCTTCCTCCCGTGGGTGCTGCACAGCAGGGGAGATGTGGTCGGGCTGAAGGCACTCGGTATGGCCGCGGCTTTCCAAGTACAGTTTCTGTGACAATCTCTTTGACACGGCTTCTCTTGAGGGTCGTTCTTGTCATGCTATGTCCCTCCTGCTAGGCTCTCGTCCTTAAATTGCTTCCAGAGCCAGACATGTTGCAACATCTTAACTTCATTATAAGTTAAATGTGGTTCTGGTTATTCTTAGATAATGAAGTAATTACTGAGCAGCATTTCAAAACTGCTTGGAAATACACAATTTTTCATCATTCACAAAGACTCGTGAAGTATCTGATTGGGGGTGACCCCCTTTATGCAAAAAGTTTTTAGGGTTCAGCCTTTATTTCTGGGCACTGTCCTGCTCAGACCTTAACACGCATGTGGGAATAGAACCTTTGATGCCCTTCCGCTGAGCTGAGTCCTCAGTGCCAGGTTTCTGGAAGGCTCGAGAGCCCATGGTGAGGAGAGAAGGCCAGAGCAGCAGGGCGGGGGTCAGCTAGTTTCTGCTCATTGTGGAAAGGCTGAGCTGTGTGAGGCCTGGGGGCCTAGCTGGGCCACTCCATTGCTTTCAGCTGGAAAACCCAGTGTTAGTAGGCATCTTTCAATGTCTGTGCTATATGCTGTGGTATGTGCAAAGAAAAATAATATGTGTTTTTTCCTCTCCACGTGGTTACAGTTTAGTTGGGGGAGACAGACCAGTGAGAACATTGGAAATGCTTCGAGAACATGACGTCCTGTGAGAGTCAGGAACAGAAACGAGTGTCTGCTTTAGTGCTTTTTTGCTGTACATATAAATCCCCCAGTGAGCTTATTAAAATCGGGTTCTGGTTCAGCAGATCATTACTTGGACCTGGGACTCTGCCTTTCTGCTAGGGTCCCGGGTACTGCCAGTGCTCTGGTCCATGGAACCCAGGAATCCAGGCCAGGCCCCGAGTCCCTAGGGACTGTGCCTCAGAGCCACTGGGGGTTTGTTCCAGGGACCAGGACTGCGCCCAGCTCACTACTGGACCTGGCAGCTGGGTACCTTAGGAATTAGGATCCTGGGCTTTTGTGTTCTCACAGTCTCCCCAGGAAACTCCCCTGGTCACCCGAGGTTGAGTTGTGTGGGGAGGACTTGGTGGGCTGGGGCTTGAGTTAGCCGCTGACGCTAGCAGGCATGTGCAGGTGGACAGAAGGTGAGAAATCGTCTTTCACCCCATGGGTGTGTGAGTCACTGAGTTTCCTTCCCCCTTCCACCTCCCCTCTACTTCTCCCACCTTCTCTTCCTCCTCCTTCTTGTCCTCCTTTTGTTGGCTGATGGGTGGTGAGGGCAGAGGGACCTAGAGTGGGGTCAAGAGGAAGTGGGAGGGTGGACCCCAGTCTGATTAGGAAGGGCTTTCCACAGATCTGGGGGTAAAACATCCAGAAAGAACACTATTGGGATAATGGAAGGAATTTGAATGTGAGTTCTAGGAGACCTGTTTTGTGGTGATGAGTTCTCAGGGACTGCTGCTGAAGTACTTTGGGGTGAAGTGTCTTCACCCACGTGAATACTCTCAGGTGGTGCAGGCCAGAAAGTGTACATATGTGTGAGTGCACATGTGGCATGTGCTTGTGTATGTGCAGAGTACATGCGTGTGTGTAGAGTATGTGCGTATGTGTGAGTGCATATGTGTGGGGTGTGCACATGTGTATAGAGTGTGGGCATGTGTGGAGCATGTGTGTATATGTATGTGGAGCATGTGTGTAGAGCCGTACGTGTGAGTGCATGTGTGGGGTGTGCATGTGTGCGTGAAGGTGGCAACATAGTGGTTGAATCTAGGTGAAGAGGGTGTGACATCATCGAATTCATCTTTCAGCTTTTCTCTTGGCTTCAAAGTTTTCCAAGTAAAAGTTGAGGAAGAGGGATCACAGAAGCAGGCACATTTTGGAGCACACAGCTCTGGATAGTCCCCAGGAGGAGGTTTGCTCTGGAGGAGAGGACATGTGGGAGATGGGGCGCAAGGCCCTCACTGAAACGCGGTGCCCGGGAGCTTTCCCTGCATGCCCTCGGAGCAGCTGCAGAGGCTTCTCGGGGTCCCCGTTTGCATTTCACTGCTTGCGAGTAAAGGCGGTCACGTTTTCGTGTGCTTATTGGCTGTTTGTGGATCTTCTGTTGTAAAGCATATGTTCAGATACTCGCCGGTTGTTTGAAATTAGGCTGTTTGCTATCTTGTTGAGTTGTAAGTTCTTTATATATTCTGGATCTAAGTAAATGTTTTTTCTCGATTTGTGGTTTGCCATTTTATTTTTTTAATGGTTTCTTTTCAAGAGCAGAATTTTTAAGTTTTTATTAAAACAAGTGCATCAGTTTTTCTTTTTCATTCTTTTTCTGTTCAATCCAAGAAATGTTTGCCTACCCCAGGGTCGCGATTTTCCTCTATGGTTTCTCCCGGAAATTGTGTAGCTTTGCCGTTTACCATTCTGAATTAATTTTTGTGGGTGACAAAGCATGAGGGTAAAGAGTGCTCTCCCCACCCCACCCCCTGAAGGGTGGTTCTTTCACTGTTTTTTGTGAAAAGACTGCACTTTCTCTCGTGAGTTCCCTGGGCACTTTCTCAGTACACGATGCAGTTTAGATGCACGGACCTGCCTGTGGGCTCCACTCACGCCCCTCAACCGGCACCTCCCCTGCTGACACAGTGTTGTCGCCTCGGCTGCCCTGCCAGGTCCTCCGCTCTCTTGACTTCCAAAATAGTTTTGGCTCCTGTAGGTTCTTTGCGTTTCCATGACACATTTTAGAGTCGGCTTGGCAGTATCCACAAGAGCCCGCTGGCTCGTGGCTGGTCTGGGACAGAGGGAGCACTGGCATCCAGCGTCCAGACGCTCAGTCTTCCAGCATGGTCTCTCTTCGGGTATTTCAGTCTCACATTTGCCACAACAGCATCTCGTAGTGTGTCGTGTGCAAGCATTTCTCGTATTTAATGCATTTCATGTTTTGGAATGCTGTTTAAATGGTACCGTGGTGTGCTGCTGGCTTGTAGAAGTGCGGCTGGTATTGTCCTGACCTCCTATCCTGAGAGCTGGCCTGGCTCACGCAGCGGCCCCAGGATGCTTTCCGTGGGCTCTGGATGGTGCTCTGTGACCACATGAGTATCATCCCCAGGTCAGACTTCCTTTCTTCCTTCCCCACCTGTGTTCCTCTTTTTTGTCTTTTCTGTCTCAGGACACTGACCAGGCCCTCCCTACAGGACTGGCCTCCATTTTTCTGTATCTGGAGACTCAGTAAATAGATGCGGTCCCACTCGACAGTGACCTCCCCAGCTCGGAGGCAGGCTCTCAGGCGAGTGGAGAGGCCGTGCTCTGGCCACTTCTTGTTTGGGGGGGCTCTGTCTTCACTGATTTGTTTCCAGTCTGCCTGGCCTTCTGGTGGCCTGTTATGGTCTTGCATGTGCCATGGCACTGGGGGTGTGGCATGGCCCCCTGGATTTGGGGCATTCATTCCCCGTCAGTGTCTGGCTGCATCTGTCCTGAGGTCTCTAGGGCTGCCCACTACAAGCTAGGACTCAGTTTGGATTGACATGGGTTGACATTCAAATTGAATTGCAGGCTCTGCCCCCTCCCCCGCAGAGGCTCCCCTGTAGCTGTACCATCGTGAAATGGGGGCTGGCCGGAGGGCTGAGAAGAGGAGATGTTTCTGTTGGTGGGTTTTTCATTGACCTATGACTTAAATGCTATACGGAAACACACTCTTTTGTACCAAATACTGTCAGGTGAACACCGCCATAGTCACAACATAGGATCTTTCTATAACTTCAGAAGGTCCCCTTTGTCCTCTGTGGTCACCCTCGGCCCCCTGCCCCCCAGTCATTGGTCTGTGCTCCATTCCTGTGTTCAGCCTGTTGCAGAATGCCGTATGGATCGAGTTCTGCAGTCTGTAGCTTTTTTTGAGTCTGGCTTTGTCACTTAGCGCAGGAGATATAAAGCTCATTTATGGCCTTGGACGGCTCAGTGGTGCGTTCTTCGGACCAGTGAATAGTATTCCATTGTAAGGATAATAGTCGTGGGCGCATCCACTCACCAGCTGAGAAAAGGGAAATTGCAGTTGGAGCATTTTTTTTAACTTGCAGACTATTTTATACCAATTCTCTTGTAAATTTTGAGGTGTTGTAGGAAAAGTTGAAACATTTCAGAATATTCTTGTCCTCAAGTGACCTCTGTCCCTGCTAAGCCTCAGCAGAGATGCACAGGCTCTTTGTCGCTGAGGAAGGGGTATCATCCCCAGTTAGGCTCTGCAGTCAGGGGCTGTTCACAGGTGTGGCGACATGTGCGTCTGAGGGCTTGTGGCAGCATCGGGGATTCCCAAGATTGTAATCGCATCGACTGAGAAGTGAAGTAACCTTCGCAAGTGGGGAGCGAGTTTTGCAGAAGTGCTCTCCGGCAGTGGTGTAGCGGCACGTCCTCAGTGGGCCGGTGAGGGTGGCAGCATCTCGCCATTCGTCCTGTGGTCAAGTCCGGCTGCATGAGGGCTCTGTCCCGGCAGAGCACGGCAATCACACAGATCTGCGCTGGGAATCGCAGATGGTCAGGGGGAGCCTGGTGCCTGAGCACCAGTGGAAAGCGCAGCTTCATGGCAGATTCTGCCTTAAGTCGAGCATTGGACTGTTCACCCGTGAGATCTCCATGTTCTTGGGACACCCACACGTGCTTTGCCACGGTTCAGAAGTCGGTCGCTAAGGGTGTGTAGCAGGGCTGAAACCCTGTCTGCTCTAGAGCGGGAACTGAGCTTCTAGTCGTCTTCTGCTTTGAAGATAAGCTTGTTTTCATCCCGGAAACATGGTCAGTGCGTCTGTTGCTCCTTACAGGAGACGCAGTCTGTCCAGTACGAAGTCACTCAGCCCCCAGATGCCTGGAGAGGAGGAGGACCCTGGTGCGGCCTGCAAGCTTGGGATGTGCAATAGAGAGATAGTGCGAAGGGGAGCTCTCATTCTCTTCTGCGATTATGTCGTAAGTCAGGACACGGGTCCCGGTGGGCAGGGGGCTGGAGAGCCCCAGTGCGGGGGATGCTCCTGCAGACCAACCTCCCGCCGCTGTCGCCTCGGGGCCACAGCTGGTGTCCTGTCCTTCTCCGGCCGGTCACAGATATGGAGGTTTGTCTATGGAAGGTTTCACTCCGCTGTCACTGCCTCGGTGAGCGTGACTTGGAGTGGGGTTCTGCTTTAAACGTCCCATCTGTGTAGAGGAGGTTGGTGCCCATTGTTGCATTTTAAAATGAATTCTTGTTGGAATCATCCATTTTTTAAAAATAACTTTTGTAGAGTTTTTGACCATAAAACTAGCAGCACATTTTAACATAGAAAATTGACAAAAACCAATAAACAAGAAAATACAGCCTCCATGTAACTGCACTATTCAAAAAACCTGTTGTGGGATTTTGGCTGGGATTTGGTGCTTTTTCTCCACTGGTTACAGCATTTGTGTTTCTTTGGCACAAACACGGCGCCATGTTCATACTGTTTTCACACAGCAAAGCGTGTGACGTTCTCAACTGGAAAAGGAAGGGCACTCCTTCTAGCAAGTGGTGGTTGTCATACAGATTTTTTGTTATTTTTTTATTGATACTCATTTTTTTATTAGCATTCTTTATGTTGAACTAGTTTTTCTATCTTGTTTTACTTCTGAGAAATAATTTAGTATAATTGTATAATGTCTTTCACAGAAATGTAAGGAAAATACTAGTTTTTATAAACTAATACTATCAAATTATACCACATGGAAAATATTAATCATTAACCAGATGTCAAAGAATTGGTCTCATTTTATAATTTCTGCCTAGGAGGATTATGAATTAAGATGAAAAGGCAACATACATACTCAAAGATGGATATTTATTTCCTTATAAATCTTAAATTTCTCCCCTTAATGTCCATTTGATTCGTGGAATCTATTCATATTTTGGATTCAGGAATTCTGTCAAAACTGTGGCCGGTAGAGAGAACCCATTTTCCCCACTGGCCTGTCTCAGAGCTGGAGAAGAACTGGGGAGCACTCTCTGTTGGCCAGACCAAAGCCTGGACAGACCAGGCTGTGTCACCTGCTCTCGCGGGTCATCACCCGGGGGCAGGGCAGCACTGCCCCTACTGGTCCTCTGCCGTGGGGTCACCGATCCTTGGCAGGTACCCATGGCGGGTGGGGTCCAACCACCAACCACTTCAGCCCCAGTGGAGGGTAGAAGGTGCCAGAGGCTGTGAGGTCAGTTCCGACCCTGATGATCACTGGTGGTCAGACACTAGATAGCTTCAGTTAGGATTATACTTTGGAATTTGTTTTCCCTTCTCACCTCTTCTGGCCTTTTCTGAGGCATCCACGTCTGTTTTGTCCTTGTCTACTTGAGAACGAGTCTTGTCATTCCTTCTCTGCAGTGTCAGAACCTGCACGATTCAGAGCACCTAACGTGGCTCATCGTGAATCATATCCAGGACCTCATCAGTCTGTCCCACGAGCCTCCTGTGCAGGATTTCATTAGCGCTGTTCACCGGAACTCCGCCGCCAGTGGCCTCTTCATCCAGGCAATTCAGTCCCGCTGCGAAAATCTTTCTACCGTAAGTCTCCCTCGTACCGGCAGAGCCAGTCAGGGGCTTTTTCCCCATCATAAAAATGTACTATTGGAATTTTTAAACCGCTGACTCCAGTTGACCCATCATGTGCTCTTTCTGCTTTCCTGCACCCCCCGCCAGCCGACCACCCTGAAGAAGACACTGCAGTGCTTGGAAGGGATCCACCTCAGCCAGTCAGGTGCCGTGCTGACGCTGTACGTGGACAAGCTGTTGTGCACTCCGTTCCGTGTGCTGGCTCGCATGGTCGACACGCTGGCTTGTCGCCGGGTGGAAATGCTTCTGGCCGCAAATTTACAGGTACCAGAAAAACACTGACACTGATTTTTACTGAGAACTTAGCAGGGCTGGCAGAACCCTTGCCTGGTTTTCTCTTCCCCGGGCAAGTTTTTCACACACCCCTGGGAGAAGCATGTCTGAGGTGCACGAGTCGGTCATTCTTTGTGAGCCCGACAAGAGCACTTCTTGTACTTTCCGCCCGTGTGCCTCTGCTACAACAAACTGTATACTGTGGTCTTTCCCTCTGAAGTGAGCGCAGGGTTATTCTGACTCCTTCCACGGCACACATTTGGCTGATGTGTTGTTGTCTCCTTCAGAGCAGTGCAGCCCAGCTGCCCGCGGAGGAGCTGAGCAGGATCCAGGAGTACCTTCAGAGCAGCGGGCTGGCACAGAGGTAATGCTCCCTCCAGGTCTCCCTTCCTTCTCCATAGAAACACTTATATTTGTAAGGGAATGAACTCAGAATGGGAGACCGATGTGCTTTCTAGACGAGTTCGCTGCGGAAAGGCCCTAATAGAAAACCTTCCTCAATTCAACAAAATGGGCTCTCACTTTATGAAAAGGGAGCTGAATGGGCAGCACCACCTGTCACCTGTGGTGACAGGGACATGCCTGCATCCTGTTGGCTGGCTGAGGCCCGAGCATGTCCAGGTTGCCCGTGTCTACCACCTGTGATACAGGAGAATGGGAGTGACCGGCTTGATCGTAGCCAGGTCAATGCATGTAACTAGCTGCCACGTGAGAGCGGGCGAGTCTGAAAGACGTTACCTGGCTCCTGGCATGCAAAAATGACATCTATGTCTCGTTAAAATGTGATCTCATTCTAGTGTTTGTCACTTCATTCCGCTGCCTAGTCTTTTAGAAGCCTTTATCAGAGATCGTGACATCTATTATCTGTTTGCATGAGTAAATAAAATACATTTTACCTTTGAATTTCACCTTTTTCCCTCCACATGGGGGAGGGTGTGTGCGCGCTCGCAGGAGTGCACGCAGGAGAGCAAGAACAGAGCAGAATTGCCACACGGTAGCTCATTGCCAGCCTCCTTGTTTGGGCGGGCACCCAGCCTGCTCGGCAGCACGCGGTTTGCGTGATTTTCCAGTCTGCTGGGCCCAGTTGTGTTGTGATTTGCATCATGAAGTTGTTGCTCTCATAGCAGATGGTAGAAGGTCAGACTCTTATTTTTTGACTCCAGACTTAGTATTCCGCACAGATGAAGAAGATTATAAATATCTTTTGCCAGATGCGTGCTTCCTCTGTGAAGTGAACACAGATTGGTATACATTGTATCACGTCGGGAGAATCAATGGGAGATTTTGTTTGCTTGGATCTTAGAATAGGTGATCTCTTTTGCATTTGTAAAGAATGCTTTTATTAGCTGTTAAACCATGTATTGCCTGCTACAGTGTTTGAGTCTAAATGAAATGTCTGCAGAACATTTGTGGGGTGTGAACTGTGTTTATTAAAAATAAGCTAGAGCCTGAATTTGCATCATGCCTTGTCTGAGTGTTGTTGAGGCAACTCTGAAGAGAAAGTGTCAAACATGTTGCATCTCGCTTTAAGAAGCCACTGTCACTTCGTAACCTGGGAGACTATGCTCTAACCCCACATGTGATCGGATTCCAGACACCAGAGGCTCTACTCCCTGCTGGACAGGCTTCGTCTTGCCACCGCACCTGGCTCACGTGGCCCTTCTCCTCCGGTCACATCCCACCCGCTGGACGGGGATGGGCCCCTGGCACTGGAGACCGTGGTTCCAGACAAAGTACGTGTCCAGCCCATGTGCATGGGGCATGAGGGGCCCACTCTGCACACCAGCCATTCTTGTGCGTCTTCTACATCTTTGGCAAATCCAGAGCATGTGGCAAGGCAGCTCAGGCAGCAGGACATCCCGGCACCTGGTGCGGTCCCCAGGGGCTCCCAACCTGCCATTCCTCGCCAGCAGTGGACAGGGTCCCATCACTGACAGGATGCCTGAGGCCCAGCCTAGGTCATGAACAGGAACTGTGGGGTGAAAAAGGAAATGCTGGCTTGGCATCTTGGCATCAGGGAGATGGGAGAGTCAGGAAAGCAGTGGCCGTAGCCTGTATAGGGTTGTGCACGTCCACTTGGCCTGTCTGCCTCTCCTTAAATCTGCTGACCTCCTGTGTGGTGACTGCACCTTCCCAAGGACCCTGGTACGTGGTCACGACCCTTGCTACTCACATCTCAGAGCTGGGGACCGTTTGGGGCCTTGGCTGATCCTTGGTACCCTGCTTTCTGGAGGGAGGTCAGTGTAGACATGAGCTTGGAGTTTGGAAATCCATAGTCTGGGCACAGAACGCAGTGCTAGGGTGAAAGCTGCACTGTCCTTGGAGAGAGAGGAGCACTGCAAACACCCCAGTAGAAGACTTTGGGAGCAGCACCAGGCAGAGGGTGGACAGAGGAGGAGGGCACAGAGTGGAGGGCCTGCTGCCCTAGTACTTGACCTGAGTTAGTAGGATACGTGAGTGTTCACCAGGGGAGGGGAGAAGCAGAGGCTGTCCAGGTAGTAACAGCAAGTCCAAGATATAGCCTTTGTAGCGGTTCCCATGGAAAAGGCCAGTGGTTTGGTGAGTGGCCACATCGCCACCTAGAATCCAGCTGGAATCCAGTTTCACAGAAGCTGCATTCTTAGTTCCCAGGAGGCCACTTGTTCCTTCGGTCTAGGGCCACAGGATTTGAGGGGCAGAGGGTAAAGAAACAGCACATATCAGTAGAGTTGAAGCCCCTTAAAAGCCATGCCAAATTTCACTGGGTTATCCACCTTTTTCTTCTTCCCAGGACTGGTACCTGCGTCTAGTCAAATCCCAGTGCTGGACTAGGTCAGATTCTGCGCTGCTGGAAGGGGCAGAACTGGTGAATCGGCTTCCTCCCAGTGACATGAGCACATTCATGATGAACTCGGTATGGCGGAGAACAGCAGAGTGCTGGCAGGGTGCCTGATTTGTTTTATCCTCATGTGACCAGCTTAGGGCATGGGCCACTCACTTTTCTGCCTTAATGGCAGAGACTGATACAGCTGGAGCCTGGGAGACTCCAGTCTAGATGGGACAGGACGCAGGGTATGTCTAATCCAGGTGGGACAGGACGTTATTTCAGCTGCATTAGAATCCAAAAGGAGGTAAACTGTGTCTAATTCAGCTTCCCATGCATTTGAAGAAAGAGGTTCTCTTAGATTGCAGTCTTTTCTCACCGTATGCCCTCATCATCATGAGGATAGGTATGAAAATGGTGTCATGGTAGATGATTTAACTGACCCTCGTGGTACTCTGGAAGTTGATTTTAGTAAGACCCCTTCCATTGTTTTATGTGGTGAGGTCCTCCTGCCCCCACTACTTATGGTGAGGTCCCTGTACCCCTACTTCATCCAGTGAGGCCCACTCCCTGATACCTATGGTGTATGTAACCATTCATGATGTGTAGTTAAGCTTACACCCTACAGATCATGAGGTCCCCATCCCCACCCTTGATGTCGTGCAGGAATGCAGGCTGGGAGGCCTTGCAGAGCCTTGTGTCTCTGCCCTCAGCTCCTGGGCAGGTCTTGTGAGGACTGGAGTCCCCGGTTGCACCAGCCACAGCCTTGGCAGCTTTTGTCCCAGACCTCCAAGGATGAGCAGCTGGCTAAACCCTCAGGTGTTTAGTGCAGCCTTGATGGGCCACGTGGGAATGGGGAGCAGCAGGGCCCTGGGGGGCAGGCAGCCAAAGGAGGGCCCGGGTGTGAGTGAAGGGACTCGGGGCAGAGGCACACAGCCGTATGTTCCCAAGTACTGATTCTTCATCACTTTGACAGCAGGAGCTGTGTTGAAAAAACAGCATTGGCTCAAAATCAGCTTGCTAAAATCAATTTAAGCTCCATTCAGTGAAAGCTGATTTGCTGAATGATAAATTTGCTTAACGATCCAGTTACTGAATTTCTCAAATTCAGTAATTGGACTTTTTAATAGCTTGAAAGTTCTGGCTGTAGCAGAAAGGCTCAGTTTTGGTTACTGATGATGACATAGGCTTTTCTGAATGTTACCTAAATTGAGATGAGTATTCTACCTGAAAATTGGCCCAAAAAATCCTTCAGTGATTTTTAAAAGTTGGCAAAACCCAGTACAACTGGATCCACTGTCATAGAAATGCTGCTTCTCACCAACAGTTGTGGCCATTTTGGTTTATTTTGGCTGCCTTTGGACATAACTTATCTTTCTCAAACTCGGGGAGTGTTTGGTGTTTCACCAGATTTCTTGGTGCCATATCAGCTTCATTTTGTATTTTCATCACTTAAAAATTACATATGTTCAGTTTCTTATTTCAAACAAATCTGAAGGCATAGAAAAATTTAAAATCTTTCTTTAATACTAAAGTACCCCAAAGAGACCAGAAGTATGCTTCACAGAGCATATGGTATTTATTCTGGGAAGTAGACTATTCTTCAAAATACATTGCTGTGGTTTACTCATCTGTGCTTTCTCCAAAATGTTTGCATTATCCTTTCTTCTGTTGTGTTTTTCTTGCCTGATTGAAAGTGTGTAATTGTTGAACTTTTAACATCCTAATTCAGGAATTCAACTTAAGCCTGCTGGCCCCATGCCTGGGCCTGGGCATGCGTGAAGTCTCCGGGGGCCAGAGAAGCCCCCTTTTTGAAGCAGCTCGCCTAGCAACTCTGGACCGTGTGACTGGCCTGGTTCAGCGGCTTCCTGCCGCCCATCATGTCTTCCAGCCGTTCCTGCGTGTGGAGCCCACTGCCTACTGGAACAAGTTGAATGATCTATTTGGTAGTTAAAATTAAAACTTCTTTTATTTTTAAAAAAATGCCCTAGAACAGTATTGTTCTTTGCACTGAGTAAAAGTACAATAAATGCTGTTGATAAACTGAAAGCATGTGCAGAGATGACCGAGAGATAGGGCTGGGGACCCTTGGTCTGCTTGTCTTTTGGTGTGCTTGCTCCTTTGCCGTTCCTCTGCCTCGCCCTAGAGGAACACTAGCATAGGCCTCAGAGGACAACGTGTCCCGAGTCACACACACAATCTCGTAGATTCTCCGAGAATGGGCTGACTGCCTTTCCCGGGTCATGAGCTCCTGCTGGAATTGTGTTCACCCGCAGTCTTGTGTTTCAGGGGATGCCATGTTGTATCGGTCCTTGACCACTCTGGCCCGGGCCCTGGCCCAGTACCTGCTCGTGTTCCCCAAACTGCCCAGCCATTTGCACCTCCCCCCTGAGAAGGAGAGGGACACTGTGAAGTTTGTGGTCATGACCCTCGAGGTAAGTCTGTGCTTCTGTGCTGAGAGACTGTCACTGGAGAAGTAGGAAACCCAGGAGCTGTGCAGTCGGGCACCTCCTCTCCTCACTGGGGGGATAACTTCGAGGGGTCAAGCACCGCATCCGTCCCCTACTTTCCTGAGCCCATTCACCCCTCTGGCTGTGGGGCTCCTCACAGGTGCCTTGTGATGTTGGCCACACAGCACTTCCTGTGCCTACTTTCCAGCTGGCCTGGGACCTGGGCTCCCACCCATGGCGTCTCCCCCAGGGGTGTCTGGGCAGGGGCATGGGTCTTAGAGGAGGGTCTGGTGGGGAGAAGCAAGGATGACTGGAGAGGTGAGCAGAAACCTTCCAGGGTCTCCCAAACAGTGGTTGGAGTCCTGTGCTTATGTGTGGGTCTCTTTCCTTGACTCTAAGATGCCTTTGATTTCAAGATAGACATCCATTAAATATGTTTTCTCTAAGGAAAAGGAAACACTGTGAATGTAGTTTGGATCCTAATTTTAGATAATTAAAGAAATTAGTCTGGGAAAATTAGTATGTTTTAAATAGAGTAAAAACCTGGATGTTTCAGGCATGGGAAATTAAGCACTCTGTGTTAACACTTATGATTACCCCCCAAATGTGTACATACTGTGGGTGCATCGCCTTTCCATACAACTTGTGGCAAACAGTCTAGCCTGCATCCTTGCACCCTGAGGGCCCGAGCTGTTAGTCAGCCTGAGCAGAACATGGCTGACTCAGCCTCAGCTCCACCCGCCACTTCCCAGCCGGCAAAGAGGTAGGTTTGTGAGGAGGGCGCGCAACCAACAGGCCCCGGTCTGGACCCGGGCCGAGTCAGATGGCCCCTGACACTGGTCCTGGAGGTTTTGGTGTGGTGCTCAGGCCAGCCGGCAAGCGGACAGTTCTGGTACAACATGGTCACTGCCAGCAGCAGTCCCGTGCCTACCGTGTGCAGGGCAAGATGGGCTCTGTTGTCCCATTTCACAGACGAGGAAAGCAGGGCTTAGGTTTGGTGGGTTGTGTGGGTTTCACCCACTAAGATGTAGCCCATGGGCATTTGAACCCAAGCCTGGCTGTCTCCAGGCCCCATGCTCTTTGATTCAGGCTCTGACCGAGGCACCCTGCCTGCACCCTGGGAGCCCTGAGGAGCTTGGCCTAGAGACCATGTGGCCAGGGAAGGACTTCTAGAGGAGTCCATGAAGCTGCAGGAAGGAGGAGCAGTGAGATCAGGGTGGCTATCCTGGCAGAGAAGCAAGTCCGGGCACCCTTGGGAGCAGGTGGTCAGGCTTGAATGTAAGGGAGTGGGTAACAGGGTCCCGTCCCTCTGGGAATGCAGTCAGGCCCGCCAGCCTCTCGTATTTGGGCCAGTTCCCGGAGAGCTGGGGGTGGTTTGCTTCCCTGACAGCCTGAAGACAGGAAGGAAACGGGCCTGAGCCTTGGTAACGCCAATCCTCCCCTTTAGGCCCTGGCCTGGCATTTGATCCATGAGCAGATCCCGCTGAGTCTGGACCTTCAGGCGGGCCTGGACTGCTGCTGCCTGGCCCTGCAGCTCCCCAGCCTCTGGAGCACACTCTCCTCCCCGGAGATGGTGACCCATGCCTGCTCTCTCATTCACTGTGTCCGCTTCGTTCTGGAAGCTGGTGAGTCCATGGCCACAGCACATTTCTCTCCTCTGTCGCTGGCACCAGCACTCAGCTTTGCAGATTAGAGCACATGCCTTTATTTCATGCCACCTGTTCGGCCCACCTGGGGCCGAACCAGGAACCAGGGGTGACTTGGTGGATAAAACATAGGCCTCGTGTTCATCTCCAGGGGCTTGGATTCTGCACTAGAATTGGATTTGAATTTGCTTTTGTAGTCATTTTGCTTAGATTTTGGAGTTCCAGCTTTCATAAAAAATACTCCTAATTTTATGTCCCTTTGATCCCTGGTCCTACTTGACTGTTTCATGCTTTTAGTCCCACATGACCATAAGATTTAATAAGATTACATTAGGAAGATTGTTTTCTGTTATAGTCAAAATGCTTGTTTCTATAATGCATTGTAATAGTAATATATTATAAAATAAAATGACTTATTCTTTTCAAGGGACAGTGTCCTTAACAAGGGTCATTAGCCAGAATTTCCCAAAAATTGGACATTATAGTTTACATGTTAGAGGGTGTTTTGAAGTTTCATTGTTTAAATTGTTTTCATCTGTGCATTTGTAGTCAGCTTGAAAACGAAGATCTAGGGAGTAATTTTTCAAAGCTGGACTTCTTGGGGATCGCAGTGATGCTTTTAGCAGTAATGAGTCACGAGCTGTCTGATAAAGACCTCCAGGGAAGGAGGTGGCAAGCAGCAGGCAGTGGAGAGCCGTGGAAATCTCAGTGTAGAAGTCAAGTCATGTGCCTTTCAGACTAGCCCAGACACTGATGCCCATGTCTGCTACTGTCTAAAACTGACTATAGGAAATCTACACCTCATTTGACTTAGTCGGTCATTTTGAAATCTTTGCATGAATGTGAAAATTTGAATAATAAGGAATAGTAAAAGTGTTTGGAAATTGTGTGTTCTGTTGTGATTTTTAGTTGTGGTGCAGCCTGGGGACCAGCTTCTTAGTCCAGAAAGAAGGATGAACACCCCAAAGGCTTCCAGAGAGAACGAAGTAGATTCAGACACACAAAGTAAGTCTCAAGATTCATTCCATCCATCCATCCTTCCTTCCTTTCTTCCTGTTGTTTTTTTTTTAAGTTTTTTTTATTTATTTGAGAGAGAGCGAGGGAGAGAGCACAACAGGCAGGGACAAGAAGAGTGGACTAGGGAGAAGCAGACTCCCCTCTGAGCAGGGAGCCCGATGCAGGGCTCGATCCCAGGACCCTGAGATCATGACCTGAACTGAAGGCAGATGCTTAACTGACTGAGACACCCAGGTGCCCCAAGACCCATTCTTTCTTACCTGGTTTTTCTGAGGGCTTGAAACTTATTCATAAAAGAGACTTAAAAGGGTCAGTGTGGACACTTGAAAGCTTACTTAATTTGGCTACGTTTTGTTGCTTATCTCCAGAGTTGAGGGCAATTTGAGTACATCACCTCGCATGTGCTCCCCACCCCCCTGGTCATAGTTGTTCCTCCACCCTGGGGCTCTAGGCCTCGCCCCCAGACTCGGCTCCCTGAGCTCCCGGGGGGACATGGGCTATGCTCCCACCCTGTGTGCTCGCTGTCATAAGTGCTTGCCAATGAATGTTTGTCGAGTGATGAATGAGTGCATGGAAATACTGAGGGACTTGAAGTTCGTGGACCTGCCCACACAAATGTTAGGTGACCTGAGAGCCTATTTCAGCCTCTGTCTTGGTGGATTTTTATTTTTATTTTTATTTATTTTTTTTTTTTTAAAGATTTTATTTATTTATTTATTTGACAGATAGAGATCACAAGTAGGCAGAGAGGCAGGCAGAGAGAGAGGAGGAAGCAGGCTCCCTGCTGAGCAGAGAGCCCGATGCGGGGCTCGATCCCAGGACCCTGGGATCATGACCCGAGCCGAAGGCAGAGGCTTTAACCCACTGAGCCACCCAGGCGCCCCCTTGGTGGATTTTTAAATGAAAGTTACTGCTCTTCCTGCAGAATAAACATCCACATCCCACCCACTTAAACCCCTTCCAGCTCCTCGGGGCTTCCAGAATTAGACGTGTGCCATGGCTGTGCATGTTCTCTCCTGATTCAGGTCTTTCGCTGGCAGTGTGGCAAGGCAGGGCGGGAAGAGAGCTCTTGGCCAAGTGACTGCTTGTCCCTGGGGGCCTCCCGGCATCTTCACCGGGGGTGCAGCTGGAGTGCCAGCCTGCAGCCCGTCCAGAGATGGGAAGCACGTGCCCCTGGCGATTCTTGGCTGCCTCTTTTATGGAGCGCTCTTCCTTGGAATCCTGGAGTCTTCGCCATGCTCTGGTGGCTTAGGAAACGTGCCTTTTTTCAGAACAAGTACATACATGCTTTGTCCTTTCGCCGGCACATGTGCCAGCTGGGGGTGGACGATGTCTTCCTGTCATTCATAGTCAGCATGGTGATTTTTCTTCTGGTCGCCTGCTGAGGGTTCTGTGATCAAATCACCATCCAGGAGCAGTGTGTTTCATGACCCAGCCAAACTCCTCTGCAGGTGTTTTCCTCAAAGCTCTCTGGTTCCGTCAGCCCCGAGTTTGTGATTTCATGACTTCTTGTTGAGACGGGAGGGCTGTGCAGACACTCACCTCCCTGCTGGGCCACGTTCTAGCCAAATGGCCTTGGCAAGTTATTATCCGGTGCTTCTGCCGTAGAGATACGGATGGCACTGACCCCGGGTTGGTGTGAGGATCATGTACATGAGAGCCCCGAGTACACGTGCCAATCTTGTTACGCTCAGCAGACTAATTTTAGTCATAATGTGAATTTCCATTCCTCTCTAAAGAGTTCTGGCATTTCAAGGGGTCGAGTCGGAGCAGACAGGCTCCCAGACAGGAGTGTGTCTAGTTCATGCCGATCCTGTGTATTCCCTGTGGCCCAGTGAAGACCTCTCATTTCCTCCTGGCCATAGGAAGGAGCTTGCTGTTTTTATCACCTGGACAGGATGATAGGTCTTACAGAGTGTCCATTGGGGCTTCTGGCTGGCTCAGTCGGTAGAGCATGCGACTCTCGATCTTGTTATCAGAAGCTTGAGCCCTGGGCACAGAGTTTACTTAAAAAAAGTATTATCGAAGGCAGCTTCGTTGGGACTTGACTCCATAAGCCCATTAAGAGCCTCCTTTCCATATGACGATGTTGCTTATCCTGTCGAATCTCCTGAACCATGGGTTATACTTGTGCACGACCCAGAACGTTTTGTCAACTCAGCCAGTAATGTTCTGGCTCATACTATGTGTCAGACTCAGCGTGACTGCAAAGGGTCCCTGCCCTTGACATGCTGTGGCTCTTGTCTAAGGCTGTGGGCTGCTTCTCAGCATTCTGCCTCAGGACTTCTAGGGGAGACATGGCACCCTGTCAGAATCCCACAAGCAGCCCGGGAGAGCCCCTGCTCTCAGGATACACGGAGCCAGAGATGGACAACCGAGTTTTCTGCATACCAGCAGAGAGAGCAGCGCAGAGTCCCAGGAGAACTGGGGAAGGCCAGAGCATGATGGCTCCTGGGTGTTGGCCAGTGGGTGCTGCCACACGGTACAGGGCGGGCAGGGGGCTGGGGTGGGGTGTGGGAGATGGGCTCAAGACCACAGTTCTGGCCAGCACGGAGAGAATGGCCAGTTTCGGTATACTGGACGGAGATGAAACTTGCAGGCCCTCGGTACCGCCTGGGAGTCTAGGGGGCTCTGCGTCTGCGGCTGAGCGGCTGGCTGTAGGCCTAGGCCTTTGCCTCGGCAGGGGTGGGAAGAGCAGGAGCAGAGGTGGCGGCTTCGCTGTGTGTCTCAACAGAACAGGCCTCGCAACCCCGGTGTTTGTTTTTAGACCCGGCGTACATCACCGCGGCCTGTGCGATGGTGGCAGAGATGGTGGAGTCTTTGCCATCGGTGTTAGCCTTGGGGCACAAAAGGAACAGCAACACCCCCGCGTTTCTCACATCGGTGCTCAGGAACATCATCATCAGCCTGGCTCGCTTACCCCTCGTCAACAGCTACACGCGCGTGCCCCCCTTGGTGAGTCTGCTCATTGCTTTGCACAGAAACTGGAATAACCGAGATGTATGGGCTGGCCCTGGGTGGGGAGGCTCCCGGCAGGGAGAGCAGGAGCTCACCACTTAGGTGCCTCTCCCGGGTGGCCAGAGCCTTGCATGGTGCGTGAGCCAGGCCCCTATCTGGCTTCCCCAGATAGGGGAAGGTCCCAGATAGGCACAAGGTCCAGCGGTCATTGGTAGAAGTGCTGGGTTTTGCAGCACGGGGTGACACACTGCATGTCGGAGTGAGGGTTAATCTCCTGCTAGTTGGTCCTCCGGGTCAGACGCAATTAGAGGGTAAGTCTGCGCCCTTGGTTAATGGTGGATGGAAATCGTGCCCCTGGGGTATTTGCCTCTGGGCTCAGGCACCGTCTGATACCATTGGGCCATCTGGGCATGACCACTTTTGAAACTCCTGATTCTAGATTGTCCTCAGAATCAGTTTCAAGTCGGCATTCGTCCACATTCTGTCTCAGGTAGCAGGAAGGGCTTAGTGTGAGTGGGTTGGGGGTCAATGGTGGCCAGACAGCCTCTCCCCGGGGAAGCTGCAGAGACAAGGAGTGGGGGCACCGGGTGAACACAGCATGGCCTCAGGTCAAGGTGAGCAGGAACCGAGAGGAAAGGGGCTTGCATCTGCCTTGAAAGGACCTGTGCCTGCCCCTGGGCACAGCCTCTGTGCCGGTGTGTGAGAGGGAGACACGGGGCAGGCTGCCCCCCCGGAACAGGCCTCCTTAGACTGGCGTGTAGCAGGTGGCCCCCGCCCCCGGAGGTCTGGCGCCAAGCAGCAGCCGCAGCCTAGTGTGCTGAGCTGGCACATCTGCAGTCCCGAGCCTGCAGGAGAAGCAGGGTCGCCCCCATGCATGCAGGGCGTCTCTCTAGGTCTGGAGCCAGCTTGCTCCTCTAGAGGGACGTGGGGAGCCGCTGTGTAAAAGCCCTGTCCTAAAGATCGCAGTGCCTGGACCAGACGCGATGGCACGGGGTCTGGGGCCCGGGCTGTAGGGGGTGCTCCTCCAGCCGGGCTCTTCACCGGTGGAGCAGGTCTGTGATGCTGTGAGAGACCTTGTGTCTTCCTGAGCCGACTGAGAGGCAGTGGCACTGCGGAGGTGGGCTGGCCGTGTCTCCGAGGCCCCCACGGGTGCGCCTGGGACATTGGGAGCTGACGGGTCTGCTCCGCTAGCTGGAGGGGTGGCTTCTCCAACTGCTAGGACCACCTCAGTTCTGCCTGGGGTCAGCCCCGTGTTGGTGGAGGTGACAAGCATCGATGGTGCAGCTCTGTGCCCACCCGCCAGGGACTCTTTCTGTGCACAGCCAAACCTCGTCTGACGCCCATCTTCATCTAACACACCAGCTGCTGTTTGGGGGCGGGGCTGCTCCTGCCTGTGTCCCGGGGGCTGCCAACGTGGACTTTGGAGAACCGACTGGGGAACAGCCAGCTGGGGAGGTGCCGGGGAGTGGGGTGGTTGTGGCAGTCAGGGAGAGGGGCTGGGCCAGGCTGGGTCAGGGAAGTGGGAGGGTAGAAGATCTCGGGTAGCACATGGAAGCTGTTTTTCGGAAGGATGGTGTGCTTGCTTTTAGGAATGTCTGTGTGAGCTGTCGGTAGGCACGTGGCCTTCAGAGAGAGACCGTGGGTAGAGAAAGGATGCTTCATGGTGTCCTCAAAGTGTGGCTGTCCTGTCTTGACTGGGGTCACTCTGTTTCTTTTTTGTCTTCTCAGGTTTGGAAGCTCGGATGGTCACCCAAGCCAGGAGGGGACTTTGGCACAGCCTTCCCTGAGATCCCAGTGGAGTTCCTCCAGGAGAAGGAAGTCTTTAAAGAGTTCATCTACCGCATCAATGCACTAGGTAGCCTAGGTTTTTCTTCCAGAATTGTTAGTCCTCAGAGTGCCTAGTTCTTCTCGTCTGTTCCACAGGGGATGTGGGGCCTGATACGATCATGTATGAGTACATTCCGCGGTGAATACCAACTGTCACCGTGAAAAATGCTCCCCAGGTTGGTGTGGTGTTTGGGGGTGTGAGAGAGACGGGATGGGTGTTTAACCCCACATCTTCACACAGCAGGCCTGTCGGAAGTCAGGACAGTCCCCTGGTGGTAGATCATACACAGTCCAGCTCAGCTGCTCTTATTTCGTTGGGTGCAGGGCGAGCAGGTGGAGGGAGCAGGGGAAGGGGGCTTCATTGTGTGAGACACCGCGGGCCCCGGGCGGTGGGGACAGGTGTCTTAGGCTCTAGAACCCCCAGTGTCGTGCCTTTAGCATCATTAATAGATTCGGAAGCCAAATGAGACGCGACTGGCGCCGTCATCAGTAAAGGACAACCTCTGTGGTTTCTCGCGGGGCAGCTTCTCTACTTCCTGCAGCCCAGAGTGCCTTGCCTTTTTGTCCTCATTTCATGGCTGGAGGCCCGGTCCAGTGGGAGGGCTGTAGTTGGTAGGTCCCGAGTGGCTATGTCTGGCTATGGTGTTTCCTGGAGCATCTGGAGTGGGCACCCCACCTGCTCATGAGGTACACCCTTAGTCCTTGTGACCCTGTGCTCTCAGGCTTCTACAGAATTTGTGCTCCTCTCGATCCCAGAAGGTTCAGGCAGCCAGATCCGTCTTGCCTCTCCTTTTCCTTTGAGTGAAGCAGGCAGTTGGTTACCGTGTCTGAAGTGCAGTCTCAGCAGTGACCCAAGACTACCTCAGGCAGCTTCGTTTCTCTCCCGTCCTTGAGGTGGTTCCCAGGCGGTCTCCTGGCTCGCCCCTGTGTGTGGTCCCTCCCTTCCTTGCTCAGGCACCCTCGTGCTCGAATCCTCACTCAGACCTGCAGGAGGGACCCTAGGCAGCTCCACAGTCTCTTTCTGTTGTTGCCTTTGCCCTTGCCTTTGTCTTTGTCCGTTCTTTTCCTTTCCCCTAAATAAACTGTGTAAACATCTGTCTGTCTGTACCTAATCCCTCCACATCCAGTTTACAAGGAGATCCTCAAGTTTGTTGCTCTTGTTTTCCGGCCTTCAGTACCCCCACCTGTCCCTCGTAGCCCGAGTGCAAGTGGCATGGCCACAGCCACCTTCCAGGCCACGCGTGGGAATAGGAAGCATGGCACTCAGCCCTCCCCTTGAGTGGCGCTGGTGGTGACGGTGCTTGAGGGTGACCTATAGGCGTACCTCTGCCAGACACAAGTACCCGCACTGGGTCACACCCTTTTGATCTGTTCTTTAGTCAGAATCAGAGAAACCATCACCTTAAGTTCTTTATTTTCAGCAGGTTCTCTGAGAATTCACAGTGCACGCATGGCTCCCGCTCCAAACGTGCGGTCTGGGGGCCTGCTGTCTGCACATGGCTGTGCAGCTTGCAGCTCCAGACTGTGCTCTGTCTTTGGGAAGGACCTGGGAGCCTTCCAGTGAGCAGGGCAGGAGCAGGTCAGACCTGCTCGGATGTGGCCTGCTGCTGGGACATCTCTTCCCTTCACTGTGTCTCCACAGCAGGGGTGGAGATGGTGCCCCTTGCTTGTCATGTGGCCTCAGATGTGTGTGCTTCTGTTTCTTTGTGAGTGGAATGGAGCTGGCAGTGTGGCTGCATCTCCGAACCGGCATGCGGCTCAAGGGGGCAGCTGCATGTCGACCCCAGGGGCGGGGCCTATTCCAGCTGCAGCCACGCAGCCCAGCTGCCATGTCACATCGAGGCTGGGGAATGGGTGACTCTGTCTCATATAACATTTGCATTCCTAGGCTGGACCAGCCGCACCCAGTTCGAGGAGACGTGGGCCACCCTCCTTGGTGTCCTGGTGACTCAGCCCCTGGTGATGGAGCAGGAGGAGAGCCCACCAGAGGTAAGGCCACTTGCAGGCCCAGACGGCCACTGGCTGGCACCTGGGCAGTCGAGGCAGCTGGTGACCTGTTTATGGGGGACAGAAGAAGGGCAGAAGGCTCGTTGTTTTGGTCTTGACTTAGGTTTACAAGGGTGGCCAGTCTAGCCTAGACTAACGTTGCAGAGCAGGAGCAAATCCCCTTGAAGTTGCAGTGGCCTTGATGGCCAGCGGCTGCCGAGTTCCGCATTCAGGGTCAGTAGGGTTACACCCTCTCTTGGAGGTATGTTTGAGGTCTGCCTATCAGAGTTCACGTACAGCATGTAGGTTGGATCAGAATGAAAAGGCACGTGGTAAAGGCCGTGGATACGGGTACCTACCTGTGTTCCTTTGACTGTTTGTTGGGGCTTCTCAGAATGTTCAGGTGCATCACATTCCTATACTGTCAGTACAAGCCATGTTCTGATAAGGCAAAGCCTGAGATACTGAAAGCCATTGGTTAGAAGTGTGGCACAAACTCATAGAAATGTCAGTTCAAAGAGTAAACATGTCAGAAATCACTAGTGTCTTTAAATTCATGCATAGAACTAACAAGTTGTCATATGCAGAGTTCCTAAAATGAGGGAGGAAATTGAAGGGCAGTTTCTTAAAAAGTAATTTGTGTTTGGAGATTTGTCCCTATAGGTGACCTTGCCTTGAAAGGCAGACATCAGCCATCAGATTTCTTTCAAGTCACAGATGTGGGGAACTTAGGCAGACAAAACAGGATCCTTGGGATGCCTCCGTGGCTCAGTGGGTTAAAGCCTCTGCCTTCGACTCAGGTCATGATCCCAGGGTCCTGGAATCGAGCCCTGCATCGGGCTCTCTGCTCAGCAGGGAGCCTGCTTCCCCCTCTCTATTTGCCTGCCTCTCTACTTACTTGTGATCTCTGTCTATCAAATAAATAAATAAAATCTTTCAAAAAAAAAGCAAAAACAAAACCAAAAAACAGGATCCTTGCTGGGAAGGCGTGTCCCTCTACAGCACTCGAGGCTCCCCATAAGACCCTGCGACCTGAGAACCACGGCCTTCGGGTTCTGCGTGCAGGTAGGGGCAGAAGTGGTTTCCAGTGTCTGGACACTCGTGACTTGATGAAGTGTGGACTCTCCTTCCAGGAAGACACAGAGAGGACCCAGATCAATGTTCTGGCTGTGCAGGCCATCACGTCGCTGGTGCTGAGTGCAATGACCGTGCCTGTGGCCGGCAATCCTGCTGTGAGCTGCTTGGAGCAGCAGCCCCGGAACAAGCCCCTGAAAGCCCTCGACACCAGGTGGGAACAGTGAGGTGTCTGTCCGCCCTGCCCAGAGTGACCAGCGCCTTCACCCCAGGCCCTGTGGTCTGTTTCCAGAATGACAAATAGCACACTTATGCATGTAGCATGTAGCCTCACCATACACAGTGCAAATCCAGAAGGGATTCGGTGACCTGTGGCAGTTGAGATCGCTGAGTGTTTAGGGCAGACTAGCAGAGCAAGAACTAGACAAGGCCACGTGGACAGGAGTCCCCTCAGAGGGAGTGTCCCTTCTGATCACAGAGGCTTCTGTTTCCTGTAGGCAAAGCTGGAAGAAGCCCTGAGGTTTTTGCTTTTAAGATTTTGAAAGGAAGCAAAATATTCTTTAACCTTTGTTCTGAATTTTAGGTTTGGGAGGAAGCTGAGTATTATCCGAGGAATTGTAGAGCAGGAAATCCAAGCGATGGTTTCAAAGAGAGAGAACATCGCCACCCATCACTTATACCAGGCGTGGGACCCCGTCCCTTCTCTGTCTCCAGCTACAACAGGTACCTGTGGGAAGAGGGGCCATTTGTCCCTGGGCCAGAACTAAAATGCGACCAAGATAATAACATCACTGGTCAGGCAGAGGACTGGAGGTGTCTTTGGAGGCTGTGGTACTCACTGCACAGCCCTAATTTATGAGTACCTGTCTCACTCAGGGCTAGGTGAGCATAGTGGTCTTGAGGAGCTCGAGTCTGGAACTGAACCGGAATGCTGTCCCTCACCAGTCAGGCTATGGCGAGCAGAGCGGGTCTCAGCCTGAGACAGGCAGTGCTCCTGGGAGGGTAGAAGTTGAACTAGTTGCTCCCGGGAAAAATCAGCAGAGTTCCTCAGTGACTCCTGTGACTCTCCAGCTTCAGAGCAGAGAGCACTATGGCGAGAGACCCTGGGGGCTGGGCATCTCTGGGGCTGAGCTCCCCACCCCCAGCCGCCCTCCCCTCCCCGCCCTATACCTGCCACTGGCCTGGGGCACCTGTTCTGTTTGGGCCTGTAGGCTGTGTGCCTGCTATGTAATGGGCACTGGAGTTTGTCACGCAGGCTTAAAAGAAGGAACTTTGGTGGTGGTTTTTTTTTTTTTTATTTTTTTTATTTTTTTAATACACGGGTTTTTTGTTGAACAGACAGCGTTTTTTTGATTACCTAGTCTATTTTAGGGGTTGTTAGGTCCTGTGATTGTAAGCATCCTGAGGTCTTTACCTGGAGAGCATTCTGTGTGGCCGTGCAGACACTAGACATTTACTGGAGCGCTGGACCACGCTCAGGAGCGTGCACTCGATGGTCCTGGGTCCCTTGAGCAGCTTGTGCCCCTGGGAGAGAGAGGTGGCCTCACTCACTGTCACAGGAGCTGGGGCAAGTGGGTGCCTGGAGAGGTGTGAACACCCCAAGGGCATGGGGGCAGGAGTCTCTTGGGATGGGGCACGTGGACGCTGGATCTGGTGGAGGGTTAGCTAGGGACCACTGGCTGGGGGTTGTTTAGGGTGCAGAGTGTGTGAAAGACAGCGGTTGTAGAGAAGATGGGTTGAGTGGGGGCATCTGGTGGGCGCAGCTGGACAGCCTGGACACAGGGCAGGGTCCCAGGAGGTGCTGCCCGCGGACATTGTTGTCAGGGCCCCCAGAGTGCAGACCTGCTGGGCCACAGCCCCACCTGCAGCTACTGACCGACGTCTTGGCCGCTCACCCCCAGAGGGTTCCCGGGCAGTTGGCCGCTGCTGTGTTACAGAAGGAGCCAACTCAGCATGGCCACGCTGGCCTGCCCGAGAAGGCCCCAGAGGCCCTCAGAGCTCTGCAGAGCTGTCCTCCTTGCCTCCCGGGGCGGGTGCTGCTGGGCACCACGCTCCATGTAGGATGGCCTTCACGGTGTTGTCGCCCCCCAGGTGCCCTCATCAGCCACGACAAGCTCCTGCTACAGATCAACCCCGAGCGGGAGCTGGGGAACATGAGCTACAAGCTTGGACAGGTCAGTGTCCGCGGCGGCTTCCCCTCCCTCTCGCAGCCAGGGCATGTCCCCCTGCTATCCTCACTCGCTCTTGTCTGCCCTGAATTTGGGCCATTGGATGCATCCAGAAAAATTACATGCATTTTTTAAATAAAAGGAGGGCTTTTCTTTTATTTGTTCTCATTTATATTCTCTTCTCCAAGGATGATTTAAGGATCTTGTGTCCATAGTGATATGAGTGTGTATATAAGTGCAGCGAGGTGGTATGAGTCAGGCGTCAGACCACCAGGCTCGGATAGGGTAGGCTCAGTAGGGCCCTTGCTCTGGTGGGCCACGTTTTGGGCCCCGGGCTTCCCTGCTGCCAGCTCAGAGGGAAGTGGGGCCACACAACCCAGTGCAGCAGATGGGGCGGCTCTGGGCACCAGGGCGACAGCTTCCTGGGCGGGTCACTTTGAGCTGTGTGCTTTGTGTCCTTGTGAGAAAGGCAGGTCAGTGACACATATGATAGTGCAGGCCAAGGAGCCAGAGGACATGTGTGCGGGTGGAGGGGACGCCCATGGGTGGCCCGCCGGCTGCCCTGTCCACGTCTGTGTCCTTTCACACCTTACTGGTTTACTTAGAGAGCAGTTACACAGGACTGTTTCCTCTTTAGCTTTTGTTTCAGGGGACATTGGCCAGAGCAGGGGTCAGAAACACTTGTTTGTCCCGAGGGCATCCCCTGTGGCCCCGGGCACAGACTTGTGGCAGAGCCCCCAGGCCCACTCTGTCCTGCCCTCTCCTGCTCACACGCACTTCTCAAGGAGCAAGGAGTGACAGCCAGGCTCTCCATGCTGTCCTTGCCAAGACGTTTCTGCCCGAGATAAATCCGGGTAATGGGGCTCAGTATCGGTTCTACAGAAGTAGGTTTCTGAGGCGCAGGCTTCAAGGGAGCTACCTGTGGCTCTCTGGTGGTGCCTGACCTCCTCCTGGATCCAGAAGCAGTAGCCTGCCCCATTGCCTCCCTTCTTGAGCTTCTGTGTTTACGCATAGCCACCAGGAGTGGAGCCCCAACCGCAGGCTGCCCGCCCCGAAGACTAGACGACCAGGCGGCTCCCGCATCCCTCTCTGCCAAGCCATCACTGGCTGCTGGGGAGGGAAGGGAGCAGAAGGGCCGCCCTCTCTCAAGGCCCAAAGCTGGCTCTGAGGCTTCATGGTTCCCAGTCCGTCTGTGGCAGCCTTCAGGCAGCTGCCTCCAAACTGCCCGCCCCTGTGCCAGGACCCCCACGGCTGATGGGATCTGAGGGGGAAACGGTGTTTGTGCTGAGTGGGAGTTTGGCTGGTGTGTGGATGGGGCTCACCAGCTGGGTGAGGTCTGTGCTGCATGCCAGAGGACTTCCACGCCAACAGACGTGTGGGAGCATGGGGCCTGTGTGAACTGGATGCATGGGGAGGTGCCCTGGTGGACGGGAGGACTCCTCCAGCACTCTGCCACCATCTCCAGAAGCAAGAGGAGGCTGGGGGCCTGCAGCTTGGGACGGCCCCACGCCTGAGCACTGAGCCCACGGCCTTGTCTCCTGAAGGTGTCCATTCACTCCGTGTGGCTGGGGAACAGCATCACGCCCCTGAGAGAGGAGGAGTGGGAGGAAGAGGAAGAGGAGGAAGCCGATGTCCCTGCCCCGGTGTCACCACCCACGTCACCTGTCAACTCCAGGTCTCCCATCTGCCCTTCATTTCTACAGTTTGAGCTTTCTTCTGGGTTATTTGATTTGTTTGGGGTACTGTTTGACATGAGCGTCTCATCTGTGTGTGGGGCGGTCGCCCCTCTGGTTTCACTCTGCAGGAAGCACCGGGCGGGGGTCGATATCCATTCCTGCTCCCAGTTTCTGCTCGAGCTGTATAGTCGCTGGATCCTGCCATCAGGTTCAGCCCGGAGGACGCCCATCATCCTGATCAGTGAAGTGGTTCGATCCGTAAGTCCGCCTTCCCTGCTCCCTCACAGGTTTGGTGCTCGGGTGGTTGGCGTGCACGCGCTCACACGTCCACAGCAGTACAGATGCTGCACATATGTAGTCCCTGATCTCTGGAAACCTGGGAGAGCACTCTTAGCGGCTCGCAGGTGCAGGAGGGTGAAGTCGTATTTCTCCAGCCCAGGGAGGGGCTGCTTTGTACGTTTCTGATCTATGGCCGGTGAGAGTGCCATGTGCGTCATGACATGGGGAGGCTCTGAAGGCCCTCCTGCTTAGCCATGTCCACCTTAAGGGCCTATCTCGTAACCGTTTGCTTTATTAGATGGGACCTAGACTCTCAGTCCTGCCTCCACACCCCCTTCAAGAAGCTCCTGTGCGGGCAGTTGTTCTCTCTGTGCACTCGGCCTCCTGCACAATCAAAGACCCCAAAGGGCATTTGTGCGAGGACTGGGTCTGCGTTGTTCACCAAACTGGTAGTGGAGTCGTGTGGTTTACAAATAGATCCTCATGAGCCACTGTCTTCACCTCCATACCATCACGTGGCAGGAAGTGAGCGAGAGTTTGGAGCCCACGACTTCAGTCCCTGCTTCCTGCCCATGGACCAGCCGGCTGGAGGCATCTGCACGGTCTCTGCCATGGGGGGCTCCAGCCCCAACATGCCTCCATCCAGTAACGGCAGGCGACGACTTTGAGCCTGGTTCTTGCCAGTACACAGCTTTTATGGTTCTTAAATCATTAGATACCTCGTCAAGGGGAGATCCCAAAAACCTTAATTTTAATGTGTAGTGAAAGTTTACAACTTGATTTTTTTTACAAAAATTAATAAATAGTAAGCACCTGTAATAAGGGTTTTTTTTATTTATCCATTTAAAATAACAATGATTTTTATTTAAAAATAACACTTTTTATTTTTTTTTAAAGATTTTATTTATTTGCCAGAGAGAGAGAGAGAGAGAGAACACACACAAGCAGGCAGAGAGGCAGGCAGAGGCAGCGAGAGAAGCAGGCTCCCTGCCGAGCAAGGAGCCCAATGTGGGACTCGATCCCAGTACCCTGGGATCACGACCTGAGCCGAAGGCAGCGGCTTAACCAACTGAGCCACCCAGGCATCCCTAAAAATAACACTTTTTAAATAATTAGTAAGAAGAGCCTTGTTTTACATTTTTGCAAATCTCTTAACTGATTTATTTATTTATTTAAAATTTTATTTATTTATTTGACAGAGAGAGATCACAAGAGAGGCAGACAGAGAGAGAGAAAGGGAAGCAGGCTCCCCACCAAGCAGAGAGCCCAATGTGGGGCTCGATCCCAGGAACCTGGGATCACGACCTGAGCCGAAAGCAGAGGCCCCAACCTACTGAGCCACCCAGGCGCCCCTCTTGACTGATTTATTAAAAGAGAGTTGGATTTTTTTTTTTTTTAAGATTTTGTTTATTTATTTGACAGAGATCACAAGTAGGCAGAGAGGCAGGCAGAGAGAGAGGGGGAAGCAGGCTCCCTGCTGAGCAGAGAGCCCGATGTAGGGCTCAATTCCAGGACCCTGGGATCATGACCTGAGCCGAAGGCAGAGGCTTTAACCCACTGAGCCATCCAGGCGCCCCGAGAGTTGGATTCTTATGTCTGCTCTGCCTTCAGTCTAATATCAAAGGATTTCTATAAAAGTCCTCTCTATGGTCAGAAGAGAGTAGAAAGGCAGACAGGGTCTCTGTGTTACCACAGAAGCAGTTCCGACCTCGAGAGGCCTGGGAGGCACCCCAGTGTCCGCTGTGTCCGCCTTTGGTACCGCTGCTGCCGGGGTCTCACTGAGCCCTGTGTGGCCTGCACCCGGGCCTCTGAGGAGGGCAGCGCTTCTGCCTGCATGCCAGGTGACATGGGAGGAAGTGAGCCTCCAAGAACTCAATATTTTGGGGAGATGGAATCATCCAAGCATTTATTTCTGAAATGGTGGCCCATTTCTCTGTCCAGGACTTTGGAGAGCCTGTCCCCCAGTGCTATGGGGCCTGGGGGGGGGTAGGGGGGTGACTGGTGTTCTACAGAAAAGCAGTTGGAGGGCTTCTCAGTGGCGCCGCAGCTGTGACAGATCCAGGCGTCGGCTCTCACTGGGCAGTGTAGACGCAGAAACGTTCTTCAGAGGCTACTCGGTGACCAGTCCTTCGCCTGGTCTGTTCACGCCTCTGTTGTAGGTTTCCATGGGGGCCACTTGCATACCCGGCCAGGACTCCTTTGAGTACCCAGCACGTGCATTTTAGACGTTGTTGCTTACTTGCTGTCTGAACACCCTGTGCCCCCAGCTCCTGGTGGTGTCAGACTTGTTCACGGAGCGCACCCAGTTTGAGATGATGTACTCAGCGCTCACGGAGCTGCGGAGGGTGCACCCTGCTGAAGACGAGATTCTCACTCAGTACCTGGTGCCTGCCACCTGCAAGGCAGCTGCTGTCCTCGGGATGGTAAGTGAGGGCTGCCGTGGGGGCCACCTGGGGTCGGCCCCCTGGTGTCGGCCATGGGTGTAGCCTCGGCCTTGGACGACCTGGCACGGGCTGGAGGTCATCCCTACCTCTCCGTGGGTCATGGTGAAGTGTGTTGTGTGGGCGAGCCTCGGCTTGGGGCTCTAGTACCCCTTGGGTCCGGGTCATCACAGTGACCCATCTCCCCCAGGAGCCAGGGGTGCAGGTGGCTTCTCCAATTGCGCACGGCCCCCCCCACAGACCCCTATGCTTCCTCTCACTGGAGCTTCCCTTCTGGGGGCCGTGTTACCCTAGAAACCCTGCATTTCCTCTCCCATAGTCTGGGTGCTCTGGTCTCTTCTTGGCAGGAGGGCACGCGGTCTACTAGTGAGTCTTTTCTTACTCTGCAGCTAACTGATGAGAACTGGGCCGGTGGGGTACACGCCATTCTCTGAGCGCCCTCACATGGTGTCTGCTTACCAGACAGGCTGTGGGCACGTGAACATGCTTGTGCACAGGCCCTGCCTTTGTTAGCTGGTCAGGGACTAAAGCTCAGCCTCCAGACGGCGCCGAGCTGGCTTGTGCTCTTGGCTGCATAGCTGCCACCGGTGACCCTGGGACCCAGCCTCCTGTTGGCAGCAGGGACTCCTCCATCTACCCCACACGTGGGGGCTGCCTCCCCCACATCCCCATGCGGTTCTGTCTGTCCTGGTGCTGCTGCAGGTCTCCCCCACCCAGCCTGTTGCGGAGAAGGCCAAGACCAGGTCACACAGGATGTGGCAGAGGTGTGGGCCCACATCTGTGGCCTGCAGCCCTGCCTCTTGCCCCTTCCTGACTGTGGCCCCTGTTGAATTTGTGCCTCTGACCCCAAGTGCCCGGGCAGGTACCCTGCATCCTGGGTGGCTGTCAGCCGTGGAGCCACCATCCAGGAGCAGGAACAATGAGCCCATCAGCTTGCCCCCGTAAGCACATCACTTCAAAGTGTGTGCTCTGCGGGTGTTGAGAGACACGTGAAAGCTGGACTTGAAAGGGTCTTTTTTGTCTTTGTGGGGGATTTCAGCTGCTAGCTGCATTTTCATCCTAATTGTGTTTTTGTGCTCAGGCCCAGATCCCCCTAGACAAATGTCATGTTGTCAATAAATTGAATAAGTAAAAAGCATTTTTCAGAAGACCCTGAGGCAAACGCTGCATGTTCACACTGTCCCCGTCCTGACGTGCTCACAGATGTCCCCATGAAGGTGGGGGCTCCGTAGCTACATATTTCCACAGCGTTGGGGATCACGCCTCTCATGGCAGGTCCTGCTGGGGTTTGCAGAGGTGGGGGCTGGCCTCTGGTGGGGGGTTCCTTGGGAAGGCGGCATCCCACCCCGGCGTGTGCACATTGGCTCACAGGAACCCTTGGTGGTGAGAGCCACCTTTCCCAGCCAGGCGGGTGGCTCATGAGGGTCGCCCCACCCCCATGCTGCTTTCTGCAGCAGCTTCTTCCCCAAGAAGGAGTGAGTCTGGAGGAAGGAGTGTGGCATGCTTGGTTTCTGCGGTGCCCCACTAGGTCTCGGGCCCTGAAAGAACACAGGTAACATTTTGGTCCAGGTCAGTGTAGACTACTGTCCAGGGTCCCCAAGACCACCCTGGGTTTTTGCTGGGAAGATTCACATATACTCATGGCTGGGGGTTTATCCCGGTGAACACAGACAAGGCAAAATCAGTGAAGGGAATAGGTACGGGGTGGGGGTCCTTGGAGGGACAAAGTCCAGAGGAAACAGGCGCCAGCAGCCAGCATCCTCTCCCAGGGAGTCAGGTGGGACGCACTCTGTTCCCAGCAGCGCCATGTGACAACACGTGTGGGGTCCCTTCTCCTGGGGAAGCTCTTGAGAGACGCAGGGCAGGGCTCTCGCCAGGGCTAGTCCTGCAGGCCCCTCTCCGTGGCTCAGCCCCAACCGCAGAGCTGTCGGCGCTGACTGCAACATGGGAAGGGGACAGGAGGAAGGGGTGTCGGCACTGACCGCAGCATGGGTGCGGAGAGGGTGGGGGACACGTCTGAGGAGCCGAGAAGGTTCCCGATGGCCAGGAGCCCAGGCACCTGCCTAGGGCCAGCGCTGTGCGGGCCTCTCCACAAAGTCCCCACAGCATACCGTCTTCCTCTGCAGCATGAGGTCAGCCCCTCCTCGGTCTCTCCCGTTGTGGTGGTATAACCTCTGCCCCTGTGCCCATGCCCTAGGACAAGGCTGTGGCAGAGCCAGTCAGCCGGCTGCTGGAGAGCACACTGAGGAGCAGCCACCTGCCAAGCAAGGTTGGGGCCCTGCACGGTGCGCTCTATGTGCTGGAGTGCGACCTCCTGGATGAAACGGCAAAGCAGCTCGTCCCAGTCATCAGCGACTATCTCCTCTCCAACCTCAAGGGGGTGGCCCAGTGAGTATGAGTGGCCTTGTGGGGTCTCCATGTGGGATAGGGTGGGGCGGGTCACACATCAGGTGGTGGGGCCCAGGGTGGCACCCTTCCGTGGGGACGGGGGCCGAGGTCCCTGAGACACAGGGACAGCACACACCGTCAGCTTGGTCCTCACCTCGTGGTTTCAGCTGCGTGAACATTCACAGCCAGCAGCACGTGCTGGTCATGTGCGCCACCGCCTTCTACCTGATCGAGAACTATCCCCTGGACGTGGGCCCAGAGTTCTCAGCCTCAATCATACAGGTGAGCGGCCTGGGGCGGCCTGCTCTGGAACAGGAGTGGGCATGCACACACGGTCACCTGTGGGGGGGCACGGTCAGGTCCTTTTGATTTGGGGAGTAGGCACGAGCCACAGAGGCCTGACCCAGAAGTGTTTCTTCTCACTCAGATGTGTGGGGTGATGCTGTCCGGAAGTGAGGAATCCACCCCATCCATCATCTACCACTGCGTTCTGCGGGGCCTGGAGCGCCTCCTGCTCTCCGAACAACTCTGCCGGCTGGATGCGGAGTCCCTGGTCAAGCTAAGTGTGGACAGAGTGAATGTGCACAGCCCACACCGGGCCATGGCCGCCCTGGGCCTGATGCTTACCTGCATGTACACAGGTGAGCTGCGGGGCCCCAGAGACTGGCTCAGGCCCACCTGGGCCCGGCAGGTCAGTGACCCTGAGCTCCAGGCCACACGGGCCTCCTGTCTCTGTGAGAGAGAAGCATTCTCATTCTTGGGACACAGACCACGGGGCCTCACTGGCACTTGGGGGAGATCTAGGGTATGGGATCGTGGGGTAACGGGCTCAAGGTCACATTGCTGTACAAGCTTCATTCAGAGCTGGGCCTGGGGAGCAGGTCTGCAGACTGACCATGGAGTCCCCTGTACCTGGGTCGGGCCCTGGGCTGCTGAGAGTTCCCTTCAGCTGGCTTCACAGCATCTCCCAGGGTTTGTTGAACTGCTGTGAGTTCAAGGCACAGTCTTCAAAACAGAACAGTACAGAATGATTTGTTTCAGGAAAGGAGAAACTCAGTCCGGGCAGAAGCTCAGACCCCAGCCCTGCCACCCCGGACAGCGAGTCAGTGATTGTGGCAATGGAGCGCGTGTCTGTTCTTTTTGACAGGTAAGAAATGAAGCCCACCTTTGCCCTGAGCTGCCCTGATGTGCTCGCTGGAGGCACCTGCCTTCCCATGC
This sequence comes from Martes martes, assembly GCF_963455335.1. Taxonomy (NCBI): domain Eukaryota; kingdom Metazoa; phylum Chordata; class Mammalia; order Carnivora; family Mustelidae; genus Martes; species Martes martes. The sequence continues at coordinate 141,054,498 of NC_137889.1, forward strand.
ACCTGCTCTCCTCTCAGCCTTGCCCCTGTGGTACTCCAGCTTCCCACTTGTGTTCCGACCGGGCACACACCACATTCAGGGCTCTGTGGCAGTGGGCCATCCTTGGAGCCCAGCACCCGGGAGACTGGGGTTGACCAGCTCTGAGGCCAGCCCAAGCACTCGCCCGTCTCATGAAGGTGGCAGGCAGCACCCGTCAGCGTGGAGGTGTTAGGAGGGGCTTGTTAATGAGACAAGTCCTGTGCATGGAGTTCTGAGCAGTCCTGAAGACATCCATCACACGCTGCTGCCTTCGTGGGAGAAGAGCCTCGTGGTCAGAGCAGGCTCAGCTGCCTACCCCTGGGGCGTGGGGGCCTGGCCTTTGAGCAGCATTAATGGTAGCTTCGGGGCTAGTGTTGAGTGGACTATGACAAACATTTAGACAGTAAACAGAAGTGCTTCTGGGAGCTTGTAGTTAATCCCCGCCTTCCCCTGCTGCATGCGCTTGTGTCCAGGGTTGGCTCGGCTTGCCAGTTCTGGAAAATGGGTTAGGCACCTTGCCAGGCTCTTTCCCTAGGACAAGGTCCCCGGTTCTGACCCAGGCCTCCCAGCCCAGGCGACATGATGCGTCTGTGGCCTTGGGAGGCCCATTGTGTGCCGCTCAGCCTGTCCTGTCCCTTGCACTCAGTCTGCCAGAAGCATCTGGCTTTCACTGGAACACACTGAGCAAGGTTGTCCCTGTGTCCACTTGGGCCGTGAGCACTGCAGTCTATTTCTGTGTTGAAATTTAAAATGAGTATTTATAGCCATTCTTCCATTCCACACAGATCTGTCAAGCCAGGCCACAGCCAGGTGGCAGGCAGGGGAGCCCACATTCAGGTCCCTGTCTTCATGGACCTTGTGCCCCAGTGCTAACCAAATAGACCAGTGTTTTAGCGAGTGCCCTCAGGTGTGCTACTTGGTCACGCTCCAGACACGAGGTGGGGACAGCCTTGGGCGTCACCCGGAGCAGCAGCCTCACATGTGCCAGGCCGTAGCCGGCATCTGCAGCAGGGGGATTTGAGCACACCTAGAAGGGGGCACGGGTCCAGCTTCTGGGTCAGTTCTGGTGCTTTCCGCAGTGTATGGTTCTCCATACATACTCACAAGAGCGTGGCAGCCCTCGGGGTGCAGACTGAAGTCTTGGGGGTGAGGGGTGTCAGCAGGAATGCTTGCGGGCCCAGTCAAGGAAGAAGAAAGGTCCTTGCTGACTGCAGTGCTGTGGCAGCAGAATGAGGGGCTGAGAAGAAGGTCATAAAGCATTTGGATGTGGACGGAAACGAACGTAACGTAGACAGGATTCTTAGGAGCTTTTTTTTTACTCTCCAATGGCACCATCTGCAACCCTTTCTGCTTATTATTTGGCATGACTTGGAAACCCCTCTCCGAGTCATCACCCCCCGCCTCCATGGGGTGGGATCACTGGATCTGTACATTCACCTGCAGGTCCCCAGCGAGGTCAGCAGGGGTGGGAGGGCTTCGCCTGTTTGCTCTTGAAGGTCACGTCCTAGGACCCAGGCCATCTCCCAACTGGTTTCAGACATGAGGCCTTCTCAGGGTGGGGCCAGACTCTGACCTGTGTCCCCTCCTTTTAGGGTCAGGAAAGGGTTCCCCTGTGAAGCCAGAGTGGTGGCACGGATCCTTCCTCAGTTTTTAGATGACTTCTTCCCACCCCAGGACGTCATGAACAAAGTCATTGGAGAATTTCTGTCCAACCAGCAGCCGTACCCACAGTTCATGGCCACTGTTGTGTACAAGGTGAGGGCATGGGGTCTTGGAGCTGGGGCCCCTGAGGTTGACTCACCCAGACTTTTCAGACTGAATGCCTTTTACTATCTGAGTGTGCTGACCCGGTGGACTTGCCCGTGGGCCTAGTTCCTCACCTTTGAGAACCAGAAGCATGCCATGACTCAGCCTCTCATCTTTCTCAGGTTTTCCAGACTCTACACACCACTGGGCAGTCATCCATGGTCCGGGACTGGGTCATGCTGTCCCTCTCCAACTTCACGCAGAGGACCCCAGTGGCCATGGCCGTATGGAGCCTCTCCTGCTTCTTCGTCAGTGCTTCCACCAGCCCATGGGTCTCAGCTGTGTATCCTTCCCTGGGTCCAGGCCGGCATGCGGTAGTTTCTGTTTGTCAGTCCTGTAGACTCCTCTTGCAGCGTCTGGGTTCCTGTTTTCTGTTAGAATTTTTGCAAGGAACCCAGCTGTCAAATGACGTTTATCTTAAGCCTCGAGAGAGTGCAGCATTGGTAAGGGAACAGAAAGGCGAATGTTTACCACACTGACCAGGACCGCTGGGAGAGGTGGGGTGGGAGGGGTGCCCCGGGCAGCAGGAGGTCCCCGTGGACTCCTTCCGCCTGCCCTCGGGCCCTGTGCAGTTGGCTGTGTGGCTGATGCTGGTTTTCATTATTCCTGGTCCATTGTGCCTCGTGTCAACCTCGCGGGTGAAAGGCTTAAGTAAAGATCCAGTTCCCACCCCAAAAATGCTGGCTGCCAAAAGGGGATGTTCTTCTCTGGCAGCCTTCCCCCAAGACAGACCAGAGCCTCTGAGCAGACGGCGGTCCTGGTGCTGGCGGCTGGCCTTGCTCAGCTTTGCCAGGGAGGGCCCGGGTTAGGGGGCCATGGCTCTGGCCTCCCTCTGTGGGAGCAGTGCCCGTGGGAGCATCAGCAGCCAGAACTGTGCGGGGAGCCAGGCCAGGTAAGTGCTGAGGAGTGGAGCACCCCCGCCTTGGGGCTCCCCCTCCCCTCAGGGCAGAGCCAGGGTTCTGGCCGCTGCAGTAGCGTCTGTTGGCCGTTCCCAGCTTGGCTGGCAGGAACTGAGGTGGGAGGCAGCTGCTACTGCTGTCCAGGGGCCCTGCCTCTGCTCCGGGCGGCCTTTGTGTAGACCTGTGTTGGGGAAGTACAGCCTGATGAGGCTGGAGAGGCTCGGACGGGAGACCATTCATTCTTCCCTCACTTGAGCCTTGCTCCCTTGACTCATCTGCCAGCCTTCCCCACGTCATCAGCAGGATGGGCAAGCTGGAGCAAGTGGACATTAACCTCTTCTGCCTGGTGGCCACGGACTTTTACAGACACCAGATAGAAGAGGAGCTGGACCGCCGGGCCTTCCAGTCCGTGTTCGAGGTGGTCGCGGCACCAGGAAACCCGTATCATCGACTGCTGACTTGTTTGCGGAATGTCCACAAGGTCGCTGCGTGCTGAGCACCCACGCTGGGTAGTGGCCCTGGAACTGGGGATCCCGCCCGCGTCAGCACAGCTCTGCACACAGGCCTCCCCCTTCCCCCATGTCGCGTTGTGGCCGGGCAGGCGGTGTCCGGCTCTGCCACGTGATGGAGGAGCTCTGTGGCAGTGAGGCTGCTTGCAGGGAACATACGCAGTAACATGGGGTTGAGCCTGAGTCCTTGCGGAGGGCAGGGCAGCTGTGTCACTAACCCTCTGTGCCGCGGCTAGTGCGAGATGCCAGCTAACCAGCCGTTCCCGTCCTCCCCGCGCCCAGTCTGCTCGAGGCTGCCGGGCCACAGCTGCTCTTGTGTCCAGGGCGGAGTCCTTGCACTTGCAGGGTGGCCCGGGCCCCTCTGCTGTCCCACAGGCAGGAGGTGGTGCCAGCGGGCTGTGGGGAGCACTCCCCCGGGCTCTGCGGTGTGTGCGGGTCGGGGGGGGGGTTGCTGGGGACGTGACACCCAGCGCCATACTTCCCTTTCTCTGTTTTCTTCTCAGGATTTAAAGTTTAATTATATCAGTAAAGAGATTAATTTTAAGGTAACTTTCTCTGCCCGTGTAGAATATGTGCATTGCCAAGTCTGTGCCGCACGGAGCAGCGCCAGCGGAGGCCTCCCTGAACTGGGGTGCTCCCGCCACCACCTGCTCTCCGTCTCGCAGCTCCTCCTGCCGGACACCTGCCTTCCTTATTAACACGCCAGCCACGCTCGGTGGCGCACTTCACCCTTTCTCACGCATTCACATCTAGTAAGAATTTAGGGCTGTTTAACGTTGAGGTGTCTGCGTCAGGAACGCACACAGCCTCTCTGGGGATTGGAAAGTGCCAGCCCCTGTCCCGTGCACAGGTGGGGCCTCTCCTCCCACCTGGACGGCTCCAGAGCTTCCACCCCAGTGAAGGACCGCTGTGCTGGTCCCTCACTGACAAGGCCAGCCCACCCGGCTCTGACAGTCTGTCGTGTCCAGTGATGCCGGCCCAGATGGCCTGCGGTCCCGTCCCGAGCGGAGTCTGGGCGGCCGTCTGCCCAGGGGCCGACTGGCCGTTCTTGGGGTCTGGTTCCCATGCAGTCCCTCTTGTGTGTTAGGGCTCAGGCTCTTGGTCAAGGGCAAAGCTTGGCACCTTGGCAGCCATTCAAGAAGGACTCCAGCACCTCCTCGGCACCCTTCCCAGCTCAGCCTATACACTGGGCCTCCTTTTGGGAGGGTGCAGATCTGTGCCCAGTGGACCCAGGATGGGGCTCGATTGGAAGGAACAGGAAGGAGACAGGACTGGGCAGCGGTTGGCTGGCCCATGGCCCCTCAGAGCCACTGCTTCTTCCCAGACCCAGGCAACAGGACCAGCTTTCTGTTTCTAGCCCCAAAGTAGCCAAATTGTCCAGTGCAGAAGAGGCCTGGCCATTTGGGTTGACCTCTGCTGGACAGAGCTGTGGTGTGCCTACTAGTGGGCCCGTGCTTGCTGTCTGACTAGGCTGGCGGGCTCTCTGCCCTCTTGGCCCCCAGATGGGCATATGGTCACGTGGTGACTGCCACGCCATTCAGCTTGGTTGTGAGTTCAAGTGCAGGCAGCGTTTGGGGTATTTCATGGGGTAAGTGGAAGAGAACAGCGAAGCCCTTTTCCAGAGTCTGCAGAGGAGGAGTATTGGTACATGGTTATTTACCCTGATGTCTGGCCAGCACGGGCCTGACGTCCCACCATAACACACAGCCAAACTGCCTAGAGACTCCTGAGCTGACCGTCTGCCCCAGAGCTCCCATTTCCTTCTGCCCTTTCCTGCTGCTGTGGTTTGGGACCTACTGGGGTGCAGGGTTTTCCCACCAGCCTCCACACAGGCCCCACCGAGCCAGTGCGTGAGTGGTAGAAATGGGTTCCATGGCTGAGCAGGACCTGAAGGGAACCTTAATGGAAAGTAAGTCACCGTTGTCCCCGCCCCCACTGGACTCCCATTTCTTGACCTGCCATTTCCCATAAAAAGCCTGCTGGGATGTTTGTGAGTGCAGGAAAGTGTCCCCCCACCCCCACCCACCCCATCACCTCCGTGGCAATGAGATGGGAGCACCACAGGCCACGTGCTCTTCCTGCTGAGGCGTTGACATTGTAGGCGGTAGCACTGTGAATAGGAGGTTTGGAGCTGTTCCCCTTAGGACCCATATCACTGGGCTCACCTGTGGGCGCCACCATCTTCCCTTGTTTGTTATCGACCCCAAGATTGTCATCTCTTAACAAGGGGGCCTGGAGCCCCGCTCTGGCCATGGGCGACGACCCAGACTGGGCTGTGTGCTCAGAGACAGACAGGAATTGGTGAGCACAATTCTTAGCTGTGGAGAGTAGATACGTGTGTGCCTGCACAGACCTGTGATTGTACGTATGTCTCCATATGCAAATGTGCAAGGCTATCCAGGATGGCTGAGGCAGTTCTCAGAATTTGGCTTTTCTTAGCTGGCCATGTGGAGTTGGCTGCATGGCTGAGACATCTAGGAACCGTGTCATTGCTTGTTAAAATCCTGAGAAAAGGGTCCGCCTTTCCAGCTCTCTGCACAAGGAATTAAAACTCTATCAAGTTCCTAGAAGTCTGTGGCAAGCAACAGTCATCAATCCAGATGTTGTTGAAAATGCTAATTTGGCAGGTCTGTTTGCAGTGGGGGAGTTGTTTTCCTGCTGACACTTTGAACACAGACTCGAATGAAACCAGGGCGATGTCCTTCTGCATGCCTTCCCCAGAAACGTGCCTCCCCTCCCCGCTGCCCCACTGTGGGCTGCCAGTGCCCACGTCTCCTGCCCTGTCCTATTTTTGCCAGCAAATGGATCCGGAGGAAGAATGAAGCTGACCCTTCCAGACACCCCAAATGTAGCATCAGAAGGCCCTGCCTCTTAGAGGATCCCCACCGCACCCAGGCCCCCCCCTCCATTGCAGATGTCACTTCCAAGGCCCCAGGGCCCCAGGGCAGCTTTTCCCAGGGAGCTGCAACGGGCCCTTGTTGTGGGTTCTTTTGGAACAGACTCTGACGAAGCTTTCTTTGGCAGGGGTGGGGGTGGGGGGGTGTCTCTGGTATTGGGGGGAGTGGAGTTCAGATACTGTGAGCACCTTCCCAGTACTCACTTTCCATTGTGTCCTTCGCTCTGCAGTGAGCCCTTGAAGCCATGGCTCCCGGCCAGGGTGACTGTGGGGTGGTTCTTTGTGGGGGGCAGGGGGCAGCAGCAGGGGAGCTGCCTTGCTGGAGAGCTCAGGAGGGCTGTGCTGCTGCTGCTGGCCTGAAAGATTCAGGGGTCACTTTCCCCCGTGCACCCGTCACTTTCAATGTAGTCGAAGGAACCCCCTCCCCTCCTCCGAGTGCTTCTGGGAGCACCTGGCCCTGTACAGTCCCTGCTGTTTCCCAGTACAAACTGGGTGGTGACCACTGGTGCTGGAGGATCGTGGCTGTCATGGATGCAGGTGGTTGAGCTCCGAGCTGAGCCCCCTGTCCACGCTCGCTGCTACACACTACGGTGCGGTGCCGGTCAGCGGGCTGTGCACTCCTGCCACGCCGCCACCACCATCCCCCTGACGTGGGGAGCCAGCAAGGCTGTGAGGGGCACGTCCCGGAGCCCTGACCTGGACCTGACTGTCCGCTTCCAAGAAGAGAGGGAAGGACTGACATGCGATATGTATTTAAAATTTTTTAAACTGCTGCAAATGTTGTATATCTGAATTAAAGGGAAATAACACCACATGCTGCTGTGCGAGGCATGCTTGCTCGTGGAGAACCCCCGCCAGGGACACTGGCCCGTGCCTGGGGTGAGGGAGTGGGCTGGGTGCGGGCTGGCCGGGTGTGTCCAGGAGGGCCCCGCAGATGTGAGCCACTTGGGATGTTGCGATCTGGCCATCCCAGGGCCACATGGCTTGGGCATTGTATCTGACTCCACGTGTGTCTGGGGCCCTGCGGGGTCATCAGGGCTGGCACAGGGCTGGAGCCCTCACGTGGGCTGGGACCTGGCCGCTGAGCTCCCCTCAGGGCCCTGTCGGCTCCCAAGCTCCTGGCCTGCCTATTTGCCTGGCCTGCCTATTTGCACTTCGAAGTCTCACCTCGGAAGGCCTCACAGGTCCCCAAAGTCTTGCCTACTCCGCTGAGTGGGGAGCCGCACTTCTTAGCTCTGGATGGGCCCCTGCTCGGGAGCCATGGCAGTGGGTGTTGTAATCTTGGGGTGCAGCTGTCCTACCCCCAGCCTGCACTGACCACACCCCCAGGCGGCAGGCTGATCTGGCAGGGTACCACGTCTTTGTTCACTCCAGTCCCATAGGTTCCTGCCCGTCGGCAGTGTGGTCCCACAGCCTGCACCACAGTGGGTTCCAGACGGGCAACACAGGCAGCTTAGTCCCTGCCCTCAGGGTGGCAGTGTGGCTGAATGCACAGACCTCCCCAGGCTCAGTGGCAGCCCCACGCACTGCCTTGCCCTGCACTGGGACCGTGCTGGAGCACTGGGCAGCAGGTGCTGGCTCCTCATTCCAGCGGCCCTACACATTTGATGGGACAACTTCAGCTCCCTAGATCTGACTGCTCAGTGATCAGTTCCAAGGCCTCTGACGGGCCCTATGAGCTTCCAAGACTCTTCCCCTTCCTGGTCCAAGCACAGACAGCCAGACACTGCCTGGGGCACCTGAGCACACCTGACCTACTGTTCTTTCCAGAAAGAAGGGTCCCAGAGCCTCTGGCATGAGTGGGCTTTGCTGCTGCCCACACCCCTGTAGCAGAGGCACCCTCCTCTAAGCCTCTGGAGCCCTGCTGGGCGTGGTGGAGGTGTCTGGCCTCGCCCCTGAGGCAGCCTCGTGGGATGCAGCACCGCGGGAGGAAGCATTCCACCTGGGCCGCTGGGCGCAGACGTGCTCCTGCTTTGTGGCATCCCCACGACTCCTCTTGGAAAGCCATGAGCACGTTTCCTGCAGTAGGCTTCAATAGCCCGGCCCCTGTCTGCCTGGATGGCACTTCCCCACCAGCCTCCCAAGCAGGAAGCCTGGAGGCCACTCCCAATGGCCTGCTCCCTGCCGGCCATGTCCTTTAGGGAGCCTGGGGCTCCCAGGCCAAGGGGCACTTGGGATTTGGGTGGGCCCAGGGGAGCCACTGGTTCACGGTTGGGGCCTGCCCACCGAGGCAGAGGGCTGACAGGTAAGGGTCTGGGCTCCCCAGGAATGTAGGGAAAAGGGCAATGGTGCTAGTCTGGTGAGCTGGGCCTGCAGCACCCTGCCCACCCCCCCACACACACAGAACGCACCCACCCACACAGCGCTGGGGCCGCAGCTTGGAGCTTCCTCCCACTGTGAGCTGGGCCATCCAAGGCAATCTTTGCCCCCTTCCACTGGGACAGCCCCCACCTTCTGGCCCTGCCCTCCAGGGCTCAACCATGCCCTCCCCGCCCCCCACCATACTTCCGCCACATTCCTCGAGCTTCCCTGCCTTTGCCCAGGACGGAGTGTTTCCACTGCTGAACGAACCTGCCCACTGTGATGGGCTGGGCTCAGCTCGTAGGTGTCCGCTCCTGGCAGGTGCCGGAGGCTTCTTGTGGGCACACCTGCTTCCTACCCTGGGCCTGCCCGGCTGGGCCCCCAGCACGCGGAGAAACTCCTACCGAGCAACAGTTCACAGGGCCCACAGCGTGTGGCCACACAGGTGCCCTGGCTTCCCGCTAAGGCTTGACCACCCTTCTTCCCGCAGGTGCTGCCGGATGCCCAGCCCCCGGCCCTCTGCCTCCCCATCCCTCAGAGACTGAGGCCATGCAGCTGTGCCAAGGTATGAAGCCCCTCCCAGCACAGGACAGACAGGGCCCCCCCCCGACCTAGCCAAGGCTGTGCTTGGGGGCCCCCCTGAGCACTCCCCTCTTTGGGGGCTTCAGTGCGCCCTGAAACCCGAAAAGACATTTGGACTCCAGCCTCTTGCCCCGACCCCTCTGGACACACTAGCTGGAGGGAAAGCAGGACACGCCAACCCCTCCTCAGGGGCCCCTGTTTGCCGGGGCACTGAGCACAGTGATGCCTGTGTGCCAGCGGCTGCCCCTCAGCAGCAGTGGGACCAGCTAGCCTGCAGGCTGGGGGCCTCGGGGCAGCAGCTTTCTGACTTGGCTTCACTGTCCCCAGCCAGGCCAGCTTGCTCGTCTCTGTCCTCTTCAGTGCTCTGCTGGCCTCTCCCTCGGGCCCCCAACCCCTGTCTCAGGAGGTGCCTGGAGGCAGCCCTGCTCAGCCCTGGGAGCCATGGGGGAAAGCCCTCAAGGGAGGGAGCGCTGAAAGCCTTTGCCTGAGCACTGGGGGCTTCCTGGAGGGTACAGCAGCCCTGAGCCTTCCTGGGGGGTGCTGCCTGGCAAGGTAGCTGTGTCCCTATGGCCCCAGGTGACCCCAGTAGCCCGGAGAGGAAGAAGCTCCTACAGGGAGCTGATGGCAGGGCTAGGCCTTGAACCAAGAACCGGCTGAAGGTGGGGCAGAGGCTCCTCTGTGCCCACACACGTGCCCCTACTGCCCTCGCCCAATGCACTTCCATTTCTGACCCAGCCTGGGCACCTCCTGCCCTTCCACCTGACAGTTTCCCATTCCAACCTCAGCTCTTGGGTGCATGGCTGGGTCTGAGGAGGACTTCTGTTAGCCGTCGTAAAACCTGGACTTCAGGAGTCCCTCCCCCGGGTTCAGGCCATCGCCAGAACCCCACAAATGCCAAGCAGCCTCATTGACGGCCCGTGGATACCAGAGACTGGCTGGGCGCCTATGCCTGGGGGACGGGGCTGGGGCCTGTCCAGCAGGTGCGGCAGGCGCCTGCACATAAGCCACTGGGGTTTTACCTTTTAATTTTGAATGTTGGTGCCTTTAGGTGGCGCTTTTTCTCCATAGTCCCCATGGGTTTTGTTGCCTTGGTCTCCTGCCCTGGTGGACCCTCCCGCTGACGTCAGCTGGCCAGCCCCAGGGAGCACCTCAGCCCACCCCCTGCCTGGCTTTCAAGCCCACCTTTACTCCCATCCCTGTCCCCACACTCCCCCAGGGATGGTCACGCTGTCTCCCTGCCGGCTCCTCTTTGTGCTCCTGCAAGCGGGCCTTGCTGTGGATGTGAGCCTGGTTCTTTCCCACAGTGCCCTCTGCCTTCCTGGTGAGCCAGGCCCCTGGTGAGCACCCCTGTGTCGCCATGCAGAGCTCACTTTTGTCCTGTGGTGTGCCCTCCCAGCCCTGCTGATGCTGGCAATCTGTGGCCCCAGCCCTCAAGACATGGGGATGAGCTTCTGTCAAGCCCTGGTGGAGACCTGCTGAGGGATGGTGAGGGTCCCACGGCCAAGGACCCCAGCCATGGCCAGTAGCCACCTTGTCAGCACTGGGGGGCCTCCCAGGAGACCCCAGGAAATGGTGGGGAAATTGGCCAGGCACACAGCAGTTTGCACTGGCTACGTCCTGTGTGCCCTGCCTAGGACCGTGGGCACATAGGAGGGGTGACAGGTGTTTTTTACTGGGAGCCTGCCAGCCTGGGCTCCTTCAGGAGACAACACAGCACAGGGTGAGACGCAGTTCCAAGCCAGGCCCTTGCCCACAGGCTGACTTCACCTCTCCACCCCTTGGGCTTTTCATGTGTAAAATGGGAATAACCATGAGGATCAAAATGGGAGATACTGTCTATAGCTCTTAAAACAGTGCCCAGGATCTAGAGAATACTCAAATTATTATGTTCTCACTTTTGCAAGTATTCTGAACCCAGGATCACACAGCTAGAGTAGAAAATAAAATGGCCTGGCTCGATGTAGATCCAATTGTCATGAGGGAAAAAGGGAAGAAAGACCAAAACCAAGTAGGAAGACTACAGAGAGGAGGTGATGTCAGAATAGGGCTTTGAAGAATGAGTAGGAGTTTGCCGGTAAGTCCAAAGGCCAAGTCTAGGTGATCTCTTGGGAAGGGAGGGGCTACCTGAGATTGGTCCCTTTGTTTGCTCATGTAGTTACCCAGCAAGACTTTAGCAAACCCTTTTCCGTGAGGTACTGGGGTTGCAAGGAGCACGCCACCCACTGGGCAGAAGCAAGTCAAGGGCAGATGGCGCTGAGCAGGATGAGGTTAGGGCTGTGCTGGGGCTGCCCAGGATGGGAGGGACAGATAGACACAGCCACCTGCTGCCCACCACTCCCTGGCCTTGAGAACTGCCTGGCTTCTCCACTCACCCCACATTACCAGTCCCACCTTCACGGAGGGAGACAGGCCATCCTGCCTGGCCTGGCCTTGGTGCATTTCCCATAATGAAGTGGGAGTGCGTTGGCCAGAGGCACACTGGGCATGGAGCATGTTGTGGGTAGGTGAGGGTCTGTGTGTGTGTGTGTGTGTGTGTGTGTGTGTGTTGCTGCGGGTGCCCGGCGGCTTCTGCTCCTCTATGTCTCCCCTAGGCATCCGCCTCACTGCCCATCCTCCTCTCTGTCTCTGCATCTCCCTCTTCATTTGCCCCGGGCCCTCATTTTGTCCCTCCCTGACTCCCCCCATTATGGGCACTTCCTGGGTCCCTGGCCTGTGTGAGTGGGGCGGGGTGGGGCAGGGGGCCGTGGCCTGGTCCCCAGCCCCTGAATCCAGGGAGCCCACTGCACGCTAGGCTCCCGACGGGCCGGGCTGGGAGGCGGGGCTGGCGCCGGGCCGCCAGATTTGGGTCTGGCCCGCTTGCTGCAATATTGATGGCCCGTCAGGGCAGCCCTGATTCCTGCGCTTTCAGTTAAAAGGTTTCTGTTGTTGTAGCTTATGCAGTTGCTCTGTTGCTATGGAAACGTGACATCAAAATGACGTTTCCCGTTTAAAAGCTTTTAACTAAATTCCTGCCTGTCAGATGTAGGCCCCATTTTGAGTGCCGAGCTGCCTTCCAGGAGTGGGGCTCCCGCCCTGGTGTGCAGGCCACGGGCCCGCCTGAGCGCCCTCTTTTAACCCCGCAGGTGCCTCCAGCATGGCGGCGGCTGAAGTGCCCAGCTACCTGGTGTCCCCGCAGACGGAGAAACACCGGCGCGCCCGCAACTGGACGGACGCCGAGATGCGCGGCCTCATGCTCGTCTGGGAGGAGTTCTTCGAGGAGCTGAAGCAGACCAAGCGCAACGCCAAGGTGTACGAGAAGATGGCCAGCAAGCTGCTGGAGATGACGGGGGAGCGCCGGCTGGGTGAGGAGATCAAGATCAAAATCACCAACATGACCTTCCAGTACAGGTGGGCTCTGCGCGCCGCGTGCCTGCGTGCCCCACGCCCCGCGCCCCAGCCCCGCACTGGCCCAGCCCTGGCCCCGCATCGGCGGGCTGCCACAGGCCCCTCGGAGCTGAGTCAGGAAGGCCCTGTGTGGGCAGAGCCTGGCCGCAACACGGGGCCTGTGTGAACCGCTGCCTCCTGTCGCCAAGGTGGGGAAGCTGAGGCCCAGCAAGGCGGGACGTCGCCTGGCAGCACCCCGCCCAAGGCCCCTGCCCAAGCCACGCACAGGCAGCTCCCACTCGGTGAGACTGCGTGCCGGCCACCCAGGCATGGCTCGGCTAAGCAGGGAAACTGAGGCCAGGGACAAGAAGGAGGCTCCACTCCCAGGCCTGCAGATCCCACCCGGTGCTCACACTCTGTCCTTTCCGGCAGCCACCAAGCCCAGCTGTGAGCACAGCCAGCATGGTCCATGATTGGTGAACCAGGTGTGTCGTCGGGCTGATGCTGGGGTACCTAGCAGGTCCCCACTCGTGGAAGGGGCCTTATTTGTGGAAAGAAGCCTGGCCTGGCCCCATATCTGCCTCTACCCTTCCTGCTGTGGCCACCTTGCCCTGGCAGTCTGAGGGAGGCTGCTGGGTCGGGGCTGTGGACAGGGTTCCCAGGCGGGTGCACTCTGGTACCCCGTGGGGAGACAGCCCTGGCCCCACAGGCCCAGCACCTCGGGGGTGGGGGTGGGATCCAGGTCTGTCTGCAGGCAGTCACTGTGTACAGAGGGTCCTGGGCATGGCCAGGGTCACAGGTGTGGACTGGGTCATGGCCGTGGCAAGGGTCATGGGCAGGGCTAGGGTCATGGTCATGCCAGGGTCCTGCTGGGAGGAAGGCTGCCCCAGAGCTAGGGGCTGTGGGGGAAACTAGCAGCAGTGAGAGTGGGGGGGGGCGCTTAGGGCATACTGGCAGAGATGGACCTGTCAGTGTCCCTGAGAGGAGCGCTGTCCCCGGAGCACAAGCAAGTACCCAGCAGCTCCCAGCCCCAGTGTCCTCCTGCTGCTCCTATGGGCTGCTGTGAGCAGAGGGCAGAGGCGTTGTCAGGGCTGGATGTAGACAGGGCCTGCAGGCTTGCCCTGGGCACCTTGAGGGGACCTGCCCTACCAACAGTAGACAGGGGGCCACCCCTTGCCCCTCCTGGCCTGCAGCTCCCAGCCCGTCTGGGGCCTGGATGCATGCAGAGGCTTCCCAGGGCCTCTGACGTCCAGTTGGCCATTTTCAGTTGTTAACTTTTCATGGCCCTTGAAGGAGTAGTTCCAGAGTGTGGGCCTGCTGGAAGGCCCATCTCTACCTACAGCCCCAGCTCCCAGGCAGGCCCAGGGGCCAGAAATGAGGCAGCCACTAAGGGCCTGAAGGCCTCAGTCACAACATAAACAATGTTCAGTTCCAACCACCAGCTTGAGGGCTGAGTTGTCCGTAGACATGTGTGTCCCCGTTCCCCCCTCCTACAAGCACACGGCGCACCCCTCTATGCCTGGTGGGGGGGTTGCCCATCTGACTCACAAATTCATGGGCTCTGATTGGTGTCTGGCAGAGTTATTAATTATTTATCCTGAGAGCCTTCTGCAGAGTCTCAGGGGAGGTGTTGTGTTCCGTTCCTAGAGGTGGGGGCTGTGGGCCAAGGAGGCCATAGGAGAGGAGGATGCAGCAGAGCTGGGGCCTGGGCCCTCCAGTGGGGCTCCATTCCAGATGCTGCTGGGGGTAAGGGTTGCACACATATATAACACTTTATTTTCCCGTTCCCTGAGGGGGAAACTGAGGCCGAGAGCAGAGGAGGGACTTGCCCAAGCCTTTAACAGGCTGATGCTTTCATTGGTTGACTAGTTCTTTATCTCTTTCCTCCCATCCACACCCAGAAAGCCTCCCACAGCAAAGTCTTTTCTTATTTTTTCACTATAGCTCTTTACATATTAAGGTTGTCAAGGTAAGGAAACCTGAGTAGCTGCATTCCTTGAAGCATGGTTTCTTGGAATACCCTTCCGGGGTCTCCTGTGTCAGAGGCAGGCCTTCCTTCATTTCTCCAGGGAGTAGCCTGGCCCATGGTCAGAACAAGCACAGGGGGGCCTCCGGAGGGGCTGGAGGGGAGCCTAGGCAGAGGCTGGATGTGGGCCCCAGGCACAGTCCTCTACTTCCTGCACCTGGAATCTGTGTAGGCCTCCAGGGTGATGGGTGGTCCTGGGGTCAGGAGACGAAGCAGCCATGCCTTTCCCTCTGTGGCCTGTGCTTGGCTTTCTGCTGAGGACATTCTGCTCAGTGGATGCTGTTCCTAAGGCCACCTCCTGCTGTGGCTGGCCTTGGCTTACTGCCCTGAGCCATAGACCCCCATGCTGTCCAGGTGGGTCCATTTACAGAAAGCAACTAGTTCAGATGGTCAGCTCAGTATTTCCAGTGACCAGTGTGACCAGGGGCCCATGCTGGCAGGAACCCCACATCAGGAGGAGGAGCCATCCGGCCACAAGGGTTTCTGTAGCTTGAGGGCCTCCCTACTTGGGAGGGCCACAGACTAAGGCTGGGTCAGATGGGGCAGACAGCAAACCACCCCCCCAACTTGTGGCCTCCTTCCAGGCCTGGCCAGGGCTGCCCAGCTCTCCTGTAGCTGCATCTCCCTTCCCTGAGCTCCCAGAATTCAGCCAAGGCGCAGGGACCTACAAGGTCTGTCTGCAGGGAAGAGCAGGATGCAGGGCTGGGTAGGTGCCCAGCTTACGATGGGCAGAGCTGTGCTGTGCATACCCTTGGCCCCTGAGTCTAAGTAGGAATGGGGGATGTCAGGCCCAGCCCTGCTGCCTCCTGGTACCTTCAGTCAGGAATGTTATCTGGTCGGTTTGCTGTTTGCCAGAACTGGGCATTGTCTTATTAAATTCTCCCTAAACCTTGTGAGGAGTTTACTTTGCTCATGCCCATTTTACTGATGTGAAAATGGAGGCTCAGAGAGGTTAATGAACCTGTCTAAGGTCACACAGCAAAGTGGTGGAGATCAGCCACAGCTCAGGTCTGTTGGACACTGAAGCCTGCGTTCTTTACTCTGTGGATCTCACTTCTCAGGCGTTCTCTTTAGAAAAACACATTCTTTCTATCATGTTTTACGTTTGCTTTATATGATAGTTATCAGAAGATTTTATTCCTATGTTTGTATGATGTATTTTATTATTGCTGGTTAACTTAAAAGCAGGATTTGTTCCTTGTAGGGAGTTTAGAAACTACAGACCAGCAAGGACAGAAACAGTACAGCACAGCCCTGGGCCCCGGAGCTCACAGACGACCTTACTCATGTTTGGGGTGCGTGATTCTAGTGCCCACCATGGGGTAGGTCCCCAGCCTGACTTCTTTCCCTGTCTCATGTCACCTTGGCCCTGGAGCCTGGCCAGTTTTTCTGGGGAGGCTGTCTGGCCAAGAGTGGTTCCCTGGGGCCCCAGTGCCCCCAAGCACCCCTCAGCCAAGGGCCAGGTGGAACAGGCCGGGAGCAGCTCCGTTTCTCACCCTTGGCTCTTGTGTCTCTCGTTTCAGGAAATTAAAATGCATGACAGATAGCGAGTCCGTCCCGCCCGACTGGCCCTATTACCTAGCCATTGATAGGATTCTGGCCAAGGTCCCCGAGTCCTGTGATGGCAAACTGCCGGACGGCCAGCAGCCGGGGCCCTCCACGTCCCAGACCGAGGCGTCCCTGTCGCCGTCTGCTAAGTCCACCCCTCTGTACTTACCGTATAACCAGTGCTCCTACGAAGGCCGCTTCCAAGACGATCGCTCCGACAGCTCCTCCAGCTTACTGTCCCTTAAGTTCAGGTAGTGTGTGTCTTCCTTCCCTGCCTCCATCTCCAGCAGGGCCAGGAGCCCGGCGGCCAGAGGGGGCTGGGAGAGGAGAGGGGCGGCGGCTCTGGGGCGGTGGCATCCTCTGCCATCCCTGGCTGGCTGCCAAGGCCTAGGTGGTATGCAAGGGCACCCAGGACAGGGAGGATGCAGATGCGGGGGGCCTCAAACAGGGGACCCTCAGACCAGAGGGCCTTAGACGGGAGGCCACAGACGGGGGGCCTCAAACAGGGGGCCCTCAGACAGGGGCGCCACGGGTGGGGGGCCCTCAGACGGGGAGCCTCAGATGGGGGTGCCACGGATGGGGGGCCTCAGACAGGGGACCTCAGACAGGGGGTGCCTCAGAGGGGAACCTCAGACGGGGGACCTCAGATGGGGGGCCACAGATGGGGGTGCTGCAGACAGGGGGCCCTCAGACAGGGGGACCTCAGATGGGGGGACCTCAGACGGGGGGGCCTCAGATGGGGAGGCCTCAGACGGGGGGCCTCAGATGGGGAGGCCTCAGACGGGGGGACCTCAGATGGGGGGCCTCAAAGGGGGGCCTCAGATGGGGGCCTTCAAACGGGGGGCCACAGATGGGGGTACCACAGATGGGGTGCCACAGATGGGGCACCTCAGAAGGAGGCCTCAGACGGGGGGACCTCAGAACAGGGGCCACAGACGGGGGGGCCTCAGGTGGGGGCCATCAGACGAGGGGCCTCAGACGGGGGAGCTCAGACAGGGGACTTCAGACGGGGGGCCTCAGATTGGGGGGCCTCAGACAGGGGGAGCTCAGATGGGGGCACTGCAGACGGGGGGCCTCAGAGGGGGAAGCCTCAAAGAGAGAGGTTTCGGACAGGCTGGTCAGACTGGGAGGCAGGAGATACTGAAGTTCAGGCTGTCATGTCCATAGTCTGGGTTCGTCTCCCGGCTCTATCACTTTCTAGCTGTGTGGAAAGTCCTTGACCTCTCTGGGCCTCAGTCTCCTTCTGTAAAATGGGAATAAATCAGCACTTAGTCCGAGGATGGCTGGGAGTGTCACGAGAGAGAAGGGTGGGGCCTGGCACACGGAGGAAGACCAATTGCTCCCCCACCAACCCCCCCAGTTTCTGGCTCCTGGGCTCCCTGTCACCCCCAGCAGACCCTGACCTGGGGTCCTCCTCCTCCCTGCCCTGGCAAGGCCAGCTGGGAGGGGAATTGGGCTTAACCCCCAGAGCATGCTCCTCAGCTGAGACCAGTGGGCGTGCCTGTCCCCTCTGCTGTCCTTCATAAACGTCCTGCTTGGCCAGCACCAGCTGCATGAACCTGCCCTTGGGAGGCCCACAGACAGGTGCACAGGAAGCACAGCTCCGGGGTGTGGAGGCCTGGGGAACCAGAGGGACATTTGGAGCTGGCTTTCAGGGGTGACTAGGAGTTGGCTGGTTGGGGAAGAGAAGGCACAGAGCAGATTTGAGTGTGGCCCTGTTTATTCCTCAGCCGTGGGCTGTAGGTATGTCAGACAGAGGTGAGATGAGGAGGGTCTTGGGGAGTGTGAAATCTGGGGCTGCCGCTCATTTTGTCTGGCGCCCCTTCCCTGAGGTAGATTTCTCAGCAAAGACCCCAAACAAAAATGCCTTTGCGACGGCCAGACGGAATCGGCTAGAAACTTGAGGGTTATGGCCAGGTGTTTCTATGGGCTGACCGGGTTCCCAGACCCACAGCTGCCCCCAGGCACTGCACCAGGGCTGGGACATGGGAGCTGCTGTCCTGCTTCTGAGGTTGGCTGGGGTGCTGCTCTGCTTCAAAGCACAAGGCTCAGAGAAGGGGACTGGCCAAGGCCTTGGGGGGCCTGGTGGGAGGTGGCCCATTAGACTGGGGTGCTCACTGCCCCCCAGCAGAGAGCACTGGGCCCGGCTGTAGCAACCGCTGCCTTCGCATCCCTGGAACCGCCAGAGGTTCCAGTCCCCATGGGAGAAGCCACAGTACCCCTGGCCACCCAGTCCTTCTCGTCTCTCCCCTGGTGTGGCCACTGCCCACCCCTTCCACTGAGCCCCACACCAGGCCTGTGCCCCCCCTACCCGGTCCGTGGGTTTGGGGCTGCTCCTGTGGCAAGGTGTACCCCGTCCAGCCGGGCTATGGGGGTTTGGATGGCCCTAGGACCCAGGTCACTTGACTGCCTCGGGTCCCACAGGGTGGCGGTGCCCACAGTCCCTCCTCACCTGTGGCCCAGGGCCACTGTGGGGTGGGGGTAGGGCAGTGCTGGGCACGTCAGGCGGGCGGAGCCACGACCCTGCGGCCCGCCATCCCCACGCGGCACTGTCCTTCCAGGTCGGATGAGCGGCCTGTGAAAAAGCGCAAGGTGCAGAGCGGCCACTTGCAGAAGAAGAAGCTGCGGCTGCTGGAGGCCATGCTGGAGGAGCAGCGGAGGCTGAGCCGCGCCGTGGAGGAGACGTGCCGCGAGGTGCGCCGTGTGCTGGACCAGCAGAACCTGCTGCAGGTGCAGAGCCTCCAGCTGCAGGAGCGCATGATGAGCCTGCTGGAGAAGATGATCGCTAAGTCCAGCGCATAGGGCCAGCGACACCGTGCAGGCCAGCTGCGCCAGGCCAGGGTCCGGGGTCGGAGCGGATGGCCTGCCACCCACCCTGGGGCTGCTCTGGGGAAGGGAGGCCGCGGCTGCAAGTCTCACTCCGGCCAGGTCCTTCGGAAGAACTCCTGGCGTCTGTCCTCCAACACCGTCACCATCGGTGGTACTCACAATGGCTTTTGATACTCACTGTGTGATTTCTCGTGACTCCCTGGAAGCAGAGCTCACATTCTCAGCTCACAGGTTGGTCTGTTCCAAACACGAACACGAACAGGGACAGGCCGGTGACAGCTTCATGCCCGGAGCAGAAAGCCTCCCGTGAGGGAGACGGCGGTCTCGTCTGACCCCGGGCCAAAGCCCAGAGAGCCCGCCGCCCTCTCCTTGGAGTGCCAGGTCCTCCGAAGTCCTCCCCATGAGGACACTAACAGAGCAAGGCCCAGTGCCCGCGTTTTGGTCCTCTGGGCCCAGGGAGGTGGCACTGATGAGACAGAGACCTGGCCTCATGCACTCACACTCTGGTTGGGGAGGCAGCCGAGCAAAGAGGGCAAAGTCATGACAGCAGGCTGCGGTCGGCGCCGCACGAGGAGGGAAGAGCAGGATGAGAAGGGACAAGCTCACCTCCCCGCCTCTGTTCTGTCACCAGGAGGAAAACCTTTCCAGACTGTTCTCTGCTGGCTTCCTCCTAAGTCTTGTTGGCCACTGGGGCTTTGGTTTCCCACCTGCCAGGGATGCAGGGCTCCCTGCCTGGGACTGGCATATTGCTGCCCACACAGCAGGGTTCTGAGACGACCCAGCAGGTGACGTGGTTTGACTTACGATCCAGGAAAGCGCCTTCTGGGTGAAGGCAGAGGTCCCGCCAGGAGTCCTTCCCAGCCATCCCGGTGTGATAGCAGCCAGCTCATCTGACGCTGCTGTGGTCACCCAGGGGGTGAGGCCAGCCCCAGGCCTGGCTGCGGTGGTGGGCAAGGGACTAGGCAGCCATGGAGCCCAGAGGGGCCAGACGCCCCCAGCTCGGCCACCTTGGGGACCCCCCGGCACACACACCAGGGACTCCAACCACACTGCTTTGGGACCAAAGGCAGTGGTGCAGTGAAAGTGTGACCGGTGGTTCTGCTGAAGTGTGAACTTGCCAATTTCTGCCGAAATAGCCAGTGTTCCCACCAAGGCCAGTCTTGGCTACCAGCACGTCCGTGAACCCGTGCTGGGGAGGTGAGCACAGGACAAGCCTCAGCAACCGCTGCAACGGAGACCTCAGGGGCGTCGTGTGCTGCCGACCCAAGCTGGGGGCTGGTTTCAGGCTGTGCCTGAGTATCACCTAGGTGGCGACAGACTGCGGCCTGGGGACAGACCGCTCCTGGGGCCATGGCCGTGGAGCACCAGTGTTCCCATAGCTGCGGAAGGCACATGTGTTATGTAACATTTCTGCCTTTGTACTTAGGGGTCATTTGCACTGTTTTATTTTCCCGGCTGTCTCTCTGAGCATGGGGTCCATGCTCACTCTGTCCATGTCTCGCTGAATCGGTGCTGCCACGCACTCCATTGGGCTGGAGCAGGGCAGGCGCAGTCTGGCGGAGGTCAGTAGTGCAACTGCCCACGTCGCGCCCTCCATAAACTGTATCCGTCGCAAGTCTATGATTTCTTCTGTAGTTACAGAAGGATGTTGTGTGGGGGGATGTGGCCATATTGGTAAATGCTAAGCTATTTGATAAGATCCAGCAAGACCGCCTGGTAATACCAAAAACTGAAATCAGGAACCAGACAAACGTGCATCCTTTCACCTTTATTATTATTTAACGTTGGCATTTTTAGCTAATGCATTAAGACAAACAAGACAAGCAGGATAAAAGAAATGAAAATTACCTTTATTTTCAGATGATATTTTTCTATTCCCAGAAAGCAGATACACAAGAGATCAAGAGCTCTTTAAACCACCCTGAACGTGTGGATTATGAGAACGGAATATTCCACTCATAGTCATGATTGAGAACTGCAGGGAATCTATGAACAGGTTTAACCAGAATGGTCCAGGATCGACACAAAGGAAACTGTGGTTTTACTGTAAAATCTAAAACAATTCCTGAGCGTGTGTGGAAACCACATACCCCTAAATGCTCCCAAGTAGTGTCATCATTTTATTAATGTAATTCCAACAATATTCTCAGTAACATTGTGGGTTTTTGTTTTAAAATGGAAGAAAGCTTTTTGTTTTGTTTTTTAAAGTGGGCTCCACACCCAGCGCACAGCTCAACATGGGGCTTGAACTCACGACCCTGAGATCATGACCTGAGCTGAGATCAAAAGTCAGGTGCTTCACGGACTGAGCTGCCCCAGCGAGCCCTGAAGAAAGTGTTTGTAAGTTCAGATGAGAAAGGAATGGGGCAAAGAGTCTGAGGCCAAAGGATGGAAGGAGATCAGCCAGACCTCATGTAGCACTGGGAAGGCCGTGCTGTCTGAACCAGAAAAACGTCAAGAGACAGGAGCCCAGACTCTGCGAGGGGCGGTGGGCCCTGTCGTGAGCGGGAGGGTGGAGAGCCCCTCCATGCTCTGGGGGGGACTGAAGATGTCACTGCTTGTGTTCCTGTGTACCCTCACGACCAACACTGACGCCCAACAGATGACTATATGAGAAATTAAACCTAAGACTTAAAAATTGTACTCATTTCAAAATAATAATAAACCCATTATATGTTGACATCAACGACAACTGCATGAAAAGTACATTTTCTCAAACAAAAGGTTTTCGCGAGAAGAAGGGCGTTGTGTTACACGCCCCCCAATCTCTGGCTGGAGAGACGGCAGCAGGCTGCCCCCAGTGCTGCCCTGAGCAGCTCTGGATTCCGTGGGCCACAGGATGTGCAACCGTTCACAGAAGATCCCACGCCGCACGGATAGGTATTTGGAAAAAAAAGGGATCTTTTGCTGACGCGTGCGGGCCACTGTGCACACCCCTCCTGGAGGACTCCCCAGTCGTGCAGGCAGGTCGCCATGTGAACTCAGTCCGTATGGTGCCCTGGGGAGTCCCGCCATACACTGGGCACTGCACCGAGTCAGGCCCGTCTCTGTGCCCACGGCATGGCAGTCTCCCACAGAAATGTGCTCTCATCACTCTCCCGGCTGCTAACCAGCAGAGCCGTTGCTGGGGAAGGTGGTCAGGCTCGGGGCTGTGGGGGCAGCTTGTTTCCTTCTGATCTCCGCGCGAAAGTGGGAATTTTGGCTCTGGTCACCACGACCACATGAGTTGTTCTTCTGGTGGGGACAGCTGTCTGTTTCCAAGAGGCACCCAAGTCCCTTCAGGTGAAAAGTGTGTTCCCGTGAAGAATGTGTCCCGCTGTCCAACAAGAGCTCCCTGGTGTCCAGCAGGAGTCCCCGCGCTGACCGACCTTGCGCTAGCAGCCATCTCCAGGACTCTGAGTCCAGACACTCACACCTAGCCCCCGTCCGTCTCGGGTGGGCCCAGTGGGACCCCACACGCCCCCCTCAGGTCACCTACCTACTTCCCGAAGGTGTAACTAGACCAAAGCATGGTCCCATCCCCCGAACGGCTCCGGAGATGCCTTCCCTTCCAGGATTGTGGTTTCCTGGCACATCTCGGCTTGGCTTCCGAAACACAGATGCGTCATTGAGAGCAACGGGGGACTCTCCAGCTCTGTCGATGGGAGACACCATTTGTAGCCACTGTCCCACACGAGGTGTGTTTACTGGAGCAGACCCACAGGCCCCGGGAGCAGCGGTCCCCCACGGAACTCATAGGGCACTAGGTCACCATCACCGCTGTCTTCCCAGGCGATATCACTGCTCCGTGCCACTGCTGGTCTTCAGGGACCCCCCCACCATGTCCTGTTTATCCAGAGTGGTGACCCCGCCACCAGTCAGGGCAGGGGAAGAGGAGGGAGCAGGTGCAGGGGCCCAAGGTGAACCATGCATGTGTGTTGGAAGAGGAGGGAGGAGAGAATCCCGGAAATGCAGAGGTCATCTCCCCAGGAGCGTTGTGGGACTTCAGCAGCCTCCAGAGCCACGGCCACTCCCTGGGACGAGGGTGAGAGTGTGCTGGCCTCTGTGGGCCGGGCAGCCACATGCACCTCATTGAACATCCTGCGGATGTTCTGACCACAGCTGCGAGTGAGCGGGGCAGGAGGAGATGCTGACTGACCCTCGCCAGGACAGGTGGAGGACACCCCGCGTTTGGGAGCGGGCTATGCCGTCTTTGCAGGTTACCGCTCTCCTTTTGGAAAACAGCCTTTGGTGCCAGGCTTTCTGGCCTCAGGCGACCAGGGATCTCCTGGTCTCCAGTGAGCCCTTCCTGGGTACCCTGGTGTGTGTGTGTGACACGCTCGGGGAGTGGGCATGTGCATCTGTCTCCACACCGAGCCTCTGTGCCCGCCCTGACTAGGGTCACAGACACCTTCCCCGGGGACCATCTGTGGGGCCGCTCCCCTGCCGAGGGGCAGATCCTTCCGGGCTCTTGGGAGTGCCAGGGTGGACATCTCTGTGTGAACTGTGTTCGCTAGCAGACGTTCTTAAAACAGATAAGACAGGTCTAGGGGAATTCAAAGTTGACCAGGAAAGTCCCCACGTTATGCTCCATGGCTCCCAGGTGAGGGAGGGGTCCAGTGTCACAGCACTGTCCGAGGACAAGGCTGGCCCTCCACTGCCGAATGGTTTTGGAATCTTGTTAAAAATAAGTTGCCCAGGGACCCCTGGCTGGATCAGTGGGTGGAGTGAATGGCTCTTGATCTCGGGGTTGTGAGTTCAAGCCCCACACTGGGTGGAGAGATTACTAAAAAATAAACTTTAAAAATCAACCAGTAAATTGCCCCCAGATGTGTGTGTCTCCATCCACAGTCTGCCTTCTGTCTGTGAGCAATGATTTCTGTTCTTGTGTCAACACATAACTGTCTTAACTACGGTAAGTCTTGAAATCTGACGTTTTCCATCTTTCAACCTTGTTATTCTTTTTACAAATTGCTTGAATATTTTAAGTCCTTAGCATTTCCACATAATTTTTTTAAATATAGTAAACGACACACAACGTAAAATCTACTGTTTTAACCATTCTGAGGATCCAGTTCCATGAACCAGCAAGTCTGTTCCCACGGTGGCGAGCACACCTGCCCTCCACCCTCCCCGACTGACCCTGTGTCCCCAGGGAGCAGCATCCTGCCCTTCTCCACTCCTGGCCCTTGACACCCCGTACCTGACTTTCTGCCTCCGGGCACTCGACTCTCCCAGGCCAGGCTGTCATGAGAGGGTCGTACGTCTGGACGCATCCTCCACGTTCACCCGTGTGGCAACAGACCCAACAGCCCACGTGCCCACCAGCGCAGCACGTAGGTCCCCTTTCCCCACATCCTCGCCAACACTGGTTCTTTCTGGTCTTTCTGATGAGCGCCATCCTAACGGGGTGAGGTTCTGGTTGGCATTTCCCTGATGTGAGTGCTGCTGAGTGTCTTTTCATGTTGACCTCTGTGTGTCTTCTTTGGAAAAACATCTGTTCAGATCCTCTGCCCGTTTTTTTTTTTTTCGTTTTTCTTTTTTAAAAGATTTTATTTATTTATTTGACAGACAGAGATCATAAGTAGGCAGAGAGGCAGGCAGAGAGAGAGGGGGAAGCAGGCTCCCTGCTGAGA
The DNA here is from genome assembly GCF_963455335.1 of Martes martes. Lineage (NCBI taxonomy): Eukaryota > Metazoa > Chordata > Mammalia > Carnivora > Mustelidae > Martes > Martes martes. Next base: position 141,078,890 of record NC_137889.1, read on the forward strand.
CCCTGGGATCATGACCCGAGCCAAAGGTAGAGGCTTTAACCCACTGAGCCACCCAGATGCCCCCTCTGCCCATTTTTTAATTAGCTTTTTTTTCTATGTGAGTTGTAACTAGCTCGTATATATTATGCAGTCAATTCCTATGTGCAGGATCGCAGGATCAGGATAGGAATTGTCAAAATGCCTTCCCAAGATGCTGTCTGAAATATTGCAAACCCTAAAAAAGATGAAAACATCCCAGTTCATGTCCGAACCAGCCAAAGCCTTAATACCAACCTGATTCTTTATTTTTTTAAGTTTTTTTTTTAAGATTTTATTTATTTATTTGACAGAGAGAGAGATCAGGCAGAGTCGGCAGAGAGGCAGACAGAGAGAGGGGGAAGCAGACTCCCCACTGAGCAGAGAGCCCGATGCAGGGCTCGATCCCAGGACCCTGAGATCATGACCTGAGCCGAAGGCAGAGGCTCAACACTGAGCCACCCAGGCGCCCCCATTCTGATTCTTAAAAAAAAAAAAAAGAAGAGCAAAATAAAGTGAAAGTCTAAATAAAATACAAGCAAACATAAGATACCACAACCAAGTAAGGCTTCTTTGAGAAAAGTGAGGGCCTTCGCAGTCAGAGAACCTCCAGCAGAATTACCAAATTCACCAAGTTGGCGTGGGACTCCATCAGACTGCCGCGCGCAAATGGTCCCTTGAAAAGCCCCCAGCGTAACAAGACTTGTCGGGAAAGGGACACAGGTGACACTACCCCCTGCCCACCAGCAAACAAGTGAGAGCCACACCCAGTAGGACTGTCACTGTGGGTCATCAGCAGCCAGGGACAAAATCATGGTGCAAATGTTGGAAAAGGAGAGGCAACGATTATCTGTTTTTGCCGATGCTATGATCGTAACACCAGTAACAAACCCTACGAAGTTAATAGGAGAGAAGTATATAAAATTAGTACATAAGATTCCTTTTTTCTACATTATTAATAACTTGTTAGAAACAGGAAAACTGACATTCATAACAACCAAAGCTATGAAGTGCTTATGGATAAATGGGAACAGAGAGGACTGTAATCAGAGTGAAGAACGAGGAACACTCGGACAAAAGGTGTGAGGCCGTGTCCCTGGGGGAGGCGAAATCCTCCCAGGGTTGGGGGGGAAAGAACGTCCCTGGCGGGGAGGACGCCCCTGGCTGGGGAGGATGTCCAGGGAGGGGGAAGGACGTCCCTGGGGGGAGGGATGTCCCAGGGGGACTAAGATGTCCCTGGGGGTAGGACGTTTCTCTGGAGGATGTCCCTTGGTGAGGGGGATGTTTCTGAAGAGGAGATGTTCCTTGGGGGAGGACATCCCTGGGAGGAGAGAATGTCTCTGGGCGGGGGACGATGTCCTTGGTGGGGGAGGACATCCCTGGGTGGGGGAGGATGTCTCTGGCAGGAGTCTTGCCTGACACAGCACATTCTTTCCTGTCTCCCCACTTGGGCCTGCAGATAGCTTCCATTTTGTGAATCTCCTTGGACCCTTTCCTAAGACGAGACACTGTCTGGTTCATGAATCATTACGTGAAGCCAGTTAGATCTTCAAACATACTCAGCTGAATTTCATTTTTTCGTGATAAAACCAAGCACTCAGGGCCACGTGGACTTGCCTCGGGGAGAGACCAGTATTGGTGGGGAAAGATCCAGAATGGGCCAACTCATCCAGCCTTGGGATTTGACAGATGTAGGGGCCGAGACCTGCGCACCCAATATTCAGGGATCTATAGTTGTCTGTGACTGGCAAGGAGACAGGGACAATCATCTTCTGATCTCCCATAAGGGTCTTCTTGGATGGATTAAAGATATAAATGTTAAGAGTGGAAAACTTTTAGAAGAAATTTTGGAAGAACATGACCTTGGGGCCAAGACCTCTCTGATGAGACAAACCATAAAAGGATAAAATGGCCGAATTTGATTAATAAAATTCCAAAATGGTGTATGACAAAGAGCTTCAAAAACTCTTGAGATGTGCGATAGATGGTGGGGCCTCTAGGAGGCAGGACAGACAAAGGAGCTCCCTCCTTGTGAGCCCATGTGCAGGGGCTGGGGGCCTGGCCCAGCCAGCTGAGGCTGGGGGGCGGCGCAGGTGGGGAGGGGTGCGGGAGGGGCAGCCCCACTCACCCCAGGAAGGGCTGGGCTTCCTCCCCAGCCCCCCAAGTCCACCTCTGCCCCCAAGAGCAGATAGGGCCATCTCTTTCAGGGCCTGCCCTCTCTTTTCTGCAGCAGGCTCCTCGAAGGGCCCAAGGTGGATATCTGACACTGTGTGTTCTGGAATGTTCTATCCATGCTCTCTATGCTGGGAGCCATGTTTCCCAGGATCCTTCCCTGCATGGTTCCAGAATAGATGGGGTCCAAGATGAGCTCCGAGTGAGGCTTGGGAGGTGGAAGTGGTGGAGACACCATGTAGCGCTAAAGCCTGCAGGTGGTTAGGGGCTGGGTATCAGGGCAGGTATCAGAGCTGGGGTTAGGCGGGGGGTCAGGGCTCTGAGTCAGGGCTGGGGGTCAGGACTGGGGCCAGGGCTCTGGGTCAGGGCTGGAATCAGGGCTGTGGGTCGCCTGGATTGTGGGGTGGTTAGGGCTGGGGATCAAGGGTGTGATGTTAGGGGTTTCAGTGTATGATCCTGCACCCAATTCTGATGTGTTTCCCCCCAGACATCATCAAACAAGTGTCTGACACCAACTGAGATCCCCCCCAGTCTAATTCAGCCTTGACCTGCTCCTCCTGGAGTTGCCGTCAGGCCCCACGGGGAAGGGCTCAGTCCCATGAGGCCGCCTCCCCACTTCAGACCCCACAGTCACCCGCATTCTGACCTCCTGCCCGTGGATCTAGGGGTCCCACAGCCCCTTCCTCGGGTTTGACTGTTGGCTGGAGGGGCTCATGGAGCCCGGGAGAGTGTGTTGTGTGTGGGGTCACAGATTTGTGATAAGAGGACGTTGCTCAGAGCCCCCAGATGGGAGAGAGGCTCCCCATGTAAGCACCCTCCCTCCCCTGCACGCCCGCGGTCACTGGCCCCAGTGCTCACCCACGTGCCCACTGGCCTGATGGATCTGATCCCAGGTCTTGCTCCTGGGCCTTGGTCTCCAGCCTCTGTGCCCTCGAGGCCTGGGAGTGGGGGTGTCTAGGGGAAGGCGGACCTGGGCTCTTCCTGGAGCTTTGTGGGGCTCCTCACAGAATCATGGCAGTGTGGGAGGTGCCGTGAGGCCCATGTACCCGCCGGCAGGGCAGGGGCGATGCGGGCGTACTGGGAGGCAGCCAGGGGGTGCTCAGGAGAGGTCAGGACCCAACAGGGGAAGAGGAGCGGGGGTTGTGCAGGACCTGATGGCCAATGCCCCCACACCCTGTATACATGGAACCCGAAGCAGAAGGGAGGCAGGAGGGCCACCGGGTGTGGGGGAGAGCCCTGGAGAAGCCAGGGATCTGGAGCCCCAGACTGGCTCTGCCCCTCCTCTGGGGAGGCCCACAGTCCCCCCACCCCTCCTGGGCTCTGTCCTTCTAGAGCCGGGGCTGGGCACAGAGGCTGTGGTCGGCAGCCAGCACCTTCCGAGGCCTTGTTCCAGGGGTGGGGGAGGGCAACACGCCCCACCCCGTACAGGGGAGCACTGTGGAGTGCTGTCCTGGGCTCCCAGACACACTGCCCTCCTGTTCTAGCTGTCACCTCAGGTCCCTTTCCCAACATACCCTCGAGCCCGCCTCTCTCTGCCACCTCCAGACACCCCCTGAATTGTTGTACCTGCCTGGGTTCCTCAACCCCCAGGGTCAGCGTCCAAATTAACCCCAGGTCTAGCCCATGCTTGCGGGGAGCACCACCCCTCAGTCTGGCTGTGGGGCTGGGAGCAGCCTGCCTGCTGCGGGTGCTCTGGTCCCAGAAGCCCGAAACATGGAAATTCAGATTCCAACCGCGTGCATGACCCCCCACCTCCTTCATTTTCAGACCGCCCTTTGTCTTTTCCTGTTCTGAGAACTTTCCAGAGACTTTCCAAGCTCTGCCTGGGAACAGCGCGGGGCCCCGGGTTGCCAGCTGCTGTTGCCGGCAATCATCCTTAAAGCACAGGGACAATTTTAATTTCACAATAATTGGAAATATCAACTGCAGCTCAAGCCGTCGAAACTCATGGAATTTTAATGGGCAGCTGGCTTAGGTTACAGCCAAGAATAGTAGCTCCGTGCCCAGCCTGCATCCAAGAGCCCGGGGCAGCACTGGCCTCTGGGAGGAGCGGCGGGTGTGTGTGTGTGTGTGTGTGTGTGTGTGTGGGCGGGGGACGGTCCCTGCTGAGCGTTCTGGTACCCAAGGGGAAGGGAGTGAGACTCAGAGGCTGTGGGACTCCTCAATCCTGTGGAGCAGGGGACCGCACATCCAGCGCATGTCCCCCTGGAGATGCAGCCTCCTTGCTTGGGTCTGAGCTCTCCCGCTGCCACACTCCCTGGGGGGGGTCAGAGCCCCCCCATCCCTGGCTCCCACAGCCTGTGCCCACAGAAGCCTTCCTTGGAGTGGGGTTGCATGTCTGGAGTGTCCACACCACACCTCGGGGCCGTGCTGACCTCCTGTCCTGTCTCGGAGGCACAGTCCCAAGTCTGAAAACAGCCTTTTGACACATTCTGTCTGGTTTTCAGTTTGCAGTGGGCAGAGTGGCAAATCTGTCATCATTTCCCCCATGATCACACAGTTACTCCAAGATTAGATACAAGACTTTCCTTTCCCCCACTGAGTTACTCTGAGGCCATCGTCAAAAATCAATTCACTGAACAAGAGAGGGTCTGTTTCTAGACCCGGTTCCACTGGTCTGTACGGCTACGTTCCCCTCACGACTGTAGACTCTTTTCCTTTCTAGAAAATCTTGAGGTCAGAAAGTGCAAATCTTCCAACTTTGTTCTTCTTTTCCAAAATTGCTTTGGTTATCCCAGATCTCTTACTTTTGCATATAAGTTTTAAATCAGCATGTCAATTTGAAACCCCTCCTCAAAAACCTGCTAAAATTTTTATTGAGATGGCATTGAATCTATAGACCAACTTGAAGAGAATTGATAGGTTACCAATTAATATTGAGTCCTGCAATTATGAACAGGTGATATGTCTTCCTTTGGCAAAGTCTAGTACATCCTCTGTTAAATTTATTCCTCAGTATATTATTTTTTTAATTGTTTGTTGGTGTTTGGATCTGTAACCTACAACTCTTTTTTTTAAAATATTTTATTTATTTGTTTGACAGACAGAGATCACAAATAGGCAGAGAGGCAGGCAGGAGAGAGAGGAGGAAGCAGGCTCCCTGCTGAGCAGAGAGCCCGATGCGGGGCTCGATCCCAGGACCCTGGGATCATGACCTGAGCCGAAGGCAGAGGCTTTAACTCACTGAGCCACCCAGGTGCCCTGTAACCTACAACTCTTAAAACTCACTTATTAGTCCCATAGCTTCTTAAATAAATTCCTTAGTGTTTCCTAGGTTCACAATCATGTTTTCTGTGAATCATGACTTTACTTCTTGTTCTCAATTTGTATGCCTTTGATTCCTTTTTTGTGTTTTATTCCTCTGGCTAGGACCTCCAGTACCACGTCAAAAGAAGGTAGGAGAGCCCCATCATTGCCACGTTCTTGATCTTAGGGGAAAATACTCAGTTTTTTGCCATTGAGTAGAATGTTAACTGTAGGTTTTTCACAGACACAATCTATCAAATTGAGGAAGTTCCTATTTTTAGTTTGTTCGTTTAGAAATTTTCATCATAAATGGGTGTTGAATTTTGACAAATGCTCTCTCGGCATTAACTGAGATAAGTACAAGATTTTACTCTTTTATTTTGTTGATATTATGAATAACAAGGAACAATTGCATTTTATTTATTTTATTTTATTTTAGAGAGAGAGAGAGAGAAATTGGAAGGGCAGAGGGAGAGGGAGAGAGAGAATCCCAAGCAGACTCTGCACTAACCATGGAGCCCAATGCAGGGCTGGACCTCAGGACCCCGAGACCATGACCTGAGATGAAATCAAGAGTCAGATGCTCAGCCGCTGAGCCACCCAGGTGTCCCAAAAATTGCTTTTTAAATGTTAAGTCAACCTTGCATTCCTGGGATAAACCGTACTTGTTCATGGTGTGTTATTCAATGTAGTAATATTTTGCTAAGGATTGTTGTGCTCATGTTAATGAGGACATGAGTCTACGATTTCTTTTTCTCGTGATGTCCTTGTCAGGTTTTGGTATCAGAGTTATGCAGGTCTCATTAAATGAGTACTAAAGTAGTACATCTTTCTCTGTTTTCTGAGAAAAAGTGTGTTAAGGATGGTGTTTCTTTCTTAAGTGGTTTTACTCACTCCAACACCATATGGTCCTGGGGATTTACCTGTGGGTTAATTTCTTTATGGAACATGTTGGTTGGTTTTTTTTTTTTTTTTTACCTAAAATTACATTATGAAAAGTTTAAACCACTCAGAAAAAAAAGAATTGGATAATGATAGTCATTTCCATTTCCTAGATTAACATGTTGTTATACTTTCCTAATCAAATATCCTTCTCTGTATCCATCAGTCAATCTTACACTCTGGTACATTCCTAAAGTGAAGTTGTAGACAGCAGCACTTTCTCCTTCAAGTTCTTAATTATTCAATTTCTTTAACCAATATAGGGCTAAACTTTCTATTTCCTCTTATGTAATTTTGTTGTGTTCTTAAAGAAAATTTTCCACTTTATGTGTTGTCATATCTGTTGTAACAAAGTTATTCATATTATTTTCTTAATGTCCTAAATATCTGTGGTCTCTATAATGATATTCCTGGTATTGGTCATTTGTCTCTTCCGTCTCCTTTTCGATGGTCTTACTAGGGGATGGTAAATTTCATTAATTTGTTTTGAAAAACCAACATTCACCTCTCAGTGTTTTACTATGGTTTGCCTCTTTATTTCATTAATTTCCACTCTTTTACTATTTTCTTCCTTCTATTTAATTTGCTCTGTATTTGTTGGCTTCTTAATATGGAGGCTTAGATCACTTTATTTTTTTATTTTTTTATTTTTTTTTTTAAGATTTTATTTATTTATTTGACAGACAGAGATCACAAGTAGGCAGAGAGGCAGGCAGAGAGAGAAGAGGAAGCAGGCTCCCTGCTGAGCAGAGAGCCCGATGTGGGGCTCGATCCCAGGACCCTGAGACCATGACCTGAGCCGAAGCCAGAGGCTTAACCCACTGAGCCACCCAGGTGCCCGGCTTAGATCATTTTAAACCATCTCTAGTATCAGCATTTCAAATTATAAATTTATTTCCATAAGACTATATATTCCACAAATTTTGACATATTGTATTTTTATTACTATTCAATTAAAAACATTTTTCTGGGGTGCCTGGGTGGCTCAGTGGGTTAAAGCCTCTGCCTTCAGCTCAGGTCATGATCTCAGGGTCCTGGGATCGAGCCCCACATCGGGCTCTCTGCTCTCCCCGCTGAGCAGAGAGCCTGCTTCCCTCTCTCTCTCTCTCTGCCTGCCTCTCTGCCTACTTGTGATCTCTGTCAAATAAAGAAATAAAATCTTAAAAAATTTTTTTTTCTAATTCCCCCTTGTGATTTGACTTGTGAATTATTTAGAAGCATGTTACTTGTCAAAAGTTGAGTGCTTTTCTAGATATCACTATTGATTTCTATTGTTGATAGAAAACTTATATTGGATGACTTCAATCCTTTAAAATTAATAAGATTTATTTCATGGCCCAGCATATGTTCTCTCTTGGTAAATATTCCCTGTGCACTTGAAAAGGGTCTGTATTTTGTAGTTGATGGATGTGGTCTTCTATTCATGTTAATTAGGTTAGATTGTTTAATAATGTTCAAATCTTTTAAATCCTTATTGGTTATTTTTTCTGATTTTCTCATCAACTTTGATATAAAAATGTTAAAATATTCAACTATAAGTGTGCTTTTGTCTATTATTATTTGTCTCCTTTTAGTTCTCATAATTTTTGTTTCAAATATTTGAAGATACAGCTGCTCCAGCTTTCTTTCTTTTTTTTTTTAATATTTTATTTATTTATTTATTTGAGAGAAAGAGAGAACATGAGAGAGGTCAGCAAGAGAAGCAGACTCCCTGCTGAACAGGGAGCCCGATGTATGACTCGATCCCGGGACTGTAGGATGATGACCTGAACCGAAGACAGTTGCTTAACCAACTGAGCCACACAGGCACCCCACTCCAGCTTTCTTAACGTTATTTTTTCCCACAGTATTTCTTTTTCTATCCTTTTATTTCCAACATAAATGTTTTTATATTTAAAGTGTGTCTTTGTTAAACAGAATATAACAGTATATATTTTAAATCCTGCCCGACATGCTCTACCTTTTAATTTGGGTGTTTAGCCCATTTATATGTAATATAATAATTGATATGGGGCACCTGGGTGACTCAGTTGGTTAAGTGTCTACCTTTGGCTCAGGTGATGATCCCAAGGTCCTGGGATCGAGCCCCACATCAAGTTCCCTGCTCAGCAGGAAGCCTGCTTCTCCCTCTTTCTCTTCCCCTGCTTGTGTTCCCTCTCTCACTGTCTCTCTCTGTCAAATAAATAAATAAAATCCTTAAAAATATATATGTGTATATATATAAAATAATTGATATAGTTAGGTCTATATCTACCTATATTCTTTTTTTTTAAAGATTTTATTTATTTATTTGACAGACAGAGATCACAAGTAGGCAGAGAGGCAGGCAGAGAGAGAGGAAGGGAAGCAGGCTCCCTGCCGAGCAGAGAGCCCGACGTGGGGCTGTATCCCAGGACCCCAGGATCATGACCTGAGCCAAAGGCAGAGGCTTTAACCCACTGAGCCACCCAGGTGCCCCTCTACCTATATTCTTGCTAATTGTTTTCTATTTGTCCTGCTTGTTCTTTGCTCTTTTGTTCCTTCTTTCCCTCTTTCTTTTAGATTAACTGATTTTTAAATTTTAAAGTTTTATCTCCTCTATTGCGTTTTTTGCTGCAATACCCTTTTACTATTTTCTAGAGTTCATTCAGGGGGTTCCAATATGTATCATTTGCCTCAAAATTATTTGAAATCACACTATTCTACTTCATGTATAAATAAATACCTTTCAACATATAATACCTTTCCAAATGGAAATTATAATTTACATGTACTTATAAAAATAAACATAGACTCCATTGTTACTATTTTTGCTTCAATGTTCAAATGTCTTGGGGCTCCTGGGTGGCACAGTTGGTTAAATGTCTGACTTTGGGTTTCAGCTTGGGTCATGATCTCAGGGTCATGAGATCAAGCCCTGAGTTTGGCTCCATGCTCAGTGCAGAGTCTGCTTAAGACTCTCTAATCCTCTCCCTCTTCCCCTCCCCATTGGTCACTCTCTCTCTCAAATAAATAAATCTTTAAAAAGTGTTCAACTGTCAAATAAAATAAAATAAAAAATAAAAAATGTTCAACTGTCTTTAAAAAAATGAAGAAAATAGAAGTGTAGTCTTCCATATTTACAGATGTATTTACCATTTCTAGTGCTCTTCATTCATTTGCATAGATCCAAGTTTCCATCTGGTGTCATTTCCTTTCAGCTTAAACAACTTCTTTTGGCATTTCTTGCAGTGTGCATATACTAGCAATGGATTAAATAAACTTTTGTTTATCCGTAATTACCTTTATTTTGCCTTTCCTTTTCAAGTGTATTTTCACTGGATGTAGAATTCACAGTTGACAGTTTTTCTTCCCAGTCCTTTAAAGATGTTTTTCTTTTGTCTTTGGTTCCCTATTATTCCTGATAAAAACTCAGCCATTTTTATTATCATACTAATGTATATAATGTCTCTTTTCCACTTTGGTTGCTTCTAAGATATTAGTTTTTTGTTTTCAACAATTTGTGACTCGGTATGTTTTCTTTGTATTTATCCTGCTTGGGGTTTGTTGAATTTGGGGTTCTATGAATTGATTTTTTAAAATAAAATTTGAGAAAAATTTGGCCACTATTTCTTCAAATATATTTTCCCCATGTTACTTTTCTGGGATTTGACTTAACACATATGTCACATTCCTTGATGTTATCCTACAGGTCACAAGTGCTCTTTTTATTTTATTCAATCTTTTCTTCTCTGTGATTTAATTTGGAATATTCATACTGATCTGCTTTCAAGTTCACTGGAAGTTTCTTCTGCAGTGTCCAGAAACCTAGCCAATATATTTTTATTTCAGATGTGATATTGTGATGTTCAGTTCTTGAAATTCCTTTGCAATTTTGGAGTTCCCATTTATCTTCCAAAATATCCCATCCCTTTATCCACTATAGCTATCCTTATCTGCAGATTCTTCTACATATTTGTATTATTTTTCACATTGTGTGTCTGCTAATTTCAGTTGCTGAACATCTAGGGTCTATATCTTTTGATTGTGTTTTCTCTTGACATGGGTCAAATTTTTCTGCTTCTTCATGTGTCTTGCACTTTTTTTAAAGATTTATTTATTTATCAGAGAGAGAGAGAGAGAGGATGCCTATGCAAGCAGGGGGAGGGGCAAAGGGAAAGGAGAGAATCTCAAGTAGGCTCCCCACTGAGGATGGAGCCCAATGCAGGGTTTGATCCCACAACCCTGAGATCATGATCTGAGCCAAAACCAAAAGTTGGATGCTAAACCGACTGAGTCACCCAGATGCCCCCACATGTCTTGTAATTTTTTATCCCATTCCAGACATCATGTGTAAATGAATGGTGGAGATTGTTATGTACTGTTTTATTTTTATTTTGTTCCTATTTCCCCCAAATTCAAGCCATTTCCTGAGTTTGGGTAAGGGGCTTACCATTCAGATTCTTCCAAGAGTCAAGCTGACTCTGGAGCTGGGACACAGCTTTAATTATACTGCATTCATGTATGTTCAGCCCAGCCCTCTACCTCTATTCCACTGCACCTTTTTGATCTTGTCAGAATTTGATCCGTAAGCCCAATTCAGATACATTTAGTTCACCTTAGAGTTAATCCTGGTGTGGCCTGGGGTCTCAGCACTTCCAGAATGTGGAGGACTAAGTGCTCACTTTACTGTTCACTCTGTTTTCTACTTTCTTTGCAAAATCTGAGTCTGAGTGGGAGAAGGTAGATTAATGGGGCTGACTTATCATCTAAGACTGTGTTTGCTTCTCTTCCTCTCTGCTCCTCTTCCACCAGAGTGAGAACCAGACTTCTGCTCCAGGCATGGATGTTGCTACTGCATTCTGTTCTCTATGAAGAGCTTATCTTTCTCAGGAATTCAGTTCATTAAAATGTCTGTATTGGCCTCCTAACTCCATAGAAAAGTACAATTTTTTCCCCCTGTTTCTTTCGTTGCACTATGGGAATGAACGTCTTTTGCATCCACACCCCAGGTGGAAGGAGACGTCCCATTTTCTTTTATTCATTATGCTCCCCATTGAAAGTGCTTCAGCTGATGGAAAAGACAAATTAGTACATTTGTTAAATCCTCCCTCTAAGGTGGAGTGAATGTCATAGATTTTCATAACCTAAAATACTGTTCCGGCATGGCGCCATTCATCTTGCCTTTCTTCATATTTCTATTTGTGACTGTTTCCAGAGGTTCTCAGAAATCAGGAGAACACTCATTACAGTTTCAATAGCACCTGAGGATCGGTTTTGCACTATTGAGCACTCATACTACTCTTCCATTCCCATGTGTGTTGGGCTGGACTGAATGGTGAAGTGGCCTACCTCTACTGGGCATTGGCATTGAATGTGGAGGTTGTGAATCATTTTACTTAAAGAAGATTCCATTAAACTTTAAAAAATCAAATGAAACAGTTTTGCCTTCATTTAATACTTTAAAAATTGCCAAGAGAAGACTAATAATGGTGCTATCACAATGCATAAAGGAAAAGGTAAACAAGCTCAAATTTTGGCCAGAAACCCAGAAGCCTTCTTTGTGCCAGCTATGGCACAGAATCTGAATTTGTTATACGTGGCTTTGAGGATGCCAACAATGATGATATGCTTTGGAATAATTCAAGGGTCCTAGCTGATAGCTTCTGCATCTGCCCAAAGATGGAAACGCTTGATGGGACATGTATCATATTTGACCTTATAATCGCCCTCAGAAACACAAAAAGAATGTCAACTAGATGCTGTTAAAACAGTTAGATTTAATTTACCCAAGATTCCAGCTGTGTGGAAGAGTTAAGTAAAATAGCAGATTAACCTCAGATGAGGAGGAACCGTGGTCTTCAGAGGAAAGTGAATTGTTTGCTCTGTCGCGGTCATTTGGTGTGTCCATCGCTATTGATAATATTAAGAAAAGCTTGCCAAAAAAGAAAAAAAAACAGGTTGACCACTTAATGTTTTTAAAAATTAAGCCTTTTTTTAAATTAAATTGGAGAGATAATAACTTCTCTCAAAAAACCAAAAACAAACCATCTGTGAAATAAGCAATAAAAATAGCGTTCTAGAAAATGTAAGGAAATCAGAACAAGGAAATGAAATCATTTGCATGAAGTTGAAGGAGATGATTCACCTAAAAATAATCTCAACCAATTCCATAGAGAATAGTTACTGTCAGTTTAGGTGAAGATATGATCTTGATTGATGAGAGATTTGAATAAACTGGAAAACATTTGGGTATTCCTTTTTTTTATTTTTATTTTTTTTAATTTATTTATTTGTTAGAGAGAGCGAGCACAGGCAGACAGAGTGGCAGGCAGAGGCAGAGGGAGAAGCAGGCTCCCCGCCGAGCAAGGAGCCCGATGTGGGACTCGATCCCAGGACGCTGGGATCATGACCTGAGCCGAAGGCAGCTGCTTAACCAGCTGAGCCACCCAGGCGTCCCTTCATTTGGGTATTTCTGAAACAATGTCTCAGTGTTAACAAATTGGGAGGAAGAACTTTAGAAATACCGCATGAATTTAGCTATTGCTTTAAGGTCTGGTGAAAATCTTGCTGTTAACAGTGATTTCTACGATGAGATTAGTTTGCCGAATTTTTTGTGATAACGTTTCATGTACAACCCCATAACAATGTTTGAACATGATATATAAAATCTGTGGTTCTTTTCCCACTATAAATATTTGCTCTAAGAATTTTATGGATGGCCCTGGTTTCTTCTGCCTCAGGGAATTGCAAGTCAGAACCACACTGATGGGGCTCAGGTCCTGATCTCAACGTCCTGGGATCGAGCCCTGTGTCAGGCTCTCTGCTCAGGGCGGAGCTTGCTTCTCCCTCTCCCTCTGCCCCTCTCACCTGCTCATGCTCTTGCATGGGTACATCCCCAAAAGAATTGAATGCAGGAATGGGACATGGGTCGGTCCACCCATATTCCCAGCAGCATTATTCACAGTAGTTAAAGTGTCTGAGGACAGACGGATGGATGGGAAGCAGAACGTGGTCCATCCACATGATGGAAGGTTAGTCAACCCTAACCGGGAGGGAGACACTGACACCTGCTGCCACATGAATGAACTTGGAGGACATTAGACATTATGTTCAGTGAACGAAGCCAGTCCCCTAGGGACAAATGCTGGGTGGCCCTGCGAACAGGAGGCCCCCGCCATCAAAGCACAGAGAGGTCGATGGTGGTGTCAGGCGTGGACAGGGATGGAGAGTGTGTTAATGGGGACAGAAGCTCAGTTTTGTGGGACGGAGGGAGTTCTGGGCTGGAGGGCGGGACGGCTGCCTATTATGCATGTACTTAAAGCCAGTTAACAATAGTTGTGGTAAACTTTGTGTGTCCCTTTTACCACATTAAAAATAACTGGGGAAAAAGACTTTGTCGCCTTAGCTCGTCTTTTCGATTTTGTGGTTTTATAGGAATTTTTGTCCAGGACATTTTACTGTCTAGCTTATTCAGTTTGGGACATTGGGACAGACCTCAGAGGAGCGGGGGCCTCCCGGGGCCATCCTGCCGGGTGGTCGGGTGAGCAAGTTCCGAGTGTAGGGCCAGCAGCACCCTGCGCCTGAGGCCTCATCCCTCCTGGGGCCGGGAGCTAGTGCGGTCCTGCCGCCCAGGGAACACCCCTGGGAGCCCACCTTTCATTGCAGATCCGAGAGGGGGTGAGGCAGAAAGTGTTTGAGGTCTGCTCTTGGGAGCACTGGGGCCCAGGGCTTGGTAGAATTCTCCAATCTCCCAGGAGGAGGATGGAAGCTTTCCTGGACAGAGACCATGTGTTCCAGGCCGGAAAGGGTCCTGTAGGGCCTGGACTGGCACTGCGGCCGTCCATGCTGGCTGTCCACACCAGGCGCTGGGTAGGTGGCCTGCTGGGGCGGCTTTATCGGGAGCAGAAGACTGGGGGTGTGGAGAAGGGTCCTGCTTCCTCCAGGCATGAAGGACGGGTGTCCTGCTAGCCATGAAGGGCACGGAGGCAGGGCCCTGGGCTGCAGGCTCTGGAGACGCAGGACTTCCACCACCCAAATCCAGCAAGGCCCAGCCACACCTGGACAAGGGGCCCCCCAAAAGGGAAAGGTCACACTTTCACCCCTAAGAGCTCCCAAACCTTCCTCTGTCCTTAGCAGTGCGTGAGAGGGCGGGGGATGGTGGGAGACCCCTGCCCACCTGCCTGCCGCCTGCCACCGGTGAGGCGGCTATGGGGAAGGCTGGGCAGTGGTACATCCGTGGCTGGCCTCAGTCTCCACACCTGTAAATGGGCATATGCAGGGCTGCGTGGGGATGAGGAGGCCACCATGGGGAAAGCACCCAGTGCCGCCTCACCGGCTGTGGCCGAAGGCCATTCTGTGCCCAGCTTGGAGCCCTTTCCTCTAGGACGTGGCCTTGACCTGGGTCTTGCTGGGCGAAGGCCGGGCTGGTACCTTGCCGTGTCAGTGACTCAGAAAGAGGAATCCACCATTTTTATTAAAAAGAACGCTCATCTCTTCTCATCTAAACGTTCACATCCGAAGGCTGACCTCTGGGTGCTGCCTGCTCATGGTGAGGGGAAAAAAGCGAGCCACAGGCAGCAGCCACTGCATCCCCTGGGAGTAACGTGCCAGTAGCCTGTGGTCACTGTGGAGTCGCTGAGGGGCAGGGCTCAAAGCGCAACATTTAGAAATGTCTCCCGCTGTCAATATCCTATTTGGAGATGATGCTCCCTGAATTACTTCATGACTATTTTCTTTCTCCAAAGACACGTTTCCCCCAAAGAAGAGGAGACATCACTAAGCCAGGTCTGTCCAAGAGGGCGGTGTTCACACCATTCTGGGGACTCCCTTTCCTGCCCGTGACCGTGCCGGAGGCGGGCCTCCCTGGGGGGCCTCCCTGTCCCCAGCCCCCGGCGGCCCTGTGCAGTCCTCCCCGGAACCCCAGGGAAATAAAGTTCAGTGCGTGCAGGGACAGTGGGCTCTGGGTCATTAGTGTGGGTTCTGTTTGGGAACGATGTGGTCCTACGTAGTTAATGCATATTCTATTTGGTAACAATGTCCCTAATTAATACGAGTTCCATTTAGTAACAATATGCTTTATTTAATTAATTTCATGTGTTCTGGGTAAAAACATCAGGCTTCTTATGACTTATCCCCTGTTCACTGGCCCTAATGAATTCCACAGCCTGCCGCGGGCGGGGTCGGCAGGCATTCTGGGAAGGGGTGGCTTGCCCCCCAGAAGGTCAGAGAGGGCCTTGGTGGGGACCTAGAGCCAGAGTGATTCAGGGGGGTAGGTGTGAGTTGGGCTGGGCTGGGACCCCAAAGTTCTGCGTGCATCTCCCTGGTGTCTCTTCAGGCTCCCGCACGGGCCCTATCCTTCTCTGGTTCTACTTGTCCCCTTGGTTCCTGTGCTGGGAGCCCTGCTTCTCCCTGGCCCCCAGCTCCCCTGCTGCTGCTCCCCCTGGTGCAGTCGGTTCTGAGGCTCGGTCACTGTCCCTGTTTCCCAGCATCAGGGCCGCTCCCTTCTGGAAATGCAAATCTGCCCGGTCTCCTAGGCATGGTTCCCAAACTCTGAGTGTGTGGCCCTGCAGGCTGACACACCTGCAGGGCTGGTCTGCTGGGATGTCCTGGAGTGTCCTGCTCTCCAGCTCTGGACAGTGTCCCCAGGCCTGGCGAGCTCCCGGGGTTAGTTGGGTGATGGGGGTCTACCCTTCGGATGGTCGGCCGTGGTCTTCCCTATCCATGAGCACTGGAGGCAGGGGTGGCATGGGACGGATGGGAGCTTGACCTCTTTATGAAGTGACAGGATGATGACAAGTGGGGTGGGGGTCTGATGGGGGCACGAATGGGCCTCCCTTCCCCCTGGGCGGGGTGTTGGGGCTGACACCCCTGAAGTGAGCCCTAACAGGTGAGGAGGAAGGCCCCCGGGGTGAGCGGCCAGCAGGCCCGTGAGGACAGGCCCACAGGAAGAGCCCGGCTGGAGACAGAGCAGAGAACTTGGGCCTGGGGCTCAGCTTGGTCTGCTGGGTGCTGGACCCCAGGCCCCCAATCCGGCCTCGTCTGTCCCAGCCAGGGCCCCACAGTCCCATCTTGGGAAGCGCAAAGGGGCCCCGTGCCAGGGAAGCTGGAGCACCGGCCTCGGGAACTGGACTGTCAGCTTTCTTCCCTGCAGCCGAGGCCACCATGGGACTGTGAGTAGGGATCAGGGACTGCCAGCAGGGACTGCACAGCAAAGGGGGGCTTGGGGGGTGGGCCAGGTCACGCATGGGGTTGGCCTCAGGCGGTGACCCAGGCGCAAGGGAGCAGCTGTGTCAGGCTTTGGGTATCATGTAGTGCTGACCTCTTGCAGAGCCTGTCCAGCCTCAGTCCCCGTCTGTAGAATGGGCTGGTGCTCACACCCAGAGCACAGGGAGGTGGGCGGTTCTGATGCGAGCAATGCTGAGTACAGCTGGGCACACTGACCTCGATTTCGTGGTGGCCAGTGAGGCAGAGGGGACAGTGAGGGGGGACAGTGAGGGGGCAGCAAGGGGGACAGTGAGGGGGCAGGGGGACAGTGAGGTGAGCAGTGAGGGGGACAGTGAAGAGAACAATGAGGGGGCAGTGAGGGGGGACAGTGAGGGAGCAGCGAGGGGGACAGTGAGGGGATAGTCAGGAGGGACAGTAAGGGGGACAGTGAAGGGGTCAGTGGGAGCAGGCAGTGAGAGGTGTCACAGAGTAGGTGATGGGCCATCGTCCAGAGTTGGATGAGGCCATCGTCTCACTGAACCTCTGCTGGCTTGGACCCTGTGACCCCGGGGGCTGCATCCTCTCCTGTGGGCCTTCATCCCAGGGGACAGAAAGGAGGGTGAACAGGGTCAGGAGCACTGCCGTGTGGCCTGACTCCCCCCAGCACTTCCCCCAGCACCTCCCATGTGGTGGCTATAGAATGTGGCTCATGCAGCATCCGGGTCCCTGGGGGACCACAGGTCACACAGTGGCCCTTCTGAGTGTGGCTTTGCCTCTGATGGAGGCAGGGAGTCAGCACCTTCCGGCCCTGGAATCCCTGAGCCCACAGGGCAGTGGGTGGCCAGGGTGTCCCGCTAGCTGTGGGGCAGGGTGTCTGCCCAATGTTCCATTTAGGGGCTAGGGAATGACGGCGGGGTCAGCAGACCGGGCCCCTCCACACAGGGTCATCCGCGCACCTGCAATGGGGACTATAGGTCAGCCAGCCTAGATCACGGGGCACCCAGATTTGTGGCCACATCTTTTCTTTCTGTGTCTGCCGGGGTGTGGCTGCTGCTGGGCAGGTGCAGCTGTCCTGGGATCAGGCCGTGGAGGCTGGGACCTTGGAGGCTGGGACCACAGAGGTGGGGACCACAGAGGCTGGGAGCCAGATCCCGAGGGTGAGGGCTGCTCAGAGGAGAGCCCTGGGGCCAGCGGGACCAGAGCAAGGAGCAGACCCTGTCCTTGCCCACAACAGGATGGGCAGAAGGAACCTCACTTAATTGAGAAGACATATCTGCTCACACTGGGACTCAGTTTCCCCTTTGACCTCTCTACTCAGCCTGACACACGGCGCATGTCTGTCTCCCACAACTTTTCCCGATCACTCCGCAGGGGTGGGCAGGCATGCTGCCTACCCCAGAAGCAGCCCCTCAGCACCACCCCTGCTGGACCAGCATCCACTCTCCTCCCCGTGTGCTGCCTCCTGGACATCCCCGGCTCACCACCCCACACTCGGCTGCCTCCTTTCCCATCCAAGCCCGCCACACGCGTGGGCCCTGAGCAAGTGTGGGGAAGCAAGCCGAAGACAAGAGAGAGGCTGCAGCTCCTCGCAGAGCGGCTCTCCGCTCCTCTGCCTTGTGCCCAGGGCCTGGAGGCTGGGCTGCCCCTGCCTCCAGAAGGTTCCCTCCATGGACTCGGAAGGAAGAGCTGCTGAAAAGGAAAACTTGAAGGGGGTGGCATGGAGTGGGGAGAGAAGTATTTCTGAAGCCAAACAAAGCAGGTGATCCATTCCGAAAAGGAAGCGGACAGGAGGGTGGCAGGCAGTGAGGGTCAGGTTTGAAGGAAAAGAAGGCCTAAGAGGAAGGAGGAGTCAAGGGCAAGCAGGAAGGAGCAGCCCACCCAGTCCCCCAAAGCAAGCTGCTGAGACAGGCCAGGCAGGCAGACTTTCAGGAGGCAGGAGGGACACAAGATCATCTCCAAAGGGGCTGTGGCCTCCGATGGGGCAGGACACTGCTTCCCTGCTCTCCAGCCCCTGGCCCTTGGATGCAGGAGAGGGCTTGGGTGCTTGTCTCAGTCCTTCTGGGTTGCTATAACTAAAATACTAGACTGGGCAGGGGTGCTTATCAACAACAGAGTTCTGGAGGCTGGAAGTCCATGGTCAAGGCATCAGCAGCTTCCGTGTCTGGTGAGAGCTTCCTGATTCATGGACATGGTGGAAGGACAAGGGGGCTCTCTGGGGTATCTTCTATGGGGCACTAATCCCATGCATGGGGGCTCTACCCTTATGACCTGATCACCTCCCTAGGGCCCCACCTGCTAACACCCTCGCACTGGGGGTCAGGCCTCAATGTGTGGATTTCCAGGGTACGCATTCAGTCCGTAGCAGTGTTGTGGGAATGATCGGCCCCCAGGGTGCCCAGGGCCTTGGGGCTCTCTGGGAGCCCCCCGCTGATGGCTCCCAGCATCATCTGTGTGAGGCTGACAGTGCAGTCCACTCTCCAGGTGTTTCATCTGCAGTGAGGGGAAGATGCACACGCCCCAGGGGAAGGATCACCCTTGCTATCCTCCGGGAGTACTGGAAGGAATAGGAAACCTAACTTCGTTCTTTGCTTTTTCCATTCGGGTTGGGGGGCGGGAGCTGGCTGCGTGATGCTGGTGTATCTGTCATGATGAGTTAAAGCCCAAGGGGCTCCAGCCACATTTGGGAGCTGGCTGTGTCATGGAAGGTCAGGAGTCTTGGACTTGATTTATTTCTAGGCTTAGATAGTATAGCAAATGCTCAGGGGACAGTTTCCCCAAACTCTTCAAGCTGGTCGCTGTGACTCCAGGGAAAGTAATTTCCAAAGGACTCCGTCGGTCCCCCACAGGAGGGGAGGGGACCTCCAGGACAGCAGGGAGAAACTGCCTGGCTGTCACACCTGTTGGGAGGACTAGGGGCTGACCGTGCTCCGCAGGGGACACCACACTTCTCATCTGCTCTCCTGCCTTAAAAATAAAAGCATTTCGGTGGATTACGGTCTAGATGCGTATCAAGGTCTTCCGAGGGTGTGAGATCCCTGGTGCTGGGCGGCCAGAGCAGCGCGGCGGAAGTGCCCGCTCACCTTCTATGGGACCCGGGGCTGGGTGACGGGAGGGGACACGGGGCGGGGGCGCAGGAAGGGACCGGGTCTGCGGGGGACCCGGGTGTGAGGGGGTCAGGAGGGCCTCGAGGCGGGGGCGCAGGAGGGCCCGAGGGGACAGAAGGGGACCCAGGCACCGGTGTGAGGGGACCGGGGCCGGGAGAAAGGAGAGGACCCGAGCGGGGGATCTGGAAGGATTCCACCGCGGGGACTACCCACCACCTCAGCTCCGGCAGCGGAAGTCCCGTCCAGGGTATGGAAGTGGGGGCCGGGGGAGCCGGGACCCCGCCCCTCCTCGCCCCTCCATGTCCGCCTCCCTGGCCCCGCCCTTGGCTGAGGCCTCGCCCCTCATTCTCTCCGCACTCTTCCCCTGGAAGCCCCAGCTGTGTGCCCACTATCTCGCCCTTGTAGGCACCGCCCCCGTAGGCCCGCCCCACCCACGGTGGCTCCGCCCCGCCCCCGGCGGCTCCGCCCCGCCACTGAGGCTCCGCCCCACAAACAGAGGACTCCGGTTCTATCCCGAGACTCGCCCACGCTCCTAGAGACCACGCCTTCTCTCCGCCCCTCAGGCCCCGCCCTCCCGGTCCCGCCCCCAGGAGGCCCCGCCCTGTCGGTCCCGCCCCCGAGCCCCGCCCCCCGGGCGGGCGGTGGCGGCTGAGCGACCGTTGCGCGCGGGCGGAGCGGATCGCGCCCGCGGAGCGAGCGGCCGGTAGGTTGCGGGCCGGACGCAGGGCCGCCCCGCCTCCGTTTCTTTCTTCTCCGGGCGCGCGCTCGCGCCCTCCGCTGCCCGGCCGCCGGCCCCGCCCCCGCCCAGCACGGCCGGGGGGGCCCGGGGGCGTACGGCCGGCGTCCGACTTGTCTGGGCCCTTCAACCCCGCGCCCCCTGGCCGCCGGGCCGCCGGCCGCTCTCCTTTTGTTCCCGGGCCTCCGGCGGGACTCGTCGTAGGCTCGGCGCGCGCGGACTCCGCCCGGAGCCTGGGTTGTGGGGTCGCCGAGGGGCCCGTCGCTCTTTGGCTGGACCCGAGGGCCCGGGCCGGGGGGCGCGGGGCGGCGCAGACGGGCCGGGGGTTCGGGCCTCTGTCCCCGCCGCGTTCGCCCCGTTCTGGGCCGGAGCCGGAGCGCCGCGGGGCCCGAGTCCGCGCGGGGTCTCTAGTTTCCTGGCCGCCCCGGCCGGCGGCCGCATTGTTTGGACAGAGCTGCTTCCGGAGACCCCGACTCCGGCGGTTAACTGCAGCAGCGTCGGGGCCGCCGCCCTGCGGGTTCCCCTGGCCCGGCTGTGCTGCCAGCTCGGGGGTCCTGGCGTAGACAGAGCCCCAGAGTTGTGGGGTGTAGGCAGAGCGGCTTGGAGCTGTGGGGCCTAGACAGAGCCCCAGAGTTGTGGGGTGTAGACAGAGCGGCTTGGAGCTGTGGGGCCTAGACAGAGCCCCAGAGTTGTGGGGTGTATCCAGAGCGGCTCGGAGCTGTGGGGCATGGGCAGAGCGACTCCCAAGTTGTGGGGTGTGGACAGAGCCACAGAGTTGGGGGTAGAGAGAGCCACCCAGAGTTGTGGAGTATAGACAGAGCGACCCAGAGTTGGTAGGGTGTAGGCAGCAGCGCCAGAGTGTAGACAGAGTGGCCCAGAATTGTGGTGTATAGACAGCAGCGCCAGAGCTGTGGAGTAGACAGAGTGGCCCAGAGTCATGGAGTGTAGGCAGAGCCCCAGAATTGTAGGGTATAGACAGAGTGGCCCAGAATTGTGGAGTGTAGACAGCTGTGCTGGAGTTGTGGAGTGTAGTTAGAGCCCCAGAATTGTGGGGTGTAGACAGAGTGGCCCAGAACTGTCGGGTGTAGGTAGTGAGCAGCCCTGGAGTCATGGGGTATAGACAGAGGTCCCCCGTGTGCCCTGCCTGGCCATGCTCCTGGGATAAGCCGGTGGGCAGGTGGCTACCTGCTCTGTTGCTCATGGTGGATGGCTGTGGGAATGGTGCCTGCTGGTGGGCCCCTCAGGATTCTCAGGGGTGTGTCTGAGGCCCTGGGAGCAGCCAGTGTCGGTGATTCTGTGGTCGCAGTGGGGCTTGTGTGAGGCCGGGGGTCCTGCAGGAGTGTGTGCTCCAGAGAGGAAGGGCACAGTGGGGAGGGGGGTAGCACCCCCACCCTGGCCTGGGGTGAGGCACAGGGAGCGGTCCTGGAGTCTGGAACATGCTGTGGGTGGAAGGCGAGGAGTAGAAGAATGTGGTCACGGTTTCACTTTAGAGACATAATTGTCACCGTGTGCAGTTTCATGAAAATGCCACCTCACCCAGTGGGTTTGAGGACCAGAGACGGTGGCACAAGGGCCTGGCTCAGGACCCGGGCTGGAGGGACGCTTCTCAGGCGGGCTGCCTATTGCCTGGGCGCCCTTAGCAAGAGCACTAGCTGACTGGCGATGAGGTCTGGGACCACTGGGATGGACGGGGCAGAGGAGGCCATGGTGACTGGAGGGAAGGCCACGGACTTAGGCTGGATGTGGGGAGTGACTGTGGTGGCAGTGTTGTGGGGCGGGTTGGGGTGAGGAGGGAGGCACCGAGCTGGCCTGCGTGGCAAAGAGGAAGGCGGCTGTGGGCTGGTGGCCCTGGGGTCAAGGGCAGGCCTCCTCCTCCCCTCTTGCCAGATTAAGGGTAGGGGCCAGTGGCCAGGCAAAGGAGGAGTGGAGGGGCTGCGGGAGAGGCTACAGGACGCGAGGGACAGAAGCGCTGCCTGCTTCCCTGGGAGGTCCGGACGAAGGTGATCTTGAGCTGGCTTTCTGGTGACCATCTTCAGTTGTCTGTCTGTGCCCGAAGCAGGCCAAGCTGAACAGTCAGGATGCAGGGAAAGCAGAGCTGGTGGAGGGGGGGGGTGGTTCACATGCTAGGGGCGGGTGGGTGCAGAAGGGAGTGGAGTATAGACAGACCTGCCTTGTATGTGTCACTGCTCATGCTTTCCTTGACTTGGGTGGGATGCCCAGAAATGTTTTACTTTCTAATTGGCAGTTGAGTTTCCCATGGCTGCTGTGACAAGTGACCACACAGTTAGCGATGGAAGCTGCTGGAGGCCAGAAGTCCGACATGGGTGTCCCGGGGCTGAGACCAAGGTGGCGCTTGGGCCAGGGAGAACCCATTCAGCTTCCTGGAGGCTATCCTCTGTCCTTGCTCCCCTGCCCCCATCTCCCCAGCTCCTTCTGCCTCCTTCCCATGAGGACCCCCATGATGGCACTCAGACCCGGGGTCCTCTCCCGTCACAGGACCCGGAATGTAATCACACCTCCAAGTCCCTGGGGCCTCTCAGGTGACATTCACGGTCTGGGGAGCTAGGACCTGAGTCTTAGGGGACCATTCTAGCCTCCCACCATGCTTCTGACTTCAGTTCTGGGAGGACTGGGTCTTCCCCCTTCTCGCTGAGGAGCAGCCATCTCCCGTACCTTTCTCGGTGGCCTGGGAAAGAAGATAAGCCCTGCCCAGGGTTCAAGGCTGCTAGAGGACTTGCTTTTACCTTTTGGGAGGTGATGGTCCCCTACTCCCTTCCCCATCTGATAAAAACTAGTTTCTCTTGAGAAGTGCACCCTATACGCAGACATGCGTGATTTTATCGTGGACGCGAGTTTCCCCATGATTGTCCCCATGTCCCCACATCCAGCCCAAGTTCTCAGGTTCACAAGGTTGATTCGGACTTGTGCTCCAGGCAGAGCTCTTAAGTCTAAACCTTCCCAAAGAAAACGTGTAGTTTGTCCTTTCTGCTCTCATTCCATCTCCCGTCCAGTGGTTTTGCTGTCCCCAACCCTGCAGTTGTGGTGATCCCCAATATATATCCTTTCCCATCTTTTTTCTTGTTTACACAGTCATTTATAGATGGACACACCCACATAGCACACCGCCCCCAGTCCGACACACGGACACCCCATACTGCCGCTGTCCTGCCCAGCCCTGTCACCCGCCTATGGAAGGACTCTTGCTTTACACCCAGCACGCATCCCTCTGCACCCCTATTGTGGCTGTGCTTCTTGTTCTTCTCCCGGAGTCCTGCATCCTGCCCCAGTCTGTTCCTGTCCTGGGGGGCCCATGGCCAGCCGCTGCACAAGGTTACCTGGACTGCTCTCCCTCTGTATTGGTCCCTGTGCTCTGGACCCCTCTCCTCTGCCTGCGCTCGATGCTTGTTTTGGTGAAGAACGGAGTCTGGATGACTAGAAGTATTACATGGATACTGCTTTTTAAAAAAAGATGTTATTTATTGAAGGGGGCAGGACAGAGGGAAAGAGAATCTCAAGCAGGCTCCCAGCAGAGCACGGAGTCCAACACAGGGCTCAAGCCCATGACCCTGTAGACTGTGGCTTGAGCTGAAACCAAGAGTCAGATGCTTAACTGACTGAGCCACCCAATCACCCCAGTGTGGATATTCCTTTTGTCTTTATTTTGAAAATATCTTTGCTTCTCAATTACTTTTAGTTTAGCTGGGTATAGAATATTGAAATACTGAAAAGTATTTTCTCAGGATCTTGAAGCTGTTGCTTCACTGCCTTCGGTTTCTAGCACGGGTGCCATTCTGAGTTCAGTTCTCTGTCCATGATGTGGCCCCAGGGAGCTCGTAGGCATGTCCCTCGTGGCCCTGTGCTCTGAAGTAGCCTCTGACAGTGCTTGCTGTCATCACTGTGCCGGGCACATGCTGGGACCCTGTTACTCCTGAGAGAATTCCTTGCTTTCTGTCTTGTGTTCTCTTTCTGGAACTCCCTTTATTTGGAGTTTGGATCTCCTGGCTGAACTACTGATCCCTGAGTCTTGTTGGTCTCAGACAGATGTTTGCTGGACTCTTGGGAGACACCTGTGTATGTCTTCCAGCTCTTCCTTTAGTCGTTTCATTTCTGTTATCCTTTTCGGTTTTTGAGCGTTCTTTTTTGATTTTCCTTTTTGAAAAAGATTTATTTATTTGAGAGAGCATGTGTGGGAAGAGGAAGCCGAGGGAGAGGGAGAGAGAGTCTTAAGCAGACTCTGCACTGAGCAGGGAGCCTGACGTGGGGCTCGATCGCATTGCCCTGAGATCACTCATTACCTGAGCCAGAACCAAGACTTGGATGCTTAACTGACTGCATCACCCAGGTGCCCCCCAATTTCCCTTTTCTTTTTTAAAAAATATAATCTTGTTCTTCATTTAGAGATGCAAGATCTTATTTTTTAGAAGATAATAAACATAACTTTGAATTGTTATTCTGTTTTCTTATTTTCCTCCCTCTACTTTTCATGAGGCTATATCCTCCATGAGACCAAGTTTTCTTCCCTCAATATTATTCATGGCTAACTTCAAACACCTGAGATTATGCCTGGCACCTAGAAGAAACACCATATAGCATTCACATCTCCTGTATTATTTCTTTTGTTTGGGTGGTAGGGATTTGGGTTGTTCTAACAGTTCCTGAGAAAGGTTTTCTCAAATCTCCAACAGCTTGTATTTGTCTCTTTCTACCTTTACTCCTTTCTGGTTTGGTTCACGTGTTCAAATCTCTGTTATTAAGTTCGCACATATCGGTGATGGTGATTCTGCTGATGAATGGGGCTTTGGTCTTGATGTCTTATGTTTGTTTTTTTAGAGAAGAGGGTTGGGGCCAACGGGGAGAGAGAATCTCAAGCAGTCTCCATGTTCTGCACGAGCCCATTCTCACAACGCTGACATTGTGACCTGAGCCGAAAGTCAGATGCTTAACCGACTGAGCCCCCAGGTGCCTTTCATGTCCCATACTGAGAACGCTTACGGCTCTCTCCCATTTACGATTTCCGTGGCCTGGCTCTTTGGTCCTTTACGTTCAGCCTGTGTGTGTTCTTAAGATGTTCAGAGTCAGCGTCTTATTATGCTTGAGTCCTGCTCATTGATCCAGTCTGAGAGGTTCTGCTTGTGATGTGAATGTTTTGTTCATTTACAGTTTTTAGTTTTTAACTAGCCTTCACATTGAAGACTTTATAATTAACTAATAAATAATAAACACACATTTTTCCAAAACAGTTTGGAGGTGGGGCATAAATAATATTTGGAATACTTTTTTTTTTTTTAAGATTTTAAATTTATCTATTTGAGAGAGAGAGGGAGCGAGAGAACAGCAGGGGGGAGGAACAGAGAGAAAGGGAGACGCAGACTCCATGGAGCAGGGAGCCCGAGGCGGGGCTTAATCTCAGGACCCCAGGATCTTGACCTGAGCCAAAGGCAGACGTGTCACAGACTGAACCCTCCAGATGTCCCTACAGAGCGCATCTTCATCAGGCAGGCTGTGCACTCTGTGACTCCTCTTAAGTGTGGTCCAGAGGAGCTGAGCCCAGGACATGTTTTCCCCAGGAGGTACTGGGGCGGGGTGAGGCGCCCAGATCACCCTGCTCACCAGAGCCCTGGGCCCCTAGCTGCCTGGAGTCCAGCCAGAAGCCCAGCACTGTGGGGTTAAGCATTTATGGGGCAGTTGGGTCCCTTGAGGAGATGGGGTCCCTGGAGGAGATGGGGGTCCCTGCCCCACCCCCCTTGTTAGTTTCCTGTGGTCCTTGTCACAAAGCACCACAGACAGGGGGCGCTTAAAGTAGCAGGAATTTATTCTCTTGTGGTTCTGAAGGCCAGAAGGCCAAGTCCTGGTGTGGGCAGGGCTGGGCTCCCTCCGAGACTCTTGGGAAGGGTCTGTCCTGCCTCTTCCAGCTTCTGAGGCTACTGAGTCTACTGGCAGCTGGGATGTGGCTGCCCCGCCCCGTCCCTGCCTCCAGGTTATGGGGACCTGTCCCCTGCCTGTGCTGGATCTTCCCTCTGCCTCCCTCTCCTAAGGACGCTTGGGGTGGTGTCTGGGGCCCACTCAGACATCAGGGTCATCTTGTGTCGCAGAAGCCTTCCCTTAAGCCTATCTGCAAAGACCCTGTTTCCAAAGGAGTTCCCATTGGGTTCTACAGATTAGGGCCTCATGTCCTTGGGGCAACCATGCAGCCCACAACACGTGCCCTACCTGGACCCAGGAGGTGAGGAGCCATGTGGGGTCACCGGGGCTTGGGGCCTCCTGCCCATGTGACTGCCTCTGGCCCTCGCCCCTCCCGTGGCTTCCATGCGGGGGCTGCCCTCGGCCTCCCCAGGGGCAGGACTGACGTGGCTTGTCCCTCTCACATTCCCCGCCGAAGTGGGCCGGGGACTTGGTGTGTCTGCAGACTCCCTTATCTCCCTGGGAGTAGCGGAGAAGGACGCAGAGAGCAGAAAGATTTCCTGCAGCCCTAATGGAAGAAGCAGACAAGGGATAGTACAATGCTCTCTGCCTATTCCCCTTGAACCCTGTAGGGAATGACCAGATTTGTCCGTGGGTAGAAGAATGCCCTGTGTGAGGCCTGCAATAAGGTCCTTTGTTCTGTTTTTCTAGGCATCCGGGAGTGGGGGGGAGGCAGGGAGGTGTGGGGGGTCAGGCAGGGCTTGGCCTGTCCCGCCCTGTCCTGGGGCTGCCCCTGTCCACATCGCCCAGAGAGGCTGGGGGGACATTGGGGGTGGTGAGGGTAATGGGATCCAGCCAGGCCCCAGTAAGGATTTGCTGAGGGATACTGAGTCAAGGGCCGTGGGCGCTGTGGCCTCCTCTGTCCCTTCAGTTAGATTTATCAGACATAATGTACTGCACAGTATTCGGGACATGCCTAGACTCACACTTACCCGTCTTTGATCTGAAATTCAAAATGTAACCGGGAGTCGTGTTTATTTGCTACACCCGACAGCTCGTTGAACTGCCACAGACAGAAATACCAAGCAGAGCTAAGAAGGGATATTCAAATAATGGGGGGAGAATGGAGACGGCTTCGCCTCCAGTATACCAAGACTCTTGCGCTAGAATTTATTTCTGGAATCAGAAAGAGCAGCCCGGTTCCATCAGGTGCAGAGGAAGCCACAAGCTGGGGGCTGGAGGGGGTCGGTCCTGGCTGCGGGGGCCGGGTGGGAGCGAGCTGCGGCTTCAGGCCCTTTTCTGAGCTCCTCGTGGAAGGTGTGGTGCTGAGCCTGAGCTGACAGCAGATGGCAGACATGGCCAGAGTGTGGGGTCCCCTGGTCTGCAGGGTGGTCAGGGGGATTGGTGGGGATCAGAGGAGTTCGTGGGCTTCAAGCTGAGCTGAGAAGCAGTGAAGGGATAGGAAGAGGGCACATTGGGGGAAGAGTGATTTCTCCGAAGGGGTCAAGGCTTTGTGCCCTCCCGTGTGTCCCCCTGACCTTCTGTGGGCGGTGGCGTTGGTTTGATGAGCTGTGCCGTCCCCCGGGGGCCATTGCCGGTCACTGTTCATCTGTCTTCTGGGAGCTGCTGTTGAAGCCACTCCACAGCCATCAAGGGAATGAGCGACCACACAGATGCAGGAGCTGTGGGAAGTCACGGGGCGGTGAGGCCAGGCCTGCCTCAGGGGAATGTGGAGGTTGGGGCCGGCCTCGGCGGTCAGGTATCCTTGTTCAGCCCAGCCCCGTGGAGAGTAACGCAAAACGATAGAAGGGAGCCCATGGATCAGGCTGGTGGCCGGGGCCCTGCGTGTGCATGGGGGATGCAGGTTGTAGGTGTGGATGCCGGGTCACAGCAGGTGTGTCTTTGTGTCTCCCGAGGCTGCAGGTGCTTTGTCCCAGCCTCTGTGCGTCGTGTGAGCCCCGCTGATATTCGAGAATGAGTTTTCTTAATCGTCGGAGGTCTTGGGCTTTTTATGTATTTCTTTGAGATGAGAGAGCATATGACATTTGCTTCTCTTAATCGGTTAGCCTACATATTTGGTTCCATGTCAACTTCACATCCCAGATTATTTGAATCACTCAAAAAGATGCGTGAATATTTTTTCAACCTGTAACACGGGCCTTTGTAATTTAAATGATAGTCTTTGTGCCAGTTCTAGACCTTGTCCTTCCCATGCCAAAGAAGGGGCAAACGCTGGGGCAGAGGGGTGTTGAAGATGGGCCTCGGCCTGTAGGGGGACTCCAGGAGCAGGAGGGACGGACCCATGCTGCTGGGTGCTGTCCTGTTCCCATAGGCCCTTGTGTCTGGAGGGTCTTGGGCACTCGCTCGGCCACTTGCTGGCGCCACAGGTTTCCCTCTGCTGCTGAGCTGTGACTGGGGCTGGGGAGGCAGGGAGGCCAAGTGGAGGCCAGGAAGAGGCTGAGGGGCTGTGGGCTCAGGGCTATGAAAATGCACAGGTGTCCTGTTCTGAAGGAGGAAGCTGGGTAAGTGTAGGGCTTGTGTTTCAAGCTTCCTTTGTGCTAAGGATGACATGAGCATGACTATTTCTTCAACTGCGTAGTAGAATTTTCAGAATTTCATTTCCTTTTCACATTAGACTGGGGGTAGTCATTGTACATGTGTTTTTCTGATGGGTTTGCCAGTCTTGAATCTCTTCTCTCTTTTTATTCTTTCTTTCTCCTCTTTTCCTCATTGCTTCTCATTGCTGTCATTCCTGGTTCCAGGAGCTGCTTTACTATTGGAGTGTGTACTTGGCTCCCCTGCTGATCGCGGCTGCTCAGCGAGGGGCTGGCTCTTCCTGGCTCAACCTGGAGCTGGGAGCCTAGAGCCCGGCCAGCAGGGCAGAGAAGGATGCACGCTGTTAGTACTGAGCCCGATGTGTGCCCCCACGGCTTGATCTCTTGGTTTCTTTGGACTCAGAAGTGTTAAACCTCAAGAATTTGCATCAAAAAAAGCCTGATGCAAAACCTCTGTGTAATCACAAAATGCTGACCCAAGACATTGTATGTATTGTGCTCTTCTGTTCAGCCTCGTAAATTATTCTGACAACCATGAACACAAATGATTTCATTGGCTACTGACCTGCTTCCTCAGCTTAGATTAGTGGCAAATTTGGGAGATGAAGCTACCTGGGGATTGAGCTAGACTCTCCAAGAACCAGGTAAATAATTTTGGTAGGAGGAGAACATCACGGGAGGTCAGTTCCTCTCGTGCTGACGAGCCCAGACTGGGATCGGTCGGCTGAGTCTGCATTCAGTCGTGACCGTGACCATGGGCAACGTTCCTGGGCCTCGTGTGCTCTGTGGGGTAGTGGGATGGTCATGGTTAGCTGTGAGGTCACAGTGCTTACATAGTCACCCAGTGCAGTCACTGCCCTTGGCCGGTTTGCTCCGTTCCATAGTCTGTTTATCTCAGGTGTGTGCAGACGGATTTCCTGAATCGCCTCATCACAGATTAGTTGGAGGGAACCTGTGAGAAAGTTAATCTCGCATTGCTGCCTAGAAATAAATTTAGTGCCGTTTTGTCTGTGTTTATAGCAGCCAGGCTAAGGAGGGTGGGTCTGCTTCCAGGCTGGCTCACATGCTGGCCGTAGCCTCCGAAGACCTCACGTGGCTGCTGGCGGGCCTCCTGACCTTGCTGTTGGCCACAGACATTGTTGCCACTGGCCGCTGACTTTCCTCGCAGCGAGGGAGGGAGATGGCAAGGACAAAAGCCAGTCTCTGTAATCATCTTGGCAGTGGCTTCTCATTGCTTCTGCCCTGGTTATTAGAAGTGAGGCACTAGGTCCAGCCTGGGCCCCGCGGGTAGGGGGCTGCCAAGGGTGGGACACTAGGAGGGCATCATTGAGTTACAGTGTAAGTATAAATACGGGTCATTATGCTCTAGCACTGTCCAGCCCCTGGCCCCAGTGCATCGTGGCCCTCCCAGTGCACAACACTCCCCCCGAGAGCCTCCCCCAACTGCGTCAGCTCGGTGCAGAAGTCCCATGGTGTCAATCAGCACTGGGCATGCGTGAGCCTCCCACACGTGGTTCCTTGATGCAGCCCCTGGAGTGCACTTCCCCGCATCCTGGACTCTAGAGGCCGGCTCCCAGACCCTCCCCCACACCAGGGCGCACTGTCCGCACAGACAGGCTAGCCACCGTGGCCACTCCTGCTCAGGACGGGGGGAGGTGGGGCATGGGGCCTGGCGGGTGTTGAAAATGCCTTAGTCAGGTGCCAGGGTCTGGGGACAGCAGCTCTCAATGCTGCCTTCCTGGCTCCTGAGCCCCGTCCTGAGTCACCGTCCCTTGTCCTGGGAGACAGCTCATGCTTTTAGGGGATGTGGGTCTTCACCTGCTTCCTGCCAGTTGATAGTTTGGGATCTAGTGTCCACTTTCCATAGTGTGCTGCTTCTGACGCTTTCAGTCTCAGCTGCTGACACCTTGGCTAATAGAATTTTCTGGACCATCTGTGGGCCTCCTATGAATCGTGCTGATGTTCACTCCCTTGGACGACGTAGAGATGAGCCCTCCTCCGTCTCGGGCTCCTGAAGGGTCAAGGGTGGCAGCCGTAAGCAGCCTTCTGGAGGCCCC
Source organism: Martes martes (assembly GCF_963455335.1). Lineage (NCBI taxonomy): Eukaryota > Metazoa > Chordata > Mammalia > Carnivora > Mustelidae > Martes > Martes martes. The sequence continues at coordinate 141,109,782 of NC_137889.1, forward strand.
GTTACTCAAGGCTAGGGTCTGTGAGGTTCACCCTTCATCCACCCTTCATCTCTCAGAAGCCCTGTCCGTCGCTCCAGCCCCATCCCTCACCCGGCAGCTTTCCCTGACCTCACACGCACCGGCACTTTGCCCGCACTGAGGTAGAAGGCAAGGCAAGGAGGTGGCATTCGGGGACATCAGGGCCCACGTGGACAGTGGGGATGGGAGTTCCGAGGAGGCGTGGCGAGGGGGAGGTGCTGGCGAGCCCCCCCAAGGAGAGGGGCCCAGCCGTGCCAGAGGGGTGCAGCAGGGGCAGGGGAGGTGACCCCGAACGGAGTCCTCGTTGCTATGTCAGTGCCCTTCTCCTGCGCCGTTTTGCTTCCTGTCATATGGCTGGTTTTCCATCCACGGGCTGTCTGTCCTGCATTGCAAATACGTGATGCCATGTGCTCACCGTCGGGTGCCCGCCTCACTGAGAGCTCTCTCTTGGTGGCTATTTCCTTCCTTCAGTGTAAGCAGGTGACCATCTGCTCTGGCACTTGAACCTCGGGACCTCCCCTTTGGGTCTGTATCATGCCCCCAGGAGGGGCAGGTGAGCTGAGCAGGGCACAGTGATTGTTCCTGCTGCCTGCTCACACTCCAGCCTGCCCACCGCCCTGCTTCCCTTGGTGTTGGGGCTTAACTAGGTGGGAGGCTGGGTCTCTCGCCTGCTGACCTGGGCAGTGAGGCTGACAGCCCTTGCTGGAGGAGCTGGGTTCAGGGGTTCAGGTAGAGGGGCAATGGGTTCTGGGAACAGGGAATGGGGCTGGGTCCTAGCTTCACCTTAGGGAACTCAGACATGTGCCAGAGTGGGTTTCTGTCAGCTTTCTTTCTTCCTTTCCTTTTCTTTTTAGTAGGCTCCGCATCCAGTGTGGAACCCAGTGCAGGGCTTGAACTCATGATCCTGAGATCATGGCTTGAGCTGAGATCAAGAGTCAGACGCTTCACCGACTGAGCTGCCCCAGTGCCCCCTGTGTGAAACCTGCTGTTTGCTTTCTCTCATCCCTTTACTCTTTTCTGAGCTGGTGTTGCTTATACTCTTGCTGATTGATGGGGGAGTGGCGGGGGGGGGCAATGTCCTCTGCTCACCCCGGCCCACTGTGGGACTTGCTCTGTGGCCATGAGGACGCATTGCGCCCTCGCCCAGCCCCGTTACACTTATGGCACGGTCTCCTGCACAGGAGCCAGCGGGGTGGGGGGCAGACCACATGGCAGCGGAGGACACACCGTGGGGCACTGGGTCTCCGAGGTTGCGTCCCCGCTGGCCAGCAGTGGGGTGGGATGGATGTGGGTCTGCAGAGGGAAGTCCACCGTCGTTTGTGTATGACAAAGAATTACATGTAAAATGCATCACGCACTTCAGTTAACTTTTATTTTTTTTCTGATTACAGAAGTCATGTTTGTTCTTTTTCGAGATTTTAGATGCTATGAACAAAACATTAAATTCCAACACTTAGAGAAAGGGAAGACTGTGTCAGCCACATTTAGTGGTTCAGCAGGTGCTTACTGAACACCTTCTTATACTCCAGGGGGCCCGGAGATGTGAGCACGGAGACCACCCACATAGCCACACGTCTCGTGTGGGTCGGGGAGGGGAGTGAGCAGAGGGACCTGGGCCTGTGATGGGCCCTGTGGACGGTGGGTGGTCTGAGAATAGGCGTTCCCAAGGGGAGGGTGCTGTGAGCTTGGTGCTGGTGACAAGGGGTGAGAGCCAGCACATTCTTGCCCTTGGGGAACCACGAGGGGTCCTGTGTGGCCCCCTGGGTCCTGTGGCTCCTCAGGTGGGTGGGGGGAGTGCCGGCAAGGATGGAAGCGAAAGCCTGGGCGGGCCCCCCTTCTCATGTGTGATTTCTTTGGACAAAACCTCAGCCAGGGGCAGAGTCTGGGTCTTAACCATACACATGATCAAGGTTGTCATGTGACCAAGGTCACAGGAATGGCTCGGCTGGTCCTCTAAGGTCTGGTTCCACAGTCCAAGAGCCCTGATTGAAACAGTCTGCTGCACTCTGTTTTAGCTGCTACTGGGCGGCCAGAAGGCAGGCTCCCCCAGGAGAGGCTCCCCCAGGACAGTGTTCGCGGGACAGGATTCCCAGGATGGGTTCCTCCAGGATGAGATCCCCCAGGACGGGCTCCCCTGGGTGGGCCCTGTTGTTCCCTCTTCCTAGAACAGCGCCTGCGCGGAGGAAGTGCTCCTGAGTATTTAATGCACGCCGACAGACCTCAGCTCACTCTCTTGTGTTAGCAGAGGTGTTACAGCGCCTAAAGTGCAGGTGCTGCAGGTGCTGCCTGTCCAGCTGTCCTTTTAAAAGAATTTCCTTCTCTGGTCTCAAAGCCCAAGAAGCCTTTCTCGGACAGCATGGGACATTTTCCTTTTCTGGTCTGTTTGGGGCTTCAGCCTGCCCCTGCAGGATGTCTGGGGGATTGTTTACACATTGCTGGTGTTGACCGGATTCTCTGTGCTCAGGACAGCACCACAGATCCCAGAGGGGTGTTCTGGGAGCATCAGCCGCTGTGCACCTGTCTGGCCAGCTGGTTCAGGTGAGTGCGGTCTGTGTTTAGCCCCACACCAGCCTAGAGCTTGCATCGTGGGTGAATAAAAAGAAACACAACCCGGGGAGTCAAACAAATGGTACACGTCGGGGACGGCTCCCAGGTCTGGGGTATCCAGCTCATTCCGACAGTAGTCACCATGCAACAGACTCAGAGGTAGAGTGACTGCCTCCCTTCTGCGCCACCCTTGTTCTCCGGTGACCTTGATGCTGACGGGCTGAGGTTGGACACGCTGCTTTGTATGGCCCCACTGACCTTTTGGAGCTGCAGCAGGCTTGAGGTCTTGGGGATGGGGATTAACGACATCGCTTTACTCCCCGCAAGTCTTGGAGGTGCCAGCCACCCCTGGGGGGAGGGGAGCATGGGTAGGCTGGGGGACACCGAGGGCATGGCCACTGGAATCCTGCTGGGAGCCCCCCACCCCAACTTCACCTGTCTGCCGCCTTCTCACTGCTCTCATGCTTGTGCCCCAACATGCAGGCAGGGAGCCGCAGAGCCTCCCAGGCCTGGCTCTGCTGTTTTCATGGCTTCTCGAGCAGATTCTGTCCCTTTGTACTGGACCTGTCTCATCTCTCTAAAACTTTGATGGGACTTTTTTCACTTGCCCTGCTCAGCGTTTGGTGGGCTCTTTATTTTAAAGGTTCTTGCTTTTCTGTAGCTCGGGGAAAGGGTGTGTTAATTTTTGGACCAACCTACCAACCAGGTTTTATTGAGCAAACACTGACTATCGCTAATGAATTCAGTTAATCTATTGCATACATTCCCCAATTCATCTGTTCATCCCTCACCCAGCCATCCTCATCTATTCCCCATCCATCCACCCGTCCATCCATTCCCCATCCATCCCCCATCCCCCAGCCATCCTCATCTATCCCCCATCCATCCATCCATTCATCCCCCACCCATCCCCCATCCATTCATCCATCCATCCCCCATCTATCTCCATCCATCCATCTCCCATCCATCCCCATCCATCCATCCATCCCCCATCCATCCATCCATCTATCCATCTATCCATCCATCCATCCATCCATCCATCTCCCATCCATCCCCCATCTATCCTTCATCCATCCACCCATCCTCTACCCACCCTATCACTGGAGCTGTGTGACTGGGGCTGTGGTAACCTGTTGCTCCTGCAGAAGCTTGCAGACCACGCCCCGAGACTCGGCATGACCGTGGTTTGGGGCTTGTAATGAAATTGCTGTGTTTCTGTCTGTGGGGCCTGAGCAAGTGGCCTGTCACCTGGCCACAGGGATGGGGCTGGGGAATGTTCCCTTCACTCTGCTGACTGCAGGACCGCTCTGCTCTTTCTTCTGGTTTCTTTCTCTTAGTCCTCCTTTTCCACTTTTTTCTAATATCAAACTAGGCCAGGCATCCCACCAAATGCTGAAGCCTGGCTTTGGTCTCAGCCACCTCCAGGGTCCTCTGAAGAGAATGTTGTGTTTTCCGTATGATATACAATTTAAGTCATACGACCCAAATATACCCTACAAATTTGGGGAGCCCTTTCTGGCTGCCTTCTGTGGGTGATGTAGTGACTGATGAGCGGAGAAATTCGTCCCTGAATTACCCATGTGTTTTCTTCCCCTCTGCTCCCACTTTTCCCCTTGGCAGCTCTGGGTCAACCATCCTGGTGGCTGAGGGCTTCTGTGCCCATTCCCATATCCCAGGCCATCTGCTCCCGGGGACGTCCTGTGTGGTCTGTGGCTTTGTGGACTCTGTCCATGCAACTGGTCCTTGTTTACGACAGCCTTTTCTTGGGGCCACCTCTTTGTGAATGTCTGCACATCCTGGTTAGGACCTGGGGAGTCTCTCTGGGAGCCCCTGCTTGTGGTGGCCCCTGCCCGTGTGTCCAGGGAGGCCGCAGGGCTGTCACTGAGAGAGAGGCAGCTTTGGGGAAGAGTTTGTTTAGACTGTTGAGTTTCAGGTGCCCCTGAACTTGCAGGAGAGTATGGGTGGGATCAGCATGTGGGAGACCCCTGCCTTGAGGGGTCTGATTGCTTGGGGTGGAGGGGAGAGAACTTGGGGCCCCCACGCTTGGGGTCAAGCCCAGGAGGCATGGTGTGTGGAGTTTGCTGAGAAGTCAGGGAATGAAGGGTGAAAAGTGTCTGTGGACGCGACTGTGGGGGCTGTCGGTGGCCCAATGGTACTGCTCGAGGCATGAAGGGCTAGAGGCCAGTTTGGAGAGGGAGGCGCTTCCAGAAAAAGCTGTGTTTGATGGGCTGAGTGGGGTGATAGGTGGCCAAGAGAGTGTGGGAAATGGGTGAGAGAGAGAGAATTACCCATGAGGGAGGGCTTTGCTGTCTAGAGAGGAAATGGGTTCTCAGGGGAGAAGGGACAGGGGCATAGAGAAGGGGTCCTGGCCCGGGTCGACGGAGCTGGTGATGCCATTTTGTGGAACAGAGTGTGTGGGGACCATGACCACTGGAGGGTCCCCGTGGGGTGTGCTGTGCTCCTTGGGTTCCTTGGGAGAAGCTCACAGAGTGGCAGGGCTATGGATGTGTAGCTGGGGAATCATTGGTGGCCTGCCAGTATCCTTGTCCCTGAGCTGTGGGGTCTTTGGTGGAAGGGTCCGCTCCCTCAAGGGGCAGCCCTGTGCTTGGCCAAGTCCCATGCATAGTCCCGGCCTGTGCCACCGTTGAGTGGCAGGTAAATAATGTGAGCAGATGTCGGCTAGAAGCAGCCTCGGTGAGCCAAGAAACCACAAGCTCGTCCTCTGGCATTTGGGGACCTGCCATGTTGGGGAGGGCAGGTCCCAGGTCGGTTTGGTTTGGAGGAGAGCAGGAAGCATGTCCTGGACTGGGGACAGCTTCTCTGAGGTCGGGTGGTGGGCTGCTAGGACGAATCAAACAGGGTGAGGCTGGGATGCGGGGATGGTCAGCGTGTGACCTCGTGGGGGCTGTGTTGGGTCTTCCGCGGATGTTCCCAAGGGGAAGCTAGGGGGAGGTGGCCCCCAGTGGTGTTTAGTGCTGTGGAAGTGCCTGGGTGGTGGCTGGAGGGAGTGCCCAGACACGATGGCCTTGGGGGAGGGGGGGGAGGGGCTGGGCCTGCTGGTGGCTGGGTCCCAGTAGGGGAGGGTTTTATGGCGCTGCCAGGCTCCTGTAGCGAGGGCTTAGGCTGTGGAAGGGACTGTGGCGGCCTGCTCCCAGCCCCAAGGCTGTGTCTGCTTCCTCTGAGGACCCCTCCGTGTGGATTTGAGAGAGCTGGGTTCCAGTCCACCCATGATGCCCATTAGCTGTGAAGCCCTGACAGGATATCTCTCAGTGTGTCCATTTGCTCATCTGAAAAGTAGGAATAATCATACCCACCTCATAGTGGTGTTGCTTGTGGATACACATGTTACCACATGGAAAGTCCTGAGAACAGCCCTGGCCTGTGACAAGTACTGAGCACTGAGCACCGAGCACTGAGTAGCGGTCACTGAGTACTGAGTACCAAGCACCTAGTACTGAGCACTTAGTACTGCGTACCGAGGACTGAGCATCATGTAAGGCCCCACACTGCCAGTGCTTCTACTGATGTCTGGCTGTGTTCCTGCTTATCCCCGGTGTGCTGGGTACTCTGCCTGGTAGTTCTCAGGCTCCCCTCCTACCCTACTCTCGGGTGCTGTTGATGTTCTGCACGGCTTCGGTCTTCGGCCCTGGGATTGCCTGTTACCTCAGGTGGCAGAGTCGTGGTGAACTGGGGTGCGGTCGTCACAGATGTGTCCCCTTGTGGGTGGGGATGGAGACCAAGCCCTGGGCGCTCTTCTCCCAGAGGGCACCTGAGCACAGGGTGCAGTTCGCCTTGTCTTGCTTCTGCCCCCTGGGGCCTGTGGGCTGCTCAGGGCCGGGCCCCTCTCTGGGGGCTTCCAGGTCTGACCCTGATTTGAACCTTAGAGAGGAGTCAGGAGACATCACGGCTGCTGATTTGTGTTTCTAGGTCCTGCTGGTCTGAACGACATGTTGGTAAAGGAATGGCCATGTCATTTGGTGACGAGAAACTGATCCTGGTAGTGGGCGTAGTGAGGAGACCCTCATGTTCCCCTGTCTGTTCTGTGACGAAGCTGTCACCTCTTTCTGACCTTTCTTCCCTTTCCTGCGAGAGGGGGAGGCTGGATCAGAGGATGTCTTTGTCAGCTTGGGTTGCCAGGACGCTCCCTGCTGAGTGGCTGGAGGCACGCTGAGGTCCAGGTGCCCACGGGTCCGCTGTCCACCTCCTGCTTCCGTGTGGCTGCCTTCTTGTGTCCTCACTGTCCTCACCCATCGGAGAGCAGGGGCGGAGGGCGGGGAGGGCCTTCGTCGCCTCCTCCCCATCCCGACAACCCCATCCTCCTGATCTCATCTGAACCTAATCGCTCCCAAAGGCTCTCCAAATACCTTCACACCGGCGGTGGGTGGGAGGTGGCATTTCAACGGCCTACAGATCAGGAGACACACGCATTCAGCCCAGAGCAGCGGAGCTCCGGGCAGGGCGTTCCAGGTGTTGGCACCTGTCAGACACACCTGGTTCGGGGGGTGGGGCAGGGACTTTGTCGGAGCAGGTGGCCCAGACCTACTCACCCAGATTTTTCGTGGTGGAGGAAAGGCACCTAGGAACTGGCACTTCAGCAGCCCAGATGGGAGAAAGCCTAGGCAGGGGCGGGGGGGTGCTGGAAACTGTGCCCTGTGCTTTTTCTGAATTTCACTGCCTGCTCATTTTACTATTAACTGATGCAGTTTAAGGAAAAATTCACTTGTAGGCTGAACTCATAACATGTGGTTATAGGTATTAAGATAGTACTTACATGAATTAGAAACAATTTTTTAATTTTTTTTTTGGTGCAAGCCAAAACACAGAAGACTGTTACTCTGTGTTACATCATAGGTGCGGGGACTCTAGTGTTTGGATGAATTACAAAATAATTCTGCATATACAATTGGGAAATCCTTTCTTTTATAGAGGTGGCTCCTGTTGGCTGGCAGAGACAGCCAGGCAGTCTTCTGTCACCGGAGCAGTGCTGCAGGCGGACCTCTGTCTTGGGAGGGGTCACAGTGATGGCCGGCAAGGGCAGGCGCTGTGGCAGCCCCAGTGTGCTGTTTCCTGCACCCGTGTGCCCCCTCCTTACCAGTAGGCCATTCCTTCTGGAGGCCCCAGGGGATTGTTTGTCTCCTCACCTTCTGTGGCTTCTAGAGAAGCCCCGTTTGCAAGCTCTGTGGCCCTTCCTCTACCTTCACAGCCTGTGCCTCTGGTCTGTGCTTCTCTCTGACTCTGGCCCTCCTGCCAGTCCCCTGGGCCTGCCCGTATCATCCAGGGTGACCTCCCGTGTCGGGAGCCTGAAGTTGACCATGGCCGTGAGGTCTCTGGCTACTTCCCAGTTCCCCGGTGGGGGGTGGGGGTGAGGCATATTTGGTGGGCGTGCACCGTGCAGCTTGGAAGAGCCCCAGTGAGGAGACCCGCAAACGCTATTCTTGGCCAACTGTAATATACACATTTTTAATGATGAATATCAAGTAGTTAAATGTCCAGTCATCATACTTAAATGATTCCCGTATCACCACATAGGTATTAAATAGTATGGTAGTTTAGAAATAAATTGTTCTTTTATCAGTCTTACTATCTGGATGGTTTTATTCAAACCCACGCCCTGCACACACCGTGTCCTCTGTGTCCCTGTGTCCGCCAGCCGGGTCACCCCGGAGCACACCCTTCAGTCCCTCCAGCTCCTTCTCTCGTGTGTGGCTGTGCAGTACTTGGAATTAGGCTTCTGTTACCGCAGACCTTTCCTGGGACGAAGAATTTCTCCTAACAACTTTAAAACAATTACTCCTTAACATGATCTCTATGTTTTGGCTCTTCACAACATGATTTACTATACTGTTTTTTTTTTTTTTAAGATTTTATTTATTTATTTGAAAAGAGATGCATGAGGGGGGAGGGTCAGAGGGAGAAGCAGACTCCCCGCTGAGCAAGGAGCCCGATGTGGGACTCCAACCTGGGACACCTGAGCCAAAGGTAGGCGCTTAACCAGCTGAGTGACCCAGGTGTCCCCTACTATATTGTTTTTTATTTTTTAAAGATTTTATTTATTTATTTGACAGATAGAGATCACAAGTAGGCAGAGAGGCAGGCAGAGAGAGAGGGGGAAGCAGGCTCCCTGCTGAGCAGAGACCCCCCCCCGATGTGGGGCTCGATCCCAAGACCTTGGGATCATGACCTGAGCTGAAGGCAGAGGCTTTAACCCACTGAGCCACCCAGGCGCCCCTACTATATTGTTTTTTAAAGTGATCTTCGAAGGGCTTTGTGCCACAGGAGCTCTGCTGGAGAGGCCTGTGCAGCACTGGCCCTGGGCAGGTGTCCGGGCTCCTGGCCATCGGGAGCCTTCTTGGGTCCTCAGCTGTGCCCCCAACCCCATGCGTGCCAATGCTGTGGTTGGCACCGACACCCCTTCCTCTTGGGGGTCTGTGGTTGGGGCTGAGCCAGGGAGAGGGGCCTGCGGAACCAGCCCTGGCGAGAGCCCTGCTCTGCGTCTCTCCTGAGCTTCCCCGGGAGACGGGACCCCACATGTGTTGTCACACGGCGCTGCTAGGAACAGAGCGCATCCCACCTGAATCCCCAGGAGAGGATGCTGGCAGCTGGCGCCTGTTTCCTCTGAACTTCATCCCCCCAAAGCCCCCCACTCTGTACCTGTTCCCTTCACTGATTTTGCCTTGTCTGTGTTCAGTGGGATAACACCCCCCCACCCCCCCACCTGCTGTGAGCACGACTACCTGCTGCATCCCCTGTGTCCTCCTAGGGAGTCAGCAGACCTGGGCTGGTCCCGGGACCCTGACACAGGTTCGCTGATAACTAGTACTTTTAATGATGAAGTCATCCCCTGGAACAATTAAGTATATTTCTTTGCTCTTTTTGCTGGCTTATCTGTTCTGTCCGGTGGCCTCTGTGGTTGACTGAGGCAGGTTCAGACTCTTGCATTTTCCCCACATGGTACCTTGCTCAGAAGATTGTAATCAAGGGAGGGAGTTGGAATATGGGAGAATATAAGCTGACTCTTTCCTGATGGAGAGCTGCTTGTGAAGGAGGGGGTTGTGATCAAAGAGGCGCCTTTCTACACCGAGTTGATAGCCAGCCCTGCTTCTCGCTCTGTCTCTGCCTCTCAGGTTCAAGTGCAGACTGCAATGTGCTGGGTCAGCAGAGGAGCGTGAGGGCCTGTGTCGTGGCCATTCCTGGGCACTGCCGGGCTGCTGGTCCTCAGACCACACTTTGAATGCTAAGGGTCTTGTGGGGTCTTCCCTTTTGGCCCAGACAGGCAGGAGAAAGCAGGCAGACCAGGCCAGGTTCTGCAACAATCCTGGATTCCTCAACCTAAGGTGGGATTAGCCTCACTGCAGTTCTGGGAAACACGGTCTAGTCTGGAGGGAAATTTCTTAGTCTGACTTCAGGATTGATTGTATCTAGAAACGGCTTCTCCTTCACTTCGACATTTATGCGGTAACCGGAGACTTCCTGTCACGGTTTTTGTGATGAGTTCTCTTCTTACGTTTAGGTACTCTGCGTAAGCAATAGAAATACGGGCTCTTTAATAACAAACTATGTATTTCCTTCCTTAGGACATTATTTCAAGAAAAAGGACGGCAGCGCCCAGCCTTTCCTGAACGATGGAACCCTTGGAGTAAAGAATGATGCCCTTGGTCTTGCGAGTTCATAGAGATGTATAGGGCAGGGGACACGGTGGACCGTCCGCTTCATGGGCCGGCGCCCCCTCGCATGAGGAGCGTGGAGGTGGCCAGAGGAAGAGCGGGCTACGGATTCACCCTTTCTGGCCAGGCGCCTTGTGTGCTCAGCTGTGTCATGAGAGGGAGCCCCGCAGATTTTGTGGGTCTCCGTGCTGGCGATCAGATATTCGCTGTCAATGAGATCAACGTGAAGAAAGCATCCCACGAGGATGTGGTGAAATTGATTGGGAAGTGTTCCGGCGTCCTGCACATGGTGATTGGTGAAGGCCTCGGCCACCTGGAGTCCTGCTCCAGTGATGAAGAGGTTGGGTTTTATGACGGCAAAGGCTGGCTGAAGCCCAAGCTTGATTCCAAAGCCTTGGGTATCAACAGAGCAGAGAGAGTGGTTGAAGAGATGCAGTCCGGTGGCATTTTCAGTATGATTTTTGAAAATCCTAGTCTTCGCACAAGCACTTCAGAGCCCTTGAAACTGAAACAGAGATCCCTTTCTGAGTCAGCCACTGCGCGCTTTGACCTTGGACGTGAAAGTGTAAGTCACCCGAATCCCAGCCTGCTTTCTAAGGAGGAAGTATCCAAAGTCATCAATGATGATTCCGTTTTCAGCATCGGACCTGAGAACCACGAAGATTTTGCGTTGGATGCCAGTATTTTGAATGTCGCCATGGTCGTCGGCTACTTGGGTTCCATCGAACTTCCTTCCACAAGCTGCAACCTCGAGTCGGACAGCTTGCAAGCCATCCGTGGCTGCCTGCGACGTCTGCGGGCCGAGCAGAAGATCCACTCCCTCGTGACCATGCGGGTCCTGCATGACCGCGTGCAGCTCTGTACCGACCAGGCTGCCATTCTGGCCGAGTACCCAGCGGAGAAGCTGGCCTTCAGTGCCGTGTGCCCGGATGACAGGAGGCTCTTCGGGCTCGTGACCATGCAGAGCGGCGATGACGGGAGCCTGGCACATGAGGACGAAGGTGCCTTGCGGACCTCCTGCCACGTGTTCATGGTGGATCCAGACTTATTCAGCCACAAAATCCATCAAGGCATCGCCCGGCGGTTTGGGTTCGAGTGCACGGCTGACCCCGACACCAACGGCTGCCTCGAGTTCCCGGCGTCATCTCTTCCTGTCCTCCAGTTCATCTCTGTGCTTTACAGGGACATGGGTGAGCTGATCGAGGGGGTGCGGGCGCGGGCCTTCGCAGATGGGGACGCGGACGCCCAGCAGAACGCCAGCACGAGCAGCAACAGTGATAGTGGCATCGGGAATTTCCACCAGGAGGAGAGGAGCAGCCGGGTGCTGGTGCTTGACCTGGGGGCCAGCTTGAGCAGGCATGGCCCTGGCAATGGTGGCTGGGAGGGTATGGGTGGCAGGGGCTCCCAGCCCTGGGGCGCCCCCTGGAACGGGGCCTTCTGCCACGACACTGAGGCGGGGGGCCCGTTTGAGGCTGCTCCGCCGGCTGACAGGGGCCGGGACTTCAGTAAGCACTTGGGACCCGCTGCTCATGCCGAAGTTCCCCCAGCCTCATTGCGGAGCTCGGTCCCTCCTTCTAAGAGGGGCGCCACTGGCCACAGTGGTGGTTTGGGCCAGCGGTGGCTCCCGGTCCACGTCTTGCAGGAGTGGCAGTGTGGACACACCAGCGACCAGGAGTCGTACACGGACTCCACAGATGGGTGGTCCAGCGTCAACTGCGGCACGCTGCCTCCTCCCATGAGCAAGATCCCCGCCGACCGCTACCGGCTGGAGGGCAGCTTGGCGCAGCTCCCGCTCGGTGCCCAAAAGAGGGACTGGTCCAGGAAGGCTTTCGGGATGCAGAACATCTTCGGGCCCCATCGGCAAGTTCGAAAGACGAAGGAGGACAAAAAGGTAAGCCTGCTCAGTGTGGTTCAGGAGAAGTGACCTTGGAGTTGTAGCCCCGTCCATCCTCGATGGGATGATGCGTGCTGATTGACAGGTGTCCAGGCCTGGCTCCTCTGCTGCCCTTGGGCCTCTGCTGGCCGTCACAGGACGGGTTCTGCTTATGTGCCATAGGCTCTGCACACCGCCCACACTCTTGCAGGTCCTAGGCAGAACGGCGGGGCGGGGCAGGTGATGGCGGAAGGGACGTCACTTCTCACAGCCAGGCCAAGGCCCTCCTCCCACCCTCCTGCCCTCTTGAGCTGCTCTGGGGGCCTAGGAAGGTGCTGTCCCTGTGCCCCCGGGGAGCCCATTTCTGCATGCCCTTTTGAGGGCAGAAAATTCCTGAAGCCCAGAGACTGTTGACTTTGGGACAGGCAATTTCCCAGGGTGTGGATCCTTGCTCTGTTTCCTTCATCTGGAAAATTCTGCCATGAGAAAAATGCCAGCCAACCGCAGTAGTGGGCTGGTGGCTCATGGTCTCTTGCTCGCCTCAGGTGTGTCTCAAACAGTGGGGGGACCACACTTGGCACGGTGCCCTGAACACTTACATCCGTCTGTGTTCTTTGGGGTCTTTGCCTTCCCACCCCCCAACCAGGAACTCAGTTTGGAGCACAAGGGTGGGCGTCAGCCTGCAGGACTTGGCTCACGGGGGGACGGGGTGGGGGTTGGCAGGCTGAGCTGCTGGGTGGCGGGTGCCGTGTGAGTGACCTGGTGAGAGGGGGAGTGGCGCCTGGCTCAGGCTGTTTCCACGGGACTTTTCCTCGGAGGACTTATGTGATTTTAAAATACCTTTTCTGTGTGTGTTCACATTTTGTTCCCACACGGGGCGGGGGGCAGGAGAGCTGGGGGGCTGCTTGGTGAATATTCTATTCACGCCCATTCCCTTTCCGTGTTGCAGTAGTTTTCACTGTACGGCGCATTAAAGAACAGTTCGAGATGGGGGGGACAGCCCCCCCCCCCCCGCTTTCCCTCTGTCAACCGCCATGGGCACATTTTAATCGGTCTAAGGTGGAATTTGTCTTTATAAACAGTTGCAATCATGTAGGTTTTTGACTCCGTTCTTGCACTGCACTCTGGCCTCTCGCACACCCCTTCTCTTGGTCCTTAGCCGAGCCACAGGTGGCCTGGGTTCTCGGGGTGGCAGCCGCTGCCCCCGTCCTTCCCGGCCACCCCCACCAGGCCCAGCTGTGGCATGGGCAGCACCGCGCACCTGAGCCTCCCCGCCCCATGTCCCTGTCCCCTGGGGTGGGTGGTGGAGGGAAGGCCTGGAACGCAGTAAGTGTTATCTGAGATGGGAGAAGTCACTGTCTCTTTGAACACGCATCCTACAAACGTGTCTCCCGCCGGTGTGCAGGAGAGCGCGACTGGGCGGTATGTGCGGGGCAGGCGAGGTGGCAGCTGTCTGCACTGCCAGGCGCCCTGCTGTCTGAGGGCCCCCCCAGGGTTCTGACCTCGGATACCTCCTCAGCGGGGTGCTGTGGACCCAGTCCTGTGGCTGAGGCAGCCAGTCCTCCAGGGGACGAAGGTTTGCGCTTTAACAGGATTAAGCAAGGTCCCAATTTGAACCTTGGGTTTCTTCCTTCTGTTAAAGATGTAATTTGTTTAGAGCAGTTTGAGGTTTACAGTAACACTGAAAAGGCACAGAGACTCCCCACGTACCTGCTGCCCGCACACACGGACAGCCTCCCCCACTGTCCACAGCCCCACCAGTGGACCAGTGCTGACATGTCATCATCCCCCCAAGTCCATAGCTCATGTCCAGGTCATGCTCAGTGCTGCGCATACTGTGAATGTGTCACGACAGGGGGTCACCCTGACGGTTTCATACCCAGTAGCTTCACTGCCCTGAACCCCCTCATGCCCCATCTGATCCCCCCTCCCAAACCCCAGCCTTGGCGCCCGCCAATATCCTTGCCGTCCCCACCGTGCTGCCTTTTCCAGGACATGACATGGACAGACTCACACAGCTCGCAACCTCTCCCCGCCGGCTCCCTTCCCTCCGTCACATGCATCCCAGCTCCTCCAGGTCTCCTCGGGGCTCAAGAGCCGGCTTCTGTTTAGTGCTGGGTAACACTCCTCCGCCTGGAGGGACCACCACAGATTCATCCGTCATCTGCTAAGGATGTGTTAGTTACTCTGGAGTTCGGGGGATTACAGAGAGAGAGATGCTGTTAACATCTGTGTGCAGGTTTTTGTGCGTCCGTGAGCTCTCGGCTCCTGTGGTGAATGCCAAGCAGCTTCATGGCTGGATCAGATGGTGAGTGTCCAGTTTTGTAAGAAACCAACCAGCCGTCTTCTGCATTCCCGCCACCGTGGACGGGAGCTCCCGTGGCTCGGCATCCTGGCCAGCTCCTGCTGGTGTCGGGGTCCTGGCTAGATTTAGTTTTCTGCATGGGGCCGTCCTGTGGCTCCAGAACCATCTGTTGAAGCTGCTGTCTTTGCTCCCTTGTGTTGCCTTTGTTCCTTTGTCAGAGATCAGTGACTGTATTTGTGAGGGTCTCAGGTTTCTTTCTGATGTCCTTTCACCTTGAACACAAGTGTCGTGAGAAGGAGGACCTGGCTGTTGGGACTTAGGCTGCCTCTCTCTTGTCGGGACATAACAGTAGGGTGCTCACCAGGGTGCCGCGGACCCAGGTAGGGAGTCTGTGAGCTGTCCAGCCAGGCATCTTTATCTTTATTCACAAGTAGCTGTGAATGGTTCTTGCTATAACCTCTTGAAAATCATCAGTTACTTTTTACTTTGTCTCATGGGTTCTCCTGGTTCTTAGCTCAGCCTGATCCCACAGCCTCCCTTGCTGGAGCAGCGGAAGTTTCCAGAGGTTGTGAGCTGGTCTTCTGGTGTCCCTCCTGCAGGCTTGTGGGGATGAGGAGGACTGGCTGGGAGGAATGCGGGAAGTGGCCAGAAACCGGAAGAGGAGGGGGAGGCATTGGGAAGAGCAGAGGGGAGCAGGAGAGGCATCCCTGGTTACTCCCATTCTTGTCCACGGTAGTGGCAGCTTCGGTGCCTTGCTTTGCACAGACTCAGGCGGTCTCAGTGGGGCCGCAGCTCGGGGACCAAAAACACACCTGGATCCGAGCAGGGAAACAGCTGGGAAAGTGCTAAGTAGGCCGAAAGTGGGAAGCTGCTAGGAGGGAGAGCCCTCGGGGACCCTGGGGCAGGCCCCACAGCATGGGCAGGACAGAGGCCAGTAGGGGAGAGGCAGGGAGAGCGCAGAGGCCACTCCCCAAGGCCAGGAGGCCCCTGCCACCACGCCTCACTGCTCCTCTGGAGACAAGCAGAAACTGGATGGCCATCCCCGAGAAAAATGGCACAGCACTCACACACCACCTGGAAGACATCCAAACCCAGAGCCAGCTCCTGTTTGACCTTGACCCCTCCCTCTCCGGTGCTGCTGGCAGAGCCTCCATCAAGCTTTGGCTTGGAGCTTTGCCTACCCCCAGATGCATCTCAGCGCCTAGCTGTCCTGGAATTAGTCTTGGCCACCTGTGCCTGAGGGTTATTTCTTGAGATGGTGGGGCAGCACTGGCCTGGATGGCCTCCTGGCTCCTCCTCCCGGGGTGAGGGGCACACACTCCCCCCACCCCAAGATGGCCTTTCCTTGTCTCTGTGCACCTACGATGGCTCCCACACGCCACTCCTGTCCAGTTACTGCTTCCACACTCCTGCACGTGGCCGGCTGTCCTCGGTCGGCCTCGGCCCCTGCGTTTGTCGCTGCCTCCTCATCCTCTGCCACCCAGTCTGAGTCCAGATCCCGGCCTGGGGAGCCCCACTCTTGTGGAAGCCTGGAGGCCGGCAAGCCATGGGGAATGTCGCTCCCAGTCCTGCTAACAGCCCGAGCACCAGCCCCGGGGCACTGAATATTCTAGTCTGGGGAGGCCTGGGGAGGCTGGAGGAAGTAGGAGGCAGCGGGAGGAGGGAGTTCCTGGGGGTCGGCCTCCGCGGATGGTTGCTGACTTTGGCGGATGGTTGCTGACTTTGTTTATTCTGCTTTTCTTTTTGCTGGTGTCTGTAGCTGGTAGATACAGAAGGGAGCCCATGACTCATGTGAGAGAGAAACATGCAAGACCTTGAAATGCTGTCCATAGCATCAAAAGTGATTTCATTCCATTCCATTATTTTGAATCTAGAATATGGAATTCTGCATCTTTGAAAACTGATATCCTAAGAATGATATTAACTAAAATATCTAGGTAAGTAGCAAAATCCACATTCTGAAACGTGGCACATAGTGGATTTTGGAAAATTGTGAAATGAAAGTAGGTTCATTATGATACCGTCCAAGGGATTTGCTATTTTGAAATGAATTAAGAAATATTTTTCAATTCCTCAGTTTCCTTTTTCATATGAACACATCAGTAAATGGAACCCACAGAGACAAAAGCTCTTTGGGGCTCTCAGTAATTTGTAAGGGGGTGCAGGCATCCTGAAACCATGGCGTTTGAGGACCGGTGCCCCGGGGACACTCGCCTGTCAGTGGGGTAGACTTTCCGGAGAGAGTCACTTCCAACCTGGCAGTGTTGGTGGGCGCCTAATAATTACCTTTCTGATTGAATACGATGAGAAAGTGCTGGAAAAATACCATAGACTATGTGTGCTCATTTAAAAGTAGCATAGGTTTTAGCACGAGGTCACAGGAAGACGGCAGCAGTGGCCTAAGCCATGGAGACTACTGCATCCCTGGCCGGCTGGTTCAGGCACCGCCCCTCTGGAGCTCTGAGTTCCTTCTGTTCTCCTCCTCCACTTGGTGGACCTGACCCTGAAGGACAAGAGAGCGTCACACCCATGCTCCAGTGTCATGGCCCCCGCTGTGTTCCCATGTCTGCCATGCTACGTGGGTCAGGCGGGTCACAGGGTGGCCCCCGCAGCGGGGAGGCCACCCATGTCCCAGTGAGCCACTCGGCTACGTGTGCATGCACAGTTCCACAGTAGAGCTGAAGAGAGAACAGTCCCAGGGCGCCTGGGTGACTCAGTCAGTTAAGCGTCTGCCTTCAGCTCAAGTCATGATCCCAGGGTCCTGGGATCGAGTCCTACATCGGGCTCTCTGCCCAGCAGAGAATGCTTGTGTTCCCTCTCTCACTGTCTCTCTGTCAAATAAATAAATAAAATTTTACCAAAAAAAAAAAAAAAAGAATGGTCCCCCAAATACCTGTATTTAATATATTCCCATTTTTTTAAAAAGATTTTATTTATTTATTTGACAGAGAGAGAGAGAGATCACAAGTAGGCAGAGAGGCAGGCAGAGAGAGTGAGAGAGGGAAGCAGGCTCCCTGCCAAGCAGAGAGCCCGATGTGGGACTCGATCCCAGGACCCTGAGATCATGACCCGAGCCGAAGGCAGCGGCTTAAACCACTGAGCCACCCAGGCGCCCCATATATTCCCATTTTTGTGTAAAAATGTCAGCACCCCTCAAGTAAACCTGTATGTTTTTAAGTGCACGTATGTTTATATATAAATATCAAGAACAAATTCAAAGGAAACACCCCCAACTCATAGTTACTGCAGCAGGGGTGGGGGGCCAGGTAAGGGAAATCTGGGGACTGTCCAGGACATTTTAGTTTTATCTGTTGTACTTCAATTTTTTATTAAGGGAATAGGAACATATTTTACTTGCTAAAAATAATCCCTTGGGAGAAAACAATTATTTTTCTGAATTCTTTGAATAAGAGCGAAGTAAGGCCCGGCCCGGAAGGCGGTGGCTGTGTTCTTATGGGACAGTCAGCAAAAGGCTCCTCACCCGTCGCGCCGGGAGCGTTCTGCGTCCCATGAATGGCTCTGTGCGTTCTTCTAGTACAATTAGAGGAAGTTTTAAAATAGATCGTAAAAAAAATCTGGAGACTCCTAAAAAGGCCAGGGCGAAGGCCCTGGGATTTCAGTCCCTCTGCAAAGAGGGCTTTCTTTGCTCATGACCCTGTGGAAACAATGCTGAGCAATGTGACATCCCTCTCTGCCCCAGACCACGAGGAAAGGAGGCTCTCGTTGACACAGGGCCCTGGCCTGGCTGCTGGGGGCCAGGGGGGGTCCCCTCTCCAGCACTGCTGGGAGGGCCCAGGGCTGGAGAACTCAGGGAGGCCGTGGGAGCAAAGGGACAGACACAGAGCGCCCCCTGCTGACTGTCCTGCTGAGATTTCCTGTGGTTTCCAGGCAAAGCGAGTGTTAAGAGCTAAGCGGCCACCGTGTTCCTGCCAGAATCAGGAGCCTTCAAGTCCCACAGCGGTCACCTCTTCTGTCCTCGTGCTTCTTTCTCAGCTTTGTGAAGATGGCTTATCACTTGTCCAGTGTTGTTTCCCAGATTTACTGACGACACTGTGTGCGGCTGTCGCTCATTTATTTTCATGGTGACTGTACCACCACATGAAAGTGCGCGCGCGTGGGCGCACGCGCGCACACACGCTCTGTCTCTCATACACACTCCCCTGAGCCGTAGAAGGAATGGTGGGAGCTGCTCTTGGGGACACCCTGCACCCATCTCTATCTCCGGCTGTGCGCATGATGGGGTTTCCTGGGGTCTGTCCACAGTGGAATGGCTGGTCCGTGGCAGTATGTGTCCATCTTTGCAGGTAATGGCCAGTGCTGAGTTTTTCGTATCTGTATTTGTTTGTATTGACTGGAAATAGCAGGTCTCTGGAGCAGGGACAGATTGGATTACTGATCTATGACACGCACACTGTTCCCGGTGCTCAGTCCTTGCCTGTGGCCCATTGCAGGGACAGTCATGTCAGGGATCACCCTGTGCACACTGGCATGGTAGTGGAGGCAAGAAGCCCTGTAAATAGGAATTGGGGAGCTTATACGCATGTTGTACCCTCCTCTTCCCTCCCTTGAGAGGGGAGAGAATCCCTGGCTCTTTAAGCAAGTATTCTTTGAGACAGAGGGGCGAACCCTGGGTTTCCCCTCCTACCCTTTGCAGTGTAGATAAATGTCTCCGGGAGTGGAGGCCTGATAGGTGCTCCCCAGAAGTGTTCCAGCCCCACCTCTGAAATGTGAGGACTTACCCTTGGCAGGTAAATCTCTCCTGGAGTTTACCGTGCCTGTTCCCCTATAACCCAATCACCAGTCCAAGACCGGGAGACTGTAGGTTCAGGTCCCATGCCTCAGTTTCCTGACAGTCCCACACCACTACTGTGAGTGCCCAGACCGCCACTGCATGTCCTCGCCAGCACTCGGCCTGGCCAGGCTTCTTAAGTTCTCACTGGTCTAGCAGTGAGACGTGAGAGTGCACCGTGGCTTTGCTCCTGGAGAGACAGATTCCTCATTGTTGAGGCACCTGCTTGAACTGATGCCCATTTTTCTCTTGGGTTGTCTCTTCTGCTTGACCTATCGGAATTCTAGATCCTGGCTGTTGACCCTGTGCTGATGGCATTGCGTGTACACAGTTCATGGCTTGTGTTATTCACTTGCTTTGTGGGGTCTCCATGAATAGAAGTTCTTGACCTTCATGTCAACCATCTTGTCAGTCTTTTCCTTATGATTTGCAGTGTTGATATAACACATTCATCACTAACCTGAGGTCAGGAAGATTCTCCCTCTCCTTTTTCTTTTCTTTTTTTAAAGATTTTATTTATTTACTTGAGAGAGAGAGAGACCACAAGTGGGGTGAAGGTCAGAGGGAGAAGTAGACTCCCCACTGAGCAGGGAGCCTGATGTGGGGCTCGATCCCAGGACCCTGGGATTATGACCTGAGCTGAAGGCAGATGCTTAACCGACTGAGCCACCCAGGTGCCCTCTCTCTCTCTCTCTTTTTTTTTTTTTGCTTAAAAATGTTTGCAGTTGATCTTTATGAATGGAATAAGGTGGCTGGCAAGTTAATTTTTTCTCTCTCAGGTTGACTTTGGAGCTGCTGCTCTTGTTAGAGCACCAAATCCATCCTGCCGTGTGGTCAGCTGTGCCCCTGTGGGTCACGTGTTCACACGTGTATGCATCTGCTTCTCAGGGCTCTACTCCCCACCGTCCACACCTCCAATGATACTTTTCTTTTACATTTGCAGCTCTGTAATGAGTCTTCATATCTGATATGCTAGATCTCCTTACCTTATCTTGGCTATGCTGAGCCTTGCTCTTTTATGTAGATTTCCACAGTAAGTTTGTAAATTGTCCAAAAATGCTACCAACATTTTTGTTGCAATCGTATTTTCATCTATAGACCAATTTGGGAGAACTGACATGTTTAGAATATTCAGTCTTCCTATCCATGAAAATGGTATTTCTCTCCATTTATTTCAGCTTTGTTTTCTTTATAAAAATTTACAACTTCCTTTATAAGTATCTTTAATTAGATTTACTTTTAGAGCCTCCCTTCTGCAATCAGCTCCTGGATGTTGGTGTCTGTGTCCCCTACCCCTGGCCAGCTGGGTCCTCACAAGGTTCTGCCCCCAGGGGCGCTGGGGGTGGACAGAAGGGAGGGGGAGGGCCCTGTTCCTCCCTGTCTGCTCTCCCCTTGTTGCCATGGCAACACTCCTCACCTCAGTGAGTGGGCAGTTCTTCTCCCTGTAGACCCTGAGCTCAGTTTTGGGCTCCCCCTCTCCCTGGGGGCTGTCTCCTGGCCCCTCAGACACCAGCATGGCCCCACCCCTTCCCAGGTCTGGGTCCTCATTTGGCGACTGAGTTTAATTCCCTCCCTCCTCTTGGTGTCCTTGTCCCAGTCCCAGGATACAGCCACCTCCCACGGTGGCTGTCTCCAGACCTCTTAGGGCCTCTGTTTGCCTTCCCGGGTCTCTGATGCCTGGTTCACTGTTCTTTCCAGGGGGTTCTCCCTGTGAAAACCACTGGAGTGGTCTTGCTTTCTGACTAGACGCTGTCTCACACAACAGGAGCAGTATGTCAGCTGGAAGTCTTACTTCTTAAATTCTCTACGTTCCTGCATTTTAGAAAAACCTCCAGATGATCTGGTCTCTGTTTTGAACTAAGGTCTTCTTTGTTAGCGTCTGTTTGTTCAGGAAGTGATGACTGAACACCTACTGTGTGCTGGGACCTGCGGGAGGGGTGGGGGCATGACTTAGCAGGACAGGCACGGCCTGGCCCCCCTATGACTGATGACCTGCCATCGAGACTCTCAGCGTTCAGAGTTTCTGGTTCTAACTGTAACTAAGAAATGACAGGCCAGTCCCCCCTGGGTGACTGTGAGCAGGCGCCTCTCTGGCCTCCATGTTCTGCTGTGAGATTGAGGGGGTTGGACTGGCTGCTCTGGGTCATAGCCTGTGGTGACATGAGCCCCTGATACAGTGGTTCCATGGGATAGTTCAGCACCAGTGCCAAATGGTGGAGGGCTGTGGGGTTCTGCCCTCTCCCTGTTTCCATCCTGGAGAGAACGATGCCTCTCAGGCTCCCTGAGAGGCCCCTCGCTCATGGTCTGAGGTGATGGGAGCCAGGTGGGTTGTTTCTCCCACATCCTACGTGGGGGCAGGTGCACAGGAGGGCCCTCTGGTTCTTCTGGAAGCCCCGCTGCATGCCCCAGCCTCGGCTCCATCTCTGGCGTGGCTGCCAGTGGTCAGGCGGTGCTCCCCATGCCCGGAGCTGGGGTGAGACGGAATCGACCCCCGATGCTAGACCACGGCCATGGCCATGTGACCGTGATAGCATGCTCCATCTGTCTGTCTCCTTCCCACGTTCAAGCCCACAGCATCAGCCACCTGCATCCACTCCCGTTGGTGGCTGGGGGTTCCGGCGTGTTCTAGCACTGCGTGGCCAGCCCAGTGCAGTGACACTGTGTTCTTCTCATGAAGCTGTGTGCTTGTTACCCGCTCCCTGTAAATAAAAATGCAGAATCGCAATCACACGATTTGTGCAACAGGGTCATTTTGTGCATGTTCAGAGCCCTCTTTGGTTTCGGAACTGACTAAGAGCATTTCCCATAGTGCGACTTCAGCTGCAGCAAAGGCATTTGATTTGGATGGCTGCCTGGCTTCCCTTGGCCCAGAGCGACGGGCTTCCTGTTGCTGGGCACTTAGGTCCCTGGACAGTTTGTCCTCTGTCTTTCTCCCAGCACTGTGCTGGGCCATAGGTGTTCAGAAGACCGAGGGCCCTGCTTCTGGGGGAGTTTGTGCTAATGGGTGGGGAGGAAAAGAGTGTAGCCTCTGAGGCAGACCCCACGGAGGGGACCCCAGGACAGCCCCTAAGGCAGCACAGTTTGAGGTGGCCTCTTAAAAATAGGTGGCCTGGGGTGGAGGTCAGAAGGGCGGAGACCCAGGCACCTGGAAGAGTCTGGACGGCAGGGACCCAGCCTCGCCCACTGTATGGAAGGGCAGCGAAGGGAGCGCCCTGCACAGGAAGCCTGCCAGCATGGGTCCTCTTTGAAATCTCTTGGGATATTAGCACTTGATGAGCCTAGTGGGATGTTCTGTTACCAGTCCTCAGCACCCCTGTGCTGCTGGTGGCAGCCAGGGTGCATCTGGGACAGGGACCCTGGGCTGCCCCTGCCTTTTCTTCAAGCCTACAGATTGTCCTGTTCCTGAGACAGTTCCTTCCTCTGTCTCTCTCCCCTCCCTCTCCCTGTCCTTCCCTCTTCCCTTTCCCCTTCCCTCCCTCTCCTGCTCTCTTTCCCTCCCTCTTCCCTCTCCCCTCCCTCCGCAGACCCCTTTGCTGTCCCTGCTGCTGCCCTTGCTCCATTCGGTTCTTTCTGCTCACAGCTGCACACAGGTTGCCCTTCACTCCGCTTGCCCACTAGGTCAGCTGACTTTGCTCAGGTCCCCTGCTGGTCCCCAGCACGGCCTTGCCCATGCGTCCCCCTGCTGCTCTCAGCCTCATCTCCACTCCTGTCAGCCTGGTCCCTTCTAGCCATCCTGGCATGGCGTCTTCTGCCTGGTGCTGGGCTTGTGGTCTGCCTCCTAGCCTCCAGGGGCCTCCGGTTTCCTCCAGAGTGTAAAGTGTTCAAGGAGCCCGAAGCTGCCCTGGGGCCATCTCTGGGTAGCCCCTCAGGAGGGCTGATGGGTGGATTGGGAGTCTGGAGAGCTGCCCCAAGGTCCGGCTCGGGAAGCACCTGCCAAGAGCCCCGTGGCGACACCGAGCTAAGGAAACCGAGGCAGGTGCTCTTGGCACCTACGTTCCTTCTTAATAAAAGTCGAGGGACTAAAAATTATGTGCCTGTTGCTTCGGTTCAGGCCAAGTGGCTGGGGGGACAGAGGTGAGAAGTCGGGTTCTGGGTGTGAGTACAAAGGTGGTGGGGGCCAGCAGTGGGTGCGAGGAAGCCGGGGGAGGCCGGGGAGGGCAGGAGGCTGTGCTCAGTGGGTGAGGACCGTCCTCCCTTGGAGGCCCCTGTAGCCTGAGGTCCCGGGCGGGGGTGGCAGGGAAGAGGGGTGGGTGAAGGGAAGGCTGTCACGTTGCTGAGGGCACCCGGAGTCCATGTCGGGAATGTTGGGGGGTGGCAGTCCCGGGCGTGCGTTCTTCCCCCAGGCAGCCTCGTGGGCTGGGCGCAGGTGCGGTCTGGGCAACAAAGAGGAACGGTGGCATTAAGGGTGTGTGTGAGGCTCGTGGGGCACTGAGACCCAGCCCGCCGAGCTCTCCCAGGCAGGGGTGCAAGCCTGGGGCGCCCCAGGGTCTCAAGCAGGAGGAAAGCTGGCAGCAGTTGGAGAGCCTCACAGTCTTTAGAAAACATGTGAACTTCCTTTCTGCCTGAAATGGGTCACTCGGGATTTCAAGTACCCAGGAAATCAGAGATTTTCAGCTGTGATGCTTTTTATATTTAAAATGTGCTGCCTTATTTGTTGGACCCAAATCGCATTTGGGGAAATGTCCAGCATAATGACAGGGAATTAATTCTGGTCATTTCCCAGAGAAAGAACAAGATGTTTTAATGGCCTGTGATTTCATGCACCTGAATCGGTTTGGTCTTCAGACACCAGCTGAATGTCTAAGGAGTCTTTAGTTTCCAAAAATGCCTATAAAATGATGTAAAAGCATAATCTCTACATTAATAGTTATTTCTCTCCCCACACAGTTTATCTTTCCCCAAATATCCTCACGTTTTTTTCATTTGCTCTTGGCAGCAGCCTCTGGAGGCCAGTGGGTGGGACCCCTGTGTGTGCTTATGGGGCGGTGATGGGGTGTGAGGCTGGGGTTGTCCTCGGGCTGCAGCGTTTCAGTGGTGGGGCAAATATGTGGACGTCCTGGGGTGACTTTTGTTTTCAACTTTGGATTTTTATCATGGTGACACATGCAGAGCGTGACATTGACCCCGGGCAACGTGCCAGTCTTGCCTTCCTCTGCTCCCTGGTGCCCTCTTCTCTCCAGGGTAGCGCACCTGGCGGAGCTCAGCATCTCTTTCCAGGAAGGTAATGTGATTTGTTTTTTCTTTGTGTTTAGGGCTCAAAATTTGGGCGGGTCATCGGACTCACTCAGACTTCTCAACGCACCTCTGCCCGGAGATCGTTTGGAAGATCCAAGAGATTTAGTATCACGCGCTCCCTTGATGACCTTGAGGTATGTGATTTCAGTTTTTCTCTTTCCTTCATCAGGCTTTTTATGTTGAAATGAACATCAGTTGTGCAGATCATCTGAATCTTTCTGAATCCCACCCTGATCCTTCTCCCCTCCCTCCCTCTCCCCTGGTAACTGATCTGTGGGTGGGCAGGCTTTGACCGCATGTCCGGGCCTTTCCTGGCCCCTCAAGTGTCTGCAGAGCACACAGGGGGCTTCACGCTGTCTTCCGTGTGGCCAGTTGGGCTGTAAAGGCCTTACAGATGTGAGCTGGTCTCACCCCTCACGGGGATCCTGGGGAAGGGCCTCTCATGGCTCCTTCTTCAAAGATCAGGTAGGTGTTGATTCACAGATCGAGTTGCTTGCTTTTATCCAGAGTCCTTACAAAAGTGAGCGATCTTGACTTTGAGAGCAGTTGTAGGTCCACAGAAGGGTGCAGCGGAAGGCACAGAGACCCTGCGCTCCTGGCTCACATGGGTGTGGGCCATGGGGCACTGATGGGCTAGTGTGGAGGCATCCTTGTTAGACTCGCAGTATGCGTGAGCATCCACTCTCTGGGCCTTGCATTCGCTGGCTGTGGACAGGCATGTAATGTGCACGCGGGTTTCACCACCCCGACAACCCTGTGTCCTGCCTGGTAACCCTCCCTTCTCCCCCGAATCCTTCCTTGGTAGCGCCCGATCCTCCCGGGGATCAATGTGTGTTCTAGTACTTGACACAGAGTCTTGCCCTGCCCCCTTGCACGTGCCGCCTGGCACTTTCCAGGCCGACCCTCATGGCCTTGGTCTGGTGTACTGGTTGCGACGCAGTGTCCTGCTGTCAGTGTGCTGAGGTTTCCCCTGATCTGCTGTCCGCAGACACCCAGTGGGAAGTGGGAAACCCTCTCCTCTGTGTGGAGCCTGGGCACACGCTCTCGCGAGAGCCCCTTGAGCCCGTGTGGGGGTTGGGGGGGCCTGGCCGTGGAGGTGATAGGTGGCTAGATGCTGTTGGCCATGGCCACTCCCACGCAGGCTCTGGTCACCCCTCCTCTCCGGCACCTGGTGCCATCAGACTGGAATTTTCCGTTCTGGTGGAAGGGCACCGTGGTTTACTTTGCATTTTGCTGATGACTAGCAAGGCCAAGTGGCCCACTGTGGGCTCTCTGGCAGTCAGGTTCTCACTGTTCCAAATTAGCAGCATATTCATATCCTTTTTCTGTTTTTAAAAAAGATTTTGTAGTATTTCTTTATATATTAATCTGAATATGGGTTCTATGTCAAATAAATGTTTTAAAAAAATCTTTGTGGCTTATTTCCGCCTTTGTTTAGGGTGTCATTTGTTACATGTACATTTAATTACAGTAAACTGTTGCAGCACAAAGTTCCTGCTGTTCGTGCCCAGCTCGGTGGTGTTACGCACAGCCATGGTGTCCTGTGGCCGTTCCCCACCCTCCGTCCCCAGCACTCTTCCTCTTGCAACACGGAAACTGTCCCCATGAGGCACGGATTCCTCATCCCCTGCCCCCAGTCCCCGGCGCCCACTGCCACACTTTCTGTCTCTGGTTTTGACAACCCCAGGTCCCTTGTATAAGGGCAATCAGATGGGATCTGGCTTATCTCACCCGGCACAGTGTTGTCCAAGTTCATCCATGATGTAGTAGGTATCAGAACGTCCATTTCGTCCATTGTATGGGTAAGCCACGTTGTGTCCATCTTTCCATCTGACAGCGGACGCCTAGGTAGCTCCCACCTTTTGGCTGCCGTGGAGAACCCTGCTGTGAACACAGTTGTGCGAATATCTGTTTGGTTCTGTTTTAAAAACTAACTCTACATAAGGTAATTTCTTACAGCCTGAATAACAATAAACTGAAACAAACCGACTTTGGTTGCTTCTTGCTTAAAATAGCAGGGTAATTTGTGTTTTCATGCGAATCTGCAATCATTGACTGTTCCAGCCGAAAGGGGCCTTTGAAAGCACCTCATTTTCTGGGCTGGATGTGGGGGGGTTTGTCAGAGTCGGAGCGTGGGCCCGGAAGCTGGAGCTGGGCTGGAGGTGGGGTCTCTTGCCGGTGGTCTCGTGGTGAGTAGGGGGCAGTTCTGGTCAGTAGTGCTCAGCACCCATGCTCTCGTGGAAGAAGCAGAGGTGCATGTCACAGTTGTGCTTAGGTGAGGCCGGGCCTGCTGGCTGGGACCCCCAGAGCAGTGCTGTTGCCACTGGAAGGGGGATCTCGACTGAGCCCACATTCTCAGGTTAGGCTGCTTGCCAGGTGTCATCTCTGCATGTTTCTGGAAGGGACGTGGAAGGGGTCTGAGCCTCCGTGAGGTAACGAGGTCGCATCAGCCGGGCTTGTGGTGGCAGCCTGTGGTCTGACCTCCATGTCTCTGATGTGGTCCCGGCCTCCGCAGCCGCGTGCTTGCTGCTCATGTCTCCTCGCCCACGAGGAAGTGCTGGGGCTTCTCAGGCCATGCCACCCGCGTGAGCACTGTGGTCTGAGGGCAGGCCGGCCACTTGTATCTTTTCTCTCTGACCTCAGACCAGCTCCGCAAGGAGCTTGACATGGTCTCTGTGGTACAGGTGGGGAGACTGAGGTGCGGGATCAATAGCATTTTCCAGGCCATGCCGGGCTGCACGCTGTGGTCTTTTTGCCACATCTGGGACCTCTCACTTTTGTTAAACTGATACCTTAGAGACATAAGATCGAATCTTTGCTATTTTTTTTCCTGACTGAGGATTTGAAAATGTAGATGCTACATGTAACTTTCGTGAACCCTTGTCACTGGTGAGCCTCTTTCTGAGGGCAGCTCGTGGAGCACATTGTCCGTCTGTCCTTCCCTTCATTCCTCTTCAGCAGGTGTGCTAGGCATCCTCTGGGACTGTCCCAGACTCTTGGCCTTCACTCCTTTGTCTGGTCCCCTCCCCAGAGGAACTGGCTTTCACATCAACCTTCATTTGGTGCTTAATCATCCTGGGCATCTTAGAACATTCTCTCCACGTTGCTCCTGCTGGGGGCTTCTACATCCCCTCAACCACCACCAGCCTGGCACCTCGGCATGAGTCCGGTCTCTAGTCCACTCCCCGAGGCCCCCGGGACACCAGCACTGGGGTTGGGTCCCATGGAGGTAGAGTCAGACAGAGAGCTACTTAAGCTGGAGGACAGTGAGGAGGAGCCAGGAGGGCCATATAACATGTTGAATGTGTGAGTCGATCAAATGAATGGTGACTGAATAAAACGAGGCGCCCAGGACAGCGATTTTAAATGAATTCAGTATTCCAATTAAAAAGAAAAAATGGTCAAAAAAAAAAAAGAAAAAAGAAAAAATGGTCAGCCTGCACGAAAAATTTGATTATACTCTTACTAGAGATGCATGTCAAACTGGAGGGTACAGAAAGTGAACAGAAGAATGGGAAAGGAGTCACCGTGCCACGCCAATCAGAAGAACGTGGCAGGGCATCTGGGGGCGTAGTCGGTCAGGTGTCTGCCTTTGGCTCACATCAGGATCCCGGGGTCCTGGGATCGAGCCCTGCATTGGGTTCCTTACTCAACAGGGGTCTGCTTTTCCCTCTGCCTCTGCCCCTCCTCCCTCCCTCAAATAAATAAAATCTAGAAAAAAAGGAAAAACGATGGCATAGCTCTGTTGTCAGAGTTGGCTTTTAGGCAAGAAGCCTTCCTAAAGGTAAAAAGGAAGCTTTCACAACAATAAGAGGCAGTTAGAAGTTACATTCTGTTTTTTTTTTGTTGTTGTTGTTGTTTTGTTTTTAAAGACGTCACTCATTCATTTGAGAGAGAGAGAGAGCGCGCATGCATGCAAGCAGGGGGAGAGGCAGAAGGAGAGGGAGACGCAGACTTCCCAGTGAGATGGGAGCCTGACATGGGGCTCGATCCCAGGATCCGGAGATCATGACCCAAGCCGAAGGCAGACACTCAACTATCTGAGCCCCCTGAGGCGCCCAAAATGTTAAAATCTGGTTCATTCAGATTCATGCATTCAGTAGCTTGGTCTCAATGTATCTGAAGCTAAAAGAGATAGAAGCAGGAGAAGAAGTGGACTAATGGATGTAGGAGATTTTTAATACTCCCTGCTCCATGACTGGTGGATTGAGCAGGAAAAGGTCTGGAAGAGAGGGGATCCGAACAGTAAGACTCCCAGCTTGGCCTCCGGAACCCCACGCGGGACTGCCCCTGATGGGCACGTTCCCCCACTCCCTCGTGGAACGTGTAGGAATGTTGGCTACGTGCTGGACCATAAAGCGAGTCTCGGCAGCTGCGGAGGACTCTTCACAGGGTCTGTCCCCTGCCATAGCCGGGTCAGCTGGACTCCTGTGACAAGAAGGCGGTGCCCGCACACCCGTGGGTACACGTTCCACCACGAGCACCACGAGTTGAAAGGAGAATCACTGCGGAGTCAAGCGATGATGCCGAAATGCATACATCTGAACCGTGGTACACAGCTGCCCCAGTGCCTGAAGGGGGTGCTCACAGTGCTATGGTGCAGGCACCAGAGGGGACAGAACGTGGAAGGTCGTCTTGAGGCTAGAGAGAGAGAGCAGTGAGACCCACCGGGAGGAACTGGAGGCTGAGCAAGGAGGGAGGCAGAAGCAGGAATTAATAAAACAGAGAATGAACGGACTGAACCAGCAAGGGAACCCCTGAAGATGGGCTTCCTTCCCAATTCGTTGGATGAGACCTCCAAAACCTTGGCCCCAAAAGCTGATGAGGACCCAAGGGGAGAGGGGTAGGGCTGGGCGGGGCGGGGCTGCCCAGTGGTGAGCACAGGTGGAAGGATGCCACGCCCTTGACAGAAGCACAGCCCAGCAGGTTACGTTCATTCCAGGGACGTGATTTTTTTCCACACCTTAAAGTCAGTATAATGGACCACATTAACAGAGGAAAGTAGAAAAATTGTCTATCATTGCAGCAGAAGCAGGAAAAGCATTTGGGAAAAGCCCATTCGTGGTAAAAACAAAACAAAGAAAACAAAACAAAACTTAACAAAACAGGATTTAAAGGGAACTTCCTTACTCTGACAACGATATAAAAACCCCAAGAAGCAGCATATGTAAGCTTTGCCCCTGAGGTCCCAAGCAAGAGGAAGACACACGCTCTTACTGTTCTGTTCAAATGTTTATCCCCAGTCTCAGCATATGAAGAAAGTAAAAACAGTAAAAATTTTAAAACCACAAAAGAAAGATGAAAGTGTTCTTATTCTCACTTCATATGATTAGGACATCAAAAATCTAAAAGAATCAATTGAATCACTGTTAAAATTAATGAATGCTTGGCAAAGTGCTAGATATTCTGTCCATATACAATAGTCAACCGTGGGTACACTTAGAAAATAGCATATAGATTTAAAGCAATTTTAATCAAAATCCCAACAGGTGTTTTGTCAAACTTAAGAAGATGATTTTAAACTTGGCATAGAAATGCAAAGGGCCAAGAGTAGCCAGGATATTCTTGAAGAGTAGGTAGGAGGACTTCCACTGTTTGCTGCCAAAACTCATTACAAAGTGAGAGCAATTCAGGACTGTGTAAGTGTTGGTACATGGAGGGAAAGACAGACAGTGGACTAGAAGAGCGTGCCTGGAAATAGACCACCCAGCACCTGCATACGTGTGCAGAGCAGGACCGAGTGTGGTCTTTTCTATCAGTGGTGCTGGAATAAGGAGACACGCACATGGGAAAAAGAAAGAAAGGGGTGCCAGAGCGGAAGCAGCCTGCCTGTCCCCCTGGCCATGGGAAGGATGGGAAAGCTATGATGTCTTCATGCCTCGGGATGCCCCATGGCTGCCCCGGGAGTGCAGGTGAATGTCCCAGAAAGAAGGCGGACACCAAGGAGTCCATTTCCGTATATCAGGAGAGAGGCCAGACTGATCCGTGGCCCATGACTGTGTGTTCGGTGTAGGAACACGGAGAGGGGCTGGCACATGGTCTTTCATTATGGCCTGGGCGGGGCTACATGGGTGGCCCTTCATGTTTATCTTTGAACCGCATGTTCCCATCGGGGGCTTCTTTCGGGGTTTGTAGTCCAGCTTCCAGAAAACATGCTTGGCCTGAGCCTTGTAGCCCTGCTGACTGCTGGGGTGGGCAGTGGTCACCGGCTGGGGTTCTGCAGGTGAGCCCAAGGGAGGAAGAAGATGGGACAGAGCAGACAGGGCGTATGGAGTTGGGGGGTATGGAGGGGCCTGCCCTCAGCAGGAGACGAGCTGCTGACAGATGGTGGGAACTGAGGAAGGGCCTTGGGGAGGGGGGTCAGGGGAGGAGACAGTTGCTGTAGACATGTCAGAGGTGAGATCTTGTGTGTTTTCAAAAGGTGCCCATTTTGGTCATGACCATGGCAGGTGGTCACCTGGGAGGGAGTGACCCGAGAGGCCAGTCAGGAAGAATGTGACCAGCCCTGTGGGCCCAGTATGGACCGTGGGGCGTCTCTGCCCTGTAGGTGTTTAGGCAGGCAGAGATTGGGGCATGAGCCATGGTTTTGATGTTTGTGAGAGGGTCCAAAGGTGCCGAGCGCCCAGGAGAGGGGCCCCGGGGGCTGGGGTGCTGAGCTGAACACACAGGCTTATGAGGGACCCGTGCCCCCGGACTAGCGCAGGAGGCCCAAGTTTCTAGAGGTCCTCCGCCCAGTGTCCCCAGTGTGCTGTGATAGGCTGCTGGCCACGGGGAGAAAGAAGCAGTTCACTGTGCGTGCAGCTGGACTGGTCCCCAGTGGTCCCTGCACAGGGCGGGGAGCGGGCGCAGTGGGGAGCAGGGGTGGGGGGTGCACGAGTGCAGGCCGATGGGGGCTTCTTGCCTTAGCTGTTTGGACCAATGCGCCAGGAAGTCCTCCATGGTGCAGCGTGTGTGAGACTGCATGTGTGACCAGCATGTGTGTGGGGTCAGCAGTCACTGTTGGAAAGGGGGAGTGATGGCTGTCACGGGTGGGGGTTGGAAATGGCCCATGAGCCCCCCGGGCAAAAGGGAAGGGGGAGGAGGTGGCCCTGGGACCTTCAGTGTCTCTGATGTGGTACAGTTGTGGCAGGAAGGCTCTTGGACTGAGCTGGGGGGTGCCCGGCGCTTGGCCAGGGCCCAGAGAGGGGGTCGAGTGTCACTAGGGTGCACAAAGGTCCCTGAACCTGGGGACACAGTGGAGGCCTCTGGTGCTGGGGACATTGTGGAAGGAGGCATGGCAGGCCATGGTATGTTTGTGGTGGGGGGATAGCAGGGGGGAACCGGAATACATTTGTGACCAGAGATTCTAAGTATAAGGGAGGCTTTGGGGTAAGTGGACAACAGGGAGCCGAGGGAGATGGTGACATTTGTATTGAATGTGGAGAACTCGGGGCTGTGTGTCCAAGGCCTGGGTCGGTGCGGCTGTGTGTGGAAGGTCCTTGGGCAGATGAGGGGCAAAGCAGGAGGGACAGGGAGGGACAGGGCCCAAACCTTGCCCACGGCAGCTGGAAGCCACTGTTCAAGCTCGCCAGAGGCGTTCCCTGCCTTTAGGAGCTCCTGGGGTGTCTGGAGGCTCAACAGAAGCTGTGAAGTTTTTAAATGACCAGGGTCTACCGCCACCCACCAGACTGGAGAACAGGTCAGGTGGGAGAGAAGCCGCTGGGAGAGCCCAGAGAGCCAGGGGATCTGGGGCTGGGAAGAGAGGCAGTGGCAAGGGCCAGAGTCTGCACACAGTGGCCCACAGGCCAGAGGCTTGTCTTTTGAATAAAGCTTTATTGGCACACGGTCACTCTATTCATAGGCTGTGCTGTTGTCATAGAGGCCCAGCTGGGTGGTATGACCATGGCCCACAGACCTGGAAGTGTTTGCTCTCGGCCCTCCTCAGAGCAAGTTTGCTGCCCCCCAGTTAAAGCCACGTCCCTGAGCTGGCTGCGGCCCTGGGAGGGGGAAAGGACCTGGCCGTTCTGCTCCCTTTCCAGAGGGCCCTCTGGGGAGTGCCTGGCCCACCTGCCCTGCTGCCCCTTGAGCCTCTCCAGCTGTAACCAGCATCCCATGGGGAGCTCCCTGTTGCTCCTTCTGGCTCTCACTGGTTCTGCACCCCCACTGGGTCCTCCCTGTGCATGGGGATCTAGAGCGCTGTGCCCAGAGGAAGTTTGCAGGGGAGACCGCTCAGGTGTGGTCCGCAGGGACTGGCAGTTCAGGGCCTGGACAGCAGAGGGCGCTGAGGTCACGCATTTCCTTCCAACCTGTCCAGACCTGGGGGTGGGGGTATGCCTGCACATGAGGGGCTGCTCCCCAGGTTCATCTCCCTCTGCCATGCTGAAACCTTGAGTAGAGTGTGTGTTTTCCAGAAGACCTGGGTAGTCCTCACGGGTCCAGGGCGTTAAGGGGAAGGTGCTCCTCCTCCTCCCCAGACTGGCATGGGGCAGGGAGCTGGAACCCATGAGAGGCGCCTGGGGAGGTGGGAGGCTACTGGGAGGGCTCCTGCCGGGATACAGGAGGGGCTCTCAGCAGGATTTTCTAGGTGGCTGCAGAGTGTCCTGTCTGCCCAGCGTGCCTCTGTTCCCGCTGGAATGTCTGGAATGTCGTCTGCTCCCCTCTCATCTGTGTGCTCTGGCCAGAAGACCCTCCCCTGACTTGCTCCCTGAGCTGCTCTGAACCTGTCCCCACGGGGCCTCTGCTGCCACTCCCAGGTGCTTACTCTTCCGGACTGAGCCCTGGGCGGGTGTGGGGTGGAGGGAACAAAGAAAGGGCCTCTGGGCTCTCTCCAGCCCTGTGTTAAAGCCCTGGGCGCTTGGTACCTGCTTCCTGTTGTCCCGCTTCCTGGGCCATAGCTCCCCATCAAAGGCCTCTAGCTTGGCTGCTAGGTAGCTCACTGGTCAGGCAGGCCTGGGGGGGAGGGGGGCAAGGACCCCCGCCCAGCCGGCACTCTCCCCGCTCCCCCTCTGTGCAGCTCTGTGCCCTGCAGTGCCTACCACGCCGCCCTGCCACCCCTGCCAGACTTTGCTTGCACCCAGACCCGCACCTGGTTTTGTTAGGGGCTGGTCTTTGTGGGCCCAGGTCTGAGTTCAGTCCTTACCTGGCCCTGAGCCGGCATACCCAACCGAATAGGGAGGGTGGGACAGTGAGCGTGTCTGGTGTCCTGGACACTTGCCCTCAGCAGGTGCTGGGACTCTGGGACATGTGGATGGCCCGGAGTCCCTCCCTTCTCCGCAGGTGAGCCGGGCTCTGGGAGCTGAGGCTGCCATCCAGCCGAGGGGGTCTGTCGCCAGATTCTTGCCCCATCCCTTCCCTTTCCTTGCCCTGCAGACAGCAGAGAAGGGCAGGTGGACAGCTGGAGGGGAGATACAGAAAGCCCCCAGGGGACACAGGGATTCTAAGAGACCCCACATGTGGAGCTGGGTAGGGGCGGGGTGCTTTTCGGGCCACACGTGACAGACCACACAGACAAGATGAACTTGCACTTCCTCTGCTGGGATGTGGGCATTTCTGTCTGAAGTGATTAAAATAAAAACAAGCTTGGGCCCTGGGTGGTGGTGTGGACAGCCCAGCGCCTGGGGGCCGGGTTTTCCCAGGGTCCCAGCCAGAGGTCCCATGGGCACCTACCATGCAGTCTGGTTCCATCCCTGGTCCCTGGTGGTCCTCCAGGGTCTGGCAGGCCTTCAGGGCTGGAGGCCCACTGTCCCCTCCCCGAACCTACAAATTAGTACAGGCCTGTCTCATATAGGGAGGGAAAATAACCAGTGTCACAGAGTCACAGTCTCGACTGACCACCCAAGAAGACCGCCAGAGTGTGTCCTCGGAAGGTGTGTGCGTGAGTGTTGGAGGGTGAAGTTGGGGGGGAGGAGTATAAGGGTTGGGGAAGGGAGGGTGACGTGTGTCCCGTTCGTTTGCCCGCTGGGCCTGGCCAGATCCTGTCTCAGCCTTGCCAGTCTGCGGTCAGTACCACACAGCATCCTGCGTACCGCTTCCCTCTCTCCCTGCCGCCCCAGGGGAAGGAGCTGGGCTTGTGGGCTTCCTCTGCCAAAATTGGTTTATTCCCCGAAAAGGGGACTTGTTC
The DNA here is from genome assembly GCF_963455335.1 of Martes martes. Lineage (NCBI taxonomy): Eukaryota > Metazoa > Chordata > Mammalia > Carnivora > Mustelidae > Martes > Martes martes. The sequence goes on from NC_137889.1 coordinate 141,144,312, forward strand.
GTGTGCCCCGGGGAGCCTGTCTGTAAGTGGCGGCCCCCACTTTCCTTCATTCTGCCAACTGTCCTGTTTGAGAAAGACGAATCCTGGAGAATGGGGGAGTGGGGGGCGTGGAACTTAAAGTTGAGGCCCTAGCAAGGGCGGTGGCTCTAGGCCCAACCAGGCCTGGCGGGTCAACCATGGGAGCCCAGACACCCCGGAGGGTAGGAAGGAGCTCTCTGCACTGAGGCTTGTTTCATTACACCCCCGCCTTCCTGGAGTGCAAGGGGCAGGAGGGAGGCGGGGCTGCCTGGTGCATCCCTGCCCACCTCCGGGTGAGGGGGAGGCAGGGGGGCGGGGGGTGGCGGGCAGGGGCGTGCTCTAGGCTGCTGCTCCCATCCTCTCTCACCTCTCTCTCCCACCGGGTCCTAGCCTTCTGTGCAGCCTTCCCCAGTCCCCCAGCCTGTCTCCCAGCCCTGGGCGGTGCTCCCCTTCCCGGCCCTTCCCTTGCTCGGCCCCTTCCCAGCGTTTCCTGCACTCAGGGGTGTCAGTGTGGATGGTCATGATGGCTTCTGCCCCTTCCTCACTCTTGCCTTGATGTCAGTTCATACTTTGGTTGCAGGTGGATCTCTTGAGAAAAGCAGTCTGAGGCAGCGTGAGCTCATGCCTGTGTTTTGTCTGTAAGATTTTCACCTCTCAGGCAGGTCCCATGCTCCGTTTCGTGGACTCCCCTCACTGAGTGCTCACTCTGGGAACACTCATGTTTCTCCCACAGAAAAGCAAAAGTCGGCATGGTCAGGGCGGTCAGTTGAGGGCCCGACTCCTAACCCAAGGGCCACCCTCCCAGCCCCTTGAGCCTGTGGGCATTGCCTTTGCAGCCTGGGGCAGGATGCTCCCCGAGGTCTGCAGCCTCCTAACCCTCCACGGTGGGGGAGAGGGGGCTGAGCCCTGGAGCCCGTGAAGATGGGACCCTGACATGCACCGCGTGGTGCAAAGAAGCCCTTTGGGAAGAGCGGTCTGCCCCTGGGTCTCCAGCAAGTCAACCGGCCGTTTTGCCATGACACCTAGGTTCTAGACTCAGTTTCCCATTTCTTTGTCCTCTGTCCACTGGGATCTGCCGTGGTTCCCTCACTCGCAGCCTGTGGAAGGCAGACGAGGCAGATCGTAGGACACAGAGAGACGCGTGAGACGAGTTGTAGGAACCCGGCCGAATGTGCAGGTTGGCATCACAGAGACTCGTGCATATGGAGGCTTTTAATAGATTCGTCAGCAGCTGTGATTAAGGCTGTGAACTGCGCCACGCCGCTAGAGAGACCAATTCTGTGCAGCTGCTGTGCCGACGGAGCGTTACCCCATCAGCTGAAGTTCTAGTCTTCCGATTCGGTAGAGGAAATACTTGAAAAATGATCTCACAGCGTGACTTATGTAAACGGCTTTTTTTTTTTTTTTTTTTGGTACATGAGACAATTGAGATAGAGTCTGAATCCCGGGCAAACCACAGCTTCCTGCAGTGTCCTGTTGCCATGGGTTACAGAGGGAGCGGAATGGAACTTCAGCTGAAATGTCTTTAAACTTCCCTGACGTGCACGGGCACGCTGCCGTGGGGACCAGTGTAGGGTAGATCGGCTCGCCCGGTGTGGGGCAGAGGTGTTCCGTCTTAAGATGAATTTAGGGAAAGGGCTGTCAAAGGAAGCGCACTTGCTAAATGAGCATCAGGTAAGCTCTTCCAGCTGTCTCTTATCATTGAACAGATTTTCTGTAAGGAAGCTTGGCAGCTCCGTGACTGCTTTGGTTTTATACCGTTCAGTGAACGGGGGATTTTAGGTGTCGGCTTTGAAAACCCTGCTGATGTCTGCATCACGGAGCCCCCCGGAGCAAGGCTGGGCAGGGAGGGAGGGTCGGCAGCAGCTGGTTGCGGGGGGGCACCAGCCCAGCCTCCCTGGCTCCCAGCAGCGGCTCGCCTCGTGGGTCAGCCCTCCAGAGAGCATCTGTGCCTTTCTCGTCCTTAACTGTCGTAATGTGAACAGATTTGAAAGATGAGTGAGCTCATTGTGTTGAAGTGTTAAATTTCAATGGGATGACGAAAATCTATCATACTCTTTAAATCACTGTTTTATATCTAATATTGTAAAACGTAACAAGTTGATGCTGCTCCGTACACGCACATGGAGGATTCCCGGCATAGGGATCATTCTCTGAGCTTTTATATGAAGTTGAACTTACTATGAAATGTCTTTAAAAAAGGTTTGAGATTTAAAAAAGAATGTTTATTTTCCTCTTGCAGCTGTGCTATGTTGCCGTAAAGGTAAAAAGAAATTATTTACGGGAGAGTGTCACGAATGACAGGATACCGATATTAAATCTGTTCTTTTCTGAGAGTGGTTTCATCTTGGTATTTTCCTGGTGTCGAACTGGAACCTCTGGTTTCCAGTTAGAAGGGACAGGTTTGGGTGCAAGGTGCGGAGGGAAGGAACTGCCCCCTTCCCTTTACATGGAAAATAGGAATAGATTCAATGGAGAGGTCACGAATGATCCTGACACAGGGCGTGCAGATTTTAATGTATTTTAAAAATATTCAGGATGTAGTTTGCCAAACCCAGGGACTACTCGAGAGCTCACTCGAGAGGGTGGAGAGGCGCCTTTGATGTTTACGGGCGTGGGTGTACCCCGCCTCTGGCTGCCTCGCGTTCCCGTTCGCCCCACTGCTCGTCCTGGACAGAAGAGTGAGTTTTGGATATATCGTGTCCTTCGTGGACCAGTTAGCCAGCTAGTTATTTGTACGTAAGTGTGGGCTGCATTTTTAGTTCAGTGGTATATAAAGGCAAGTTTTAGAAGATGTGGGTTTTTATTCTGAGTCAACAAAAAAAGGTCACTAAAAATCTGTTTGTACTTGCCTGTATAAATGATTTGGATCCCTTTTGAATTTTTTACAAATGCTTGAATTCACAAATAAGTTGTTGGCATGGGGGTGTGCAGATCTGGTGGCAGCGTTTTATTAGTAAGTGGGTGTCCATGAGCAGCTCACTCCCCTCTGGGGTCCAGGTGGTACCAGAAGGTCATGGGGTGAGTGGTAGGTGCTGTGGGGGGTGGGTGGGGCGTGGGAAAGCGGGCAGAAAGACGGTCCTCATGGGGGCTAACCCCATGGACACATGGTGCAAGGGGAGTAAGATTGGGGGCCCGTGTGGGAAGGCTGGGTCCATGCCTCACCAGCTCTGCCATCGGGAGCCAAGTGCTTCTCCCTTGGAGCCTCTGCTTGGTGGTGGGGAAGTGGGGGCCCCCGGTTGGCTAGGCGGCCGTCTGTGGTGCGTGTGTGTGCTCAGCGGATGCTGTTCAGCAAGAAAGGCTGCGTGTCTTGCAAGCGTCTTTTATCTGAAGCCGGAGAGCCTTTCCGCCTTGGTAGGGATGCTTTCCTTTCCCACAGTCGTCCCAGGAGCACAAAGGAGAGCCGTGGCTGCCGCGCCAGAAACAGTGAGAGGCTCTCACTGGCCTGATGAACAGACCACAATTTCTCCATCTTTTAAGATGTGAAGTTGAGCAGAAGTAGACTGGGAACACGCATATGCGCCCCTTTGTCCAAACAAAGCAGTCGTGGCCCTCCAGCCACATGGGACGGTGTCAGCCCAGAGGGGCTGACGTGCTGTGTGTGTGTGGGGGGGCACCTAACCCACAGCCTGAAAGGACTGTGATTGTCACAAGAAGAAAGCAGCAGCAAGCGTCCCGTATGTACCTCTCGGCCCGAGGCTGCTGCGGCACTTGGGGGGGCCAGGTCCCTGGGGGTGCACGGTCCCCACCCTGCCTCCCACCGTCCTGCTTGGGTGCCCACCAGGCCAGCACCCCGTAAACGGCAGACCCTGCTGGCAGAGGCCCAGCCGAGCTTGTCCCCCGGGGAGGCGCAGGATGGGTGGGGAAGAAGGCACAGCCGGTCACACAGTCCAGCTCCAGTCACAGGCCCTCGGGGGCCGGAGGATGAGGAAGCTAAGAGCGGGGTTAGGTGTCCCCGGGGGCAGGCCGTGTGGGCTGCCCAGCGGCCCAGCTGGCCATGGGTTGGGAGCAAGTGTGTCAGGCCTGCCCTTCTGTGGGCCAACGTGCCAGGCCGCCTCCTGCCCGGCTGGTTCCGAACCTCTGGGAGGAGCAGGGTGGGCTGCACAGAATTCTTCTGCATTTGGCTGAGTTTCTCTTTTTTTTTTTTTTTTTTTAGCTCAGATGAATGGACTTCTCTGCACTGCTCATCTCCCCTATCGGCCTGTCCCACTCCTGGGGCTGCTCCAGCGCCGAGCAGAGCTGGGGTGGAGGGTCGTGGGCCTGTGTCCAGCGGGCTGGCCCTGTGCGGCTGGCGGTCTGTCAGTCTGCATACTTGGCCCCAGATTGCTTTTGGCCCTAAACCCGCTGGGGGAGGGGCCTTGGGTCTGCTGGGGGCAGCCACACTCATCCCACAGAATGCACTGCTTGCAGACACATTCTTCTCTCCCTGTTGGAGGCTCTGCTCCTGGCTGTCTGTTTAAGAAGACCCCCCAGTCTGTTTGTGGAAGATTTCAGTTTCTGTCTGCACGTCTGTCCCTTTCCTTCAGTGAGAAGTGGGCACCCTGGCACTGGCAGCTCTCCCTCCATGGTATTTGCTCAAGCCGGTCCTGTCTTCTGCTCCCCCAGTCCTGTGGTGCGGCCGGCATGGGAGCTTCTTTCTCCCTGATTCCCCAAGGGGCGTCTGGCACACTGTCCCTTCTCGCCCTCCACCCCCGAATGACTTGGCTGTCAGTGTTTGTCATCCTCCCACGAAAGAAAGGCCAGATTTCCTAAAACAGCAGGATGTCTGGGTGCCCTGGCATTGGACCAGCTTCCCTAGGGGGCCACCTGTTCCCTCAGGCCCCCTCCCTGGCTTCTCTCCTCCAGGTGCTATCACTTCGAGGCTGCCCTTCCCAGCCTGCTTCTACTCCTGACTCCAGACCATATCCACTCCCAGCTCCCTCTGGATGTGCCGGAGGCGGGTGGGAAACAGTGGCCAAGTCGGACTTGGGCTTCTCCCTCGGTCTCCCCTGCCCCTCACTCAGGCCTTCCCTCAAGCTCTCCGTGTCCACAGGCCCGTGGACTCAGCCCTCCAAATCTGTCCCTGTGTTCTTCTTCCTCGCCCCCCACCATGCTGTCTTGCCTGCAGCCCTGGGCACTGCTCACTCCGCCCTGCATTAGCCAGTCTCCCGCAACACCCCATGGGGATGCCTTCTCATGCCCTTCTCTGTGCTGTGCTCTCCCATGGCGCCTGACTTGCCCAGGCAGCAGAGATCTGACATTTTTTTATTCATTTCCGACACCCAGCAGAAGCACCTGTGGGCAGGGCTGCCCGGTCTGGGGCCCGGGGAGACGGCTTTGTTGCAACGCCCCCCCACCTTTCCCTGCACGCATGTGTGCAGAGGCATTGACGAGGGGAAGCAAACCACTGACATGTCTCGGCCTTTATGAGAAAGCGTATCCCTGGGCTTGGGCTTGCACTTCACACAAGAGTGGAGCTTGGATTCCGGCCTCCCGCGTGTCCCTGCATGTCCCATTCCTGCACGAGCTACTCTGCGACAGGGTCTGAGAGCAAGACTCAGTGGAGCATCCCAGGAAGGGACGTCCCGGCGCTCACTGCTGTCTTACTGGGATGTGAAGTTGTGGGCGTCATCCCAGACCTTCTGCTGCTTCCCACCTCGTGTCCTTCTTGAGTTGGGCCAGCTGGTGAGGAAATGGGATTTGCAGTCTTTTATGTCAAGGTCAGAGGATTTGGGGGTGAAGTCGGATGTTCAGACTGAGTTCCTCGCGTTAGTGTGGAGCCTGTGTGCCACTCACCAGGATGTTTGCAAAGTGCGTCGTCTCAGGCTTCCCCGAGGGCGTGCCAGGAACACTCACTCTTACGTTCTTGGGTTCTTGGGGAAATGCTGTCATCGTGGGTTTGGGCTGCTTGGGTCTCTTCTGATTTTACTGAAGGTTGAAGAGGTCTTTGGGAGGCAGGTGCAGACACGCACGCGTGCTTTAGGGAGAGAAGCCCGGGGTTCGATTCTGAGCTTGGGCTCTGCCCACATCTGACCCAAGGCCCTCTATTGCCCCGTCCCCTCTTCCCCTCGGGCTGCACCCAGTGTGGTGTGCTGTGCTCTGATGAGTCCCCCCTGGCCCACATCACGCAGCACTAGACATGCCCAGAGTGCCTTCATCCTGTGTCATTCGCCCCGTGTCCTCCCTATTTCCCGGATCACGGAAATCCTTTATTGTGCACATCCTAGTTTGGACCTTAGAAATATATGCCCCTTCCCTGCCTCCATGGGAGCCTTCCCTCCAGGTGTCTCTTTGGTTGGGCCTGCTGGAATGGTATTGTGGAGTGTGTGTGTGCTCGTGACTCACGTGCGTGAACATGGAGAGAGGCAGGGCTGGGATAGATCACTGTGGCAGGCCAGTGTGGGGACGGCCTCTGGGAGGTCTATGGGGGGTCACTCCTGTGCCCCGCCACTGAGGGACCTGGGAGCTCACCAGCAAGGGCAGACATCAAGGCTGTGGTGGGTCCACCTCAGGGGCCTGGCAAGTAAGGCTTCCCTGAGAAGGCACAGCTGACGCCATAGCCAGGTGGGTGGGCCAGCCGGGTGAGACCGCAGGTGGGAGCAGGGAATGGAATGGGGGTGAGGGATGGTCCTTTGAGGGCACGGGAAGGGCTGGGTCCTTCTGCAGTAGCTCTCAGAGTCCTGGAACTACACTTGGCAGGAGGAGATGGGGGTCACGTCAGGACCTCGCACACGTGACGCGCGCAGCACGGATCCCAGGAAGTACTCAGTGTTTTCCTTGCACGTTTTTCTATCCATCTTACTTCATGGTTGACGAAAGTGGCTCATGGCCCCTGATTTGATTTGATAACTCCTTTGGGGGTTGTGGTTGGGCGTGAAGACCCCTGGGCCCGTGGAGCCCAAGTTAGGGTACAGCCTCCCCAACAGGCCTTACACAGGCCCACTCTCTCGCACTCAGTCCAACGAGGAGTCATCTAAAACTTAAACAATCAAGTGTTCTTTTTTTTTTTTTTAAGATTTTATTTATTTATTTGAGAGAGAGGGAGACAGAAGGAGAGAGCACACAAGCAGGGGGAGTTGCAGGCAGAGGGAGAAGCAGGCTCCCCGCCGAGCAGGGAGCTCAACCCAGGGCTCTATTCCAGGACCCCGGGATCATGACATGAGACAAAGACAGATGCTTGACCGACTGAGCCTCCCAGTACCCCAATGATGAAGTTTTTTAAAAAGTCACATAAACATATATTAAGGCTTTTTCATCATTTGGGTTATTTATAATATTTTTGTATTCAGAACGTTTGATACATTTGGGCAACGTCCAGCCTTTAGTCTCTTATTTAGGACTCAGATGGGGCTGATTAATACTTTGTCCAAGGTAGGAAATTCTGTCAGTGGCTCAAAATTGAAAATTGGTATTATATATGACTATATGCCAAGTAATTTGGTGACGATCTAGCTTAATCCGTGCCCTTGTCTAGTGTTACAGACAGGATCAGCCTTGAGAAATGCTAGCTTCTCATATACTTTCCTTCATATTAATGATCAGAAACTTTCACACCGTTAATTCAAAATAAAATATCCATGGAATGTGTATGGTCTGGTGTTCCTCCTGGGAATAAGTCCGATTACCACTGAACTGTCTGGTTTAAGAGGCTGACCCGAGGAATGGAGATGGTTTGAACTTAAATTGCGTATCTACTGTACTTTGTAAGTTTCTTTCAAACAAATACGTTATGTCTGTAAATTCCAGTCCCGCAGGTGTATGTTCTAGCACACTCTCGAGCTGTTTTGTTATGGTGAGCAGAGGGAGATGCTCACTTACTGGGACCTTTGTCACTGGCGGCTTGTTTTTGCGGTTCTGTGGCTTTTGTAAGTGTAACTCGCAGATACGGACTGCAGAAAGAGCCCACGAGTATAGACTGATGAAAACGAGTTATGATCCAGATTGTCCTGGACGTCAACATAAACGTCAGGGGCATTAAGTTGTAATTCATAACAATGTGTGTAGTGGTCCTGCGGTCTCCGTGTGCTGAGACCTTGGGAATCCCGACTTTAAGTCACGCTGAGTGGCAGGCCTCCCTGCTGGGGGATGCTCTGAGGCAAGTATCGGGGTGGGCGGAGAGGGTTCCAAAGCTTTGCCATTTTGGACTATGTCCCCCCATCAGCTGGGCTGTGCTAAAAAAAAATTACAGACCAGGCTTTAAAAGGGTAACTGGGGTCAGAATCAGGCATGTCATCGATCCTGAGGCAAACAGAAATGATTTGGGGGTTCCCCCTCGTTTCCACCTCCCCGTTGTCAGGTTGTCTGCGCCTCCTCCCCAGTCCTCGCTGAGCACCAAACACTGGTTGCAGTACAGCCCACTGTGCCCCCCCCACCCCATGCTCCCCGCAGGGAGACTCCCGGCCCTGCCCTGCCAGCCCCTGCTGGTTGGGGGGGACCGTGTCATCTCTTCAGGCCTCCTCTTGGAGCAACGGCCCCTGATCCGTGCTGCTCAGCCTGCTCCCATGTCCATCTCAGGGGCCAGGGAGCTAGGGTGCTGAGCAGGGATCAGCTGACGTCTGCCGCTGTGCACCTGTAAAGGACAGTAAATATGGGACAGTAAACGGAGGAATCAGGTTCTGGTTCCTGGTAATTATGCACTAGTTACTTGCAGATTAAGTAAGCTAGTCAGGAAAAGCCATCACCTGCTTCTCCAAAAATATGTGAACTTGGTAGAGGACAATGGTTTTGTGTCTGGATAATATATATATATATATATATTTTTTTTTTTTTTTAAAGATTTCATGTATGTATTTGGGGGGAGAGGGGCAGGGAGCAGGGAGCCTGATGCAGGCCTCGATCCCAGGACCCCGAGATCAATACCCAAGCCAAGAGGTGACTCTCAACTGACTGAGCCCCCCAGGCTCCCCATGTCTGGGTAGTACTGAAGCGTGTCTCCCTAGAGCTCTGGCTGGCCTATGAGCATCACTAGGGCAGCAGGTCCAGAGCGGAGGGCAGAGGCCATGAGTGAGGCTGGGGGTCTGGCCTCCCCGTGACCCCTTTCACACTGTGGTCGGTGCACTAGGAGCAGTCCCCATGTGAGCTTGAGAAGATGTGGGGTTGTAGGGGGACATCTGTGACCTCTGAGCCCTTACTGGCCTCCGGGCAAGAGCCTTAGCACAAAGAGCCCATTAACCCACAGCTTTCCAGATGCCTAGAACTTTCCTTGGCACTTTAAAGATTGATTGATTGATTTTGGGGGAGGGCAGAGGCAGAGGGAGAGAGAGGATCTCCAGCAGACTCCCGGCTGAGCACGGAGCCCAATGCAGGGCTTGATCTCACGACCCGGAGATCACGAGCTGAGCTGAAACTAAAAGTTGGAATTGAACTGACTGTGCCGCCCAGGCGCCCCGAACATTCCTTAGCATTTTAAGTTTGGGAGGTGCTCTTTGGGCTCAGCTTCCCAAACTGGGGCAAGGGAAGGGAAGGCACATTTGAGGCTGTTGCTCAGAGATCTTGAGTGCCTCCTGGAACATGGTGAACAGCGGAGGCACCCGGAATGCTGGGGCGCCTCTCCCGGGGGACATGCTTGGGGGGTCCTGGGGGTGGTCTGTGGGCGGTGAGCTCTTGCCCCTGCAGGACAGCTGTCCTTTCTGAAAGAGTTCACTGGCCTGTGTCTGGGCCTTGTCCCACTCCTCCCCCTGTTCGCTGCTGGCCCTTCTGGTCTCTGACTGGCCACAAGGGTGACCATTCTCAGGGCTGTCTTCCAGATCCCAGACTCTCCTCCGCAGCCTCCCCCGGGCTCGTCCCTCTCCCCGACGTCTGATCTCAGTGTCCTTCACTATCAGACGCCTCGTGGAGGACTGTGTTTCCCAGAGGCCCCCTTACCTCCTCTTGTCTGGGTTCCAGCTTCCACTGACAAGTTCAGAGCTCGGGGGCATTCCTCATCAGAACTTTCCAGTGCCCAAGGGTCTCTTTTCCTTTCTGATGGCTCTTTTCTCCTGGTGGGCTTTTCCCTTAGGTCCTGGGGCGGCGGGGTGGGGGGGGGCGGTTTGAATTGTGAGCTCACGTTTGGGCGGGCTCACTTTTGGAACTCCTGCCAGGCCTCCAATGGGCTGATTTCCTCCCAGAAGGATTAGGGAGCTGGGCATCTTTGCCCAGGAGCCCTGGGGCATGTGGCTCACGCTCTGCACCTGACCCCCGGCCCAGCCCCTTCCTGCCTCATCCACGTGGCTTCCCCGCTGCCCCTCCACGGCACTTCACTCTCACCCCCACCTTTTCCCATCTCTTTCGGCTTCAGGGACACGCCCCTGTCCTGGATCGTGGTTTTGGTTCATTTTGGGGGTGGGCGTAGAGAGATTTTTAGTGCATTTGTTTCATCTGCTGACATCTAAGAATGTCGTTTTCACCATCATTGCGACACGATGTTGACCATGGCCTTCTGATTGGTGAAGTTTGCATTTCATGATTAATTTCTCAGATGTTATTATTGACAGTATTTCTGATTCTGTGTGTGGCCTTGCGGATTTTCTTCACACAATCTCCAGGGAATACTGTGCCTTTAATGCTACTGAGTTTATAACGTGATTGTGGGTGATTTACTGTGAGGACGGGAGGGACAGCTTCCCATGCAGCACGTGTCAGTCCGGGAAGGAGCCTACTCTGTGCTTTTGAGGGGAAGTTTAGACCCCCAGTGGCTGAGGGCTGATGGCCTGGTGCTGGCTGGCCACGGTCCATGCTTGGCTGCCTGTCTGGCAAGACAGAAGTGTGAAGACTGGACACACACCAGTGTGTGTGTTTGCTGTTGGGAATGGCTTGATAAAGTGCCAGGGTTCAGTTTTAGAGTAGTTCTGCCCCTGGACTCAGGATGGTTTGAAATCACGAGGCGCCCCAATCCCAAAACTGTCAGGAGGTGGCTTCCCCGGGCTGTTGGAGCACAGGCCCTTTCCCTGGGGCAGAAGGTCATCCCTTAGTCGGGCCTCTAGCCTTTCAGGTCTAAGTCCCACAAGGTGAGGGGCTCCAAATGCGAGAGGGTCCCCCATCTTCCAAGTAGGCTGGGAGGTGAGGTTTAGGGGGGCCTGGTGTTAGGAATGGGCTGTCAGCTGGGCCTTTGGGCAGACCGTCCTTGTGTCGTGCACTCTGGTATCACCTGCCTCCGCAGAAAGGACATGGGTCTTTCTCCAGGCCAGAGTGCCAGGGATTCTGTGGCCACGACTGAGCCCCAGGGGGCTTTGGTCACCACGGGGAAACGTGTAGCTGCTAGGATTGGTTATGTGCATGGTGATGGCTGGAGAGCAGCTTGGGGAGGCCCCAGCGCCCGTATCTCAGCATGTGTGCCCTTGGGGCCCGGTCCGCACACCATCCTGGGGAGCCTTGGTGCCAGGACGCCCAGCGAGATGTCAAGCTACCCCTGCCGGCTCCCGTGTCCTTCTCTCATTGGCTCTTGCCAGCCTCCTGTGTCTGTGCACCCAGGTCCTCTCCTTCCTTAGCCGCCCCTCCCCTCCCCCACCACCGGCCCACAGCCTGTGCGGCGTCTTGCAGTCATCTTCTTCAGATGGGCCTTTTATTAGTCCCTCTGTCTGTCCTCCCAGGTCCTCCCTCACGGCCTCCTGCCGCCTGCTGGCCTGTTCTCCTCTTGCACAACTTGTTCCTTCTTGCCCTGGTGCCTTTGAGGCAGCCGCCCTCCCCTGCTTCACTCCCACCCTGTCCAGGCTCCCTACTGGCAGGCGGGCTGCGGGCTGACCCCTGCGGGGCTGTCCCTGGCACCTGTCCCCAGCACCCTGTGGAGGGGCTTGGATCCCCACACAGGTGGAGGCAATTGAGCAGCCTGGTGCAGGGTGGCCCTGAGTACAGTGTGCAGGGGGCCTATGTCCTCAGTACCCCATGTGCCCCACATGCTGCCTACACTGCCGTGGGCTCCTGAGCTCGCCTTCCCCGAGGTGTTCTATTGGTGTCAAACGTGCCGGGATTTGTTCTCTTCCCATGAAAGTGGTGATGACTTGCACAGAGCCCTGGGTCCCCGGCCCGCCCGGCTTGGGCGGGGTTCGCTCAGGAAGTGGGAGCGAAGCGCTCGGCGCACAGAGGTGTCTGCGTGTCCTCTGGAGCCCGTGCCTGGAGCTGGGGCCCCCCGTAATCGCACGACGGACCTACTGCTTCCTGACTTGTCATGAGGCTTCATTAACTCATGTCTCTCTCTCTTTTCTTTCAGTCTGCAACTGTATCTGATGGTGGTAAGTCCCAATTTCAGATGTCTATTTTTATTATTTTTAATGAAGTGTTCAAATTGTGGAAGTGTGTTTGCCATTGGTTAACCCAGAAGAGATGTTTGCCTTGCCTCTCCCCATCCCCTGGGAGAGGGTTGCTATCGGGGCTGAGGTGGGGGAGCTTCTGCCGTGGCTCCCAGGGGGCCAGGATTCGAGTTCTGGAAGCCGTTCACTGCAGAGACATGTTAGGAGGCCAGCCCCGAGCCGGCCTCGGCGGCAGCACGTCCCATCCCACACCTGTGCTGACGAGTCCAAACATGCTGGCTTGCTAACCAGCAGGCGAAGATTGCAAAGCTCTGGCCGAATTTGAGCAATTCTGGAAACTCGGGTGAGACTCAGGTACTATGGAAGGGCCCAGCGGGTGAGTTGAGGCCCCAGGGTAAGAGGAGGAGGTAAGAGGTAAGAAGGAGAGGAAGCCTTCTTCCTGCCTCTAAGTAGTGTCGTGCGTGGGGACTCCTTTTCTGGGAGTGACCAAGAATGGAGAGGCCACAGATGTCCTCTTGGCCTGGAAATTGCTCTGACGGAACCTCGTCCTTTTAGCTCAGTGCTGGTTCCCAGGTTCTTATGATACTCAGGAAAGTCCTTACACTCTCAATTTCCCTTTTGTTTTCCACATGTTTTAATTAATGTATTCTTCTGTCTTTTGAGAGTCAAATGTTCTAGCATACCAAAAGGTATGAGCCCTGTGTTCTCATGTCTGCCGGCAGCAGGTCTGAGAGCCGGCAGTGGCAGCGGCCAGAGAGGAACAGGTGTGGGGTTCAAGGGTACCTGGGGACTCAAAGGGAAAAAGAAACTCAGCGTGGTATTCTCGACACTGTCTTTTGGCACAACCGCTGGCTTTGGTGGTGGGCCCTGGATGGGGCTGCTGGCACAGCGGGCGGCTCGGCCCAAGCCTGCAGCCCTGCTCCCCGCCGCTCGTGGGGTACCTGCAGAGCACCTCTTGAATTACAGACATGCCGATCCCTGAGGCTAGGGCCATGGATCCGGAAGGTTGTGTTTGGGGATTGATTTATTTTAATAAAAGGAATTACGTTCCGTATTTCACATACAGTGATAATTATGCCATTTAATCAGCCTTCATCTGGGAGTGGGAACGATTTCCTTAATGAAAAGAAATAGAACCAGTAACCAAATCCAGGAAAAAAGCAAGTGGTTTTTATAACATTCCATTTATGCTTACCCTTTCTTTCCTGGTAGAAGACATGCATTTCTGCAGGGGATTTATAAACGTGAGAAGTTCAATTTCAACATAAATATTAAGCCTAATCCCCGTGACAGTTTTGTTCTGTCAGGAGCGGGTGCGGGAGTGCTGGAAGTTGGGAATCTCGTCCTCTCGGGGTATGTACAAAGCCAAGCCCCCCGAGTGTGGGGAGCCCCAGACTTGTGGTCCTGTGTGTCCTTCCTGAGGAAAAGGCGCCCCGCTGGTGGCAGGCAGGGCCCCTCCCCTGCAAGGCCTTCCGCCCTTGCAGACCTGGGTGCCTTGGGGCACTTTCCAGGCCCTTCTCTATGCAGGGCCTCTGTGCCAGGGGCAGGAAGGGAAGGGCTCACTTTCCATGAGTACACCCTGGACCTCAGGAGCTGCTTCAGACAGCTTGTGTGTGTTTTATTTCATTTTTTTAATGCTTTTTTAATTTTTCCACCTTTGATTTCTCTTCTGATTTGTAAGAAGAACAAGTTTCTCATTGAATTTGCAGGCTAGGTCTAGGAGGAATAGATTATATTCTGCCATCTTTGCAGATGAGCGCACTGAGCCAGAGAGAGGCTACGCTGATCAGAGTCACACAGAAACCAAGTTAGTGGCTGGAATTCGGGGATTCCGACCCTGAGGTCGGCCTGAGCTCAGAACCTGCCGGGGGGGAACGCAGCCGCCGAGCCTCGTGGCTCCCATCTTCCTGCACCATCTCGCCCCAGGTCTAGCCCCAGCCCCCCTTCCAGTCCCTGACCCTGCTTCCTGGGGACACTTCCCCAGCGGCAGACAGGGGCCTGCTGAGTGGACCCAGGCAGAGGCTCACAGTAGGTTTCCCCATGGGGATGTTTGGGGTGCTGTGCTGGCCGGGAGAGTCAGGCTCACCGAGGGGCCTGGGAGCTCCAGCAGCACACCTGCTCCGGGAGGAGGGCAGGGCCCCAGGAGCCGATTCACGGGTGGGGGCGGTCTCCACATGGACATTCCTCGTTGGCCTTGGTGAGGTGGCCGTCACCCACCCACTCAGAGACACCGTCAGTAACCACTGTCTTCTCTTTCACGTAGTGTCCCTTTATCTTACAGCCTCTCACCATCTAGTGTGGCTTTGTTATAGGGAAGTGGACGAGGCTGGTTTTGTGGTCCTTGTCAACTTGAGGAGTATTTTCCACTTTCTCACGAGGAGAGGCCTCATCGACGGCTCCCCGCCGCCAGAGACCCTTGTGCAGGCAGGGTTGGAGGTCTGCCCCTGTGGAGGGCAAGCCAGGACTGGGGAAGGGGAGGGGGGTGAAGCCCAGGGGCAGCTTCTGCCTCAAGAAAAGGAAGAACATTCTAGCATCACAGAGAGTCTTAAAAATGGAGCTGTCGCCCTGTGGGAAGTTATTCAAAACTTGCTCCCAGTGGCCGCCCACAGCTGAAAGCCAGAAGTGCCGAGGTGGGGCGGTAAGAGGGGCTGGCCCGGCTCTCAGTCTAGGCTCAGAGCGGGGCGGCTTTCTTGTAATAAAAGCTTCTTCCTGTATTTGAGTTCTCTCCTTTTTTTACCCCATACCAAGCAGCTTTGCCAGGATTCCCCTCCCACCCAACTCCTACGTCCCCAAAAGGTTAGGCTGCTTTCTGCCATTCCTAGATGTGCCTTTTGAAGCTGAGAAGTGAGGCGCAAGGGGGAACGTTTGCTCCCCCCACCCCAGGCACATGCGTCGGGCACGGCCATGGGCACAGTCGTCGCAGGGGCCACACGACACCTCCGCCCAGCTGTCCGTGAACGCCACCTCACCCGTCTGGCTCTCGGCTCTCCCCCCACACTGTTCCCAGGGCCTCTCTGTCCCCTGGGGGTTCTGTCCACGCTGCCCGCCTCCCCACAGTCCCTTCCCCGAAACTACCGGCCCTCTGTGGCCTGCTCCCCCACCAACACCCAGCTGGGCCTGCTGGAGCTTGCCTGCACCTTGCTGGGCACCGTCCCCCTGCCTTCGTCTCATGTGCCCCTCAGGCCCCATCCCCATCCTGTGGCAGCTCCTTGGAGGGATCTGTGCCTGCCACCAGCCTTCCTCTGAGTGTTTGCCCGGCTCCATTTGTGCCCAGCACTGCCAACGCGGCTGCCATCCTTATCATCTGTCTGTGTGGCTGCATTGTCTGCCTGTCCACCTGCTGGCTGGTGGCCTCCCTGCGGTGGCTTTGGTGCCCTGCCTGGCAGGCAGTACCCAGGGTGGCCGCTGGATGAATGACTGAATGAAGGCATTCACAGGACGTGTGGGCAGAGCCTTGGTTGGGACAGTGGCTTTCTAAGGTTTTAGTCCTTGGTGGAACTCTCTAGAACACAAGCAGGGAAGCCCCGCAGAACCACATTTGGTAGAGCACAAAAGCAGAGCAGTCTGGTTGAGTCATGGGGATGGGGCTGCGGCCCGAGTCTTCTCCCAGGTGGCCGGCCCATGGCGGGGCACATGTAGCCAGTCTCCTGTCTTCCTCCAGAAGCTGCCACCCATCGCCTCTCACATATTTTTGAAGTCCGTTATGAACTCTGTGCCATAAATGAATAGCAGTCCTTTCTACTAGTTTTGATTATTGTTTTAACATCGAAACGGGAACCTTTTTTTTTTTTAAAGATTTTATTTATTTATTTGACAGAGAGATCACAAGGTAGGCAGAGAGGAGGCAGAGAGAGAGGAGGAAGCAGGCTCCCTGCTGAGCAGAGAGCCTGATGTGGGACTCGATCCCAGGACTCTGGGATCATGACCTGAGCTGAGGCCTTAACCCACTGAGCCACCCAGGCGCCCCGAAACAGGAACCTTTTTGAAGTTGGCAATAATACTAGATAAAAGACACATGGAATTTTTAATTCTTGTTTGTTTTCTGAATGTACATGAGCTTTGATTTTAAGCCTCCTCTCCGGCCAGTTTTTCTGTCTGCCCTTTCCAAGGGCGTGCATAGTCTGGGGAGCCGTAGGGCAGTGGAGAGATGGCCGGTGCGTCCCCGGGCTGGCGGGTTAGGAGGGAAAGGGCAGCTGAGTTGCCCCGCGTGGCCAGGGCCGTGGGGGCCTTGCTGGGCTTCATCGAGCCAGCCTTGACTTTGCAAACTCCGGGGCGGTGCCTCTCCTACTTCTGTCCTTAGCACTCCATCGCAGGGAGATGGGGAAGTGTCCCTTGCTCTTTAGTTCCTGTGTAACTGGGAGCTAAGAGGCTGTGCTTATAGGTTGGGATCATTTAATAGCTGTGGTCAGAGTAGAGGGCGACTGATATGTCATGTTAGCCAGCCACAAAGATGACACATGTTGCAGACCTTGGGCCTCAGGAAAGGTGCTGTCCAGAAACAAGGCCATGTGTCCTTGGCCACACTTGGTACCTGGCCATGCACACTCTGGCCCGTCCCCACTCCTAGTACCCATATTCTGTACTCAGGCTCCTTGTGTTTCTTTTTACAATTATTTTCATTTTCCCCAGTTTTACTGAGGCAGAGTGGACAAATAAAAATTGTATGAGTTTAAGGTATGCGATGCGGTGATTTGATACACTTATACGTTGTGAAATGATTACCGCAATCAAGGTTTTAACATGCCCATAATCTTGCATGGTTACTTGTAGGGAGGTGTGGGTGAGGACCTTAACATTGACTCTCTTAGCAGATCAGAAGTGTACAGAACAGGTTTGTGAAGTGTGGTCACCGTTTGGACCCGAGGTCCTCAGAGCCCAGTCATCTTATAACTAAAACTCTATGAAGCTCGACCACATCTTCTCCGTCCCCCTCACCCCGCCCGCCGCTAACCACCTTTGTGGACTTAGACTCCAGGTGCCCTTGAACGACACAGGTATGAACTTCATGCTTAGACACAGGGGTTTTTTTCCCCAATAAATACAGGATAGTCCTGGAAATATATTGTCCTTAGGATTTTCTTTTCTTTTCTCTGGCCTACTTTATTGTAAGATACAGCCTATGATACGATAACAACAGATTATGTGTGGGTCGGCTGTGTGTGTCATTGGCAAGTCTCCTAGTCAATAGGAGACTATCTGCAGTGAAGTTTCGAAAGAGTCAGAACACGGATTTTCGGATTTTTGACTGTGCGGGGAATGGGTTAGGTCACCCTAAGCCCTGTGCTGTTCAAGCATCTGTTATATTTTAGATCCCACACGCAAGGGAGAATGCACAGTATCTGTCTGTGTCTGGCTTCTTTCATGTAGCATATTGTCCTCCGGGTCCGTGCATGGTGTCCTGAAGGCAGAATTCCTTCTTGAAGACCGAACGGATAATTCTCCCCTGAATGGATATATCATAATTTCTTTATCCCTTCACCTGTCGACCGACACCATGCCTTGACTGTTGTGAACACAGGGGTGCAGATCTCTCTTGGATGTCCTGATTTCAGTCCCTTCGGACACATACCCAGGGGTGGAGTTGCTGGGTCACAGGGAAGCTCTATTTTTATTTCCTGAGGAACCTCCCTACTGGTTCCATAGTGGCCGCACCCACTTACCTTCCCACCAACAGGGCAAAAGGGTCCCTTTCCCCCATGTCCTGGCCAACACCTGTTGTTTCTTGTTTCTTGGATGACGGTCGTCCTGACGGTGAGGTGATTCCTCACTGTGGTTTGACTTGCATTTCCCTGATGATGAGGGACGTTGAGGATATTTTCACGTACCTATTGGCCATCTGCATGTTGGTTTCAGCTCAGGTTGTAATCTTGTGGGTTGTGGGATCTAGTCCTGCATCAGGCTCCCTGGTCAGTGGGGAGTCTGCTTGATATTCTCTCCCTCTGCCCCTCCTGCTGCTCATGCTCTCTCTCTCTCTCTCTCTCAAATAAATAATCCTTTAAAGAAAGTCGACCTACATCCAGCCACTCTGAAATAGGGGAGCGTTATGTCATGTGTTTCTGGGGAGAGCCACTGAGGCAGGGGGACGGCAGGTCGGAGCCACGCTACCCGACGCCACAAGTCACCCATGCAGATTCGGGTCCCCTGCGTGTGCTGCTGGGTGGAGAGGACTGGGCCGGGGGCCCTCAGGCTGCTCGGTGGCTCGGACACCCAAGGGTGGCCCGGCCAGCAGCCTCCACATTCTCCTCCTGGGTTCCCACCCCTCCTGGCTCACGGCCACAAGAATACACGTCACCCATGTAACGTGCAATTTGGTGTCAGACCCAGAGCCCACGCTGCGAGCTTCCATTCTGCGTGGAATGGAGGAGAGAAGGCTCGCCATCCACCCTTTCACGGGCTTCTCTGTCTCTTCTCTTTCACTTGGACTTGCTAGCAGCTTTCTGCTAGTCTACAGGTGCTATGTTCCTCACGTTTCTGCTTCTTCAAGAAAGTCAGTCTGTTCTTATCATACTCCGCACAACTTGGTGGCAAAAGTCTTTTATTCTAAGTCATGAGATTTTCGGACCTATCTTGTCTCTTTTTCTCTCTTTCTCGGTGCTATAATAGTATTGCTCTTGTCCTCGATTTGTTTTGTTAGCTGTGTGCTCTCCCCGTTACCTCCTAGAACATGAAGAATTTTAACCTTCTTTATGCTAGGTTTCTTTTCAGACCAGACTTTGTGTTTGTCTTTTGCATGTTATATACCTTCTTTCCTCTGTCCATCCATCCATCTACCCATCCATTTACCTCGCTATCCATTCATCTTCCCATTTACATAGGTCAGCAGTCGCCATGACCCCGATCACTTTCTGGTACAGACATTGTCCAGCCTAGGGAGACCTCAGCGCTGAGCCCCTGCGTCCTCCCTGCCTGGGCTGAGATCCTTGGGGTCAGTTGGGGATGTACCCACAAAAGTTTATCCCCACTGTCCCCAGCTTCCCCATTAGCCTGCCTTACTGAGAATGTCAGGGTTCTGCTGAGTCCCCTCCTTCCCCAGGACAACGGCTGTGGACTCAGGGGTGGGTCAGGCAGAGAACCTACAGAAACGTTTTTGTTTTTTAACCTTTCTTTGGCTTTTTTCCCCCTCCTTTTTTTCTTTCTCCTGTTATGGCACCACAAGACAGCCTCCTCCTGTGGTTGCTTTTGTGAAGTCTGAGGCAGGTTTGTGGTCTGCCCAGCCACCCCTCCACCCGCCTGCAGTCGCGTGGGGACAGGAAGCCTGTGAGCCCACTTCATGTGCCCGCACTTACTTGGGATGCTGCCATGTGCGGGCTTGTTTCGTTTCTAAATGGAACTTTTAGTAGGAAACGAAAGAGGAAAGTAGGTTGCTGTAGATGAGGGCTTTCCAAATCCCCCCTTTTTGCCTGCTCCTCTGGACACCAGGCACCTGAAGTACTTCAGGGAATGAAGTTCTAAGTATTTGTAAACACTAGTCAGACTGTAGATTCTGGTTTGGGGAAGCACAGAGACTTGATTCATGCCAAGATGCCTTCCACCGTGCTTCTTTCTTGCCAGTCCTATAAGATATTTGGAGAGAACTTTTATTAGTAATTTTTCTCTTTTTTTTTTTTTAAAGGTTTTTTATTTATTTGACAGACAGAGATCACAAGTAGGCAGAGAGGCAGGCAGAGAGAGAGGGAGGAAGCAGGCTCCCTGCTGAGCAGAGAGCCCGATATGGGGCTCGATCCCAGGACCCTGGGATCATGACCTGAGCTGAAGGCAGAGGCTTTAACTCACTGAGCCACCCAGGCACCCCAGTAATTTTTCTCTTTTTAAAAGACTTTATTTACTTGAGAGAGAGAACCGCATAAGCAGGGGGAGGGGCAGAGGGAGAAGGAGAAGTAGACTCTCCCTGTTGAGCAGACAGCCCGATGACGCGGGGCTCCATCCCAGGGCCCCGAGATCATGACCTGAGCTGAAGGCAGACGCTTAACTGACTGAGCCACCCAGAGACCCCTATTCATAATTATTTCTATTGTGAATTTTTTTTTTTTTTTTGAGCAAACAGAAGTTTAAAGTAATAAAGCCAGTGAGCACATACATACCTTCTCGAAGTAACACATGTTAACGTTTGGGCGTATTTGCTTTTGACTCTCTTTCTAAAGCATTAAAATCATGGTCGAGGTCCCATTTGTGTCTTTTCCTCATCCTCCCTCCAGAGGCCCTATCTGGAAGCAAGTGTATATCCTTCCTACTCCAAGGGAATTAATTACTTTGATTCTTGATGGGGGGAAGCCTCTCTTACAAAACTGTAGTGTAAAAAGAGTGGAGCGTATAGACTGTTTCTGTAAGTTGCGTGTTCCATCAGGGAAGTGGTTATAGCTTCTGGGCGGCTCAAGTTCTGCCTCTTGATCTGGGAGCTGACCTGGAAGCTGGCTCCAAGGGTGTGTTCACTTGTGGAAATCCAGCTACGCACTTGTGGCTTATGCATGTTTCGGTCTTTGTTCTACATTCATAAAGGGTCTACTGAAAGAATATTGTTTTAAATGTGGGAGGTTTTCTAACCAAAAGACTTACAGAATGGTCTAGAAAATTTTCATAGATTCACTCTCAGATTATTCATAAAGTTGCCGAGGGAAAGCATCTTATAGATTGGGTTGAAAACTTGATTGGCCTGAATAACTTAGAGGAAAGGTTTAAAAGTAGACCCTGAGGTCAGGGATGACTCAGGGCTTTTCCCAAGGGCTGTCTTCGGGTAGTTTTTGTGCAAGTTAGGAAAAACTCCCCTGTCCCCAAGCAAGATAAACTCTAAGAAGATCAAGCGTATGCCTCCGGGTGTGCCGCTTAGAAGGCTTTTGAGATTTTCTCGTTATTGCTGGTTTTCAGCAGTTTAACTCTAGTAAGTCTTGATTTGGTTTTGTTGTGTACATGCTTCCTGAGGATCAGGTATTTTCTCCTTTAATTAAAAGAATGTTGGCCACTCAGGCTTTTCCTACTGCCCTGGAGATATGCTCATTTTTAGTCCTTCTTTTTCTCTCCTATGCTTCACAGCTCATAGATCTCTTCTTCCACAGTGTCTGATATGCGTTCATGCTGTCCTGTGACTTACTCGCTTCCGAGGCTGTGTCTTTGTCTCAGCAGGGCCTCTGAGGCTCCTCCAGCCCTTTGCCTTTCTCCTCGCTGCATCCCTGCCTTCCTTACACCCGTGATCATGTTCGAGGCATCTCTGCCTGTCTTCAAGTCCTTGGCTACTAACACCATCACTGTCATTCGTGAGTCTGTCCTGTTGACCAGTTACGGGCTACATTTTTCTGCATCTTCTCATGTGTAGAGATTTTCAGCCGGTGCTGGATTTTGTTGTCTTCCTTTGAAGAGCACAGAAGTTTGTTTAATAGACCGTTGAGCTGCTTGTGGGTTGGCTTGATCCCTGTCAGGCTTGTTTTTAGGCTTTTTTAGGGCAAGTCTAGGGTAGCTTTTACTATAGGCTGGTTTAGCCACACTACTTGAGCCTAACACATGTGGGGTCTCCTTTGAGGGGCACATGTCCAACAAGAACTGCCTGGAACTCTGTGTGAGCTGTGGGGGCAGGTCAGCCTGCAGCTCGCTGGCTGCAGCCTCGTGGGGTTTCACCCCGTGCCCACATGAGCCAGAACTCAGCAACAGGCCCCAGGGTCTCCTGTGAGCTCCCCACAGCTCTTTTCCCACTCGCTCTTGCTGCCCTGCAGATTCCAGCCACCTGGGCTTCCCTGAGTCTGGTCTCTGTTCAGCATGGTGAGAGAGCTGTCATCTACGCAGCTCCCCCTTCCCAGTGCTGCCCTTTGTGGGCGCCTGCTGGCGGGGTGCTGGGCAGTCTCAGGACTCTGCTCACTGATCTCTTTTCCATCATGAATCAGAGTCTTACAGTGACTATGGTTCAGTTTTTGAGAACTGTTGCTGGTCTGTTTTGCCTAGTTTTCCGTAATATGTGGTGAGATGGGAAGTCTGGTCCCCATTACTCCATCGTGGCCAGACACAGAATTCTTGTGATACAATTTTTTTCACTATAATTGGGAGGGTATGGTCTCTCAAATTCTAAACAAAACTCAAACCATGACACTTTCCTGCACAAAGAACTTCCGTGAGTTCCCATTACCTGTAGGATAAAAGCTGCCCTCACAACCCAGAAAGAGTGGGTTCTCATCCCCCCAGCCCTGTCCCTGATGTATCCAGTCCTGGGTCAGTGTTGGCATTTGAAACGGCCAATGAATGAGCGACACCGAAGTCTGGAACCCAGTAAGCTTGGGCTACCTTCACATTCCTGTGATATCCCGGTAGAATTTGTTGAGGCTGCCAGAGTGAACTAGTGAAATGAACGAGGAACTCTTGCGCTGACTCTACCAGACGGGTCTCCTGTGGCCGTCATAACTAGGCTCTGCCTCCCCTTGGGGGACAGCCCATGTCTCCGGCACCACCCAGTCCTCTCTAGGAACGAGAGCAAGGGACCTCAGAAGGGATTCCTGGCTCATGGAGCACCAAACAGAGAAACACCGGGGGCCTGAGTGCCTTTCCTCGGGCCAGGAGGGACTCTCCTAGGTGCTTCCCATGCTTGAACCCATGCAGTCCTCCCTGCGAGCAGGCGGCTCCCAGTTTGCAGGTCGCCAGCCTCTTGGGCAGTCAGAGGGGCAGAGCGTCTGAGCCTCGCGGTCTGGCGGCCGTGCACCCATGTGCCCGCTAGGCAGCACGTGGACAGGAGGCCCATCACGGGTTGTCCTGCAGCTTCAGCTCAGGTGTGTCAGCGCGTTGCTACCACCAGAAGCAAATCTGTGTCCCCCTCACTCATCCCAATTCTTGGGGGTGAAAAGCTCTTACACATGTTTGCAGTGTTGCTGAGTCTGATCGTCCTGATCTAATGTCCTCTTTCCCCAGCTTTATAAAGGCAGCCCTTTGAGTTAGTTCCCATCCCTCCAGCTCCAGCTCACTGACCCAGCAGTGAGGGATCTGTAAGAACTCACTGTGGAGACCTGGCTGCAATCTGGAAGGAAGGGGTCAGCCCCAGGTTGAGTTTGGCCAGGCTCCCTGCATCTGTCCCACTGGTGGCTGGAAGGAGGTGAGGGACCAGAGCCCCTGCCCCACACACAGTATGCCCTCGGCCCCCTCTGCTGGCTTTGCTCACATGTGGCCTCTCCGTTCTCAGACCAGGGCTCTTTCCGGGCATACCTCTGTTCGCTCCAGCAGACTGTGTGCCGGTCAGCGTCCCCACTGCTGGGGAAAGGCAAGAGCGCAGATGCTCAGTTATCTTCCCCTCTCCCTGCTGACACAGCTGCTTGGAACACACATGGGACAATCCTCACTTAGGATAGCTCCCCGTTTTTGTTCCTAACGACAAGTCTCAAAACTCAACTTTGGCCGACTTGAATGTAGAAATGGTCGATAACAACTCCAGAAAGGAAAGTCAAATTATTCTAATTAGAATAATAGTTTCATTATACAAAGTTACATTTCACATTATAAGATACTAATTTGGAGAGGCTACTTTTTCTTCTCTTCTCACGTTTCATGATAATATTCCATCCAGATCCCTCAGATGTGTTTTTGTCACACCTGCTCTTCAAGCCATGAAAACTTTTCCTTGGAGAGTAAGCCACACACTGTAAGTCCACACACCAGCGGCAAGTGGCCTGAGGACTGTCCACAGCATGAGCGCACCGTGTTACCAGCCCCCGGAAGCCCCTTGTCCCCCTTTCCAGTCCCAGACCCCAAAGCAGACCAGTAGCTTGATGGCTGACACCATTGCTCCATTTGCCTGTTTTTGACCTTGAACACAATGTTCTCATGCCACACGTCCTCCTCCGCATCCGGCTGCTGTTGTTTACTCGAGGCTTGTGGGTTTTAGGTTTTATACGTGTTGTGTGTAGCAATAAACGTTCATTCTCACGGGCCACGGCTATGAGTCCATGGGACTGCTGCTGACATTTCCCTGAGTTCTGACCTCTGGCCATCGCTGGTGGTGTGCTGTCACAGGCCCGTGTGGGATTCGAGGTGGCCGTCCGCGAACGCTTCTGCTGTGACAGGCTGGCGCGCGGTGCAGGCACATATGGTGCTGTAGTAAACACAGTGTTCCGGAACGGTTCCACCGTGTGTAGGCCAACCAGCACGTGTGGAGTCACATCCTCGCCATGCTTGATGTTGTCTGTTTGCATCTTAGCCTCAAGGAGGGAATATGGGCATCGGGTCGTGGTTCGTGCTTATGGTTCCCCGGGGACCCATGAGCTGAGCGCCTTCTGTGGTTTTGGCCGCTTGGATATCCTCTTTGGGAAGTGCCTGTGCGAGAGTTTTGCTCATTTTTCTATCAGATTGTCAGTCTTCCCTTATTGATTTGTAGAAAATTTGAAGAAGTTTTGTTTTGACTTTATGTGTACAGGAAGCCCCTCTGTGGCTTACCTGTTCATTCTGCTGGTGGTATCTTCCACTAACCAAAGCGTTTCATCTTTCAGTTATCCAGTTTGTCATTTTTCTGTTCTGGCGATGCTTTTTATGTCCTTTTGGAGCGGTCCTTGCCTGTGCCGTGACCGTGAAGGTAAAACCATTGTTTTAGTGTTTCCCACTGAAATCTCAGATCCCCTGGAAGCGGTTTCTTGGGCACAGTGTGAGTCAGGGGATGAGACTTGTCTGTCCCGTCTTTGGTCCAGCTGGCCTGGCCCCAGGTGTTGCAATGCCGATCCTCTCCCTCTTTATCGGGTAATCATATCTTTGTGGGTCTGTTTCTGGCCTCTGTCTTTTGTTCCGTTGGCCTCTTTGTCTGCCATTGGGTTGACACTTTGTGCCATAGTTACTCTCACTCTTGGTGCATTGTGAGATCTGCGGTGTGTTCTCAGCCTTGTGTGCCTTCAGGATCTCTCCTGCTCTTCCCGGCCCCGGGCATTTGCCCGTGCATCTCAGAGCCAGCGTGTGCGTCCCTGGCCATGCTCCAGTCGTCTCTGCTTCTGTCTCAGCTGGGTGAGACATAGCACTTGGGAGTGACACTTCCTCTGCAAATGTTACTTTAAAGCCACAAACAGCCATTGACATTAAGACTGCTGGGTTTAAAAATTTGTTTTGTAACCATGCATTTGTGATCTCCGTTATGTAGCCGCTTACTGCCTTGCTCTATAAAAATCTTGAGGTCATTCCCCAGGAATAAAAACTAAATCTGGCTTGGTTTATTTGTCTTTTAACAAACTATTTCTTTTTAGCTGACTGATCTCCATAAATATCTAAAACCAGGATTAACTGAGATGATTTCAGGCTAATACGTCACCCTCAGATAGATTCCATTGTCCAAAAGAAGGTGAGGGAGAAGCCTGCAGTGTCTGAGGCTTTTTGAGGATTTGGATATAAGGTGACCCATCACATCAGAGAGAAGCCACTGGAAAGGCCACGCCTGCCTGTGGGTAATTGGTGGACCGTGGCCAGATGTGATGCCATTTCGGGTGGCAGAGGTTTGGGGCTTGACCCAGCCAGAAGGCCGCAAGGCCGGGCAAAGCTGAACCTGGAACATGAATTGAGCTTAGCCCTAGTATGGGTTTGGGGAGACAGGGGGAGTCAGGAGAAGCCTAGAAGGGGCAGCCAGGGGCAGCAGGGAAGCTGAGAGAGAATGCCCGTGTCTGTAGGGGGATCGTGGAACGAGGAGACAGGGTCCCCAAGCCGACTTAGGCGTTTTTGCTTTGGCACCTAGGGGGACGATCATGGCATTTGCAGGGAGAGGAAGGAGTAGGATGGGAAGAAACAGACAACAGGACAATAGCAAGAATTCTGCTGTGGACCCGGGATTTTTGAGATGCTCACTCAATGTCCAAGGGGAGATGTTGTGTAGACATTTGGATAAACAGATACAGAACGCAGAAAGTCCGGGAGTCACCCGTGTATCAGTGGAGTTGAATGCCTGGATAAGCTTGAAGAGTTAGGGATGGGGCAGAAAAGGCACATTGCAAACCTTCGGGGTGAGTGGGGGCTGGAGTTTGAGAGGCAGTGGGGTGCACAGTGAGGTCACATCCCATCTCTGCCCCTGGCGGTGTGGCTCAGCACTCCCATCTACACAGTGGGGGCCCGGGACTGAGCTCAAAGAGTTCTCAGGAGAATTAAGGGGGTGAGTACACACAGTAGACTGTGAGCCGCTCCTGGCCCGTAATCACCGGCCGTGGCAACCCGGCAGCTGCTGTTAGTGTTGCTGTTGTTGCTCTGATCGCATTTCAGTATAACTGAAGGCCAGAAGCAGCTACAGCCGCCTGGGAAGACTGGGTGGAGAAGGAGCCTAGGACAGTTCCTGAAGGTGGTTCCTGGATGGATGGGAAGAAAAAAGCCTCAAATGGTACAAACTCCCCACCAAGACTGTTGCAAGTCCAATTTTAAAACAAACGACCCTGGCAGATTGAAATACGTAAATGAAAGAAGACATAACAGGCAGATACTAAGAAAGAAAAACTGGTATGAGAATACGGATCTTAGACGAAATAACTCAAAGTGAAAAAAAAAATGTAAGGAGAGAAGCTCTGTGTACCAAAAATAGAGCATCTTATTTATAAAGGAAACTTAGACGGGACCACCATATGCGGATGTGTACTCCTGGGGAGAGACTGTGATGGACCTTTCTCGGAAAGTAAGAGATTAAGCTGGTAAATAAATGGAAAAATAAACTCTAACAAGTATATATAGAACTTTAAACCCAAAAGAGACTCCTTTTTCCCAGAGGTGTGTGAAATATTCACCCAAGTTGAGTATATCCTATGCCACAGATGGATTGTTATAGATTTTAAAAACCTTGGGGTGCCTGGGTGGCTCAGTGGGTTAAAGCCTCTGCCTTCAGCTCAGGTCATGATCTCAGAGTCCTGGGATCGAGCCACATCAGGCTCTCTGCTCCGCGGGGAGCCTGCTTCCTCCTCTCTCTCTCTGCCTGCTCTCTGCCTACTTGTGTGATCTCTGTCTGTCAAATAAATAAACAAAAATCTTTTAAAAAAATAAAATAAATAATAATAAAAATTAAAAAATAAAAATCTCTGGAGCGCACAGAGCACATCTGCTGACAGCAGTGTAATTAAATAGATGCCAATCACAAAAAAGACAACAAAAAATAATCCACTGGAAATTCCGGAGCTACACTTCTAAATAATCTGTGGGTCAAGGAGAAAATTAAACTGGAAATTACAATACAATTTAGAACTGCTTCCTAATCTTAGTGCTGCATGTTAACACCATGGGATGTAACCAAAGTGGTTTTTGGAGAAAATTTCATAGCATTAAATGTATATATTATAAAAACGAGAGGTTAGAAAATGCAGGAGCTAAACTTTCAACATAAGAAGGTAGGAAAACAGAACAGAAAAATAAGTGCAAATTAAGATTAAGGAAGTAATAAAGCAGAAACTAACGAACCATTTATTCATTTAGCAATTATATTTTGAGCTCCTCCTTTCTCCTGCTTTCTTCTAAAAAGGCACTTTAGGCACTGGGGATACATTTGCAAACAAAACAGAGTCCCTGTCTTCATGGGCTATAGGAACAGATTGTGCTATGTTAGTGGAGTAAAAGGACTAAAACCATATGATTATCACAATAGAGGCTAAACGAGTATCTGATAGAATTGCCCGCTCTGATTTTTTAAAAATTATACTTGATGGTTAAACATTAGAAGCGTTCTCATTAGAGCTGGGAATAAGGCAAGGATATTCCCTGTCTCAGCAACTATGTAACAGTGTATTGGGAATTCTGGCCAGCAGTGTAAGGCAAGAAAAAGAAATAAGTGTAAAAAGCTTGGAGAAGGGGCGCCTGGGTGGCTCAATGGGTTAAAACCTCTGCCTTTGGTGCAGGTCATGATCTCAGGGTCCTGGGATCGAGCCCTGCATCGGGCTCTCTGCTCAGCAGGGAGCCTGCTTCCCCCTCTCTCTCTCTGCCTGCCCCTCTGCCTACTTGTGATCTCTGTCAAATAAATAAAATCTTTAAAAAAAAAAAAAAAGCTTGGAGAGGAGGAAACCAAATTATTATTATTCTTGAATGATATTAGTATCAAAATAAAAACCCCAAAGCACGTCATTCACATGACCAGGATTTTCAGAACTAATGGAATTCGGAAAGATAAAAATTAGTAGCTTTCCTAAACAATACACATTGTTTCTGTGGGAACATATTTATGTTGGTAAAGGCATTAAGAAATATCTGGAAAGATCAACACCAAATTAATAAGATGGGCTTTCTCTGGAGAGGGAAGATAGGGCAGGGATTTTAGGTAATGATCATAGAGATCTTAGATTTAGGTTTAGATATTTTTGAAGGAGAAAATATTTCATGAATTGTGAGTTAAAACAGCAAGGTACATATAATGGGAAGTTATGTGCCTTTTAGCCTGTCCCCTGTAAGGAGGGGAGTTCCCAGTCGGGAAGACTGGAGCACTCATTCAGCTAGGCAGCAGGACTCCGGAACCCACAGGACAGGGCTCGCTGCAGAGGAGACCTTCAACAGATACTATCAAATCAATGAGAGCCCAAGGTGGCCCACTGACCTCCCATCCATCTTAAATGTCCCCACCCAGTCTGAGGAAGAAAAAATAGAGAATGGGCTCCCCAAATAGCTGATCCCTGCTCATCTGCTATCCCGTAGAAGAGTCAGCCTGGCAATTCCCCTCGGCCAGCCTGCGAGGTGGGCAGCCCAGGCTTTAGTAACACCGCTGGAGGGACGGTCTGCTGGCCGTGGTCCCTGGAGCCTTGCCGCCTCTCACTGCTGGAAGAGGAGCGGGGCAGGGTGGGGGTGGGGTGGCTGAAGGTCCCCAGGGAACATGGACTCAGCATGGGGACCAGATATTTGGAACCCGGTTTTGGACAAGGAACTTTTTAAACGTGATCGTTTTCTTTGGAATCCATAGAAGAGACACAGATACTCCTTATGTTTAGTTTTCTGTCGTACCATCTTCACTGAAACTCTGTGACTCCATCACTGCCCCCAGAAAGGCCCGGCTTATGGCTGCACCGGGTTTACCTGTAAACCCGGTCTCTTCCTTTCTCCCATGATGATCTTTCTTGCACTTGCAGGAGTGGTCCCCAAGCATCGTCTTCCGGGGAGGACGTTCCTGCTGCAAGCATCCTTTAGGGTTGCGTGTGTGCAATCCTTTTCCTTCCTTGGGGGCCAGCGCTTCGGCCCCCAGGCCTGTTGGGGAAAGTGCCCCTGCCCTGTCTCCCCCTGCTCCATGGCAGTGGAGGCCAAGGGCCCGTTGCTGTGCCTTTGGCCTTCTGCGTGGGTGGCCCTGCCTCGGCTGTGAGGAGGGTTTAGCAGCATTTTGCGTCTTCCTCATGGAGCTCGAATTTGGGGTCCTTGGGCTCATGCATCGGGCAGCGGCTGCAGCTGGGAGAGCCATGCTCCCTGTGTGGCCTTTGGCACCAGGATAAAAGACTGCCGCCTTCATAGAGGATACGTGTTTTTTTCCAGTGGAATGAAATTAATTAATTTCACAGAGAATTAACTAGTAAGTGAATCAGGCACATTTGTTTAGGTTCAAACCAGCGTAATAAATGAATTTGATGGCGGCTCATCTTTGAAAAATGTCCCGCGTCCCCTTTTCAGAGTCCTGGAGGCTCCCTGTGGTCGGATGCCACCTTCAGCCTGCCAGCCACTTGTGGTCGTTAGTGGATGGCTCTGAGACCAGAATCCTGCAAATTCAGTGTGACAAATGATAAGATGCACCCGTCTCCGCTTGTCGCCTCACACTTCCCACACTGACCCTTTTCGGTTACTGTTCTGCCCACTCACGTGGCCTCGGGAGCTCCCGCAACATTTTCGCCCATCTGCTTGGCATTTCACTCTCCAGGACTTGTGTCATTTCAGACGTGGAGAGTGGGTCTCGCTGCTCGCTTCCAGAACAGTGAGAAATGAGACTTGGAGTTCCAACTGCGGAAAGGCTCGGAATGTCGAGTTCCCCTGTTTGGGCCCATGTGTGTTCGTGCCCCCGGGCTTCCCTGCGAATTGCGGCTTGTCTTTACCTTCTCTGCAGAGCTGTGTCTTCTGGCCGTGGGGGCACCAGGGGCCTCACTGTGGAACAGGTGCCCGGGGGCACGGCACCATCCCTGGCCACGGTCACGCAGGTGCCAGGAAGTCCTCTGACCCTGGCAACTTCATGCATAAGATAGGTGATTGCTTAAGAGCAAGAGTTTCCAGACATGTCTTGAGGAAGGGCTTGTAGGGTTCCAGAATCGTGCTCTGATGATCACTGGGGCTCCGTACAGCCCTGCTGGCCCACTTGGTCCCGTCTGTGCCCTCTTCCTCCCCCAGCCACGCCGGCCTGCTCAGAAGCATTCCATATGCGATTTCTCTGGGCGGGGGGGGATGGCCTTGCTGCTTTAAATTTGTTGGTAACTGGGGAATGAAGTGAATACTTTTCAGTCCAGAGGGTGACTGCTGTGGGGATAAGGGGATGGTCTTGGATACATGGCTGATGGGGGTAGAGCTGGGGTGGAAGAGAAGGCGGTGGGGTGCAGGCTGCCTCCCCCCATTCTGCCACATTTCTGTGCAGAGCTCGGACGGACGAGTTCCATATTCTAAATTCAGATCTGCTCTTCCAGGCTGAAGGTAGGCTAATAGAATGTAGCTTCTTTATTTAGCAGGATGGCCACTCCTTCCATGCTTTTTCAATGTTTAGTTACATAGTTTGAATTCCTTTATTCATGTTCTGACCCCAGACCCTGCAAATGTCAGTTTCTGCCCTAATAGGAAAATTGAGGCACAGAGGTCTCTGAGCCCACTCGCTGCCCACAGACGGCACGACCATCCTGGGGCCCTTGTCTCCACCTGGGCTCCCCCTCCAGCTGAATTTCACCATTGTAGTGACCCGGTGGCAGGCATCCTCAAGACCTTCTTGGCTTAAAGAGTGGACAGGTTTGCTCGGTGAGTTAGCTCAGGCTTGAAAAGGTGGATGAAAGGTGATTTTGAAACTCACCCAGTCCTACACCAAAGACCATGCATTTGACTCTGTGTTTCTTTTATCTGAGAAAAAGAACTAGACAGAAAGATTGACCGCATGTAGTTGGTTTGGTTTTCTAGGTGGTATGAGTTAGCCCTTCTGACATGATCTTGTAGAGAGTCCAGGTGTATTCTGGGCTTGAGTAAATGAGTGACTACGACCCAGGATAGTGGGAGCCCAGCTCCCCACAGCTGGGGAAGGAGTCCCAGGAAAGCAGAATGTGCTTGGGCTTGGGTCGGAGTTGGAGGTGTCAGTGTGAACTCATGGTTCTAGTAGATGTGCGGACACATGTGGAAATGCCTGTGTGGCTCTGTGTGCACGTGCATCTCATTCCTAGCTCTGTCCACTGGAAAGTTCTGGAAGCAGTGAGACCGGCCATGGCAGTAGGCACCCCTCCTGTGCAGAGCTTGGTGCCCGAACCACTCTTCAGTGAAAGGAACCATCTGCCCCCGATGCCCAGCCTCACTTGTGGGTCTGGAGCAAGGAAAGCACACTTGAAAATCAGGAGACACTCAGTGTGCGTGCAGCCTCCCCAGAAGGACACAGGAGCCAGTGCCGAGGGAGGCGGAGCAGACAGAAAAGAGGAGGAGAAAACACCGTAGATATGTATGGATTGTAAGCTATGGAATAAAAAGAAGTCCACTGAATGCCTGCTCTTCTAAATAAAGGACTTTGTAAAAATGGGGAAGAAAGGAAAGCTCTGCCTTACAGTGGACTATGGACCGGAAGTGGAGGAGGGCGGTGGCCGCCGGCCGGGTGGGGGACCAGATGCTCCCATCACCACCCTCTGCCCCCCAGGAGACAGTCCTGTGGTGGGGAGAGCAGGTGCCCCACCAAGACATCACCGGGGTTGCAGTGAACTGGCATTCTGTGCTTCCTAAGGACAGGTGCCGAGAAAGTCACACATGACTTCCTGAGTATTCCCGCCAAATCGTGAGGAAGCCTCAGACAGCCCCCACCGAGGGGCAGTCTAGAAAATAACAGCCAGGATGGAAGTCTGGAAACACAAAGGCTGGGAGTTTTTAGAGAGACAGGACAGCTCTGGGATCCTGAATTCAGTCCTGGGCTGAGTTGGGGAAACAGCTGGAAAGGACCTTATAGATGACTTTGGAATACAGATTGCTGCTTTCCCCAGGTTTGGTCACTGTGCTGTGTTGGTGGAGGAGAACGTCCTTGTTCTTTGGAAATGCACACTGAAGTATTTAGGGGCAAAGAAGGGTGCCATCTCCAAATAAAGCTCCAGCAGCTTGGGATGTCTGTGTGCATACTTGCACACGTGTATGTGTGTGGATAAGTGGATGGGAGGGAGGGGGAGAGACGGGATGATCTAGCAAACAGGGCAGTATAGGTAGAGGTCCAGCGAATCTGGGTAGAGGGTGTGCGGGAGTTCCTTTTACTACTATTCTAGTCACCTTCCTGCAAGTTTGAAAGTATATGAAAGGGGCAGGTGTGTGCACACACCTGCTGGTTCAGCACCCCTCCCCAACCCCGTGCATCCCCATCTGGCCCAGCTGCACCGAGGGCTCTTGCTCTCGGAGCCCACCACGCCAGCTGTGGCTCCAGGAACGCTGGCCCTCCATCTGCTCTGGCCTCATGCACATGGGGGCCCGTGGCCTGGAAACCCTGGAGCTGGGACGGAGCAGAGCCCTCTCCTGCTCTGCTGCCTCCCTGGCGAGTGTTGTGGGGCGTCTTCCTGTGCTTCAGAAATGTGAGGCCAGAAAGGACGTTGATGGGGAGGCAGGACCAGTGGGGACCCCGATTTATCGCTCTGTCCTCCCGGAACTGTCAGGAGCCGCTGAACACCTGCTCAGGAGAACCTCGCATGCGGCCGTGTGCTCACAACCTAGTGGAGCTGGCAGACCAGACCTCAGCTGAAGCCGATCCTGCCCCTGCAGGTTTTGTGAATAAAGCTTCCCTGCTTCTGCTGAAGATGCGCTGCTTTCTGACTCCGTACTTATTCCTGAGCACCCTGCGGTTTGGGGTGAACTCTGTTCTCATTTTGAAAAGACAGGCCTTTACATTTATGGGGCTTAGAAAACTCAGATACAGCAGGAAACCCAAGTTCAAAGCCTCACAGTTATCACGAAAAGCTGTGAGTATTTATTCTTTTCTGTTCCCAGCGTGTTTCACGGAAAGCGCACTGTGGCCGCCGGCAGCCTGCGGGAAGCCTCCCCCGTAGGCACGGGTGCCTCCAGCCGGCGGGCACACAGCTTCTGCAGTGAGCTCTGCTCTGCACGACTAAATAATTCAGGTTCCTCCAGCAGCCGCGGGCTAAAGGTCTGGCCGTGAATTATGCATGTGGCTTCTGGGATGCTTTGTGTTGGCTACACTATTGGTTTCCTCTGCGTGCACCCGAAGGGGGAGCTTCGCCTTTGTCGGCCCTGCCCAGCAGACCGGGTTGCTGGAGAGTGTGCTAACCGGCCTCCTTGAGGAGCGTGAGCTGGGAACAATGTCTCTGTGTGTGGCCCGAGCCTTTGCCCGGGGCCCTGGGGGCTGTGCCGGCTGACCCTGGTATGGACTCGGAGGGGTGGTTTGCGGTGAATGGTTGGAAGTATTTGGTTAAGTGGCATCACAGTGGCTCTTATCAGCTCTACCCAGGTAAAGTCCCTTGTGGTCTGCGCGCCTTGTCATGCTTGTCGGGGGCTGGCTGACCTGAGCAGCTACAGGTATGTTTGCTGGGAGGCTCAAGTGGTCAGGGGCAAGTGGCCCAGGACCCTGACCTCGAGTTGTGATTTGCACACTTCAGGGATGTGAGCTCAGGGTTTGGACGCGGTGTTCTGGTGAGATAATGGGCTCAAGCTGTGTGGTGCAGAATTAGCTATAAAATAATAATCCCAAGGCATTGTCGACATCATGTATAACCTGTAACGTGCACAGTTATCGGGCCAGTGTAAAGAGGGTGACTTTCCCAGTTTTCAGCACATCTCAAGTGGATTTTAAAAACTTTCTCACCCAGGAAAGCATTTCTTTGACTCAAACAAAAAAGAAACCAAGCCGCAGGGAATGTTCTCTAGTCTGAGGCTCTAACGTGGCAGATCTGCTGTTTTCTCCTCGCTCAGAGCAAGAGAGAGGCTCAGGCAGTGGGGTGGACCTGCAAACCCTTCTCATCTCCTTGTTCTGTCTGGCCCTGGCCCTTAGGATCACCCCTTTCTCAAAGGGGCACTCTTGTCCGTGCTGGAGAACAATTGCAGAGTGAGTCTGAAGGTGGAGGTAGGAAATTCAGGCTTTGACGGTGTGTCTGGAGAGCAGGGTACCAGGCCCCACGTGGTGAGGACGTGTGCAGGGTGCTGGGATTTGAAGCCCGCTCGAGCAGCACCCACTCCCTCCCCCTCCCAGGGCGCTGGCACCCACCACGTGCCTTCAGTCAAAGTTGCTAGGAGACCCTCTGGTGAGGAGAGCTCAGGATGGACATGCTTACACAGCCAGCAGTGGTCTCTGGTTTCCCTACTTCGAAGACTGTGCATGTTCCTCAAGGTCTGGCCTTTGTGAGGGAGATGGCCGAGTGTGTGGCCTGCCTCGTGGGGCTCAGGGAACGGCTCCTTTGGGGTCCTTGTGTCCCCTGCTCCCTCTCCAAGCTCCACTAGCGCTGGAGTTGAGGCCTGGGGCATTCTCGTGGTTTCAATGAGAAAACAGAAAGAAACAAAAGGAGACCGTGGGAAGGAGCCTCAGCTTTTCCTCCCTCGGGATGCAGGGCGCCTGGTGGCAAGATGACCCTCCCCGACTCCGGTGGGGGGGTGGGGGGGTGGGCCGTGAGAGCCAGCCCCTGGCCCGCCTAGCCTGCGGGCCTGCAGGGGGAGTGGGTATGCAAACCATGGGGGCAGGGAGACTCTTCTCTACATTCCCTATGTGTCCTGTGCCTGTGTGTGCGCCCGCACCTGGGCCTGCCTCCCACCCAATAGTCTGCGCTCACCACCCTGAGGGAGCACTGGGGTCATGGTGGGGCATGCCGTGCGGGGTGGCCGAGGCACCAGGAGTGTCCTAACTTAATTTTAAAGCTCCTTTCTCCACTAGGCTTTTGAAGTGTCAGCTGTTGAGCTGTGAGTCTTAAAAAAAAATTGGTATTTGCAGGTTTCATAAAAATGAGTTCCATCAACAGATGGGTCACTTTTCACTTCCGAGTTCTGTTCAGCCGCATCTTCCCTCGCCCAGGCTCAGGCCGCGGCCTACAGCACCTGCCCGGCCCAGGGCGGGATGCCAGGCTCCCCTCCTCACTGCTGCCCTGTGTGGCCTGGGAGTGAGGAGAGCAGGTGTTCCAGATCACTCTGCTGGCCACTTTGCTGGAATCCAGATACTAGGAAATCAGAAAGCGCCTCCACCCATGATGGGGTTCAGCTGCTCTGTCTGCAGTCTATGGCCGGTCTTCTGGCGTGCTCCCCTGCCCTCACAGCCCCCATCTACCTTCCCCCTCCTGCAGGCCGCCTTGTCCCTCAGCCAGGCCAATGGACCTGTGAAGGAGTGTCTTCTTGACCTTCCTTCGTTCTTCACTGCCCCCCAGGGTACAGTCTGTGTGTTGTTTTCCCCTATGCCCAGACACACCGGCTCTGAGCTATGCCTCTTCTGTCCCAGGGCCTTTGCACATCTGGCCACTCACTGAAGGCTCTTCCAGGTCCTCTGAGGCCGGCTACCTTTTGTCCATCCCTGAGTTCTCAGTTCAGCCTTCTTCGCCCCCAGGAAAGAAAGGCCAGAGGAAGAATGTTTTGGTGCTCATACTTAACAGTGTGTTTTGAAAGTTATTTTGTGAGGATCACCTCATTTATCAACATAAAATATAGCAGGAAAGTGCCTGCTGATTGCGAAGTTACCCTGCTAGGCAGGTACAAAATAGCTCGTCCACATTACCTTTAGCTCATGGAGGTGAGACTGAACACAGTGACACATGGCTCAAAGACATCTCAAGCCCCCATGCAGTGACAGCCATGCCGTCCTTCCAGTTGTCTTTGGTTTCTGCATCTCTTTCATTGGTGATGTGCAAGTGCCCTTAAGTGTAAAGAAAATCAGTCCTTCCTCTGTGGAGTGGATTGTGTGGATTCCCCCAGGCTTTGTCTTTTGACCCAGCTTATAGTGTCTTTAAACTTTTATTTCATTTTCATTTTTCATCGAGGTCCAGACGACAGGTGACGTTACGTGGGCTGAAGGTGTACAGCGCGACACCTTGGTGTTCATATATACAGTGAGGACGGTTGCCGCGCATGTCTGGTTAACGTCTGTCACACACAGTCACACGCTTTCCTTCTTAGGACGGGGACTTGTAAGATCTCTCTTCACCAGTCGTCTCTGCAGCACGGTGCTGTGAGCTGTGCTCCCCGCGTGCCAAGACCTGTTTGTCTTGTAACTGGAAGCCTGTACCTTTGACCCCGAGCACCCCTCCCTGCGCCACTCCCTGCCCGCCCCACCAGAACCGCCCACAGAGTTTGGTGCTGTCCGTCCCTTTATCCATCTTGTCGCCTTGTCTCTCACGGCTCTGGACTGGTGTCTTCCCTTCCAGAGTTTCTCTAATTCAAGGTTCTTGCCTTGAAACCTCTAGTTCAGCGTGCCCCAAGGATCCCGACTTGATCACCTCTCCAGTGGTTTTCCAGTTGTCCCCACACTGTGTGGCCTTCTGTCGCAGCCACAAGTCCACAGCTGTGGTGTGGCGCCAGGTGGGGCTGACCCCGCCCCCTGGCTCTGGTTTGCTTTGTTTTCCCAGCATTTCACGTTTAGTCTTCCACGTGAACTTTCACACTCAGCTCGTCTGGTTCTAATAAAATCTCTGTTGGGAAATCTGTGGGGAGGATTAACATCTGTGGGGCCCTGCCCCTCATCGCTGTGGCTACTGGACACAAATCAGAGGGCGCAGGGGTGCATGTGAGCAGGAAATGGGCAGCTCTCACTTGGGGTGCTTCTGCGTGTGGGGATTGTGGAACAGAGCGATGCCAGGTAGTCCGTCTGGGTGACGGCAGAGTTGTTGAGTTCCCTGGGGGCCGGGCTCAGACCCCTGGCAGCTGGCTGTGCTGCACACGGAGCCACGGGGCTTCCGTGCCGTGTGGTGAGCTTGGCATCTTGACGACAAGCTCTGGGCCAGGGCCTCCCCTGTGGTCCTTGGTGAGTGGCACTGGCAGATTCTACCAGGAATCTCAAAAGCAACATGTACCGCACTGTGAGTTCTGCTGGGCCGCCAAGAAGAATGAAAATTGTCCTTCTCTCATCTTGTTTCATCTCCTGAATCTTATTTAAATTTTTGTCTATAGCAGTGTAAGTTATAGCAGTGTAGGTTACTCTTTGACTTTCTGTTTTTCTTTTCTTTTCCAATCTAAATGCTTTTTGAGCTTTGAATGATTCCTGCCCAAGTGGCTTCTGGTTCCCACATGGGGCCCCTTTGACCAGATTCCTGCCTCTGCTTTCTTAGCCCTCTGTTCTCCAGGCTAGCAGAGCTGTGCCGTGGCCTCCTCCTGGCCCTCTGGGGCCCTGGTTGTGGCATGGTGGCCACAGGCTGGGCCTCTGCCTACTGCTCTCTCTGTGCAGCCATGGGCGGGCATCAGCCTAAAGGGTAGCAGGGCCTCACGCTGCCTCGCTGGTCGTCACTTTCCCCACGGCTGGGCCCTCATCACTAAGTAGAAGATGCATTTCTGGTTAGCCTAGAGCTGGGGCCAACAAACTAGTCCCCTGGGCTCCTTCCTGCCACCAGCCCTGATGGCTGACTGTGCATGGTGGGACAGGAGCACAGGATGTAGCCAATGAACTCTGTTTCATTAGTTAGCTTTGCTCCTCCAAGCCTCATACCCATGCAGGTTAGGGGTGTCCTCTGTGGTCGGCAGGCCGTGACTTGGCCTTGGGTCTCCATGGTGTTAGGACCCGCGGAGGGAACAGCCCCATGTAGGATGGTGGGATGTGCTGTCTGTATTGAAGGGGACGCGTGCATGGCAGAATGTGTGTCCAGTCCAGCTCCTGGCCAGTCTGGGCCCTT
The DNA here is from genome assembly GCF_963455335.1 of Martes martes. NCBI lineage: Eukaryota > Metazoa > Chordata > Mammalia > Carnivora > Mustelidae > Martes > Martes martes. The sequence goes on from NC_137889.1 coordinate 141,182,410, forward strand.
CCCTTGGGTTTCGCTGACCAGGCCTGCCCATGTGGGGACCAAGAGCCCCCATACGCTGCTCACATGAGATGGGAGACGGTGACACAGGGCTCCCGGAGCACCTCCTCTTCCCTTTGTGAAGGGAGTGGGTTATTCAGGAACTCGCCTAAAAGACAAAGGAACGCACGCTCTTTGGGGCTCTTCTGTAGACACCCGGAGCCAGCCTCCTGCGGCACATGTCATGTTTTCTGCTCTGGGGTGGCCTCTGATGAGTTTTCACAACACGTGTGGTTAGATAGACGTCTGGACGTTATGCCATGCTTGCACATCAGGACCGTGCCCGTGAGGAAAAGGGCGCATGTGTGAATGTGTGCTTTCCTACAGCAGATGTTCCCTCCTGATGCAGAGCGGCATCCCAGGTCCTGGACACCCGATCTGGGCCCCTTTGCCTCTGCTCACCCCACGGGGATCACCCGGGCGCGCTGTAGTGTGTGCAGTATGCCCTCAGCCGCAGAACTGTGGTGTGTGGCTGTGGTTGCCCCTCTCCTGGATCCGCGCCCCATTCCGTGTCCCTGGAATGGCGCCGGGCATGTTGTAGGCGCTCGGCTCATGGTGTCGGCTGAGCATGTGCTTTAGAGAAGGCAGGTCAGGGAGAGCCTCCCCTGGAAGGCTGGCCGGGCCCTGCTGGGCAGGCGTGGTGGACACGCGTGCAGGTGAGGTGTGTGCTGGTCCCACAGAACTGACTGGCGCCGACCTGAAGGACTGCGTGAGCAACCACAGTCTGAGCAGCAATGCCAGCCTCCCCAGTGTGCAGAGCTGCCGGCGCCTGCGCGAGAGGAGGGCCGCCAGCTGGGCCGTGTCCTTCGAGCGCCTTCTGCAGGACCCTCTCGGAGTTCGCTACTTCTCTGTGAGTAGAGGGATGTGGCGGGGCCCGGGGTCCATGAGGACCCTTGGCCTGAGCTCCTCTTGCAGGACCCGGGACTCAGACCCCATGACGCCTACTGCGGGGGGGTCACCTTTGTCCACCTGCTCGGCATACTCGAGGCCAAGGGGCTGAAGGGGGTGCCCTGTGCCCAGGCTGGCCTTGGCTGTGTGCCGGGGAGCTCCCCGCAGCAAGGGGCACGGGAGCTTCTGGGAAATGCTTAGAGGCCGCATGTGGCTAGGCCATCTAGGGGGAAGGGGCTCTCTGCCCTTGAGGAAGCCACTGGGAGCGTGCCTGCGGTCCTTAAAGTGTGCACAGTGTTTTGGTCCGGGGCACGTGGCTTCAGGTAATTTAGGAAGAGGTGCTCCCTCTCTCACCAGAGAGCCCTGATGTCTGTGAAAAGCGGGCACAAGGAAGAAGCCAGAGCACAGCAACAGCTCGGGGGGCGGGGGGGGATGTGGTAGGGGAGGGCGGATGCCGCGGCCACTACCTGCTCATGTGTGAGGGTTCACGATGGTGTCTTTCTTAGGATTTCCTGAGGAAGGAATTCAGTGAAGAAAACATTTTATTCTGGCAGGCCTGTGAATACTTTAACCATGTGCCTGCACACGATAAAAAAGAGGTGAGTGTGTTTGTGCCCAGAGAGTCAGATGGTATCACCGTGGGCTAGCATCTAGTGTCCTCATATGATTTCAAAATGCTTCTTTTTCAGAATAAGGTTTTTCATATATATGATATTCAATCTTGCGTGAACACGGTGTGTGTAAACACCCTTCCCATGAATCGTTTCGCAGCACGCTTGCTGCTGCTCGGTGTGTTGAAAGGGAGCTTAAATCCCCAGGCAGAAGAGCCCCTCACCATGTCCCTTTGTATGGCCTTTGTATGGCGCATGCTGCCTGCACCGGCTTCTTAGCCCCCGTGGGCACGGATCCCGGTGCCTGCTGCAGCCCATGCGAGGCTGTCCGTGGTCCTCCACCTGCCACTGGTGGGACCTCTTATCTGCTTGCCAAGCCTGGTGCTGAGCAGACTGAGCTCCCCCTCTGCTGAGGCCGCAGGCATGAGGCCCTGCACATGGATGGTGCCCCCGGACACCCCCAGGCCACAGCACCTGAGTCTCTGAACAGTTACGGAGCCCCTGAAAAAATTCAGGGAGGAACCTATTTGGTGAAAAGTTTTGTACCAGCTTAGACTTTTATCTATTAATTTATTCAAGAAGGACTATTTAGGGGGCCTCAAGAAAATGCATCTCCAGTGCCTGGACCCACGACTGGCATTTGAAACATGGAGGGATGGCAGCAGCACACACGCATGTGGCGGGGAGGGGCTGGGCCCCGCGCATCCCACTCACACGCGTGTCCTTCAGCTCTCCTACAGAGCCCGTGAGATCTTCAGCAAGTTTCTGTGCAGCAAAGCCACCACCCCTGTCAACATCGACAGCCAGGCCCAGCTGGCGGACGACATCCTCAGCGCGCCTCATCCCGACATGTTCAAGGAGCAGCAGCTCCAGGTGACTGTGCCTCAGTTTCCTATGGGGACTCCCCCCAGGGCTCTCTCCGGGGCGGGGGTGGGGGGGTAGCGTGCTCGTGAGCCAGCCACCAGATGGGGCAGAGAGGTGCCAGTGGGCATGGTGTGGCTGGAAGAAGCCCCAGAAGCCCCAGGTGCCCCACCAGGCTCTTGGGGAGCGGGCTGCAGTTGGGGAGGGCCCCGTCTTCGGCGACCTCTCTCTGGCCTCTCCTGCGTCAGCCTTTGTGTGACATCACATATACGTGGAGTTGTTCAATCCTAGGGCGTCACTGTGATTAAAAGGGTACGTGGGACCTAATATGTTTTAGAGCCTGTGTCCCACTGGCCCCCTCAGGGATGATGTCTGCTGCTCAGTCCCATGAATTACGTGGGGAAAATGGAGGGAAGTCCTTCCAAGGTTCTCACTTCCTGCTGGTCTGCAGTTACTCTGGGTCTTGTTCTTATTTAACAAAGTAGAGCTTCTCCAGGCCCACGCGTTAGCTAGCTAGCTGCTTTGGGAGCTGAACCGTGCCACGTGTGCCCTGCAGATCTTCAACCTGATGAAGTTCGACAGCTACACCCGCTTTCTCAAGTCCCAGCTGTACCAGGAGTGCATCCTGGCCGAGGTAGAAGGCCGCTCGCTCCCCGATGCGCAGCAGGTCCCCAGCAGCCCAGCCTCCAAGCACAGTGTCAGCTCCGAGCACTCTAGCGTGACCACGCCGAAAAAGGTGCCTGCGCCCTGGCCATGTCCTCTCAGAGAGGGGAGCTGCCCTGTGGGGAGCAAGAGCAGAGGCTGCTGGGACACAGCCCCCACTGGGACACAACCCCCCCCCACCAGGATGCGACCCCCCATCCCCCGCCAGGACGCAGCCCTCCTGGAACGCAGCCCCCCCTCCCCGGGATGCACCCTGTGCCCGTGGCTGGGGGTGGGGGTTCTGGCCACTGGCAGAGCTGCCCTGTGGCCGCTGGAGGGTCTGAGCTGTCCCACAGATAGCTTTACAGCTCTCCTCCGCTTCCTTTCACACTTCGTGTAACGATGAAATCATGTCTTGTTAACATCTCCATTGGATGGCAGCTGAGCGGAAAATCAAAATCAGGACGATCCCTGAATGAAGAGCTGGGGGACGAGGACAGTGAGAAGAAGCGGAAAGGAGCGTTCTTCTCTTGGTCCAGGACCAGGAGCACCGGACGGTCCCAGAAGAAGAAGGAGCATGGTGACCACGCAAATGGTTCGTGGTGTGCCGATGGGTATCCAGGAGGCGGCCTTCTGGGGCGCAGATGGAGTGGTGGGGCCGGGCCGGGAGGGTGCCTCTGGAGTGCTCAGAGCACAGCACTGTGTCCTGGTGTGGCCCTTCGGGGGCGGGCCAGCCAGAGTGAACCAGGATGGCTTTAGTGCCTTTTGAAAAAGGGGGTGAGGGTGCACAACAGCCCACTCCTCCTCAGGCCAGGGCACCCTGCTGGGGTGGGCCTCCCATCCGGTCCTCTTCTGGCCTCTTATAGGAAGCTGGGAGGAGAAGAAAAATAGCAGTGTCCTACCTGTGCACCCGACCGCCTCTCGGTTTCCTGGCAAGGCTTTTTTCTAGGTGTGCGTAGGGCTACGTGAGCCTTTGGCATTTCTTATTACTGTAAATCTGAAAGGGCATTCTAGAGATTTTATCCCTTTGTTTCTTTCTTGTGCGTAGCTCAGAAGATGGGGTGAGAGGGACAGGCTCGTCCTGGAAGGTGGGTCAGAGGCAATGAGAGTGCTTTCGGGATAAGGTGGAGAAAGATAGCAGTTGACACCAGGCATGAAAAAGCATGAAGCAGAAAAGCCTTGGAAGGATTTTCTCCTTGAGGGATTCTTGGGAAAGGGATTATTTTTCAGGAAATAACCCATAGGCTCCAGGCCTGTGGTCCCCAAGTCTGGGGCATTTATGGAGACACCACTGGCAGGGAATACCTGAGGATGAGAGGTGGTGGCAGCTCCCGGGATGGGGCCTGTGCTTTGCCAGGTGGTCTGGATCAAATATGTTTGATCTCATCCTCAGAGCAGCCGGCGAACTCAGTCTTCTTGTGCCCATTGTACAGATGGTCATGTCATGGGTATTACTACAAGCATTCCTTCTAAAGGCCAGGCAGACAGACTTGCAGAACTCAATCAGTGGGAGACTGCTGTGGGGGCGGGAGCGCTTGTCAGATGGGGCCAGGGACCCCTGAGTACCTGGGAGACGGGAATGGGGGGCCGGTGGCTCAGAAGGTCAGTGGGACCCAGGGCTGCTGTGTCCTTATGTCTTGGACTACAGCCGCCAGGCGTGGCTCGACTAGGGAGCAGGTCCTGTGTTCTCAGAGGGCCTCCCTGGGTCAGTTTTTGTGATCTTTAGTTTAGCCAAAGACAGCAGGGCATTCAGGTGATAGTGGCGATTGACATGCTTGTGGGCTCACTTGAGGACCTTGTAGGAAGATGTGAGTTGAACCGTGAGTGGGCAGAGCTGCCGTAACCTGCTGGGATGTTTTCATCTGTGCCCAGAAGCCACTTGTTGGAGTAAAAATCCCAGATTAAATGAAGGGAAGGGAGGTCCTGCAGCAGGAGCATGGACTTGTGTTTCTGACCTGTTGCTGGCTGCCGCTGGGGGTCTGGGGGCCGGCTGTGGCCAAGGGCAGAGCAGAGCCATCTAGCTGTGTCCTGGGGGCATGCCAGACTGTCGGAAAGGGGAGGCTGTGCCTCCAAAAGGCTTCTCTGTGTCCTTCGTCTGCTCAGCCTGAAGGGTGGGGTTGGGAGAGGTGACAGTAAGTGGGGAAAAGTGACAAAAAGTGCTGTTTGGTTTTCTGAGTCCCCATGTTTCCCCTTCAAGAACCCCTGCACGCCAATGGAGGCCTGGGCCGCCGTGAGTCACAGGGCTCCGTGTCCTCCACGGGGAGCCTGGACTTGGTAAGTCATGCCTCCCCTGTCCCCAGGGTCACAGCTGATAAGTGATCCCCACCTCCATGTTCAGTCATGCAGAGCCCACACTCACAAAGCCCCACAAACTCGTGTGTTGGACGTGGGTGGCCGGGCTTGGGTCGGGGCCCTTGCCAGCCTTGGGCTTCTGGCCGCGTGGGTACCTGTGTGGCAGACAGGGGTGGGGGCTGATCCTTGTGTGCTGATTTCTGGACTTACTGTAGATGCCCTTTTGCTCTCATTCGGGTTGGTCTCCCAGTTTGAATATCCTACTAAGGCAAACCTTCCTGTGTTTGTGCCCCTGTAGTGGGGGCGTGGTCGCTGCGGGGGCTCCGCCTCCCCTTGCGCCCAGCCCACGCGGCCCAGTGTCTCATTAGGGGCGGGCTGGCTGTCAGCTCTTGTCTGATACCAGGTTTGGAAACCCTTATGGCTGCCAACATCCCAGTCACTTGTCACTGTCGAATGACAATGTAGCGTATTATTACTTCTGCAGTTACACTGTGTAACAGTTAAAGCTGGAGGGGTTTACCCACCTGTCTGTTCGCTGTTACTGCCTGCCAGACACCCTAGAACCTTGGCTTGAAACAAACACCCTTTATTCCTGTGACCTCGTCTGTGGGAAGAGAATGGTTGGGCCTGTTTTATCATCAGCCTACCACCTACAAGCTACATTTTCCGGAATGCAGCTGGGGCGGCAAAGAGTTCCAGACTGTCAGGAGGAGATAGTTGGGGGGGGGGGTAGCACCTGCCAGGGCAGGTCACACATGGGAAGGACATCTGCGGAGGCCTGTGTGCAGCGGGGGGACACTGGTGTAACTCAGAGACCCCAGGAGACGTCACGGAGAGACCCAAGGGTCTGCCACACACTGGGTCCGTGCCCTGCCCATCAGGGGCCCCTGCATCAGAGTGTGGGTCCTGGTGCTGGGACAGAGTGCTAAGTAGCGATGCCCTGCGCCTCTGACTTAGTCAGTGAATGATGCAGACGGTCCCAAAAGCCTCTGCCTGTGCAGCGATCCAGGGCCTGGCCTCCCCCTGCCTGCCCACCACTACCCTGGGGCTGTGGCCCCCACTGGGCCCTTGGTGAGCCTGGGCCACGTCCTCACCCAGGCAGAGGTGTAGAGTATCCTCTGGGCGGAGGGGGCACTGGAGGCCTCGGCCTAGCCCTGGCACTGGCAGGGTGGGCCCTCTGCCAGCAGCTAAAGGAGGATCGTGGCCCCTGCCTGCCCCACCCCACCCTGCCCATACCGGCTGGCTGGAGCCCTTCTCTGGGCGCCCTGCACACCTGCCCATAACACTTGTCTCCCGGCTCCCTAGTCGGAGGCCTGCAGGACCTCTGGGCCAGAGCGGGACAAGGCCGCCAAGCACTGCTGTATCCAGCTCCCGGACGGGACGTCCTGCGTGGTGGCTGTCAAGGCAGGGCTGTCCATCAAAGAGGTCCTGGCTGGGCTCTGCGAGCGACACGGCATCAATGGGGCTGCTGTGGACCTCTTCCTGGTGGGCGGGGACAAGGTAGGGGGCTGTGTGGACCCTCAGGGCCCTTCCCCTGGGGGATGCTGCCCAGGGGCGGGGGAGAACAGTGGGTCTGTTTGTCTGGTCCACTAAATCTGCCTGGTCCCCTGAGGCTGTGGCTGGGTGAGGCCCTTTGGCTGATGGCTCTGCCGCCGGAGCCTAGCCACCCTGCCCGGAGCCCTCGGCATGTTAGCCTTCGCTTGTCTACACGTAGCCTCCACGGGGTGGCTGGTTTAGAAGCCGAGGTTTTCCAGCACCACTGTACCTCCCCGTGCGGTCTGGGAGCAGGTCAAGGGCGCTGCTTGCCCCCATTCTGACCTGGTTTCTATTCTCTCCATACATCGCAAAGCCTCTGGTGCTGCATCAAGACAGTAGCATCTTGGAGTCCCGGGACCTGCGGCTAGAGAAGCGCACTTTGTTTCGGTACGAAAATGCCCCAGCTGTGTCCTGAGGTCTCCACAGCCACGCAGCTGTGTTTGGGGACGTCCCCGCGAGCCCTGCACGCTGGGCTGGGAAAGGAAGGCTGGTGCCCCCTTCATGAGCAGGGTGGTGGGTTGATAGCGGCTGCATGCAGCCCTCAGGGACCCACAGGGCCAAGGGCACTCTCCATCCTGTGTCACAGCTGCTGTGGGGCCACACTCAGGGGTACGTGGGCGGGACAGCAGAGTGCTGGCCATCCACCGGTGGTGGGGGGGGGGCGTCTTTGCCAGCTATGACACCCAACTAGAAACCTTCCAGAAGCCCCACCCCGTCCCTGTGGCTTCCTTCTCCTGACAAAGGTGCTCCACAGCCGCAACCTGGTGCCGACCCGGGGACCCCATGGAGCTGCCATGCTGTGGTGCCCTCTGGGAGGAACAACTCAGTGTGCGTGTGCAACAGCTCTGTTCGTGTGTCTCCCCCTCCACCCAGGCTTGATCTGGTTCCAATAAACCGGTCCGTGGGGCTCAAGGCCAAGCCCACCAAGCCCGTCACAGAAGTGCTGCGGCCTGTGGTGGCCAAGTATGGCCTGCACCTGAATGAGCTGGTGGCCAGGCTGGTGAGTGAACTGGGGGCTCGAAGCTGTGCTCCCTGTGCGGACAGGCCTGTGGGCCCTCAATGTGCCACAGACAGGGGCAAGCCAGAGCAAGGGCCACGAGGCCCTGGTGGGAAGGTGTCCCAGTAAGTGGAGGTCCTTGTGGCTTGTTTGCCCCTGCTCACTCCCAGCGGGCTCTGGGTGATCATGGAAGTGTGGCTTTGATCCGGGGACTCCAAAAGGAGAAACACACCCCTAGAGATCCCTGCCATTTGCAGGTGTGCTCAGCAGGCCGAGTGCCGGGGACACTGATGGCGTCCTGCGCGCGAGCGGCAGCCAGACTTCTGCTGGCAGCCTCGCGGGGGCGCTCTCCCTGACACGGCCCAAGTCCCGTCTGCACCTCCAGATTGAAAACCTTGTTATTTCCAAGCAGGAACCCTGGGGTATGAATAAGGTGAGTGGGTGGGAGCGGACCATGCTTTGGGACAAAGACACCAGCATGAACCTGGGCAGAGTACCCTGTCCCTGTGAGCAGAGGGTGTTTTCAGGAGACGTCCTAGGACCTGAGACCTGGTCTGTGCCGAAAGCACTGTGTGTTCTCAGCACACTCCACTCCTTTGCTGTGAAACGTGGTGATTAACGACAGTGTTCGTCCTGCATTCCTTCTTCAGAGATAAACTTTATCAGAGCTATGATTTCAAGTACTTCTAGGATTTTATTTTATTTATTTATTTTTTTTTTTTGGGAGAGAGAGAGAGAGTACAGGTGAGTGGGAGGGAGGGTGAGAGAGAGAGAAAGAGAATCTTCAGCAGACTCCCACACAGGGCCTGATCCCACGACCTGAGATCATGACCTGAGCCGAAATTAAGAGTGGGATGCTTGGACTGAGCCACCCAGGTGCCCCAGCAGTATTTTAGGATTTTAATTTTGCACAGACACCCTGAGGGTAGCCAGAAGCCCCTTCCCCAGCTCAGCAGGGAGGCCCACTGGCCAAGGCCAGACTGTGCTGGTCCAGGAGGGGTGTGGCCGAGGCATCCTGCTTTTACTCTGTTGTGATTCTTAGCTAGTGCTCCACCCCTCGGTGCCTCAGTCTTCCTCTCTGTAAAGTGGGGTGAGTCTTGGGAGCACACCCCTGGGCTTGTTCCCAGATGAGCTGCGTTCTGGCTGCTGAGACCATCACCGGAAAGAGCGGGTCCGCTGCCTTGGGGCTCTGGGGGCTGGTTTACAGTGAGCAGACTCATTGCAGCTCGAAGCTTGGATCTGTGGACTGAGAGGTCTGCAGTGTTCACAAGCCTTCCTTCCCCCCGGGTCTCAGATCCCTGTCCCTGTGGGCCAGCTGGTACTCAGAAGCTGGGTGGCCAGCCCTGGGGAGGTCCCACACGTGTTGGCTGGGCACCTGTGGAGTGCCCTCTGAGGCAGCCCTCTGAGGTGACAGGACCTGGGGTCCCCTGGCGTGTGTCTCCATCATACCTGGGATGGTCTTCCTGTGAGCAGCTGTTCCAGAGAGTTCCGACCGGGGCGAGTGACTCAATGCTCCCTCTCTGCCCCTAGAGTGGAGAGAAGGAGCCCCTGGACCTTGGCGCCCCCATATCAAGTCTGGATGGGCAGCGGGTCATCTTGGAGGAGAAGGAGCCCTCCAGAGGAAAAGGTAAGTGAGGCCCCAAGGCTTCCCCTGGTCCTCCTAGCCTGCTGGGGTCCCCTTTGTGCACCTCCTGGAAGGCCCCAGTGCTGCTACCTGGGTGGTCTCATTTAGGGTCTTATGGGGCCTCATGATCCCCTAGCCGGGCATCCGAGGGGCCCAGCCCACCCCAGTCCAGGCCCGTCTGTGGGCCGGAAGCAGGGGGACCAGGAGCACGAGGGCCTTGCTGGGGAATCGGCCGGCCTGCTGACGAGCAGGGTGTGTCCTCTTAGCTATTAGAAGGGGCAACAGTCCTGCTTGACACCCCCGCCCCCTGCCATAGGATTGTGCTGAGGTTCCAGCCCTCCCTGTTTCCAGGGCCTTAGCCAAAGAGTGCTGCCTCTTGGGAGGCCTCATGGTGCTCTGCATGAGGGACACAGGCCCAGCAGAGATGAGGTGGGGGCTGGCGCCATCCACATCCCCGTTGCTGCTCGTGTGCAGGGAATTAGGAGGTTTACGGAGCCCTTTCCCTCCCACTGCCTCTGCCGCGAAAGGCCTGACCTGGGGATCCTGGGGTACCTGGGCCGGTGCCCGACCTTGGGGCCAGCAGTCATTCCCCCATGCTTTGCCCTGATGCTCCTCCTCAGAACGTCCAGCCCCCTTCAAGGCGGAGAGTGGTAGGCAGCATGCCTCCTGGAGAGAGCTTTCTGGAACCGCCTACCGAGAACCCGAGTGAGGAGATAATCCGCAAGGAGCTGCCAGGGGCCACTGGGGCGGCTTCTTCCCTTTCCTGGGCTTCCACCCAGCGAGGGCTGGCTCTGCTCCGCAGTGTAGCTGGGCGGGCTTATCTCTGTCCCCTTGGAGGCTCTCCATGCTCCTGCTCCTCTCCCGCCTCGCTGCAGAGAGGAGACACCTTGCTGGGCCCACCCTCAGTTCTAGAGAATGCTGTGCTCATTCTGGGGCCTGGTACCTGGCCCTTGTCGGGTGAGCTGCGGAGCAAGATGGGGCCCTCCTTCAGGGTCTGGCAAGGTCAGACCTTCTGGCCTGCCTGTGCACAGGGGAGGGTGACGGGGGCGCTGCAGGCAGGAGCCCCCCTTGGGCTTATAAAGCTGGGACAGGCAGGAGCGCTAACATTAGTGCTCCAGGCCGGAGGAGTGGTCTTTGTCCCTCTGGTGCCGGCAGAGGCCAGCCCGCTGTCCTGATGTGGGGCAACAGCCGTATTTGAAAATGTCATCAGTGTGAGACTCTTCTGCTTTCTAAAGAATATTCATACAGTTCCTGAAATGAGCTTTCCTTTCACCACGCCTCCCCACGACTGCAGGGGACCGCCGTGCCTCCTGTGTGTCTTCAGACGAGGCACATCTCTTGCCCCAGATGTGACAGGGGGAGAGGGTGGTCTTGTCCCTTAGTCCTACACCCTGGGGGTTTGGCCTGTGTATGCGTATTTGATACGGGATGTTTCATACTTGGGCCTTCTGTACAGCTTTCTCTCAAAAGCAATAGAAATAGAATTACATTTGAACATTCAGGAGAATTTGCCATTTGCGGAAATCATAAGGCATGTTTCATTGTATTCGGTATCCACAGAAAAACAGAAAAGTGCACCAGCCAAACAGAATACAGCTGTAAATTCCGGTTCCAGAAATCACTCGGCTACGGTAATTCCCCCCTGCCTTCATCTGCACGGGTCCCTTGCTGGTGGGTGGTGCAGCTCTGGGGCAGGCCAGGCCCCTCACGCTCCTCCATCGGCCTCCCGTCATGCCCATCGGCCATGTGCTCGGGGGCTGGCCCTGCACCCCTGTTCCCCGTCTGGTGCCCGGCTTCCCCTAACCGTGGGCTGGCTGTTCCTCTGCACTAGGGGAGGGGGGTGCCTCACACTCACACTCTTGTTCTTGTGACTTTTATAGCTGTGATTGGTTTTCCTGCAAGGCATGTAAAGTATGTGTCCCTGTGGCCTATGTTTTGGGGGGTACTTTTTGTCTCTAACTGATGGATTGTGTGTTGTCATGTGTCCAACGTGTAAGCAGAACTCTGACTTTCCTTCTAATGCAGGGAGAGGAGAGAACACTAGGCAAGTCTAATTCTATTAAAATAAAAGGAGAAAATGGAAAAAATGCTAGGGATCCCCGGCTTTCAAAGAGAGAAGAATCTATTGCAAAGATTGGGAAAAAAAAATATCAGAAAATTAATTTGGACGAAGCAGAGGGTATGTGTGCTTTCTACAACTTCCGTGTTTTCTAGTGAATTGCAATGTCAGTTTCCTAGGGCCCTTGTTAGGGGCTCCTCTGAGCCATTCACATCAGAAGGACGCCATCCCCATCCCAGTGAGCGTGCCCTTGTCCCGGGGCAGTCTGTGGCTGCCGTAGGCTCTTCCCAGTTGTCAGACTGAGAATTGGGCCCTTAAGGGACAGGGAGTGCCCTCGAGGGGGGCAGCAAGTAGTTCCCAAGGGTCTGTGTGCGGCTTTCCGCTCCCCAGCTCCTGCAAGGTCTTGGTAGTGTCAGGGTCACTAGCATGGGGGGAGGGGTTGCCAAGTAGAAGGCGGAGGCCAAGAGGGCCCTGGACTTGCTGGCCAGATGCTCTGCCCTCCCTGGGCCTGCAGGGGAGAGGGAGGGTGGCCTCAGAGACCCAAGGAGGGGTGATCGCTTATGGAAACTTCTTTTTCTTCTGAAAGCTTCTAATGGCAGAATCAAAACTAACAACTGTTACTGGGACATACAGTTACATACAGTTACAGCGAGCAGTCCCTAGGCTGGGGGGCCCATAGTTAGCTCCCCGTGAAGGCCAACCCGAGCCCATTCACAGCCCGCCTTGGCTGTCACCAGCCACCAAGGAGGCAGAAGTAAGACACAAGCCTGCTCCTAGCCGAGAGCTACTAAGATTTGAGATTTTAAAGTCCTTGTCATTCTATAAAATTAAGAATGTCCTTTAAATGCTAGAGAAAGCTCAGCTTAGACTCCTTCTCCTTTGAACAGTGACCCCCAGTTACAGCTGGCGGACGGCCCAGGTAAGGGGACAGGAGCTCGGGGAAGCCATCGAGGAGGCTGGAGGCAGAGGTGGAAGAGAGAGTGGGGGCCCCTCTTCGGGGACCATGGGCTCGCTCATGCCTCAGGTGGCCTTCCTGTCAGCATCACGAGGGAGCCAGGACATGGGTAAAGGGCTTCCCCCGGGTACTCAGAGATCCCGGGCTGGAGTCTGGGCACTGAACACACCTCTTGAGCTGTCCTCACACAGCCAGGTCTGCTTGGGAGTTTCAGTCTGTTCAAGTCTGGACTTGACCCCGCTGAGTTCTCAGGGTGGAGCCTTCCCTGCAGCTCTGGGGGCAGAGAGGGTGCCAGACGGAGGTGCCTGGCTGGCCCGAGCCTACACTTTCCAGGGCCGTGGGACAGCCCACAATGCGAGCTTCCTAGAAGGTGAACTTTTTGTGGTTGTGATACAGGCCTGGGTGTGGAACTCTCTAAAGCTTGATCTGTGTGGGGGTTTTTTCCACTAGAGTTTTTTGAGCTCATTTCCAAAGCTCAGAGCAACAGAGCCGATGACCAGCGTGGGCTGCTGAGGAAGGAGGACCTGGTGCTGCCCGAGTTCCTGCGCTTACCTCCCGGCCCCGTGGAGCGGACCCTGCCCTCGCCCACCACCGCCAAGAGCTTCAGCAAGAGAAGCTTGACCAGCAACGGCAAGGACAAGGCTCCCTGGCCCTCCGCCATGAGCCCCGCCACGAGCCCCGCCACAAGCCCCGCCACAAGCCCCACGACGAGCCCCACAACGAGCCCCAGCTCGGCTGGCAGCCCACCGTTCAGTGCTCCCCAGACCCCCTCACCCCACTCCCAGGAAGCTGAGGCTGGGGGCGTCCAGACCATGGAGGGCGAGCACGTGGCTGACCTGACGCTCACAGGGGAGGGGGACATCAGCAGCCCCAACAGCACTTTACTGCCGCCCACCCCCACCCCGCGGGACTCGGCTGGACCTCCGAGACCAGGTACCTCCGAGTTTGACCCCCCTGCACACCTTTGACTCTCTGCTCCTCCACTGTCCACCCGGTGTTATCCACTCTGTTTCCAGTAAAAACAGAAACAGCTATGGTAAGTCCCCTCTGCCTAGAACCCTCTCTCCGACGAGGTTCCAGCAGGACCTTTGTTGTCCTCCTTGCTGGGGGCTACCTCTGCCTTTTCCAAGAGGAGCGCCTCTGCGTGTGGCCGGCACGGGTCACTGAGGGGCTTGGGGTGAGTGTGCCAGGCCCCGGCGACGCTCTGGGAGGGGACGTGCGTGTGGGCTGCGTCTATACCTGCACAGACAGCGGCACTCGCCTGCCAGCCCCTCCCTTGTTCCCGCATCCAGGACTGCCTCCCAGCAAGGCCCAGGGAGTTTCTGAAAATGTATGTGCTGTTCTTGAAATCTGGATAGCTAGTATTTTTTGTGTTGTAGTCTCAAGACTAAAAAAAAAAAAAACAGCATTTGTCTTGAGCAAACCGGGAAAGCCCCGTGTGATTTGGTGAGGAGAGCGCATGCTCTCTGACCCCGGGTCCTCCGTGGGGAGGGCTGCATACTCCTGCCTGACCCCGGCAGACCACAGGGCGGTCTGGCCCCGTGTGGGCCGGGCCGTGGCTCAGTTCCCAGGGTGTCACAGGAAGTCCCTGGGGGCTCTCTGGCCCAGAATAGGCTTAGACGTTTCTCCAGACGGATGCGCAGATTCGTGGGTGTGGAACCGAGCGGTCCGGCCGCCTGAGAGCCGCAGATGCCCAGGCTCGAAGCGGGGCTCCCGGCTTTCCAGGAGCAGTTCTGTCCTGCTCCGATCCCCAACGTGTGTGCTGTGTTCCCACCCCCACCCCCTGTGCCCCCATCCCTGGGCTGTGGACACTTTGCCGGAGCCGCTGGTGGCTGTCCTTTCTCCTTTCTGTGCTTGGTGATGCGCGGACCCTGGCACCGCGCTTGTGGTCTGTCGTCGGGGGACACCAGTGCCTCCCTTGGCTCGGCCCGGCCCAGGATGCCGATGGCAGTCGAGTGTGCCCCAGGACCAGGGGCCAGGGAAGCACTGTCGCAGTGTGTTCTGTACATAATTCCACGTCTGGGCACTCTGGGGACATAAGCCACGTGGGCAGGGCCTCTGGGCGCCTTCCCGCCGAGACCGCGCACGGACACCGAACCGGGAGGAGCCGTGGTCCCGCCACGCGCCGCACTCTTGCACGCCTGCCTGCGGCCAACTTTCCTTTCTGCTCTCATTTGTAGACACCTGTGTGCAGGTTTCCCCGTGTTCCGGGTCTGTGTTGTTCCGAGAGTAATAAACTCTGGATCTTGTCATCGGACTGGTTGAAAGCGCTCTTCTTTCTCTTTCAAAAATTCCTTCCTGCTTTCCGTGGGTTTGCCTTAGTGTAGTGGCTTTTAAAGATCCTGAGCCCTGCACTCGTAGGCATCCCTGAGTGTCTCACACACACCCACAGACATGGCCGTGCAACGGGGACCAGTGGGGGGGGGGCATTTGCACGACCCTGGGAGCAGCAATGGGGAGATGCAGCACCACGCTTGGGCCACGTGGGGGCCTAACAGGTAGGGAGGGCCTCCTCTCCCCGAGCACGCTGATAGCCTCCGTCTGTGGTCAGGTGTCCCCTGTCTCTCTCTGCCACCCGGTCCAGGGGAGGAGAGCCTGGGCGTTGGGTGGTGGTCAGTGAGGCTGCATGGCTGAGCTTAGTTGCTCCTGACCTGGATCCCTGCGGGGCTGGTCGGCCCCAGGTACCAGGGTGTCTGGCCCCCGCTGTTCACCCCCGGGGGCTATCTGCACACAGAGTGACCACCAGCATGGGACGTGCAGCCACCCTGCGCTTGTCCCTCAGGATGACTCAACGGCCATGCACTGGCATCTCTGACCCATTGGGGTGGAGGGCAGTGGCTCCTGCGTTCCCCATACTGTGGTCGGCTCCTCCTGGCTGGACTGGTCCCATGGCCGGCACGCACACCCCAGCCCCCTGGCTCACAGCAGTCCCAAGACAGAGGGGTTCTGGCCATGGGCCGGGGAGCAGGTGGGCCCAGAGGAGTTGGGCAGGGTCTGGCACCCGCCTGTGTCTTCTGGAGCTGACAAGCCCATCTGTTGGGAAGGGCCTTGGCCTTGAGCTCCCTCCTGCGCAACCGGCTTGGGCCCAGCTTGGCGAGGGCCGGCAGCCTGGGGGCCTCGGACTTAGGCTCCTCATAGGCTCTCTATGGAAGAACCACTGGCCCCCAAGCCTTGTGTCTGGCGCCTCCATGTTGCAACAAAAGGGAGGCAACCCCGAGATTCCTACGTTGAGGGGGGGAAGAGCATCGGTCACAGCCATGGGAGGCACTGAGCACTGGAATTGTATTTCTCATAGTTTAGAAGGCAGGTCTCAGCACAGTAATTCTCACTGGTTCTCAAAGATGCTGGGAAATATTTCTTAGCAACACAGTGGTCACCGTGGATCAGTTCAGGGTGAAGAATGCAGTGTGCTGATGGCCTGGGGCCCCCGGACTCCACGGCTCATGGCCGCGTACGGGCCAGACAGCTGGTTGGGCAGCTGCCAGCAACGAGCCCTCAGGTGACAGGGTGTCCTCCTGAGGATCATGGCACCCGCCCTGGTCCAAGTCCCTGGTGCCCACGTCCTAAGAGGCTGTCAGCGCCCTGTGTGGCCAGAGGACAGAGGAATTGGGCAAGATGAGTGGGCCGAGAAGCTTGTCCAGTGCAGAGGGCCCCATACGTAGCTAGGCACCCCCAGGAAATGAACCCTGTGGTTGCTTTGATCTTGATTCCCAGCTGCTTTCTTCATTGTTATCTATGGGGCTTCCAGAGACACCCCGGGAATTTGGGGGCACCCTCTGGCATTTCCAGTCCTGGGAAGGAGCCCCTGGGGAGGTGCATGTCCTCGGGTCCCAGCAGGGCCAAAGACTGATGCCAAGGGTGTGGCGCACGCTCAGGGTGGTGCTGGTCTCTCCCCGCTGGGTGAGAAGACACCCGTGTCCACGCACTCAGAGAGAGGTTGGGAATGACGTCCTGGCGGCACGTGCTCCCGAGGGAGCAGGCATCTCTGTTGAGCTGTTTGGCCAGGGTGTCTGGGCAACCGAGGAGCCGCCTTCAGCGTGGACCAGTGGCCCTAGCAGCCCCTGCCTTAGCCCACCCCAACAGTCAGATGGCGTCCGACCCAAGACTGAGGTTCACTCCTGAGTAAAGGGCCAGTGGCCAGGAAGCCCAGGGAAGAGGGCCTGACCATGTGGGATTTGGGAGCGGTCTTTGCAAGGGGACATCTGGAACCCTTCCCCCAAAGGGCTGGGTTTGGAGAAGTCTCACTTCAACTGGCCCTCTGAGCAATGGGGGGCCCCATGCCCCACCCCTCCCCAGGCAGGCGTGGGAAGAGCCCAGCTTCCTTCACTGCTGTCTGGCCATACTAGGTGTTAGGGGAGTGGGTCAGGGTCCTAGCTGAGCCCCTCTTAGCCTTTTTAGGAGACAAGGCCCCTGGGAACCCCAGCAGCCAGCTGCCCTTAATTACTGGGGAGCTCCTTGGTGACCACGTGGGCACAGCTGCACCCCTCCCAGGAAGGGGTCCCTGCACAGCCCTTCTGGCCCGGGATCTGTGGGTGCCCAGATGCAGGGGTTGCTGCTCCTTGGCTGGGGCAGAAGCTATCTCCACTTGGAGACCTTGTCTAGTGGTCAGTGTCTAGGGTCCCCAAAGGCACACCCAGTTCGCAGACTGGTGGCTTTCCAGAACCTACTGCTTACTTCCTCACAGGTACCTGTAGCCCTCGGTCCCCTCACATATGGCCCACCCAGCGGGGGTTGTGGGGGCCTAATGATGTAGTTTCCATGGGAATGGAACTGGAGAGTTAACCAGAGGCCACAGCCTTGATCTTGGCAGTGAAGGTAGCCAGACCACATGTCCTTGGTGTGGCTGCAGTCCCGGGAGCCTCTCTACACCTGGCTGCTCAGTGGTCAGCCCCCCTTCCCCCTGCCAGCCACAGCCTTGGTGTCACCCCTGCTCAGCCCGGATGACGTGGCCGCCCGGTCTTACTGCAGCCGTGTCCACGACAGTAGCCCCAGGGAGATCTCCGGGGATCGCCATGCAGGTGTCGCCAGCTCTGGGCCCCACCTCCTGTTTCCATGTCCTTCCCCACATCTGCAGCAGTCCTTTCAGATGTCCTCTCTCCAGAGGTCCGGCCCTTCCATCTGGGGGACCAAGGGATCTCCACACTGAGCACCCCTGCCATCTGGGGGCAGATAGTCCTGCCCTCCCCAGTACAAACCATGGCGCACACAGGGGTGGCTGGCTTCCTCGGGGACACGTCAGCGTGCTAGGGGCCTGCTGCCAACCTCAGGACTGAAAGTTGTTGGAGGGCATCCTTGGTTGGGGTCTTGCCAGAACCCCCTTTTCCAGCAGAGCACGTTCTAGCGTTCTGGCCCTGCTGTGGCTGGAATGGACCCTAGCAGATCTTCTCCGGCTAGATGCCTGGCTGGAAGCCTCCACAGGCTCCCAGGCTGCTAATGGTGCGGGCCCAGCCCCCTCCGCAGCACCCCCAGCACTGGCTAGGGCAACTCCACTCTCCCGGCAGCGAGAGTCAATGGCCCTGGGTCTCTTGCTGCACAGCCATGCTCCGTTCCCCGCCGTCCCTGTCTTGGTCTGCTCTCTCTGACTCCTGGGTCTGAGTGGAAACCCCAGGCTCCCGTGGTCCACAGTGTGACCTACACCCCTTCCTCCCACTATCCCCTGCTGGGGCTCCTGCCTGCTGCCCCTCCCCTGGGCTGCCCTCTCCATGCCTGCACCCCCTGTGGCCCTGACACTGCCCGGCCCCGCCCTCCCTGCAGACGCACCCCCCTTCCCTGCGCGCTGCCATTTCCTGAGGTCCTGGGCTCTGAGTAGGTGCTCAGTACAGATTTACTGAATGAAGGATTTGCTGAATGAGGAGCTTTAATCCAGTAATCCCTCCCCTGCCATGTCCAGACATAGTTCAGTGGGCCTGGAGTGCCACGTGGAGGGGTCCCTTGTGCATTTCATGGGCTGGAACCTGGGCTTTTGTTGGGGCTGTTTTGTTGGCCTGGAAGGGCCAGTCCCCCCACTGTTTTCCAATTCAGCGGTGCCCACCTCTCCGTGTGCTGTGGAAGCAGCTCAGGGGCAGCTGGGAGGCTGCACAGAGAGGATATCAGGATGACTGGGGGAGCACACGGGACCTGGCCTCATAGATGATGCCCTGCACAGGGGGCTGAAGTCACAGCAAAGCCCCTACAGGCCGGGGCGCATTCCTCTGGGTCAGGAAGGGCTGTGGGACAGGCAGCAGGAGTTGGCTCCTGAAGGAGAGCTTGGCCCCTGGACCAGGCCCTGCCAGTGTAGCCCTGTACCATGCTGTCCCCGAAAGCAGGGTCCTGCTCTGTGTCACCTTCTCCTGACATGGTGGTGGCCAGAGTGGAGCTGGCAGTCAGCACAGAGAATGCTTATGGACAAAGGAAGGGGTGGCCTGGGGACGGACGGACCACAGACAGCTGGCGAGGGGCTCCGGAGTGCAGTCCTGCCCTGGCATGGTCAGGGCACAGGGTCTGCGGTGGCCCCGGAAAAGGAAGGGTCAGCGGAGCCGCCCGAGTTGGAAGGAGACAAAGGTCTTCTATCTGGGTGGGTGAGTGACCCGTGACAGAGGCTGGCTGTCCCTGGAGAGCAACCAGCTGGGGAGCACTGATGAGAGCTCTGGGAGGCTGGGCGGGAACAGTGCTGGGGCAGGCCCTGGCCTGGGGTTTGTGACACATGCCTGTTGCATGGGGCTGGGCCCCGCCACTGAGTCACAGGCCTGGGGCTGCCACTTACTCGGGAGAGCGAGTCTGAGCAGAGCAGGCAGGAAGGGCCCAGACTGCATCCACCCTCCCTGTGACGCTCACATCCTTGGCCCCTGGACTGACCTACTGCCCTGTCCCCAGAAGCTGTCATTCCTCCCCATCCCGCACCCACTGAGCTGCCCGGGGGTCGGGGGGATGCCGTGGCCAAGGCCAGACCGCTCCCTGCAGCTCTGTCTTCTCGGAGCTCCGTCGGGCTGGACAGGAGAAGGCTGGGCTCCTGAGCCCAGGCGGGGTCACATGCTATTTAAGGGGGCTGAACCCCACCTCTCTGCTTGCCCTAAGTCCCAGGCAAAGGCCAGCCCCACCACATCGTGTCTGAGCCCCACAGCCTGGCATTTGGGGCTACGGGGACCCCGTGACGACAGGGGGTGGGGTGGAGCCCAGTCAGACCCAGCAGAGCAGCTGTTGAACACCTAGAGGCCCATGCTTTTTGGCTTCTCAGACCCCCAGAGGGCAGCCTCTTCAGAACTGTGATGACCCTGCCGGCCAGGTGCCTGATGCTGACATGCAGGGAGGCCCAGGTGAATGGCCCTCCTGCCGCCCCCTTGACTTGCTACTGAGAGGTTGGACTGGACGCCATCGGAGAGTGCACCCGCCTCTGCCTGCAGGCTCGGACTTGTCCCAGGGAGGCCACACGGAGGTGCCTCCAGAGGCGTGGGGAGTGGTGGGGTCAGGGGACTTTCGGGGCCACAGAGCAGCTGGGAAGCCCAGACTCCTGCCCTCTGTGGTCCTCCGCTTGTGCTTCTATGCCTGGGAACCAGGAAGGGAGCCATCTTCCCCTCTACCAGCAAGGCTGGGGAAACTGAGGCCCAGGGACAGGTGGTCAGTGGAGCAGGACCCGGGGTCCCTGGGGGCTGTGCTCCTCCAGCCTGTCCGCTGTGGGCTCAGAGCTCCCCCTGTCCCCTAGGGGCCCTTGAGTGTCCTTGGCCAGGATCACCAAAGTCATGGCTACAGACAGGACAGAGCTCCCGGCCAGCCTTGGTCTGACTGGGGCGCTGGAGTCCTGCCTGTGGAACCCACCCTGGGGTGAGTCGGGGAGCTCAGGAGAGGGGCTGAGGCTGAGGGTGAGGCTGAGCCCACCCTGAGCTGGTTCCTGGGGACTCCATCCGGAAGACATATTTCTGCCCTCCAGAGACCCTGCTGGGAGACAGAACAGGGCAGTGACCCGCCCCAGGGCCTAGAAGCTTCCGAGGCAGTTTCAGGCAGCCTGGGGCTCTAGGTCAAGGGGTCAGAGGAGTAAAGGGAGGGGAGCTTGGAGCTGGATGGCCTGTGAGGTGGCAGGCGGCAGGGTGCTTGACCTACGGTGCGTGTGACGGGGAGGGATGGCGTCGAGGGGCACGACAGGGAGGAGAGGCAGGGAAAGACTCAGAGTTTGTGTGGGTGAAGATGTGGCCCCAAGGCAGCCATCAGGAGGACAAGCAGGTGGCCAGGATGGGAGGGCTCAGGTGGCGGTGGGGCCATGAGGTGTGGGGGCTCACTGAGCAGGAGCTGCCGGTGGGCGCCCTGAAAACAGCTGGGTTGGGGGGCAGCCAAGGTCACAGATGACCCGTGTCTGTGTGATGGGGTGGGGCGCAGTCTCCTGCTGGGGAGCTCGCCCAGGGCAGGGCGGACGGGTGACAGTCTCTCTCTTCTCCTTGTGACAGGAGGCGGGGCCAGAGGCAGCCAGGGCCTCCCGGTCAACACCATCATCGACGTGGACCGAGTTGCGGGCCTGGCCCCTGGGCTGGGCGGCAGTGTCCCCGGGGTACGGGTGGGCCCCCAGAGGTCATGGACCAGTGGGCCCCTGACATCAGACCTCCCTAGCCTGAGTCCCTTCCCAGGTGCACCTGCCAAGCCCAAGGCAAGCCCACATCACGCGACCTTCGTCTGAGGCCGCCTGAAGCCGTGCCTCAGCAGCCGTCCCCCCGCCCCCACATTGGCACCACCCCAGCTGGACATGCGTGGACTCCCGTGATCTGGGGAGACCACCCCAGGCCCTCCTGAGGGCCTTGAAAGGGCCTCCTTGGCCACCCTGCCTTTGGGAGCCAAACCAGGAGGTGCAGGGTGGCCTGTCCTCGGACACTCGCTGCCTCAGACCCTGTCCTCCCTTGCTCCTTGGCCTCCAGCCTTTCCTCAATAAATCAACTTTGGGGACCCCCTGAGTGTGAGCCTCGTGCTGGGTGCTGGGGTCGCAGGCCTGTCCACAGGGAGCATCTGAGGAGAGGGAGAGAGGCGGTGACAACTCCCGGTGTTGAGGTCAAGGCTGGGCGAAGAGAGTGGAGCCAGCCTGACGGTGCTGGAGGCCGCGGCGCCCCGGAGGGTGAGAGGAGGCGGTCGCGTGGGCTCACATGGGTCACAAGTCAGTGTAGGACCCTGGGGGGTGGGGGCCGGGGGGATGCCGGAGGGGGCAGGGCTCTGCCTGGAGACCCAGAAGTCACGCCATGCCCTATGCTTTCCTGCCTGAGCTCTGGGGGCCCCAAGCCTGCTCTTGGCCCAATCTAGAGGGTCTGTCCGTCCGTCTGTCCGTCCATCCATGGAGGGGGCCCTCACTGAGGTCCTGGGTGATGTCAGGCCCCAGAGAGCAGCCAGAGCCTGGTCAGGAGGGCCTGTGGCCGGCCAGGTGGGGGCAGGACC
Organism: Martes martes; assembly: GCF_963455335.1. Classification (NCBI taxonomy): domain Eukaryota; kingdom Metazoa; phylum Chordata; class Mammalia; order Carnivora; family Mustelidae; genus Martes; species Martes martes. The sequence goes on from NC_137889.1 coordinate 141,204,295, forward strand.
ACCGGGGACTGTGGGCTGAGACAGCTCCAGTCACCCACCCAGGTCGCCCTAGTGGAACCCCCACATGGAGCAGGTGAGCGCTGAGGGACCCGCACCCTTCCCTCCGCGGAGTTGTCAGAAGGGCCCAACCTGCGAATGTTCGTTCAGCCAGGCCAGGGAGGTTCTGAATCTTCTAGGGAGCAGGGCTGTGGGAGGGGCCGTGGGAGGTGTCAGAAGGAAGGGGGACCATCCCCCACTATGCCAAGCTCCCGCTGTGTCCCCACAGGCACCACACTCCCCACCCCGACACTCCTGCCCCCGCCCCATCCCGGCACCCACCGTACTCCCCCCGTCTGACACTGCTGCCCCCGACCCTCCCCACACCCACTGTGCTCCCCCGCCTGACATTCCTGCCCCCATCCCTGAACCCACCACCCACCCAGCTGGATGCTCCTCTCCACCTTACCTCCTCTTGCATGGATGGCAAAACGGGGGCCCAGAGAGCATGGTTTGGGGGTGCACATTGATGCCAGGCTGATCCCTCGAGGAAAGGGCAGCCAGCCCTCACCCTGGCCCCTGTGAGCCGCTGAGCTGACTCATGGGGAACCTATGCTCAGAAATGGCAGAGGAGGTTCCCCTAGCAGCTGTGCCCCTGGCCCCGGGTCACACATCGTAGGGCCCATGGGGTGGGGCGATGCCGGCATCCCAGGTCCCAGATGGAGAGAGCAAGGTGCATGCAGACCTGGGAAGGACCCCAAGCCAGGTCTCTGTGGCCCTTGGTGACCCTGGGTGCCTGGAAAGAGCTCTTCTGGGGCCCAGCCAGGGCTCAGGACAAGGTGTGGGAGCCCTGGCCAGAGATGGGGACAGCACCAATTATCCAAGCTGTGAGGAAGCCGGGGCTGGAAAGTCCCATGGGTGGAAAGACTTCCTGGAGGTGTCCAAGGGTCCTCCCAAGGCGGAGGGCACATTTCTGGGTAACCTGTGATTAGGGCTCCGGTGCTGTCCGCCTCCCCAGCTCCACCCCTAGGAGGTCCCCCACCCCAGGCTTATCCTGAAATGTTGGGAGTGGCAGGGGTTCCCATCCTGGGTCAGTGTTCGTGACCCTCAGCCCAGCACACAACCCCCAACCCCCTGTGCCTGGCCTCCTGCTGGCTGTGGGGCTAGCACCCACCTTCCAGGCCTAGGGGGCGTGGCACCGACAGCCACTCTGGTTATCACTAGTTCACAAAGGGACAGCGGCCAGTCCCGTGGAGAGGTGGGGGCTGGGAGTCCAAGCCCCCACGGGCTGTGTGTCCTGCCAGACTTCCTGGAGGAGGCATTGCAGCTGAGACCTGAGGACACTGTCAGGTCCAGCGCCAATGTGGCTCATGCCAGAGCGGACAGCTGGCCCGGGCGGGGTGAGCCGGGCAGCAGATGGGGGGACATGTGGGCCCAGTGGTGGAGGCAGCCAGGGTTAATCATTTCCAAGTGGCCTTGACCCCAACCAAACCTGCTTGCCGCTTCCGCTTCCCGCCGCTCCTCGTGCCAGCCCAGGAGGAGCCATGGGGCGCTGGGCCTGGGGTCGCAGCCTTTGCCCCCTGTCAGGAATGGCCCTGTTCCTGCTGCTGCTGCTGCTGCTGCTGGGGCTTCGTGGGGCTCAGCCTCAGGCTAGCAGGGTGAGCACTGACCCCGTGGTGTGGGGACCGTGGGCTCCCCATGCCCACTCTGGGTCCTGGGGCCGGGGCTGGGGAGGGCTGTGGAGTGGGTAAGGGGCCCAATGTGCTGCAAGCTGGCTTTCTGGCCTCCAGCAGGCAAGGTGGGTGTGCTGGGCTGGCCTGGGGGACAAGGCCTCCTGTCTAACCTGCTGGTCTGATCTGACCTGGTCTGATCTGATCAGGTCTGATCTGACCTGCTGGGCCCCCACCGGGGGGCATGAGGGCCACTCCCTTCTCTTTGGGCTGCTTTTGGGTCCCATTGTTTGGGGGGTGGATAAAGGGGACCTCTGGGGACCTCGCAGCTGCTTTTGTCCATCCCCCAGAACAGATCCCCAGGATCTGTGGCTGGAAGGCCGGGGTGTCCCAGCCTGGGCAGACACCCAGCCTGCCCTAACCCTGCGGGCTCGGCAGGAGGGGAGGAGGACAGCCAGTGGCCAGGTTCCCCTTGGTTTCTTCTCTAAGGCCTGAGGGCCCAGTATGGAAACTAAGGCTGGGGACGGCGATGAGCCCAGCCAGCGGGGGCTGAGTGTGAGGGGGGCCACCCCACACTGACACCATCACAGCCCTCTTGGCTCCTCCTAGAACCTTACAGAATCCCCAGAACCTAACGCCACAGTGAGCTCTGGGACCCCCACGATCCCTGTAACCTCGGTGACCCCTGTGAGCCCAGCCACAAGTGCTCCAGAGCCACAGGGACCCATTGGTACGGGGCTCACCCCCCCACCCAGAGCAGCTCCCTCCAGCAGCAGCCCTGGGGGCCCAGGTGGGTCAGGAGAGCTTCCCGGAGGTGGTGGGCTACACCTGGGCGGGTGGGTTGGGAGGCTGGCAGGCGGCTGCTGGGGAGCGGGGTGTGCGACATGGGGCAGAAGGTGCCCAACGGGAGCCCCCTGACCCCCCTCCGCTCGCCCTGCAGTGCTCACAGAGGACGGGCGGCCCTGCAGGTTCCCCTTCCGCTACGGTGGCCGCATGCTCCACTCCTGTACATCGGAGGGCAGCGCGCACAGGCGGTGGTGGGTCCCGGGGTAGCGAGGTCCGCCAGCATCGATCACCAGCCTCCCCTCTTCCCGATCCCCACGGCCCCTATCCACTCTGGAGACCCCCCCTGCCCTCTGCCCTCCCTCCTCAAGCCCAAGCCCCAGACCCAGCAGGGAAGGAAGGCGTGGGTGTGACTGGGGCGAGCTACCAGCAGCCGGCAGGGTGTCCTGCCAGATGCAGGCTGTGGGGATGCCTCGGAGCCGGGACCCACCTGTGTCCTCACCCCCAGGTGTGCCACCACTCACAACTATGACCGAGACAGGGCCTGGGGCTACTGCACCCAGACCTCAGTGCCCAGGGAGGACCCAGGTGGGTGCTGGCAGGAGGTAGGGGGGTGGGGTGGGGAAGGGCCTGTGTTGGGGGAGGGGGGCTGTCCAGGCTGGGGTTGGGGGTAGTCTAAGGGAGTACTAGGGTCAACCCGGTGATGAGGGTGGGAGGGTACAGAGCTGACCTGGGACAGGGAGTCCTGCTTGGAGTGCAGAAGAGAACTTTGGGGTTGACCCCACTGCACCCCAGGGGGGCTGCAGGAGTGCAGAGGGTGGAGCCCCTCCCAGGCCTTGGTCATTGCTGGGAGTAAGGCGCCCCCTGGTGGTCAGGCTGGGCGCTGTGGCTGCACAGGTGGAACCCCGGACAGAGATGAGGGCCCCTAGGGTCTGCAGGGTGCAGGGCGGGGGGTGGGGGGGTGGTGTTGACAGCCCCACCTGCAAGGGTCTCAGGGCACACAGGAGGGGACTGTGCTGCCTGATGGGGGGCTGGGCTTCCAGGGTCCTGGTACAGAGCCAGAGGCCTGCTTGCCCAGGGTCTGAGCACGGCGTGGGGTTGGGGGGGTGGGGCTGCTGGGACAACGGGGAAGGCCTGCACCCCTTCTCAGGATTCCTGCTCCCAAATAACCCAAGGAACCCAGAGGGGCAGCATGAAGGCAGCAGGCCCAGTGAAGGCACTGAAGGCCTTGGAGAACAGACAGGGTCTGGGGGAGATACCCCAATGGGCCGGGTTCTCCCACACTTGCTCCCTACTCCTCCTGCCTGTCCCCAGATGCCCCGGATCCCTGCGCCTCCAGCCCATGCCTCAATGGGGGCTCATGCTCCAGCACCCAGGACCCCAAGTCCTACCACTGCACCTGCCCCATGGCTTTCACAGGCAAGAACTGTGGCACAGGTGTGCACACCAGGTCCTGGGAAGATGGGTGGGGGAGGGGCGTGCTCGAGGGCAGCGGCCTGAGGGCGCTCCGCAACACCCCCCAGAAAAATGCTTTGACGAGACGCGCTATGAGCACCTGGAGGTGGGCGACCGCTGGGCCCGAGTGAGCCAGGGCCAGGTGGAGCAGTGTGAGTGCGCTGGGAGCCAGATCCGTTGTGAGGGCACCCGCCACACAGGTATGCCGTGGTCGAGGTGGGGGGCTGGCCCAGGGTCCCCCAGCCACAGGCCCCAGCGGGACAGCCCCGACCCTGCCCTCCCGCGGTGGGCACTCTCAAGGCCTGAGGCCAAGCTCCTGAGCCCTCCCCGCAGCTTGCCTGAGCAGCCCGTGCCTGAACGGTGGCACTTGCCACCTGATCGTGGCCACCGGGACCACTGTGTGCTCCTGCCCCCCGGGCCATGCCGGGCGGCTCTGCAACATCGGTGAGTGGGTCAGCCTCCTGGCCCCGTGCCCTGCGGCTCCTGGAGCCCAGGCTCACCGCCCACCGTGCTGCCCACAGTGCCCAGCCAGCGCTGCTTTGTGGGGAATGGCACCGAGTACCGAGGTGTGGCCAGCACCGCAGCCTCGGGCCTTAGCTGCCTGGCCTGGAACTCAGATCTGCTCTACCAGGAGCTGCACGTGGACTCCGTGGGCGCCGCGGCCCTGCTTGGCCTGGGCCCCCATGCCTACTGCCGGTCAGCAATGGGGCCCCAGACCATCTGCACAATCAGCCCAATGCTGCTGCTAGGGGAATGGGGGGGCCGTCAGGAGTCCCCTCATGGGGTTCTCCCAGGTGCCCCTGCCCCGAGCCCACCTGCCTCTCATGCACCCCAGGAACCCGGACAAGGACGAGAGGCCCTGGTGCTATGTGGTGAACGGCAGCGCCCTCTCCTGGGAGTACTGCCGCCTGGTGGCCTGTGGTGCGTGAATGGGCTGCAGGCGGCGCGAGGACCCCGCTCCCACAGGAGTCACGGCCATTTTCCCCATGTCTCAGCCCTCTTTGGAGCACCACTGCCCCCTCTGGGGATGGGGAAACTGAGGTTCCCTGGAGAAGGGCTCAGCTGAGGCCATGCGACAGGCAGGCACAGGGGGTCTGAGCAGGCCAGCCAGTCTCCAGGTCCTCTGGGCGGCTCCCACCCAGCCTGAGCCGAGCTGAGAGCTCCCAGATACAGGAAAGGGCCGGTCAGGGGTGAATAATAGGGTGGGAGGGCCAGCAGCCTCCCCTGGAGCCAGACCCTGGGAGTGGGCAGCTCCGGGAGGCCAGCCTGCCCTCTGGCCCCCAGGCTGCTGGGAGGGACAGGAAGCCCTGTCAGGAGTGCCACACCACTTTGCTTCCCACAAAGCCTGGTGACTGATTGGGTCTTGTTCTCCCCATTGTACAGAAGAGGAAACTGAGGCTCAGAGAGTAGATTGTGTGCCTGTGAAGGCAGAGCTGTCTGGGGTGGGGCGGGGGGTGGGTGAGGACGGCAGCCAGGACCCACTCTGGGCAGGGATGTGCAGAAGGAGCCCCAGCTGTGTGACCCGGTGACCTGTGCTCCCAGAATCCCTTACCAGAACTCCTCTCCGGCCCCCTGAGGTCCTGCTGAGACAGGCTGAGCCTGCCCCAGTGGGACGCCAGGCCTGTGGCAAGAGGCACAAGAAGAGGAGCTTCCTCCGGCCACGCATCATTGGGGGCTCGTCGTCCCTGCCGGGCTCCCACCCCTGGCTGGCCGCCATCTACATCGGGAACAGCTTCTGTGCAGGGAGTCTCGTCCACACATGCTGGGTGGTGTCCGCAGCCCACTGCTTCTCCAGCAGGTGAGCAGCTCTGTCCATGCCCCCCACTGTGTGTTTCAGCCCATCCACTTGCCCTCCCCCAACTTGGCCACACACCTACCATCCATTCCACACCTTTGCGCCCACCATCTGCCACCCTCCCATCCACCCATCTGCCTGTCCTCACACACATGTCCCCACAACCCATATAACCCCCATCTTTGGTCCCTCATTTTCTCGTCGCCCAAGGACCCTGGGTGGGGGTGGGGAAGACCTCCGTGTTCAGCCTCGCCCCTGCTCGGGGTCACTACCCAGTAGGGCCGGGCAGTCCTGCGCTGGGTGGGGTGAGGGGGGCGGGGGAGTTGGGGGTGCTGGGTGTATGATGGGCAGGCCCTCCTCAGAGAAGATCCTGCCCCCCCACCCCAGACTTTGCAGGTGGGGGCACCTTTCCCCGCCCCCTCAGCAGGGACTCCGAGGCCCCGCCCACTCTGTGAGCTGGGAAGGCGGACTTGGGCTGGCAGCTAAGGGAGTGGGGGTCAGGGATGCAAGGCCCACCACCACACACCTAGAGGAGCCTGCCAGCTCAGAGCGGGAAAGGCCAGCCCCTCTTGGGCTTCACCCAGTGTGATGGGAACAAGGTTCCTCCTCTGGGGGTCCAGACTAGGAGGCTCCCCGGGGGGTCCAGTTGGAGAGGATGGCATCCCAGGGATCAGGGCCTGGGGGTTTGGCAGTGTGAGTCTGGCCTTGAGCCTCCATTGGTCACCCAGGGACTAAAGCATGGATGGGAGGGGCAGTGGGTGCAAGGCCTGCCCTATGTGGAGCCTTGACAGGCAGCAGGCTCCCCGCTGGGCCTGGGAAATGGTCTCTGAGGCCTCCCCAGTATGAATGAGATTGGGTGGGGGTTTAAGAGGCTGGGGGAGGGGAGCCGGCACCCACTCCTCACATCCAGGACAGGGTTGGGGTTGAGGCAGGAGCGCTGGAGGTGAACAGGTGGACTCTGGGTGGCTCCCCAGGAGGGGCATGCTCCTTTGGCAAAGATGCAAAAGGGGCAAAGGACAGAACTAGGGGCCCAGAGCTGGTGGACAGCCCACCCTGCCCGGCTGCACACTCAGCCCTTCAGCCAACCCAGTCCTATCCCTGGAGGCCTGTGTTCACCGGCCAACCACCCCAAGAGCACGCCCTCCCCCACCATCCCCAAGTGAGACCTATGGATCACCAGGTCCGGCTCTGGACTTGGGTTTCTGACCCTGTCCTGAGGCCACGCACCAAGCCCCACTGTGTGCCGAGCTGGCTGCCTGCCCAGAGCGTGGGAGCCCATTTTCCAGAAGGACCTAAGGCCTGGGAGGGCCCAGGGGCCGAGGTCCCACAGGGGCCTGGAGCTGGAGTCCAATGAAGGAGGGTCAGGCCTGGGTGGGAGTTACCCCCTTCATCAGGAGCTGGGAAAACAGAGGCCCCGAGAGGGGACAGGGGGGCTGACCGTGGGGGCCCAGGGCCTGTGCCCAGCAGGAGTGAAGGGCTGTATGGGGGGACCCAGGCTACATAGGAGCTGGGTCGGGGCTGCCAGGCCTCCACCCACTCAGGCCCCAGTCAGCATAGACCCCACCTTGCAGGAAGCCCTTAGAGTCACTAAAGGGGATGCATTAGAGATGGCACTGCCCAAGGTCATGTGTTGCCACAGCCCACCATTCCCCTGCTCCCTGCTCAGGCCTCTCCCCTGGGCTGCAGGGGACCTACCCAGCATCGCCCTTGGGGAGACCTCCAGGATGCTTGAGCCGCAGCGGGCGGCAGGGAGGAGCCCAGGAGTGGAGCTTGAGGGAAGGGATCTGGGGCGGGGCCTAAGGGGCCTGAGAGGCGGGGCTTGAAGGGAGGAGCCTGTGGGGAGGGACTTGAGGGGCGGGGCCCGAGGGGAGGGCTTATGGGGAGGAACCGGTGGGGAGGGCCTGTGAGGAAGGCCTGAGGGAGAGGGACCTGTGGGGAGGGGCTTGAGGGGCGGGGCTGGAGGGGGCAGACCTGGGTGGTGCTGCCACCAGACGCCCTGCACAGCCCCCACAGGGAAAGTGTCTTAGTGGTGCTAGGCCAACACTTCTTCAACCAAACAACGGACGTAACACAGACGTTTGGCATCGAGAAGTATATCCCGTACCCCATGTACTCGGTGTTCAACCCCAGTGACCATGATTTGGGTAAGGCTTGGGACATGCTGAGGGGCACCAGGGCCAGGGATGTGTGTGTGCCTTACACAACCCAGGCCAGAGCCAGGAGAGGGGCAGGGGTGGGTAGGCATCAGGCCCACCTGGGGAGAGGGAAAGGGAGGGAAGAGGCAGGAAAAGAGAGACAGAGGGGGAAGGGAGGAGGTAGGGGGAGGGGAAGGCAGCAAGGGAACCCCATATGGCAGAGTGGCCTTGGCCTGGCGGGAGGAAAACCTGTCTGGCCAGCCTTGCTGAGCCCTGGGCCGGCCCCCCTGCTCCTTGGCCCCTGCATGGACCCCCACGTCCCAGGCTGACCTCTGGTCTCTCTCTTGGCCAGTCTTGATCCGGTTGAAGAAAAAGGGGGACCGCTGTGCTGTCCGCTCCCAATTCGTCCAGCCTATCTGCCTTCCTGAGCCTAGCAGCCCCTTCTCCGCTGGACACAAGTGCCAGATTGCGGGCTGGGGCCACCAGGACGAGAGTGAGTAGGGGTGGGGGCACTGTGCCCCAGGGAGTGGTGGCCAGCCCCAGGGAGCCTTGCCCAGCCTGAGAGCACCCTGTCCACAGATGTGAGTGGCTACTCCAGCTCCCTGCGGGAGGCACTGGTCCCTCTGGTTGCAGACCACAAGTGCAGCAGCCCGGAGGTGTATGGGGCCGACATCAGCCCCAACATGCTGTGTGCCGGCTACTTCGACTGCAAGTCTGACGCCTGCCAGGTGAGCCAGGGCTCAGCCCCAGATCTCAAGACTGCCTGCCCCCCCCGCTAGCATTTATCAAGGGCTCCACAAGCACCGTCTTTAGGCTGCAAGTCAGTCCTGAGATGGAGGAGCTGCTTTACTTCCCATTTTATAGGTGCGGAAACTGAGGCCTAGAGAGGCCCTGCCACTCTTCCCAGGTCACACAACTCAGAAGTGGCAAGGGGGGTTTGACATTGGACCACATGAATACAAGTCCCTCTGTGGGAAGTCAAGGCGGGCTTTCCAGAGGTGGGGGCATTGGCACTTGTTTTGAGGGGTGAATTGGAGTTTGGCAGAGGGCTGTTATTTCAAGTGGGGAGATTAGCCCAGAACACAGGGACCACCTGGTCCACATAGGGTGTGTGCTGGTGGGTGGTTTGGGGAGCCAGGTTCAGATGCACGTTCCTGATCATGGAGTTGAGAGGAATCCATGGCAGAGTTTAGGAACTGGAATGACTAGTCAGATGCTGTCACAGTAGCCCTGGAATGAGGAGACTTTGTGTGTAGGGGGCCAGTGGAAGGTGGGATAGTTCCTTCACTTGGAAATACCTTTGTCATCTGTCCCCCGAGCTGTCAGGAAGTCTGCATTGGGAGCTCCTGGGGAGTCCTCCCCAAAGGGGACATCTGAGACTCTTCAGGGACATTTTCGGGGTTGGGGTGAGGGAGGCGGAACAGGAGTGGGTGGTGGGGTGTTTTGCGACTGCTGAGGAGCTGAGCTGGTGCCTGGCTCTGACCAGCAGCCCTGCTGCAGGGGGACTCGGGTGGACCCCTGGCCTGTGAGAAGAATGGCGTGGCCTACCTGTATGGCGTCATCAGCTGGGGCGACGGCTGTGGGAGGCTTAATAAGCCTGGCGTCTATACCCGCGTGGCCAAGTATGTGGACTGGATCAAAGACCGGATATGGCCCCCTAAGCGGCCTGTGGATCCCTCCTGAGACAGCCCCCGCCTCTGCGTTGGGCATCCCGCCTCTGCGCTGTTCCCAGACTCCTAACAATAAATATGCTTCCAAAAACCAGGTGCACAGGGCCCACGCCTCTGCACCCCACCCCCCTCAGCCTTCCCTGGGGCAGCTCCCCATCTTCCCTTTCTCAGTGGAGAAGGGAGCCTGCAGCCCCGGGGGAGGGTCTGGCCCCTAGGCCCAGGGGGTCAGGGCAGAGCACCTAGTGACCCTCTCCTAGCCTACCCACCTCAGGTCACCCCCAGGCAGCGGGGGCTGGAGCCCACACACGCTGGTTGCCCCAGGGCAGCGCAAAGAACTTGAAGACTTAAGACAGGTAATTTGGAACTACCTACCGGCCCTCATTCTGCTTGGAGAAGGCACCCTGACTGCGGCTGTCCCTTAGCGCCGTTTCCTAGGACGAAGGCCAGAGATCCCCTCGCAAAGAAACCAGCAGGCCCGTGTGTCAGGGAGTGAAGGGTAGTGGGCCACTACTGGGCTGGAGCTCCTGGAACCAGGAGGCTGCTGCCAGCGGGCCAGCACACCTGGGGGAAGGAATCAGAGATGCCTGGAAGAGCCCCCATTCCAGGAAGAGGGAGCAGCAGCTGCAAAGTCCCTGAGGCAGTGGGGTGGGGCTTATCTGAATCAAAAAAAGGAAGTGCGGCTAGAGACCTGAAAAGGCAGGGATGGGTGGTTGCTGCAGGCTGCAGTGGGGTACTGGGTTTGCCCCACGGGTCCCTGATGGGGCTTCAGCAGGGTGGACAGGGGATGGCCTGGGAGTATAGTAGACAGCGCCCCGCCCCCCAGAGCCCAGCAGCAGTGCCTCGGGGGCTGGGAGCCCTGGTCTCAGGGAGAGGGCCAGATGGCCCCACATTCAGTCATCCATGCCCACACCCACCCATCCCGCTCTGGGAGGGGGACCCTCCTCCCAGAGCTGCCCAGAGGATGGGGGTCCTCGCCGCAGTCCCCACATACCTCTCCTGCTGCTCAACCCCCAAAGCCACCTCCTCTCCTGTCACCTCCACAGCCCCCACCTTAGACCAGGTCTTCCTGACTCTGTCTGAGGTGACAGACCAAGACTTTCTCTAGGTCACTGCCCCCCCAACCTTGGAGGCTCCCCCAGTCCCTGGGGCGGACCCTACCTACCTCCAGCCTGCTTCTGCCCTGCACTGCCCCCCTACTCTGTGCTCTGGCCTCGCTCTGCCCATGCTCCTGATGTTCCCATGCTTCTAGAATGTTCTTTCTCGTACTGCCTTCCCCACTTCACCCAGCAGAGCTCAGTCCACTCCTGGACACCGTCCCTCGAGGCAAGTCCAGTGAGGCTCTCTCCCGGCCGTTCTCCCCATTGGCACAGAGGTCATGGACTTTGCCCGCCTCGGCTCTCTGGGCCGCACCCCGAAACCAGACTGATGCAGGGGGAACAGGGGCAGCTTTGCCTTCCTCCTGCGATGGGGAGTCCAGCGCTCAGCCACTCGCTGACCCGGGTTCCCCGGCTGCATCTGTTCCCTGTATCAAGAGAGGAAGAGCAACCCGGAACCACCTTCTCTGGGGGTTCCTGCACGAAGCTCTTGGGGGGAGGGTGCCCCTCTCAGAGGACAGAGCCTGGTCCTGGGAAGGCACAGGGAGGTGTGCAGGGCCCCTCTCCACAGGGCCCCTCTCCACATGACTCGGAGCCCTAGGGCCGCCTGAAACGCTCTGCTGGAGCCCCACCACGTGGGTCCCAGCCCAGGCTACTGAGGCCGGTGCCGTGGCTACAAGAGCACTGGGAACGCGGGGCCTCCAGTGGCCTGGGCTTGGCTCTGCACACCCCCCATCGCCCCCTGACTCTTCTCCCCTGTGGGTGTTCAGTGTGGGTCTGTTAAAGTGGCAACTCCCAACGAGAGATGGTCTGTTGGTGCCGAGCCAGCCGGCCTGCAGTGAGCCACGTGGAGTCCATGTGCGCCTGGCATCTTCCAGCCGCCCCTCCAGGTCACTGTCCGTTCTCTGCCTTCTGCACCCAGAGCTCTGGTGCCCCAGGAGGCTGATCTCCACAGACAGCATGGCTCCCATGCTCGCTGGGTTTTTGAGGACACTGGGGAGCCCCCCAGCAGGTTAGAGGAGGGAGGAGAGTGACACTGGGATATTGATTTCCGTGGCTCCCCCGTTCGGGGTCACCTTCATGTTACAGGGTGAACCATGTCCTCCTAAAATTCAAATGTTGAAGTCCCAGCCCCAGGACCTCAGAATGGGATATTATCTAGAGGGAGGGTCATTACAGAAGTGATCAAGTCCCCATGAAGCCGCGAGTGCAGGCTGGGACCCAAGAGGACTGCATCCCTAGAAGGAGGGGAAATGTGGACACAGTCAGGCACATGGGAGTGCCACAGGGGGAGTGGCCATCTGCAAGCCAGGGACCCTCTGTTTAGTGGTCCAGGGACCTCCCCCTCGTGCCTACAGGTGGTTTCCACTCCTCCTGTCTAGCCCCGGCCCCCCCACTCACCCCTGGTGACTCCCTTCCAAGACCACCGCTCTGAATTGTCCTGATAGCACGTGGCCTGGTGGGCCCCAGGGTGACCCCCACCCTCTGAACTTTTTACAAGCTTTTTACCATCTGCTTGTATTTTGTTTAGGATTTCACATCAGGCTTGTGAGTGAGATTGGCCTTCCTTGCCGTCTTCAAATGACTCACAGGATCAGTTTGAGAGTGTGCCTTCTTTATTATTCCCCAAGGACTCCAGATAAGGCTGGAATGATCTCTCTCTGAAAGTTGGGGGACTCCTCTATGAAATGCCCCAGGCCCCGTATTTCCTTTGCAGGATGACATTTTCCTGTGGTTCAGTATGTTAATCGTTACCAGCCTCAGGGAAAATTCTGTTTCTTCTTGAGCCAGTCATAGAGTTTGCACTTTTATGAATTGACTGTCCGAACTTCGGCAGTGGGCCACAGAGCTGTTGGCGTTCCCCCGTCCCTGAATCTCAGACGTGCCCGCGTCCTTCCTTTCTGTTGGCTGCTGGAAATTTCTCCATGGCTGCTGGGCCTGCCGCTGTACATCTGCTTTACTCCAGTGGATCTTTCGTAAATACCTTTTCCCCTCTGGCAGCTTCTCCCACCCCCTTGCCTGAGACAGGCCGTGGTGTACCCGTGACGGGTGCCGACGTGGGTTCCCTCCCTCCCCCGCCCTGCCTGCTGTCTGTGAGACTTCTGGCTGGTTCTTCTGGGCTGGGCTGGCTCCTTCCCTTAGCTGGAGGCATCAGTGGGTCTTGGGCTGTCCCACTCCTGGGGGCCAATGGGCTCTTGGCTGGGGCCATGTGGGGACAAAGCCACGTGTGGCTTCTCACCCAGCAGGTTAGCCTAGGCTTGTTCACGTGAGGGGCTCCCAAACAGAGTGTCTGTGAGCATTCCCACTGTGCCTCCTTTGTCAAAGTCAGCAGCTGGCCCGTGGAGAGGCAGACTCGGTCTCCGTGGGACAGGGTATATGGCCTCATTTCCAGGGGTGAGGCTGTGGGGGCATCATTGCCACCATCTTTTCAAGGGATCACCCCCATTCTCTGTTGGCTTGGGCTGCCCCGCTGGGGAGAAGACAACAGAAATCTATTTTCTCGCCATTCTGGAGGCTGAAGTCCAAGATCAAGATTCAACAGCACTGGTTTCTGGTGAGGCCTCCCTCCCAGACCGCAGAGGGCTGCCTTCGCGCTGTGTCCTCACAGACTCCTGTGTGCATGTGCCCTGAGAGGGGAGAGATGGCTTTGTGTTCCCCTCTACTGGTGAGGCTGAGGTCCTGTGGGATTGGGATGCCCCTTCTTGACCTCACTTAGCCTGACTTGCCTCCTTAGAGACCCTATCTCTAAATACAGCCACGTGGAAAGGTGGGGGGCTTCAACCCATGGGTCTGGGGGACACGACTTAGCCCGTGGGATGTATATGGGGGCTGGGCCTGGGAGTGGCACTCATACCCTCTGCCCGCGCGCCCATGGCCAGGCCTCCTCCCTGCAGCACCCCCCCAACCAGGGGATGCCGTGAAATGCGAGTGAGCAAGGTGGGGGTACACGGGGCAGGTGCTATGTGTTTGTCCCCAGCCACACTGAGCTCCTGGAGGCCCAAGATGAGACGCTGGGCCTGGTCCTGACGATCCCTGTGTTTGTGACCCAGGGCCACTTTCAGAGACACTCACACGCACAGTCACATGTGGGGACCCATCATCATAATGAGGCCAGAAAAGGAAACTGAGACCAGAATGTCACATGATGGTTTGGGTTCACCAGGTGGTGGGTGGAGGGGGGACAGGGGGCGGGGGGAGCCTCAAGCGGCAGGCGCTGTGTCTGCACAGCCAGTGATGGGACGACGGTGCCCCTTGGCCAGAGACTCTGGCAGTAGCGGTGGCATCCCAGGCCACGATGTCCGGCAGCCGGGCCCCGGGCTGTGTGGTCCGCCCGCGGTGCAGCTGTCGTTCATGGCCGTGGGCTGCTGGGTGGGAGCCAGCCGTGTCCCGTGGCTGCCAAGCCCAGCTGTGTGGCGGTGTGGGGCCGGGGTGGCATCCGGTCTCGGGTACAGGGCTGTGCATCCCTACTGCCCAGCCTCCCACAACTCCCACGGACTCTGCAGCCTCTCCTGGGTTCAACTGGAGGCCTGACGTGCTTCCAGCAAATTCCTTCCTCCCTCCATGGCCAGAGTCCTCTTCTGCCACTTGCAACCAGCAGCTCTGGCCATAACCACTGGGGCAATGGTCCCTGTGCCCCTGGGGGGCTGGAACAGAACACCGGAGGCTGGGTGGCTAAGAAGCAGACATTTGTCTCTCACAGTCCTGGAGGCCAGAACTCTGAGATCTGAGTGCAGGCATGCTGGCTTCCTGAGTGTGGACAGGTGCCTCCCAGGGTCGGGGGCGGGGAGGGGGGGCGGCGCTCACGTGGCTGAGAGAGCGCGTCTCTCTGTGTCACTTCTTACAAGGACACTGTAAGGGCATGACACACCTTCCTCAGCTCACAATGAGCTTACATTGAAAATATCATGAGTCCAAAATGCATGGAATGCACTTAAGCGACTGAATGCGTAGCTCAGCAGGGCCAGGTGGCCACAGGCTTGGGACACCCACGTTAACCTGCAGGTGGGCAGGACTGCCCGGCACGAGGCCTGTTCTAGAACACAGTGTTGGCCGTCTCCTGGGTCTCCCTGGAAAAGACCCGCAGTGGGAATCTACAGGATGGTTTCTACTGGATGGGCATGGTTTCCCCCACCATCCTAAGGCTGAAAAATCCTCAATGGAACAGTCTGTCACTGGGTCCCGTGGGCTCTGCTCTCCTGATCTAATCACGTCCCAAAGGCCCCACCTCCCAGCTCCATCCCTCTGGGGATTGGTCTCAACACATGAATCTGGGGTCCACAGTGGGAGCTGAGGGACAGAGAGGCCCAAGGTCCGAGGGGAGGAGGCTCTCCCGCCATTTAGCAGCCCGGTGGAGGGAGGGGCCGCATTTTCTGGGGCCAGAGGGGGAGCAGGTGCAGCTGCTGGGCGTGGCAGGACCTGGGTCAGGGCCAGCTGGGGAATGCAGCAGGGGCAGCCCCTCCCTGCAGGGACGTCTGAGTGCCAGGCACAGCGGATGTGTCTCTGGCCCCAGCCCCCAGCCGCCATCCGGCTCCAGGCAGGCTGTCCTGCGCCAGCCCCTGGGGGCCTGAGCTGCATGGGGGCATGAATGGGGCTCTGTGGCTGGGCAACTGCTCTGCCAAAGGCAGCACAGGTGATGTGGGGATGGGGGAGGTGGTGGCAGTGGGAGAAACAGAGCTCTTTCTGGGCCTGGCGTAACCCTGCATGGGAGTCCAGCCTGTGGCCCACCAGGGACCCACATTGTCAGGTCCCCAGGGACCACTGGGGAGAGGGTGTGCCCTGAGGGGGTCATCCGGCCTTCTGCACCTGCACCCAGCAGGATGGCTGCTCCTTGGGGACCCCAAGCCCCCTGCCCTCCCCCCTGCCTGCTGCTCTGAGTATTACACCTGAAGGGCCTGGACGGGGTAAAGACACATTCAAGCCCCACACACGCCAGCCTTCTTGCCATGCAAGTGCTGAGTTCCTGGAGCAGTGTTTACTCCTTCCCTCTTCTCCCTGCTGGATCATAAGCCCCTCAAGGTTGGGAACGGGAAGGAGGGCACACTACGTTTCTAGGGTACTGCCCCTCAGCTCTGCTCGTGCCCCCTTGTTGGATACTCCTGAAGCCGTGGATGTTGGAAGCCATCTTGGAAACGGGGGTAGATACCCAAGGGGTACATCTGCCAGAACCCCCAGGCCACCTGGGCTCTGGAAGGACCAGGGGCAGCTGATTCGATCTACAGGATCTGGGAGGGAAAATCCAGACGCTCAAAGTCCCCTGCCTCACAGCTCCTTCTGTGAAGGGGGCTCCCGGTGGGCCTTCCAAAGAGCCTCACAGCACCTCTTCAGAGGGGATGGCTCTTAGCTGGTGTCAGTGTCAGGGAGACCAGACACACTGACCTGGGACGGGGAGGGGGTGGTCCTGGTCCCATCCACCGGCACACAGCAACCTGCACTGGGATCCATGCTGCCAGGGGACGCGAACAGACTCCCTCCCCACTACCCTGCAGAGGAGGGGCTGGGGGGTGGGGTGAGGCAGCAACCTGGCCAGGGTCCTCCAGGGTCAGGGGGTGGTCAGGGTGTCTGGGGACAGCCCTGGCATGGGGGGAGGGGCAGGGGCCCCGAGGGGGAAGCCCTTGGTTGAAGACACACTTGGAACGAGTCTCCGGGTGGTCAGGGTGTTTCCTTTGCTTTGGGATGAGAACCCCCCCCCCGGGGCACCCCTCGGAGCCCCAGGCGGCGGGTGCAGGTGGCCCTAGGTGCCCCGCCCGCGCCCCGCCCCCGCCGGCCCGCCTACCGCCGGCGGCGCAGCGCCCTCCCCGAGCTATTTTGAAAGTGACCCTGGGCTGCGCGGCCGCGGGGCGGCGGGGAGAGGCGCGGCGGGCGCGACGGGAACCATGACAGAAGATGACCGAGGCGGCGCTGGTGGAGGGCCAGGTCAAGCTGCGGGACGGCAAGAAGGTCGGGGCGCGCGGCGGGCGCGGGGCGGGCGCGGGGCGCGGCGGCCGCTTACGCTCCCTCTGTCCCCGCAGTGGAAGACTAGGTGGCTGGTGCTGCGCAAGCCGTCGCCGGTGGCAGGTGAGCGGGCGCGGGGCGCGGGGCGCGGGCCTGCGGCGGGCGGCGGGCGGCAGGCACCCCGGCCTCCGGGGCCTAGCCCGCCCGGAGCGCGGCCAGCTCGCCCGAAATAGCCAGCGGCGCCGGCCGGGCGGTAACCGGAGAGCGGAGCGCGCCGCCTTGGGGCCTGCTCCTGCCGGGACCCTCCCGTACCCCAGCTTCCCGGGAAGGCTGGTCGGGGCCGGGGCTGGGCGGTGGGGGCCCGCAGGGCAAGGGGGGTGGGCCGCAGCGGTCAGGAGCGCCAGGGCAGGGGTTGCTCTCCCTTCCCCCTGCGGGCAGGGGGAGCACCCCTGGGGAGGCGCCACCCCTGTGCGCCTGGGGGGATTGAGTGGTGTCCCTGAATCCGAATCCAGAGGGGACCCTGCAGGCAGCGTCCACCCAGGGAGCCCTTCCCACCTTGGGTGGCGAGAACAGAGGCTGGGCCTCCAGGTAAGAACAGGGGTGCTTCCACTGGGGAGAAGAGGCAAGGCTAGGTTGTTGGGGGTGGGGGGAGTGACTGGGACTACCCAGCCCCCCTCAGTTGGGTCAGCACCCCCAGAGTGGGAGGAGGCCAGCCGCAAGCCCTGATGGGAACATTTGGCCTCAGCGAGCCATCCTCCTGTATTTGGGGGGCTCGGAGCTCCCGGCCTGCAGCTGTTTCAGGAGACAGGTGTCCTGGCGTTGGCCCAGGCACCCCTGGGTCTGTGTGGGGTGCTGGGTGTGTGAGTGCATACTGCTTCACACGTGTGGGGCTGCCAGAATGCCTTCCGGGGCGCCCAGGGTGTCTGTCATTTCCCAGGAAGGGTTGGGTGGGGGGCGCCCTCCCTGCTCTCTCTCCCAGGTTTCCTCGTTCCCTGGGCCGCGCCTGCTGTCGCCATCCAAGGGCCTACTTTTGGCCGGGGACACACTTGGTGCGTTCCCAGGCCTCAGCTTCCCCTTCCAAGAGGGCCCTGTCGTCTCCCTGGATGGCTCGCTCAGCCACTCAGTTCTTCCTGTCCAGACCCTGCGCCCAGTGCCCCAGGGGCCCGTATCCAGGGTCAGGGCTGACCGACAAGGTGTGGGGCCTGGGGAGACTGAGTGGGCCCTGGAAGGCGGGATTGCAGAGGCACTGGTCAGACCGAGGGCAGGGGGCAGCGGCACAGCCCCCAGTACCACGGAGGAGCCTTGGGCCAGCTGTGGCTGGAGGCAGGGGCTGGCTGCAGGTTTGGGGGTGGGATGGACTGAAGGGTAGCCTCAGAGGTGGTCTTTGTCCCCCCTGCAGCCCCGGGGGGTGGATTTTCTCTCAGTATCAGAGAGAGCTACCTGACCCGTGAGCTCCCTGCTGGACCCCGGGAGCACCTGCTGGCAGAGGGAGGGCCTTTCTGCACTGTGGGGAGTTTGCTGGGGCCCCCGGGATCCAGAATCTGGATCTCTAGGCCTCGGTGGTCATGGAGCCTTTCCTGAGCCTCCCTGTGTGTGCAGGAGCAATAGGAAAGGCAGGCCCCATGCAGAGAGCACCGTAGGAGTAGGAACCTGGGGGGAAGCCCCCGGCAGAGGAACCAGGACTAGGTAGGTTTGAGGGGGTTTGTTGCAAGAGCGAGGGTAGGGCACTCCAGGCAGGGCCTTGCATGAGAACCTGAATGGTGGAAGGGATGGAGGCCAATGCGAGGTAGGCTCCTGCCCCTCTGAGCCCACCTACCATCTCTCGTCCCTAGACCCAGAGTCTTGCCCCGCCCCCCCCACCCCCAGTCCTGGGGCACAAGGACCCGCCTCGCCATTCTTAGGCAGCCTGGTGGGGGCTGTGAGTCCAGCTGATCTCCAACACCAGGGGTCGTACAGACACCCAGGAGCGGGGCCTTGGCACAGGCCCCATGCGGCTGGCAGCCTCTCTAAGGGGGGCATATTCCAAGAGAGCCAGGCACCAGGTGGTGGTGGTGGAGAGAGGCTGTGTCCCATGGGAATGGGCATGATGTCCCAGTCCCAGGCGGGGCAGGGAGCCAGAGGATGGAGTGTGAGCAGTGGCCAGCCTTTCCGTCCTCGTGGAGACCTCCAGGACGTGCGGGGGGCGGGGCTGGGGGTTGGAGCCCCCAGGCTCAGATCTCGGTGTTGCCCACACGCACTGTGTGACCCACACTGGTCCCTGTCAGGCTCGTGCCATGGCACCCGCTGAGGGTGGATGGCAGCCTAGCGGGCAGAGGGCTGAGCCCCCACAGCCTGTGTGCCCCCACTGATGCCTGTGCTCTCGGGGTGGCCTCTCCTCGTGAGCCACATAGCCCTGTATGCGTCCCCTGTGAACAGTGTGAACGTGTTTCCTTCGTGAGTCAGATCCTGAGCAGGGCTGGGCCAGCACTGTGTCCTGCCTCCCGGCTTCAGCCTGGTTAGCAGCCCCCGTCCCCAGCTGCTGCCTCCAGGCTGTCCCTACCCAGCAGAGTCCCCTTGGGCTCTAGCGGCGGGCTCAGCCGAAGGCACTGTGCCAAGGTCACCGACAGGAGGACTGACTCCAGCCGCTGCTGCTCCTGCTGCGTCCGTCCGCCTGCCCGTGTGGGTGTGGATCTCCGTCCCCATCCTGCCGCAGCCTCTCCCCAGGCCCGAGGCCGGAGGTGTGCCTCTCCCCAGCCCGCCCTCCCCCAGGCTCTCAGCCCCTGGCTGCTAGCGGCTTCGAGGGCTCATGACCCCATGGTTATTTTTACATCTGCACACTCCTGTGTCCAGCCGCCTGCGTTTGTGCGTGGTGTCCGGTGGGCCTCTGCGCGCACGTGTCCTGGAGGGACCGGCACAAGCCCCACCCCCGTAGCCCCTCCCCACATGCCCCTGCCAACCCTCCCCGAGAGTCTGGGTCTCTAGGCCTCGGTGGTCATGGAGCCTTTCCTGAGCCTTCCCGTGTGTGCAGGAGCAGTAGGAAAGGCAGGCCCCGTGTGGAGAGCACCATAGGAGTAGGAACCTGGGTGGGGGGAAGCCCCCGGCAGAGGAACCAGGATTAGGTTCCTCTAGGAACCTAGGTCCCCCCCCACCCCCTGTCCCTGTCCACTTTCTTCCCTCTGCCACATCTCCCCTGCTGGGAAGTCCTCCCCACCCCCACCCCCCAGCCTGGCTGTCACCATGGTTACCGCAGGGCCTGGCCCAGCCTAGAGCACCTTTTGCTTGACCAGCCTCTGCTCTGCCCCAGGCTCACCAGGCCCCTGACCTGGCACCGCATGCCACACTCTTCCCCTCCCTCTCCTGCCCGCAAGCCCTTTGGGTTCCTGCCCCTGAGCCTTCACTCTGGCTGTTCCCTCCAGCACAGCACTGATCCCGGTGGGCTGCGTGCTGGTTTCTGGCGTCACTTAGGAGTTTTCTGCATTACGTCCTCTGGGAGGGTCTCGACCCTGCACTCAGGCCCCTGCAGCCCCTGTCATCTCTTTGACCATCTCCCCTCCTGAGTGTCAGCTCTGGGGGGCCTGGACTGTCCCCCGGGTCCCCTGGCTGCTCACGAGGGGGATGATGGGGCAAGGGGCTTCAGAGTGGGCAGTGTGGGGGCTCTGAGGGATCCCAGCAGGGGGTCTTCATGGGAGCCCGTTGGACTGCTCTCGCTCACAGCAGGGCACAGTTGCTGCAGGGCAGGGTGGGCTCAAGGGGGATCCTGGCCCAAGGCTCCCTGCTGGGGGGGCTCTGTGCCTGGTGGTGGAGGGCATTTGCTGGGGTTAGGGCTGTGTTAGCACCTGGCCTGGGCAGAGCAGTGTCCATTCCTCAGACGGAAAGCAGGCTGAGCCTGAGTCTGTGGTCGTGGACGTGATTGGGACAGCGTCAGCCAGTCTCCCACCATGGCACCCGTGCCCTTGGAGGGGCTCAGCAGCCATGGCAGTGGGGTAGGGTGTGTGCATGTATGTGTGCAGATATGTGGGTAAGCACACGTTGTGTGTGTTTGCTGGTGAGTGTGTGTGTGTGTGTGTGTGTCTGCCTGCGTGTGTACCTGTCAGTCGTCGCTGCCTTGGTTTACCTCATTGTCACCATGAGCCCCTCTTTCCCCTGCCCCAGGCCTCCAGCTGGCCGGGCCCAGACCCCCTACAGGTCCTGTGGATGGCCCCGCGTCCTATCTCTGGGGCCACTGTGCAGCCTGGCTGCCCCCTGGTGCCCTCCGGCCGTGAGCTGGGCCCACACGGTCACATGGATGGGAGCCCAATGGGGGCCATTGGAGTGGTGGGTCCGGTGCCCTTCCTGAGCCGCTGGCTGGGAGCCCTCACCACATGACCAGTCTTGTCGGGCTTCCCGGGAGGGGCGAGGCCGTAGGGTGCCCGGTGGAGCTGTCCCTCTGGGGCAGGCTTCGGCATACTGGCCCGTGTGTGTGCAGGGGTACTGTGGCCCAGGAGGGGTGGATGCGGTCTCTCCTGGGCTGGCCCTGCTCTGTCTTGGGCCGGACCTGAGAACTCACATCCTTCCGGTGCCTGTTGGTGAAGCCGCGTGGTGGTGAAGAGCGCTCCCAGGGAAGGGGTTTTAAAAATAGGATCCATTTATTGCCCCAGGGGACGTGGAGGGGAGGGGGTGGGAGCAGCTGCAGTCCCAAGGCCCCCCTGGAGCCCCACACTTGCTGTGCCCAACCTGGCCCCCTCCCCCCCACCTCTTTCCCACCTGTGCTGCTGGGGCTTGGGGGCTCTTAGCGCGAGGTGGATGCCAGCTGCTTTAGCCAAAACCGGGCGGTGACCTGGGTCAGCTTCCCCCAGCGCCCCCCCCCCCCACTCTGGGCAGAAGGTGGGAGAGCGACATAGCCGCCTCCTTCAGCCAATTTTCGAGCAGTGACTTGGAGGATGTGCTAGCGTCCTGGGGCTGCAGAGATCTGACAAAGCCGGAATCCAAACAGATGGAACAGGCGCGTGAGGAGGGCCCCAGGGACGGATGCCGGCTCTCACCACGTGAGGGCGCTGTGGTGGCGGTGGCAGACTCCGCTCTAGGCTGGAACTCGGCAAAGTACCATCCTGAGCCAAATCTGGCCCTCTGCTTTTTTCTGCAATACAGTTTTATTGGAGCGTAGCCGTTCACTCACACATTACTCTGGCTGCTTTCACAGTTAGGTCTCTGGGCCAGATGCTGCATGGCCCATGAGGCCAGAAGCAGTTCTTGTCTGGCTCTTTACGGAAAGCCGCATTGACCCTGCTTGTGGCTCTATTCCTGGGAGCATGACTCCTAGAACAAAGGAGGTGACAGTCTCACTCATCTGACAGATGGTTCCATGCCCTCCCTGTGCTTGAGCAACGGAGGGCCTGCCAGCAAGAACCCACCTTCAGGGCTGCTGGGAGAGGGGATGACTGGGGACGGCAGATAGACTAGGCACCGACTTCTACACAGACAACCCACTGTGCTGGATCCCGGAGCCTGCTGTGGGGAGAGGAGCAGCAAGGGCGGTCGCCATGTCCCAGCATGCGCGGGTGGCCTTACCTGGTGCTCCCTTCTGAGGCTGGCCATCCTGTAGCCCGTGGAGGCTCCCTGTCCTGTAGGGGGGCCCTTCTCATGGCTCTCTCAGTGCCCAGACCTCTGGTGACACAGGTCGGGGACATCTCCATCACGGAACCAGAGCCAGGGGGCAGGCCCAGCTGCGGAGTGTTCTGGGCCAGCCTCTGCCTATGGGCCCGTGCGCTATGCGAGACGTTGCCCTGGAGCCGCTGGGTGGCTTGCTGGGGGCCATACCTTGAGCCTGGGACTCTCCCCCTGCGGGGGGCGCAGGGGCACACAGGGGGGTGCTTAGGGGCGGTGCTGCTAAAGGCCTGTGTCACGTGTCTTGCCCCACTCCCACAGACTGCCTGCTGATGCTGGTCTACAAGGACAAGGCGGAGCGAGCCAAGGGCCTCCGGGAGCGCAGCAGCCTGACGCTGGAGGACATCTGCGGGCTGGAGCCTGGCCTGCCCTACGAGGGCCTGGCCCACACACTGGCCATCCTCTGCCTGTCCCAAGCCGTCATGCTGGGCTTCGAGAGCCGCGACGCCATGTGTGCCTGGGATGCCCGCATCCGCTATGCGCTGGGCGAGGGTGAGTGGGGCCGGGGCGATGCACACGGGGTGAGGACGGGGACCCTCACACACAGACTGCCAGAGCCATGACGTGTGTGCCGAGCGCCTCCCCTGCTGGGGTCTGTGCCTTGGGCTCACGGTCTGGGAGGGGATTTGGGGAGCAGCGGGAGCTGTGGTGCCGTCCAAGCTCCCTGACTCGATCCTGTTAGTTAGAACACGGCCCTTCCCCCGAGGGGCCTCTGTCCCAGCACAGTGACCATCCTCATGCTCCCCTTGGCTGCCCACCCTTTGTCCCCCGAGCCTGGAGCCAGTGTTCCAGGGGGAGCGAGGCCACAGAGACCCTGTCCCACTGCATTGCCCACCAGGGGTGTGGTGCCTTCTGCGCCTGAGCCGTGGAGGCGAGGAGGGCTGGTGCAGGGGTGGCCGGGCTGGGTACAGAGGTGGGGGGTCCCCGGTGAGCTGGGGGAGGAGGAGGGCCTCACGTCAGATGCCTAGGAACACAGCCATCAAGATCAATGATGCTTTAACACGGTCTTTAAAACCCTCAGGATCAACGCACAGAGCCTGTGATGAGCAGAACACCGACATTGACCCTGCCCCAAGCCTGCCCTGCCTTCCCCTGCCCTCCTGACCCACCCCTGCAACCCTAACCAGCCTTGTCTTTATTTAGCCATTTGGTACCCCATTCATCACAGACTTGTGCATTAATTTTTATTTGTTTTAACAAAAAATCATTATAATATCTCTGGCCTCGGCTGCTGCGTGTTTGGGGCCTGAGCCAGGAGCTGCCCGGGGCTCACTGGGGTCGAGTCGGCTTTGTTAGGACAGGGAGGGTGGCCTCTGGACCAGGATCGCGTCTGGTGCTGGGCACGGGGGTGGGATGGCGCTGGCCGGGCTGGGGTGGGGGGCAGCTGGGCCTCTGCTAGCGGTGACGCTCCTCCCCTGCCCCCAGTGCATAGGTTTCATGTGACGGTGGCTCCGGGCACCAAGCTGGAGAGTGGCCCCGCCACCCTTCACCTCTGCAATGATGTCCTCGTGGTGGCCAGGGACATCCCCCCAGCGGTCATGGGCCAATGGAAGTTGTCTGACCTCCGGCGCTATGGGGCCGTGCCCAACGGGTTCATCTTTGAAGGCGGGACCAGGTGTGGGTACTGTAAGTACGTGGGGCCCTGAAACCTGCGGCTTGGAGCCGTGCGCCTCCCCCCGAACCCACCCCCACCCCGCCACACACATCTTGCTGGCATATTGGGGACATGGCGGGCGAGGGTTCTGTGTCTCCAGACCTGGCGCTTAGCCGAGGCCAGACCCTGGCGGCCCCTGTCTGGCCCTGGCTGCTGAGGCTAGGAGGAGGGGTGCCCAGCTCCCTGGAGCCAGGCTGGCCCATAGCAATGCCTGGCCCTGGGTCTGGTCACGGAGCCCTGGGACATTAATGTTCGGACTTAATGAAAAAGAGAAAAAGGGGAAAAGAATGAGCATATCCATCGAGGACATGCCAAGAACACATTTGTGGAGCGAGGATTCCTCGTGGCCACAGCAGCTCCCGTGGTCCTTGAGCCCCAACAGCAGGGGGACGGGGGGAGGACAGGTGCCCTGAGGTGCAGGTGAGGCTGAGGGCCAGGCCCCCCCACGCTGGGGGCCGCGGTGGTGCCCCGGTGAGGAGTGTGTTCCCGAAGTGTGCCTGTGGGCGGGAGCAGGCGGGAGCGGGCTGGAGTAGCAGAGCCCGGTCCTTCTCCCGTGGGGAGCTCGGCCCCTGTGGGGATGCCCACTGCTCGCCAAGTATGGCCCTGTGCATGGCATTGGGGGCAGGAGCCCCCTGCCCTCTCGCTGGAGGAGCCCGGGCCCACCAGTGCTGGCTGCCCAGGGCAGGTGGTGCAGCCCGGTGGCCCTCCAGTGACCTGTCCCATGCCCGGGACGACCTCAGCCGGGTTATTGGGTTGGAGGGGTTTGGGTGGGAGCTATACACCCCTATCTCAGTTTGGCCTGAGACCCCTGCCAGAGGGGGATCCCTTGTGTGAGGGGGCCCTGGAGGCTCTGAGCGGCAGGCCATCTCTCCTCACCTGTGCCCCCTCCATCTAGGGGCACTGATACCCACACTGACAGTCTTCCTGTGGCGGGAAGCCTATCGCAGGAGGGTCCACAGGGCTCTGGGACTTTGGTCCTGCCCAGATCTCCCCAGCAGAGGGACTGCACTGGAGGACATGTTTGTGTTGGCTGGCTGGGCCCCTCCTTCAGCAAAGAGTGGGCAGGGTGGGACAGGCAGATGGGGACCACGTGCCAGTGGGTCCTGCCATGGGAGCCAGCCCTGGGGGGAGCCTGTGGGGCCCTGCCTCCAAGGACCCAAGTCATATGCAGGTGAGGCTCCCGCTCAAGGCAGTGAGACATCTGAATTTTTTGATGGGTTGGGTCCTGGGCTTGGGGGAGGGGAAATGTCTGATGATGCAAAGGCAGGCCGCGGGGGTGGGGTAGTGAGCTGCAGGGTGTTTGTGGGGTGGTGGTCTCCAGCTGTGGGGTGGGCGAACCAGGCCCCAGGATTTCTGAGTTCTGAGCACAGCCGCCCTGGGGGAATATGCGGTGAGACACCAGCCAGAGCCCCGCTCCTGCCAGATGTGCCCTCAGGGCCCCAAGTTCTGGTATCTTTGGTGGGGTCAGCACTCTGGAGTCCAGAGCAGAGGAGGAGAAGGGCATCCAGCCATGTGGGTGGTTGGAACTGGGCCACTGGGCAGTGGATCCGGGGCAGCCCTCCCCCCACCAGATCCCGTCCACATGGGGGCCCTGGAGGAGGGAGAGTGGGGTGCGGACTGCCTGGGGGCAGTGCCGACATGTGCGCCCAGGGAGGCCAGTCAGGGGGCCCCTTGCCCTGGAGACCCTCATATTTGCTGGGCGTGATGTAATAGGGCGTCAGATTGAAAATTCCGCCTCAGCGTGGGGGGGCCCTCTGTGCCCGTGAACGACGGCGGGCATTGGGTGTAGTTGCTGCGAGGGCAGCCGTGACCTCCGAGGCTGCTGGGAGCCCAGAGGGAACCCCTGTGGGGCCTTCCTGGGGCTGCTCCCAGGCGAGCCGGGCCTGCGGGGCTGGAGGCAGGCGCCCGGCACCCCAGTAGGACGCTGACCAGGGATTGGGTATCCCCTGCGGCTCCGAGCTCTCCAGGGGGCAGTCGACCAAGAAGAACACCTGGGGGGTTGGTCCTGCCGGGCTCCGTTGTTCAGAGACAAGTTTGCCAGGGCTCTGCCTGCACACGCTGGGTCAGAGACTGTCACGCGGGGCTACCACACCCCTGCCCATGTGGACAGACCGCCGCCATCAGGACCAGGGCCTCCTGGCAGGGACGTCAGACTCTTGGGGCTGCTGTAGCCAGTGACCACAGACTGGGCCTTAGAACAAGGAAAATGGATTCCTTCACAGTCACGTCCATAGTCAAGGTGTGGGCAGAGGGGCTGCCAGGAGGCTTCTCCTGCCTCTTCCAGCCCCTGGTGGCCCCTGGCGGTCATGGCCTTGTGGCTGTCCACTCCAGTCTCTCTACTGTCACACAGCCATCTCCTGTGTCTTCTCTGTGGGACACAGTTGTGGGATTTAGGACCAGGTGATAACCCAGGATCACGTCTCATTTCAGTTGATTAAAGACCATTGTTTCAAGGAAGGTCACAGTCCCAGGTTTGGGGTGTGACCTGTCTTTGGGGACCACACTGTTCAGCCCACAACATGGGTCACCATGTGAAGGTTTTAGAATTTGGATCCTGATGGGCCTGTGGCCCTGGGAGTGTTTGATCTGGAGGATGGAGAGCTGGGTTGGAATTGTCGGAAGGGCCTGGCCAGTCTGGGGCCTAAGAAATTAGCAGCCCCTCCCTCCCCTGCTACAGTCTCAGCCCGGCCCCTGGGCCCCCAGAACCACACCGTGTGGCGCTTGAGCACAGATAACTCTCCAGAGAGCAGGAAATGGTCCCTGGCCCCCTTTGCCCACCCCGAGTGTCAGGAGGCAGAGGGCTCGGGGCTCTGACAGGTGTGGGGGAGGTATCAGGGTGGGATATGACCAGGATTGTTTGGCGGAGGCCTCTCTGGGCGGGGCCAGGTACGTGGGGGGTCCATGTGGCTCTGGGTCCCTTCCAGGTGGGCATTTCCTCTGTGTGGCCTCCACGTGGACAGTGGCCTGTTCAGAGTCAGATGGGAGTGGGCTTGTTGGCCGGGAGTCCAGGGTCTCCTAGGGTAGCTTGATTCTCTGTCTCTGGGTTGGTGGCAGCCCAGTGTGTGTGGTTAGGGCTTCGGGGCAGGAACAGAGGATGCCACAAGGGGGGCCTGCCCAGAGCCCAGGGAAGGCAGGCCATGGGGAGGGTCATGCCAGCTGAGCCTAAGGGTGAATGGAATTTTCTCAGAGGGGGCCCAGAGGAGGTCTCTGTCCCTTGCATTGACAGGATCTCCTGTCAAGGGCATTTCAAGGGCATTTCTGGGGGCGCCTGGGTGGCTCAGTGGGTTAAAGCCGCTGCTATCGGCTCAGGTCATGATCCCAGCGTCCTGGGATCGAGCCCCGCATCGGGCTCTCTGCTCAGCGGGGAGCCTGCTTCCTCCCTTCTCTCTCTGCCTGCTTCTCTGCCTACTTGTGATCTGTCAAATAAATAAATAAAATCTTCAAGGGCATTTCTGCATCCACATAAGCCAGCTGTATTTACAAGTGATCAGGGTCCTTGGATGCTGAGGACGTCAGCAGGTGGCAGAAAGGTCCCTGAGCCCGTGGTGGAGGTGCGTTGTGATTAGTCGCTCTCAGAAATGTCCCCCCCACCCCAGCCCAGACATCCTGCATGCCGGACCCTCCCCCACTCACTGTGCCCGGCTCTTCGGGGTACTATCCATGGCTTCAGCCTCTTGGGGCACGGTGGGCATTTCTAAATGACCTCTTTTTTTTTTTTTTTTTTTTTAAGAATGTATCTTTTAGGGGCATCTGGGTGGCTCAGTGGGTTAAAGCCTCTGCCTTCAGCTCAGGTCATGATCCCAGGGTCCTGGGATCGAGCCCCGCATCGGGCTCTCTGCTTGGCAGGGAGCCTGCTTCCCCTTCTCTCTCTGCCTGCTTCTCTGCCTACTTGTGATCTCTGTCTGTCAAATAAATAAATAAAATCTTAAAAAAAAAAAAGAATGTATCTTTTAATGTTTTATTGAAATTCAATTCATTTTTTTTTAAAGATTTTATTTATTGAGAGAGAGCTAGAGAGTGGGCGCACAAGCAGGGGGAAGGGCAGAGGGAGAGGGAGAAGCAGGCTTCTGCTGAGCAGGGATCCTGACATGGAGCTCGATCCCAGGACCCTGGGATCATGACCTGAGCCGAAGGCAGATGCATCACCTACTGAGCCCCCAGGCGCTCCTCAGTTTAGTTGTAAACAACTTTTCAAGCGAGTAAGCCAGGAGGAACTCTCTTGCTGTGTGCTTCGAACACTTGCGTTGTCCAGCTCTGCTAAGTACCCTGGCGGGTGGACGTTGTGGTCCGCACACTGGGCGATCTGGATGGAGCTGGCTGAAGCCCTGAGCACAGCAGTGTGTGTCCAGCACAGACGGGTGACTTTCACAGTGTGTGTAGGAACCCCGCTAGGGGTGGCTGAACCAGAGTCTGCGCTGTCTTCCCTGAGTCGCAGGGAGCCATCGAAGGGCTTTGAACGGGAGCATGCCACCCACATGTCTGTGTAGGGCAATGACTTTGGCCCCAGGCTTCAGATGGGATTGAGGTGGGGGGCCTGCAGGGGGCTGTGAGAAAGCTCTGGAGGTGGTCTGAGGCCGAGTCAGTGGCATGTTTGGGTGGGAGGTCACTGGGAACTTCAGGAATGTTTAACTATGGGGTGGTTGAAATGGGGAGAGAGGGACTGCCAGCCTGGGGTGGGCGGGAGAAGGAGGAGTGCTTGCTGGGCAAGAGTCCCAGGAGGGTGGAGCCCCTGCCCTGACGAGGCCTGCTCCTGTGCATTGCCCACGGGGAGGCATCCAGCCCGTGCAAAGGCCCAGTGGCTGGCTCCCTTCCTCTCAGCTGCACGTTAAGGGACACTTATGTTTGGGGTCATTTGATAGGGACGGTTCCAGGTTCCTAAGAGGAGATGCAGTCTGCTCTCTGGGTCCAGACCACTGGGCACTTTGCAGACGGTTTGTGGTTGATCGCACCCCTCTGCTGGGAATTTTCCACATTGGGGTTGGGAGCAGGCCTGGAATCTGTTGGCTCCTTGGAGCTCACTAGGGGTTGGCATCCCAGGCTGGTCCTGGGAGCCCTGAGTGTCCAAGACGATGCCCTGGGCTTCTCCCCTGGGAGGGCTTCACTCTATTCTGTTTCCTTCTGGGCAAAAAGGCCCAAGGGGAAGGCACCGTGTCCCCTAGCCCTCGGGGACAGGCAGTGTGGCCTCCTGTAGGGGGCAGCCTCCTCCCCCATCGCCAAACACAAGACAAGACGTTTGGTCCTTGGACACAGAGTCCCACTCAAGACCGTCAGCTGGCCCCTAGGGAGAGGCAGAGAAATGTAAGATTGCGGGTCTGCCCCGAGGAGCCTCTTGCCTGAGCAGGGAGCACCCAGGTGCCCAGTGTGCCCATTGGGTGAGGGCAGCACGGCTACCGGAGAGGAAGGTGAGTTACTGAGGAGTGGGCTTCTCTAGGCCTTGCAGGGAGCCGGAGAGGGGGAGCATCCCCTCCTCAGGGATGGAGCTCCCCTCCAGCAGCATTCCTACACCCTGCCCAGGATGGGCTTCATCGTGCCACGGTGCCTGAGAGAGGACACAAGAATTGTTTGCTTTGTGTTCACTGTGGCAAAATAGACACGCACAGAATTTACCATGTTAAATGCGGTCAAGAGGCATTAAGTGTGCTCAGTGTCGTGTAGCTGTCCCGCTGCCCTGTCTAGGCTGGCTGATACTCTGTCCCCCGTGGACACTAACCTGTCTGTCCCCTCCCCGGACCCTGACACCCACTGTCTACTTTTCATGTCTGGATCTTACTCCTGTATGTGGCTCGAAGAAGTGGGATCGCATGGTCCCTGTGTCTTCATGGCTGGCTCGTTGCATGGAGCACAGCATCCCCCAGGCTCATCCATGCAGTGGCAGGTGTCAGGATGTCCTCCTTCCTCGAGGCTGAGCTCCATTGCACTGGGCAGATAGATGGACCACTTCGTTTATCTGTCCCTCCATCCGTGGTTGTTGCTGTGGTCATGGGGGTGCAGGCCTCTGCTCGGTGCCTGTTCTCAGTTCCTTCGGACGCACACTGGACGTGGGGTTGCTGGGTCTGCCTGTGATGTTTTGAGGACCCTCCACACTGTTTTCCACGCCGACCCCTCCCACAGCGCACCGGGGTCCGGTTTCCCCACATTCCTGCCAACACCTGTTGTGTTCTGTCGTTTCATTTTCAATCAGTCTTCCTGGGGGTGAGACCATCGGGAGAGCTCGAAAACTTGATTTTGAATGAATGTGTTTCATTGAACTTCGGTCCTGTCTCTCAAAATAAGGGCAGAGAGAAATGAAATTCTGCTCAGCAGATGTTTGCCTCTGTTAGGGAGCCCTGTGCAAAATGATACCAGAGGGTCCCGGTCAGCTGCGTTCTGAACAGAAGTCTAACACAAGGCAGGTTGGTGCTGCCCGGGCAGAGTTTTCTAGAACCTTCTCCACACGGAAGTCCTCCAGATGCTTCCAGGCGCTTTCTCCCCAATGGGACTTCACCATGTACTCTTGGTCTCCATGGAGCTGGGGCACCAAACTCATGCAGAGCTCAGGGCCCTGGAGGTTATCTGGACTAACTGCCACCCACGGAACTGGGCACATCCCATGTTTGACTGGAAGAGCATTTCTTTCTTGGGGTTGTGACTCCTTCTGTGTAGTGAGACATCCTTCACGTTGGAGATATTGTCCTAGGAACTGACTGCACTTATAAAGCCCATGAGGCTTGCCGGCGGCCCCTGAGAACCCAGCAGGTGCTGGCTTCCCGCTCAGCACGGTCTCTCTCCTCCCCATCCTGTTTGCCTGTGTCAGTGATCGCAGGGCAAGAAATACCCCAAACTGGGCAGCTGTGTCTTTGCTGTGACTCTGTGGGTCAGGGATCTCTGCTTCACGGGCGGACGGATCATTCAGGCTGTGGCATTGGTGGGTGGCCTGGCTGGGAGGCGCAGGATGGCCTCAGGCACGGACCCTGCCTGGGGCTGGGGCTTCATAGACAGGGATGGGGGGAGCTGCAGGGGCTGTCTTCACAGTGACTGCATGGTAAAGCATACCCAAGTGCCAGGAACACTTTCTTGGGGAAGGTCCACTCCCCCTGCTTCCCTCTTTCTGCCATACTGAGTGCTGGGCATCCCCTGGGTAGCTGGCCCTGGGTGGGACACTGGGGTCCTAATGCCTCTGAAGTGGTCCCTTGCGTGTACGACGTGGGGCCCGGAAGCCAGGACAGCATGCAGATGAGGGCACATGCCAAGCAGAGGACCACAGGGTGTGACCTAGAGGAGGGGCTCCCTCCAAGCAGCACAGAGGGGATGATCAGGGCTCAGGGTTCAGGAACAGTGATGTCAGGTGAGCAAAGGCTCGATAAGTGAAGGGACATTACAGGTGGCCGAGGGGTGTTGACGGATGGGGGTGGCCGCCTCCTTGGGGGAAGGCTCGGGTGGGCTGATGTACTTCGGGAGCTCCCGGGGTCCCTAGGGCCTGGGCTGGGGGAGTGGAGCCTGCAGAGGCCAGCTGGCGATCAGTGGGCTGTGTGTCCCGGAGGCCTTGCCTCGAGGCTCGAGCAGCCCGACCCTCGGAGCCATGTGCCGTCCCCAGGGAACCTCTGTGGTCAGCTCACTGGCGTGTGTGGGGGCGGCTGCCATGGCCCCAGGCCTTGCCGGCTGCGTCTTGGGAAGCGTGACGCTCAGCAGACGCCTGGTGGAATGCCGTCGGCTCCCCTCTCTTAGTAATGTGGTTTTTTATAGTCGGGGGACTGGTTGTGCCTCGGCCTCTGGCAGCTGACCATCTTGGGATTAGAGGCCCGGCCCTTTGTGGGAGCTGGCAGGCCGGCCCCCTCCTTGGGGTGGGGCAGCAGCCGGGTGGGACGCTGTGGGCCGGCCTTCTCCTGGACTGCCCTCCAGCCCCGGGCCCAGGCACCAGCTCACAGCGGGCAAGCCCTGGCTTGGAGGCCTGTCCATCTGGCTGGAAGCTCTTTGGTGCCTGGATGTTTCCAGATGGCCTGCTGGCCAGGCTGGAGTCCCTCTTGGCCCCCTCCGGGCCTTAGTGTACTCATCTCTAAGTGGGCTTGTCACCTGCTTTCAGGGGGCTTTGAAACGATGGAGCTCCAACAAGCAGAGGGAGCTCTGCTTGGAGGGATTGGAGCGCCCCAATCCCTGGCGGGGGGCATTGCCTCGTGTGGGGGGCTGGCCCAAGTCCCCAGAATCCCGGGAAGACTGGTGGTGACCGTGGCTAGCAGCCAAGGTTTAACTGGGAAACGTTCCCCTTCCCTCCACTGTCTGCCTGCAGGGGCGCCCTGGGACCTGGCCTTCCGGAACAAGCATGCCTTTCTTTGGGCGTTGGGTGGAGGGCAGGGCGCAGAGGGATTCTTGTCTGGTGACGGCAGCTGTGTGTCCAGTCCCATGTGGCTTGGTGTCCCCATTCACTGGGCGGGTGGTGAGGGATTTCATTCACGCTGGCGGGGCCGCAGCCGGGCTGTGCTGACTCACGCGGCCTGCCCTTTGCTGGCTCGGGCCCCCGTGGGCAGGACCTCGGCCTCCACCCGCACACCGTGGGCCTGGGTCCCCTCTGAAAATACACCTAGGAGGGGGCCCGTGCAGAGGGCACGGTGTGTCGCTGACCATGGCAGAGCCGGCTGCCTCGTGTGTGGGGCAGGCCCACCTCACGCAGACTCTGACCCTCAGAGCAGCCCCGGGTCAGGAGACCAGGTCGGGGGGCAGCTATTGAGGTTGGGGGGCACCTCTTGAGGTCAGGGTCCTCCAGCTGCTTTCTGGCATGTGAACCCTACTCTAGGGCAGCCTGTCCCTTGCCCCTCTGATAAGCCAGGACACCCTCACAGGAATCTTCCTGTGGCCATGTCCTCCCGGGGCACCCCCGGCGCTCTGTCCTGGCTGGTGGACCCAGGACTTGGGACAAGAAGGATGGGATGCGCTCTCCTGGCACTGTCCTGGAACGCAGCATGGTGGCCACGGCTGGGCTGGGGCACACAGGCCCGGAATGGCCAGGTGTGCGCCCCGGCTGCCTAGATAAGATGTGTGGGCCTAGAGGATGGAGTGGGGCTTACCAGGGCCGGGCAGGGGCTCATCGGGTGCCCAGGGGATACTCCCCGCCACCCCCACCCCTGTGTATGTGGTCCCTGCCTTCTGCATCCTGGTGTCCCCGGGGGCCCATCCTGCAGGGGTCCCGACCCACCCGTGTGGGGCCGGGCGACACCAGAGTCTGTCTTCCCTCTGCAGGGGCCGGAGTGTTCTTCCTGTCCTCTGCCGAGGGTGAACAGATCAGCTTCCTGTTCGACTGCATTGTCCGTGGCATCTCCCCAACCAAGGGGCCCTTTGGGCTGAGGCCAGTCCTCCCAGGTGTGTGTGTGGGAGCATGGCTGGCAGGTGGGGTCTCAAGGGCGGGTGGGAGTGAGATTGCCCTGAGCTCGCCTGCTCTTACCCACCCCCTTCCCAAGTTGTGGGTGGGGCACGTTCTCCAGGAGCCCTGGGCCAGGATGGAGCCGGATGCTGGAGGGCCAGGCTAGCCCAGGGATGTGGGGCTGCGAGCAGGGCTAGACCACCGAGGTCCCAGCCCCTTTCTCCCACTGGAGGAAGGTCTGCCCTCCCCTCGGGGACAGTCCCGGGGGGACAAAGGCTGATTCTCATCACCTCTGAGGCCCACGGGGTGGGTGGTACCTGGGATCGCTTGTCACCTTGTCCGGGTGGGAGAGACCATGGCCTGTGGCCACGCGGTCAATGAGCTCACATCTGTGGCCTCCTTGCATGGGCATCACAGTGTGGGCCATTCAGGCCACCTGGGGAGGACAGAGGGGAGTGACCAGCCAGGTCCCCCTCCCCCCACACAGCCCTGGGACAGGCTGGGGAGGAGGCTCCCAGGACCAGAGCCTGCGGTCAGGGCTCCGCGAGACAGTGTGGCGGCGCCCTCTGCTGGCACCCTCCTGCCTTGCAGACACAGGCACCGCGTAGACAGCAGGGTGTGGGCGGGACCGTGAGGCCAGTGGTGTGGACCGGTGTGGACGGGCCTGGCTGGCATTGCGTCTAGGCCCTGTGCTCATCCTGACATGTGGCCTCCACTGGGTTAGGGTCACGCTCCAGGCCTTCTGGGGTCTTGCGTTCACCCCCTGCTCAGTCGGACCCGCGTGGACACCAAGGGCCGGAGAGTCAGGCTACCCTAGGCAGACGGTTGGGAGGGGAGAAGGGAGAGTTCCGAGGTCTGCCCTGCCCTGAGCACAGCCCCTTGCGCTCCCGTCTGGGCCCCACCACGGTCGGGGTGCACTCTCTCTGCACCCTCACTTTACAGATGTGGACAAAGGCTCAGGGCATTCGTCCAGCGCCGGCGTCTCGCTGCCCCGTCGGCTGCCAGACGGGAAGTGGTCTGGAGGACACGACCGCGTCCCCACCCTGGGCCTCACCTGCCGGCTTTGGGGCACAGGGCATGGGCTCATTGGCCGTGGCCGAGGGGCCTGGAGGTGGCAGGCGCCCTGAGATTGGTGTCCCGTGGCTGGCATGCAGGCGTGGGGAGGAGCTGGGACTCCTGGGGGGTCCCCCGTGGCCCTGCAGTGGCCTCGAAGCATGCTCAGCACACGTGTGGCCCCGGAGGTGCGGGACTCTGAGGCCGGGGCTCTGGGGTCGGGAACTGAGGCCGCGTCTCTGCTGACTGTCCTCTTTGCCGCAGACCCGAGCCCCGGGGGACCCGCCACCGCTGAGGAACGCGTGGCCCAGGAGGCCCTGGAAGCCCTGAAGCTGGAGAAGCGGCTCAGCCTCCTCTCCCACGGGGTCCGGCCAGGCAGCGGAGGTAGGCGGCCTGGGCGGGAGCGGGCGGGTGGGGGGTGGCGGGGTAGGGGCGGGGCCTCGGAAGGGGCGGGGCTGCCGCCATGGGGAAGGCCTGGGCTCCTGTGCTTTTGCGCATTCGTTCCCTTTCTGCCTACTCATTCGTTCATTCTCCCCTCTGCTCACTCATTCATTCATTCCCCTCTGCTCATCATTCATTCCCCTGTGCTCATTCATTCATTCATTCATTCTCCTCTACTTACTCATTCATTCCTTGGCCTTTGCTCATTCATTCTCCTTCTGCTCATTCATCCTCCCTGCTCACTCATTCATTCATTGCCTACCCCTGCTCGCTCATTCCGCCCTCCCCCCACTCATTCGTCCCCTCACGGGTGATGCCACACACACGGAGCACTGGCCTTGGTCCTGACCGGAGGCACTGCACTTCTAGAGAGCAGGGAGGGCTGGTGTGAATTCTTGCTGCCCATGCCTGGGTCCAGCCACAGCCTCTTGTGGTCGAGCTTTACTGTTCGTGCCCAGCTGACAGGCCCCTTCTTGGCAGCCTGCGACTCTCAGTTTGCTGCAAAACAGACAGAAGGGGCTGTGGCCATGTGAGGGGCCTGGCTGGGGATGGGGGTGGGGAGCTGCCCTGTGGGGCCTGTCCGTCCTCTCTGACTGCTGCCAGTCTCCGGGGGGCACTGGGAGCACGGTGGCCTGCCCCTAGAGCAGGGAGCCTCGATTTGCATCAAGTGGCAACCTTCCGGGGGCTCACATCTGATTCCCAGAGGGCAGTGGCCAAGGAGGCTGGAGGGAGAGCATGGATTCCAGAGGGGGCTGGAGGGGTGAAGGACTGGTATTCGACAAGGAGCCGGAACTTGCTGAGCTGGCTTGTGCACCAGCCTCCAGGCAGTGGGGGAGCCTGGGTAGGGGGCAGGGTGGGCCCTTGGCTGATGTTGCCCGCAGCACCCCCGAACCTGCTCCCGGCCCCCAGAGCAGCACCCACACCCCCAATCTCCCTGCGCTCTGTCTCAGGGGATGACCGCAGCCTGTCCAGCTCATCCTCGGAGGCCAGCCACTCGGACGTCAGTGCCGGCAGCCGACTCACAGCATGGCCAGAGCCGTCCTTGTCCTCGGCCAGCACGTCGCAGGAGGGCCCGGGGCTGGCGGCTGCCCAGGTGTCTGGAGAGGCTGTGCCGGGCACCTCCAGGCAGCCCCCTAAGCCGCTGCGGCCCCGGCAGCTGCAGGAAGTCGGCCGCCAGAGCTCCTCGGACAGCGGCATCGCCACAGGCAGCCACTCCTCCTACTCAGGCAGCTTCTCGTCCTGTGCCGGCAGCAGCCTGGATGTGTGGCGCACGGGGGACGAGTTTGGGTCCTTGCTCAGCCTGCCGCCGATGGCCGGGGTGCCCGAGCCCAGCCTGTGCGCCTGCCCGCCAGGGACAGCTGAGTACCAAGTGCCTACGGCCCAGCGGCACCATTATGACACGCCGCGCAGCCTGCGCCAGGCCCCCAGGGACCAGAGCCCGGCCGCGCAGGGTGGCCCCGACGACGCTGGGGCCGGGGACTCGGGGGGCCAGATGTCCACAGGGTGTCCCTCTGGCTGGCTGGGCACGAGGCGGCGGGGACAGGCAACGGAGGCCCCGGGCTGTGAGGCCCCTGGCGAGGGCTGGGAAGCAGGCAGCCCCCATGCTGGACACCCTCCGGCTTTCTTTTCCACCTGTCCAGTCTGTGGAGGACTCAAGGTAAACTCCCCTCCCTGAGAGCCGCAACCCAGGCCCGCTGCTGTGGGGGCTGCATTTTGTCCCTCCTGGCAGAATGAAGGGGAGGGGGTACCCTTTGTGTTGTCGTGAAGCCTGCGACTGTGGGCATGGTGGCGGCACAGTGGGGAGGGCCTGGAGGGAGGGTTGACACCCCCAGAGCCTGCCCTCTGGGGAGCGGAGCCTGCAGAGAGGGCTCCCGGGACTTGGAGAGGCCCAGTGGCCTGCAGCTGCAAATGCATTCTGGGAAGTGGGACACTCCGGGTGGCGCCGGCTGGGCGCTCCTGGCATCCCAAAGCCCGAGTGAGGAGCAGGTGCTAGAGACACAGGCAGCGCTGTGTCCTGGCCGGCTTGTGCCACGCCCTGGGAGTGAGTGGGGTTGGGAGGCCCCTCACTGGCCATGGCTGCTGCCTCCCTGTCCTGTTCACTGCCTACCCAGGGGACCGCCGTGCTTGACCTCTTGGATCCGTGCCCTCTGTTGTGCATAGGCATGCAGCATGGGACGTGTGGCACAAGGCATGCAGGACGAGATTTGCCTGTCTTCCCTGTGTCTCCTCTGGGAAGCAGCACCACAGGGGCCCATCTTACAGGGGAGGAAACTGAGGCTCAGGGAGTGCAGGGACTTGTCGGATCTGGGTCTCCTGGCGTGTGGACTGTCATGGCTCACCCACCAGCCTGTTCTCACACCTGCAGGCTTCCGGGCCAGGGGCAGGTGGGGAGGGCCTGGCTGCAGCCCCCGCGGAGCAGGGAGCAAGGTGGTGATGTCCTTACAGTGGCCAGCCCATGGTGTCAGCTTGCCAGGAAGCCCCACAAAGGCTCCGGGACCCTCAGCTCGCTCCCCCACCCATCCTCCTGGCTGAGGCTCATGGTGGGGACCAGAGGAGGCCAGGGTTCCCAGGGCCCGTTCACGTGCATTTGGAGGGCATGTGGGTGGCCCAGGGGTGCAGCAGCTTCTGGCGCCCTCCATGGTCTGTCTGCATGGGGTGCAGCTGCCTGGCCTGGTTTTGTCCCTTCGTTCTGCGGCTTTGTGCCCATGTAGTTCCGGACGCGGGCTGACGCCGTCCTGCACTGTCTGCCTTCAGCCCCCGGCTGCGGGGCAAGCCGCTCATCTGTAAAGATTTGGCTTTGTACCTTTACTGTCGGCTGAAGACCTTTGTTGCTCTCTGACGTTTCTAAAAACCTGACACTGTTTGTAATACATTCTTAGACTGGAAATAAACTGTTCTTTTCTTACCGTCTTGTCCTTTTCCATTTGCCAGCTCCTCCCCCTCCCACCCAGGCCCTCTCAGTGGGGCCTTTGACTGTCTCCAAAATCTGGGGGCCCAATCCCCCCAGCCTGTGGGTCTCGGGGGCAGCCTGGGGCCTCTCCTGGGTAGGCTGCCTTCAGCCAGAGTGCCCTGGAGGCCTGAGAAAGGAGAGTCAGCACTTGGCGGCCAACGGGGCCTGTGTGTGTGATGCGTGTGCACTCACATGTGATGTGTGCACGCGTGAGCATTCATTTGCATGTATGTGCACTGTGCACGGGGTGTGTAACGTTTGTGCATGTGTCTGTAGTGTGTACACAGGCTGTGTACATTTGCATATATGTGCGTGCACGGTGTTCACGTGCGGGTCTGATGTGGAATGTGTGCACATGTGTGTGCATGTGGTGCGTGCACAGGAATGTGCATCTGTGCACACGCATATGTTTGTGTGCGGCATGTGTGCATTGCACGTGTGACGTCGGTGTGCAGGAATGCATGCGTGCGTGCCTGTGCACATGTGGTGTTTGTGTGCACGAATGTACACGTGTGTGCCTGTGCACATGTGTGCTCTGTCTGGTGCGTGCACTGTGTGTGGCATGTCCCCTTTTCAGTGGAGACCACGGTGAGGTCCCTGGTGGTCACTTGGTCTCAGGCAGGGGGCTCCCTGTGTCCAAGTGATGCCAGGGGGCATCCTGCTCTGAGCCTGGAGCCCCCACGCCCTCCCATCTCCCCTCTTTGGGTGGCAGAGCTCCCACCTCACGTTTCCTGAACATCCCAGGGGCCACGCCCCGCCCTGTCCCGCCCATTTTCACCCTTGCCCATTACCCTGCTGGAGAAGCCAGCTCTGCACCGCTCCCAGAGTTGGGAGCTCTGAGTGGGGTTCCTGTGTCCTGCAGTGTGAGGAAAGCCAGGCTTCGGGGGCTGAGCCACACCCACCCTGCCAGCTGGGTGACCTTGGGCAAGTTACTACACCTCTTTGAGCCTCTGTTTCCTCTTGCTTAGATGGGGACAGCAGTCCCTACCTCTCTGGGCACACGGAGAGGGTCTAACGAGGTGGCAGAGGCACGTGGGCGGTAGATGTCTATTCATGGGAGCCATCATCAGACCCACTCTTGTCACCTCCGCCCCGAGGCGCCTCAGCCAGTCTGGGTGCTAAGGAAATAAGGCTGTGAGCTGCCAGGGCCACAAGATGGGGGGCGGGGGTGGCGTCTGCTGCTGCTGGGGTCCCTTGTTGTCCGGGCTCGGTCCTGCTGCACTCACAGGGGTTCCCGGCCTCAGACAGCCGGGGGGTGGGCAGGCGTCTGCGACCAGAGCCCGTTGAGGCCCCAGAGGCTGCTTTGCCCCCTCCCTACCGTGAGAAGCCGGTGGGGGAGGTGGCCAGCGCCAGGCATCCTGTGGACCCCTGCCCCTGGTGGGCATCCTGGCCGTGGACTCCGTCTCCTCGACTGAGGTGGACCCCTAGCACTTCAGGGAAAGTCCGTCTGAGGGTGAGGCAGTGGGGACGGGCTGTGGGCCACCTGGGTAGGGACTCAGGCACAGCTGGAGCTGGTCTTGGCTGGAGGTGTAGCTGTGCCACTGGGCTGGTTGGGGCTGGGCTACCATGTGAAGTCCTCAGCCAGAGGAGGGAAGGGGCCACGGGAATGGCCACTGACCAGTGTGGCCCTCTGGGGGTGTTGGTGGCCAAGGTGCCTTGTGGGATGGAGTGACTCTGGAGAAGGAGGGCCCGGCCCTCCACAGCTATCCCTGCACCCCAGCATAGCTCTGAGGATGGGGTCTGGGGCCCAGGGGCCTTGCCTGGTGGGGCTGGGTAGCTCCGGAATGGGCAAAACCGTGCTGGGAGTCCTCTCTTCTCATCTCCCCAGAGCGTGTGCAGCCCAATTCCCCAGAACTGGGGGTCAGGGGTCCTGGCCCCCAGCAAGGGGCTAGGGTAGATCTGAATCTCACTGGTGCTCAGTGCTGGGTTTGAGGCTGCGCCTGCAGGACTGGCCCCCGGAAGCAGGTGCAGTCTGGGGGGCCCGTGGGTGGTGAGGAATGGATCTGTGGCTCCTGGTGGGCGCTGAACTCCTGTCACAGGGTTGGAGGTCAGACACGCACTGCCGAAGTCCCAGGCCCTCACAAGGGCTCCTTAGCGCTAGGTGACCGTGAGACCAGCTCAGCATGCCCAGGACTGTCCCTTGAGCCTGGCCCAGGGCCAGGGTTGGGGTACTTTGACTCTAGTCTGTGGCATCCAGCTAGGTTCCCCGGGGCGGGTTTGGGGTTTCTGCACGCCCAGTCCAGTTCCCAGTTCTCCCCGAGGTGCTGCTACTGGGCTGGGATCCCCACACTGAGGGTGGATGCCGGGTCCTCTCCCCTCACTCGCCCTGGGCCCGTCCCTCGAGGGCTTTGGGAGGTCAAGGCCCAGGCTCAGTGACCATGCCAGCCATGGGCTACTGTCCCTCTCCCTGGTCAGACCCTGCCCTCAGCCCTGAGGCCACCAGGGCCCCTCCCTCCTGTGCATCCCTCCGCATGTGCCATCAGGCACCACCAAGAGGCCGTTCTGAGTTCAGGGGACTCGGCTGGTCCCTCTGGCCTCTGTGGGCCCCTCCGCGGGCGCTGCTGGGGGAGGGGTTGTGGGGCCCCAGGAGTTCCTTCTTCAGCCTCTGCGCTCCTGGGGGCCACACCCCCTGCCATGTAGCCACAGACAGAGGCCAGGGGCCAGCGCTGCCAAGCCCTCTCCCCAGAAGGGGCCCAGCGGGAGTCAGGGCTGGTGGGCCAGCTGGAGTCCTGGGACATGTGGATAAGGGGCACCTGGGAGATGAGGTGGCCGGGCCCCCAGTGATCTGGTCACACCTGGGCCAGCATCCTCGTTGTCAAGCTGGGATGGGAGGAGCGGGAGCCGGATGGACAGACTGACGCCTGTTCTCTTTGGTCTAGGGAGCAGTGGCCTCACCCCCCGGCCTTCTGATGATGCATTCAGGTAGGCCTCAGCTCTAGGACCAACTCTGCTGGGGCCTCGGGACAAAGGAAGTAGGGGGACGTAGTGGCTGCCTTCACAGCCCAGTGGGAAGCTCTCCACCACTCAGGCCGGCAGGTGCTAAGGGACAGTGGGAGGCAGTGGACAGAGGGTGATACGGGCGGTGAAGGGGGAAAGTGCACAGCTGGGAGGAGCCCTGGCCAGAGTGGGGCGGGCCCAGGCAGGGAGTGGAAGACAGGTGTGGCCAGCTTGCCCAGAGGAGTGTGTGGATGGAGTGGGTAGGGTGGGGTTGCCTGGGAGGCTCAGCCTTCAGGAGGGAGCCCTGTCCTTGGGGTGAGGGGTCCTAGTGATGGGCAGGGAGTGAGGGGAAGGCTCGGGGTCTCCAAGGCCCAGTTAGAAGGTGAGGGCTGGGCTGAAGCTGGTTGTCACCCAGGGGAAGGCCTGGAAGGCGGGTGGGGGGAGCTGAAGTTTGGGGAAGATTGGCCTCAGGCAAGGTGGGGGTGGGGGTAGCTGGAGGTCGGGGTCAGCTCTGTGCCTTATCTTCCTGGTGGAGCCTCTGGGCTGGGGGTGGGGGTGTCCTAATGAGCTTAGATTCTCCATCCTTCTTTAGAGACCTGACACCTGTTGGGGCCGGACCCTGCAGGCTGACCCTGAGTGGACCTTTGGGGACAGGAGGGATGGGCAGGGCTGGTGGCAAGCAGGGTCCATAGGAATGGCCCACACCAACTGGCCTTGGGGTTCCCTGGGTTGGGATAGGGCCCCGAGGACCACCCCTGACAATGCTATTCCCTGACATTCACTCCCAGACGGTCCTAGACACATCCTCCTGCTGTCCACCCGCCTCCCCGTAGGGCCCTGGGGATGTCTTTGACCTTGACATGTGGGGGTGGGGCATCAGGACCTGCTGGGGGACACAGCACTTCCTACTGAGGTCAGGGGCTGGGGGATGTGGGGCTCAAGCCTGGTGGGCACAGAGCAGCCTTCCTGTGTGGCCAAGGGCAGTGCCAGGCTTTGGGCCGTCCAGAACACTCTGCCCCTCTCCTGCCTTCTCCTCCCCCACCACTGACAACTGTGGACCAGGCAAGACGTGGGTCCAACCTAAAACTAGCTGCTGCGTCCTGGGGACGTGTCCACGTGACTTTGAGCCAAGGACCCCTACTTGGCTTTGAGAGGCCTCTGTGCAGAGGCCTGGCTTCCTTCCTGGTCTCAGCTCAGACCCCATTTCAGCCCTTGCAGAGCTCCACCTAGGCCTCTACCTCTCACCCACCATTCCATCTTGTCTTCTATCCCTTGGCACACACCTCCTTCTCCAGGCAGCCTGCCCTGGTTTTCCCTGCTCTCTCTGGTCTACGTGCTCCCCTGGGTGCTTCACCTTGTGGGAAGAGGATCCGCACCTGCCCCTCTGTGTGCCAGTGTCCCCTCCAGGCCAATCGAGAGAGAGTCCCCCACTGTTGGGGCAGGCTGGAGCGCTGCGGGTCCTCCTCATCTAGGACCCGTCCTGGCTCTGAGTCTCTGGGACCCCCGCCCCTGTGTGCAGGCCTCCCCTGGCGTCTGGGAGCCCTCGGGCATCAGTGTTCCATATTTTATATCAGTAAAGTGGGCATGGCCTCCTGAGGGGGTCCCATCATGCAGGGACCATGCACTGCAAGGAGGTGGGGGGTGTCTCTCAGGGCCGCCAGGCAGGGAGGGGACAGGAATCCTGTGACTTGCTTTGGTTCATGGAGTCAGGTGGGGGCACCCACACACCCACATGGCCGGGCCCAATATGGCTCTGTGGGCCGGTGTCTGTTCCTCGCTGAGCTCAGGGCCTCTGTGGCCTTCCTGTCCCTGCTGGGAGCAAGCCCGCAGTCCTGTGCCTCCCACCCCTGGCCTTGCTGGGGCAGCTAAAGCACATGAGGGTGACAGGCACCCAAGCAGGTGTGGACCTTCAGAGGGTACCTTGGGGCAGCAGGTGTCGTGTGAGGGGACAGGGCACTGAGCGAGATGGTGGCTGCCCTCTGAAGTCCCCAGCCCTGGCCTTGGCTCTGTCGACCCGTGAGCAGAC
Source organism: Martes martes (assembly GCF_963455335.1). Taxonomy (NCBI): domain Eukaryota; kingdom Metazoa; phylum Chordata; class Mammalia; order Carnivora; family Mustelidae; genus Martes; species Martes martes. The sequence goes on from NC_137889.1 coordinate 141,246,818, forward strand.
CGCTCAGGGGTTGCAGAATGACATTTGCTGCTAGGAAATCGGGGATGTGCCTGGGACCATCCTGGAGGAGGTGTTCCTGTGGATGGAGGTGTGGGCCTGCGGGGGAGGGGCTTTCTGTGGAGGCTCACTTGTCCAGAGAGGGTCCCTGAAGCCTGGAGCCGGGGTGGGGGTGAGTGGTGACACAGGGGGCCAGCCATCGGTGTTGAGGGCGGGCGGCAGGGGCTGAAGTGAGAGCAGTGTGGTCACTGGACTGTAGCAGGCCACAGGGCATCCACGGGAGCGGCTCAGCTGTGAACTGACCACTATATGGGGAGAGGAGCACCCCCTTCTAGAAGCTCCTGGTGAAGGGAGGCACAGGGTCTCAGGAAGGGCAGGGCTGGGCTGGCAGAACCGGAGAGCCGGGGACCTCGGATGGGGTGCTAGAGCAGGTGGGCATGGAGCTCTCTGCCCCTGGAGACTCACTGTCTTCCCCCTACAGGAGCCCCAGGGCCCGAGAGACCGTGCAGCGAGGCATCCCCCTATGTGAACGTCCCCGTCAGCCCCTCCCCCAAAGCGCAGCTGCAGTACCTGGGCCTGGAGCTCCAGGGGGCCAGCGCCGGGATCAGAGGTGGGTCCCCATGTCGGGGCTGCAGGCCTTGTCAGTGGAGGGGGGCTCCTCCTCCTGGGCCCCCCACCGGTCCAGATTCTTACTGAGCCGTGTCCCTGAGGGTGTGGCCCCTCCTTCCCCCCAGCTCTGCAATACCGCTACCAAGCTCCAGTCCTGGGTCCCATCCCCTCTTCCAGGCTGAGGCCTCTGCGGGGGGGGTGGTGGTGCAGAGGGGCCATGTTGGGGTGTGGGGGGCGGCCAACCAGCTCACCCGGGCTGCTTTCAGGGGCTGGTGCATCCCGCTACGCACAGATTGACATTGTGGCCACCGAGGCGGCCCACAGGGCGGGGGCCCGGCACGCACAGACCCGGGAGGAGAGGCTGCCGGAGCTGGACCAGAGAAGGAAGGGGACCCCGAGGTGAGGACAGTGCCCCCGCCAGGATGGGGCAGCTCAGCCAGCTGGCCTCGCTGTGGCTGCCCACAGTCCAGGAGCACCAAGGAGCCCATCATCTTTGCAGCACCCCCAATGGCCTGGGGCCTGTGAGCGCAGCCTCCTGGCTGCAAGGTGGCCACGGCTGGTCCCCACACCTTCCCCGCTCCACTGGTCACTGGTGCCCTGACCTGACCCTTCCATCGTCCTCCATGAGTCACCCTGGGCCTCCGGCACCCAGGGGAGTGGGGGCAGGCGTCCAGGTGTCAGGCAGCTCTCAGTTCGTCCCGAGACAGAGCAATGTCTCGGCTGCAGTGGCCCCGAGGGGACCGGAGAGCAGCACGCACGGCTCTGGGATGCAAAGCACCCTCCCCTTCCCTGGAGGTCGTGGCCTCCAGACTGAGGCCAGGCCTGCCATTGGGAACACACAGTCCCTAACCACAGCAGGGCCGGACCAGACGCCACCCCCGCCGAGCGTCCTGCAGCTGCCTCCCTCTGTCCCACACCCGGGTCACTGCTGCCCTCGGCCTGGGGACTGTGCCGTCCATGAGCCCTGGGGGTAGCGGGACTGTCCCCCTTCAGTGCGGTCAGGCTGCTGGTACGGCCCGCACATGCGTTTACTCGACTGTGTTGTTTCTTAGGACCCATTATCGTTAGATGTATAGTTTAAAATTGTTAACGTTCTATTTATAACATGCACATTATTTTCCTGAAGGATGAGGTGCTTTCTCTTCCTTGGGCTGTGGCTTAGCCTGACCCCGGATGTGGTTCTGTTGTCATGACACAGCACAGGCGCTCAGGGCCCTGGTTACCCCCCGCCTTGGGGGGTCTGGGTGGGGTTTCCATGTTTCCTGCCAACAGTGCCTGTCTGTAGCCTTGGGAAAGTTGTGCGGCATTTTCACAACTCTGTGAGCAGGAGGGAATGCTCACGGATCCAGTGGCCGAGGGGGGTCTGGGTGCTGGGGAGTTTCCAGAGTTGGTGGTGGGGCTTCCTGATATTCCTCCCTTGTCATGAAAGGGAAGCATCAGACTGGGCTGACCCCAGTCTCAGAGAGGAGATGAGGCTCTGATCTGCCTGGCTGGGGTCTCCAACCGCAGCCTACTCAGAGACCTTCCTCCCTTCTTCCCGCCCTTCTCCCTCCCATCCACCCACCATCTACCATCCACCATCCACCCATTGTCCATTTGCCATCCATCCATCCCTCTATTCACCCACCATCCATTAATCCACCTTCCATCATCCATCCATCCACCTACCATGCAACACCCACCATCCATCACCACCATCCATCCACCCATGAACCATCCATCCACCTTCCATCATCCATCCACCATCCAACACCCATCCATCCTCCATCCACCATGCATCTACCACCCATTAATCATTTCATCACCCACTCACCATCCATCCATCCATCCATCCACTACCCACCATCCATTCCCTATCCATCCATCCATATCCCTCTCCCACCCCACTCTGACCCACTAAGGACCCCGTGAGTCCGACAGTAGTGTAATTGGCTGACACTCAGGTTCTCCTCCTCAGCTGAGACCTCTCAGGTCGATGGGTTTCAGAACATCAGCACCTTTTTCCTTGCCTCATCTTCTGAGCTGACACCTGACTGCTAGGGAAGCTTTCGAGTCAAGGCAGAAGGAAGTAGGCTCTGCCGTGAGCCTCTGGGATGCAAAGGCCTCAGGGTTGAACCTATAAGCAAGTCAGATTCTAACCCTCAAAGGCCCCCACTCGCTTGCCCTGGACAAGATTCTGTGGGAGTCAGACTTCCCTTTTAAATTCCGAGGGGGGAGCAAGGCATGGGCTGCACATCCCAGTCCAGGGTTCCAGTAGAGCTGGGCTGCCCTCTGGGAGGGAGGGGGCTCAGGCATCCATGCACACCAGCTCTGGGATAGGCAGCTTGGAGTTCTGGCCTTACCAGTGACCCTGAGGGGCCGGAATCTGGGGTCTCTTCTTTTCAAAATGAAATAAGGCTGCTGTGAGGGCCTTATTCTGTAAGGCTGGAACAGGGTCATGGATCTATCAAAGAATAGCTCCCTGGGGGGCTCAGCCAGGCCTGGCCCAGCCCCCCCCCCCACACTATGGTGCTTTGGCAGGGTGGGGGGCTGCAGAGGGTGACCCCCTCTGGCCCAGGAGGCCTCCGGAACTGCTGGGCTCAGCCAGCTGTGTTAGCCACACAAGCAGAGCAGGGCGCGATGGCCACCTGTCCTTCCTTCAGAGCCTCGAGGGCTGGCACAGCGCTCGGTGCCTGGAGCCCCACTCTGGGACCAGGTGAGCTGAGCTGTTGCAGCTGCCCCAAGGCGACAGCCATGTGGCTTCACGTGGCTGTGGAGGGAGGTTTTAGGGACCCTGTGTAACCGAACCTAAGTTCCACCTGCCTGATGGCCTGCAGAGACATCTAGAGTTGGCAACAAGAAAGGGTTTTATCCAAGAGGCATGGAGGGGGAGACAGGGTGGGGGGAAGGGGGGGCTGAGGGGGAAGCCGCGGGGGGTAAGCCTCACGGCTGCCTCCCCAAAGGGGGGGCGCCAGGGAAACATGACGGTGAAGAAGCTCTGGTTGACGAGTTGCTGCCGTGTGTGCGAGGCCCAGCAGTCATCAGTCCCACTAACACTTTGGTTCCCAGTCCCGCCCAGGCCTGGACCTGTGCCTGGGAAGGGCTCCTCGCCTCTGCCGAGAGGTGAGAGGTAGCCTGGCCAGAACCCCTGCAGCCTGGCCCGTGCCCTTGGGGGCCCTTCTTGGGCTGGTGGTGCTGCATACACTGCCAGAGGCCTGGGGCCCTCAGATACAGGCTTGGATCGAGCGACTTCATTCTGGAATGTCAGAGCGACACCACGCAGGGGCCCCGTCCAGAGCCATCCTGAGTGCCGAGGCCTGTCCTCTCTCCTCCCACCATACTTGGAAGCAGGTCTCTGCCTCCGTTGCCTTTAAACCTTGCAGTTCCTACTTTCATCTCTTGCTGGAGCCTTTTGTTCTGTGAAATTGCTCTTCACTTACGGGGGCTTTACTTGGACATTCTGACGTCTCCTCTCTGGCCTCTCCTGAGTCCCGCTCCGAGCAAGGAGCACCCGTTTGCCCTTTGAGTTCGTGTATGGTTTCCCCTCTTTTTTTTTGTGGTTCCTTGTGAGATTTCCTCCCCTTGCCTGTCTGAGTCTTTGGTGAGGGGGTTTACTTCTGCCATCAAACGCTCATTCCCGAGCTCGTCCCGGCTTCTTAGTGTCCCGTCATTGCTCAGATGCACTTTTGTCTCTGAGGGGTTTCTTAGTTTTGCTTAAAAACAGAAAACCACGGGTCACCACTGTCCATGAGCAGAGGGCACTTGCAGTCACAAACATTCCTTCCAGCCCTTCAGAGGCAACGCCCACCCTGCCAGGGGACCAGTTTTGACCGCCGTTCCTAGCAGCTCAATCTGTCTCTTTGACAGCTGACTTCTTTGGCTCAGAACGTTTCCGAGATTCTCCAACAATGTAGGTAACTGCAAGCATTCCATGACATGAACACACCAGAATGTTTTGTCTCTCTGTGGGTGAACATGTAGCTTGTTTCTGGTTTTGAATGAGATAGTTGAACATGAATTGGACAGTTTTCTTGTGCTGGGCCCCCCCCTTTTTTTTTGAAGATTCTATTTATTTATTTATTTGACACAGAGAGAGGGACAGCAAGAGAGGGAGGACAAGCAGGGGGAGCGGGCGAGGGAGAAGCAGTCTTCCCGAGGGGCAGGGAGCCCTATGTGGGACTTGATCCCAGGAGCCCGGGATCATGACCTGAGCCGAAGGCAGACGCTTAATGACTGAGCCACCCAGGAGCCTCTTGTGCTGGGCCTCTTGTGGGCACACACCCTCCAGTCCCTTGGAAACTCAGGTGATTGGAGGAGGAACGCCAGGGCCCAGGCCAATGTTCGCAAAAAAGAAACTGCTGACGTTTTACACAACAGTTTCACCATTTTGCACCTTCTACCAGCAATGGGAGTATTCTAGTGCACGCTCATTGTAGTAATTTGCATTTTTCTGACAACTGATGATGGCCATTTGAATGTCTTCTTCAGTGAAAGGCCTGTTTGATTCCTCTGTCCGTGAAAACACCGGGCTGGAGAACTTTGGGTCTGAGCCCCGTCTCAGACGTGGGCAGCATGGCCTCTCCTCGTTCTCCAGTTGTCTGATTTCCTTTTTTTTTTTTTTTTTAAAGATTTTATTTATTTATTTGACAGAGAGATCACAAGTAGTCAGAGAAGCAGGCAGAGAGAGACGGAGAAGCAGGCTCCCTGTTGAGCAGAGAGCCCGATGCGGGACTCGATCCCAGGACCTTGGGATCATGACCTGAGCCGAAGGCAGAGGCTTTAACTCACTGAGCCACCCAGCGCCCCTTAATGATACATCTTGATGAGAAGTTGCTGATTCTGAAGAGGTGCAATCTTTGTTCCTTTATCATTGATGGCTGGAGGCTTTTGTGGCCTGTTTTAGATGTCTCTGTCTACTCTCCGGTGAGAGATGCTCTCCTGTTTTCTAGAAGCTTTACAATTTTAGCTTTCACATGTGGGCCTATGAATCACAGTAAATGATTTTTTGCATGTGGTGTGAGGTCCACTTTCCCTCCAAACCTAACAAGTTGCTCCACTCCATTTACCTAAGAGAATCTCTCTCCTCAAACTGGGGGTTTCTTGCTCTTTCCTCCAGACTTTAGAGGTTTTATTTGGTTGACTGTGAGGTGATTCTGAGGCTTCTGTTTTTGGAAATCATTTTGAGTTTGTCCTTTGTTCTGTGAACGGAGCGGGACTGCTCTGTCACATGTTACGGTTGTCACCCGTCACTCTGATCTCTCGTGTCTTCTAGGGACACTTTTGGTCAAGTCAGTGTTTGTGAATGCTTATGTTCGGGTTTGTTTGAGAAGGATGGCAGACAGTTTCTTCCAGAGAGAGGTCTTTAGCTCATGCCAGTCCAGAAGCCCTAGAGGATTAGACCACTGTTCGTGGCCCAAGACCCAAGACCGAGTCACGGGGCCTGGCCCTCTTCTCCACCCTCTCTGCACAGGAGCCAGCCAGCCCCCCTTTTCCTGGGGTGGCGGAAGGGGTCCAGGTTCATACGGAGGTTCTCCCTTTAGACTCCCACCTTATACGAGCCCGTGGCCCTGAACCCAGAGTGCCTGGATGGCCATGTTCCTGGGTGGTCCATTCCACCTCGGTCACACCTTCGCAGGCAATCAGATTTCCACTGCTCCTCAGGAGAGGGGCTTTATCCACACTGCGGGGGCTCCCTTCAGTGAGTTAGAGCCCCCAACCCAAGCCTGCCATGCCTGGAGTCGGAAACCCCCTGGTTCTTTCCTGTCGAGCGCTTCTGCAGTTCAACATTTTCCCCCAAAGCTCCCCCACCACGTCCTTGAAGTCTGGCGTGTGGTACTTCTGCTACCATTCAATTAAAAGTATTTTCTAACTTCTAGTGTCATTTCCTCTTTGGTCCATGTGTATTTTTAAAGTTCCTGAATATACTTTAAAAAAAAAAATTTTATTTGAGAGTGAGCGAGCGAGTACACGAGCCGAGGGAGGGGGAGAGGGAGAAGCAGACTCCCTGCTGACCGAGGACACCCCCCCCTCCCCACCAGGATCATGACCTGAGCTGAAGGCTGGCACTTAATGGACTGAGCCCCCCAGGTGCCCTTAAACTTCCTGAATATACTTAGTTTTACTGTCTTTCTGTTACCGAGTCCCTGCTTGGCTGCAGTGAGGTTAAAGAACTTGATTCGTGTCAACTGACCTTGTTGCTGAGTTACTGGGATTTGCTTTGTGTCCTGGGCCAATCAGCTTTTAAAATATTCCGTATGTATTAAGAACATATTTTCCTCTAAAGGGCATGAAGAGGATCATGCTTGTTGGCTTAGTCCATCCATCTGTGTTCATCAGGGACCTGAGCTTCTGTGGTGAGAAGCTGGCACAGGGGCAGCAAATTAAACAGAAATGAGAGAGAAAGGAAGCAGAGAGAGTAAAAGCCAATGAAAGAAAGCTAGCAAACAACAGAGGGAAATCAGTGAAGCTGAAGCTGGTTCAGGGGGAAAAGGTTTAAAACTTGATGGAGCCTTAGCTAGACTGACTGGCGGGGGGAAGGGGAACAGGAGTTACCGAGACAGGGGACAAAAAGGGGGCATCACCACAGATCCAACAAACATTAAGAGAATAACTGCACCAATTGTTTTAACAACTCAGATGAGATTCCTTGATAGACACATAAAGACACAAGAAGTATTAGACAATCCAAACAGCCTTGTAACTAGTTTTAGAAACGGAGATGTTAATATAAAACTCTAGCACGAGGAAAGGTTTAGGCCTAGATGGCTCCCATGAGGGCCACTGCACATGAAGAAAGAAAGAAGGCCAAGTACACACACACCACAGCAGAACCTAGAAAGGGGGGCTCCTCGCTCCTCTCAGTCTGATGTGATACCAAACATGACAGAAGGCCTGTGATGAGAGCAAAAGGCACAGGCCAGTATCCCTCAGGGGGATACAAGCAAACATCCGTCAGCAAATCGGATCCGGCTGTGCCAAGGAAGGGCCATCATCATGGTCAGTGGGGTCCGTCCAGGAATACAGGTTATTTTAGCGTTCGAAAATCAGTGAGGTTCACCACAGTAACTCGGTCAAGAAGCCAACCTTTCTGATCATCTCAGTAGATGCATGAAAAGCACATGACAACTTTCAACTCTTGTTCATGAAAACTAGTAGGCTAGGAGTCCCCATGATCTATAAAAGCATTCATACAGCTCCACAGGCCATGCACCACTTAACCGGCAGGCTAAATGTGTCCTGTGAAGATCGGAAGAGAGGGGTGTCCCCTCTGCCCCAGCCACTCAACACTGGGCTGGACAAGCCGGTGAGTGTGCATGGAGAAGGCACGGTGCTCGAGGGAGAAGCGAGACTGCCGTCTGACAGACATGAGCGAGTGTACAGATATGCTGGGATCTGGGCCACAGGACAGAAGATCATCACAGGAAAACAACCACGTGAAGAAATGAAAACGTACTACTGCCAACAGCAGAAAACACCAAACGCCTAGGAATAAATCTTGTGGAAACATTCAGGGTCTATGTCCAGAGAGATGCGAGACAGGCTGAGTAAACGGGTATGGAACAGAGAGGCTCGTGAGACCTGATGCTAAGATGTCCATTCTCCCCAAAGTGATCAAAATTCAAAGTATCAAAATTCTAGTCATTTTTTAAAGAAATGCGAAGTTGATTCTAAGTATATGGAAACACAAAACGCCTGTAATGAATCTTTAAAAAGAGGAAAATGCGCCCAACTCAAAGCTCTAGTAGAAAGCTACTGTAACCAAGACCATGAGAGCCTGAGGTTGGACAGTCTAGAAACAGAGCCACACCCGCACGCACACTTGATCTCTGACAAAGGCACGGAACCAACAGAGGAAAACATCTGTGTGAAAAATGGTGCCAATGTTTCCAAATAAGTTAACAAGTGGTCATCGGTGGGCAACCAGGATTTACCGCACGATGTCCAGGCACCAGAACACCCTCCAGCGATGAGCGGAGTCCACTGCTGTACAAAGCACAGACACGGAGCGGAAAAGAACAGACGTGCCAACACGTCCTCCTGGTCCGGTCCCTCGTGTGGGAAATGCACAGACAGGTGAAAGCAAGCAGTGGTGAGCAAAGGCGGCAGCTGCCCGGCAGGTAGGCAGCTGGTTCCGGGGACCGCCGCCCAGGCATGCGGAGCTGTGAGCACACATGGAGCATGGCTCTGCGCACCTGTGCTCTGCGCGCGCTCCCTCCCCACCTCTCACCTCTCAGTCATCCCCTGCCCAGAGATGAGCAACTCCACAATCGGACCCGGAACGCGAAGTTAACGTCAATGACCACAGACTGAAGACGGAGGAATGCGTGCCATCCCATAGGTCAGTGGCAGGCGCAGGCCCTGGCCCTCTGTAAAACTAGTTGGGACCACACAGTGCGCTGGGGCGACCACGCTGTGGGACCATCTCCATCACTCCTGGGAGCCACACGTGTGTGTGTGTGCATGCGCGCATGTGTGTGCGTGTGCACTGGCGCACACAGGACCCTTCAGCACAGCCCTCCCAGCTGTGCTCTCACCCCAAACCGCAGACAACTCGACAACCTTGCACATTCCTACTATAGAACACTGTGTGGCCCTGAAGAGGGGACACGTGTCCACGAGACATTGTGGCCAAATAATAACAGAGTGGCTAGAAGCGGACGCCCCACCCCAACACACACACAGCCAGGCACTGTCATTTCAGGTCCGTCCAACAAGAAGATCTAATCTGGCTCCATCAGGAACGTGGGTCTGTGGGGGTCTGTCGACATGGCGTGAATGGTTCCGACAGACTGCAGGGCCGGAACCACACTTGTCCTTCTCAGTCCTGGAGGCTGGATGTGATCGCAGTGCGGGAAGAGCCTGTCTGGCACAGGCTGCCTCCTGGTTTGTGGACACTCACACCTGCAGGGAGGGCCTGGGAGCTCTCCGGGGCCTTGAGGACGCTGATCCTATCTGAGGGCTCCATCCCCATGATCTCATTACCCACAGGTCCCAGTGGTAACACATGGGAACTGGGTTCCAGTACCTGGACTTTGTGGGGACACAAGCTGAGCGGTCGGCTGCAGGAGGGGAATGTGGAGGTATCCTAGGACCTGGGTCATCTCTGTTGACCTAGGGGTGGGCTCCAGAACACTTTTTCAGGGGGAATGAGCCACAGGCATTTGGTGCCCTTTTATGAATCCATTTTACTTCACAGCAATCACTCAGAATCTCAGCGTGGCCACTGGCCCCCTGCCTGGGGGGCCACCCCCATATTTGCTGCCTCCAGGGGCAGAGACAATGACAAATTCCAGAGACCCAGCTGGTTCTCCGGCATGTCTGAAAGCCAAGGGCTCCCTCTAGTTGTCGGTTCCTGAGATGGTAAATGGAGTCAAGTGTCCCGTCCTATTGGTCTCCCTGTCCTGGGCCCGACCTCCTCCCAGGCCCTGCACCCCACACAGGGGCACTCGGAGAACAGGAGTGTGTGCCCCAGAGCTCAGAGCCCCCAGGAAGCTCTGCAGCCCTTCTCTGGTCCTGGGCCACCTCCCGAGCAGCCCATCACCCTGCCCTGCTCATCAGGCCTGGCCGTAAGGGACACAACAGCCAGGCTGGTCTGTGGCAGGCATGATGTGGAGGCCTAGGGTGAGGCTCTGGTGCTGGAGAGGACAGCAGCAAGGCCTGCCCTGTGCCCAGTGGCCCACAGAGGAGGGACCACCTCCCTGCTTGGTCTCACTGCATCCCGACACATGGGGTCCTAGCACGGCCCCCGTGGACTTGATTCTTCTTAGAATAACAGCTCATGGGATAGCTGTGTCTGGGGGATCCCAGTACCTGAGCCTGGGACGGGGTCAATGCCGAGTGCAGTGCTGGGATCAAGCCTCTTCCAGGTTCAGACCTGGGAACTGTATCAGACCGCCACATGGACTGCCTGCAGTGAAGTCAGGGGAGGGTCCCCATGGAGCTGTCCCACTTCAGTGAGACCATCAGCCACCTTCATTGGACACGGGAGACCCCCGGGCCTGATCTCAGAGGTGGGAGGGAGATGTCAGCAGGGTCGGTATGAGCACCCAGCAGGTCTGGGCCAGAAGTCACCCCTCTCTTCGAAATTCAATCCACCCTGCTCTCGGGGGCCAAACCAGGGGGACTGTGGCCCTGGGAGGCCCTTGGCCCCACCCATGTCACACTCACACAGCAAAGACGTGGGAGGGGGGTGGAAGAGGAGCAAGATGCAGATGCAGAGAGACCACCGAGGGACAGGTCACATCACAGACAACTGACACCACATGTTTTTAAAGACACGGTACTCGCAGTGACAGATTCACACGAGTCTGATACATGGCTCATCGGGCACCCAGGGGATCGGAAGCAGTCCTTCCGTGTGAGGGATGCCCGGCCGGGCCCCACACGCCACGTCCAAGGTCCTGTCTTGTGTGCAGCGCCACCCCAGGTCCCTGGGCCATGCTCAGGCAGATGCCCGGCGCCCCACTTCTTCCCGCCGGTGCCTCCTGCGGCCTTCAGAGTTCGTTGTGGCGAGCTCTGGAGATGCGGCCTGACAGATCCTGTAAATGTTTCTTCACCTGAAAACAACAGCCCAGCATCAGCCCAGCGGCCACCTGCCCAACATCACTAGACGCGCGGTCTTAGAAGGGACCTGAGCACCTCGCTTTTCTTGATCGGCAAGTCTGCTGTCTGGAAACAGGAAATCAACCATGAAAGCAGCTTCTCGCAACTAGACCACCACTACCCGCTAAAAACACTGCACGGGGCAGGTGACACGGACAGAGAGGAGAGACGTTTTCCGCCCCAGCCCCTCACAGAGGCAGAGAACAGAGAAGTCACCTGGCTGGGCCCCTCCAGGAACCACCCAGCGCCCCAGCCCCATGGAGCCCAGAGTCCCATACATGTGCGTTTCCGCCATGGTAATGAGGCAGAGACCACCCTGTGCCCGCCCTGCCCATCACAGCCAGACTCCCCACTGCAGGTTCCTGCACTCTGGAGCCAACCTCCCACGGGGGATGCTTGCCTCCTCCCTGACAGGCAGCCAGGTGGGCCCGGACCCCGTGCCCCTCCCCTGGGTCACGACCACCTTGGCTCACTTTAAAGTTTCACATGTTTGGATGACTGGTCCATCCCTGTAGCTCCAGAGTGAGATGCACGAGAGGATCCCTCCTCCCTTGCTCTCTCTAGAGATGACCCATCTCATCTGCTTCCAGATTGTACTGTGCGTCCTTCAGCCCCTCCAAGCGTCCACGCTGCCCTGCTGCTTCTTTCTCCCATGGGGGCCAGCCCCGTTTCTATGCCTGGATGGGCACCTGCTTTGTGGGTCACCGCGAACAGCCTGACCAGCCCTGGAGTGACTCCATCCTGCTTGGGCCACCTGCTGCTGCCCTGGGATGGTCCCCATTCCCACAAGAGGAAACACAGCCTGTACACACACCTCACAGGATTCTCAGGGGACTGTCCTCCCGGGTGCACACAGGTATGCCAAAGCCACTGCCTCACACGCACACCCTGTGCAGGGTCACCAGGCCAAGGGAACAAGCCAGGGACACTGGTGTCCCACAGCTCTACATGACCACCTGCCACCAGCAGGGGAGGGATCAGCACACATGCGAGGCCAAGGGACACCCCAAGGCGCACACACCTTGTAGCCCAGCTCCTTGGTCTTCTCCTCCAGCATGGCGTATTTCTCCTTGTTCCGGCTCACATGCTCTGGGTCCCCGAAGCTCTCCACGTGTTTCAGTTTCTGGTGAGAGATTTCCAGCTGCTTCTGATAGTGGTTGTGCTTCTCGATTTTGGCTTCAAAGTGCTTAAGCTCCTCCTAGAATGTTTAAACAGATGAATGTCCCCCCAATGGACTCTTCGTGCTGCTCTGGGGTCCCCAGCCGACCTCCCCACCCCCTCAGGACCCGGGCGGCCACGGCACACCTGGGGCTGGGTGCCAGGGCTCAGTGTGGGAAGCCGGGCGCTGCCTCCTCTGAGGGCGCACACCCCGAGCCCCTCAATGTGTCCCCTGCCTGGGACAGCTCCAGGTGCCGTCCTGCTGCTCCCTGACAAGGCAGCAGTGCACATGGACACAAAGAGAGCACCCCAACCCACCAGAGATGCTATCACAAGTGGATAGCCTTCATGGGCCCCCCGCCCACGTTTGGCACCCGGACCTGCCGCTGCCCCTTGGTGAACCTGATCCCCTCTCGCCCTGAGCCCACATCCAGCCTGACACTGGACTGGGACTTCAGCCACAACCACACTGCTCTGTCCTCTCCGCTGTCCCCATGGCCTTGTGTCCCACCAGCTGCAGCCACCACCTCACGGCGGCTCTGTGACATGGCCCTTCCTGCCCCACCTCACCCCAGCCACCTGATCCATGCTCTTGGGTTGGTCTCACTGGCCGGCCCCCAACAGCCCGGTCTTGGCTGAGCAGTGACCTCGTCCAGACTGCCAGTGGGCCTAAGTGGGCTGCCTGGGGACCACAAGGGCTGACAACATGCTTCCCCGTGAACTGGGCTGAGCTCCCGGCGGAGGCTGACACAGGGACCTCTGCTGGACAGTCACCGATGTCCCTGCTGTGTCTCCTTAGTATCCTGCCTCTCCTGCCTGCCAGTGATCCCTCAGAGGCCCCTGTCCCCACCACTACACAGCTATCCCCTTTCCTACGCTCTCTCCCTGCCCCTGTGACCGTGGGCCCCATGGTATGCGCGCTCAGCAGTGGCCTCCAGGACCCACATGGCAGAATGACCTCTCCCTCCACAGGCCCCAGCTGGAACCTCCATGCCAGGCTCCCCCAGCCAAGAGGGGCCTCTCGCCCACACCCTTCTGACCTGACCCACTGGCCTGCAGTGGCCTGGTTACAGCACAACCCCCAGGAGGCAACACTCCAGCAACTCAAAGGCCTTTCCCTCCAGGGCCGCTACAGAACCCCACGCAGGCTCTGTTCTCGACCTGCGTGCTTCTACCCCAGCTGTCCATCCTCACACCCAGCACATCGAAGCTGAGCAGACGGCCCCGGGGCCAGACCCTCCATCCACCGGAGGCCAGCACTGTCCACAAAGATGTGGGCACGGCGGCGCCCCACAGCCGCCAACCAGCATGGCAGAGGGATGCAGAACATAAGGAAAAAGGCCCAGGAACACGCCGGTCTGCCACTCACACCACGGTTCAGAGTCTTTTCCACATTAGTACAAAGTGCGACAACAGGTGTTGCCAAACAACGCAAGGTGGCATCACCAGCACCTTCCTTACCCGGAAGGACTCCAGCTCCTTCTCAGTGAAGTTGGAGGACTTGGCCAGGTCCCACAGATCGATCACTCGGGGCTCCTCAAACTCTGGCAGAAAAGCAAAAGCAGTTCTGGTGATTGTGTGGCGGCTCCCGTGATGCCCAGGGGCCAATGATATCGTGAGTGTGAGCGTCTGGACACACATACACAGGGACATGCTGTGTGCTTGCATGTACATGTGTGGGTGTCCAGTGCCCTCTGGAAGCAAATGGAGGGCTGTTCTCACGCACGCTCAGTCTGTGGCTCCAGGCATCACTAGAACCTGGCCTTGGCGACACTCTCGTTGGCCTGCACCTTTGAGAGGGAGGGGCCCAGTGGCAGAGCCCCTCGCTGGGGGAGGGGTGCTGGGAACCAGGAGCTGTCAGGGTTCCTTGGGACCTCTGGGCCAGGACTGTGTCAATCTACCTACAGTTCCGGGTTGAGGTTTAAGCCACTGCCTGTCCTTCTGGCTCCAAAGTGAAGCAAAGCACATGGAAAGGACCCGTTGACGTTGGCCAGCACTCCTGAGCAGACGCCGTGACAGTGCCCACCTGGGCCACTCACCCCTCCTCCCTCCCCAGAGGAGACCGGGGAGCAGGCTGGTCAGAGCTGCCCCCCACCCCGCAGGCATGCCCCCAGGTGCTGCACCCCCTCCCTCCACTGACCCCTTCCTGCCTAGGGCCCTCAAGAGGCTCATAGAGAATGTTCTGGAAGGATGTGGCAGACCACGGGAGAGACAGGAGCTGGCTGAGTGTGGATCCTGGGAGGGGGTAGTTCGGGCAGAGAGGGGCAGGGGCAGCGGTCAGCCCCCACTCCAGGTCTCCTGACCTGCTGCGTCCCTAGCAGTAGAAGCACCTGCTGTGCTCCCGCTCTGCACGCTCAGGCTGGAGACCATGTGAGCGCGCAGGAAGCCTGAGAAGGGGGGCAGCCTTGCACAGTGTTCCCCAATACCTTCACAGGCCTTGGGTGGGAGCAGGGCAGATAGCGGCCCACCACGGGGGGCCCGGACCCCGTCACGGATGGCATGGGACACATGGCGATGATGCCTGAGTGCAGGGAGCATGCTGTGCACTCACCGGTCTCGGTGCTGTAGCCCTGGTGGCTGACTTTGCGCAGGCGGTCGTAGGCCTGGTTGATGCCCCGCAGCCGGTCCTTGAGCTCCGTGTGTTTGCTGTGCAGCATGTCTTCCTTGACGCGGCTCACGTCCAATGGGCTGATGACGTTTTCCTGGATTTCTGCATGAGACCGGCGCCGAGAGGGGCCGCCGTGAGCTGATGCTGGGGACCCCGCCTGGCGCAGCAGAAATGCCCTGGGCTGACCCCTGTGACCCTGTGCCCCCCCACCCAGCTTGCTGACGTCCCCGGGGTTGATACCACATGCCGGGGTGGCATCTGCGTCTGTGCGGGAAGGGCAGCCACGGCGACCCGTGATCCATGTCCCCGCGCCTGACCAGCATGCTCATGTCGTCGGAGGTGCCCCGATGAGCCCGATGGGGGAGTCCCACCCACAGACCAGGTGCACAGGGAGGGAGGCCGCCCCCCCCCCCCCCCCCGCCAGGGCCGCCTGCAGGAGGGAGGGGCGGGGACACCTTCAGTCCTGCTTAGCGTCTCCAGCAGGACGTTGTATTCGCGCACTTTCTCCTTGTGGTGTTGGAACTCCCGCCACAGCTTGGCCAGCTCCTCGCTGGAGAACTTCCCTGACGTCTTCGCCTGGGGGAAGTGAACACACTGGGAGCCAGCCCACGCTCTGGGGTGACCCCTCCAGGCCGCATGCCAGGACTCCACAGGGGTTGCTGCTGAGCTCTCCTCATACCGGGCAGGACCCTCGCTCCCCTATTCTTGTTTGATGACCCTTCAACTACAGGGCGAAGCAGGACCCATCACCAGGCTCCACAGAGAGGTGACAGACATCAAAGTGTGGGAGCTGCAGGATCCCCAAGGAGGTGGGGCGGGGCAGCGTCCCCTCCTGGGAGGGACCTCAGGCCAGTCTCCACGTGGTCATCCACCTGCCCTGCGGGGCTGTGTGGTGACTCACAAAGAACGCAGGTCTGGGGCTCAGCCCAGTGGCCACGGGGCCCCCTCCACAGTGGACCCGCCCTCCCTGCTGCAGCCTCTCCCCTTGGACCAAGGATGATGGGCTGGTGTGCAAATTCTGATTCTAATTCAGTGTGGTCCAGATAGAACCTGCACAGGAGCTGGGAGATTAAGGGCCGTGGAGTCGCAAGAGACTCGTTGTGGCCATATCAAGCCACTGCCTGCCCGCATCCACCTGGGCTTTGGACCCCACAGGAGCCCAGCCCCCATGCCCCGTGAGCACACCTTTCTGAACCAGAGAGCACATAGGCTCTGACTCCAAAACCAAGTGGACACCGTACAACACGTGGCCCATGGGCTGCCATAAGCCTTGCCGTTTACAGATCGTCCAGCCCATTCCAGTTCTTTGAAGCTCTGACAGCGCCCCGCCACACACAATTCCTTCTCCGAGTGGGCAAGCATCCTCCCGGCAAGGCAGGGCAGCCCCACAGGAGGGGCCCCAACCACAGAAAAGCAGCCTTGTGGTTCCAAGAAGAAAGCCCCACCCCTTGAGATCCCCCTGGAAACAGGCTCCTAAGCAGAAGCAGCCCCTAGCAGCCCCCTTAAGCCTCAACGCTAGGGTATAGGTCTTGGGGCCCAGAGGAAGCGCCTAGGGTACCTTGTGCCACAGCTTCTCCAGCCTGGGGTCCTCCAGGCTGTCCTCATCGGCGGGGTCACTGAGGGAGTTGCTGCTCACGGCCCGGGTGTCCTTTCTCCCATCCAGGCCGTACTTGGCCAGGATCACTAGGAGAGACACAGGAGGCATTACTCCAATCCTGGCCATGCCTGCCAGATCCCCCAGTCTGCACTGCACACACACGAACGGTCCCAGTGCGGGTGAGCAGGAAGGGCAGAGGGATAGCGAGGTCGTCGGGCTCGGCCTGGCCCCAGCCTTCCAAGTCTGCTGCCACATGGGACCCCTCCGAGGGCAAATCACACACGTCTCAGGGTGCGTTCACCAGCCTGGAAGGCTGAAGGTTCTAGATTCCAGCTGTTGGGGTTCAGCGTGAACTGGAGCCAGAAACAAACACTCCAGTGGAAGGGGTCCCACAAGCGCAAGCCTAGCTTTGCTGCTTTCGCTGAAGATGCTGGGCCCGGCGCGAGGGCAGCTGGCCCAGACAGCAGAGTAGATAGAGCACGACCCATCCTGAGACAGAGGATTCTCTGTCAAAACTGGCCCGGACACGGTGGACCCGACGAGGTTTGCTCCCCACGGGGCTGGTGCATAGCAGGGGCACAGCCCTGCTTACACCTGGGTCCTTCCTTTCCCGTCTCGGTCCTGGTCTGACCACCGCACTGCACTCTGTGGTCCCCTCAGAGTGGGGGCTCAGCCTTGTCAATGGTCCTGGGGTGGGGGGAGCTGAGGAGATGGGGAGGGCACGGGCCACATCCTGGAGACAGCCAGCTGCCCAGTGAGGGACGAATGCTCAAGAGGGTCTGCTGTGGCCCTCCAGCTTCCCAGTCTCCAGAGTCTTCTGCCACATGACCCTGGCACCCAGGAAGCAGAAAACAGATGGCTCCACTCGGAACCCGGACTCAGACATTGGGCTGGAAGGCAGGCCCGGGAGGACATGGGCTGGTGGCGGGAGTCCAGGGAGAGCATGCCCCAGGGAGGGAGACGGGAGCTGGATGACCTCTCTACACCCTTGTGCTCCTCTCGGTCTGGGGACTGGTTCTCTCCAGAAAGGAGGACATACCAAAGATTCCAGGTCCTTCCAGAGCCTTCTTTCCTCAGGGGTAACTCCAGGTCAGGCTCCTGTTCTGGCCATCTGGAGGAGCCCCCAAGCATTCTGGCTGGGAGCAATGATCCTGCATCTCCGTGCACTACCCCGTCCTGTTTGTCATGTGTCTCATCACATTCTAGAACGAGGCCGTATGAGCCAGCAGTAGACCTACATCTTCACCCAGAAGCAGGTCCACAACATGGCCTGAAAACCTTGGAGGTATCTCATGAGGTCTAACGGTGAGGGATGCAGGGTGGCTGGGGCGACGTCAGCAGCTGAGTCAGAGAACCCAGGGTTAACCCTGCTGTGCTCAATCATGGACAATCACTCACCCTCTCTCAGCATCCATCCTCTGTCTGGGCCTGGGGACAAGTGTCTCCCGGAGGCCTGTGTGGATGTACAGCATTTGGGCTCAGGATCACAGACAATGCTCACTCCACGTGGTGCCATGTCTGAGGAAGCCCTTGTCTGGCTCCGTGAGCATGCGGGATGGTGGCTCACCGGGATGGTGAGCATCCGGCCACACATGGGGCCTCCTAGCCATGGCTACTCCAGCCCTATCAGGGGGCTCTGCAGGGAGCTACAGCAGGCTTGGATGGATGAGGGTGTGCTCGCATCCCCAGGCAGGGGGTTGGCAGGCTGGGACGCCAGCAGGCAGGTAGGGGACGTAACTTCTGCCCTCTGCTCTTCGCTATAGGATGATGGCAAGGGCAGTCAGTGCGGGAGTGGCCCTGAGACACAGCTGACGCAGAGGGTACGGGGGTGCCTGGGCAGTGAGCTAGGGGTTCTGCTCTGCGCCTGGAGTGTGCCACAGGCGGGAGGTGGAGAAGGGGGCTTGAGAGGCCTCTCTGTCCTGAGGACGCATGTCTTTTGCATCCTGGGAGGTTGGGCAGACTAGTTGCTCTGTCTTGAATACCCACAGTAACAAGCAGCTCACTACTTCTCATCTCAACACATTCCACTCTGTTAGAAAGTTATTTCATTACAGATGATGTGAAATCTGCTTTCCCATGAATTTACAGACCCTGGGAACATCTCCACTGTCCCCTCCAGGGAACCACGGGCAGCGGGGTGGCCCCGGCCCCCCTTCTGGGCCAAGCAGCTGCAGGGCCCTGAGCGCTGTGTGTTACTGCACACAGGTACCCCTGTCCTGACTCGTCTCCGTTGGCCAAGGGCCTCCCCAAATGGCCTGGCCGCCATGGCCATGGCTGGTGGCTCCTCGGAAGTGAGCCATGGCACAGACAGCAGCCAGGCAGCCCTGCTTGACTCCTGCCACAAACCGTATTGTATCCACCGCGGGGCCACAGGGCTGAGCACGCATCCCCCCTTTCGCGCTGAATAGGGAAGAAAGCTACCGCTGAGGTTGCGCGTGAGCTTGGCCTGCTTCTCTCCATCTTCATCCAGGCCCTCAGCCTTCAGCTTCTTCCAGGCGAATTCGTCCCTTTCTTGCATCTTCAGATCCGCATGGAGCTCGGACAGCTTCACGGGGGAAAGCTGAAGCTAGGAATGAGAACAGACAATGCTGACAACCAGCCCCGAGACGAGTCAAGAGCATCACCTGGGAGATGGAGACCCCGACGGAGGGGTGACTAGAAGACGAGCAGGGGGACGCAGGGTCCTGGCAGGTCAAAACCCACACGTGTTCCCGGGAGAGCCCTTGGTGGCCTGCCCCGCTGCAAGGCTGTGGGGAGCCCGCTCTCGAGCCTCGCTGGAAGAGCTCCCCGGCCGGACATGGTCTAGAAATGCCACGTCCGCGAGGGGTTGCCCGCCAACAGTGGCCTGAGCCTGGCTGCCAGCTCCTCTCTGAGCCCACCTAAGGTCACAGGGCCTGCTCCTATACCGGGACCCCGGTGATACTCATGGGGCCCCAGGTATTGGGGTGTGAGGATGGAGGGATGTGAATGCTGAGCACGGGAGGATACCATCACCTTCTCCTTGTGTCATGTAAGTACAATAAAAAATAAACCACGATGATCAGAGGACAGTGGACTAAATTATGGCAAACTTCCACATTAAGAAAAGATCAGTCCGTGAACCTGCCTGACAGATGCCCCACCCACAAGGGACTGGCTAATGACACAATGACAAAAGGCTCTAAGTGCAGCACCCCCTCCCCCTCCACTGCCTTCAGGCCAGAAAGAGACCTGCACTTGTCTTAGGTGGCCTGAGGCTCTGGACGTAAGCCTGAGGCCCAGAGTGGCCAAGAGACTGGGCCCTGCTCCTGCCTTTCCTCCTGACTGCTGTCAGCTCAGCCCAGACCAACAGGAGTGCTTCAAGCTGGTCCCTCAGACCAGAACATTCCACCAGTCTTCATGTGGCTGGACCTGCCGGCGCTCCCTGGGCACCCAGAGATACCATGGCGGGCTGCTGGACAAGCTACAAGACAGAGCAGCCCCCTGCCACCCACAGGGGCTGGGGAGACTGCGGCCAATGTGCTTTTTCAGCTACAAGGGTCATAGTGGTGACCCTGCCTAGCTCCGGCTAGGCCTCTCAGGAGATGCCCAGAAAATGTGGGCCCCGTCCTTCAACAGCTTGAAAACTAGCCAGGGAAAGTTCCTCAGGAGTAAAAAGATGGCACCAAATAAACAGCAGGGCCTAGGGCGGGAAACTCTCTTAAGGCTCTATAAGTTTCTTCAACCTTGCTCCATGGGCTGCTCCCTCCTTTGCTGGCTCTCTGGCTCTCCTGGGGCAGGTGTTTGTCTCATAGTGTTCCAGCTCCTACTCTCTCTCCCGAGCCCCAAACCCTTCCTTTCGAAGCCTCCTGCATGTCCCCACCCAGATGCCTTAGGCTCATCAAGGGGCACCCAGGCTGACACAGTCCCACCTATCCTCCCAGGCTGTGTCCTAGGCCCCACTGTTGCCTGGATGCCCCCCGTGGGCACTCTCAGGAAAACACCAGGATCTGGGGAGGCTGGAGCCACAGCCTCACCTGACCTGTGGGATCCCCGGGGCAGAAGAACTGGACAGTGGTTTGGGGCATGCGGATTTTCCAGGAAGGGCAGATAGGGCACTGGGTAGTGAGCAGCTGAAGGGCAGGCCCTCAGTCTGCCCAGAACACCAAGGCATCCAAGGGATCTCTCCTCTGTAAGCCTGGGGCCTGTCTGCACTGAGAGCCACAGCCAGGGCCATGGAGGGCCTGGCTCCCAGCTCTCCCCTCTCTGGTTAGTGAGATACTGCACTGGCTCCTGTGTCCCTCTTGGGGACTGAGTATTCTCTGCCTGCCAGCTAGGTCCACCATCGGGGGACAGATCTGAGGACCTCAGGGCAACGTTCCCACTCACCTCTTACTTTCTTAGCTGTCCACCTCCCCAGGGCCCTGGCAGGAGATCAATATGACAGCCAGTCAGGAGCCCTGGAGCTGCAGACTCGGTCCACTGTGTGACAATCTCAGGCCCTGTGAGTCGCTGCTTCTCACATCTGAAGCCCCTGGGGGTCTAGTTACCCAGGGCCTCTCTCAAACATCAGCCCTTTCGCTGAAATGCAGACACCGGTGGGCTCAGCACAGATGCCACCTGCAGTAGCAACACCCGGACACAGGGGCAGTCAGGTCCCATCGAGAATGAGGCAAAGACAGCTCCAGGCAAACACTGAGCACTCCCTCTCTGGACTCCTTCAATCTCTTCCAGTTAAACGTTAATGCCTCACAGGAAAAGGACTAGTCAGTAGAACTCAAATGCAGAGCAGAGTCTGTTCAATATTAAACAGTCAGATAAAGCATCAAGAATGAAGAGACAAGTAAACACACAGGAAGAAAGCCTCCCATCCAAAACAAGGGCCATGTTCACGGCCCATACGTGTCGATGGTTTCCCAGGTGGATACTTCCCGTCAAATTCACCAAGATGAACGTACTAACTATGTACAGTTTTTCATACGTCAATCGTATCTCAACAAAGTGATGAAACAGTCACTGGGAACCAGGCTCCACTCAATCCTCTGCCTCGGCCACTGCTCTGCACTCAGGCAGAGCAACTGTGCGCACAATTTCAGGAGGCTGGCCCCCAGGTGGACACTGGGGAGCTCCCTGGGAGACCATGAGGTCGAGGCCTCTACATGGGAGCAGTCTTACCTGTACGCGGCGAGGCAGCACCAAGGACAGAACAGGACAGGACCCCGACCTGCCCTTCCTAAGTCCTACCCGCAGCAAAGGAACGAGGCCCACAGAGAACAAGGGAAACACAGTCTCCCCTCCTCTTCCCGCCCTCCCACCTCCCAGGACAACACCTCAACACATTCTAATCACAAGGTCAGGAGAGGAACCCAACGGGAGCTTGGAGCTCAAAGAACTGTGTGTGTGAGTGCTGTGCACTGGCGCTCTGTGAGCCTGCTCAGGACATGTCCCCAGCCCTGTCCTGTGTCACCCACCGGAACACCAGAACACGAGGCAGGGCACAGGGGCCAGGGACCATCAGTGTGTGCACATGGGCGCCGCCCCCAGAGGCTCGGCTTCACTCAACTCCCAAAGCTCTGAGAACAGCCCTTGCTCCCCCCCCTGCTCAGCAGCCTTGCGACACTGACGATGTCACAATACCCACAGGACCAGGCAGAAGGAGCCCTGGTTCCTGTTCGGCCTACAGCTCTCCGAAGCACTTCTATCAAAGAGAAACCAGATAATGTCACAGAAAGTCAAGATACCAAGTGGAAGAACTCCACAGTACTTCCTGGGTCCCTGCTGGGGTCTCACAAGACCAGGAGTGAGTTTCAGAGCCTTCTCAAAGGACCCCCAATCCTGACCATAGCAACTGCATACCAAGGCAAGAATCACGGGGCCAGCCTGAGCTGTGACCCCCGAGTAGAGGAGACCCAAGCCCCTCGGGTCCCCAGAACAACGAGAAACAGGAAAGCACCAGACCCTGCAGAGCCCCAGGACTAAAGGAGACCCAGGCCCCATCGCCCTGCAGATCGAAGACGTCCGACCCCGCAGCATGTCTCTCGCCCCGCCCTGGGTCCGGGGACACAGAGGATGTCCGGCCCCCGCTGGCCCCCATGGCCCCAGGAGACAGGGGACACCCCGACCCCGGGGTCACAGGAGACAGAGGATGCCCCGGAGCCCCGCTACACGGACACAGGGGACATCCCCGGGCCCCACTGGCCCCGGGGTCACAGGACACCCGCCCCGCCCCCACCCCTCGCGGTCACAGGAGACGGGGACGCCCCGGCCCGTGGGGTCACGGGAGGCCCCGGCCGCCGCTCACCCGCTGGGCCTTCTCCCACAGCTGGTTGAGCTTCTCCATGCGAAACTCCCCGCCGGGGGAGTTCGGGGGCTCGCGCTTCGGCGGCAATTCGGGCTCATTCTTCTCCCGCGAGTATTTGCCGCCGTGGCCCGCCGCCGGCCAGGGCCCGAGCAGCAACAGCAGCACCAGGAGCAGCAGCAGCAGCACCAGGAGCTGCGGCTGCGGGAGCCCGCGGGGCCCCGCTCCTAGCCTCTGCGTCGCCATCTTTCTCCTCCGGCCACCGAGACCCCGCGCCTCAGGCCGAAGGGGCCCCGCCCCACCGCGCGTCGGCCCCGCCTCTCCGCGCGGCCTCCTGGGAGTTGTAGTCCCTCTCCGCGCGGGTCGCCCGAGCGAAGCCGCTGGGGGACTACGAGGCCCGCGAAGCCCTGCGGAGGCACGTGAGCGTTTCCAAGGCAACCACGCCGCGGCCTCGTGCGCGGAGTGAGCTGGGGCTGCCCTGTTTGGGATTGCGAGATTGAGTGAAGACTCCTCCCGGACTCCGGGATGGTCGGAGAGGTCCCCGTCCCCTCTGCTTCCCGGGAAGAGTAAACAGTTCCGGAACCCCGACGATCCTCAGATGGTTCCGGTGTGAGCGGCAGTGATGGGAGCTTTTCTTGTCCCTGTGGGTTGCGGGCATGTGGCCCCTGCTAGGCACTCCTTCCCTTGACAGGGGAAGACAAGCTGAGTGCCCGCGGTTCCAGGAGTCTGGGCCTTCTCACTCCCGCCCCGCGGAAGCTTTTCCCGGGGACTGGGGTGGGGACTGGGGGCTGCATCTTTACTGTGTCTTTGAACCATCTCCCTACACTTCCTCTCCACGTTCTGTTTCCGTATTAGAGATACATGTGCACCTGCCTCGTTCCCGCCCTGTTGAATTTTGGTAAATCAGCAAAGTTCAACCCAGGGGCCCAGTGTTGGGTGGGGTTGGGCATGCCCTGGAGCGAGCTGCAGATCGCTGCCCTCAGGGGGCTTGAGGTAGATGGTTTAGTGGGGTCACCGACTGGGGGCTTTGGGGCAGAAGAAGAGACGGGGTGAACGCACCTAGTAAGAGTGACCAGAAAGGCCTCGCAGGGTTGTGGGTTGTGCCGGGAAGGGAGGCCTTGGGATAGGAGGGACGTTGAGGACCAAGGATGGGGCTGGAGAGTACTTGGGCCTCTTGGGCGGAAGCAGTAGTTCCTTTAAACTTGTGCCCTGTGCTTAAAGTGCCTGGACTGGAGGAGGGCCTTACTCTCTTTCCTGCCTGACCCCAGGATCTTGAGAGCCCTTCTTTCATGTTTGTCTGGTTGTTTAGTCTTTTCAGGCAAAGGTTAACTTCAGTCTCTGTACTTCAGTGGCCTGGCTGTTAGTATTTAATGAAGTGGGAAACAAAGGCAAAAGAAAAAATTTCTTTACTACCTACAACCCACTGACAAGTCCTTGCAACAGGCAGAGTGACATTCCTGTAGGAGCTCAGCTGCCTTGATATTGATACTCTGCTGAGGGCAAAAGGTGACCTTAGCCTGACCCCCAGGATCCTGTTAATCTGCCTTAACATAAAAATTCCTTTGGAAACTTCGTTTATCTCTGTCTCCAATTGCACCGCCCACGCCCACCTGATACATATCCGAAGGGTCTCATGACAAAGATTTTATTAGATGGTAATAAGTGACCTTTTCTCAACAGCAGCTAGCCCCCTCAAGGTTCTGGAAACCTTGCTTCCAAAATTCCTTAGACACTTATACTATCCCTAATCCTCTCCCAATTTGAAAGTATATAATGGGCCTCCTAACCCCACTGTGGCTCTTCCTGCCCTAGGGTCCTGTCTCTTTGCTTTATTAAAACCACCTTTTTGCACCAAAGATGGCTCAAGAATTCCTTCTTGGCCATTGGCTTTGAACCCTAACATCTTTTTTTTTTGAACCCTAACATCTTTACTACATCATTTAATGCGCCTGTCCTGTTTGTTACCTAATAAGTGCATAAAGACCCCAAGAGGATAGATGTTTATTTTCTTCCCTGTTCAAAACTGACCAACAGGCAGTTGTCCTCTGGGTCGTGATATGGGGACTGGGCTGCCCCATCTTCAACACAGGACTTTCAAGATCACTTCCCACTGGCACAAGGGAGAGAGTGTTGAGGATCTCACAGGGGAGGTGGTTAGAGAGCCAGGCCTATCACTTTTGCTCATATTCTACTGCCTAGAAGCAATTCTATTAATGTGGCTTTGGAACACAGGTGAGGTTTGGTGCAGTGGGGTCTGGAGCCAATGACCAAGAGAGAATTCTTAAGATGTCTTTGGTGCAAATTGGTGGTGGTATTAAAGCATGGGGACAGGATCCCTGGGCAGAAAGAATGGCTACGCTGGAGTTGTGAGGGGTAGCTGATTATATACATGTATATATATACATGGAGTTAGGGGAGGTAAGGAAAAAGGAGGTTTCAAAAGGATTTTCATATGTTAAAGACTCACAGGATACTGGAGGCCTTGCTATTGTCGAGGCTGTTTTCCCCTCTAGTAAAGTGATGATATTGAGACAGTTGGGAGCTTCCTGGAAGAATAACACACATGTCCCACCCCAGAGGTGGGGGGTTGTTTCAGGGTCAGCTTCTGCTTTGTCCTCAGCTAGCCTTCTGCTCCCGTGTCAAACACAGACACAACAATCCATAACAAAGTATTAGCAAATAGAATTCTGCGATATATAAATAAGCTTGGCTTCATATTTGAAATGGATTGATGAAATTCTCTTTATTAATAGAATAAAAGAGAAAGAAGAACACATATCATTCACAAAGAAGTCTAGTTGAAGTGCTTGACAAATCCAACACCTGTTTGTGATAGAAATCATTCAGCCATCTGGCACTAGAAGGCACTTTTGCAATTGAATAAGGGTTGTCTACACAAAATGTAGAACTCACATCCTACTTTATTGGGAAATGTTGAGCACTTGAAAGAATGCAAGGATGTCCACCACAATCGTCAATATTCAGCACACTACCTCGTGCCCAGTAGAACAGCCAAAATTAGGTTCACAATGTCATATGTTGGGAAAAATATGAAACCATTAGAATGCTCCCACTTTGCTGGTGGGAGTGTAAAATACTCGACCACTTGGCGAGACCCTTTGTCAGTTTCTTATGCAATTCAGGAAACACTTGCTCTATGACCCAATCCAATGGGTTCAATTCTATGAACCTGTAGCTAGGGCACAGGGGTACACGAGCACCTGGCTCTGGGGGATCCCAAGCAGACCAGGTTTGGCCACTCATCGTTGATAAAATCCACAGGCAGAGAGATGAGTGCTGGTGAAACAGGAAAGGGATTTATTTCGGTGAGGCCACCATCTGGAAGCCAGCAGACTAACATCTCAGACCATCTCCAAGGGGTGGAGAATATGTCCAGGTTTATATGAAGAAAATGTGGGACCAAGGCTGGTGGGTCCATGCAGGTGGGCAGTGAAGGTCAGGTTGATCATTGTCTCGGGGCCAATGTTAGTGGGGGGCGGTTCTTGCTTGCTCAGGGCAGCTGCTATTGCTTGAGAGCTAGTTTCAGTTCCAATCACAGATGCTTCCCCACTCCCCATCCACTCCCCAGTCTTTTGCCAGAGCTGAGCTGAAAAGAAGAATGTATCAGGAAGTATAGGCCGAGGTCAGAATGGAGGTGGTGGACATCCTCTTTCAAACCCAGCGATTGATTCCACTCTAGGTTGCCCAAGGTAAATTAAAGCATGTATCTGTAAAAAGACTGTACAAGAATGTTCTGGCAGCTTTATTCATAGTAGATGAAATTTTAAACAACTCAAGTGCCCAACAGTTGGAAAATTGGTAACAAATTGTGGTATATGCCTACAAAGTAATGCTACTCAGCAAAAAGAAAAAAAAAAACCAACAAAAAAATGGATGGCTACACTCAGCGTGGAGAAGTCTTATTGCTATGAGCAGTTTAGTAAACCAAAACCAAAAGAGAACAGTGTCTATATGACTGCATTTTCTGAAGTTCAAGGTCAGACAAAAAAATCTCTGATGCTAGGTATCAGAACCTTAGTTGCCTACAGTGGGGTGGTGGTCGGGGAGTTGGTGATTAACTGGAAGGAAGTATGAGAGAACTTTCTGGAGTGAAGAAAATGTTTGATATTTTGATTGAAATATGGGTTGGGGGTGTATGTATTTGTGAAAGGTCATTACATTGTATGTTTAAGATCTGTGATTTCATTGTGTGTAAAGTTTATCTTAAGATAAAACACACACGTGTGCACACATGCACACAGGAGGTTGAATCACCCTGAACATTAACTGTAGGGACCCCCAGTCTTCTTTCCCTGTTTTGCTCAGAACACTGATAGCTGGGTTCTCAGTCTCCAGACAGGAGATTAGAAGAAACATCTCAGTTGAATCAGACCATCTCAGTAGGAAAGAATTATGATGTTCTTCGCAGGAGTAACCCAACAAGGGCCCACCAAGATCACTGTACAGTGAGGCCCTATGTCAACAAACACCATGCGAGTGGGCAGGGCTTCCAACAGCTCTTAAATCCCCCTTCTTTATCATGCACAGTCAGCTAAGGATTCTTTTTTTTTTTTTTTAAGATTTTATTTATTTGACAGAGATCACAAGTAGGCAGAGAGGCAGGCAGAGAGAGAGAGGGGGAAGCAGGCTCCCCTCTGAGCAGAGAGCCAGATGCGGGGCTCGATCCCAGGACTCCGGAATCATGACCTGAGCCGAAGGCAGAGGCTTCAACCTACTGAGCCACCCAGGTGGCCCTCAGCTAGGGATTCTTAAAAATGTAAGGACAGCTCTTAATGTGGAAGAGAGAGAAAGAGAGAAAGACACACCCACACCCACACACAGACTCAAGCAAATAGGCAATAACAAAAAAGCAACTAGGAGAAAACAAAAACCGTGCAGGGAGAAAAAAAGGGTAAAAATGACTGTTTTTAATTTCATAGAAAGTGTTAAATCCATAGAATATACATATACATGCACACACGTAAGTATAGAATTACATACAATATATGATATTATAGAAGGAAAATAAGTATAATTCAGGGAACAAAAGGGAGTTATTGGAAACTACAAACATGATAGCAGATATGAAAACCCAGGTGAAATAAAAAGCAAATAATATTGAGGAAATTTCTGATAAAGCAGTTTGAAGCAATGAAGAGATAGGAAAAAAGACAAGGAAAAAACTAGATTTCCAATTTAGGAGACCTATTGCTTGAATAACAGGAGTTTCAGAAAGAAAGGACAAAAAAACGAGGCATGATAGAACTATCAAAGAAGTAAGACAAATTTCCAAATCTAAAGGACAGAAGTTGCCAGGTTGAAAGGACCTGTCCACTGATGCCCACAATGAGTAAAAGTAGACCCACACTGAAGCAGATTGGTGTGACATTTCAGGACTCTGGAAGCAAAAACCAAGATTTGATAATTGTTTGAGGAGAAAAATCAGGAAACGGGGCATAAAATACCTACAGACGTTTCAATACCAACCCTTGCAGTGAGACCTCAAAATGCTAAAGGATATTGGCCTTTGACCTAGAATTCTATACCCAGCCAAACTACCAAGAAAGTATGCAAGTACCCAGTGGGACTCTCTTAAAGCTATTCCAGACATGCAAATGCTCCGCCAAAGTCAGAACATGAAGCAAGAAGAGGAAGACAAGGATATTAGGCCCAATGGAGGGTGCATTTGGGAGGGATGGAAAGGAGCCCCTGCCCCAAGAGGAGGATGAATCGGGGGATGACCAGATGCAGAGGGAAATGAGGTCCCATTGGAGCAGCATGACTCAAGAGACAGGTCAAATGCTGTCATTGCCATTCCTGCACAGGTTTAGATCTATAGATGGACTGCCCAGGTGGCCTGGCCCAAATTCTCAGCTGGACTTGTCTCCACCATGTGTTCCCCAATCCCTGCTCTTCTGCCTGTGTCCTGAGACCTGGGACACAGATGTAATCCATTTCATCTTGTGTAAGTGTGTTGCTCCATGCTGCTCCTGAGGCTGTGGGTGGGTCTTTGTGGGCTCACGTGGAGACAGTCCAGGTGGCCCATCCTCCAAGAACTGTTACCTGTTGGGTCGTCTGGTACCTGGTCCTCAACAGAGCCCCTGCAGTGCCCCCATGGTAACAAACCTGTTTCTCCCTTGTTCCCTGGTGTCTCCAGAGAGAGCTCTTAAAACACATAGGGAGAGAGAAACCACGGTAGAACCAAAGCCTTCTCCTGCAAACCTTCACCTTACAGTGGCAAAACCACCCTTTTCTTACCAGCCCTGTTGGCACACACTTGTTCACGCTCCAGAGGGAAGGGACAGCTGACATTGGGAGCAGACATAGTTGGCGAAACTGTCAGGAAAAGCAAAGGGATGAATAGAAGTTGGGATGGTGGTTTTCTGGGCTGGGGGAAGAGAGGGCATGATGGAGGTGGATGCAGAGCTCCCTCTCACGGGCTATGTTGTGCTCCTTAACCTGGGGGTGGGGCGTGCACAGGTGTACGTCCTGTCATTGACCTTCAAGCTATGCAGACACATTTTCCACATTCCTCTATGTACATTACCTTTATCAAAATGAGAAATCTCTGTTTTGATGAGTGAATGCACTCGGTCCAGGGCCTGGCACACGGCAGGGTCCCTCATCTCCTGGGCTCCTCCTTCAGGGCTGAACACTGATTTTAGCAACTGCCAACTTTTTCCTCCCAAACTCAGTTCACCACGCCATGCCTGGCCCTGCCCATGAGGGATGCTGAGGACCCCACGTGGAGTAGAGGTCCCTGCCTGCCTGGGGTGAGGGTGTGTGGACACAGAGACGAACACGGGGCCGGAGAGCCTGGAGCGAGGGCCCTCAGCTTTCAGAAGGATGGACAGCAACACTTTCCTGTGCCGCTGGAAGAGGCCACGTGCAGGCTGTGTCACCTATCAAAGGAAGGGGCAGCTTGCGGGCAGGATATCTCTCTTAGCAAAACAAATTGTGGGCCTCCAGGAGGGGCCTGGGGGTAAGGCCACCCTCAGCTGGCTCCCAGCAGGCATCAATGACGTGTCTGGGCAAAACCCATGGCCTTCACCGCTTACTACCACCACCTGCCGCTACAGACTTTAGGAAAAATCTGGGTATGCTCCTTCTCCCTTGGTCAAGTTTAAGTCTCTAGGCCACTCTTGGCCTATAGCTTGTATAACCCCTTCTCTGAGCCCTTCTCCCACCACTCCCTAACCCCCCTCAAACCCTTCCCTGGTGCCCTCTTGAACCCATAGCCAGCCAGGAGCAACATCCCCTCTTCCTAAACCCTTTGTCTGAATGTGCCCTTGACCTTGCTCTAACTGAAAACAGGTGCTCGCTGGTCCTTCAAAAACAACATCCCTCTCTCTAGCACTTCTCCCCTTCTGGTCCTTGGTGATTTCCATCTCCAGGTGGTTGACCCACCCACAGCCCCAGCCTGCTGTCCCCTGAGGACTTAGACCTCCAACCTAGGCCAGCCACTGACTCTCATGGCCACACACCAGGCACTGTGACCCATGGCTGTGGATTCTCCTTGCTCCCTGTACAGTCTCAGGCACCCACTTGGCAGTTACCACCTTGTCTCTGTCCCACTGACTTCCTCCATGCCCTGCCGCAAAGCTACAAGTGCTTTAACTTAAGCCTGCCAGTCTTACCAACCATTGACCCCCCCGCATGTTTACTGCTCATCATCTCTCCCTTGTTCTCCCTCTTCCCCACCAGCCGTCATGGTGGGCATCCAACATGGTGGGCAGCAGCTTCCAATTCCTCACGTCTTTTCTTCCTTGGACCAATGTCCCCCAGTGGTCCCCCAGGGACATGGACTGCAGGCTGGCCACTATCTGCAACTTTGTCTTGTGTTTGTGTGCAAGTCCTCTTCCCTCTGGACTGTGTGCTCTGGGAGCAAGAACTCTGTTTCCCGCATCTCTGTCTTCTGTTGCTCAGAGTTGGTACTTGGTGAAAGTTTTTGGAAACGATGGATGGTTGGATGGATGGGTGGATGGAAGGGTGGGTAGGTGGTGGATGTTGGATGGATGGATGAATGGATGGATGGATAGGTGAAGGATGACTGATGAATTCCTCCCTTGTTCCCAGTCTGGTCCTAGAATATGCTGTCTTTTCTCAAAAACTAGGTGCCACAAAGTCTCTGGTGATGATGGGAAAAAGGACTGGATGGTGAGTATCTCATGCCCACTTCAGATCCAGAAGAGGCCTACAAGAGACTCCAGTGGGATCCATCTCTGAAGGAGGCTGGGGTTGAAGGCTGGGAGTGAAAAGGCAGCTCTGAGCCTCCTTTCCCAGGCTTCCCTGCCCCCAGAATTTCTGCCTGCTCAGGCATCATGGTCCCGGTCCCTTGGAGATGCGGGCTGGCCCAGAGATTCCTTCCCCAGGTGTGTCGCTGTGGAGGGGATGTGGGATTCCTGCCCCATGTTCCCAGGGCCTCTGCTCCGCTGTCCTTTGCCCTCCCTGGAGCATCACATGCTGGCCGAGCCAGGAAGCACCCCACCTGGGTCCCTCGATCGTCGCTCAGCTGCTCACCCCACACAAGGACAATTAACTTGTCTGCTCCAAACACCCACTCGAAATTCTGACATGAAACTCCCACCAGGCTTAAACTTGGCGCAGAACAGCCATTGCTGCAAACACAGTTTAAAGAAATTGACGTTTTTATAAGAGTTCATCCTCCTCCATGCTCCAGCCTCCCCCAGGGAGACAGGCATGGAGGTCCTTTTGTACGGATCTGGCTTTGCAAGGCTGTGGCAGCTGCTGAAATGGCTGCGGGCCGAGCCCCACGCCTCGTGCTGCTAGGTCTCTGGCCGAGCCTCTGCTCGGTGCCTGGGTTCTGCCACTGGGGGACCAGGAGCTTTATGGAGCAGCCCACACCCAAGGCCCCGTCTCAGTGAGCTGTGGAATTTGGGGAAGGGGCTTTGTCTCACCAATGGCGGTGGGAGGGATGTGTCCCAGGGGAAGGAAGCTCATACACCTTCCTAGGACTGAGCCCAAGTCCGCAACACAACACTGGTGGCCTCGGTGACTCCCTCCCCAGCCAAAGCCCTGCCTTCCCCTTCCCAGTAATCAGCAGTTGCTATTCTAATTTCTATTGGGATTATTCCCTGCCCTTATTTGTGGTCTTAAAAGGTTGACGCCACCCCTAAACAATGAGGCTGTGTTTGCACTTTCTATAAATGGAATCACGCTGTGTGTATTCTTGGTATCTTTGTCCCCGTCCATCAAAGTCATGGGGAGATTCATCCACGTTCTGAGTAGCTCTGGATCCTGCACTCTTGTGGCCCTTGTATGTTATTGTGTCACAGGAATATCCAGCACTTCCTGTCTCCAGTCTGCTGACCATCTGGTTTGCTCCTGACCTCTGGTGATGGTCGAAGTGCTGCTAAGAGCAAGCGTGGATAAGCTTGCCTTCTTCAGAGTATTTTCGCAGGAGCGGAATTGCGGTGTCACGTGGTTTCCATATCTTCAGTTTCAGTAGATGAGTTGACAGTCTTTCCCAAGGTGGTCAAAGTCATCCACATGCCCCTGAGCAAAGTGGGTACAACTGATGACCCAAGTTGCTTCCCGCCCTTGATGTCCTCATGCTGTCCCCACCCAGGGGTTTGGCCCCAGCCTTTCACTGCAGACTCTGCTTGCATTTCCCGCCTTGATGCAAGGTGTGTGCCTCTTCAACCTGGTCAGGATTTCCTCTTTGGAAAGTTCCCGCCCAAGGTCTCTTGCTTGTTTTTCTCCTAGTGCTTTTGCGGTTTCCCATTGATTTATCAAAGCTCTTTATATACTGTAGACACTAGCGTTTCATCAGCTTAATGTGTTGAAAGTTCTTCTCCTACACCATGGCTTGGTTCTACTCTCTCAACAGTGCATTTTGATATACAAACAGTCAAATATACTTGAAATTATCAATAGTTTCCTTCATCAGTGTTTTTTGTGTCTTTCTTAAGAAATCCCTCCCTACTTCAAGATCGTGAATACATTCCTGTATGTTATCTTCTAAATGCTCAACCTTTCATGGCCAAGTCCTTAATCCAGCAGGAATTGATTTTTGAGGATGGTGTTTGGTGGGAACACAATTTCTAGCCTCTCACAAGGAGCCTGTTGTCCCAGTGTCGTTTATTGCGGTACCTGTTGGGCTGTGCGACCATAGGCTGAAATCTGGCGTCCCAGTAGGCAAGGATGGGTTTCTGGGCTTTTCACTGTGCCCTGCCTGCTTACTGGTCTTTGCTGCAGCAACCCCACACCGTCTTCACTGTAAGGGTTCATGATGTGCCCTGGATGTCCTCCCACCTTTCGCTTTGTATTGGAGCTGTTCTCACGTCTTACAAATGTCACCCTCAAGGAGGCCCCCTGTCGGTCACCTGCTAGTTCTGCAAACAGCATCCTCCCAGCACTCCCAGCAGACCAGCTGACCCTCACCCTGCCTTGCTCTTCACTTTCCCCAGTCTTTACCACCTTGTGCCACGCTGGGTAAGCCGCGCGTGTTCCTCATGGGTCTCCCTGCTGGAAGGAAAGCCGTGCAAGGCGGGGTCTTGGCTGATTTTGTTCTCTGATGTAACCCAAGTCCTTGTAAGTGTTTGTTGCATTGGATTTGTATTTCCATATAGACCTTAGAATCAGTATTTTGAGTGCCACAAAATTTAGCTGGGATCTGGATGGAAATTTCTTTGGTTCTATCAGTTAATCTGGAGGGACTTAATGGGTCTGGGGGCACCTGGAGTGAGCCTTCTATGCCACCAACATGACGTCTCCATTTATTCAGATTCCTTTAATGTCTCTGGTAACGTTTTGTAAGTTTCCTGATAGTGATCTCGTGCATTATTCCTAGATTTTTTATATTTTTGGGGCTGTTATAATGTCTGTGTGTGAAATTTCATTTTTCTAGCATTGTTGCTAAAATACAGAAATAAAGCAGAATCCTACACACAGATTTTGGGTTCACCAAATTCATTGGTGTCATTTCTCCATAGACTCTTCAGGCACCCTTGTGTGCAGAGCCACACCGTCTGTGAACAAGGATGGTTTTGTTTCACTGAGCCGTTGGCCACTTCCGGGCTGACGCTGCCAAGCCGCTGGGCTGACGAGCCGCTCTGTCTTCTTGACAGGCCGACAGGGAGAGCTTTCGACATTTCCCCCACGAACTTGGATTGCGGCTCTAGGTTTTTTTGGTGGATAGCCTTTATCAGATGAACAGCGTTCCCTTGTCTCACTAAGCAGCTGGAACAGAGTTTGTGTTTTACTGAATGCTTCTTCTGTGTCTCTGGAGACTGTCACAGGGGTTGTGTCTTTCAAGGTATGAATGTGTGGACCTTCCTGGGTGCCTGAGGGTCCTGGTGGTCAGGGATGGGGAGCATGGTTCCTCCTGAGAAGGGAGGAGCTGGAGGAGTGAAGACCCCCAGCTCCCCTCCTCCTGACCCATTTCCTTATACAGTACCCACACCCCAAGCTGACATTTCCCAAATCAATGTCACCCTGGGGCCAGGTACCAGAGAGCTGGGGACAGCCCCATGCCCAAAGCCTGCCTAGCCAATCTGAAGCAGTTTCCCTGCCCTTCCTTTCCCCGGGAAACCCCAGTAGAGGCCTCCACGTCCTTCCCGTGGCCCCAAGCCTGGTGCTCCCACTGTGGCCCTCGGGGAGTGTGGCCTCTCTGGTCTAGGGACCTGTGAGTACAGCTGAGCTCATCTGTCAGTGACAGGGACCTCCGTAGCATCACTCAGTCACCCGAGCACAGGTCGGCCCTTTGGCGTCATGACCCAGAGGTGCAGGGCAAGGGCAGATATGGGAGAGAAGGCATCCTGCGAGCCCAGCCCAGCGAGTGTGCGGGTGGTAGAGGCAACGAGTGAGAACCATGCGGAGCTGAGCCCTCACTGCGCTATTCCCGCTGTTCCTGCTGTTCCCGCAGCCCCTGGAGCACGGGTGGACGTGGGACTCTCAGTGCCCATCCACACCTGGTCAGAACTGAAATGCCATCGAGACTGTGTGGACCCCAGTCCCACATGTGCATCTGCCATCATTTCTTCCTTTAAAAGTTGGACCTTCTGCGAGCGAGCTGATCACACCTCTGCTGCTCAGGCACAGAAGCGGGTTCTGCGTCAAACGCAGCAAGTCCGGTCTGGGGCCGTGTTCTGAGCGTCCAAACCCTACAGGAGAAGAAGCAAGTTTCCACCAGCCGCGCTCTGAGAAAGGCAACTACATTCCTGCTTCTGTTCCTTCGGCGGAACATGACATAACGCTGTCATACACAAAGATGACAAAAATTACGTGGCCGAGAGCCACAGGCCCAAGTATTTACATGGGACCGCGGGCTGGGAAATGAACGCTCGTTTCCCCCAACACTTTGTATTATGAGTGTGTGCTCATCAGAGTTTTAAAACTTGCAAGCTGTCTTTTTTTTTTTTTTAATTTAGTTATTTGACAGAGAGAGAGAGCACAAGCTGGCAGAGCAGCAGGCAGACAGAGAGGGAGAAGCAGGCTCCCTGCTGAGTAAGGAGCCTGATGCAGGGCTCTATCCCAGGACTCTGGGATCATGACCCGAGCTGAAGGCAGTTGCTTAACCAACTGAACCATCCAGGTGCCCCCAAAACTTGCAGGGTGTCTTAATTATTTTCTCACTCTGAATCCACATCCACGTTCATGCCCGGTTTTGATTCTGGAAGTTTGCATTCTTCTCTCTTGCGGTAACCCCAGAATGCACAGCTCACAGCCCTTCTGTGCCGGCCACTGCCTGCTGGGCGGCGCGGGGTGGGGGTCACTGGGGAGCAGTGGTCCTTTTTGAGCTCAGGAGGCCTCTGGGTCATGCTGGAATGGGGACTGTGCAGCGCCTGGTGGCTAATGGGCCCCTTAGAGTCCTGCCTGGAGGCG
Source organism: Martes martes (assembly GCF_963455335.1). NCBI lineage: Eukaryota > Metazoa > Chordata > Mammalia > Carnivora > Mustelidae > Martes > Martes martes. Next base: position 141,282,470 of record NC_137889.1, read on the forward strand.
GCGGCCACCTTCAGTGCTCAGCTGGCATGGGGCATCCGGAAAGCCCTCAACCCAGGGGAGCCCCCTGCCCCTGTCAGCATGAGGTGGGCAGTTCCTGTTCATAGCCCGGGTCCTTCCCTCCTTCCCTCTCCTCTCTCCCTCCCTTCCGGGGGGGGAGCCCTTGTGAAGTGTCCGCACGGTGCTGGACCAGGGCTGTAAGGAGACAGGTTGGACCAGAGCGGTGCTGGGGACTCATCAGGGTGCAGAAGGAGTCTGCAGGGTGGTGACGAGGACAGTAGGGCTCCTCGTCCGATGGCTGTGACTCAGCTGGGGCTGTTTTGCTCAAGGGGACAGTTAGCAATGACTGCAGCTAAGTTGGTTATCACATTTGGGAGGGAGCCATGCTACAGACATCGAGGGGTGAGCAAGGGACCCCACTCAGTGTCCTGTAGGGGCGCAGGGCTGGGAAGCCCTGGTGTAGAGGGGAGGTGATGTGGGCACCGGGGTGGTGGAGACCCAGAGGCGCCCAGGCCATCCACACAGTCTGCTGGTCCCTGAAGCAGTTGGCGCTCCCCAGGGGCGACAGTGCAGCAGGGGGCAAGACTTCTTGCTCCCATTTCCCAGGTGGGAGGGCTGTGCCCCCTCCGCAGCCAGGCTGGCCAGCACCTGGGCTCTGGGTTTGCACCCCTGTTGAGATTCTAAATGGGGAGATTTAAAATCCCCTGTTAGGGGAGCTTCTACCTTCCTGAACCATTCTTACTGTGTGCTCCCAGTGTCTGAGAACTGAGAAGGAAAGGTACTTCCTCCCATTTCACAGATGGAGAAAATGGGCCGGGGCGGGAGGGTTCTCCTCCCACCACCACCTGGCCCACTGCCCTGTGCTGCTCTGGCGTCTGGGATCCGGGTCCTGGGGCCCTGTGAGCTTGGCCCCGGGGAGCCCTACTCAGGACCCCTGACAAGGCAGAACTGCTTGCTGCTCTCAGAACATATTACTTAGCTAATTGGAAAGAAAATTACCCTAATGAGGCCTCAGGGCCTTTTTACAGCTTCCCAGGGTGCTGTGATTGAGCGGAACACCCTGGCTGCGGGGGAGGCGCGGAGCTGCGGCTGCGGGTGGGGGAGCAGAACGGGGCCTTCGGCAAAAGTCAGCCCCCCTCCCCCCTCCTGCCCCATACCCCCGGGGCCCACAGCACACTCGGGTTGGGGCTGATGCTCTAACCCTCTGTCCCAGCCGCTGCATGGCCCTGGGGCACCGGGCGGGGTGGGCTTCGAGCCTGAGCTGGTGTGGGCTCTGCTCCCTGAGGCTCTCATCCGGGCTGTGCAGCTTGGACCCCGACTTAACCTCTCTGAGCCCTGTGGGGGCCTGGGCTCTCCTATCCGTGCTACAGCAGGCGGGGGTTCCGAGGGGTGGGGTAGCTCTGGGCAGGCTGGGTGGACCAGTCAGAGTTGCTCCGGGACAGGGAGGGAGCAAGATGAGGCAACCTGCCGCGCCTGGCTGGGCGGAGGCCCCGGGCATCACCAGGACCCCTCCCCAGGTGGGGACGCTGCCTATTCTGGGCTGTGCCCTTCCAACCACCTGGGAGCAGACCCGGGGAGGGAAGGCCGGAGGGGGCGGAGGGCAGTGGTTTGGGCAAGTCGGGGCAGCTAGGGCAGCCCCCTGCTGTGTGCTCGTGTGCTTGTTGCCCAGGCTCCCTTGTGGCGGGGGGTTCGGGGGCGGCTACTGGAGCCCCGTGCTGGGAGCCAGACAAGGCGGGCATACGTGGCTCTGTGAACTAGTGATGCACACACGTCTGCAGGGGGTGGGTTTGCCCTTCCCGCCGTTCACTGTGAAAGGTCTCAAACGGTCTCAAAGCCGGTAGTGAGCAGGGGCACCTGGTGGCTTGTGAACAGCCACCGACGGACAGCGGCAAACACTGCCGGTCAGGCCTCTCCTCTGAGAGCTGGCTGAGTCCTGGGAACCGCCCTGCGCCCCACCTCTCAGCCCGGGCCAGGCCTCATCCCTGCAGGGCTGCCTCTGGGGTCCACCTGACCACCCTCCTTCCCCAGATGGAAAAGCTGAGCAAAACCCAGGAAGCTGGCGACTTCTAGGTATACCTCAAAGCAGAGGCTGGTAGGTGACCTTGCTCCCGTGTCTCCTCTCCACGGCTCCTGTGGCCAAGGATTCTCAGGGTGGCAGAAATGGCAGCAGGCCTGGGGACCACGGGGTCACTGGAGGAACTTGCACAGCTCCCTGTGTGCCATGAGCGATGCGCGTGGGGGGCCCAGTGTAGTCTTGGAACCTGAAACCCACCACTGCTCAGCGAACCCCAGGGCCCTTTGCTGTCTCTCCTCCAAGGAACAAGGGGCTACGCCGGGTCCTCAAACCCTCAGCCGAGAAACCCAGTTTGTGGGCAGAGGACCCTGAACTTGTGTGTGTGTGCGTGGAGGGTCTTTCCATGCTGGGGTCCTGAGGGGGTCCCAGTCCCTTCAGCTCCTGTGTCCCCCCCACCGCCCTGCCCCGAGGCCATGTGTCTGGGACATTACTCAGGAGGGGTCTGTCTGGCCTAGAAGGGGGTTCCTGCTGTTACAGCGTATCCCTCTCTGCTGCTTCCGCTGTCCTCCGACAGGGCAAGCCCCAGGAGGGGCCTCCAGCTCAGGCTCCTGTGCTCGGGGGGCTGTCTGTCTGGGTGCGGGGGCTGGGGGAGGCGCCCAGCCAGTGTCTCCTGAACCCCTCCTGCCTATGCTCTCAGGCTCTCTGTCCTCGGAATGTGCTGCCGCTGGTCAGCCTGACGTCCCCTGGCTCTTAGCATGGAGCCATCCAGGGGCCAGTTGCATGGTCTCCGTGTCTCCCCGGGGCCTCGGTTTGCTCCTGCTGTGTTCCTGGGCCTCACGTGGGTGCGCGCCATTTCTGTTCCGCCTCGGAAGGCCAGAGCTCATTCTTGGTAGTTACTCCAAGGAGCCCGTGTCCGCGCCAGACTCCCTGAATGCCGTCCTCTCTGGAGCAGTCTCGTGGCCTCTGCGCTGGCCGCGGCAAGCCTGGCTAGGAAGCCCTTGACTTGCACTTTCTTTCCCGAGGACAGCCCTGGTATCCTGGAGCCGCTGTGGCGGAGAGCTGCAGGCCATCCTTGGCCTCTCCTGCCGTGCCGTGCAGCCCCGACCCTCCCGTCTCTGTGTCCGTCATCACGGGCCTTTCTCCTGTGTCTGCATCTTTCCCTTCTTCTAAGGACACTGTCCATAGAAGATCCAACACTGTCATGTTGGATCAGGACTGGCCGTAATCGCACATGACCTCGTCTTAACCACTCTGGTTGTGAAAACCCTATTTCCAAAAGCGTCATGTTCCCAGGTCTGGATGGCTGGGACTTCAATATGTATTTTGGGGGGATACAATTCAACCCACTAGGACCTTCTGCGCCCTACTTTCGTTTCTTCTGGCATTGGTGTTACTGCTGAGAAGTCTGATTTCCACCTGGGTTTCTGTTCTTTATAGGATCCCTGACTCTCTTGTCTGGCTGCCCTGAGGGTTGTTTCTTTGCCACAGAAGTCCAGGAATTGTGTCAGCGAGCCCCAGCTCTACACCCCAGCGGTTATTTCTTACCGAACTGGAACATTCCTGCGCCCAACCAGAGAAGTCCTGACATGACGGAATGCCTCGAGCGCCATGTCCAATGCAGGCCCTACCCTACCCACAGTCACGGGTGGAACACGCACGGCCCCACGCGTGACCACACACCCCCTGCCTGCTCTCTTGCGTATGCCCCTTGGACTTCTCCCTAGAACACTCCAGGGTCCATCTTACAGGCTTAGTGGTTGGGTGTTAAGGCTCAAGCCCACTCCCCCTCCCCCGGCTGTGGCGCCCGAGATTCTCCCCTCATCTTGTCTGAGCCCTCATGTCTTGAGTCACTGGCTCGCTCGTCCTTCCTTCCTTCCTTCCTTCCTTCCTTCCTTCCTTTTTCTTTTTTTTAAAAGATTTTATCTATTTATTTGAGAGAGAGAGAGGATAATAGAAGGGAGGGTCAGAGGGAGAAGCAGACTCCCTGCTGTGCAGGGAGCCTGACCATGACCTGAGTGGAAGGCAGTTGCTTAACCAACTGAGCCACACAGGTGCCTGTCATGCGTCCATGCACGTCTTCCTTTAACTTAGGAAACCTTCTTGAGTAATAGTTTACACATTTGTTCTGATCGGTCACAATTTGGGTGATCATGTGGATTTTGGTGTTCAAACTCCCCTCCCTGATCCAAAAAAAGAGCACACCCTTCTCCACTTTGCAAAACAGCGCTGTCTCCATCAGGATGCGGAAAGCTCACCAGACAAGTGTTGCCATGAGCCAATGACACTCATGGTGGAATATTCCAGCATGACTTTGAGCTCGGAAGGGAGACCGCGGCAGAGCTCCTCTGAGATGTGGAGGGCACGCTCATTTTGTCGCTCATATCTGAACAGGATGCTTTTCCCCGGATGCATGGAAAGTTCTTGCACAGCTGTGTGTCCGTGGTTCCTGGGAGGACTGGCTGAGATGGTGCTGGAATTCCTTCGCATGCGACGCTCCCGTCTCGGGGCTACACTGTGCTCCTCCTCGGGTCCACAGTCCTGGGAGGCAGTTGGTGGCATGCTGGTCCACGACAGCTGGCCCTGTGTGTCCGTACGCGCCGCTTCCGTGTGACTCTATTTGCGTGATGTTCTAGAACAGGCTGCTCAGGACGGTGAGAGAAGTCAGGACAGAGCTTGCCTGGGGGGGGCGGGGCAGCAGAGAGAGCGAGGAGGGCCCCGAGGGAGCATGGGGGGGAAGGTCATGTTTCGTACCTTCATGGGATCTGCGTTTGTCAAACTCTCTTAGTGATTTCTCCATGTCCTGTTAGGGGTTGGATTCCCCACCCCCCGCTCCTGAAATTCCTATGTTGAAGTCTTAACCACCAGCACCTCAGAATATGACATTATTTGGAAATACGGTCTTTGCTAATGGAATGAGCTGGGTGTTACCGAAGCAGGGTGGGCCCTGCTCCAGTCTGACTGGTGTCCTTACAAACAGGGAACATTTGGCTATAGACACACACAGGAAGAATGCCTAGTTAAGATGAACTCCGAGATTCAAGGTCATGTGTCTACCAGCTGGGAAGACCGAGGATGCTGGCAAACCCCCAGAAGCCAGGAGAGGCTCTGAGCAAGCTCCCCGCATTGCCTCCCAAGGAGTCAGTCCTGCTGACACTTTGACCTCGGGGCCCTGCCTCCGGACGGCTGTTCAAGCCCCGTGTGCTTCATAACTACAGCCCCAGAAAACTGGCGCAGTCACTGTGAGCTCTACAAAGTGCTGAGCCCAGGGAGTGATATGCGATACGTGTGCTGAGTCGTTTAGAGGTGACCTCTACTGATATCTACAGCTTGGGTGGGTGTGCGGCCGGAAATAAGGGGGGATTGCTGGGAGGAGAGAGGGATGGGTGAATGGACAGAGATAGGACACAGCAGGTTTAAGAACTGGTGAGGGTTTGGGTAGGGGGCCTATTGGTGTTCACGGAGTGATTCCACTCTTCTGCATGCTAGGGGATGTTTGTGATCAAACACTGAAAACACTAGGTGTTTAGACATGTCTTTTTTGTTTTAAGTAGGCTCCCTGCCCATTGTGGGGCTCAAACTCATGACCCCCATGCTCCACTGACCGAGCCAGCCAGGAGCCCTCAGGTGTCTTTGAATAACCAAGTAAAATGACAACTATCTGAGGATAGAGGCTCTTTTTCTCAGTCAGTGCTGCCGTGCCTGAGGGAGACACCAGAGTGGGCATGAGACAGGTCCCTGGGGCAGAGTCAGAGGAAGGCATGCTCTTCTGCCCTGTACTTTTCCGAATGTCTTCCCCCCTGTCCTCAATGGCCGGAGCTCCAGCAGCCATCTTGGACCATGAGGTGGCTTTGGGGATGGAGACCATACACTGAAGATGGGGAGACCAGATGGCACAAGTCTGGGTCCCAGAGGCCACTGTGGAGCTGCCAAACCACCCTGAATCGGTCACCTTCAGACTTATTTACTTAGGAAAGAAGTAAGTTTCTATCTTGTTTATGCCCCTTTGATTGTGCTTGGTCTCATAGATGCAGCCAAACTAAACCATAATGGATATGCTCTTATTACTATTCACCATAACCTTGACTGCTCTTCTGTGGAGGAACAAACTGAGGCTCAGGAAGGCCCGTGCTCAAGGTCACACAGCTGGAAGGGGCCAATGAGCCCATGTTTGTGTGCTTCAGAGTCTCCGCCTGGCATTATGTGGACCTCAGGGCCTGGCGCGGCAGGACGGCTTTCTCTGGGCTACTTGAAGTCCAGTCCGTCTGACAAGCCACCCCAAGCCGCTGGGGTCTGGCTAGAGAGGCCGCATGGCCTGGAGACAGAGCACCCACTCAGGATTCAGACTGTCCTCCCCACCAGCTGTCCAGGGGTCTTATGGGAATTACTTCCCTCTCCTGCCCATGTCTGGACAGATTGAGAACTAAGACATGGGTGCCAGACCGATGGAGGATGAGACAGCTTTATTACTGATAAGTGTAGAGCAGCCCCACATGGGGGCAGGGAAGTGGCCCCGGGGCAGGCGGTCTGCCGAGAGGGCCCAGGGTCTGAGTGAGGGCCACGGGGTCAGTCCTCCTTCCTGGAGCCATGAAATGCCCACGAGCTTCCTCACAGTGCATCAGGAAGGGTGAGGTGCCCACTCTGTGGACCCAGGTGGGGAGGCCAGGAGGGAGAGCAAGCCATTCCCATAGCGCGGTGAGGGCCCCCGAGTCCCTGAGCTCCTGAGCCTCAGTCCCCACCAGCGAAGAGAGAAGGGCCCTGCCGGCTTCACCTGAATGCTGAGAGGGCGTCACCCACAGCCACCTTGGTGGAAAGCAGGAGGGTGCCGACTCCCAGCGTGCCCCTTCCCCTCCTCGCCACCTTCCCAGGCTTCAGCGTGACTTGGCAGGCCGGCAGCGGGGAGCAAATGATACCCTGCTGGGGAGGATCCACGCGGTGGCACATGGGAGCCATGGCCCCCGTGTGGATTCCTGGGGCTCGGGAGGGCTGCTCTGCTATTTCTGGGAATGCCACGTAGAGACATGGCTGTTGGAGGCGAGGGGCTCTTCCTCGTGGCAAAATCACGGCTGTGTGGCTCTCTGGCCTCAGCGGGTAATGGAGGATGAACCCTCTTAGCCGCCCCTGCTCTGTGCCCATCATTCTGTCTCCATCGTCATTTGGGAGGCCACCACATGCCACCCGCCTGGGCACGCTGCACGTGTGAGCTCTGGGTCTTGCTCAGAGAAGCCCCTCCTCTTCCTTGTCCTTCTAATTCATGGCGGCACTCCAGACACATTTTTGTCGCCGTGTGAAGTCTCCAGCTTTCTGGGTGGTTCATTCATTCCTGTGTGTCGAGGACTTGTTTTGCACCAGGCCTGAGCTGGGCTCCGGGGACATGGACAGTCATGGGACGGACATGGGGGCCGTGTGTGAGGGCTGAGAGCACATGGAGAAGAGCCCTCATTAGGGGGCGGTCACAAGACCCCTTTGGCTTCCCAGGGGTGTGGCAGAAATGAACACTGTCATCTCTGCCGATGATCACGTGGGGAGGGAATCCCTCGCACACCATGGGTCAGAGTCCGTATGGGGAAAATCTATTTCTTGCCCTCGAGATTTAAAAGCCAAAACCCCCACTTTTGAGTTAACTTCCCAAAGCAGCGTGTCGGGTTCCCTGTTTCCCATGGTGGCAGGGGAGGGGCCAGGCCTTGGCAGCAGACTCTCTAGAACTGTGGGCACCTCTCTCCTAGGAGGTCCCCCAGGCCCCTGCTCGGCCCCCGCGCTGTGCTCCAGCCACTCTCCTGGTGGCCTTCCTGAACGTTCCCAGAGGCCCTTGCAGCTCGGGGCATCCAGGCATGGTTTTGGGCAGAAAGGGAGACAGCAGACACCTGGTGCCTGCATTGGTTGGTTTTTCCAGCGGGCGGCTTCCTCATCCCTGCACAGCTCCACGGGGACCACAGCGGGGCTGGTGTGCCCACCTTTGTAGGAGCCAGGTGGGGAGCACAGTGGGGCTGAAGGGGCCAGGGGAGGCCAGTCAGGTGGGGACCAGGGACCCACTGGGCATTTCCAGCAGATTGTGTATAGAAAAAGCAGTATTTTCTTTTATTTTACACCTAAAAACCTAAACTATTTTTTAGAACAATTTTGGATTTATATAAAAATCGGGAAGATAACAGCAAGCTTTGTCATATGCTGATTTCCCTGTTATTGCCTAATGTTAGGACAGAATATTTCTCACAATCGTGGACTGATATTGATGCATTATTATTAACAAAAGCCGGAGTTTTTTTATAGATTTCCTTTGTTTTTTTCCCAATGTCCTTTCTGCCCAGGATTCTATCCAGGACACACACCTCTAGCCGCTGCTCCTCAGTCTCCTCCTGGCTGTGAAGGTGCATTCTTTTCCTTTTGATAGGATCCCTGGGCTGCAGGTGCAGAAGGCGTTTGTGGCCCTGGGGGCTGGTGTTCTGGGGTTTGGGGCTCCTGGTACCCAGCACTGAGTCAGCCCCCGAGGAGCCCAGCTCCTCCTCAGTTTGCTTCTTTTGCATGTGTTTTGCATGTTGTTTGCATGTGTTTTACATGCATGTTTACATGTTTTGCATGTGTTTTACATATTGTTTCCATGTGTGATCTTGCATTTCCCAGTTCTCTCTGCTGGTGGATAGAGGAACCTGGAAGTGGGGACCCCTCTGTTTGCCTGGGGACCACAGCCCTCTCCCACTCGCCCTCCTGGGCTCCCACAGCCTATCTGTCTGTGCTGCTGCCCCGTCCCCTCCCTGCACTGGTCCAGGAGCTGGACCGGGAAGCGTGTGCGGACCACCGGCGGCAGTCTCGGCAAATCTCCCCTCTGTCCTTGATGGGCCTCCCATCTGCTCTGATGCATCTGGATTTGGATTTACTCTATTTGTCGTCAGCCTTCCTTCCTCAGGATCCATGTCTTTAAAATGTTCAGTCTCTTTGGAGATCCCCCCTCCCTGTTTGAGCTCTGCTCGGACCCCCCCGAGTCCCCTTCATGACTCCCGTGAGCCCTCGGCCGCTGCTGTGCTGCTTGGGGATCCCGTGGGTCTCCTCTCCTAGCAAGGAGATGCTGCGGCTGCTGGGGGTCTCGGTCCCCTGGGCGCCTGTGGGCAGGGGCTGGCCGGTGTGACAGCAGCGCCCTCATCCAGATGGAGGCAGGATGAACTCTGAGGTCTGGAACCATGTGGGGATCCCACTCCCTTACCGGGGTCCCCTGGGAGAGGTGAAAGGAGAATTCTGTGGGTCACTTTTTAATACGGTTTTGACTTTGGAATCATGTCCAAATGTATGAGTCTCATTGTCAGAAAACAGAATTAAATCAACAAGGATAACAAACTCTAAAATGGAATCCCAACAGAGCTGGTAACCTGAATTCACTGACAACACAACGGTGACGGGGAGAGGGGTGGAGGGTCAGAAATTGGTGGCGGCTTGTCTGGGCACGGTTCTTTAACTGTGGAGCGACCTTGGACTGCCTTGTCTGGGCTGGGTGCTGCTGGAGGTCGCAGGGCTGAGTGACAAGTGTGAAGCCACCTCATGTGTCTTTGGGGTTAATGGCCGGAGAAGCCAGAGCGTGACCTTGGGGACCAGGCCCCACTCCATGGGGGGCGGGAGATTAGCCCTGAGTGCAGAGCAGGGCAGGAGAAGAAGGGGGTGGGGGGAGCTTGTGTCCGAACACAAAGCCACAAAGCTGCAGAAAACTCACCATCCCGAGGAGGTTATCCATTCTGTGGCTCTGAGCCTGGAAAGGAGCTGGAAGCCATACTGTCCAAGGCCTCCCAGTCCAAGGCCGAGCCCTGTGGGTGAGGCCGGGGCTCCTAGGGGAACGCTCACGCCAGACCCGGGCCCGGAGGAGCTCGCAGCATCCCGGGGGCTGGCTAGTGCAGGAGGCCTCAGAGACAGATGGGGACATATCCCCAAACACAAAGGCCAGTCCACAGGGCTCCCAATGGCCAGATTTGGGAAATATTATGATGACCATCAGGTGAAAAGTGTGCACGAATGCACCGAGATTCTACCAGGATCTGCCAATGAGAGACCTGCCCCAGCCCCTCTCTTCCACCTGCCACTCCCATGGCCCAGCTGATGCCCGTTCAGTGCCTTCACCCTGAAATGGGGGTGTGAACACTCACTGTGCCATCTGTTCCCCAGCCTAGAAAGCGAGGTGACAAACAGCGGTGTGTTTGTGGTTACAATGTGGGATTCTGAATCCCCAGCAAACGTGAGCCCCTGAGTTCACACCATGTGTGGAGCTCGAAGCCCGGCATTCTGCCTGGAGATGGAGAGTGGTGCAGCGTTCGCCGACTGTTTCCTGTTGGAGGACAGCCGATTGGGGGGCTTGGGGGCCCTGTTGCCTCCATCCACATATCAGCTCAGGGCTCAGGGCACAGGTGGGACGTCTGCCCTCAGAAGGGTTCATGTTGTGGGGAGAGTCTCTACACAAACATGTGGCAGGGCGTGGGATGCCCCGTGGACCTGAACCATGGCAGGGAATGAGACGCCTACACACTTGGGAGAGTGGCGGGTGGGGTTCCAGGAACGCACCCAGGGCCCTGAGGCTGCTCTTCCCACTTCGGGGGGGTGGGGGTGCAGCTAGCCCATCTGCCCCAGACTCCAGGAGCCTCGGCCCCAGCCTCTGGGGGCCTCGCTACGCTCCCATGAAACGACATCATGAAGATCGTAGGCACACAGGTCTTACTGGATGGGGTGTGATGTCCCAACCTGTTTGAGTGGCGTGTGTACCCCACGCACTGGGAGCCAGACCTGTGGCCAGGGACTCCACCTCATGGGTGATGGTACCTTACCACATCCAAAGCCCTACCCTGACCCCGGCCTGGCTGCCTGGCCCAGGACCCCCCAGGACAGGAGATGCGGTCACAGGAGGGGCCTGTGGCTCAGAAAGGGACTGCTGGGACCGGCCTGCACTCCTGGGCCCAACACAGGGCAGTTCCCGCTGCTGCCCATGGCCCCTGCCGCAGAAGCGGTGTGGGGCCCTCACCACTCACATCCTGCCCCAGCAGTCCCTGGTGCCCAGCTTGCCCGCAGGAAGAATGGGGGCAAAGAGGACGGGCTGCCAGGGCCCAGGCCACCCCCAGGCAGTCCTAGCTGGGGACCCGCTTTTTAATGGCTGTGTACTGGGCTTCTGAATGCCCTGGGTGGGGAAGCACCTGCCGCTGGGGAAACCTCTCTTTGGGGACAGAGTCCTTTCCTGCCCTGTAGGAAAATGCCGGGGTCGGGGCTGTTTTTCCCTAACCAAAGGGGGACCAGTTGAGGATATCGCCAAGCCCTGGTGGTTGGGCTGGGAAGTAGCAGAAGGTGGTTGGGGAGAAGGAGCCTGAAGAGGAGGAGGAGGAGGAGGAGAAGAAGGGGGGCTGGGGGGAGGATGGAGGAGCTAGGAGGGGGAAAGGGGAGGAGGAGAAAGCGGGGAAGAGGAGGAGTTGAGGGGAGAAGGGGGATTGTCCTCCAGCCTCAGCCCTGCCCTGTCCTGGCTGTGAGACCCCGGGCAGGCCCTGGAGATTCAGTTTCCCGTCTGTAACCCAAGCCTCCCTCTCTCGTTGGCTCATGCGGGGCCCGCTGTGGTGGTTCTCTATCCCTGAGGCCCAAGCAGGCTGGGAAGGAGGGCTCAGGTTCAGGCTGACTCACTTCTCCATTTGGACAGCAGCTCCCAGGACTGACTCTTGATTTACAGCTGAAAGGGCAGAAGAGGCACGGAAGTGTGTAAGCTACAGAGTCTCTGAGTCTCGTGGGGGGTGGGGGCAGACCTGGTGCCTTCAGAATAGCTCTCTGGATGGGCCACAGGGTCAGCAGACGCCTGTCCACGGCGGGGCCTGCCCCTCCAGCTTCTCAGCCCACCGCCCGCAGCCCTGCCTTCCCCAGAGCCCTCCCCAGACAGGTGGGTGGCCGTGGGGGTCCCTGGCTGACACAGAGAATCCTGAAGCTGGAGTGGGGAGGGGTCCCCACACAGTGACTGGGAGACATTCCAGGCCTTTCCCAGTCCTGTGGGAAGCAGATGCCCCGGGCTGGGGGCACTGTTGTCTGGGGTCAGACCATGTCCTTCGTGCGTCCTGCTCTGGGCACCAGGAGGCAGACCCGTGAGGGCAGCGTCTAGCTGCCACCCCATTCCCCGGTCCTGAGGCCGGGAGATGGCAATACACCCCGCCCTGCAGTCTCCTCCAGCTGCCTGTCCCTTAGGTGGGGCCTTCATGGAGAGCCCGCCATGCCTGGCGTGGCCGGGGGGCCCCTGGACACGGGTCTGCAGGGGCTCTGCGGGGAGGGCTGGGTGGCTGCTGGATGGGAGCCCAGGGCAGCCTCTGGACCCCCGGGGCTCTATTCCTCCAGGACGCTCCACTGTGGTCCTAAGTGGTCACCTAAGTGTCACCTAAGTGGTGAACACGTAGTCCCAGGAGCCAAGCAGAGGGATTTCCTGGCCGAGAAAAGCTGGGCTGGAGGCTTGGCTTTGAAAAGGGGCCTTTCCTCTGTCATCATCCGGTCACTGTGGATCCCCCTCAGCCGTGCTCAATGCAGGGAGCAGGCCAGAGCCACCTCTGGGGCTACTGGACCCGACAGGGGGCCTCCCCCGTTCCCCCTGGAGCTCCCTGCCCCAATCGCGGGCAGAGAGACAGTGAGAAGCAGAGGCCGGGAGAGGAGGTCACAGGCTCCAAACTCAGGCAGATGTAGGGGTGTCAGGCAGTGACAAGGAGTTGCCCGACCTGTCCATCCTGCCCCGGGTGTGACCTGGGAACACAGGCCTTCGCCAGCGGGGCCCCTGCAGCCTTGATTTGACCCACCCTTCCGACCTAAAGGCTGCTTTCTGGCGCCATGCACTTCTCCCAGCTCTTTTCTTGACTGGCACCTCCTCCAGGAAGCCTTCCTTGACCACACAGCTAAAGTGGCCTTACCCCTTGACAAAACAGCAGCTGCCTAGTGCTCTGGTTCCTGTCAGAATGATCCAGAATCCTGGAATTCAGTGAGAGTGTTAGAGTCATGGAAACTCAGAGCTGGGGGGCAACTTACAGAACTTGCTGTCCCCCAGACTCTCCAACCTGTCTGCCAGGTGGTTGACTGGCTTTAACTTGCACACTCTCAGGGGCTGGGAGCTCACCACCTCACGGGCTCCTCCGTCAGAAGTTTCTTTTCCTGTGGTTCCCCCGAGGCTCCCGCTATGATTGCCGGTCCCACAGTCGAGTCTGCCCTCTTGCCTGATTATTATCATTATTCGCCTCTCTTTTGTGTCCCCTGGGTCTCCAACTCCCCTGAGACGGGAGCCTGTGCAGGCAAAACTGCCTTGAGGGACCGACATTGGTCTATTTGTGGCAGGAAAGGTTAGTTGGCTCTTGGGAAATGTCAGGGGATAAGTCAGAGCTGGCCAGCGGCGAGGCCCAGGGACGCTCTGTCACTTTACGGGCCCCCTCCTTAATCAGTGGAGGAGAAAAACAAGCAGTGAAGTGTTCTCCATGACAACCATCTGCGGAGCAGAATGTTCTCTCCCTGTCTGAGCTTGTCCCAAGAGGATGGGCAGGCAGAAGCTGCTGACCCTGGCCCCACATGGCAAGGGTTGTGTCCTGGGTGTGACTCCCAGGCATCCAGGCTTGGGCTGGAGGACAAAGCTGGGCATAGCTAATGAAGTCCATCTTCTCCATGATGCCACAGGGCAGATGGGGAAACAGCCCAGGGAGGGGCAGGCACTCACTCCAAGTCAGAAAGCAACTTTGGGGAGGAGTTAGCACTAGGATCCAGAACCTCTGAGCGTGGTCAGAGGGGTACTAGTCTATTCTAGAAACTGATTTATGCACTACTTCAGCATCTGCCTACCTAGCCATCTACCCTTCTACTCACCCACCCACCCATCCATCTATCCATCCACCCATCCATCCATCTATCCATCCATCCATCCATCCATCCATCCATCCATCCATCCATCCACCTATCCATCCATCCATCCACCCATCTATCCATCCACCCATCCATCTATCCATCCATCCGTCCATCCATCCATCCATCCATCCACCCATCCATCTATCCATCCATCCACCCATCCACCTATCCATCCATCCATCCATCCATCCATCCATCCATCCACCTATCCATCCATCCATCTGCCCATCAATCTATCCATTCATCCATCCATCCATCCATCCATCCATCCATCCATCCATCCACCTATCCATCCATCCACCCATCCACCCATCCATCTATCCATCCATCCACCCATCCATCTATCCATCCGTCCATCCATCCATCCATCCATCCATCCATCCATCCATCCATCCACCATCCACCTATCCATCCATCCATCCATCCATCCGCCCATCGATCTATCCATCCATCCATCCATCCATCCATCCATCCATCCATCCACCCATCCACCTATCCATCCATCCATCCATCCATCCACCCACGTATCCATCCATCCACCCATCCACCTATCCATCCATCCATCCATCCATCCATCCATCCATCCATCTATCCACCCATCCATCCACCCATCCGTCTATCCATCCATCCATCTATCCATCCATCCACCCATCCACCTATCCATCCATCCATCCATCCATCCATCCATCCATCCATCCATCCACCTATCCATCCATCCATCTGCCCATCAATCTATCCATTCATCCATCCATCCATCCATCCATCCATCCATCCATCCACCTATCCATCCATCCACCCATCCACCCATCCATCTATCCATCCATCCACCCATCCATCTATCCATCCGTCCATCCATCCATCCATCCATCCATCCATCCATCCACCCATCCACCTATCCATCCATCCATCCAGCCATCCATCCATCCACCTATCCATCCATCCATCCATCCATCCATCCGCCCATCGATCTATCCATCCATCCATCCATCCATCCATCCATCCATCCACCCATCCACCTATCCATCCATCCATCCATCCATCCATCCATCCATCCATCCACCCATCCATCTATCCATCCACCCACGTATCCATCCATCCACCCATCCACCTATCCATCCATCCATCCATCCATCCATCCATCCATCCATCTATCCACCCATCCATCCACCCATCCGTCTATCCATCCATCCATCTACCCATCCATCCACCCATCCATCTAACCATCCATCCACCTATCCATCCATCCACCCATCCATCCATCTATCCATCCATCCATCCATCCATCCATCCATCTACCCATCCATCTACCCACCCACCCAACCATCCATCTATCCATCCATCCACCCATCCATCTATCCATCCATCCATCCATCCATCCATCCACCCCTTCCTCTATCTATCCATCCATCTACTCACCCACCCACCATCCATCTATCCACCCATCCACCATCCATTCATCTATCCACCCACCCACCCACCCAACTATCCATCCTTCTACCCATCCATCAATCCATCCATCCATCCATCCATCCATCCATCCATCCATCCATCTATTCACCCATCCATCCATCTATCTATTCACTGGAAGCTATTTGTTAGTGGATGGACCCTGGGGCAGCAGGGAACCCTGGCAATCTTGGAGCCATCCTCAAATGCCCCTCCATGATCATGCCCTTCGCTCACCCCCAGGGCCTAGCAGGAGCGAGGTCTGGGCTGCAGGGACTGCTCAGGGATGCTGTGCTGGCCTGGGAAGCCATGCAGGATGGCATGGTCCCCACAGCTTCTCCTGGAATATACCACACAGACCGCTGGGGGAGAAGGAGCCCGTGTCAGCCCCTGTGTGCACAACACTGGCCTGTTTGCCTTGTCTCGTGATGCAGCGGCAACTTGTGCCTTGTCCCAGTGAGCCAGCCCTCCTCTCTGACTGCCTGTGCCCTGCAGGTGCTGGGACCCCTGTCTGCTCCGTGTTTGCCTGAAATCCTCTGTCCAGCTCACCCCTTCCTGAGGGACACCAGGCATTGTGGCATCAGGAGCTCCTGCTGACTGTCCACGGGCCCATGTGCCCATAGCTGATCCTATGCCTGAAGTCGCTGGGCTCCTTTGCCCACCTTCAAGCCACCTGCTTAGGACGGTCCCCAGGATGACCCCTGGGTCATTGGAGCCTGCCTCTAGTACGTGCTTAGTGGGTGGGAAGGGATGATGGGGGCGGTAAGGAGGGAAGGGTGTGTTGTAGGCATGCAAGATCAGAGCTGTGAACACCAGTGACACCACCACCAGCGCTGGCTGCTCCCTAGAAGGCCCCTCCCAACCCCCAGCTGTGGAACCATGAGCCTGACTTTTGTGATCATCATTTCCCACCTTTTAGTTACATTTTCGTCCCCCAAACACATGCCATGTACTGTTCCCCATCTGGTTGGGAATTTGGAATACAGAGGCTCACCCTGGGGACGCCTCAACCCGCTCTGCCGCGAGGGGATGCGTGCCGCCGGGCACACCTGTGCCAGGCTCTCTTGCTAATCCGTGGCATGCCCACACCATGCTTGAAAACAGCATGGCCGTGCACACTTCCCAAGTCCTCCTCGGGGGCCGCATGGGGGGCAAACACTCATTTACAGAAATCACCCTGCAGGAGATCAGCTGTGTCCACGCTGGGTGCACCTGCCATGCCACTGGTCTTCTGAATTGCAGGCAGCACCGGAAGGGACCGTCCCCACGTCCCTGCCAACCGCTGGCTCTGTCAGATCCTCATGTTTTTGAGAACCTACTGATTGCTATTTGCATTTCCTTAGGTGCTAATGAGGTCTGCGTCTTTGCCTGTGTTCCCTGGCCATGTGATTTTCCTTTCCTGTGAAGCACGTGTTCAAGTCTTTTGTCCATTAAAAAAGAATTTGTTTTGATCTTTTCCTCCCTGAGTTGTTAAGAGTTCTTCGTGTATTTCCTAAGTGAGCCGCAGCCAGACATCTGTGCCTCAAACTTCTCCCCGTTGTGCGTTATCTTTTCATTTTCTGTGTGCTGTTTGGTGAACGGAAAGAAGTACGAAATTTTCATGCAATTAATTCCTTTCTCTTTACAGTTTGCGCCGTTTGTGTCTTGCTTAAGAAATTTCTCCCTACCCTTAAGTCATGTGGCTCCCCTTGCCTTACGCTTTTGCGAACAATCTGTGGATTTATCGTTCGTAGTGAAGTATTTAATCCAACTGGCATTGATCTTTGTGGACAGTGTGAAGCCGGAGTCTGAGCATTATTTTTTGTCTCTGTGAATAATCAGGTCTCCAAACTGACTGCAACAACAACAAAAAAAAAAAACCAGTCCCATCTCCATCGATCTCCTGCTTTCTCCTAACAGCAGACACCTGTCCTTCACCGCCTCCAGGAAATCCTGGCATCTGTAAGGGAAGGTCCTTCTACCCGGTCGTTCCTCAAGAGTATCTTGACTGCTTCGTGATTCCGGGGAGATCGCCAAGGTCTGCTGTTTCAAGCAGCCGGCCCATGGCATGTTGTCGCCGTCACCTGAGTCGCTGACTGGGACAGTGGTGCGCGGTTCTGGGAATTGGGACAAGGGCGCCGTGTCACGTGCCCGCCAGCGTTGCACGCACAGAGAATTCTGCTCCCCCAGCCTCCGATCCCCACGGATCTCTCTTCCATGGCCATAATGCTGCCTTTCCAGGATGTCATGCAAATGCGATCATGGGCCATCTGGCCTGTGGGGGCTGGCTTCCTGTGTGTTTAAGGGTTAGCCCGTTATTTGCTCCTTATCTTATTATTATATTTATGTTATCTTATTTTGGGGGACACAAGTGAAGCAGCACAGGGAACCAGGAGGCAGTGGGAGGTGCCTAGGGAATGGCCTCCTTCCTCAGAATGTGGGGGAACCTCACTCCACGTGGCCCAAGGCGCCGTGAACCAGGGAGCTGCGTGCCCACGATGGCCCCTCGGTGCCCATCTGCTCAGACGGGGATGCCGAAGACGATGAGGATAACGGTCACGTGGCACACCCCAGCCCGAGACGGCCCATGCATCACCCTCTTCACTTCCCACAAGAACGTGGGCTGCTGACCAATTATGGCCATTGCTTTGGAAACATGGATGTGGTTGAGCAGTCTGCCCATGGCCCCGTGGGTCTGTGGTGAAGCCTGAATTTGCACCCAGCTCTGGATGGGCCCGGGCCCTACAGGTCTCTGACCTCTGCACCTTTGGCCCCTGCCTCAGTTTCAGCTCTGGGGGAAATGGAGGGACCTGCCCTGTAGGCACCAGGGGTCCCCGGTCGGGTATCCCAGCTCAGAAGCAAGGGGCGGTGAGTTTTCTACGGATTCGGGACAGTCAAGCCGTCACGTCCACCTGGCTAGACCCTTCCATCCTTGGAGACAACCAGGGTCTCATTCCCACAGGGCTGCTGCTGCTGAGTGAGCCTTGTCTCCTGGCCACATATGGGGAGATAGGGGACCAAATTCGAAACATGGCAGAGACACAAGTCTGAGGGAAGCTACCCAGAAAATGCAGAACCCTTTGGAAAGAAGGAACCTTCAGCCCCCAGGGCGTCTCGGGTCCCCTCCACTGGGCAGAAAACCAGACCCGGCCTCCTGTGTTCCTCAGAAGGGCAGCTTCTGAGAAGGGTGTGACTGGCCAGCCCAGAGATGAGCTGGGAGGTGACAGTGGAATTAGAAGGAGAGCCCAAGCACATCCGGCTTTTGCTGACCTTTGGTCCTGAGCAATGTCTTAGGTTGGAGACGCTTCCAGGGGGACAGGGAGGGGACAAACATGGAAGCAAGTAAGCAGAGGAGGAGCCTGCAAGAATTTGATATTGAAGAGGAACCATGTCGCCTGCCAGCAAGTGTTCCCATTCTAAAGCCCCTGAGCAGCCTAGAAAACCTTAGCGGCTCTGGAGCAGTGCCAGGGAGGGGTCCCTGTCCCGCCCCACTGCTGCCCTCCCTGTGTTTGGAGGGGGCTCTGCCACAGGTGGCTTGTCACTGTTTTGGAGCGAGCTCTCGCGATGTACGCCGCACGCCGCGCGCAGAGTATCCCGAGTATTGGTTCAACTTCTCTTGAGAACTCTGCTGACTGTTCCCACCTGCAAATGGTGGGTTTTAGCTCAAACTTGGTCTGCTTGTGTTCAGCACGATTTCCAGGACATTTTAGTAGGAAGTTTCTGCTCTATTCTGTGCTGTGTGTCCACTGGTTCTCTGTATATTTTTCTTCCCCCTTTTGCCTCCTTTTAGTTTCTCTCCCCCCAGCTTATATTTGAGAATCTTCAAGTCAACAGGAATACGGCCATGAGTACCTGAACGCCCCCCAACCCCAGTTAGACTCACCAACTGTCCATATTTTGCCATCTATGTACACCTATGCCCACGCATGTACATATGTAAATAACCACGCACATATGTCTAGATGTGTGTATGTATGTGCCCAGTTGCTTTCTAAAGTGCATTCCAGAAATTTCCACGCCCACACCCTCCTGTGGTGTACAGGTGTTCTGGGCTTTGCCTATCCTTGCCAGCACTTGATATTAGCATAGTTTGGAACTTTCGCCAGCCTGGTGGGTGTGGAGTGGTCTTTTGTGGTTTTCATTTGGCTTCCCCTAGCAATGCTCGAGGGGGAGCGTCTGGCTCCCTCTTCCATGAAGACCCATCTGCTTGCTTGTTGCCAGCCCTCCCTGCTCCACGGCGGTGGCAGGCCTGCCTCCAGCTGCCAGTCCCTTTCCTGGTTTTTAGGGTTTGCACTCCTGTGTTCTGGGAAGCAAGATACAGATTTCAGAATCGGACACCAAGTTTATTTACTGATTTAATGCTGTAAGGGAGGTCCTAGGAAGACAACCCGTAGAGCTGCATAGCATTCAAGGATGCTTCCGGTGGTGAGCCAGGTCAAGCCAGCGAATCTGTTGGCTTTTACAACAGACCAGCCTGTAGGGGTAACTTCAGGTGAGGTGCACTCCAGCAGTTCCAGACGCTCCTTAACACCCCCCGTGCCACTTCTGCAGGGTTAGCTCATCCTACAACTGGCTCCCCGTGTGTTCTCAAGCTGTTTGTTGTCAACTCCCAAAGCGCCTTCATTCCCTCCCTCTGTAACGACTGGGTCCATCCTATATGGCCCCCGACTCCATCTCTGAGCTCAAAGGAAGGATAGAAAGATCAGATCAGGGCGACATAAGCTTCTTGCAAACCCCATGAATGAAACATGAGAGCTGACTAGCAGGCGGTGTGGCTGCTGGGGCTCGAGCAGTAAATACTCACATGGCAGTCATGGCCTGGAGTGCTGGGGACTGCCTGCAGAGCAGCCCCTTCGGCATCTGGGTGTGTGCCGGCACATCCGATGGCCAAGCCTCCTGGACATCTGATTTGTGGAGAGTCGCAACACTTTTTTACCTGGGCCCAGTAACTATGGACAGACTGTCCCACGTGCTCTCTCTCTCCCTTCATCCTCCGAGTGCTGCGGGGCGTTCCGGGTGGGCTGCGGACACTGCGACACCTTAGCCCTCGTGTTCCCACCGGTCTCTGTTCAAGAGACGACGTTCCCTGCACAACCACAGTTCCATTATCCCGCCTGAGAAAAGTAACAGTCAATTCTCCAGCAGCCCCTAATTGCCTGTCCCAATGACAAGCGTCTGGAGTGTTCCCCGGTCTCTTTAGTGGCTGTTAGTTTGAACCAAGATCGAGCCCCGTGTCACTTGGCTGTCTCTTTTGTAGCTTCAATCTAGAGGAATTCTTTCCTGATGACGTTTCAGGCTCAAGCTCCTCTTGTCTGCTTCTTGCCTGGTGGCTACGCACTGAGCCCTCGCTGAGTCCTCCCAGAGCCGAAGGGGCGAGGGGCTCCCTGGCGTCTCTCATGAGAACCCCACTCCAGCGGGGGCCCCAGATGCCCGCCCTCATGACCCAGCCACCTCCCAAAGACCCCTGACCTAGTGCCGCCATCTTTGGGAGCCAAGATCTGCACGGGAACGTTGGAGGGATGCAAATACCCAAACTGGAGCACATTCTTTCCAGTGGGAAGTGAGAAGCTTTTCTTATTTCCTCTCCTACAAGAAATGCTTTTATTTTCTTCTGGCTGCTTCTAAGATTTTACTTTTCTCTTTGGGTTTTTTTTTTTAAAGATTTTATTTATTTATTTGATAGAGACAGAGATCACAAGTAGGCAGAGAGGCAGGCAGAGAGAGAGGGAGAAGCAGACTCCCCACTGAGCAGGGAGCCCGATGCGGGGCTCGATCCCAGGATCCTGAGATCGTGACCCGAGCCGAAGGCAGAGGCTCAACCCACTGAGCCACCCAGGCGCCCCTCTCTTTGGTTTTCAGCATAAAGCATCTTGGCGGCAGTGGCGGTGCTGGCGTGCGTGTTCTGTTCAGGGTTTCCTGAACCTCTTGGATCTGTGGGTTGGTATTTTTCATCGTATTTGAAAAAACTTGGGGCATTCTTTCTTCAAGTCCATATTCTTTCCTGCTAATGTCTTTCCCTCCTCTCTGCCAGAACCCCAGTGACGGGCTCGGTACTAATGCTGGCGATGGGCCACCCTACGGTGTCTCTCTGTGGAAATAAAGCTCTGGGTTTCAGTCCTTTTCTCTGCTTTTCCTTCAGATTTAATGATTTCCGCCTGAAGTTCACTAACCCTTTCTTCTGCAGCCTCAACTGCTGTGATGCTCACTGATGATACTTTCATTCCCGACATCGTCTGCCGGAGGGAGTGCCCCTGAGGTCTTCCCCTCTTGCCCCCCACAACGGTGTGTCATGTTGTCCTGACTCTTCATGTCCCATTGTGTGTAGCCCCGATGTGAGGGACCCTCTTGTGCTGAGTCTGGACTATTGTGCTGGGTCTTTCCTGATGGGCCAGCTTGGTTCTTCGGGGGCTTGGTTTTAAGCTTTGCTGGGGGGCACGGGGCTGGGGCTTCCCTGCAGGGCGGGGAGGGTCTGGTGGGAGGACCTAGCGCTGGGGGCTGAGGGGAACACTGGGTACTTGGCATGGCCGCCCAGCCTGGCTGCTGGGGACGAGAGTGGCTCCTGGCACCAGTTGGCCTTCAAACCCTCATCTCAGCCCTCAGGCCCCGGCCTCGCAGTGCCATGCTTGTGCATGGGCAGCTGGGTGTTGAGAAGACATCAGGAAACCCCGTGTATGTTCTGAGCCTCCTCCCTGGTTGGTCCTCTGCCCCTCGGGTTCTAGCTGCCTCGGCCTCCCAAACTCTGAGGGAGCTTGGTGGGACCACCATGCTGGTTTGGGCCCCATGTCCCCATACCGTCTCCAGGCAGAAAGTGGGGAAAACGTGGAGCTCCCCTCGCGTCCTTCTTGGTGCACAGTCCTGCCTTGCCTGTCGCTGAGTGTCTGCAAACAGCTGTGTCCTCTGCCTGTCCTGTCTCGCACGCACATGTGACAGAGGCTCGTCCCATCCAACCACACTGTGGTGGCAGCAGCAGAAAATCACACAGACAGGTGCCTGATCTGCCTTTCACAGAAGGTGGGTCACACCGTGGGCGCACTCTGCCAGGATGCCGAGGTTGGTCTTGATCCCTCCTGTGGCTGCTGCCAGCCTGGCCGTGGAGGGGGTCTCGGCTGACCCAGCCAGGCCCTGTGGAAGGATGGTGGGCACGTTGTAGTTGTTCACTGGTCCTAATACTGTCCCACGGTGAGTCCTGGAGCACCCACAGCCCCAGCTTTTGGAGGCCTGTCTTCAGGGCAGGGTGGAGATCACTGGGTGCAAAGGTCACTGTCTCCACTGGCTGTGACGGGGCACTCTGTTTCCTGGTGGCAGAGGGCAGGGTCACCTGGATGTCCACACACCTGCCCAGAGGGCGCCTGGAGGAAGAGGGACAGTAGGAAGTTGTAGTTGGCGTTTCTACTGTAGGAGGCCCAACCCATTTCTTAGGACCGTCTGCATTTCAATTTTTGTATCCTTTCCTTTTGTTCTTTTTTTTGTTCTGTCGGATTTTGATCTTTTTCTCCCCCCATTATTAGGGACTCTTTATTTATACATTAGGGCCGGCCTCCGGCGGGGAGTCTGACCACCTGCCCCACCCCGTCTCCACATACCCTGTTCCTTCTGACTCTGTTTACACCTGTCCATGGAAAACACTCCCATTCCCACTCCCGTCAGATCTGTACTTCTGGTTGGAGGGTCTGGGAGGCTGGGGCCCACTGGTGGCCGGCTCCTGCGTGGCATGGCTGGGGCTCAAACTGGGGCTCTGGCTCCCTGGGTCTCAGCTTGTCCCCCATCTCGCCCCACCGATGTAGACTCGGCGGCACCATGGAGCTCGGCGGGAGGTGGTCACGTCAGGGTCCTTTCCTGAGAGAGGTCACAGGGCCAGACAGAGGCCGTCTGCCAGCACGGCTAGGGCCCCCCAGCCAGCCCTGGTGTGACAGCAGGGTCGTGGGACGGGGCACCGCGGACCAACCACTAAGAGGGAGGCCTTTGCTCTGGGGGTGAGAGAAGCTGAGGTCCAGCGAGGCCTCAGCTTCCAGAAGGGGTCTGAGTGGGTCAGTCTGGGCCGTGTGTGGCCAGCTCCCTGGGCTGTGCCAGAAACCCTTCTGAGACCTGCTATTCGGCCCCGAGGACTCTTCTCTCTAAGTGTCACAGAAGGTGGTGAGGGTGATGCTCCTCACGGAGCCTGAGCTCAGGACCCGGGGGGAGGGGGTTGCCAGGGAAACCGCAGAGATGCTGCGGGGGACATGGGCTCCTGGCACTTGCCATGGGAGTGCGATGGTTGCCGAGGAGGTCTGAGCGCCCATGTGTGCACGTGGGGTCACGTGCGTGTGAGTGGGGGTGCCCCGGAACATGTGCTGGCATTGGGGTGCGGGTAGGCACAGCTGGCCCCACCACGTGTGCTGAGGGTGGCCCAGGCTCTTGGGTCTCCTCTCTGTGTGGTCAGGACATGGAGAGGCAGGGAGGGCCTTATACATGGTGAAGGCTGGACGGCAGGACCATCCTGGCTGGCGGCAGCCGCCGGGGCTTTGGCCCTGGGACGTCTCTGTGTCTAGCTCCTGTCCCGTGGGAATGCATGGGAACGCGTGGGAATGTGGTGGGGCCTGACACTGCCCTGGGGGGGGGGCCCTGAGAGCGGCCAGGTTGGTTCTCAGACATCAGGGCCCCTCCTTATGCAGCAAAGGCCCTGGCCTGGCCGCGTGCTGTGAGGGTCGAATTCGGAAGCAGCCCCAAGGCCCCAGACCGCCGCCCACCAGCCAGCAGCCTCGGGATGCGCTCTGAAGGGTCAGACTGGGGGCGAATCACGCTTTGGAGGGACCCCCCATCCCCACTCTGGCTGTCGTGCAGGAAGGGGCAGCAGGGCAGGGAGGAGGCAGTGGGGGCTGGAGCTCGGTAGACAGTCGGGGTGGCCTGCCCTCCCAGGCCACGGGTGCCCTGCTGGGTGGGGAACAGCCACGCAGGCTTTAGTGCTTCTAGAAGGGCCAAGCAGAGAGACTTTCGGCGGCCCAGCCAGACCCACGAGAGGCTCCTGTAACCCCCGGCCCTGAGTCGCTGCATCCTGCTTCCCTCCCTCTTCCCTATCTCTGCCCTCCAGGAGCAGCGTCCCCCGTGCCACAGGCACAGCCAGGGAAAGCAGCATGGATGGGGGTCCCACAACCTTAGCCTTATAGAGGCTCCTTTTTGCTTTCGAGCCTGGGATGTGGAGGGCGGCAGGTGCCTGTGGGCTTGCTGGCTGACTGTGGGCCAGCGGGGACCCCATTGGGTCCTTGCTGTCCTCGTGGTGAATTCACATTGGTGGGTCTCTGGCTCCGACCTTGGCCTTCCAGTGTGGACAGCCCCTGCCTGGGGCCTCTCCCGCCTACAGTCCACTCCTGTTGGCCTGTCAGGGCCGGCCCCTCCTTCCTGTCCTTGGTTGAGCAGACGGGGGGATGCTAGCTCCCCGGGAAGGACTCAGACCTCCCTCTCCTGAGCTCCAACCTGAGACACAGGGGCTGTTGTCTCTCTTCCCCTCTGTTTCCCCTCCTCGCCTGGGAGCAGCTAGAACCTTCTAGGGCCTTTTCTGATCCTCATCTGTGTCTGTGGGCCTTGGCATGGGGGCAGGGTGTACAGGGAAGGCAGGCAGCGACTTTTTCTTGGAGAAACGAGTGACTGGCTGGACATGCTGCCCGCTGACCATGACCTTTTTGGGGTCTCTGTGGCTGCTGCCTCTGTCCTTGCTCATCTTCCTTCAAGACCCGGCTCAGGGGCCACCTCCTCCAGGAGGCCTTCCAGACCCGTCCCTGTGGCCCCATCCCCTGCCCCTCTGGGTGTCCCTCTCCGCCCTGTCAGCAGCCCCCCGGGCTCCAGTGCCTGGTGGGGAGGGGTCCTTGGGGCCTCCTCTGCATCTGTGATTTGTTTCTGGGAGGTGCACCCTTTCTTCCTGCCCCCTCCTGCGCACCTCCCCCTGAGAGCCCAGACAGAGCCTTGGGGGCGTCTGTGGGGGAGACCACTTACAGACAAGCTGGGCCAAGAAAAGAAACAGGCATGGGTTTTTTTTTTTTTTTATTTTTGCACCTTCTTAAAAGAAAACAACAGCATCAAAAAGTTAAAAATAAACTATTTTTACTTTAAAAGGGCAAAGACAGCCCAAACAAACACAGAGCTAATGAAAAGATCTTGGCTGAACGTACCAAAGGCTTACTCATAGCCACTCAATGACGGACATCATTCAGCTCAGGACAAATCCAGCAGAGCTGGCCGTGAAGTGCCAGTCCTACTGTGCGCTGGGGGCTGACAGAAGGCCCAGACAGGCACACAGTTCCGTGGAGAATGGGTCGAATGAGCCAGTGGCAGGGTGTCTGTCACTGGAAGGCTTTTGCCAGAGAGGGGGCATCTCCCCAAGCAGAGGGGTCGGGGACAGGAAGGCAGAGAAGGCTTCCTGGAGGAGGCAGCCATGCCTGGAGGAGGCATGCCTTTGAAGGGTGTTCCAGGCAAAGGAACGTCTTGGAGAGGGAGCCAGCATGGTGTGTGCGTGGGGGCCTGTGCTGTGCAGTGGCTAAGGGGGCACTTAAATGCTGGGGACCCCTGGGTTCAAATCCACTCCACCCCCCAGGGGGACTCCAGGCAAGCCACAAACCTCTTGGCGCAGTCTGCTCATCTACAAAATGTGGGCAATAAAGGCACCTGTGTGGCTGGGCTCAGGGCCCAGGAGTGGCCCTGACCAAGAGCAGGCTTTGCGGCTGAGCTCTGTGCAGCATGGCACGGGCTGATGGGCTGTGGCCACTGGGGGGCGCTGGTCAGCAGGGTGTTGCCAGCTCCTCCTTCCCTGCCTGCACAGGGAGTTCTAAGTCAATCCTGCCAGTGCCTGTGAGTGGGTTGTAAGCCTTCATTTGACCAGATTGTCTGCCGTCTCATTTGACTCTCATTTTATCCTGGGAAATAAGTGGGATTTCCAGAAGTGGGAATTGCTGCTCAGAGAGGCTGAGGTACTTTCCCAAAGGCACACAGCCAAAGGACAGAGTATCTGCCCTGGGTTGTCCCTTTGTCTTCTGTCATGTCTAAAGTCTGCTCAGAGGACTGGGGGCCCAGGTCAGGAAGAGGCGGTGAGGACAGAAGACCCAGAGCTTTGAGGGGAGAAGAGGAACTTGGGTCAAGAGCCAACGTTTGGTGGTGAAGCCAGAAAGGATATGAATCAGGACCTTAGTGAGCAGTGACAATGGGTGCATTGGAGGGACATTTGAGTCCACTCATCCATCTGTCCATCCATCCTTGCATTCATCCATCCATCCATCCATGCATCCATCCATCCCTCATCTGTCCATTCATCTACTCCTCATCTATCCATTCACCTGTCCATCCATCCATCCATCTTTACCCCATCCATCCATCCACCCATCTGTCCATCCATCCATCCATCCTTCTGTCCATCTGTTCATCCATCCATCCATCCATCCATCCATCCAGTGCCCACAGCCATCCACCCATCTGTCCACCCCTCATCCATCCATCTACTGTCTGTCCATTCATCCATTCTTCCATCTGTCTGTCCCAGCATCCAGGGACCACCCTGTCCCTTCACCTTGTGCCCGCCCTCTACTGGGCACCAAGGATGTCACTCCTCCTGCTCATCAGGGATGTGCTTTGGAAACAGCGGCCCCCTTTGGCCTTGCCCACTTACCTCAACCCCCTTGTAGGGCCTTGGAACTCCTGCAGGGAGCAGGGACAAGAAGGGCTGGCAGGGGACCCTAGAGGACCAGCAGGGGGACAAGTGTGGTTATAGGAAATAGTAGGGCAGTCGGAGCCCCGCGTGGGCCTCAAGAGCTATGGGGGGACAGAGGCCTGAGGAGCCAGCAGGATGGACACTGAGGCGGGCAATGCTTGAGATAGGGCCGGAGCTCTGGCTCGCTGACTAGACCCTGGCTGACCGGTCTGTCCGGGGAGACGTTTCGGGAGAGCCTGACACCGGGGCAAAGCTGGCCAGGGCTCCCTGGAGAGGGGGCCTCGGTGAGGGAGCAACCAGGGCTGTCCTGGGAGAAGGGGTTCCAGAGGCCAGGCCATCTGAATCAGCTGCCATGGTGGGGTGGGCAAGTTTGGACGACAGAGGACACATGGATGTCCTCTTTGGGGGGTTCTGGGTCAGGTGAAGGCAAGGGTTTCCGTGGGCAGCTGGAAAGTGCCCAGAGAGGGCAGGGGGGCATAGCCCACCATCAACCACTCCAAAAATCCACTCCTCCACACCGCCCCTGACCCAGGAGGCCTAAAGTGGGGGTGAGAACAGGCTGCCCGGGCCCTCTGCGCAGGGAGGAATGTCTCCAAGCCCCGGGGAACAAGCAGCATGTGAGGCTTTATGAGCCCAGCAGTGGTTCCATGACCCCACAGGGACAGGAGGGGACGCCCAGACAGGGTGGAGGTGGGAAGGGCCGCCCAGAGCACCTCACCTGCCTGCCTCAGGCCTTCATCAGCTGGGGGTCTGTGGAGCGGGGCTGATGGGCTTGGGGGCCCCCCAGGACTCTAACTGCCCTCCCTGTCTGTAAGCACGGACATTCTGAAGGGCCAAAGGTTAGGATGGCAGCAAGTGGACTTGAGGGATATGTAATTCAGCCATAGCAGCTGCCCTGCATGGGTGGGTTCCTCTGACTCTAGCTTCTACCATGTCTCCAGCCACTCTCATCCGCAACATTGGGCCGAGGCCAGGACAAGCCCCCCTCCCGCCATGCCCCCATTTGCCCTGGCTCTCAAGACCCCAGCCCTCAAGATCCCTGCCTGAGGCCTGGTCTGACACACCCCTGCTGGCCTCCGTCTGCCCCAGGGCCTGGCAGGCTCCACTGGCCCCCGTCCCGTGCCCGTCTGCCGGGCTTTCGAAGCTCAGCAGTGAGCAGAGGGCCCGGTGCCAGCCTGGGCAGCTAGGCAGGCCGTGTGCCATCTCTCTAGGTCACAGGCAGATGACATCTTTGCTTCCCAGTCCGGGACACAGAGCGGCACGTGTGGGGTGACAGGCCTGGCAGGAGACCTCCCTGAAATGCCCGGACAGGACAGGATGGCATGGCTCTGAAGGCCGGGGTGGGGCCAGCCCCTGAGGACAGAAATACCTGATAGGCGCGTGCCCGGGAGATGCCTTGTCAGGCTCGGCTACCCCTGTGCTTCCCTCCAGCTGTTCTTGTCCCCCGACTCTGTCCACTGTGCCCTCCCCCACCCAACCACCACCAAGCCTGGGGACTGGCCTGGGACAAGCCCTGCAGGGTCCTCGGCCTGGGCCTGAGCAGGAGGCGGGGCTTAGCTGCACTTGTTCAGTAAGTGAGGGAGGGAGGGAACGAATGAGTGGATGAGAGTGAGTGAGTGAGTGAGTGAATGAGAGAGTGAGTGTGAGTGACTGAGGGAGTGTAAGTGAGTGTGATGGAGGGAAGTAGTGTGAATGAGTGTGAGTGAGGGGTAAGTGAGTGTGAATGAGTGTGAGCGAGGGGTGAGTATGTGTGGATGAATGTGAGAGTGAGTGTGAGCGAGTGTGGGAGTGAGTGTGAATGACTGAAGGAGTGTGAGGGAGTGTGAGTGAGGGAGTGAGTGTGAATGAGTTTGAGTGAGAGGTGAGAGTGAGTGCGTGGATGAACATGAGAGTGAGTGTGAGCAAGTGTGAGGGTGAGTGTGAGGGTTAATGCAAGGGTGTGAATATGAGTGAGTGTGAGAATGAGTGTGATGGAGGGAGTGAATGAGTGCATGAATGAATGAGTGCGAGTGAGTGTGAGAGTGTGAGTGAGGGAGTGAGTGTGTGAATGAGTGTGAGAGTGAGTGTAAGAATGAGTGTGAATGAGGGAGTGAATGTGTGAATGAGTGTGAGTGTAAGTGAGGGAGTGAATGAATGTGTGAATGAATGCATGAGTGTGAGGGAATGTGAGAGAGTGTGAGTGAGGAGGGAGTGAGGTCCAGGAACTAAGTGCTGGGGGTGAGGTGGGGTACATGAGTTCAGCGGGTCCTGGGGAGGGTCGCTGGCCACTGCTGGCCACTGTGAGTTGCCCCCGACCTAACCCGGACTGGGGTACAGCCCCTGGGGGGTCAGGGTCCCTGCTCAAGGGAGGTCAGCCTGGGGGGGCACCTGGTGTGGCTGCTGTGTGGCCAGCCGTGTCCTTCCCTTCTCCGAGTCTGCTCCTGTCCCTGCAAAGGGGCATGGGGAGGGAGCTGAGAGTGTCAGTCCCTGCATGTGCATGAAGGTGCATGTGGGACACATGGGCACAGAGGAAAGGCCATATGGATGACAGTCACTTTCGCTCTGGGCCAGACCCTGCTGGGCCCTCCTGCGACTTACCTAACTGCCCTCCCAGCTTGACCCATGGGCTCCCAGCTGCCCCTCACCCTCCCTGCCATGTGGCCATGCTTCCCCCTGGGGAGGGGTGCTCCTGCCTCGGGGCCTTTGCACTGGCTGTGTGGACACAATTCCCGGTGGCCCCTCACCCTCGCTGTCTGCCTGCAGGACCCCCACTTCCGTGACTTACTGACCCCACCTCCTGCCACATTTCTGGAATGAAGAAATGGTCTGTGTAAAGGAAGATTGCGTTTATAGTGGAAAAATGCAGCGTGGCTGCCCGGAGGCTGAGCTAAGCTGAGAACCGAGGTTTCTCCCCGCCAAGGTAATTCCTAGAGTGTTGCCCGGAGGCAGCGATCCGGTGTGTCCAGAGGGAAGGAGGCACCTGTGGAAGTTTCCAGAGCCTGGGTGATGAGGGGTGGGGGTTCTGGGACAGGAAGAGTAGAACCCGGCTGGGCTAGCAGCGTCGGGCTCCCGGGCTGGGTCCCAGAGGCAGGCGGGAGCCACGGAGGGCTGTAGGCAGCACGATGATGTGGTCAGACCCTCCCTGGAGAAGGGGGCTCCTGGGCGGGGCAGAGGGGCCAGTACGGGTCAGGCCCAGTGCAGGCCGAGGCAGTGGATTTGGCGGCCGAGCCCATGTGCAGATGGCGAGACACTCACTGGGGGGGAGGCCGTGACAGAGGCCATCTGACCACGCTGGACATGGGAAAGAGAGGAGGGTGTCCTCCATCTGTGCAGACATTGGGCCAGGCCTGCACCCGGGCCCCTGGCATGCTCCCCTTCCTTCCTGCCAAGGGACACGGGCATGTTTTCCCAAGGAGAGGAGGTGGAGAGCTCTGTGCCACATCCCCCGACCCTGCCCCCTGCCCTGTGTGTGTGTGTGTGTGTGTGTGTGTGTGTGAGGCTGGCAGAGGCAGGAGGGACGAGCAAGAAGAGGGGGAGATGTCCATGTCTGGGCCCTACCCATAGATCAGGCAGGCAGTGAACTTACCGCCTAGGGAGGGATGTAACCTGTCCCCGAGTCTCTGCTTCCCTCCTCTCTTACTCCCCTCTCTTCCAGGGAGGTGGGTGGGGGCACTCTGGGGAGTGGGATTCTGGTCTGAAAAGCCCCTGGTGGCCTCTCCCTCCCCTTGGCCATCCTCTGCCCCCCATCTATGCAGGTGCAGGGGGCTTGTCCTGGGGTGCTCGTGCTGTAAGGCCACTGTGCAGGGCCAGTTTTGGGGGACAGCCAGGCACTCCCTGTGTTTCTGACCCTGCCCTTTGTGGGGATGACCAAGCTGAGCAGGAGCGGGGGTGCCCCTCTCTCACTGCCCCCCTTCAGGGCAGGCTGGCCTGGACCACCGCACGGACCCATTTGCCCTCTGCCACTGTACCCAGATGATGCGGGCAGGTAGGGGTGCACCCCAGGCCTCCAGGGCAGCCAAAACCTAAACTCCCAGGTTTTGAAGATGGGAGCAGAGAGATCTTCCATTCTGCTGGGGGGTGGGTGGGGGGTCCCAAGGCTGGGGAAGGTATGTGGGAAAACTGAGGCTGGGCAGAGAGGGGTTCCTGTAGAGAGCCCTCCTTGAGAACGCCCGGCAGGAGCCCCCATCAGAACCCTGGGCCTGTCTGATCTGGGGAGGACGGTGGGGAGGACAGGAGGGGAGGACAGGACAGGGCTGGAAGGAGGGACTGGGCTTTGCCCGGATCACCCTGGGCTCTGGGGGAGATGGGCAGTGGAGTGGCTTGGTGGGTGTGCTCAGGGACCCAGGGACCACAGTTGTGCAGACGCCCACAGACCCCGGAGCCCCAGGGCCATGTGTGTGTGTCCCACGTGTTGCTCCCAGCAGGCAGAACGCAGACTGGAGCCCTGGAGAAGATGTGGCCTCACCTGGCCTGTGCAATGCGTGGCGTGGCCGTGGTTGAGTTTATTTCAAGGGCCGTGCACTGGGGGGCACTGGCTGGGGGAGTAGTTTTGGAGGAGGTGCCCCCACAGGCGGCCTGTGCGTGTGGAGGATATGGAGTGGACAGTGGGGCAGCCTGGCCCCTGACATAGGGGGGTTCTGTGTCCCCTCCCGTGGCCTTTCTAGCTTGAAGAAGCTGGGGGTGCCGCACAGAAGCAGGTGTTGACAGTGGACGCTGGACAGTGATGGGGCTCAGAAGTCCGAGGAATTTGTACCGCTGTGCTAATCCTGGGATGCCCTGGGCGGCAGGCCCAGGTGTGGGTACAGGCAGGTGCAGTGGAGCAAGGGGAGGTTGACCGGCAGGTTTCCGTGGCGACCAGTTGGCCATCTTAGCAGACCCTTGGGGCTCCCAGAAGGTGGTCCCAGCCCCCAGCCGGCAGAATAGTCTCCAGGCCCCGGGGGTGCTGGTCCCCTGGAGGGGAAGGCACCTGAGCGAGGATGGGGTGGCAGGCAGACTCCATAGCCAGCCACGCCCAGGAGCCTGCGGCATCTGGGGGGACTGGCCAGGCAGGCCCCGTGGGAGGGCTGAAACTGCCCCAGTCTCCTGGGGTGACAGGTCTGTCGAGAACCATGCGCACACACATCAAATACCACACACAGCCACACAACGGGAACACACACAACACACACAGTCTCACTCGACGACGGGGCCCAGGGCTGGAGTGTGGGCAGCTGAGCTCCCCACCCCATGGGCTCTGCAGCCCTCGTCCCCTGCCCCCCCCCCCCGGTTTCACAGCCAGAAACCAGGGCTCATCCTTCAGCACAAGCTGGCTCCCCCCCACCGCATTCATCAGTCTCCAGGGCCAGAGCATTTGCTTTCTGAATGTCTCCGTCCTCCCCCCTCCCCCACACAGCCCGGAGCCAGGCCACAGTCCCCTGTCCCCTGAATGGTGGCCCACAGCAGCCCCCGCCACCCCCACCCCTGCAGCCCTTGTGCTTGCCCGACGGCTCCCTGGACTAGGTCCGCATTTCTCAGGCTGGTGGGCAAATGGCACGCATTCGGCCTACTTCCAAGCCCTTTGCCAGAGACCATCTTTCCACTGAAGGAGGACAGCGCATCTGGGACGCTGGTGGGTCTCAGTTACTGGACCAGTGTTACCCACAGGCAGGAGCCTGTGCAGGCTCTGGGGCCTCCAGACACAGCAAGGCTTTCCGCTGTCCCTCCCGTGCCTGTGTCATCACCAGGATAAGTCATGTGTCCCAGCCGGGCTGCTGAGCTGTGGGGGATGAGCTTGTGTGGGGCAGACCCACCCCCAGGGGCTCACCTAGATCCAGCCTCCCAGCGGAGCCAGCATGGACCCGCCAACATCAGGGAGGACTTTGACTCCAGAGGACATTTCTAGCTATTTGTCATGTGGCAAGAGCTGACTACCACTGGGCCTTGTGGGACCTCAGTACCCCCCAACCCGCTTCACCTTCCATAGGCAGCCCGCCCATCGCGGCCACTGCTCAGGTGCCCACAGCCCCCATGTGTCCAGAAACATCCAGGGACCACCTCCAGCTCAGCACCTCGCCCACCCTTCCCCATCCTGTGGTCAGCACCCCAGCCATTGGGAGTTTTGGAAGCCGACTCTCTGGTGACCATGGTTATTTGGGACTCAGGCAGGGACTGGTGAAGGGAGGAACCAGGGGAGGGCCTGTGGCTATGGGATTTACTGTGAGGAGTGGATACCAGAAGTGCATGGCTGCTCCGAGAAGGCGGCCTGTTCCCGGGCCTGGCCTGGCGCTCAGGATCCAGGCCCCGGGGGCACACTCGGGTCTCAGGTCACTGGTCTGTAAACGGGGATGCTGGTGTGAAATCGAGGGGGCAGGGTTCTACGGTCCCTGTACACAGAAGGTCATCAGTGGATGCTGGCTCTGTCCTCTTGGGTCTTTCTGCTCCTGACTGTCCTTTGAAATCGGGTCTCTGTACCAAACTGCCAAGGACCAGCTGGTTTTGAATCATTGCCTGGTACCACGGTACCCGCCCCTCACCACCTGTTCGCCTGGTCTTGGCAAAGGGTCACAGCCCAGCTGGAGCCTTGCTCTGCCTCCTGGACACTCCCGCCCCCCCAACTTCTGGGACCTGTTCACCCCAAGCTCCAGCCCAGCCTCTGCCTCCGGTGGGAGGCTCCTCACTGCCCACTGGGCTCTTGCTCGTGTTCCTGGGAGCCCTCTGCTCCGAGAGAAGAGTAGATCATCTACTAGCAGGTCCTGGGGGTCCCCGAGGCAGCCGGGACTCCAAGCACAGAGGCGAGAGGGTGGAAAATGTAGCCTGACCTACTCCGGGTGGGGTCTCGGGCTTCCTCCTGGGGAGGAGACAACAAACAGCTGCGAACAGTCAGTCCCTGCTGTCTGGGTGAGTGAGGGGGAGCGGTGACCGTGCCGAGGAGGGGAGGCAAGGTTGGAAGGCACAGACCTGTCTACATGGCCGGCCACGGTGCTGGAAATGGGTGCTCATCTCCTTGCTGTGGCCTCACTCATCATGGCCACGGCCAAGGCCACAGCCACGGCCACACCTCCCGTGTCTTTGTATTTCCTCTTTCCCATGACCGGGCCAGTCACTGAGGCAAACAGAGCCACGCTGGGGGAGGGCTGTCCGCTGAGGTCTGTCTCCTCCCACCTACTCGGACCCAAGGGCTGGCAAGTCTTCAGGAGCCCTGAGGCAGGAGCCGGCAGCTCTCACCTGGATCGGATCTAGCCTGAGGATGCAGCTGGCCTCCTCTTACTCACCTGGGGCTTCCCTGGGTCAGGCGGGCCTCACAGTGATGCTGGTGCCCTCCCACACACCTGAGAACTTTCCCAGTGGGGTCCTCAGGGTTGCATGGAGAACATCTGCTCATGGAAAGGACCCAAGGGCCCCCAGGGAGGGAGTCACAGCCAGGGCCTCTTGTTGACCTTTGTCGCACGCACTACGTGGATTCTTTGGCTGGTCATCTAATATCCCCTTTCTGCTTACTGCGCTCCCTCGAACATCACCTGTCGTGGAATCTCATTTATGATGTGTGTGGGTCTTGCCCTCCCCTCTTTCCTCTCCCGGCCACCATCTCCCTCCCGCCATTGTTGGCTGATCCGAAGTACCACAGACGGGGGCCTAAACAGCAGAAACATATCCTCCCCCGTTCCGAGGCTGGAGGTCCAGGATCCAGCTCTCTGGTCTCTCTGGAAGCCTTCCTGCTGGGCATGTAGGAAGACCGTCTCTCCCTGTGTCCTCACGGGGTCGTCCCTTCATGCCCGATCACCTCCTCCTATAAGGACACCCGTCAGATTGGACGAGCATGCACCCTATGACCACATGTTGCCTCAGTCACCGACATAATGGACCCCTGTCCACACATGGTCACACTCTGGGCTCCTGGGGGTTTGGCCTTTGTGCAGATTTTGGGGAGACACAACTCAGTCCATTGCAGCTGGACAAAGCTTCTTGGGTCCCAGAAGAAGATAGAGGCAGGCTGAGGGGCATGGAAGGGACAGCATGACCGTTGCTCCAAAAGTTGGTGCCACCAGGTACAGGGACTGTACTGGTGTCAAGGACTTGACTGGTGTCAAGTCCGGGCTGTGGGGGCCGCTGAGCGGCACTTCTCAATGGTCTGCCTAGCTCGGGTGACCCGCCAGCAAGTGGCCGGTGGCCAGAGCCCACCTTTCTCTGAGCATTCAAGCCTCCTGAGTGGGAAGTCACTGGGCCTGGGCAAGGGCCATCAGCCAGACACCCTTTTTAGCCAGAAGCATTTCTCCAAACTCCCCAGCTGAATGCCAAGTGTTGTTTCTCTTCTCTTATATTTAAAAACCTCATTAGCTGCCGAGGCTGTGGACTCAGGCCTGACGACAGCTCTGGCCCCGTCCCTGGGGTCTGGCTAAGTTGTGTCCTCGTATTTATTTCATTACAAACAGAGCTTTATTTGATGCCCTTCTTACTCCAAATCTTAACATGTCTCAGTGGGTGGCTTTTTTTTTTTTTTCCCTGTCTAAACTCCCTTTATTTGCAGGTTCCTCTCATCACGGTAAGAAAACAAGAGTGGTGTAAATTTTGCATGTTGAATCCTTACTGAGGTTTACTTTGCGTCTAAATGAGCAGGTGTCTAAGCGAGCAGGTGTCTCCCGCGCCTCCTGCTCGCCAGCCAGCCCCCTCTCAGCTCCCCGCTACTGCAGACCCAATCCCCTCTTCCTGTAGGGGTGATCCTTTTCTTTTCTCTTTTGGGGGCTTGGTGGCCGTGTTGGTGTGCTCCTAGATGGTCGCGGCCGGTCTCTGTCTGTATCTGCGCACTTGAACCTCAGGTGGCTGCCGTGGTAAGGCGAGCTCTGTGGTCCTGAGTTCAGGGTGACCGTGTTCATGCTTCTGCTCCAGCCTGCGTTCTGCTCACTCCAGCCCTTTCCTCCTCTTCCATCTCCCGGCCCCGTGGCTCTCTTCCGTTTGTGCTCTCTTGTAAGTACCAACATACTGAAGCATTGTTGGGTTTTCTTCATAATCAGGAATCCATCGTGTTTCCATAATCCTGACGGGTTTGGCTGCGATTCCTCACGTTCCCCTGCCTTCCTGCCGGGCCAGAGCTCTGATCTTTGTCTCGTGTATCTCAGGTTTCCCTCTTCAAAATCCTCTGTAATGACTTAGAAGTCAGATCATGGTTGTGACTCTAGCACTTTCTTTCTCAAGCAGTATTGACCTTGTGTTGATCTAACCGTCCGAATCTAAGCGGAGCCTCTGACCCGGCTCTTGGACGAGCAGGGAGGCCTCCCACCTGTGCTGAGCTCTATCTCTGGGCTCCCTTACTGCCCCGGGCCCTGCCGACCTCCTGCTTCTTGCTTTCACCTCTGAATGGCCCCAAGATTTGCAAATGCACCCGGTCGGCATCCTGTGGTGCCAAGCTCTGTGCACTGACCACCCGCCACTAGCCGGTTATGGCCCTGAAGCTCCCGCTATGGTCTCGGTTTTATTTTAAAATAAGTCTGCCACAGACTTTCTCCCTTTTCTTCTTATTTTTATCTGCTGACATCCCCGTTTTCCATCACAACACCCTGTTGTCATCGTGTCATTCAAAACGGGGATCTTGTGTCTTCGGGGAGTCCCGGTCAAGCAGCTGGCTATTCCAGTGCCCCCGGGGCCAGTGGGGGTTATGAGGTGCTCTTCTGGCATCTTCGATTTCACGGGGGAATGTGAGTACAACTCAGCTGCAGTCTGCTGCACGATCACCGGTTTATCTTTCTCTCGGGAGCTTTTCACACGCCTTGATCTACCTGAAATTGGAATGTTTTACTACGCTGCCCTCTGGTATTGTTCTTGCTGTATTACTTTCTACCTGCAGTTTCAATTTCTGGAGCTGGAGAGTTTGCTTCCGTCGGTGTGGGCTGCGGCGTGGGCCCCTTGCTTCCCCTTCTCCTTCGGGAGCACTTGCCGCCTAGGACGCCAGGCCGCCCTGCTCCCGGGGCTCCCCGTGCGCCGGTGCTCCCCTGAAGAGAGCTTCTGCTTCATTCCCGTCTTGGACGTAGTTCTAGAACTTTCCCCCTGCTTCTCTCCGGCATCAAGCCTGCCCTGCTGCTGACTTCTGACCTTGAGGACTTGATCACGGCTGTTGTGTTACTTCTTAACCATGGCGGGATTATCTAGAATTCTGTTCTGCGTTATGTTGCCTAGAGCTCCAGGGGAGAAAGCAAGTTTCAGCCCTGAGACTGAGGGTAAAGAGGGCACGGTGGCGATCTTGTCCTGATCGGCCTTCCGCATGGGCCATGCCTATGATGCCACCCGCTGTTGGACGTCACACAGGAGCCTTCCCCAGAGGGCGAGCACCCAGGACGGGGGTCAGCCTGCTTTGGGTATGCTCCAAGGCCCTCTCCTCCTCTCTGCTGTCCCCCAAATCCAGGTCTCTTTCTCAAGGATCTGGAGCAATTGTGTGAGGGTGGGGTCCCACCTGCAAAGGGCACAGAGCAGTGCCCAGCTTGTGTTAAGCCTGCGATACACCTCAGCCATTCTCACTGTTAATGCAAAAATCCATTTGTCGAAGTGTGATGCTCATTATAGACACACGGGCATTGTTCCGGGTGACTCTGCGTTCCCCCTAATTCATTTGTCAGTCTTAGCCCCCAGGACCACAGAATGTGACCTTACTTGGAAATAGGGTCGTTACAGATGTCACTAGTTAAGATGAGGCCCTTAGGGAGGCCCGAGGGGGGCCGTGATGACTGGTGTCCTTGTAAGAGGGGACATCTGGACCCAGGCCAGGGAGAAGGCTTGGTGAAGACAGAGGCAGAGATGGGGTGATGTGTCTACAAGCAAAGGAACCCCAAGGACGCCATCAGACCCCCAGCAGCGGGTGGGGTTGGTTGGGAGAGGCTGAACAGGTCCAGCCCCACCAACAGCTTGATGCGAGGCTTCCGATGTCCGGAGCCGAGAGGCAGGGAGTTTCTGTTGTCTCTGCTGCCTGCCCTGCGGTCTCTGCTTTCAGTGGCCCCAGCGGATGGAGGCACGCGGGTGCACCTGCACGGAATTCACACCATCAGCCAATTGTGTAAACTGGACACAACTGTGCAGCAAGGATCCTGCCCAGGGACAGAGGAAGAACGTCACCTGTCCCCAGAGGGCCCCTTCCGGTCCCTGCGGCCCCCACCCCAGGGCGGGGCAGGGTCAGGTCTGCCTGCTCGGGGTTGCACAGCGCCCACTTCCCCCACCGCGCGCGTGTCTGAGGGCTGGTGTGGGCTGTGTGCACGGAGCTGTCCCTTGTGCTGTGGTTTACCTGTGACTTTCCAACGCGGGTATGGGGAGCATTCCCAATGGGGGCTGGGCACCCCTGCGTGCCTCTTGTGTGCCTGGGAGCGGCCCGAGGGATCTCAGGGATGCATGGCTGCCCTCAGTGGCTGCCCCAGCCCCATGGCCACGGCACTGGCGTGGGCTCTGGCACCACATCCTAGCCACAACTCAGTCTTTTCTGTCTCCATTGTGCCCATCTGGGCCTGTGGCAGTGAGTCACGTGATGGTTTTAACGGGTGTTTTCTGATGATTAATGATGTTGAACACAGTTTTCTATATTTATCGGCTGTTTAAATTTCCTCTTTTGGGAAATGCCTGTTCAAATTTTTTGTCCATTTTTCTGTGGCCTTGTCAGCCTTGTCTTACTGATTTATGAGATCTCTTGATCTATTTTGGCTGCGAGGCCTGTGTCAGATTCTGGATTGCAAGAATCTTAATGGTGTCTTTTGACTGAAAGTGTTCACACAGTCCCATTTACCAAGGTTCTCTGTGGTTAATATTTAAGAAAACTTTGTTTACGCTAAGGGGATGAAGATGTTTACTTGTGTCTTCCTATGAAAGTTTTATTGTTTTACACTTTGCATTCAGATCTCCAGTGTACCTATAATTTACTTCTGTGTATGGTGTGAGGTTGGGCTCACGATCCTTTCTTTTCCATTTGGGTATCCAATCGACCCAGCATTATTTACTGAAGGATGATTTCCTCCTCGCTCCCCATGTGCACTGTGGTGTCACTTTGTTGTGAATCAGGGGACCACACGGATGGGGGTTAGTTCTGAAGTCTCTCTGCCATCCTTCCAGTCCATCTGTCCTTAATGCCAATGCCACCCATCTTTGCTACTTGTTATGGGTGCTCCTGGCTCCGTGCTCCTTGATGGATCGGGCAGTCCAGCATGAGCTT
Source organism: Martes martes (assembly GCF_963455335.1). NCBI lineage: Eukaryota > Metazoa > Chordata > Mammalia > Carnivora > Mustelidae > Martes > Martes martes. The sequence goes on from NC_137889.1 coordinate 141,321,578, forward strand.
TTCCTTTGTTTCAGTTTCAAAGGCTTATGCCACCTTGGTAGAATTCTGCTCTGCACTGGCTCTGTGCTTTGGCCTGTCAGTCTCGTTTTGACCCCTTTGACACGGAGGGCAAGAACTCTCCTGCACACTTGCCAGAATTAGGTGACATGTCTTGGGGGCAGTGTTGGCACCCAGGAAGCACGTGCAATGTGTGCTCTGGTTGCAACTGTGGCCAGAAGTGTGCAAACTCTAGCCTGGCTGCCTGGCTCATATCCCAGTGCCCCTACTTGGAAGGCATCACTTTGGAAGATTGACAGTGGGAACCTCTGTTTCCTTGCTGTGGGGTTACTGCACACCTCTCAAGGTTGCATCACGTGGTGCTTCCCAGCTTTGCGCTCCAGTGGGCGTGCACCGGTAATGCTAAGCTCTGTGCACCCCTGGGGCACACAGGTGAGGCTATCTGGTTTGGGCCAGCACCTGTCCTATGCACCTGTCCTACGCACCTGTATGCACCTGGGCCAACACCTGGCCTAGGCACTCATCTATGCACCTGTGCCTCACCTGCAGCATCATAGCAGGCCAGCATTCAGCTGGAAGGGTTGAGTCCATACGTGTGAGGGCTTCACCACTGTGTGGCTTGTGTGGTCACTTAGTAGACATAGACTTCCAGAACCTTCTTTATGTTGATCACAGCACTCTGGTGTCTCTAAGCTGGATTCCCACCCCCAACTTTTTTTTTATTGTGATAAAGTACGCATAACATAAAAATTGCCATCTTAACCATTTTAAGTATACATATCCTTCAGCGGCTTTTTTAAAAAAAAGATTTTATTTATTTATTTGAGAGAGAGAGAACATGAGGAGAGAGGTCAGCAGGAAAAGCAAACTCCCTGCTGAGCAGGGTGCCTGATGTGGGACCTGATCCTGGGACTCCAGGATCATGACCTGAGCCGAAGGTTGTTGCTTAACCAACTGAGCCACCCAAGCCCACCCCACCCCTCCGTTCAGTGGTTTTAAACCCCACACCGACCCGTCTTCTCCAGAGCTCTTTCCATCCTCCCAACCTGAAACTGTGTCCATTCAACGCTAAGTCCCTGTCCTCCCCCTCCCTAGCCCCTGGCTCCCATCATCCTGCTTCTGTCTCTGGGATCAGACTCCTGTAGGGACCTCGTAGAAGTGGAATCAGGCTTTATTTGTCACTACATTTCTAGCTTATTTCACTGGTATAACGCGGTCCAGGTTCATCCCTGTGGTGGCAGGCGGAGGCAGGATTTCCTTCCTTTTTGAGGCTGAGTAATAGCCTGCTGGGTGGACGGACTGCATTTGCTCACCCGTCCACTCATCCCCCTCTGAGCTGCGGAGCTCTAAGCCCATCCGGGATTTATAGCTGCAGAGCTCATGGACCACATGGTGACTCTTGGAAAATCCCTTCTTCTGTTTCATGGAGTAAATCTATTTCAGAGGAAGGGTTTTACTTGAAGCCCTTGATCCTTTGTCCTTCTGCTGGAGCTGCTTTTTTATAAGCTCAGTGCCTCTATTCCCAGGATTCCCTGAGGAGCCCCTCTCTGCTTCTGCTTCTGCTTCTGCTTCCAGCCTGGGCACCCCCTCAGCCGGCCGGGTCTCACCTGTCCCCAGCTCTGACTCAGGCCGCCTCCTCCCCGTCCCCTGGGCACTTCCCCACTGTGGCCAGAGGGACGCTGTCATGGCCCCTCAGGGGATAAGCAGTTGGAGTGAGAAGAGAGGTCATGTCCCAGAGGGCTGTGTGAGCTTACATTGTTCTACAGCTGGGGACCCTGCTGGCCAGCAGAGACAGGCACAGGGCTAGAGACAAGCTGGGGAAGGGGCAGGGCTCAAGCCAGCCTCTGGGCCCCTCGTCCCCCTTGTCCCGTCCCCTCATGCCCACCACCCAGGCCTGCCCTATGTGGCCCCCATCCTCACCCCCCACATCCTTTCCAAAGCTGGAAACCCAGCGCGGGGAGGAGTCTGATTCCAGGAGGCTCCTGGCTAACGTGGGGGCCTGGGTGTGGGCACGCAGCTGACTTTACCTGTCCAGGCCAGGTGCATCCCCAGGCTGTTGTAGGCCTAGTCACTTACTGCCCCACCGGGAATCTGACGTCTTTGTTCCTCCAGGTCTTGCTTCTGGCCCTTTTGTCCTGCCCCCAGCCTATCTTCCTATTATCGGTCTATCATAAGTAGGAGAGTGCACTCGCAGCACCTGCTTCGACAGGGCTGGTATTCAAGGCGCTCGGGCTGAAGGAGGGAAGCTTCCAACTGCAGGGAGGGGCCGGAGGAGCGGGGCCCCAGGTGCTTGGGCCCTCCCTTATCTCCCTGTTGGCTTCCTTCTCTCTTGCCATAACCAGCTTCCTCTGAAGGACACTTGGGGCCTGGCTAGTTCTTCTTCGGGGGGAGAGCCCTGTGCCCTGTAGGGGGTTTGGCAGCACCCCCGGCCTCCCCCGGGGCCAATGCCTGGAGTACCTCTCTTCCTGCTGTGACCGCCAAACACACTTGCAAACATGGCCAAATGTCCCAGGGTCACACTGCCCTGGCTGAGAACCACTGCTCCGAGGGGAAAAGCCAGGCTCCAGGAGAAGGTGGGGTCCATGGGACCATGCCGTGTGTCCACGGTCTGGGATGGCGGCACTTGGTGATCCGTGTTGAGCCGCTTGCAGGAAAAGATGCTTCCTTCGCTCCCAAATTCATGTTTGTACCTCTGCCCACGGGGAGAGGTCGCTTCTCCTTCCTGCGCCCCAAGATCAAAGTTGAGAGAAGGGATGTATTGGCCCACCTTCCATCCAAAGCTCACCGTGACTGGGGGGCATGCACAGCTGTGTGCATGTGCATGGATGATTGTGAACGTACACACACACCCGTGTGGCTACGTGTGTATGTCTGCCCACGTGTGACTCCTTGTGCCTGTGAATCATGTGCAAATGCATGCGGCTGGGCACGCTCGCACGTGCACACAACCATGTGTGCATGTGTGTGCATGTTCGTGCACCCACACACCTGTGTACATGTATGTGCACACATGAACACACATGCTGATGCATGTGTGTGCATGCTTTCACACACACCCATTCGTGTGTGCACACACGTGTGCTCATGCATGTGCCCCGCACACGTGCACACACACTGCACGCACACTCACATGTGTGACTGGTCATGCCCGTGCATGGATGTGACATGGATGTGTGCATGCCCAGCTTGCATGTGGGAGTGTTTGCCTGTGCACGTGTGTGCATGCATGTGCACATGGTGACTGCACGTGGGTGTGCATGCACAGACATTACGGGGGAAGAGAAGTCCCAGGGGATAGCACCGCCGCCGCTGTCTGCTGCAGTCGGCTTGCAGGCCACGTGGTGCAGACCATGCCCATCACTGGCCCCGCCCTTCCTGGCCTTGTCGTGAGGCCTGCCTGGTGGCGGGACCCGACTCCTGGGTGTGGCCTCAGCGTCCTGCGGCTCCATAAGACCCCACACCTGTGGTGGGTGAGATCACCCAGCACACGGGTGATCCCAGATCCATGTCTCAGTGTGACCTATGTCTCTAATTGGACTCCGGGCTGAGTCTCCTCAGCACTCCCACAGGGAGGACTCGGCGGCTACAGCCCAGCCCGCCGACCCCACGTCCCCAGATCTGCACCTGCTGTCATCCCGGCATCAGTCGCTGGAACCCTACTCCCGGGAGACCCTCGCTCCCTCTCTAACCCCACACCTAGGCCACTAGCAAGCCCTATGGCCCAATCCCACCATTCCCTGCATCTTCCCCTCGCACCACTGGTCAGGCTGATGTCCTCCCGTGCGTGGCCGACTGCGAGGCCTGGAATGACCATGGTCCTTTGCTGGCCCTTGCCATCCTGAGAGCTGGCCTCCACGCAGAAGCCGTTCAAAGGTAAGACGGACCATATCGCTTGTGGCTGCTGTTAGAAAAGCCAAAGGAGCCTCTGTCTCCTCGAACGTTCGGGTGCATCCCAGTCTGAACCCTCTCACGTGCTGTTCCCTCCATGTGGAATGCTCTTCCACGTGTCAAGTCTTCCTCCCAGACACCACACCCGTGTCTCCTTAGACGTCATGCGTCCTCAGAGAGGCCTTACGAACTGCTCTGCTGAGACAGGTGCTCAACACCCTCTGGGCCTTGTGATGCCCCACTTCCTGTCAGCACCGATCAGCACAGAGCAAGTCCCGCCTCCTTGCGCCGTGCCGTCCCCCCCAACGGAGGCCAGGACCCCCTCTGGTGCAACCAGCACTTAGGACAATGCCTGGTAATGGGGTGCTTGACGATACTTGTGAACGGAGGAATGTTTGTTGGGTGACCGAGTGTATGGATTTCTCCGTGGGGGAACCTATGGGTGGGGGATGGAAGGAGAGTCTCAGGAGGAGAAGGATGCTTCAGAGGGAATGGGGTGGATGGGGATGGAGAGTGGGTGGGTGGATGAACAGGGTTCCCTGGTTCTGCCTAGGCTGTCAGATGCGCGGGAAGATGCGAGGACGGAGCGGATGGATGATTTGGCGGGTGGGTGGAAGATAGACTGATGGTGGGTGCTGGGGAGGTGAATGGTGATGGCTTGTGGGCTGGGTGCATGGAGGGGAGGGTGGGACCGTGGCGGGACCATGATGGGGGTGCCAGGCTCACCGCATGGGAGCACATTACGGAGCGGGTAGTTGTATGGGATGAGAGAGGAGGGGCTGGAGGGGTTGCTGGTTGGATGGAGGGGTGGGGCCGTGTTGGTGGTCGAGCGGATGAGTGGGTAGGTACACTGGGATTGGGATTGGGCGGGGACTGGTGAACCCTCGCTCAGGTATATGGAGGACTGGGTCAGTGGCTGTGTGGGTGGATGGTTGGCGTACAGTTTGACGAAAGGACCTGGGGGAAAGGGCACTGTGTGCGAGGGCTGTATTGGCTGGGTGGTTTAGGAGCAGGACTGGTGGATGTTGGGGTGGACGGATGGACTGATGGTCAGATGCATGGGTGAGGGTGTGGAGGCTGCCATGGGCCAAGCCTGCCCCAAGTACCCGTTACCCACCTCAGATGCCCTCCTGGTTTTTCAGGTCAGGATGCTGAGGCTGCCGGAAGGAGGGACCTGGGAGTCCTTGCAGGGCTAGAGCATCATCGGGCCCCAGCCCTGGGACCAACGCCTCCCTCTCATGACACTTCCTGCGGGGCCTGGCAGATCACCCATGCCCCCAGCCATGAATGGGACAACACATGAAGCCCATGCTTGCAACACTTGAACATGTGCCGACTGCCAGCAGGATACGACTGAATGGCTTAGCTCTCATGTGACACGTGTCTCATGTCCTACCTCTCCTTTGTGCCTCTGGGCTCTACCAGGCAGGGAAAGTGCATGTCCTTGATGCTGTGGGCCAGCGCCAACATGGGGGCCCCAGGACCTTTGCACATGCCTTTCTTTGGCTTGAAAAATGTCTCTTTTTCCCCCACCCCTCAGCTTGGGCACCCTGTCTTCCAGGAAGCCCTCCTGATATGCACTCCACACAGTCTGGGTTGTTTTGACACCTTTCCTACTCCAGGAAGGGGGAGGATCCTGGTCCCCATGGCAGCGTCTGTGCTCGAGGAGGCGGCTTTCAACAGACGTGCATGCTGACTCTCTGTGGGTGATGTCAGGACTGTTTTCTCACTCGGCCCTCCCTGCAAGGGAGGCACCAGTCCACCTCACTTTGCAGCTGGGGAAACTGAGGCTCAGGTAGGGGGTGTGACAACAGGCCTGTGGGAGAAGCAGCTGCTCCCACCACGTGAACACCATCTGGCATGATCTTCCTGACTGTCTGCGCCCGTGATGGGGATGGTGAGGCTGGGAGCTGGGACCCGTCCTGGGTTGCAGGACACATGGGAGGAGGCCGGGGCCCTTGGCTCCAGAGTCCAGCTTCGATGTAGGGTCTCCTGGTGCCTGCCTGGTTCTACAGGCCCCCTTGCCATGGGAGCTGGGCTGGAAGGGGGCCCAGGGGCTGGGGTGGGGCCCTCTGGGCACGCAGGGGAGAAGCCCTCCCTCCAGCACGGCGCCAGCCTGTCCACCCACCACTCTCAGAAGTACACTAGGCAGCTCTGCCCAGAACCCAGAAAGAGAACTGGGTCATGGCGAAGAATGAATTATTCCCCAGGAGGAAGTTTTAAAATGCATGAGCCTCGTGCTGAGGAGGGAGAGCTGTGATTGAGAGTGGAGGTGGCTTCGAGACCTGGCCCTTTCTGGGGGCCTTGACAATGGGAGCTGGGGGTCGGACCTGGGGGTCGAGCTCACTGAAGCCCATCCTCCAGACCCTGCTCCAGGGCGCAGGAGGAACTAGATGTGGCCCTAGCCCAAGGGCCTACATTGAAGCTGGACTCTGGAGCCAAGGGCCCTGGCCTCCTCCCATGTGTCCTGCAACCCGGGATGGGTCCCAGCTCCCAGCAGGAGTTGGGGGACGTCAGAGCTTTGAGAGGACCCCCAAGGGGCTGTGGGGAGAGGGGAAGGAAGGGGAGGGCCAGGGAGCAGCCCACACAGGAGGGGGTTTGTCCTGGGTCATTGGAGGTGGTTAGGGGAGAGAAGGGAGGGCGTCTGAGGTGGCAGGAGCCAGGTGGGTCAAGGCACGGGAGCCTGGGATGACTGGCAGTGGCCAGAGCTGTGAGGACCCCATGCAGGACGGAGGAATAAACATGGGGGTAAGCGGGGCAAGTCAGGACCTCACCTGATGGCGGGTGGCCTAAAAGGTGAGGTAAGAACTCCTACATATCCTTCAAGGCCCTGACCATGTGCCCCAACTCTTCCTGAAGGTCTGATGTTCCCAGACCTAAGAAGACTCGTCTGAGAATTGGGCTTCTATGGATTGTCCAAGGCATATGAGAAGGTGCGAGCCCAGCGCTGGACTCACTGAGGGCTCCTAGGCCCCAGGATCCCCCTGCCCTGCCAACGCCCTGCACCTGTCCCTGCCACCAGCCTCTGTAGGGACGGTGTCACCAGCCCAGGATGAGTTTCTAGTACAGCGGTTCTCAGAGCTGAGCGAGCCCCCGAGCCTCAGATGCAGAAGATGCAGCCAGCGTCCCTATTCTCTGGGGTTGGCCAGTGGGGGCCACGTGACTGTGGGCCCGGTGCTGCCCTGGGGGAGGGTCCCTGTTGTGGGAGGATGGGCGTCGGGGGTGGGTCTTTTCAGGCAGGGAAAGGATGGCAGCTCTCCCACGGAGCCCGAAGCCACCAGCCCTGGAAGGGGAGGCCGGGACCGCAGCATCTAGTCTGTAGTGGATGGGGCAAGACCTGCTATGACACAGGGGACGCCGGCCTTGGCTCTCTGGGGGGACAGGTTCGATGCCGTTGCCCTCCAAGTCGGACCTGGACAACGGGCCTGGGACCACCCCGAGTAGGAAGGTGGGGCGAGCTGGCCTCTCTTGGCTTTGTCTTCCCCGCTGTCCAGGGCACACAGGGAAGACCCCTCCACCATAGAGGTGCCCAAGCCTCCCTGAGGGCCTCCATTCCCCTCAGAGCATGGAGGTTCCTGAACAATGAAGGGAGGGGAGCCTGGGGGCTGAAGGCGAGGCCCCAGGAGCAGGGTCTGGCTCCTCAGCCAGATGCTGAGACCCCCCCGCCCATCCCTGTCTGTCCATACAGACTGGCCTGCAGGGGAGGTGGTGATGTGGCCAGGGGACATGTGGGCGTGTAGGGCGGTCTGGGGAGAGCTAGGGCCCGAGGCAGGGTGGTGGCCACCTGGGAGGAGGGTCCGCCGTGGGAGGCCAGTGACCAAGGAGGGCCTGGGTCCTGGTTCATAGCCTGACGGTGGCCCCCTCTGGGGTAGGCCACGGTTTATCCAGGACAGAGCCTGGAAGACAGAGGACGTGCTGGACTTGCCCTGCGGCCGGTGACATTGGTATGGGGAGAAAGGACCGGCCGGGGTCAGAGTCACGTGACTGCGGCCCGTGCTGCCATGCCCATGCATCCTCGTGGATGGCCCCGCGGTGGCACTCTGAGCCTTGCTTCCTTGGGCTGTGGCCCACAGCAAGGGCCGCATCGCCAGCCCCCTGTCCAGCCCCCACCTTCAAGGCCACAACGCCCGATGAGTGAATCAGCCGCAGAGCCTCGAACCCAAGAAAACCCTTTCTTTGTCTGGCAGTTTGATCCTCAGGCAGTCTGGGGGCATTTTCTTCTTGGAGAGCCCTCCTTCCAGGACAAAGCGGCTCCTCACACTCCTCCCCAGAGCAGCAGAAAGCAGGCCTCCTCCCTTCCTCCTGCTCTCCAGAGCCTCTCCCCACCCCTGCCAGCCCACCTGAAACTCTCCACTGGAGGAGGGAAGGAGGAAAAGGGGAAGGAAGGGAGAGAAGTGGAGGGGGAAAACCGAGGGGATGGAGCGGGTGGGGAGAAGGAGGGACAGGTGAGGAGGCAACAGCCCTTGCCTCCCAGCCTCCCAGCACCCTGTCCCTCCCAGCTCGGACTGTGTCCAGGGCCCCTGCTCCAGGCTCTCAGGTCTGGCTGGGCCAAGGGGAAGGTTCCCTATGGCTCCAAGTCCATACTGGGCTCTGTGGACGTGCAGAGACGGCCTCCACTCCTGTGGCCTGTGCTCCAGGAGTAGCTGCTGGAACAGGGTCTGTCCCCTGAGTTCATGCCTGTCTGGAACCTCAGTATGTGACCTCATTTAGAAATAGGGTTCTTGCAGCTGTGATTAGCTAAGATAAGATACATGAGTACCATGGGCCTAATTCCCGTGGCCAGTGTCCTTATGGGAAAAGGAGCCAACACACATTGGCAGAGACGTGCAGGGAGCACATGGCCACCAGCCCCGGAGCCCTGGGAGCCACCATATGCAGCAGGAGGCAGCAGGGAGCCTCCCCAAAGCCTGAGTATACCTCGGTCCCCTCCGGGGTGCCGGACTTCTGTGGCTGCCACAGGCCACTTGTCCACGCCCTGGCCCACGCCCCGGTGTGCCTCTGCTTCTCTCCACGGGGCCCTTTTTGCGCACCCTTGTCTCATGTCTTCTGCAAGTTTCCCTGCTGGATGGTGATTTATTGTCACCGTGGGCGACGGGTTCCTTTCCTGGTGGGGTCACTCTCCCTCTGGCTTGTACCGGTCACTGGCACGCAGCTGAGCTTTGTAGACCTTTGTGTCATATCAGCTTCTAGAAGTACATCTCTACAACCAGTGCGGGCTCCTCCTCCCCTCCACAGCCCCATCCCCTGTCCTCCCTCCATGCTCAGAGGTGACCCACGACTCAGAGCAGGTGTTCCCGGGTACCACTGAAGTGAGGCAAATTACAGATGGCACAATGCCCAGCTGTCCCCACCAGTGACTTTCCTGGTGGGGCCAGGAGCTCTGGCCCCGGGGCTTGGGTGTGGCTGTGCCTCCTGTCCGCTGAGGCTGCTGCCCTCTGAGGCCTGGCTGGGCTGAATGTCCTGGTGGGCTGCTGTGTCAGGGGGAACTCTGCTGGGCTGCTGACCGGTGTGCCCCCGCACATGGCCTCTCGGGGATGGTGGGACACCTGTGCTGGGGGCTCCCCCTGGCGTGGTTCTGCAGGTCCCCCAGGACCTGTCTGCTTTCTGAGTGGGGCTTCGAGCTCCCCCAGTGGTTTCTCTATCTGTGGTCCCTGGGGCAGCTTGCCTGGAGGCAGGGAGCAGCCCCCACTGGAGGTCTGTGTCCTGGAGCTCAGGGTCCCCCTAAGGCATCAGTTGTGGGGACAATCAGGTCCACAACAACATGCCCCTAGGGTGAACTCCTGGCTGGGCTGAGATGGGGCTGGGTCATGACCGTCATCTTTCTAGAGGTGCCGATGTTCTCGCTCTGAGTGGCTAGAATCTTCCTGAAAACCCCTCATGGATCTTGCCATGGTTTTGCCATCTCAAACATTCTGAAGTCAGAAGGCCTGCAGCCCGGAGTTCTGAAGGGACTGATGAGGTCCCCACTGAAGAAGCAGGGTCTCAGATCTGCTACCCTGGCCCTTCCCACACTCCCCTTGGGAGCCTGGGACCCTCCGGAGGACACGGGGCACCGAGCTCTGGCCAAAAGAGCAGGTGACCGCAAGGCCATGTCTGGGCTCCCCCATCAGGAACGGACTGGAGGGTAGCAGCCAGGAGGGGGTTGGGCAGCCAGACCCCAGCTGTACTGTTCTGGTGAGGCCCCCGTGGCTTGACCCTCGAGGTGCTGGAGCCCAGACATATCTGTCCCACCCAGAACTCCTGCCACAGGGAGAGCCCCGTCTGACCTGCAGGTGGTCCTGAGTCTTCCTGCCCAGTCCACCTTCAGCCCCCTTTGTCTATTACAGATGTCATTCCTCACCTTCCTGCAGCCCCCGAGTGATCTTAGTGTCTGCTTCCTGAGGACCCCCTCCCCCTCGCCTCCCACGGTAGGAATAGGGCCACACTGCAGGCCTGGGGCCACCTTTCAGGCACAGGGTCCCCTCCTTGGGACTGGGATCCCCCCCTCAGGATAGGACTCTCCTGCAGGACTAAGACCCCCTAACTGTATTAGAACCCCTCACTGGACAAAAACCTCCCTCGGGACTAGGACCTCCAAAAGACAGGGTCTGTCTAGTCCCCGCTGCTTCTTGGCTAGGACACAGTGGGTGCTCAGGGAGAGGTAAACTGAACATGAATTTACCTTCTTGCTCCTGGGCTTTTAGGGTCCTGGGATCCTGGGTGCCATCCCCGAAATTCTTACTGAATTCCCAAGCTCCGTCAGGCTGCCCGGGGGGAGGCCTCTTAAAGACAAATAACAGCGGGGCGCCTGGGTGGCTCAGTTGGTGAAACGCCTGCCTTCAGCTCAGGTCATGATCCCAGGGTCCTGGGATCGAGTTCGGAATTGGGAATCCCTGCTCAGTGGGGGTCTGCTTTTCCCTCTCCCTCTGATGCTCCCCCTCCTGTTCTCTCTCTCTCTTTGTCTTTGTCAAATAAATAAATAAATTCTTAAAAAATAAACCATAAAAACATTTAAAAGACCAATATCAGCTATCCAGGCAGGTGGGGGTCCAGACAGAGGGGGCGGTCCAGGCATGTGGGGGTAGAGATCTCACAGCCCATTTCTAAAAAGCTGACCTAAGCTGACAGAAAGTCAAGTCCCGGGAGGGCTTGAACGACACTGCCGACCACTGTGGCCCCGTTGGCATCACAGGTGCGCAGCTGGCAGTGGGACCCTCCCCAGTCTGGGGCACCGTCTTGGTCCTCCAGTGAGTCCCTGTGATTTCCAAGGATTGAATGATTTAAAGGAGATGTTCTCTGGCCACAGAGGGGTTAGATTAGAAATCAATCAGTGTCACAGAATGATATCTGGAAGGTCCCCAAGATCTCGAAACCAATGTGCCTCCAAGTCACCCTTGAGTGGAAGAAGGAACAGGAGGGAACTCAGAGCGTATTCTGGACTGCACGATGCAAATTCACGGGACTGAACACAGGCCGTGTCGGGAGGGAGCTCCTCAGCGTGGCGATGCCTGGTCAGCGGCGAAGACAGGTCTCCAGACGGTGACCTCAGCCTCTCCTTCAGGAACCAGGAGAGAAGAAGGAAAGTGAAGTGGACCAAAGGCAACCCGAAGTGACGAATGGAGGTCAGAACGGAGGCCAGTGGGGACAGACAGCCCCCGACCAGGCGGAGAGACCAGCCGGCTGACCAGGGAGGGTAGGTGAGACTGGCGGACCTCCAGCCAGAGCGACGCAGGGAAGGGGCACAGAAGCAGGTGACCCGCCTGCCGGGGGAGAGAGACCAGCACCTCGCAGACTCCGTGCCATTGGCAAGACTGTAGGGGGACATTCTAGTCTCCTCTAGGCCAGGAAACTGGACAAGACTTAGAGGAAGTGGGCATGTTCCTCAAGAGACGCTGACGACCAGAGTTCCCTCAAGAATCTGCCGACAGCCCCAACAGGCATACCTGTAGCCACGAGATGGAATTCGTAGCTAGAAGCCTTTCCAGGAAGGGAACTCCAGGCCCGGAGGGCATCACTGGAACATTCTAGCAAACACTGAGGGAAGCAAGGGGACCAGCTCTGCACACACTCTTCCAGAAAGTGGGGTGGTGGAGGAAGCACGTGGCATCTCTTCCCTGTTCCTGCTGCTCTGCGTGGGGCAGGCTGGGTCAGGCCCAGAGGTTTGGGCTGGCCTGAGGAGGGCAGACCCTGCTTCACGTGTTTGGCGAGGAGCCGGTAGGTCAGGGCGCACGTGGGCACACCTGCTGTCCTGCAGGTGCATGCTTAGTGCCCTGTCCTGGGGGCAGGGGACCCTCCTGCAGCGCAGCACCTGCCGATTCTGGCCCCGCTATGGGCCCTGTGCATGCTCTTTGCATCGTTGCACTGAAACTCTCAGCCACCACACAATTCTTGTGATTTTCAAGATGAAGAAACAGGTCAGAGAGGTGCATGGATCTCGCTAGGGAGGGGGAGAGCCAAGCCTCCAGCAGGTCTGTCCGAAGGCTTCCTGATAGGTGTGTGCGTGGGTGAGAGAGCAGGAGGATGGGGAGGGGGAGGAGGGGGAGGAAGAAGGAGAAGAGGGGGGAGGCGGGAAGGGGAGGGATATGCAAGGGCAGGGGAAGCTCAGCGCTGCCAGTCATGGGTTGCAGTACCCAGGCAGGAGCTGGGCCAAGTGGGGAAAGATTTTGGAGGACAGCACGGCGGTCAGGATTCCACACCTTCTACCAGGAAGCCCCAGATGCCTGCCCCTGGCCTCTGGGTCTGGGGAAGCCCCATAGCCTGCGCTCCCTGCTCTGGCCTGGGCCTCCCCCGACCCCCGGGCTCCCTGCCTCCCCCGTCTGCACACCCAGGGGCTCCAGGTGGCCGCAGGACGAGTCCTGAGTCCTGGAATGGCAAGCGCCCTTATGGCCCCGATGTGGCCCGGCTCGGGAGCACGCTCCTCAGGATTCTGAAGGTTTGTGTCGTATCCTGGTTTTCGCTTCTTGCTTCTGACGGATGCCTTTGCATTGCTGTCCTTTGCAGGGGCTTTGTGTGTCTTCTTGCTGGAAGCATCTGTCCCTGCTCTGCCAGAGCACGACGGTGAGCCAGGTGCGGGCCCCATCTCTGGGCTGAGCCTCTTCCTGCCCTTCCCCAAGGCTGCCTCCCAGGTCCCAGCTCTCTGGGTGCTGCGGATAGACGGGATTGTTTCTCAGGATTTCTCTCTGCTGGGCTCTCCCTTCTGGTGTCTCCTCTGCTCTTCTGGCTTCTGCTCTGTCCTCTCTCCTCTCTCTGGTGACTTTTCTCCAAAATGTGTCCCTCTCCCCTGTCTGTCTTCTGGACCTGGGGACAGTCGCAGCAAGGACTCAAGTGTCTGTGGCCCAGCTGTCCTCCAAGACAGGAATCCTGGTGGGCGGACGCATGACCGCCTCCAGCTCCAGGCTCCCCACAGTGCTCCCCCAGCCCTCCCTGCCCCTCACCCCTAGCACCACACTGGCCCCTGAGAGGGACCCTCTCCCCATCTGGAAGGCATGTCTCCCAACGCTCAGCCCTGGTCCTCTGCTCACCTGCTTTGCACGCTCCTTGTGGCTTTAGCACCGTGTGTGTTCTGGAAGCTTCCCAGCTGAGCCTGCAGGTTCTGTTCTTGAGCTCCAGACACACACAGCCAGCTTCTGGAGGGGTCTCCCCGGAATCACAGCTACACATGAACCAGATGAGACGGCTCCCACACCCCTTGTGTCTGTCCCCTGCCCGAGACCTCCAGCACACCCGAGATGACCCCGGAGTCCTGCTCAGGCACACTCCACCCATCCTCAGGGCTGTGCACTCTTCTCCCACAGGAGCCACGTTCCATCCTTGCCTTCCGTGTCCTCCGCCTTTGTCTTGGTCCGTGCCGTGGTCCTCTGTTAGATGGGCAGGGGGACGGGAGACCGGCGTCCCCTCCAGCTGATCCTATTAACTTAGAACTAAGCCAGCCCTTGCTCCCCACTGCTTTAGGGTGAAGTGTGAAATCCTCCACACGCTGAGGAGTCCAGGGGCACACGGCTCCTGCCGCCTTCCCTCCCGTAGGTGGCATCCAGCCGTCCAGCTGCAGGGTTCTCTCCGCCTTGGGGCTTCTCCGGGCCCCCTTCCCAGGAATGCGGGGCTGCTGGCTAAGGCACACAGGTCTCCTCACCCTGAAGCTCCTGGTCCTGGAGACTCGGCTTAGGGCTGGTGTCCTGGGCGAGGTCAGTCCTGCTCTCCCGTGACGAGTCTCTTCCCAGCAGGTGTGGCTGGTGAGGCGGGGACCTTCTGGACAATTTTGGGACCTCCTTCAGCCACTCATGCCCTAGGACCAGCACAGGTCAGTCCTCACAGCGGTGCTGACTGAGGGCTCAGAGCTGGTTAACTCCTGGCCCGCCTTGGGTCAGACCTAGGGTCCCCACCCCATACCGCGTTCAACACCTGCTTGTGGGACGAGTGCCATGGCAAGTGTGGGCAGAGGAAGGAGGGCGAGGTCACATCCTACAGGAGAGGTCAGGGCCTCACCAGAACAGGAGGCCACTGGTCGACAAATCCGGTCCCTGAGCCCGGTGGGAGTGGGTGGACCTCAGGCAGGTGGGACCGGGAATGCCCTTTGGGAGAGACACTGATGGTGTCCCTGGGAGGACATCCAGGAGGCTGGTTCGAGGGGGAGGTGGGCTGCCTGAGAAGGCCTAGGGGGACCCCAAAGACCTAACACTGCGAGCTGGGAATGTGGCCTTATTTGGCAAAGTCTTTGCAGATGTGATTAACTGAGGCATGGGGGACAGAAACGCTGGGTTATCCAGGTGCGCCTTAAATCCTGTGACAAGTGTCCTCACAGGAGAGAACAAGAGGCCCACACACTCAGAGGAGAAGGCTCACAGAAGAGGCCACTTGACTGCAGGGGCAGAGATGGAATGGTGTGGCCAGGGCCCAGGAGCTGGGGGAGGTAGCAGGGACCCTCCTCTGGGGCCTGTGGGGTGCACGGCCCTGCCACACTCTGATTTCCCACTTTCCGACTCGGGACTGTGAGAGAGTCAGTGTTTGAAGTCCCCCCGTGTGTGGGACTTGGTTACAGTGGCCCCTGGACCCTTGTCCAGTGTCGGCCCCCCTAGGAGTTGGGTATGTCCAGGGGTGTGCAGGATGGGCGTAGGGGTTGGGGCCTGGGCGGGTCCCTGTGTCCTCCCACAGAGTTTGTCCCCCGTTGCCCTCTCTCACCCTCAGGGGAGCAGGTGGTGTTCTGGGTCCCCCTGAGGGGTGGGGAGCTTGGGGTCCCCATGTGGGAGCCTTTCCCTCGGTGGTGGTGGGGTCCTGGACAGCAGCATTTCCTGAAATCCTCAGAGAGGGGAAACTGTGGTTCATCGGGGCTGGACTCATCCAGACGCTTCTGAGGGGCCTGCACAGACCAGGAGGTTAGTTAGGTCCTTGGGAACCAGGGCCTTTCTTCCCAGAAGGAGCGAGAGTGGGCTCCCAGAACTCAAGACTCCCCTTCTCTGATTATGCCGCGCCTGTGGTGTCCCAGAGCCAGAGCAGCGCCTAGGGCAATTGGTGAATGAGCGGATGCGCGAATGAACTGATGGAGGAGCAGAGGCCCGGAAAGGTGATGTACCTGGCAGGTTCCCGCAGCCACGCCCCCTGCACCGCCCCTGGAAAGCCCCGCCCCTGCAGTAGCCCCAAAGCCCCACCCCCTACACCTGGCCTCCCGCATCTGCCCTCTCACACCTGCCCTCCCACAGCCTCGAGTCCAGAGTGTGTGCGGCTGTTTGCCCGGTCACGGACAGCTTGGGGCAAACACCGCCCCTTGTCCCCTCCTAGCCCTGACCCCGCTGCCTTCAGCCGAGGTGCCGGGTGTCAGGACTCTGGCGGTGGCGTGGCCCCTCCGCAAGGCGTGACTCACGCTGGCCTGGGGACCGATGCCAGCGAATGACTCAGCCCACTGAGTGCACAGCTGCTGTCATTCTCACCCGTTCTATTTAGAGACTGTGTCCTTTCATTTCTGTAGTAATTTGGGGCCTCTTTTTACTAGGACTTTCAACTCGCTTGTGAATTTTACACTTGTTGGAACTTAGGGGCTTGAAAGTGTGTGTAAGGCACAAGGCTGAACTCAAAGTTTGCAGAGCAAAAGTGGGGGGACAGGCCATGACCCCCATGCCGCCTGTTCCCCACCTGCTGGGCCACACCTGGGTGGGGACAGGGTCATCCCCAGAAGCAGGAAGCTGACTCTGGCCCTGACCGGAAGGGATTTATTTCCCCAAACAGATGCAATTCTGATGAACACAGCATGCCCTGACTCCTTGTCTACGAACATGAGGAGGGATCTTTCTAGAAAACGCTCTCAGTGCACTCAGGAACAAGTGTCACTCTCTGCTTGGGCTCCCGGGCCTTGGGTGGTGGCCATAGGTAGGGCGCTGTGGGTGATGTTGGGAGGGGCAAATAGGGTGAGTCTCAGCATGGAGGGCGGGGCTCCCTCCTGCCAGGTCAGGGCCCCTCAGGGTACAGTGTGGCCCTGCCCCCTTGCCCACGGGCTCGTGAAGTTCTCCCTGCCTGCCACCTGCCGACGGCCCCGCCCCAGTTTTGTCCCCTGCTGCTGGTGCCCACTTGTCTCCTTCCATCTCAGATGGCGCTCACCTTTCCCTAGAAGCCGGCCCTTCCCCATTTTCTCTGCACCTCTGTGCCCTGTGCCTTCCTCATGGCCTCTGTCCTGACCCCCCCTCCCCTGTCCCCAGCAGAACCAAGTCCCAAGAGCAGCAATGCATCTGTCCTGCTCACTGCGGCCCCCTCAGCAACCAGTGGCCAGTCTGCAAGGCAGGGTGACTGTGGACACAGTTCCTAAAAAATGTGTATTTGTGGTGAAAAAAAAACACACGATATGAAATTTCTCATCGTAACCATTTTTACTGTACAGTTCAATGTCATGAGAGTGCGTTCAGTGTCGTGAAGGTCACGGATACTGCAACCCCAGCCCTGGGACCCGCCGACCTCTGTTTCTGTGGGTCGGAGTCCTCCAGGCGTCTTACGCAAGAGGAGCCAAGGCGTATCATCCTCTGGGACTGCTTGGTGCTCTGAGCCCCGTGTCCTCACGGGCTGCCCTGTGGCTGTGGGTATCAGACGTTTGTCTGAGTTAAGACCTTTTGGGTGTTAAGGCCTTTTGAGTGAAGGCCTTTTGAATGCCTTTCGCGTGAAGGTTTGCCTATGGCCTGTCCAAGATTTGGCCTCACCGCTGCTTGGAGCCGTCCAGGTATGGGGAGCTCACTCACTGCCGGGCAGCTCTAATACTTCGGCTGGTCTCTGTGCTGAGCAGGTCCCGGTGCCACACTCAGGAGACGTCTGCTCCTCCTGCCCCGTTACTGTCCTTTGGAGACTGGAGACCCATGAGTCACTGTGGCCTGGGTCGGCCACGGTCAGCCCAGGGCACTCTGGGTGGCGTGCTTGGATCCCACCATCTGCCAAGGGATGCAGAGGCACAAGGCCGGCATTCTGGCCACGCCCTCCGCTGACCACGCTGGACACGGCTGTGGCCAAGATAGGACCATGGGGCTCCTCTTCCATCTCTTTCACTGTCTCCCCTAGGCCATGACGGGGATAGAGTTGTGCAGATCACCGCAGACCAGCCAGGGCCACCGCACATGCAGAGGGGAAGGCACAGGGGTCCAGGCTCCCAGGGCACCTCAACCACCAGCCCTCTCAGAGCACCACATCCCGGGCTGAGCTGTCAGCTGGCAAGGACCCCGCCCCTGGACTGTCCACTTGGCTCAGATCTGAGCTCTGGCCATGTGGGTCCGCTGGGTGTCCCGCCACAATGGATGTGGGGGCTGAGCCTCTGGCCCGGTGTGGGGAGCTCTGGTCCCATCCCACAGGAAGCCATACTGTTAGGAGGCTTTGGTGCCAGGCTGGGGCCCTCACTCCTCCGAGACCCCTAGCCTATGAGCTGGTCCCCATTCCAGGTGGTGACAGAGGCTCAGAAGGGCAAGCGAATGCTGGGCTTTCCTGTCCTGCCCTGTGGAGGCCTGGAGCTTTGGCGGTGGCGTGGTCCCCTGGGAGCCAGAGGCTGGGGCGTCTGTGACAGTCCATCTCAGTGGACAGTGGGCAGCCTGTGGGTGCTTGGCCTGGGGCCCCATGGGGATGGCGCTCTGGCCATTGGAAAACCAGGCTACTCTAGCCATGAGTTAAATAGAGGTCAAGTCTGTCCAGCTGCTGACCGCAGAGGTGTGGACACAAGCAGACTGGGGTCTGAGTCCCATTCCCAGCAGGGGGCGCTGTGTAACCGTGGCTTCAGGCCTTGGCTTCCCTGCCTGTAGAATGGGACCCATCATCATTGTTTGCTGGCGTGTGTGTGGAGAGGCCCTTCACAGGGTTGACACTCAAGGCCTCTTAGCCTACCTCAGCTGGGCCCTCCACCAGACGATGCTGCTGATGGCCCCTGAGCATGGAGACCCCCCGATTGCAGAGAATAAAGCACCATGGGTTCCCCCCCCCCCACCCCGCCCCAGGCTGGTGCACACTACAGGGAAACTTCAGGGCTGAGGACACTCTCAGACCACAGGAGAACGCCTTCAACTCCACTTGCAATGAAGGGGGTCAGCTGGGCACTGGGAGCTGGGGGCGAACCCTGAGAAGGGCCCACATGCTGGGGGAGGCAGGCAGGCCACAGAGTGGGAGGGCCATCGAGGTGTTGCGGAGCCCAAGGAACCCAGGGCAATTGAGAGGGAGGGGGCACAGCTCCTCAAAAGTGAGATAGTGAGACTCCCGTCTCCAGGAGTATTCAAGAAGAGTCTAGCTGTCCTCTGGTGCTGGGACACTTCCTGCCTTTGTGTGGTAGGCGTGCTGCGGGTAGTGCCATGGGTTGCATGGCAGCCTCCCCTAGAGCACGTTCGAGTTCCTGCCCCGGAACCTGTGAATGGAGCCTTAGAACAAGAGTCTGCCAATGTGATCAGGCTAAGGGTCTTGAGATGAGATCGGCCTGGGGTGTCCAGGGGGAGGGGTGGAGTGTGTGTCCCTGGATGTAAGGACTGTGTCCCTGTGAGAAAGGAGAGGAGAACACAGAGCCAGGAGGAGGTCCCAGTCCCAGGAGCAGCCGGAGCTCCAGGAGCTGAAAGAGGTAGGAAGGAGCCTTGGGAGGCAGCCCAGCCCTCCTGACATTGCTCAGCCCCTGGTCCTAGGACACTCACCCAGGTGGCCTCGGGGAGCCTCCCTGGGCCAGGGGACCCAGGACCCTCATGTCCTGTGGCTGAGGGTGGGGAGGAGTCTTCCTCTCTGGTAGGGAGCTCTATGGGAGGGGCAGAACGATTCTAGAACATTCCTGAGGGTGGCGATTTGTCATCCCTGGTTAAATATAGTTCATCGATCAGAGCCAGGCTCCTGGGTCCAGGCGCTATCGGTCAGTCAGAGGACACTGCCCAGCTTGCCCTCTGCCGTGTCTGCACGAACCCCTCCCTGTGCTACTGGGGGAGGAGAGAGGATTGCTTGCGGGTAAATGGGTGGCAGGTCCTTCGCAGGAAACTTCAGCCTAATTGCTTTTGAAAAATGACTCTGCGTGGTATTATGTTTCGCAAGACATCAAATGATGTGGAAAATTCATTATAAGTACCAGGAGACGCCGCTTGCCTTGAGGGCCAAGCCGGGTTAGAGTGGGCCTGGGTTCTGTCCCCTGTGCTGTCCCCACTTGGGGACCTCAGGCAGGGGCCTCTCCTCCCCGGATGGTCCGGACAGCCCAGGGGGCCAGTCTCAGGATCGACCACGAGCACAACCTCTCCGGGCCCACCTATGCCCTGGGCAGCTGGGGCAGGCTATGGAGGGCCAGCCCCCCCAACCCCATGAATGAAGCCAGCTGTCCAAAGACAAGAAACGGAAGATGAAATGCCCCAGGGCTCTTTCCGGGCCTCCAGACTGGCGTCTCCCAACGTTTCTGTTGTGCTGCTAAGGGGGACATCTAAGAGGGACCAGACGCTGGATGCCTAGCTGTGGGGACACGGGGCGGGGGGGCGGTGGAAGGGAGTCTGAGGCCCTATCTCTGAGCCTCAGTCTCCCCTCAGTGCACAGAGGGCTTGGGCCCCATCCCTGAGCCCTGCCTGGCTGCCCCCCATCCATTTTGGGGTTCCTGCGGTCTAAGAAGCAAGTGACAGAGAGCCAGCCTGGGGCTGGGGTCCTTCGTGTCCTGCTGCCTGGTGGGAAGCTCTGCTGAATTGCTGTTGCCCTTGGGGTCCCTTGCTTCTCCAACAGGCTCCCTACCTGCACTCCCAGCCTCACACATCCACAAGGCAGCTAGTTTCTTCTGTGCTCTGCTCAGGGGCTCGGCCCAGGACCCTGGAGTCTGCTGCGATCCCTCCCTGCCCCTAGCCACACCCCTGACCATCAGCCCATCTCTAGCTGGACTTCACCTGCAGACACATCTGTTTCGTACCTCCTCGGCCATCAGCTTGGTCCCAGCCACCTTCACTACTTCCCAGACTGTTCTTGTGGTCTGCACGTGGTCCTCTGGCTCTGACTCTGCCAGTGGGAGCACACCCGTATTGTCCCCCGATAGGGGATCAATCCCCAAGTAAGTGCTGTGACCTTTTAGGTTTCACCCTCACCACCTGGCAGGGGCTCCCAAACCTCCTTTTGAGAAAGGAGCATCCATGATTCCATGGAGAGCTCATGGTTGAGCTCACCTGCCACAGGGCCTTTGCATGTGCGAGTCCTTCCCCATCTCACCCAAGCTGTGTGACTCTTTCCTGTGACCCCTCAATGGAATGTCCCTGCGGGTGAGCTCTCCTCCCCCCCCCCCCCCACACCTGCCATTGCCTCCGGGTCAGCTGTTGACAGTGCTGACTGCTTGTTAGGCTTTCCATTTTGGAGACCGTGGAGCCTGCCTCCTGCTGGTTGCTGGGTTTCTGACAACCGGCAAGATGTCTGCAGACCAAGATGGTCTTTACAAGCCCTTGCCAGGGAAGTGGAATGTGTAGGTGAATGAAAGAAGGAGCCCTGGGCTGAAGGAGGTCTGGAGGAGGTCTAGCCCAGACCCTGCAGTTGACCATTGGGGAAACTGAGACCCAGAGTGGGAGGAGGAGGAGGTAAACAGGAGCGACCTTGTGTGGGGCTTCCACCACTTAGGGACAGGGCTTACTGCTCCCCCTTCCCAGGGGAGAAACACACCCCCATGTGTAGCCGACTCCTAGCCCAGGCCTCCAGCAGCTCTGAAGGCCCAGGTCTTCCCCCTATGGCCCAGCAGGTCAGCAGGTGACGATCTGAGCTGCCAGGGAGGAGCCGACACAGCCAGACCCTGCCTCTGGGAGAATGGAGGGCAGGTTCTGAGGGTTTTCCTTGGCTGAAGTCTCTCACTGAGGCTGCCCACCATCAGATACAGGTGTGGCCCTGATCCGTGTCACCCGTGGCTCTGGAATGTTCCTCCCATCGGTCACGTTGCTGCTCTGGGCAGCAGCTGTCCTTGAGTGCCAGGACTCTGCCCCGACAGAGGAAGGACCCTCCTGTGGACTCGGGACAGATCCCACAGATGTGGAGACAGCTGTCTGGGCAGGCCGGGAGCTGCGGGTCACCTGTGGGGGTTCCTGTTCTGAATGGGAGGCTGGAAGCTGCAAGCCTGAGCTGGGGAACGGGGTCTCCTGGCAAATGTATGCACGGGGACAAGGCAGAAGCAGAGGAGGGGTCCTGGGGGACGGCTCAGCTCCCTGCGGCAGCAGCTCCAAACTAACGGAGCCATAGAGCCACTTTCTCCCCACACTTGGAGCCCCTCCAGAGCTTTCGTCACCGTCTTCTCTGGGATCCCCGGTCCCATGCCACCCCCTGGCAGACCCACTGAAGGAGGAGACATGGGAGCAAAGGGTGACTCATGCCTGCCCCAAGGGCCACTCGGAGGCCCCCTGCTGGGCGGATCCTGCCTCCACCTTGTGGTCTCGAAGACGTGGTCTTGTTCTGTTGCTCCCTTAAATGTGCTTCTTGGGGCTGTGCGCCGTGTGTGCAGTGAGGGGAGCAAAGGCATGTTTCTGGGAAAGCCCCCCTAGCCCCTGTGGCCCATGACCTGGGGACGCCCGCTTTGCTGCCGGTCCCAGGGCTCACTCACAGACCCCGGCCTCAGACCCCACAGGGAGCTCCGCGGCTGGCAAAGCTTGTCTCTGTGGGCCAGGCCTCCTTTCCTGGCGGGACTGGGCTTGGGTGAGGCAGGACAGGCATCCAGGCTGGTCCTGTGCTTGCATGACCTTGGAAGTGGGTCCCTCCCTAGATTTTGTGCCCTGGGTCCCTCTCCTGCCACACCTTTTCCTAGACCTGCTTTCTTTGTCCCGCTTCCCTCCCTCCCTCCATCTCTCCCATCTTCTTTCCCCCATCCCTCCCTCCCTTCCTCCTCCCTCGTTCCCTTCCTCCCTCCCTCCCTCCATCTCTCTCCCTCCCTCCCTCCCTCCATCTCTCTCCATCCCCCATCCCTCCATCCCTCCCTCCATCTGTCATCTGTGCATCCACCCATCTGTCCACCCAATCAGTAAATACTTCATCTCACTTACTAATAAGCCCCTCTGGGGCTTGCACAGGGGGGCCAAGTATGGCTGGGACTGTGGTCCTGCGAGAGAGGTGCCCAGGGTGCTGATGCTCTCCCCGGAGGAGGGTCTCTAAGCGGGAATTTCAGACACTGTGTTGCAGGCACTGTGAGTGGGGCCTCATTCACACCACCTGCTTCCTGTTGCCGTTAAGGATGGCATCGATGTCTCCACACTAGGTGTCTACAGACCTTATCTGTAAAGGGTGGAATAATAAATATTTTAGGACTAGAGGTCCGGGGTGTCTCTGCCCGGACTCTATACTGCGCATGCAGACCTGGACAATACATAAATGGATGGGTAGGGCCGTGTTTCAACAAAACTTTATTTACCAGCAGAGGTGGGGGCCGGAGATGGCACCACAGAGCCCTATCAGTGAGAGGGGTGTCCAAGTCCATGTGGGCTGCTGTAACAAAACCCCACCCACCGGGTGCCTTCTAAACAGCAGGAAGAGATCACTCACCATGCTAGGGGGTCCAAGACCAAGGCCCCCTTCCAGGTTCCTAGCTGGGGCATCTTCTGATGGTGGGAGGGTGAGGCTCTCTGAGGCCTGTTTTCTAAGGGCACCGATTCCATTCAGGGGGGTCCTCCCGCATGACCTAAGCACCTCCCAGAGTCGTCTCCTAATCTTTGGGGGTTAGGGTTTAATGCTTGCATTTTGAGGGAGGACAGACATTCAGACTGGAGCAAATGGCAGACAGTGGCCCATCCCAAGTGTCCCAAAGTGCAGCACGTGGGCACCACGGGCCAACATGGGCAGAATCCAGGCTCCACCGGGGTCTTCATGGGACCCCCAGTATAGCAGGACCTTAGCCTCCTGATGCTCTAGGCTGCTCAGGACCTGCTGTGGGAGCCTGGCCCCTCCGAGGTCGCAGGGAGCTTCACCGAGCCAGAAGGGTCCCCTGCTATGGCTGGGGTCACACTGGGCTCCCTGGGAGCCTCTGTGGGTGCAGAGCTCAGCCTGGGGCTCGGTGGACGTGACTCAGGACTCCTACTAAGGGTAGTCCCCTGGTAGGAGGGGGACTACCTAGGTCTATCCCCCGAGCCCTCCAGACTAGGGACCCTGGAACCACAACCCAGGAGTCCGCCTGCCACCCATGAGGAAACAGTGCCATTCGGAGCTACGCAGAACCCTCAGAACAGGAGAAACCCGCATGCCTCCCTGAGGCTACCCCCCCACCTTCAGCGCCTCACCGGGCCGCCAACACGGAGGCTGATGCCCAGCCAGAACCCCTCCCTCAACTCTGCCCCCAAAAAGCTCCCCTGCGCGTGGGCCCTCAAGGGAGTCGTGTGGGCCTGGCCCGTGTTCCCGATGGCCGTGACATGCACCTAGCGAGAAAGCGCTCTAGACCACGGGAGCCAGCGGGGCCCAAATCGCCGCCCCAAACTGGCCAATTCTCACGAGATTTCTGCCCAAATCGATATTGATATCGATGTCTTGCTTCTGGCGGCGCAGGCCTGGGTCATGACAATACTGGGCAACGTCCCAGCCCCCACAGGTTAGCATCCTCAGCGAGACCCCTGAGAAGCCCACGGCGCCTGTGCCCAAGGGGGTTCCCGAGTCCTCTCCAGGGACCGTGGGTGCCGGTCCCCCGGGAGAACCAGCCTCTCAGGCAGCGGGGGGCCAGGCCTCATGTGCTGGGCATGCTTGCCAGTGCTCTCTGCGTGTGCACGCTGGGAGCCCCTGGTGTTTGTCAGTGCCTGGGCTCGGGCCCGTGCTGAGGCATGGTGCCAACCCCCCACAGCATCTCAGCTGATGCTTTGACAAGCCCTTGAGGATGGCACTACCATGGCCCCATTTGTCAGATGAGCAAAGCGAGGTCCCAAGGGCAGCACCAGTACCTGGAGGCAGGGAGATAAGCTGCGAAGGGAGGAGTGGGATCCAAGCAGGAAAGGGCCCCACTGCCCCGTCTCAGGGGTGGCCGGGGTGGGTCGGGGGCATCTCCGCTTCTGCCCAAAGCTTCACGTCAGGCTCCCCTTCATGGCTAATTCCCTGACACACCTCCCCCGGGGTATGAAACACAGTCCTCCCAGGCTGGTGACAGAATCCCTCAACACTCTAGTGAGAATAAGTTCACTTTTCTTCCTGAGAGCAGAGATCCAGAATGAAACAATGGGGTCTGAGCCCCTCAGCCTCCGGCTCGACGGTGGGGATCCTGAGGCTCTGAGACGAGGAGGGCATGCCCCGAGAGAAGAGATCTCTGATGCCAGTCTGCTGATGCCTCCTGGCTTTCTGCAAGTGTTTTTCAAAATTGTTAAAAACAACATACTCTTAATTCCATGTCAGCACCAAGTATGCGTGCCTTGGCGCCCAGAGAGGGGCCATGCGTCATCAACTCCCAAGTGGTGACAGAGAGCCGTGGCTCAGAATAGGCCTGAGTCAGGCCCTGCCCTGAGGGCTGCCAGCCCCGCCATGGGTCCCTGGAGAGAGTAGCCCATCCAACCCTGCCCACAGGTGCAGGCACACATGTGCACACATGCACACACACGGGCAGGTGCACACATGTGCACACACATGCACACGCCCTCGGGCCCCATCTCCCTCTGTCTTCCCTCTGAGTTCCTTGTCCAGGAAGGAGCCGGCCCCCAGCAGAATGGTTCGGCTTCCCCACCCCCCATAGCAGGGCCCAGCCCGGGGGGTTCTGGAGGGCCCGTGTGTCTTGGTCCCCACGCCCCAGAGCAGCTCTTCCCCCGAACTGTCCTGTAGCCCCCTTATGTCTGCCCCAGGATCCCACTGCAGTGGGCACTGCCCAGCCCAAGCCCAGGGTCAGGGTGCCCGCCTCCGTCCCCCAGGACCTGCCGTCACTGTGACGCCCTGAGCCTCACATCACCAGGGACCCCAGCCTGGCTGATCTGTGACCCTCCTGCTCCCCAGCTATCATGCCCACCGTGGCACCGGGAGCCCCTCCAGACCTCACATTCTGGTTCCCATCTCTCTAAGGGAAGCCCCTCCTGTCCTTCCCCTCGGCTGCTCCATCCCAGCCTGGACCCTGAGCCCGGGGAGCCGCATGACCCTCGAGCTTCCCTTTCTGCATCATCGGTGCTCTGAAGTCAGCGGACTGAGGGGGCACACAGCCCGTGTCTGTCCCCACGCAGACGTGCACATGTAGACAGCTGCAGGTGTGCCCAGGCTGGGCTGTGCACACGTGTCTGTGTGTTCGGACTGCATATTTCGGGGAATCGATCTCAGCCACCATTCCTTCCCCCCTCCCGGTTCCCTGGGCAGGTTGTGAGCAGTGCCTCGCACCTTCATAAGACTGAGCATCCTTTCCAGACCAGGGGGCTCACTGAGGCCACAGGAAAACCTGGCCAAGCCGCCCGGTCTCTTCCTCAGCTCCAGAAACCCTGGGCTGTTTGCCAATCCCGGAGCCCTCTTTGGCCTGGGGGTGGGCTGGGGTCTCCCCATGCCCCAGCCCAGTGGATCCTGCCCTCTCTCGCGGTGGACCTACGGAACCGTGGGCCTCCCTGCTGTGCCCCACCTTGGCCAGCCCCTTCCCAGCACCCCCCCACTTCAGGCCCCTGCTCTGGGAGTGCTTGGGTCTGGTCGGATGGCTCATTCTGCTCCCCTTCCCAGCCGCCCACCTCTGCCTGTCCTGCCCCAGGTCCCCTCGCATGTGCCGCCGGCAGACGCCGCCCCCCTGCCCAAAAGGCCGGCCACTCACCCGGAGGCCACACCAACTCCTGGGCACCCCTCCTTCCTGAGAACTCCCTCCAGGGTCGCTTGTCCAGCGGCAGCTCAGACCTGCCTGGAGATGAGCTAACACCCCGGAGCTCCTGCCCAGTTGGTCGGCTGAGGCTCCGGGGGCTTCTCCAGAGAGGCCTGTCCACGATGTTTTTCCTACGAGCCCAGCCAAGGCCTCTGCTGACAACGCGATGAAAGCACGTGTTTGCTAGTGTGGGCATTTCACGTTTTGGATATTTTGGGTGCTTCAGTAGCCTTTTCCCCATATTTGGCCTTTTTATCCTGAATGTTTCTCTTTCATTTGCTGCCCCTGTTCCAACTCAGATCTCTCCACGGTTGAGATTTCGCCATGTGCACGTGAATGAGCAGCAGACCTGAGCTGGGCAGAGGGGCCACAGGAGGAGGGCTGTGGCAAAGCCCAGGGTCCCCCTTACTTCCGGCCAGCCGGGGGTGGAGTCTTGGAGGGAGTGCTGAGTGGGACCTGCCCGTACTGAGGGGTCAGGTGGGGTTCAAGGGGACAGGGGCTGTCCACAGTGTCCTGGGCATGCTGATAGCCTCTTCCCCATGTTATTTCAGTCTGTTCCCCAACATCCCTCTGGAGGGTCTTATTCTCTCTGTCCTCTCGAGAAGGAAACTGAGGCAGGTCTCAGCTGTCCAGCAGAACTAGACGAGCCTGTACAAAGCTGTCTGCTGATCGGGTGTCCTGTGCACAGCCAGCGCGGGGCCAAGGGTGGGGTGAGGTGTGGGCTCTCGCCAGGGGACAGGGGGCCACACCTGCACCCGGGGCACTGCGCCCCAGCATCTCTGTGCATGTCTGCCTCTGCCAGAAGGAGAGTTTTTAAATACTCCAGTTGGAAATGAGCTCATTTGCTGTTTTGTGCGTTCCTAAGTGTAACGGGTTGAGCTGTGGCTCCCAGAAAGATATGTCCAAGTCCTAGGCCCCAGAATGTGTGGATGTGATCTTAGTTGCACAGGGGGTGTCTGCAGACGTCATTAAGCTAAGACGAGGTCATAAAAAGTGTGGAGGTCATCAGACAGACAGTCTTTCTTGGTCGGACACACAGACCAAGGAGAGGGCCACGGAGCAGACGGAAGGCCCCTCTGCTGCAGCCTCGGGAGGGGGCACGGCCCTGTCCCACCTTGAGCTTGGCCTTCTGGCCTCGAGAACTGTGAGAGAGTCTGTCCCCGTGTCCTAAGCCCCAGGTCAGTGGCTTCTGTATGCCGCAGCCCCAGCAGACGGAGACTCAGCCCCCGGGCGCTGGCATGCTCAGGCGGTGTGAGCTCCCAGCTGACACTCGCCACGGGACACGCGGCAAGGCACGGATCTCCTCCTCCTTGTTTGGAATGGACTGGGGTGCTCACAGCCCCTGCGCAGGGCGGGGGGGGGGGGGCTCATTCCAGGATCACACGAGTTAGTATTTGCAAAGCGTTGAGAACCGTGGCTGCCACTTGGTGAGCGCCCTTCCTGCTTGTTCAATAAATGGAACATGGGAGCACTGTGCCTGGAGGCCCCTGCAGCCCCGCAGCATTAGCAAGCACCTGCAGGTTGGAAACGGGGGAGGGGAGACTAGAGACAGGAGCAGGGTGGGGGGGCAGGAGGGCAGAGGGCTCAGGAGGGGCCCTTGGGCATCTCGGGCCACAGCACAACTTCCTCCCTGTTTGGAATTATTTCCTTTGGCCTGGATGCCTGAAGGCACAGAGAGGGGTCAAAGTCAAGCACGATTTTCTGGGTCCTGCTGTAAGAGGACACAGGGGTCCGGCCAGGGGATGCCCTCCACACCTTGTCCTTGCCAGCTTGGCCCCATTCAGGAGGGGAAGGTGAGGCCCATTTTCTCCTCGGGTCTCAGGCATGCTGGTGCCCTCTCTGGGCTTCATGGTGACCTGTGCCTGAGCAAAGGAGCAGGTGGGGGCCTCAGCAGGCCATGGCTCAGCCCTCTGGGGACAACGCTTCCCTGGCCTGGCCCCATGGCTGGAAAGAATTCCAACTTCCCCCATCCCCCGCCCCCACCCCACCTCATAAATTCAGTTATTTCTTGGCGTACAAAAGGTTTAATTTTATGTGGTCAAATCCATCCATCTTCTCATTTGGGCCTCATTTCATTCCTTTTAAGCTTTGGAAAGGCTCCCCGGGACCAGGGAGCTGGGAACTAGGTTTACCCTGTGCTGCGGGAGGGTTTGGGGGTCCGGCGCAGGGGTCCCTGTAGAGACCCCCCTGACCCCCTTTCTCTCCCAGGGTAGAAGGGCAGCCTTGCTCCCTGCCCCCCAGGTCCCAGCACCCTGCTCAGCCCAGAGCCTGTGCCCAAGCCTCCCTGTTCCCGGGGTTTACAACACAGGGACTGCTCCCTGGAGAACCCCACCCTCCCAGGCCGGCCTGGCATCCCCAGGCCCCAGCCCAGCACAGGCAGCGGAAAGCCAGGCCCACAGTCCTGGTGTGGCCAGCCAGGCTCCTGTGGGTACTCACTGGGCCATGGTCCCCTCTAGCCCGGCTATGTTACTAGTGTTGGAATGTGAGTTCAGTCCCTGGGACAGAGGACTGGCTGCACCACACGGGCTCTGCCCTGCGATCTGGATTCCAGGCCTGAGGGAGGGGCAGGACCTTCCACCCCCATCCCCACTCCCAGTCTTGGAACAAACTGCTCACTACAGGGGCCAGGGGCATGAGCTCACCCGGCCCCTGCAGTCCCCGCTTTCCCCACCTCCACCTCCCCTCCCCCTTCCTCCTCCTCCCCTCTCCTCTTCTACTCCCCTCCCCGCTTCTCTCTCTCTCTCCCACTCCTATTCCCCTCCCTCTCCTCCCTTCCCCTCCCTTTCCTCCCTCCTCCTCCCTAGCTGTCTTTCCTGGAGTCCTCCATTAGTTTCCAACTGTTGCTGACACAATTAACACAAACTCAGCAGCTTAAAACAGCACAACCTTGTGCTCTCCCATACTGTGTGATGAGGGCTTCGCCAGGACCCTGTGGCCAGCCATGTCCCCTCTCCATCCCCTTCCTGCCCCGGGGCAGGGGGGTGCAGCAGGCAGTTGGGCAGGTGACAAGACAGAGAGGGGCAGGAGACACTGACCAGGTGGGCAAGCCCGACAGGTGGTACCCTGAGGTGCAGCCCCCTGCCTGCAGGTGTGGCCATTGAGGGAGGCGGAGTAGGAGGTGCGGTGCTCAGAGGCAGCGACAGACCCCAGGCTGGCGGGCTGAGCCCTCTGTGGAGGGCTCTGGTTGGGGCGGGTGCAGACCGAGGTGTGTGGTGCCGTCTAGAGATGGCTGCGGGTGACCATTGAAGGCTGTAGGCAGGTGGGAGGGAGGGTCTGTCTACCCTGTGTGGTTGCAGACCCCTTGGACACAGAGTGGGGGGTGGGGGAGCCAAGGTGGGACTCTGTTGGGACCTCACAGCCCTCCCACGGCCTTCTCAGGGGGTCACTTCCAGGGCCCTTCTCAGGGGGTCACTTCTTCTAGGAAGTCTGCCCTGGTCTCCCTGGCTGGGTGGGGCCCCTCTCACGCTCCTGGGCCAGCATCACCGCATGGCCATTGTCTGACTCTGGGTAGTCTTCTCTTCTGGTTCAGGAGCTCCTGGAGGCTGAGGGTGGGTGTGGGGCCTGGCTCAGTGCAGAGCTGAGCCTGGAAGCTGGTCTGGCTGGAAGCTGGAGGAGGTGGGGGGGGGGCCCAAGGAAGCGGAGAAGGGAGGTGGCAAAGGACAGAAGGAGGGGTGCTGCCCTGCTGCCCGGGAGGACACTTCTGCGACCGGCAGCCACGAACGTCCTGGGTCGGGGGAGCTCTGCGGTACGGAGGGCCACCTGCACATGCACGCACACGTGCACACACGCACGAGGGTGGGTGACACAGTGCCCCATCTCCTGGTGGAGAGAGGGGCTTGCTCTCCTCATTTCACCCCGAGCCTCTGCTCAAGTCCGCACCCCATCTCGCTTCCCCCGCAATGGGGGAAGGGGACCATTGTGTCTCTGATCTGGTGGGAACAGAAGATCTGCTCATGCCGCAGCAAGGCCTGGGGGTCCCCAGTGGAGCCCCCCGGGCAGGAGACCACCAGCCAGGATGACCTCTGTCTGTGGTGCCCTTTGGGGAATAGGGGTCTCTTTGGGGAACTCGTGCCCCAAACACTTCCCACAGGGAAGGCAGGGAGGCGGGGGCCCCCGAGACATCCTAGGGGGCCTGGGGTAGAGGAAGGAAAGTCTCAGAGAATTGGGGCATTTGAGACACTTTCTGGGGAACAAAGGTGGAGAGAAAGAACTCCTCTGACAGGTCAGAGCAGCCCCAGACCAACCTCGCCTGTGG
The DNA here is from genome assembly GCF_963455335.1 of Martes martes. Taxonomy (NCBI): domain Eukaryota; kingdom Metazoa; phylum Chordata; class Mammalia; order Carnivora; family Mustelidae; genus Martes; species Martes martes. The sequence continues at coordinate 141,351,889 of NC_137889.1, forward strand.
TGACCCCAACAGCGTCTCCTCCCTCAGCCTCGGGCTCCCCAGTGGGCTGCAGGGGGAGGTCAGCAGGTTGGCGGCTGGAGCCCTGTTGCTGACGTGGGAGTGGGTAAGGCCATGTCACAGACCAGAGCTGGCCTCAGAAGATCCCGGAATCTGTGGTTGTTCCTCATGACAGGGTACGTGAGATCAGGGTAGGGGGGCTGCCCTGGGGCCCTGTGCAGAGCAAGCACAGTCAACCCGATGTCCCGCTCCTCAGAATCTACGGTGACTCGGTCCTGGAGGGGGGCAGGAAACCCGGCAGCACCTCCCCTGAGGGTTATTCTGAGGGTCCGTATACACGAAATACCCACCAGACTTGGCCCCTTCCTTCCCCACCCCATGCTGCTGCCCTTGCTCAGAGCACTCCGACCTTTGTGGCTTCGAACAGCCTCATCCAAGGCAAGGTTCTGTACAAATAGAGACTAGAAAGGGGATTTGCACACCTTGGGGGAACAAGTTTCTTGAAGTTACTGAGAGTGATGTTGGAGAATGTTCCAGATCCCACACAGGGAGGACCCCATCAGGGTGGTGGACCGGTCAGCAGCTGCCAAACCTCGAGGGTCACATAACCTGTCAGCTCAGGGCAGGAAGCATGTGGTGGGTCATGTTTGGGGGTGGGGGCCTTGCTTCAAGCCGCCGGGGCCTCAGGCAGGTGCCCTGTTCAAGGGCAGAGGACTCGGGGGGAGCTCCCCCAGCACCCCCTCTGCCATCCTCTGATCATTTGATGAATTAAAGGTAGGCTGGGGTTGGAACCAACGTCCAGGTGGTTCCCTGTCTGTGGCCGGCCCCGCCCACAGACTAGGGGACAGCAGCAACAGGAGGGCCTGGGGCAGAAGCTGGTGGGAGTGTTGGGGCACCAACGGGGGGGGGCAGGCTCCATGGTCGAGCCTGGGAGGTCGGACCCCGGAGCAGCAGGGACACCTACCCCACTCCCCGTCCTACAGCTCAACCTGAAAACTTAGCTCCCTGTGCCAGCACTCGAGCCCCTTTCTGTCTGTTTTCAAGAAGCAGTACTTCACGGTGATGGTAACCTTGAGCTTGTCAAATACAGGGGAAAACACCCAGGTTTCAGGCTGCAGCTTCACCTGAAGGAGGAGGTCGCAGCCCAGCTGGGGCCATCGTCCTGGGTGGGCGAGGCAGGGGCTGTTACAAGGGTCAGGAGTGCTGTGTGCACAGCCCAGCTGTTCCCGTCTTGATCCAGGTGGCGATGGCAGAAAGCTAGTGGTCTCTGCTTGGATCACTCCGTTGTTGCACTTTCCCTTGCAAATATTTTTGGGGTTTGGGGGTTGCTCCCAGGGGGCGTTGGGCTCTGGGGTTGGGGACCACACGTAACAGTCACCCTGAGATGAAATCACCCTTGTGTGTCCTGTGGGTCAGCTTTATGGTACCCATAGCTGGGCTGTCAGAGCTCAGCTCTGGAGAGAGAACACCTTGTTTCCAGCTGAGTACTGTCCTCTCATTGCAGCAGGAGACGGAAAGCTTCCGAATGTGCTTCTGTGTGTGTGTGTGTGTTTGTGTGCATGCATGTTGGGCCCCCGTGCTGCTCGGGCTGGTTTCTGAGTGGTCTGGACTGACTCATGTGGCCTCCAGGGAACGGGGTGGGGGGCACAATCCCCGAGGGAGAAGGGAGAACAAGGATGCTGGCTGGCAGGAATAGGAGGGGTCTCGTGACTTGAGGTCTGGGGAGACCAGGAGCATCCCCCAAGAACAAACCCATCCTGAGGGTGGGGCAAGGGCAGGTGGAACCCCAGCAACAGCTGGGTGAGGGATGCTGGGCAGCTTCAGGAGCCACGGAGAGGCCCAGGGCTGCAGGGGGAGGCCTCGTGGGGCCCAGCGCTGCAGCCGGTGGGACGTGTTGCTGGCCAGGGTTGCGTCTAGGCTCCAGGCAGGGCAGGATTCACACGCTCACACGCACAAGTGGCCGCGTGGACACAACTGTGTCCTCAGGCTCTGGGTGAGGGCTGGCCCCCGTCACACCACTTCGGCTGTTTTCACACATGGCTGCCAAGGCCACAGGGACAGTGTCAGCAGGTGTGAATGTGTCCTGAGCAGTCATAGGGAAGAATGGAAGAATGGAAGGTACCAGGACCCAGTCAGCTAGAGTGGGACTCCGTGATGGGCAAAGCGGGAGCAGAGGAAAGGGACAAGGCAGCTGTTGGAAATAGACAGATGATGTCAAGGCCAGTGTGGCTGGAACCGGGCAGGAGAGCAGCCGAGTCGCAGTGGGGCAGGGTCCTGGCGGGGCGGGTGGCGGGGGGAGGGCAGTAGTCGGCAGCAGACAGGGAGCCCCCAGCCCCACCCGGGAGGGCGGGCCGGACCCAAGCACGGCACACCCCCACAGCCCAGGAAGGAGACAATTTTGGTGGAAACCAAAGTAAACAGATTCTAAAACAAAAGCTCCTAGGAAGTGATAATTAAGCCCCAGAGCTGGGTCTTTGCAAACAGTTTGCTAAATGAACAAACAAACAAAGTCTCTCTCTCTCTTTTTTTTGTTTTTTTTTAAGATTTTTTAGTTTATTTGACAGAGAGAAAGGTCACAAGTAGGCAGAGAGGCAGAGAGAAAGAGGGGGAAGCAGGCTCCCCTCCAAGCAGAGAGCCCGATGCCGGCCTCGATCCCAGGACCCTGAGATCATGACCTGAGCTGAAGGCAGAGGGTTAACCCACTGAGCCACCAAGGTGCCCTGAACAAGTCTCTTGAAAACATGATCAGAGAGCGAGCCAGCCCGACAGGGCCCCGCGTGCACCTGACTCTCTTGCCCTCCCTCCGAGGGGGTGCTGAGCCATCGAAGGGGTGCCCGGTGGGGACAGAGAAGAGCAGGAACAGATCAGTCCGGAGAGGAGGACCCCATTGGGGACGCCACAGGGGACAAGTCCCTCCTGCCAAGGCCGCATACCCCACACTTCCCCGGGGCTAGAGGGGTTTGCAAACATTAACCACCACCCAGTCCTGGGCCAGATCAACGGCCTCAGACCACAGAAAGCATGGGCGCCTGTGCCTATTCTCTGCAAAAGACAGGTGAAGGTGAGTAGGAGCTGGGGCGAGGGGGGAGCATACTGGGCCCTGAGGGACACCCCCTCGACACTGAAGCCTGAGGAAAAGGACCTGGGGATGACTGGGGATGATTGGGTCCTTGCCCCCCTGTAAGGGGTGACACCATGATGTCCACAGGCCATGCCTGGGAGGGCTCCACTTGGGGGGGTCCATGCAGGGGTAGGGCATGCTCAGGGGGCCATTCTCGGGGTGGGGGCCCTACTTGGCTTCATGCTCTGCTGTCACCATCTTGAAACTGTAAGCAATGTCTGAACAAGGATCGTGCGTTTTCATTGATAAGGATGCCTGGCTGGTCCTTCCGCACATACAATAGGTGTGGCCACAGGGCTCTTCTGGAGTGAGATGCAGAGTGCCTGGCGCCTGGATCCTGGGCCACGGTGGGGTTCCTGTCCCCATCTTGGACGTCCCCGGACCCAGCAGACCCTGTCTTGGGTGTCCCCTGCAGAGGCATCCCAGAGGGGCCAGCGGTCACTGGGCTGTCCTCCCCCAGGACAGCTACCTCCCATCTCTCTGGGTGGGTCTGTCCTGGGGGCCAGCAGCTGCCAGGGGGCAGGGACTGGTCCCACTCCTCCCTGGTCCTTCCAGGTGGATGTGAAGGCGATGCTTGGAGCTGCCTCCTTCCCATGGATCGAGGGGCCAGAGTGGGTGCGGGTGAGGGGAAAGCCCGCGGGTTTCCACGGGGTATGCACTGTGTGGAGGATGTGGATGGGGTGGGGGGGGCGCTAAGGCCCTGGCTCGGGCCCCGGGAACCCCCGGTGCCGCAGGAAGAGCCCTGCCAGGAGTCAGCCCCTCTGCAGACAGGCGCTGCTTGAAGCTGCCAGCATGCTCTCTCATCTCACTGGCGTGCAGGGCTCTTACCAGCTTGTGGCACGCCCGGTGCCCAGGGGTCTGCTGTCAGGATCATTACTAGAAGTCCAGCTTTCCTGTGAGCATTCCTTATTACCCGAGAGTCAAAGCCGCATGAAGAGAAATGACAAGAATCCACTGTCTGCCAAACACGCCCACCAGGGGACAGGGGGCCATCGACCATCATCAGGGCCTCTTCGAGCAGACAGGCGTGGAGAGCAGATAAAACCCACTCAGCAGACCCCTGTGAGCATGGGCTCCTCCAGTATGTTTAGGGGAGAAAGGGAAAATTCAGGATTAAAGTCAACGGCACTGTTGTTAGGAGACTGTCTTAGATCCCCGGGCAACCCAGTGTCTGGCTTGCCTGCTCATCTATTTATCCCCCCACATCCATCCATCCATCCATCCATCCATCCATCCCCCACCCCCACATCCATTCATCCATCATCCCCCACCCCCACACAAACATCTATCCACCCCCATCCCCACACCCATCCATCCATCCATCCGTCTATCCTCCCCACATTCATCCATCATCCCCCACCCCCACATCCATCCATCCATTCATCCCCACCCCCCACATCCATCCATTCACCCTCCCCACATCCATCCATCATCCCCCACCCTCACGACCATCCATCCATCCATATTCCCCACCCTCACATCCATTCATCCATCATCCCCCACCCCTCCCACACAACCATCCATCCACTCTCTACCCCCACATCCAACCATCCATCCATCCATCCTCCCGATATCTATCCATCCATCACCCCCACTCCCACATCCATACATCATGCCCCACATCCCTCCATCATCCATCCTCCCACATCCATCCCCACCCCCACAAACCACATATGTCCTCTGGACACACAGCCTTGCTGGATGCCTGGCACACAGAAATGGGCTGGGTCCCAGGAGCTGGCGGCCATTGTGAGACAGGCTGAGTATTTCCTGGTGGGACGGGATGCAGCTCCAGGGCTGCGGGTGATCAGAGAGGCACCCTATCCAGCAGGAGATGCAGGACAGGGAAGACTTCTCAGAAAGGGAATGCCCACGCTGGGTCCTGCTGGTCTGGGGAGGAGGGGACCAGGTCAGGGTGCAGCCAATAGAGGAGAGCAAAGGACCCCCTGAGTGAGGGGCCAGGGCCAGGCCCAGCTGCTGAGTTCAGGGGCCCCAGCATCCTGTGTGTCTGGTGCAGGAAGAGGCAGGAGGCCCAGCTGGCAGGGGGAGGGGCAGCTGGCAGAGCTCACGGCCGCCCATGATGGGGGGACTGGGGAACACTGGGCAATCAGGTCAAGTTTAGAAGGGCCATGCCAGAGAGCCACTAGGTATAAGACAGAGGTCAGCAAACCTTCTGTGGACAGGGCCAGGGAGCTTTCTTTGCACTTGTCATCCATGCGCTGGTGGGAGAGCAGCCACAGAGAGTGTGCGGACACCCTGTGCTGTGAAACTTGACTTTGAGAAGCAGGTGTCGGGCCCAATTTGGCCCAACTGAGAGGTAGAATAAAAGAAAGCATGTTCGACAGACTAGTCCCAATTCTGGATGCCCCTACAGGGAAAAACCTACAGAAAACACAATGTTCTGGGACGTGCACAACGTAGGTGCATGGCTGCTTCTGGAACAGCCGTCTGGGCACTGGAACGAGGACAGCCTGGGGCTGCCAGGGGACAAGCAGCTGCCGGAGCAAGAGGGGTTCTGTCCAGGGCCTGTGCGGGGCAGGCTGGGGCAGGGTGTTGAGACAAGGGCTGCTAATGGGCTCACGCGCCTGACCGCGACCTGTCGGACTCACACCAGAGTCCCTTTGGTCCGTCTGCAGGCGACAGAGGCTGACAGCTGGAAAGGGGGTGGCCAGCCAGTCCCTCAGGGAAGGGCTCCTCTCCTCCCACCAGGAGCACAGATGGGTTATCAGTCTGGGAGTGGGAGAGGCAGGAAGGCGCCCTTGCTCTGAGACAAGAGCGTGCCGTGGACCTGTGGCGTGGCCCTGGGAGGCCATCCATCCATCCTGCGTAGCCTGCTTGGCCCCACAGCTGTCTGCACCGTCCATTTCAAAGGGGAGCTGCTTCATTGTCCATCTTCCTGGCAGCTGCCACCACCGCGTGGGGGACAGATTGGCTAATTATCCTGGTGGCCGCGATGTTGGTGCAGCCACGCCCATGTGGGCGACATACACCGAGCGGGGCCTCCGTGCGCCATGTGCACACGGGAACCGTGTGGAGCCCTGGCCCTCGGGGAAAGGGTCCATCTTCAAGACCAAGTCACGGTGGTAGAGGAGACGGCCCCCTGCCTGTGGGGAGGAGGCAAGAAGTGAGTTCTGGTTCCACAGAATTCTCTTTGACCTGTCAGGGCACTGAGCAGTGTGGGTGGCACCGGCTAGCATCACTGCTGTCCTCGTGTCCCCTGCCTGTTCTGGAAGGTAACACCCCGACCACCATCCAGGTGAGGGGGATCAACACTAGAATGGGCCTCAGGTGCTACCCTCAGCCTCTGGCTGCCGCACGCTGACTGTTGATTGACCGGGAGTACAAATGCCTTTTGGTTCATTTCGCTCTTGGCGTGAGCTCGAGCAATTCCCTATTTCAGACGAACAGTTTAAGAAAAAGAAAATGACTTAAGTGTGCACTTTATGTAACAGCCATTAAGATAATTTGGTGCTCTGTTTTGATTCAGGGTACAATATTCCCTTAAAAAAAGAGACATTCTCTGCTTTCTTGAGAATTCCAAAGGCTGGGAATTAAATCTCTTCCCCAATAAAAATGAGAAGCCTGGTCTTGCATCTAAACATTACAGCTTCTCTGGAGCAGAGAACAGGCTTTCCAAATACACAGGAGCCTCATCAAACAGACTTGATGTTATGAGCATGCTTGACGCTTGTTGAGTGCTTAGTAATTGCCGGGCATCGGGGCTTCCTGAGGTCACGAAGGCTACTGTGACCGTCCCCCTCCCCTTTACAGATGAGGAGAGCGAGGCACCGGGGGTACCACTCAGGTCATAAGTGATGCCATCGGGGCAGCATCTCCACGTGCCTGTGGGTACGTCCACCGGGCTGGGGAGCCGGGGGAGGTTGGGCCCCCCAGGTGCTCCCCGCAGGTAAGCCGGGAGGGGAGATGCGCCAGCTTACCGCAGGACCAGCTGTTTTCTGGAGGGAAGCTACTCCGCACTGTCCTATGTCACAGGCCACCTTTGAAACATGCAAACTTGACCGCCCCCATGGAATCCCCCACCCCCCAGAGACCCCCCACCGCCTGGCTGTGGCCCAGCTCTCTAGCAAGGTATCCAGAGAGCACTGCCGGGTCTGGCCTATCCACCTCTCCAGCTCCTCACTGTGCTCACTGGAAGCCCTGGTGACCTGCCCCATACATGGAGGTCTTGCCCTCCTACCCGGCCCCCCACATGGCCTGGAAGCCTCTCCCTGGAGTGCAGGCCTGGAAGAGGCCCCTGTCCTCCCCCTTCCCCTCTCCCCTGCTTCGGGCATGCTTCTTCTGTCCCAGCTCTACCTCCCTCCAACTGGGGCCTCCTGGGGGCAGGACCACTTCGCTTTGGCAATGCCCCAGGGCCCAGTGCCACCTGCCCAAGGGCACTAGACCTCACCTTGGCTCCTGCTTCCCGGACCTCCCAGTGCCTGTACCCGCAGGCCAGAATCCTCCTGGGGAGAGGGGCTCACCACCCTGTGCAACATGGGCCGGATCAGAGACGACGGGCTTGTTTCTGGGCTCTCGGATGGATTCCCCTGTCTAGTCCCTCCTTGTGCCAAGACCCCACTGTCTGGACCATGTCACTTTGCAGCTTGCTTTCCTGCTTCGTTCTTTCTCAAGATGAACTTGGTTGTTCCGGGCCCCTTGCCTTTCCATGGGAATCGTTAAGTCTCTAGAACTTACTAATTTCGCAAAGTTTGTTAATTTCTACAGAGAAGTTGGTGGCATCCTGCTGGGGATTGTGTTGTGTCCCCACAGCGGGGCTGGGGGAGGCTGCCGCTCTGCTTTCCAGGGTCTCCTATGAAGTTGGCTCAGGGCTTCCCCCCACTCGCCTTCAGGAGTTGCAGGGTCCCTCCGGACCCAGGGCCAGCCTGCCCTCTAGGAGCCAGATGCCAGGATGAGGCCCGCAGGGCAGTTCAGGAGACAAGGCTGGCTGCCAGGCCAGGGTCCAGGCCCTGGGGGATGAGGGTTCGCTGCCACCTCACTCTCTCCCGAGTATCTAAATGACAACTCATCCTGGGAGACTCCAAACCACCCGAATTCCTCTAAATATTTACAAGGGGCTTACACCGCTGAACAACGAGAGTGGAAATTCCAGTCTGAATTTCCCCAGATACCCAAACATCGATCACAAATGCACCTCACCAAGCTCTTCCAATTCAGTTAAAATCACAGAGTTCACCTGTCTCCTTATTGCTTTAAATTCTTCAAAAAGCAGACAAAACGTGGGTCATAGCATGGACGCGCTGGTGTTGGCTCTTCTCTGTCCTCCAAGTCCCCCGCCTGTCTCCCGGGAGCCACTGTCCTGGGGTTGCATCCTGGAGTTACAGAGGACCTGCTCTGTGTCCATGCAGGGCAACATGAGGTCCGTACATGTGGACACTGCGGCAAGGACTGTCCTGTCCCCTAAGCGGCAGCCCTGGATGCAGGCCAAGATTTCTTTCACTGCTGAGGTGGTACTTGCCTCAGTGTCCTCCGGGCCCACGTTGGCTTCTCCCCTGCGTCGGGTTTTCCCTGATGCGTGTGTCCTTTTGCTTTTACTTCGTTGGGGTTCCCGACCTGCTGTCCTGTCGCCGTGCCTGGACAGGCCACAGGGAGCCAAAGGATGCTGATGGTCCATTAACTTGGTTTCCTGCAGACACCTTCTCTTAGGAAAACAAACGCAGATCCAGTTTACCAATAGTTATAAACTTAATAGAACAAATGACCCATGGGTATGACATTTCTCCTTTTCCAGAATGGATAAACACAGACCATAGCCCACCATGTCCTTTCACACTGCTTCATAGCTGCGGAAAGTGTAGAGGCTCCAGCACAGACTCCAAACACAGCAGCTCAAGGAGTCTACATGTTTGGTTCTCTCAAGCCCTGCATCCACAGTCATGGTCACTCAGGGACTCAGGTCCCTCCAGATTGTATCTGCCTGGTAGAAGCCAGGGTAGAAGGTGGGGGTGGGGAGCCTTCCTCGGGCTCATGCCGGAGCCCTGCCCGCAGTCTCCTGGGTTCAGTCAAAGATGTAGAGACAAGAAGGTGGGGACAAGAAGGGACCTGCTTTCCACCAACAGGAGGGAGATGGGTCAGGGAGCTCCAGGCAGCCTACCTGGAGGAGGTGTGCAGGGAGAGTCTCGAGTTCTTCACGACAGCACGTTTCCTAGGGTGTGCGTGCGTGCACGTGTGTGTGCCTGGCTTTTGGGGGAGGACACAGAGGGCAGGAGAAAAGTGAGCTCCAGCATGAGGCAGCATTCTTTCCCTGGGAAATGGAAATCACCACGACATGGCCGGAGGGCGTGGGGACCATCAGACACCATCCTCCGGTTCTGTGTCACACAGCTGCTGTTACTGTTGAATTGTCAAAATTTGTGTTGCTGTTGCTGATTTACAGATGAGGATGTTTTGCAGAGGGGAGCACAGGGACTGCTGCTGGGCTGGGCTGGCCTGGCCTGGGGTCCTGGGGAGCCACTGGTCCGACCCCTGGAGGACAGTCCCGGCCCCACTGGGGGAAGAGGAGCTCCAGTGTCCTGAGCTTCTCTGGGAAGAGAGGCCAGACTCTAGCCCCCTCAACCCACCCCCCAGAGACGCAGAGGTGGGGGGCAGCATGGGATGGGGTCACTCTGTGTCCCTCCAATCCCCGTCCAGACCCGGGACTCTGGGGCTCTAAGCTTTGGGGCATGACAATAAGCTCATTGAATTTTACTCTGTGTACAGAGTGATTAAATTTTTATGTTCCTAATCATCAGGCATCTGCTCAGCGGCTTCTTTGTACCTTGCCGCTCAGCTCACCTGCCAACCTCTTAACCCTTCAGTGCTGGTGAGCCCGCGCAGGCCCTCCACCCACCCTTGTGCCCTCTCCCAGGGACGGCAGCCCGGCTGTGTGCAGAGCCGGAGCTGAGCAGTCAGACTGGCCTGGAGGGCGATTGGGGCTCTGCTTCCCTGAGCTGCCCCTCTTCTGAGCTGCTGTGGCCTCTAGTTCCCTCCTGTAAAATTGTCAATGACGGTGTCTGGGCCTCAGGGCTGAGGTCAGAAAAACTACAACATATCTATGCGTAGTTGCGCTCAGCTCACGTTTTCTGGAAGGCGACTTGGGACGAGGCCTGGGGCTGAGGTTCTGGGCCGGGCTGAGCCGCCCGCAGAGACCCAGAGAGACAGAGATGGCTTGGTTTGAGGAGTGAGAGGTTCCGGGGGTTAATGGGAGGGGGTGGTCCACAGTTCACCCTGGGACATAAGCAGACACAGGATCCCTAGGAAAGCCACAGCCTTGGGGCTGCGGGGCTGGCAAGGGGACGAGCTGTGTTGGGAATGCTGCTCTGGGCATGGGCTCTGGTTTTAACTTTTTCTGGCTTCGTTTAAGCTAATGTTTCCTGGGTACTTACTGGGAGGCAGGTGTGCCCAGGGCTGTTTCCATGAATCCTTGCCATCCCCATTTTACAGGTGGGGAAACTGAGGCTGATGGAGCTTGTGGAATGTGTCCAGGTCGGCGTACAAGTGGGGCATGCAGAATGGGACCGTGTCTGCCCCTCACCAGTCCTGTGAGGACACCCCTGCTGGCCTGGGATCCCCTGTTTGACAGGGAGACAATCACATCCCACGAAGTTCCAACTGGGCTCTCAGGAAGCAATGGTTCAAAGATGCTATGGGTGAGGGGGGTAGGGAGAGGAGAGGGGAGGGCAGGGGGGAGGGCAGGGAGGAGGGCAGGGAGGAGGGAAGGGGAGGAAAGGAGGAGGGGGTGAGGAGGGGAGGAAGTGAGGGAGGAGGAGAGGGTGGAGGGGAATGAGGGAGGAGAAGAGAAGGAGGGTAGGGAGGGGAGAGGAGGAGGAGAGGGAGGAGGGAAGGAAGTGAGGGAGGAGGAGAGGAAGGAAAGGAGGATGGGAGGTGAGAGGGGAGGCGGGGAGAGCCACGGTGGAGGTGAGCACAGAGAATTCTCCTCCCAGAGAGGTTTCAGTGTGGTTCTGGGAGGGGTCTCCCCCAGACCCTCAGGCTCCCAGGACCACAGCCCAAAGCCTTTGGTCCCCACAGGCCTCTGGCTGTGTCCTGCCAAGTGGAAGAATTCCAAGTTCTGGGCCCCATGAAGAGAGAAGGGCCAGAGGTCCTCCCCGAGGCCTCCCCCACGGGGCTCAGACACAGCCCTTGGGGCTCCCTGGTCTCCTGTCACCAGGCTTGGCCGAGGGCGGCCCTGGGTCTCGGGATGTCTCCGCAGGGCTCTGGGCAGGACGAGGCTGCAGGGACACATCTGGTGGGGGGCTGGTCTGTACTTGAAAGAGGGCAGGGGTTCGCTCTGGGCTGTGGGGCTCCCCCTGTGTTCGTGGTCCTGAGATTTCCACGGGTCTCTGGGAGGGGACAGGATGGACAGTGATGGCCTGAAGCCATCCCCCTGCCCCTCCAGAGTCCCAACTCCAGGGAATAATTAGACAATGGCAACGACTCTGGCTTATGAATCCCCTGGGCCAGGTTTCTCAGGCACTTCACTTCCAGGTTCCCTGGAAGGAGGAGGCTGGCCCCTCCCTCCAGCTGCCCGAGGGTCCCCTATGGCCCAGGCCCAGGCCCCCGCCCGCCCCACATCCGCAGGCCCTCCTCCCCAGACGCTCAAACATGCACCCATTTGCAAGGCCCAGTTTCCCCAAACCTGAGGACAGGAGGCTGCTGCGGTCCGGTTGACTTGATTCTGGGCAGATGCATAATGTATGAGTCGCGGGACCAGAGCAGCTCAGCCTCGACCTGACTGACGACAATTAAAGTGAATCTTGGCGCATTTCCTTGTAAATCAGGATCTCCCGGCGGTTCTGGCCCAGCTGTTGGCTCACAGTGGAGGGACCATGATCTGTCCAGAGGCAGCAGCACTGGGTGGGAGCTGTGGGAGCTGGCCGGGCCTCAGCAGGAGGCATGGACCCTCTCTCAGATTTATGGTGCCGCTTGCATCCCGGGGGAGATCCCAGAGCCATTGGGGTGCGCAGGGAGGCAGTTGGACCAAGGCAGGGGAGCTGCTGTCCTTGCTGGGCTGGGGCTGGTCTGATCCTCTAGTCTGTGTGTTCTGGGAACAAGGAGGGGAGTGGGTGGTGATGGGGCCCCTGTCCATTTGCACCCTCCCTGTTTGCATCCCCTGTTTGCACTCCCTCCCCAATACTTTGGCTGCACAGAGTGCTGGGGGGCACGGCTTTCCCGCGTCACGGGGACTATTTTCTCTCTTGTTGTCCGGCCTCCGGTTCTCCCCACCGTCCATACCCCTGGGAGTTTTCAGAGGGTCTCTATCTTCGATGTCTTATAGGCTCAGCCCACTATCCAGCTTCGTTTTAAAAAAAACCTGAGGAGTCTCATCTTCCCACCTTTCTGGAAAACTCTGCCGCAGAGCTCTGAGGCTGGGCCCAGGTTCTTTTCTCACCAGCCCCTGCTTCTGGTTCTGAAGGAGCTTAACACGCAACCAGAAGCCACAGATTCACGCCTTTCGTCCCCCCTCGGCCTTCCTCTCTCTGCTTCGGCGAGAGCTCCTCTGTTTTGCTCTGTGTGCCCCTGCGCTACCTGCCAACAGGGACGTTGCTGGGTTCCAAAGCCACGATCTTGATTTCCAGAGCTCAGGACTGCACAGGGCGCTGGGAGCTGCACTCAGGCCACTGTGTGAGGCCAGCCCCTGTTATCGTGGGTTGAATGATGGTCCCCCAAAGATACACATATTCCCTGATCCCTGGGATTTGTGAATGTGTGAATATGGCCTTATTTGGCAAGAGGGTCTTTGCAGATGTGATTAAGGATCTTTAGATGAGGAGGGCCCTAATCCGTGGGGGCCCTAAATCCAGTGGCAAGTCAGGAGGAGTTTTCTTATAGGAGAAAGCCAGAGGGAATGTTGAGGCATGCAGGAAAGGCCCACAGAAGAGAAGGAGCCATGTGACCACAGGGGCAGCCCCGCCCACACCTTGATTTTGGGCATCAGGCCTCTGAGCTGTGGTGTTTCGAGTCACTTGGTGTGATGATCTGTCATGACGGCCCCAGGACACTCATCTAGTGATCTTGACCCAGAATAATGGAAGGTCCTCCTCTGGGGAGCCGGCTGCTCCGTGTCGAGGGACCCTGGGCCTGGGACCCCAGGCACTTGGCCTTTGGGGCTCCTCCCCCTCCTGAAGCCACAGCCACAATACCAGCCTCTCATTAGGAGCATCTGTCAAGAAACAGGCTGTCTGATCGCCCCTGGGCCCACTTATACACTCCTTTGTGCCCTAAGATAATTTTACAGACAAGCCGAATGGATCTCAGACTCGCGAATGCAAGGGGAACTAAAAAAGCATCCAAACTTCAAACAATATTAAGGTTCTAAGAGATGCCGTTTGCCAGCAAAGGCACTGAGGTTTTGCCTTTGGCAAGGTGATCCCTGGTTCCAGAGCCTTCTAGGCACCCCAGGTGCAGGTCACAGAATAAGTGGAGAAGGGTAGAGTTCCCCTGGGGGGTCCATCTTCTTACTGGGGATATCTTGGACACCAGAGACGTGTTCCCATGGGGTCTGAAGTGTTCAGAGACCTGCCAGCAGGCTGGACGTCTTAGATGAAATGGACAGATTCCCAGAACCTAGAACCTCCCAAAACTAAATCACAAAGAAACAGAAAATCCAAAGAAACCCACAACTCATAAGGAGACTGAATCAGTAGTCAAAAAACTCCCGACAGAAAGGTTCTTGCCCCCATGTCTTCACTGGTGAATTCCACCAAACATTTAAAGAATTCCTCTCAAACTTTTCCAAAACAACTGAAGAGAAGGGAATGTTTCCTAAGTCATTCTAGGAGGTCCGCATTTCCTGACGCCAAAGCCAGAGACACTACAGGAAAACTATAGCCCAACATCCCTTATGAGCATTGAGGCAAAAATCCTCGACAAAATACTGGCAAACCAAATTCAGCAGCATATTAGAAAGACTAGACACCACGACCAAGTGGGCTTAATAACAGAACGGAAGGACAGTTTATACATGTAAACTGATCGATGTAATACGCCACATCAACAGAACGAAGGGGAAAAACCCATGTGATCACATCCATTGATGCAGAGAGAGCATTCGACAAAATAAAACACCCTTTCATGCTAAAAACGCTCGACAAACTGGGAACAGAAGGGAACTTCCTCCATGTAACAAAAGTATGTATGAAACCCCACAGGAAGCAGTGTGCAAATCGGAACTACCATGAGATCCCACCTCACACCCAGCAGGATGGTTATTATTGAAGAAAACATAAACTAACAAGTGTTGGTGAGGATGTGGAGAAATTAGAATCCTGTGCAGTGTTGGTAGGGACAGAAAATGGTGCAGCCGCCACGGAAAATAGAACGGAAGTCCCTCGCAAAATTAAAAATAGAACTACCCTATGACCCAACAACTCCACAGCTGGGTATGTACCCCAAAGAACTGAAAGCAGGGTCTCTAAGAGGTGTTTGCACACCCAGTTCACTGTAGCATGATTCAGAGCAGCTAAGACAGGAAAGCACCCAAGTGTCTATCAACCAATGAATGGAGAAGCAAAACGGGGTCCATCCACAGGATGGAATGTTCCTCAGCCTTAAACAGGAAGGGGACTCTGACACCAGCCACCACATGGAGGAACCTAGAGGACACTGTGCTCAGTGGAGGAAGCCAGACACCAAGGCCAAATACTGATGATTCCACTTACATGAGGTCCCTAGAGGAGGCAGATCTATGGAGACAGAAGGTAGATGGTGGGAACCAGGGGCCAGGGTGGGGGAACGAGGAGGAATAGGAAGTTAGTGTTTGATAGATATAAGAGTTTCAGATTCACAAGACAAAGAGTTCTGGGGATAGACGGTGGGGACAGCAGCATAACAATGTGAATGTACTTAATACCACTTAACAATACACTTAAAAATAGGTAATACGGTAAATTTTACGTTAGGTGTGTTTTATACAAAAAAAAAGTTTGAAAAAAAAGTTTAGCAAAAACAAAGAGGTTGGACTCACTTCAGTGTAACCACATATTTTTTTTTTTAAAGATTTTATTTATTTATTTGACAGAGAGAAAAAGCGAGAGAAGAAACATACAAGCAGGGGGTTTGGGAGAGGGAGAAGCAGGCTTCCCGCCTAGCAGAGAGCCCAATGCAGGGCTCGATCCCAGGACCCTGGGATCATGACCTGAGCCGAAGGCAGAGGCTTAACGACTCACCCACCCAGAAGCCCAATAACTACATATTTTTAATTTCATACGGTGTTGATCGGCTCCTCTGTATACAAGAGGAGGAAATTTGCACTCCTGCATTTGCTCCCCTTTTCCTGCCCAGCATGTCTTAATGTTTATCGGTTATACATATTTTTTACTTTGTCAAGATTCCTCTGTTCTGGAACCATAATACCCCAGTTATTTGGCTCTGTAACTTAAAAAAATTGAATGCTCACGGCTTCCACTCCAGATTTTTCTTGGGGTAGTCTTTGAATTGGCTGGATGTGAGGAGATTATCTGAATTTTTTTTTTTTACCCCAAGACGAGCTCATGGGTGCTGTATCCCACGAACTCCTCTGCGTCCATGACTGTCCCTCTGGCGCTTTCCTCTGTGACATGGTCTCGGGCTGCACTGAGGACATCCTTGTCTCCGACACGGGGCACCTGGATTCCTGTCGGCAGCACTGTCCTTTCAGCCACTTCCTCCCTGGAGCCTGAAGGGCGGCGTGGGCCACGCTTGCGCACGTCTGCAGGTGGTTGGGACTGTGCACCTGGCCAGAGCCTCGCCCCACCCCCGGGCCTCTCCCCCCGACGGAAGCTGGAACTCTCACACTCTCCAAGCCCTGAGGCCCTTGGACAGGCAGCAAGCGCTTTGCAAACAGGTTATTTGGGGTAACAGTGACATGTCAACCTCACCTCCCACCTTCGTGTCCGCCCCGTGTGTAGTGGAAGTGAGCGAAAGGCCTGTCCCCGGCCTCCTGTTTGTGGCAGGTGCTGCGTCCCTTGGGCCCCATCCCGGTGGCTCTGCAGCCTTTCTGTCTTGGTCAGGCCAGCGGCATCCAGATAACGGGGTGAATGTCAGGCCAGTGGTGTCCAGATAATGGGGTGAGCATCAGGCCAGAGACATCCGTGGATGGGAGCCTCTGGTTTCTTTCAGGGTAACAGAGTTCCTTGGTCACACAGAGTGGAAGACCGCGGCAGGGAAGAAGGCTCTCTGCCAGGCCACAGAGCATGGTGCGGGGGGAAGCGGTGACTCTGAGGAGGTGTTCCTGATCCTAGACACACAGCTGTCCCCTCCGGGGTATTTGAGGCAGAGGACAGACCTCGGTTGGTTCACAGAGCTACTGAGGAGCTTCCCCACGGATCCCTCCATTTGGGAAGGGTCTACAGGAGTCCTCCGTCCAGCATGGTGCCCCAGGATCCGTGCCATGCTCGAGGGCCACTGTGGGCCTCGGACAGGTCACTGGTAGCAGTGCTGGTGGCCAGAGAGGCCGTGGCAAGGGG
This sequence comes from Martes martes, assembly GCF_963455335.1. NCBI lineage: Eukaryota > Metazoa > Chordata > Mammalia > Carnivora > Mustelidae > Martes > Martes martes. The sequence goes on from NC_137889.1 coordinate 141,368,446, forward strand.
AGCCCAGGGGCCTGGCATACTGTTGTCTGTCCCTTTGGCCATGCCCTAGAGTCCACACTCGGGGTTACTGGGCCAGAGGCGGACCCCCATCCACACGAGGGGAAGGTGGTTACCAAGAGCCCCCCATGGGCTGCCATGTGGAACACAGATCTGCATGCTGGTCTGGCTCTCTGGGGTGCTACACTCCCTTCTCCAGACCTGTCTTGTCTCGTCTCCTAATGGCCCTTTACACGGTGCCCGGCGGCCACCCTTCACCAGCCCCCGGCCCAAATTCACAGGAGCTGGTCCCAGGCCACCCTTCCTTCCTCAATGGATGGCTTGCACATGCACTCAGATAACGGGCTCAGGAGATAGGGCTGCACTGCACTTGTGACTGTGCGCACTGCAGAAACCATCTGAAGCCCTGTCCTCAGCCAGGGACACTGCAGATGCACCAGGGCCAGGGTCAGGAAGTGATGGAGGACAGGACAGAGATCAGCAGGGTCAGCCGGAGGTCAGTTAGCAGCAGAGTTAATGCACAGATGGGCCAGTGTTACCTTGTAACACACATACACACACACACACACACACACACGTGCACGTTCACACTCATACTCTAAAACAGGCAAAACTTCAGCCAGTTAAAACAAGAAAGAACAAGTTATAAAGTAACAAAGGGAGAGGAATCACAAAAACAAACACAAAGAGGCTATACGCAAATCATCTGAAAATTCTGGTGAAGTGGACAGTCGCTGGGGAAACACAGATCACCAAAAGCCTCCCAAGACGGCAATCAGAATCCACCCGGAAGACGCTCTGAGAGGGCCAGGGCGGCGGTGTTCCACGGATTTTTTTCAAACAACTGATAATGACAACGGCCCACACATTTTTCCAGAGCAGAGGAAAAGATGGGAAACTGCCCAGTTATTTTTCATGACGCTCGGCTTGCAGGGAAGTACGTACACGCGGCACACACGCAGACTCCGGAACGACCCCCTCCCGAAGTCACACGTACGGTTCCAAGTTCAAAAGTCCAGCAAATGCGGTTCAGCGTCGCTGTGCGGGGAAGGACTAACCCACCGTGACCCAGGGAGCTTATCCTAGATATTGAGAAATTGTACCTCCAGAAAAACGAGAACCCCATAAAGGAAAACAGTTGACAATTTTCTTAGATTCATTCATGCGGACATTTATCCCTAAATAGCTCCCGAGCGCCTATCGACCGCTACATCCCGTGAGGTCCTGGGCATCCAGCGGGGGATAAACACGTTCATGTGTTTGTTAATTCAGTCCAACGGAAGCTTAGCGAGCTGGAAGGAGGAGAGCTCCTTCCCATGATCCAGAACCTATGTCTCAAACAGCAACCAAATTCAAAGTGTCTCTGAGCCCCAGACATTTTCTCCAAAACCGGGAGCTGGGTAGAGCTGACACCTCGGGAAACCAGGTCTTTGGCCCCGAGTCACGGAGTTCCTGACACCACAGAGCCGTGCGGGGAGTAGCCCTGAATTATTTGATGGGTTTATCCCCGAAATGATTCATTTGAGGAAATAATTTTCAGCTTGACAAGCCTCTGAGGCGGGGCGTGAAAGCCGCTGTGTTTCTGGGTGTGGGGAGAAGTCAGCTGTCAGTCCCCTGGGCACCCAGCAATGCTGGGGTTTCCTTCCCCCTAAACCTGGCTAATCTTATCACATGTGTGGGTGAAGAGGCCCTTGGAGGTTCAGACAGAGGGGGGATGGCTCCACACCTCTCAGAATCGGTTCCCTGGCTCTTGGGAGAGGCCGGGAGCTTGCGGTGGTTTGGAAATTCAGCCCCATTTGGGGCTCAGCCTATGGACTACAGGAGGAGACGGGATGTGGAAGTTGGTGGGGGGGCCCTGCACCTCGGTCTGCCTCCAAGAGCCTGAAACATCACTCCGGGGTGGCTCTGCCCGGTCCCGGGAACCCTGACGCCTGCCACCCCGCAGGACAGTGTCTGGCGGGGGCTATGAAACCCCACAAATACTGCCGTCTCCTCGGTGTCTGCAGGCTGAGTGTTTTCCAGGGCCGGAGCCATTGGTTTTGTCAGTAACTCGGAGGGCTCCTGGGACCGCAGACACTCTGAGGTCAGGGCAGGAGGGATGGTGGGCGGGAGCATAGGTTGGAGAGGAGGTACGGGCAGGTGCTGCCTGGAGGAGGAGGCATAGGCCAGGTGATGAAGCAGGGGAGGGGTGGGAAGCTGCCTGGCAGATGTGGGAACCCCACTGCTTGTGGAAGGGGCATTCCCAAGATGAAGGTTACCCATGGAGCTCGGGGCCAGAAGCCCAGCCCTGGGGGGGGCCCTGCATCCCTGGGGGGCCCTCCAGGCACCCCCTTCCTGAGGTCTGCCTTTCCTGCAGGACTCGCATGCTCTAAAAGATGAGTACGTGTGGGTGGGTTCCAGAGCACATCCCGCCCTTGAACCTGCTTCCCTGCCTCGGTCATTATATACCTGGTTGTAGGTGGCGGTTGGCAGAGCATTCCCTGGTCCACTGGCCCTTTGCTGCTCATCCCTCAAAGCCATGCTGTTCCATCTCTTCCTGCATCTTTGATGGCTCCTTCGGGCTCGAGTCCAGGCAGCAGAGGTGCAGGGGGGAAGCCCCTGTCAAGCCTGGGCCCTGGCGGGATGTGCTAAGCAGGCAGGAGCTCTCGCCAAGCTCTCCTGTCCAGAGCTTCTGGTTCAGGGGCCGAGTCCGCCTGGCCAACTCATGCCCCGAAGGCTGTGGTCTGAGTAATGGCAAGACGAGGCCCAGAGGGGCTGGCAGGCGGAGCCCGGGAAGGCGGGATCCAACTATCAGATGAACAGATGAACTATCAGATGGCATTGGATTTGGGTTGGGGAGGCTAAGTGTTACCTGCATGTAGGTTGTCCTTAAAGCCACAGCTGTCACGCTGGCTGATGCCAACCCGGGCCCCACCACGTGCCTGCCACTTCCTACGGGTCTCCTCTTTTGATCCTCAGAACAACCCCGTGGAGAAGCTACCGTCGTCACCCCTATTTTACACACCAGGAAACCAAGGCAGAGTGTGAGGTGACCAAGGTCCCCTTCTTGAGTCCTGCCCCTGCAGTCTTTGTGCGTGACCACTCCGCTTTAGGCACTGGACCAGTGCAGAGAGGTGGCCCCCCGCATCCTCCGAAGGGACAGTAGCACAGAACGAAGGGGGCTTGAGCCCCAGGCCCACCGGTCACCTGGCAAGGCTCCTTGGGGCTGTGGCCTCGTCTGTCCCTTTGAATCTCCGGTGCTCACGGCCGGACCCCCTGCTCCTGCACCGACGGTGTCAAATAATTCTTAGGGGCTTTTCCGACTTCATTGTGGGGAAAACAGAGCTCCCACAGGCAAGGCGATACACTGGGTGCTGCCAGATGGAGGCCCTGCCCTTCTTTCTCAAGGTGACACAGCGGCTGGGAATTAAGGTGATTGCTCCTCAAGATCATAAAGGAGCAGGTGTTTCCAAGCCACTTGAACAATAATGGGATTGTTTAGTGATGTGAGTACTTTGTATGCCGCCTCCGGGATGAGTAACCTGCCTGCCTCCATCTCCAGGACCCTGGCCCCTGGCCCCTGGCGGCATGTACGTGCTCACCCCGTTCCTGAGCACCCGCCTGCAGTTTGCTCTGCAGAAAGCCCTGGTTTTAGCTAGGCGCTCTGGGACGGAGCGTCTTGCTTCTGCCTGGTCTTACCTCCAAAATGATGATCCTGCCTTTGAAACTCTGCGATGGTAAAGGAGGAAATTGCGTGTGAGGCTTCCGGAACAGAGTAATTGCTCAGGGAAGGTTGTTGGGAAGGCGAGACGCCTGCCCTGAGGTGTGGGACTTGGGGGTGTTGGGGTGCAGACGCTTTCCCGCTGCTAGTGGTATGTTGCTTTCGTTCCTTCCGGCAGAGCCCAAGGCCCTCTGCCGGCCGCTGCCACCTTCCCTATTGTCAGAGGTTATACCTTTTACTACCTGACTGGTCTTGGACGGGGCTGGTACCTCTCAGACGTGAGCTCATAATGAGTAAATGTTTACTGGCCGTTTGTGTTTCCCCTTCTGTGGAATCCCCGTTTTGATTTTTACCCACTTTCCTTTTGTGTTGTCATTATTTTCTTGTTGATCTGTGAGAGCTTTTTGTATATTCTGGCTATTAACCCTTTGCGGACTTCCGTGCATTGCAGTCATCGAGTGGCTTTGCCTTTTCCCTTGCTTTACGTGTCTTGTTTTGATTTCACCATAGTCACCCTCTGCATCAAAACGTCAGGTCTCCTGTGTTTACTTCTAGGTGTATCAGTATGTCAGTATGTGTGTGTGTGTGTGTGTGTGTATTTATTTTATTTTATTTTTTAAAGATTTTATTTATTTATTTATTTATTTGGCACACAGAGAGAGAAATCACAAGTAGGCAGAGAGGCAGGCAGAGAGAGAGGGGGCTCTCTCAGCAGAGAGCCCAATGTGGGACTTGATCCCAGGACCCTGAGATCATGACCTGAGCTGAAGGCAGAGGCTTAACCCACTGAGCCACCCAGGCGCCCTGTGTGTATGTTTAAACAAGGAAAATATATGCTGGATTTGGATGAACAGAATTTATCACCTTAATGGAGCGAAATGGATAAAACATCTCACTATGGTTAGTCACTGTGGCTCATCATTAGAGCCTTTCCCACCCTGAGGATGTAAAAATGGGTTTCCTTCATTCTCTTTAGGTTTTCAAGTTTACCTTTCACATGTAAGTCTTGAAACTGCCTAGATCCGAGTTTGTGTGTGTCTCTTGTGAAGAGGCAACCAGTCCTTTTCTGCACGCATGACCACCGCCATGCATGGAGACCGTGCTCCCTACCTAGACTGGCAAACTGCCAGTCCACAGACATTTCTGCACATGGCTGGATCCCTCCCAGGGGCTCTGGTTTCTTCCATCAAAACCGCCTTCTTTTAAAATATTATAGCATTAGGACGCTCAGTTGGTGAAGCGTCTGCCTTGGGCTCAGGTCATGATCCCAGGGTCCTGGGATTGAGTCCCGAGTCGGGCTCCCTGCTCAGTGGGGGGTCGGCTTTTCCCTCTCTCTCTGCTGCTCTCCCTGCTTGTGCTCTCTCTCTCTCTGACAAATACAAAAAAATACTGTAACATTAGACAAAGGCTTGTGATCTGGCCAGGCAAATCCTTCTAACTTGTTCTTTATTCACTTATTGATAAAATCAGCAAATAGTTACTGAGCCTCTTCTAAGCTGCTGGCCTGGTCCTCCGCTTCGGGACCTCTATTGGTGAGTCAAACAAACAAGACCCCTGTTCTGGCGGAGGAAGACAGACACCCCCTTCTCCCCAAATCAGAAGAGATGAGAAAATGGCACAGTATTTACAGAGCATTCCGTTCTATAGAAACACGGAGGTGGGTGTGGTGGGGAGTGCGGGTGGACGTTGCAGTCTTTTGGTTTCTATCTTTTTTCTCTCTCTCTCTCTTTTTTTTTTAAAATTTATTTATTTATTTTAATAAACATATAATGTATTTTTATCCCCAGGGGTACACGTCTGTGAATCGCCAGGTTTACGCCTTTCACAGCACTCATCATAGCCCATACCCTCCCCAATGTCCATATCCCCACCACCCTCTCCCGTCCCCCCTCCCCCCAGCAACCCTCAGTCTGTTTTTTGAGATTGAATCTTTTATGGTTTGTCTCCCTCCCAATCCCGTCTTCTTTCTTTTTTTTTCCCTACCTCCCCCCAACCCCCCCACATTGCATCTCCACTTCCTCATATCAAAGAGATCATATGATAGTTGTCTTTCTCCGATTGACGTATTTCGCTAAGCATAATACCCTCTAGTTCCATCCACGTCGTCGCAAATGGCAAGATTTCATTTCTTTTGATGGCTGCATAGTATTCCATTGTGTATATATACCACATCTTCTTTATCCATTCATCTGTTGATGGACATCTAGGTTCTTTCCATAGTTTGGCTATTATAGACATTGCTGCTATAAACATTCAGATGCACGTGCCCCTTTGGAGCACCACGTTTGTATCTTTAGGATATATACCCAGTAGTGCAATCGCTGGGTCATAGGGTAGCTCTATTTTCAGTTTTTTGAGGAACCTCCACACTGTTTTCCAGAGTGGTTGTACCAGCTTGCATTCCCACCAGCAGTGTAGGAGGGTTCCCCTCTCCGCATCCTTGCCAGCGTCTGTCATTTCTTGACTTGTGATTTTAGCCATTCTGACTGGTGTGAGGTGGTATCTCATTGTGGTTTTGATTTGTATTTCCCTGATGCCGAGTGATGTGGAGCATTTTTTCATGTGTCTGTTGGCCATCTGGATGTCTTCTTTGCAGAAATGTCTGTTCATGTCCTCTGCCCATTTCTTGATTGGATTATTTGTTCTCTGGGTGTTGAGTTTGATAAGCTCTTTATAGATTTTGGATACTAGCCCTTTATCTGATATGTCGTTTGCAAATATCTTCTCCCATTCTGTGAGGTGTCTTTTGGTTTTGTTAACTGTTTCCTTTGCTGTGCAAAAGCTTTTGATCTTGATGAAATCCCAATAGTTCATTTTTGCCCTTGCTTCCGTTGCCTTTGGCGATGTTCCTAGGAAGAAGTTGCTGCGGTTTGTCAAAGAGGTTGCCGCCTGTGTTCTCCTCAAGGATTTTGATGGATTCCTTTCTCACATTGAGGTCCTTCATCCATTTTGAGTCTATTTTCGTGTGCGGTGTAAGGAAATAGTACAATTTCATTTTTCTGCATGTGGCTGTCCAATTTTCCCAGCACCATTTGTTGAAGAGGCTGTCTTTTTTCCATTGGACATTCCTTCCTCCTTTGTCGAAAATTAGTTGACCATAGAGTTGAGGATCTATTTCTGGGCTCTCTATTCTGTTCCATTGATCTATATGTCTGTTTTTATGCCAGTACCATACTGTCTTGATGATGACAGCTTTGTAATAGAGCTTGAAGTCTGAATTGTGATGCCACCGACTTTGGCTTTCTTTTTCAATATTCCTTTCGCTATTCGATGTCTTTTTTGGTTCCATATAAATTTTAGGATTATTTGTTCTATTTCTTTGAAAAAAATGGATGGGATTTTGATAGGGATTGCATTAAATGCGTAGATTGCTTTAGGTAGAGTAGACATTTTCACAATATTTGTTCTTCCAATCCATGAGCATGGAACATTTTTCCATTTCTTTGTGTCTTCCTCAATTTCTTTCATGAGGACTTTATAGTTTTCTGAGTATAGATTCTTTGCCTCTTTCATTAGATTTATTCCTAGGTATCTTATGGTTTTGGGTGCAATTGTAAATGGGACTGACTCCTCAATTTCTCTTTCTTCTGTCTTGTTGTTAGTGTAAAGAAATGCAACTGATTTCTGTGCATTGACTTTATATCCTGACACTTTACTGAATTCCTGTACAAGTTCTAGCAGTTTTGGAGTGGAGCCTTTCGGGTTTTCCACATATAGTATCATATCATCTGCCTTTGATAGTTTGATAGTTTGACTTCTTCTTTGCCGATTTGGATGCCTTTAATTTCTTTTTGTTGTCTGATTGCTGAGGCTAGGACTTCTAGTACTGATTGCTGAGGCTAGGACTTCTAGTACTATGTTGAACAGCAGTGGTGATAACGGACATCGTTGCCGTGTTCCTGACCTTAGCGGAAAAGCTTTCAGTTTTTCAGTTTTTCTCCATTGAGAATGATATTTGCAGTGGGTTTTTCATAGATGGCTTTGATAATATTGAGATATGTGCCCTCTATCCCTACACTTTGAAGAGTTTTAATCAGGAAGGGATGCTGCACTTTGTCAAATGCTTTTTCAGCATCTATTGAGAGTATCATATGGTTCTTGTTCTTTCTTTTATTAATGTATTGTATCACATTGATGGATTTGCGGATGTTGAACCAACCTTGCAGCCCTGGAATAAATCCCACTTGGTCGTGGTGAATAATCCTTTTAATGTACTGTTGGAGCCTATTGGCCAGTATTTTGGTGAGAATTTTCGCATCTGTGTTCATCAAGGATATTGGTCTGTAATTCTCTTTTTTGATGGGATCCTTGTCTGGTTTTGGGATTAAGGTGAGGCTGGCCTCATAAAATGAGTTTGGAAGTTTTCCTTCCATTTCTATTTTTTTGGAACAGTTTCAGGAGAATAGGAATTAATTCTTCTTTAAATGTTTGGTAGAATTCCCCTGGGAAGCTGTCTGGTCCTGAACTTTTGTTTGTTTGGGGATTTTTGATGACTGCTTCAATCTCCTTACTGGTTATGGGTCTGTTCAGGCTTTCTATTTCTTCCTGGTTCAGTTGTGGTAGCTTATATGTCTCTAGAAATGTATCCATTTCTTCCAGATTGTCGAATTTGTTGGCATAGAGTTGCTCATAGTATGTTCTTATAATTGTTTGTATTTCTTTGGTGTTGGTTGTAATCTCTCCTCTTTCATTCATGATTTTATTTATCTGTGTCCTTTCTCTTTTCTTTTTGATAAGTCTGGCCAGGGGTTTGTCAATCTTATTAATTCTTTCAAAGAACCAGCTCCTACTTTCATTGATTTGTTCTATTGTTTTTTTAGTTTCTATTTCATTGATTTCTGCTCTGATCTTTATGATTTCTCTTCTCCTGCTGGGTTTAGGCTTTCTTTGTTGTTCTCTCTCCAGCTCCTTTAGGTGTAGGGTTAGGTTGTGTATTTGAGACCTTTCTTGTTTCTTGAGAAAGGCTTGTACTGCTATATATTTTCCTCTCAGTACTGCCTTTGTTGTGTCCCACAGATTTTGAACCGTTGTGTTTTCATTATCATTTGTTTCCATGTATTTTTTCAATTCTTCTTTAATTTCCTGGTTGACCCATTCATTTTTTAGAAGGATGCTGTTTAGTCTCCATGTATTTGTGGTCTTTCCAAATTTCCTCTTGTGATTGAGTTCTAGCTTCAGAGCATTGTGGTCTGTAAATATGCAGGGAATAATCCCAATCTTTTGATACCAGTTGAGACCTGATTTATGACCCAGGATGTGGTCTATTCTGGAGAATGTTCCATGTGCACTAGAGAAGAATGTATATTCTGTTGCTTTGGGATGGAATGTTCTGAATATATCTGTGATGTCCATCTGGTCCAGTGTGTCATTTAAGGCCTTTATTTCCTTGTTGATCTTTTGCTTAGATGATCTGTCCATTTCAGTGAGGGGAGTGTTAAAGTCCCCTGCTATTATTGTATTACTGTCGATGTATTTCTTTGATTTTGTTATTAATTGGTTTATATAGTTGGCTGCTCCCATGTTAGGGGCATAGATATTTAAGATTGTTAGATCTTCTTGTTGGACAGACCCTTTGAGTATGATATAGTGTCCTTCGTCATCTCTTATTATAGTCTTTGGCTTAAAATCTAATTGATCTGATATAAGGATTGCCACCCCAGCTTTCTTCTGATGTCCATTAGCATGGTACATTGTTTTCCACCGTCTCACTTTAAATCTGGAGGTGTCTTCAGGTCTAAAATGAGTTTCTTGTAGGCAGCATATTGATGTGTTTTGTTTTTTTATCTATTCTGATACCCTGTGTCTTTTGATAGGGGCATTTAGCCCATTAACATTCAGGGTAACTATTGAGAGATATGAATTTATTGCCATTGTATTGCCTGTAAGGTGACTGTTACTGTATATTGTCTCTGTTTCTTTCTGATCTACTACTTTTAGGGTCTCTCGTTGCTTAGAGGACCCCTTTCAATATTTCCTGTAGAGCTGGTTTGGTGTTTGCAAATTCTTTCAGCTTTTGTGTGTCCTGGAAGCTCTTTATCTCTCCTTCTATTTTCAATGATAGCCTAGCTGGATATAGTATTCTTGGCTGCATGTTTTTCTCGTTTAGTGCTCTGGATATATCATGCCAGTTCTTTCTGGCCTGCCAGGTCTCTGTGGATAGGTCCGCTGCCAATCTAATGTTTTCCCCCTTGTAGTTACAGACTTCTTTTCCCAGGCTGCTTTCAGGATTTTCTCTTTGTTGCTAAGACTTGTAAATTTTACTATCAAGTGACGAGGTGTGGACCTATTTTTATTGATTTTGAGGAGCGTTCTTAGCATCTCCTGGATTTTGATGTTTGTTCCCTTTGCCATATTAGGGAAATTCTCTCCAATAATTGTCTCCAATATACCTTCTGCTCCCCTCTCTCTTTCTTCTTCTTCTGGAATCCCAATTATTCTAATGTTGTGTCGTCTTATGGTGTCGCTTATCTCTCGAATTCTCTCCTCGTGGTCCAGTATTTGTTTGTCTCTCTTTTGCTCAGCTTCTTTATTCTCTGTCATTTGGTCTTCTATGTCACTAATTCTTTCTTCTGCCTCATTTATCCTAGCAGTGAGAGTTTCCATTTTTGATTGCACCTCATTAATAGCTTTTTTTATTTCAACTTGGTTAGATTTTAGTTCTTTTATTTCTCCAGAAAGGGCTTTTATCTCTCTGGAGAGGGTTTCTCTAATATCTTCTATGCCTTTTTTGAGCCCGGCTAGAACCTTGAGAATCGTCATTCTGAACTCTAGATCTGTCATATTACCCATGTCCGTATTGATTAGGTCCCCAGCCTTAGATACTGCCTCTTGTTCTTTTTTTTTTTTTGTGGTGAGTTTTTCTGCCTTGTCATTTTGTCCAGATAAGATTTGCTTTCTCATCCTCTAAAATACCGCTGTTCTTAGTGAGTGAAGTTGGTCTTGGCTGGGTTTCTTGTTGATCTTCTGGGGGAGGGGCCTGTTGTAGTGATTCTCAAGTGTCTTTGCCGCATGCGGAATTGCACCGCCCTTGCCAGGGGCCGGGCTAAGTAATCCACTGGGGTTTGCTTTCGGGGAGCTTTTGTTCCCTGAGCGCTTTCCGTAGAGTTCCGGAGGACGGGAATGAAGATGGCGGCCTCCCAATCTCCGGCCCGGAGGAGCTGAGAGCTTGGGGTTCCGCTCCTCAGTGCACCCTCAGAGAAAAGCTCCCAACCGCCTCTGCCTCCCTGACCTCCCGTTGCACCTGGAGTAAAGCAGTCAATTGCTGGAACCTGGAGAAAAGCGCCCCGTCGCTTCTGTCTCCGTGGCCTCTGGCCGCGCTCCGAGCCCACCCAGCCTGTGACCGACACAAGGTAACCCAGGGCTGAGAGCTCACTCCTCGGCTTTGTCGCTGTAGCCGGCTTCCCCGCTCTAATACCTGTGAGCTCTGCGGCACTCAGACACCCCCGGTCCTTCTGTGACCCCGTGGGACCTGGGGTTACGCTGACCCCGCGTGGGCTTCCCCCCAGTTTCGCCTCTGGAGCGATGTCCCTCCGTGGAGCAGACTTTTAAAAGTCACGATTTTGTGCTCCGGTGCTCCGCCACTTGCCAGGAGCTGGCCCCTCCCCCCGCGGTCTGTCTTCCCGTCGCTTTGGATTCACTTCTCCGCAGGTCCTACCTTTCAGAAAGTGATCGATTTTCAGTTTGTAAAATTGTTGCTCTTCTTCTCTTCGATTTCCCATTGGATTTGTAGGTGTTCACAATGGTTAGATAAGCTATCTAGCTGATCTCCTGCTACCCGACATCATCTCAGCCTGCTACTTCTCCACCATCTTGACTTCCTCCTCTTTTTGTTTCTATCTTATCAACTCCATGAGGGGTCATTTATATACAAGAAAATGGGTGAGTGTGTACACCAGTGTGAGCACGGCCACACTCAGGCCAGGGAGTCCCCTGGCCTGGTCTGGTCCCCCCCAGACCTCTGTCCCCCTTCCGTCTGTCTCCACCTCAAGCATAGACTGCCCACAGTCTAGCATCGTCTCTTCTGAGTTTGGGGATCTACCCTGGGAGCTCTTCTGTGCCCACTCTTCTTCTGCTGAGCATGCTTTTGGGGTCCCTCCCGGCTGTGTGGAGGTAGCTTGTCTCACAGCTGAGTGGGAGCCTGTACACAGATATGCTACATTGGTGGCCACGCACCTGTTGACTGATACCTGGGCTGTGTCTGGTTTTTCACTGTTTGCATGGATGTCTTACTGTGGGTGTGGGCTGGATTATGTGGTAGCATTATACTCACCTTTCTGAGAAACTGGAGACTATCTTCCAAAGAAATGGCACCACTTTACGTTCCTACAATCAGTGTTCAAGCGTTCCAGTGGCTTCACATCTCCGCAAACGTGTGGCGTGGTTAGTCTGTTAATTTTGGCCATTGCAGAGGCTGTGTAGTCGTATCTCATTATGGTCTGAATGGTCTGAATTCCTATTTCTTTGACTAATAATGTTGAGCATCATTTCAAGTGCTTATTATCCATTCACATATTTGCTCAGTTATGTTTCTATGCAAATCTCACTTATCTTTAATTTTTCTGCTTGTTTTCCTGTCACCGAGTGGCATTTTTATTGAGTTGAATTTCTTTATATATTCTGAGCACAAGTCCTTTGTCAGATATATGCATTGCAAACTTTTTTTTTGGGGGGGGGCTTTTGGTTTGCCTTTTGCTTTCTTAATGGTATTTTTCAAAGATCAGAAGTTTTATTATTTTGATGAGGCCCATTTAATTTTGCCTTTCATGGTTTGTGTTTTGTATGTTCCATCAAATAAATCTTTGCTTAACAAAAATGTTATAAAGATTTTCTCCTATGTAATATTCTGAAAATCTTACAGGCTTAGCTCTTACATTTAGGTCTATGATCCATCACGTTAAATTTGTACATGGTATAAAGTAAGAGGTAAAGATCACTCTTTTCCATATAGATAGACAGTTGTCCAAGCACTTTCTTTTGGGCAAAGACTATCTTTTCCTCCGTTGAATAATTTAGGACTTCTCCTGAAAATCAATTGAGGGGTGCCTGGCCATTTCAGTCAGTGGAACACGCAACTCTAGATCTCAGGGTTGAGGGGTTAAGCCCCTTGTTGGGCCTAGAGCTTACTTAAAAAAATATCAATTGACCGCATATATGTAGATTTATTTCTGGACACTCTATCCTGTTCTATTGACCTATATGTTTATCATCACAAAGAAACCATATTGTCTTGATTACTGTACTTTTATAATGTTTGGAAATCAGGTACAGTGAGCCTTTCAAATTTGTCACTTTTTGTCAACATGATTTTAACCTTTGTAAGTCCTTTGCATTTCAACATAATTTTTACAATCAGGTTTCTATTTCTTCTTCTTCTTCTTGTTTTTTTTTTTTTAAAGATTTTATTTATTTACTTGACAGAGATCACAAGTAGGCAGAGAGGCAGGCAGAGAGAGAGAGAGAGAGACAGGGGGAAGCAGGCTCCCTGCCGAGCGGAGAGCCTGATGCGGGCCGATCCCAGTACTCTGGGATCATGACCTGAGCCGAAGGCAGAGGCTTTAACCCACTGAGCCACCCAGGCGCCCCTTCTTCTTGTTTTTTTAAAGCCAGGGATTGCATTGAAGCTGCAGATGAATTTGAGGAAATAACTGACATTTTGCGTGTCATCCTTGCGCAGGGGCCATGCTAATCTTCTCTGTATCGTTCCAATTTTAGTATATGTGCTGCCGAAGTGAGCACAATAACTGACATTTTAATAACATTTGTCTTCTGATCCATGAACATGGTTTATTTTTCCACTTATGTAGGTCTAAAGTTTCTCTCAGCAATAGTTTGTAGTTTTCAACATATGAACCCTACACACATTTGTTAAATTCATCCTTGAGTATTTCATTTTTTAATACTATTGTTAAAAGTGTTTAAAAAATTCAATTTTTAAATGGCTAATTATAGAACTATCATAGTTTTTGTATACATATTTGTTAGTTCTGCATGCTTTTTTGGGTTATGCACTTCTTAGGATTTTCTCTGTGGACAATCATGTTGTCTATGAAAGAAGAGTGTTTTATTAATCTTTCCAATATACATGCATTGATTTTGTTAGCTTTATTGCACTGGTTAGAATCTCCGGTGATGAATATGACATTTTTGCTTTGACCCCAGCCTTGGAAGAAAGCATTCAGCCTTCCACCTTGAAATATGATACAATCTGTATGTTTTTCACAATGCCTCTTGTCAGATCCCCACTTATTCTTAGTTTGGTAAAAGATGCTGAATTTTGTCATATGCATTGCTTTTCTGCACCTATTGAGATGATCTTATCATTTTTTTCTTTAGCGTATTGATGTGGTGAATTATATGAAATGATATTCAAATGTTGAACTGACCTTGCATTCTTGGAATAAATATACTTAGTCATGATGTTTTGCTATATATATATTTCATTTACCCTGGATTTCATATGCTAATATTTTGTTAAGAATTTATGTCCATGAAAGATGCTAGTTTGTAGTTTTCTTTTCTTGTAATGTCTTTGCCTGGTTTTGGTACCAGGTATCACAAAATAAATTGGGAGGTATTATTCATATCAGTTATGAACTCACAGATATTGGGTTATAATACAGTAGTACTTTATTTTTAGCTCAAAAATTTTCCCATTTTGGCCATTAGGAACTCTTTCAGTTGGCTCCTGTGTCCTTTTGGTTTAATCCCTTCTCTCTCTCTGTCTCTCTCTGTGTGTGTGTGTGTGTTTTAGCACTTACTACTTTCTAGCATTCAGAGCTCCAGAATCATCTTGTGTATTTTCTGCCTCCGTCCTGGAATCAGCCATGCTTCTGAGGAGCCCTTGTTCCTTTCACTGGAGAATGGTATTAGAATTTGAGAATAGGGGTGCCTGGGTGGCTCAGTTGGTTAAGTGTCTGACTCCTGATATCAGCTCAGGTCTTGATCTCAGGGTTGTGACTTCAAGCCCCATGTTGGGCTCCCTGCTGGGTGTGGAGCCTACTTAAGAAAAAACAAAAACAAATCGAGAATGGGGCACCAAGGAGATATATACGTTTATATCAACCCATATGTATACCATATCTATAAATATTTCTGTATATAGCCATTTGTATCTACAGTAAACTGAAATACTGATGCCTGTAATGCATAGGGACCATAGGCTCCCTCATGGGGACCATTCTAGCCTCCTCTCCTTGCTTATCTCTAACTTCCCAGGCCAACAGAGAGAAACCTGGTTCCTACCATCTGCCACCCATCATGTAATTGTTCAATTCCAATAAACATGCCTCAATTAGTTTTGATAACTTATGTCTTTAAATTTGTGTTTATTCCTTTAAAGCCGTTGAATTCATTGACATAATGTTGTTCATAGTGCTCCCTTATTATAGGGTCTGTAGTAATGTCTCTTCTGTCATTCCTAAGATTGGTAATTTACATCTTCTCCTATTTCTTGATCAAGTACAACTATAGATAAGATGGAGAGCTGGATTTGACCAGAGTTGGGGTTCTGATAGCTGAGTACAGTAAAATGAGAGAAGGATAAGAAAGTGGAAGATATGTGTGCATGTGTGTGCATGCACAAAGGAGGTTACAGTGATATACCATGCAAATTCAGCTGAACAATGAGGGAATGAGGGCATGAAGGGGTGGGGCCAGTGAGACGATGGGGTAATAGGTTGTGAAACCCAGGGTGGTCGTGTTCTTGGGGTGGAGCTACTAGCTTGTGTGAGATGGAAAGACACGAGGCTGTCAGTACAGGGGGATACTTGAATTGAGACCCTGGAGGGTCTGTATTTAATGGTAATGCAAAGTCTAGGGCATGTCCATAGGGAAGATGCTGGAGGGATGCATGGCCATATCAGCAGAGGAGGAGGGCAAGAAGACAAGTGTGCAGCTGGACCCGACCTACCATCTCCACTCTGGGCGCTGTTCACAGAGATGCCCTGGACAGCCCCCTGTGGGGAGTAGAAAGTACGGGGTCTGCCATGGTTTGGATCTTGGCCCCTTGCCAGCAGGGCGCCCTTGGGTGGGCTACTTAATTTACTTGATAATCTGAACTTCAGCTTCTTTCTCTGTAAATTGGGATAATAATGCCTACCACGTAGAGTTCTTGGTCATAGTAAATGAAGTAAGATACCTTTTGTGGTGCTGGCACAGAGTAAGGACTCAACAGATTTGAGTCTCCCATTCACAATAATTAAAATTTGTCTGATGTATTTCCTTTATCCTTCCTTTTTACATCCATTATGAAAATTTTCATAGAGACCTGTGGTCCTACTAGTACCCTGCGCGTCCTTGTACTGCGCTTTCCCCTCCCTGCTCTGTTCTTAGCATGATGCAGGCATTCGATGAAATGGTTTGCAGCCATTGAACTCATGCTTTCTGATGTTTGAGGTTTGCTTTAAAGTGTGTGTTTGTTTCCTGGGGCCATTGGAACAAAGCACCACACACTGGGTAACTAAAACAAAAGAAAGTTACTCTCTCTCAGCTCTGGAGAACAGAAGCCTGAACTCAGGTCTCTCAGCGGGGCTGGGCTCCCGCTGTGGCTCAGGGCAGGGTCCTTCCTTGCTTCTTTCTGATGTCTGGTGGCTTTTGGGGATCCTTGGTGCTCCTGAGCTTACAACTGGGTCACCCAGTCTCTGCTGTGGTCTTCACATGGGTTCCTCCTGCCACATCTCTGTCTTTGTGTCCTGACCTCCTCTTCTCAGAAGGAAGCTGGTGATGCTGGGCTGGGGTCCACCCGACACAAGTCTGACCTCATCTCACCTGCTATGACCCTGTTCTCAAATAAGGTCATCTTTGGAGGTATCAGAGGCTAGAACTCCGCTCTATCTTTTTCTGGGGGTTAGAAGTCAACCCCTAACAGTATTCCACCAGGTATAAGAATAAAATAGGAGGGGAGGTGGGAACAGATGAACTAAGATAATCAAAATGTTGGTAATTATGGAAGCTGGGGGCGGCTACCTGGGAGTTCATTACATGATTCTTTTTCATCGTGTATATGTCTGAAAAATTCCATAATAAGAAGACTTTAAAAAAATCATGCTTGTAATGAATATTTAATAAATTGGAAAATCTTGACTGCAAAAGATAATATACAAAACTCTATATGCTAGAAAAGCTGATAGCAAAGAAATGGCCCTAAATTGTTCATGGCAGTTTCTCTGAGGAATATGGGGGCTTGCTGTTTTCTTCCTTTTCCTTTGAACTTTTCTATATTTTTCCAAAATTCCCACACTGGGAATAGGTTATTTGTATAATCATAAAATAATTTTATTTGAAAGAAGCCAAACCACCCCTCCACCCATCTGTTCATATACTCGTCCAACAAACGGGCGTTCCTGAGCTCTGCCTCTTGCCCTGTTGGGCGTGTCCGTGCCAGGAGACAAGTCCCCCGGGCAGCTCGAGGTCCTGCCCGCAGGACCCAGCTGCACCTGCATGGTGACAGCCCGAGTCTGCCAAATCTCCGTGAGTCACAGTGGATTTAAATGACTGCTGTGGGAGGCTGGAGAAAACGGAGCCCTCTTTAGAATCTTTGAAATTATTAATGATTTCGATAAAAGCCAAGGCAAGGGCTGTCCACATGCTGGGAGTATGATGAGTGGGCCAGAGACTGGGGCTTGTTAATGGGGGGAGGGAGGCTGAAGCTAAATGGGGAGGGGTGCGGGAGTACAGCAAACAGTGTGCAACTCTTCTCCCTCAGGCTGGAGGGGATGGCGGGTGTGAGGGGCTGGTTGGCCCTGCAGGGAATGGTGGATGGTGGGGGAGAAGGGGGCGAGGATTAGGGGTGGCCAAGCCAGCCCTGGGCTTGAGTCTGGGGGGCTCCAACCTGACAGGAGGCTTCAGACAGCAGCCCCCAGCTCATGTGGCTGGGCAGGGTGCTGGCGGGTGGGGTGGGGGGGCGAGGGCTGGGCTCCCAGCCCGGTCTCGCACCCAGTGGGATGGCCAGTAGCTAGCACCTGTGCGTGGCCTGCCTGACCTCCCAGCTCCTGTTTTCCCTTCTGGGAAACGGAGTGATGACGCCTAAGTCCATTGTGAGGATGAGGAGGTCGTGTTTGCTGCTCAGGCCTGCCGCGGTGCTTGGGGAAGATGAAGGTGATGGTGAAGAAGATCACCACGAAGTCAGCAGTGAGGCTGAAGGTCAGCATGGCAGAGAAAACCATGGAGGGGGGAGGGGGAAGAGGAGGAAGGGGGAGGAGGAAGGGGGGGCAAGAGAGGGGAGGGGAGGAAGGGAAGGAGGTAGAACGGGGAGAGGGAAGCGAAGGAGGGGGTAGAGAAGGAGGTGGAAGAGGGGGAGGAGAGGAGATGGGAAGAGGGGGAGGAGTGGCAAGGGGAGGAGGGGAGAGAAGGAGGAGGAAGGGGGGAGGGGAAGAGGAGGAGTGGGGAGGTAGAGGAGATGGCCCCTTCTGGGTCTGTAGCTCCCAGGGAGGGGGCTGGCGAGCCCAGCATGCATGCAGGCAGACAGGCACTGGCCCACACTAGGTTTGGGTGGGGGGTTGCTTAAGACCCCTCATGGGAGGTGCTGCTCCTTGAAGACTGGGTGGATTGGTGAGGACTGAGCTGAATGTTGATTGGGTTGAGTTAAAATGAATTGAACTAGATTAGGGTTTCTATTGGGTTGGATTGGGACTACATTGAGACAGAATGCCCTGTACTCCATTAAATTTGGTTGAGTCCGCCTAAGCTGGCTTGGGTGGAATTCGCTGAGCTGGGAGCCTCGGATTTGCTCAGATGGGGATCTGGAATGTAAGCACCTTGCAGCCTAGGTGTCCCTCTGTCCCCACTGCAATCCTAGGCCACTTAGCATTGGTGACGTCTCCATGTAGCTGCACCACTGCCCCCTGTCCCCCAACACCCTCTGCCACCTGACCTTAGGGTGCCTTGGGGGTCATGGACCCCACTACGTGACCACCTGGAAGCATATGTGAGTGTGGGGTGTGTAAGTGTTCGCCGTGTATGTTTGTGGGGACAGGGGTGAGTGCACCTGCCCCCATCTGCGTGCAGGCTGGAGCTGGGAGCCCCTTCTCTTTGGGAAGACTTGCAGGTGTCAGGGACTCTGCATTTAGGGGGCGAATCATGGTTTCTCTCCCCCTAGCCCATCTTCAATCTTCTATTTACCCAGGGCCGGGGGTCCTTCAGAAAACTCTTCCAAAGGGTTGATCCCCGAAAGTGTCATCAGGGTTCCTGATCCTCCCTAGGGGAATCCCCAAAGGGGTCCCCCTAAGTCCCACCCCTGTGTGCTGCAGGAACCTCCCCACAGTCAGCCTCTGCTTGGATCCCCCCATGGATGGGAAGCTCACTGCTTCTCAGAGCAAAATCTGCTTTCTGGTCACTTTCCTGCTCTGGCTCTGGTTTAGCTCGCAGGCTCCCATGGAAGTCCCCTGCTGGTCTCTGTCAGACCCTGTGGGAGACAGGGCTGTGCCCACTGGGCATGCCCTCAGGGCTCAGGACACCCCTGCTCTGCCTCTAAAGGAAGTGTTCTGGCTGCCCCGCCCCCGTCTGGGTCTGGGAGGCATCGGCTCCTCCCTTAGCTTCTCCTGCAGCCCATTTCCTCCTTGAAAAATGGGGTTTGGAAAAAGTGAAGCTCACAGCACTCCCTGCCCCCCGGAGGTCTTCTAGGAGGAAGCAGACCAGGCAAGCTGATCACTTGGTGCCCAGTAGGCTCGGTAAGCCCCAGGGTGAGATCTAGGCTCGCCGATGCTGCTGGGGGTCACCCCTTCCCACACCAACACCACCACCCCCCCCCCACTGCCCCGCTGTGAGACTCCAGCCTGGCCGCTCCCTCAGTGGGCAGATGGGGCCCGGGGCCATGTCCACACACAGCCAGCAGCTCTGATTCCAAGGCCTGCCCTTCCTAGACCGGGGGGCCTAGGTGGGTCAGCACTCGGCCGTACCCCGGGCCCAGCCCCCTTCCTTCCACCACCTCTGCCTGCAGTCTTCCAGGTTGCCATAGAAACAGGAAAGCCTCTGCTGTTCGCATCCTTGGCAATCTAGGCCCCTCCTCCCCTTGAGGAGTTCCAAGTGGGCCCCCTTTGGTGGGGGCCTTTGGGGGGCAGCATGGTGCTGGGCATGGGCCACACGGGGCTCTCCCACCTCCTTCCACAAAACGCCCCCTGCTGAGCCCCCAGCACTGGCCAGAAGCCCAGAAGCACATGAAGAGGCAGACCCAGAGAGGGAGAGCCACCAGCTCAAGGCCACACAGCTCCCAAGGGGCAGGGTGGAGTTTGGAGTTTGGCTCTAGGACTGACCCTCTAGGCAGGCCTGGGTCCCCCAAGATCAAGACCCAGGAACCCCCTGGGGGAGTGAGGGCTCCCTACTACACAAAGCTCCAGGATGCTCCGTGTTGGGGGTGGGGGACATGTCTTTGCCAGCAGGACCCCTACTGCCTTGACTACATGACTCTGGGTGGGCCCCTGCAGTCCGGGGTCACCCCACTCACAAAATGAAAGCAAGACTGCCTGTGGGAAGGGTCAGCTCCACTGTGTGGCCTGGGTCCCCAGCCGGCACAGTACTGGTCGATACCCAGGAGGCTGTCCTCCCTACCCTTTCTTCTTCCCTACCTCTAGCAGCAACAGTGCTCCTGTCTCCCCTGGGTGGGGGGGTAACCCTGTTCCCAGGCTGTCCATTCCAAGCCTACGTGCTGGGGGCCTCAGCAAAGAGGCTCTGGGAGGCCAGCACAGGCCCTGTTGTAGTCCTGGGAGAATCTCTGGGCTCTCGCTGCAGTTGGAAGGCCCTGCTGCCCCCCAGGGCCGGACTTGCCCGACCAGAGACATGTGTACCTCTAAAGGCGATGGCCAGCAGCTGTCCCAGTGCCATGAGACAAGGGCTCGGGAGCTGTCCACAGTGGGGTCATTTTAGAACAAGGTCTCTAATCAGGTGGAGGAGCACAGAGGGCTTCCAGACAGAAGGGGACAGTGGGGTCCCGTGGGCACCTGACTCCTGGCTCAAGTCCCTCTCAGCCTGTGCCAGGTGTCCAGGGTCCTCAGAGAGGGGGAAGGGACAGACTGGCAGGCACAGAAGGTGTTTGTGTGGTGAGGCCGCTGCGTGTGACACCGTGATGGTGGATACGGGACTTTCCTTAAAACCCCAGAATGGGAGCCGCAGGGACAGAACCCAGCAGCCAACCATGGGCTTTGGCTAAACTTACTGTATCCACCCTGGCCCTCCAACGGTAACAAATGCTCCCACGTCAGATGGTAGCAATCGGAGGGGTACACGCGATCTTGGGACTTTCTGACAAAGTTTTCTGTCCACTTAAAACTTCTCTAAGTGAGAATGTCTATTCTGGGGACCAGGGTGAGAGGGAAGGAGGCGGCTGACCCTGGAGCCTGTCCTGGCCTCCAAGGTCCCCTTCAGCTTGTGCTCATCCAAGAGCAGTGCAAGGCTGTCCACAGCCAGGTGGGAGCAGCTGCCTTCCAGAACATTCCAGCCTGAACTCAGAGCCAGAAGGCCTCCAGTGGCCCTGTCTGCCCCCCACCCCAAGCCAAAAGAGGGGAAGGGAACTTGAGGATTCGGTTCATTGGGGTAGGGGTGTCTACAGCCCAAGAGGGGTGAGGCCAGGGTGGGAGCTCCAGAGAGAGCCCCCCTCTTCTGCAGGAGATGTTGGGGGACCTGGCCTGGTCCTCACCACAGGTTATCCCAGCAGCCAAGGCCAGGGAGGAAGGTCCCTGTGACAGCCCTGGGGGGCAGGCCAGACTGAGCTCCGGGCCAGGGGACCCAGGCACCCTGTGGCCAGCAGGCAGGACCATGGAGAATATGCCCACCCATCGGAAGCCCCAGTTGCTCTTGTGTTCCTGGGACCCTGTGAAGGAAAGGAGCCCCCTTCATGTGACATTGGGAAGGCAGCAAGACCTCGGGTTTCTTTACAAGCACGGAGGGCCCCCCGGAAGAAGTGGGCTACGTTTCTCACCGATCTGCTGCTCTTTGTCCATCGTTTCTCACTCCCCTGTAATTATCGGGTCAGTGGGGAAAACGTAAACCTCGGCAAGGAGACGGCCTTCCAGGAAGTGGCCTTGTGTCAGAGCTGTGGGGGGCCGGTGCTGCTGGGAGAGGGTTTTCCTGCCCCTGAGGTGTCCTCTCCCCTCTGCGGCTTCATGGGCAGCTGGCAGGGTGGACACGTGTCCTGTTTCCAACACAGGGGGTCCCACGTCCCAGAACCCCCCAGTCCCAGGTGAGTAGGGATGGTTGGTCACTCTCTACACATACTCCTGCTTGTCTAGGGCTTTCCAGGGGCAGCTGGCAGGGCCACACACTCCGGGGTCTACCTCCCCGACCCCCTGCATACCCCACACAGCGTGAGACACCCCCCCCCACCTCCCTTCCCCAGGCCTTGGGCTTCTGCTCAGCCTCCTCCCTAGGGAAACCCATCAGGACCCAACACCCCAGTTCTGTGCATAGAGCCCCAGACCCGAACATCCCGCTGACAGCCTGGACCATCTGCACAGCTGGACAGCAAGTCTGTTTCAGTCTTGCTTGGTTTCCCCATCTGTACAACGGGGAGCGGCCTTGATCCACTGGAGGGCCACTATAGGACACGCGACATGCTTAAGACAGTGCTCGTCCTCTATCAGATTATCAGTAAATACCCACCCTTATTGTCGGCCAGTACCTAAAATGTCCCTGAGCCTCTATGGCCACTTAGGAAGATGGTAGTTGGAATCTGCACTTTCTAGACTAGCAGCTGTGGCACAGAGTGTCAGAAGGTCCAGACCTGTTAGGGCTAGTTGTGCTCCAGACCCTGGGCCACGGGCTGGCCAGCCTCCCCACCCCGGGGCCCCTCATGTGGGTGGTGGTCAGGCAAACTCATCCTGGATGGTCATTTGCGGCAAATCAAAATCCCAGTACGATCCCACATCTAAGCTCTGAGAAGCGTCTCTCCTCTCATTGAGCTGATTAGAGAGACAGACAGGAGCCTGTTGCAACCAGACAGAATTCATTCTCCTGGGCAGCAGCTGAGCCGTCTGTGTGCTACGGGGCTTTTAAGAGGGGCGCTCTGCTTTGGGGAAAATGGTCATTTCCCCCCCTTTTCCTGACAGACTCTAAATGCTCCTCTGAGCAGGCGTCCCGGGGTGGTGGGTGCTGACACTCTCCCTTGATCCCCATCTCCCCTCACAGGTGAAGACCCCCAGCCAAACTGAGTAGTTAAACTCTGCCCACTGGGTGGGGGGAGGGCGCCCCGTCCTCCTCCAGCCCTGTAAGGAGAGTCTGTGCCGTTAATGGTCCTCTCACCTCGGGCGGTTCCCCTCCCTCCAGGGACATTTGGCAATATCTGGTGACGTTTTGGGTTATCATGACTTGGGGCTGGGGAAGGTGGGTGGCCTCTAGCAAGTGGGACGAGAGCTGCCACTGGTCACCCCACAGTGTGCAGAACGCCCCCCCCCCCAGCTGAATGATAGGCCCCTGGTGTCACTTACTAGTGCCAGGCCTAGGAGGCAAGTTCTAGAACACCAGCTCTCTCGGCCGCCTGGTGGATGGTGGTTCACCCAGCATTGGTGCGCCTGGCCTGAGCTGGCACAGGAGCCGTGACAGGGCGATTTGAATGGGACAGTGAGTTTAAAAGGGAGCTGGCTCCCCAAAGCAGTGGGCAGGGCAGGGAGACCCCCAGGAGAGTGATGCAGCCCTACCTGGAGGGGAAGGCTGGAGGTGGGAAGGGGTGAGAGGGGCAGGTGGCTCCCCAGCATGCCAGGACCTCCCTCTGGCCTCATGCAGTGGAGGCTCAGGGCCCACAGCCCAGGGGTGAGGGAGCAGGGCGGAAAGCCTGGGGGTGTTGGCCTGGCCGGTCGCCCTCCTACTGGTGGTTCCTGGTTTGTGGAGTTGCCTACTTGCTACGATGTATCAAAGCCCAAATCAATGCTCTGGTCACTAGAGCAGCCACTGGCCAACGTGCAGTGTGTTAAAAACTGGAGGCCCCCGGCACACGGCGGCAGCTGGGGTGGCCAGGCCGAGGGGAGGCTCTGTCTCCTGCTCCAGCTCCTGCTGTAAACGGTGCCTTTTTCAGAGGCTCCTCAGTGACCTGTTTTCCACATCTTTGTGCTTCGGGTTGGCGATGTCGATGTCGCTGTTAGCATGGCCCCAGGCCCTGCGGAGGTGCTGTCCAGCGTCCTGAGCATGAACTGCCGGGGAGGCATCCGGCAGGAACCATGCGAGCTGTCCCTGCGGAGCTCCTGGGCTTAATGAACCAACGACGTATTCTCAACAACGTATGTTGTTCAGAAGAAGCACATGTAAAACAAGGCCACGTGCTGATTGCTGATGAACATTTGACTGGTGGTGGGCGGGGATGTCACCCCATGCCTCCCGGTGACCGGCAACTATTAGGGATGTCACCCCGTGTCTCCCAGTGACCAGTGGCAGGCAAGGACGTCACCCCACATCTCCCAGTGACCAGCAACTGTTGGGGACATCACCCTGTGCCTCCTGGTGACCGGCGACTGTTGGGGACATCACCGTGTGCCTCCCGGTGACCGGTGGTGGGCGAGGACGTCACCCCGCATCTCCTGGTGGCCAGCAACTGTTGGGGAAGTCACCTTGTGTCTCCTGGTGACCGGAAGCCAACGGGGACATCACCCCGCATTTCCCAGTGATTGGCGACTGTTGGGGAAGTCACCCTGTGTCTCTCGGTGACCGGTAGCCAGTGGGAAGCAGCAGTCTCTGACTCAGTATGTGTGAAGACCACAGAACAAATCACCACCCGTAACAAGAAGAGAATCGGGGTACTTCTCATTTCCTGGGGCATGGGGGACGCTGGCCACAGAGCCCGGCATGTCCCGCATTCCCTGCACCTCGGCCCCATGGCCAGCCAGGTGGGCCCCTCTCAGCTGCCCTGCACACACCCCTGCAAACCCCCGCCCCCCGTCTCAGGTTTCCTCCTTCCTGGAGCTTCCTCATCCCCTCCCAGGAGCGGAGAGAGGACCGGGAGGGAGGCCCCGGGAGAGGCCACGCTGCCCATACCCGGATGGGAGACTTCCAGCCTATGGAATGCAGCAGAATGCCCCGCTAGTTCACACCATCTGTGGCACCTCGTGGTGGCAGCCCACTCCCACAGAGACCCCGATCCCTGTTCATATGTGACCCTACATCAGAGGAGCCCACAGAGACGGGAAGCATGTCGGTGGTTGCTAGGGGCCGAGCGAGAGCTGTGGGGTCTTCTTGGGGTCAGGACGTCAGAACACATTTTGGAATGAGGGGTGGCAGTCCCACTGGTGGGTATACTAAGTGCCACTGAGTTGTCCACTTCAACAAAGGAATGGACGAATCATCCTGCACCCGGCTCAGCCAGACCCCCACCAGGCTGCCCCGGGCTAGCAGGGAGGGCCCGCAGGTGACCCCGGGCAGGGGCTGCTTTCTATACTGGACACGTGAGCCCCACACTGGGCCCGTCCAGGCACCAAGTCAGGGATCTGCTGGATGACAGGCCCTGGGTTGAAGCCCCACCACTGGCCATGACTGGATTGATCAGGAGGGAAGATAATACTTTGGAAAAAAGGTCTTTTCTTTTTTTCCCCCCCCAAAGAAAGGAGAGAAACCTGTGGTTTTCAAATCTGCTGACCCAGCAGGAGGCTTAAACTCAATCATCCCACCTCAGGAAGAGGCCTGGGCCAAGGATGGAAAACACCCAGAGGCGGATTCTAGCCCGTTGTGGGGAGAAAGTGGGTCAGGGTCAGAGCTGTCCTGTGCAGGGGTGTTTGGGAAGACGGCAGGTGCCAGCCACAGGGGCTGGGGGCAGAGACGTGTCCCCTGTCCTGAGAGAAGTATCTACGTGGCTAAGGGACCAAGGCCTCACTCTTGATGTCCATGCCGCACAGGCATCCAGGTCCCTCTACGTCGAGGGGACCCACCGAGGGATGACTCAATCCCATCCTACCCTCGGCTCCCTCACCCGGTGAACACATGCTTCCCCTGGGGCTCAGACAGCGGCAAACACGGTCCAGGGCCCTGGCACACCAGCGGCCCCAGCCGCCTGGAGCTAGCTGGGAGGGTGTTCTTGTCTATAGCAGTGGCCACAGCCATCCAGAGCTAGCTGGGAGGGTGTTCTTGTCTACACCAGCGGCCCCAGACCACTGTGCTCCCACAAGTCTTGGGGACCCCTTGCTCATCCTTGGTGCCTTGATTCCCAGAGGCATCCTGTTCCTGGGAACATGGCTCGTCAGGGTGTTGAAACCCTTGCGGAGCCCTCGAAGGGTACAGACAGCCTCCCCATCAATACGGGGTCTACGGGCTTTCCTGACCTGGGGGGCTCTTTCCTCCCTCCGCTCTGTAGCCTTCTCCCAGCCTCTCCTCCTCTGTCCTTGCTTGGGGCTATCAACTGTGCGTCCCAGAGCTCCCTGCTGCCATCCCCCATGGAAACACCATGGACCCACTTCTCCATCCCCGGCTCCAGCACTGACCACAGCCTTGAGCTCAGACCCACATCCTCCTGCTTCCCGGACATTCCCCGGAGGCTCAGCGGGGTCCCTAATCCTGCCCGTTCTCTTCTTTGCTCTTCATTCCATGGGGCTAGAGGAGGGTATCCGAAGTCTCCAGGACCCAAACTCTAGAACTAACCATGGTGTGGCTTCCAGAAGAGGATAGGAGGTTGGGGTAGAGGCCAGGGCCGAGGAGGAGGGAAGCCTGGCCCTCCATTTCCGGGGGATGGGATGGGGCGGTTCTGAATGGTGGGCAGAGAGCCAGCGGAGAGCTGAGGTTGGGGATGTGACGGTCAGGTCCATCAGCTCCGGCTCCGGTCGGGGGAAGTTCCTGCTTATGGTCCAGGGCCCGGTGTAGAGTGGGCGCCCCCCACATGTGGGCTGTGACTAGTGCTGGCTGGCCACGAAGAGGGAGGCCCTCGGGACACACTCGCAACACCGACGCTGCTGTTACTACTACTATTAGTATTATTATTTGGGAGTGCGTGCCAAAGCTGGAGCTTTCTCCGCCGGCCCCCCAGCCCCCGTGGTGCTGTCTCCTGCTGCCGCCCGCCCACACTGGGGGCTCTGGTTGGCCATGTATTCACTCCATCTGCTCTGTGCTTCATGGAGGGGATTTTTAAAGTGATACCTGCAAGGCAGCAGGCCCCTGGGGAGCCAGCAGCTCTCCTGCCTCTCCCCTCCCTCACTCTGAGATACAGCCTGACTCCAGGGGCTGGGGGCCGGGGATGGGGAAGAGCCCAGCCAAGGGTGCAGCCTGGCCGTCTAGGCCCAGAAACTCATTTCTTCCGAAGGCCATCGCCGAGGCGAGAGCTGGGTCGGGGTTAGGCAAGGAAGCCTGGCTGTGTGTGGCCCCTGCCAGGCCTGGATGGGCTCTGGGGCAAGTCCTTTGCCCCTTGGTGGGATGCAGTTTTCTCTCCTCTGCAGTGGGAACAACGGTATGTCTGTCTGTGCTGCGGACTGGGCAAGCGGACTGACCTACACTGAAGGGAATGAGGTCCACAAGGTTCCACGCAAGGAGGGACCATCGTGCCAGCCCCTGCCAGGCACCCTCCACCTTTTGCCCAAAGCTCCCACCCCCAGCTACTCACTGCACCCGTCCCTGCGCCCTCCTGCAGAGACTCAGCTCAGGGTGGTGCCCCAGAGCCTCTAACCCGGGCTCTCAGCCCTGGCTGGAAGGGAGCTTCTAGTGCTTTCTATGTGCTCCTGCATGAGGAGCCAAGAGGCCCGGGAACCAGGGCCTTGACACTGGTAAGGGACTGTACCAGGCCAAGGACCTCCGTCAGGCTGGGGGCAGCCCTCTCTCTGGCCCTCCTTGGGCCCATGTCTCTGATGGCTATAGGGCCACACACTGGCCTTCTCCACTCTCACTTGTTCTTGGTGCCCAGCCAGTCCCGCTAACACGGATGTCACGGTCTCTCCCCTCCGGCTCTTGCCTATTGTTCTGAAGAATAAGAAAAGCATCCGCCCACCATCTGCAGGCCAGATGCCATTCTATCCTCTTACCCACCCACCTGTCCACCTACCTGTCCTTCCATCCATCCCCCTACCCATCCCTCCAACCCCCCACTCAGTCATTTACCTCCCATCTACCCACCCGCACCCACCCCTTATCCCCCAACTGATCGTCCACCCTCTACCCCATTCACCCACCCTCCCACCCATCCCATCACCCATCCACCTGATTATCCAACCCCCATCTACCCACCCTCTCACCCATCCCCCCACCCAATCATCGTCCATCTACAGTGCATCCATTCATTTCTTCCCCCACGTGCATCCCTGTCCAATCATGCAGCTAAGTAACACCCCCGAGGCTCCCACAAATCCACCACTGTCCACTCATCTGTCCACTCACCTACCTTTCTGCCCACCCACCCATCCGTCCACCCCTCTATGCACAGAGGATGCCTTGAATGCTCACCATCTCCACCCCAGACCCATGTGGACCCCAAATGCTCGGGCCCGTTTGCAGGCTCATCTCACTCCTATGTTCAAGGGCAAAGGCCAAGATCCGAGCATCAGACCTGCTCGTTCTGTCGTGTGCTTTCGGGACCCCGATCCATACCCAGATACTGACACAGTGACCCTCTCTGTGTGTATGCAGTGGTATTCCCAGTGGAGCCCAGGCTCTTACAATCAGCTGTGGGGGTGGGGGACCCTCGTGGCAGTCACTGAATTCTAGAATGCAAATGGAATTTCTCATGGAGAGAGCCCGAAGTGGGCTGTTGGCACATATCAGCCATTGCCGCTCTCGTCTTAGGGGTTCCTTCTGTGATATTTACGCAGCAGGGGCGTTGAGGCGCCGGGAGTGATGAAGCAGCCTGAACAGTAGAGTCCCACCCACGGCCACCGTGTGGACTGTGGGGGAGGGGTGCTTTCCCGTGGACCAGCTGACCACCCTCAGTCCAGGCAGCAGGGTTCGACAAGGCTGCTTTGCGCTAACAGGGTCCAGAGAGAGGAGTGTGGAAAGGAGGCTCCTTTCCTAGCATCTCCCAGGTTTGTATTCACTTTGTGGGGTGCAGGAGGTAACGGGTGCAGTCTCTGGTAGGGAGGGGCAGCCAAGAGCTGCTGCCTGTGTGGTGGCTCGAGTGAGGGGAGTTGGAGGGGAGGGCAAAGGGATGCAGCTTCATGGACTCCCCAGGCCCTGGAGCAGGGGGATCGAGCCTCCAGGCAGATGGGGGGAAACAGAAACCGGATGTCCACAGTCACGGTCAGGACGCCACGCCCTAGACACCCCAGAGTGGCCAAGGAGTGGAGGACTCAAGCTTGACCCCCCAGTGCCAGTGCCTCCTCTGAGGGGAGGAGACCTGGAGGCACCCCAGCAGTCTTGACCTGAATTTCTACTCAACCAAGTTCTCCACCTCAAGGTTTGCATAATCATTATTTCCCAAACTAATTACACAACTTCATGCTGATTCCCAGGGCTCCTCCGGGCTATCTGTGGTAACCCCTTCCCGGGAATGCTGGGGAAAGAGCCACAGCCAGGCGGTGGGAGACAAAAGGAGGAGTCCAGTCTTAAATCTTCACTCTGCTGCTTCTAAGCTGTGTGACCTTGGGCATGTGGCTAAACTTCTCTGAGTCCCGTTTCCTCCACTCTAAGACTGGGATCCTAACGGCACCTACCCCACAGCGGGAGGCACACCTGTGGGGGAGAGAGTGCTCAATGCCCCAGCAGCATTCCTGCAAGGAGGTCCCCTGAGGGCTCACCCCCCAAACTCCGCCGCAGAAGGCAACCTGCGTGTCCAGCTCTCTTGGAATATTTGCGTGCTGGAAGGGGCTTGGAGACTTACTTTTTTTTTCTTTTTTCCATGAGAAGTCCTAAATCTTAGGTAATATAATTAAGATAATCATATAGATGAGTTTTGAGTAATCAACAGAACAGGCAGAGAGTGAGCCTTTTCCCCAGGGACCTGCCTCACGGAGGAAATTAAGACAGCAGCTCGATGATTTAATTTCTTATTTACAGAGCCAACCTCAGTGCCCAAGAAGCCCTGTGTGGCTGCAGCCCTGGCATGCAGGAGAATTGGGGTGCTGGCTGAGCAGGGGAGCCCAGGGCATCCACAGGTGTCCCCAGGAGCTGGGTAGAGGGCTGGGGAGCCACGGGCTGCCAGTACTCCTGCTGCCCTAGCCCCAGAGTCAGGGGCAAACCACATGGCAGGGCTACCCCGGTTGCCAGTGGTCCACATATCCTGGGGGACCCTTGTCCTGACCACTTCAGTCCCCTTTGTGCCCCCCACCCCACTTATAGCTCAGGATACTGCGGCCCCTGGACTGTTGGCCACAAACCTCTTCTTGCTCTTAGGTTCCACCCAGGACACATTCAAAGTCAGGGCACTGTGAAGAGTTCAAAACCCTTCGTGAATGATGCCAACTCGCCCCATAGGGCCTACCGCATAGTGGGTACCATTCCAGAAGGTTCCATGTGGATGAGCTCATTCCCCACTCAGAGGAGTTGCTGCAGCCAGTGGGACAACAATGATCCCCATGCTGTGGATGGCAGAACTGGAACCTGGCACTCACCCTTGGGGAGATGACCAGGAGTCCCAGTGGACACCCAGGGGCCAGGAGGACAGAGTCTCTGTGGGTGCCTCCTACGGTCTTTCCTGTATGTTCAGCCACCATGGGGCAGGGGCCACTGGCGGGAATGAGCATGTCTGCCAGTCTCTAGCTGCTTGTTGTCCAGTGGCAGCCAGTGCAGGAACACATCAGTCACAAGCAGCTTTCCTTGTCTTGCTTCCCTTTCTCCTTCCTTCGCTGTCCTGGCCTTGTGCTTGTCATATGAAGTGGCAGTGACTTAACCCTTGCCTCAGGCTCTGCTTTCTCAGGGACCTGGCTGAGACAGGCAGTCTCACACCCTACATTCCTCAGCCTGTCTGTGTGTTTCCTCACTCATCACAAGCCTCATGTCCCTTCTACCAAAATTTGTCCCTTGAACTGGAAGATGGCAGAATAAACAGGCTTTGAGGTAGTTCTTTCTCTGAGTCATGAGCCCTGTTCCTGTATTTATTCCTTTCTTCACAGAAGGGTGATAGTTTGGGTATTCTGGGAAGGAGACACCCAGACAGAGTTGGAAGTGGAGATATTCAGTGGGATGATGCTTCTGGAAGGGCAAAGGGGCAGGTTTGGTCAGGGAGACACCTGCGCATGGGAGGGAGAGGGCCTCAGACGGCAGTACAGCTCTGGGAAAGCCTGGACTGGCCCCTGGCTACTCCAGGGTCAAGCGTGCTCAGAGGACCCCGCGTTGGCAGGTGGTGACGAGCCTTGCTCCTTGCCATCCTCTGTCATTGCTGGGGATGATGGGGAGGCGTGTGGCCCTTGGCTTAGAAGCTGAGGCAAATCCCATAGGCAGTCTGTGCAGGTGGCTGGTGGCTGTCTACACAGGTGGACTTTTGAGTGGCCCTGCTCCTCCACCACGGCCCATAAATGCAGACCATCCATGTGCCCCACACTAGGGGCACCCACAGGCATCCAACATATCCCCCACCCAGTGGGGAACCCAGGGAACAGGGAGCCAATTCTGGGACCAGCATCATGACTCGGATTGGAGACAAAGTCGGTCAAGACTCTGGAATCTTCTGTTTTTAGGGGACTTCTGTCATTTACTCCCCTCTGACAAGCCCACCTCGCCCCACTGATGCTCCTCTTGGCTGCTTCCTTCACCCCACTTCAGCACCATCCTTGGGGGTCTCACAGAGGCCTGGGTTTCCGTGGGGGCCAACCACGGGGTGCAGTGTGGGGGGCGAGGCCACACTGAGGCACAGAGGGGAGGTCCCATCTCAGTGGGCTCCCTCTTCCAGGTGAGTCATTACTGGTGAAGAGTGAGCAGGGGGCACATCGGTGGGACCTCAGGTGTAAAACGGGCAACAGAGGTTCTATTAGCCGACATACCAGGATGATGATGATGATGGTGGCTTCCCCACTCCCAATTTTACATGGGGGACCAGAGGCTTAGAGACGGGCCTGTTTGAGGTATGGGGCCTGGGCTTCCTGGTCCGCCGCTGCTCCCACTTGGGATCGCTGGCCCAGCCTTCCGGTGCTGGCTCTCAGTGGCAGAGCCGCCAGGGTGGCCGGGGAAGCTTCCAGGTCTTTTCGGGACCCCAATTTGTGTGGGGTTCTTCCACACCCCCAGGGTTCCTGTCAGGGTCCTCGGGAGAGGTGACTCCTGTTGCAGATGGGGAGAGCTCTCCAGCTTGTCAGCACCTCCTCAAATGCTTCTCTAACAGCTCCGTCACATGTCCCATCAGAAGCCTCCTTCAGAGTGATTTGACATTTTGAGAGAAGGATGAAGAAAGTGAACATTGGAGAAGCACTTGGCTATGGAAGTCATCACTGTCTTCCCACAGTGGGTCCGTGGGTGCTGTTTTCCTGCGCAGGTTTTGGGGCTCTCATGGAGAGCCAGGCCCTCCCCTGTAGGCAGGCATAGGCATGAGCCACTGGATCTGAACACTATTCCTTCTGGTGAGAAACAGAATAGGAGCAGAGACTCTGGTCTGGCAAAGGAGAACAGCCATCCCTGCCCTCTGCTCTTCTTGTAATGAATTGATTTATTAGATCATTGTCTGCTCCCTCTCTACCCCTCGAGGTCAGCACCATGGGGCAGGGATCTGTTAGGCTGGCTTGTTTTATTTCCCCAGAACTTGGACAGGGTCTGGTCACAGCAGGATCAAGATCTATGTGTTCAATGGATAAATGGATGGATGGACGGATGGATGGACAGATGGATGGAAGGAATGTGAATGAATGGATGGGTGGGTGGATGGATGTGATGAAGTCTTAGAACATAAGTGAGGTTCAGTGGGGTGAGGTCTGGAGCCAATGACCAAGAAAGAATTCTTGAGACATCTTTGGTGCAAAATGGTGGTTTCTTAAAGCCCGGGGACAGGACCCATGGGCAGAAAGAGCTGCTGTCCCAGGGCTATGAGGAGTGGTCCATTATATGCTTGCAAGTCGGGAGGGGATCAGGGATGGTATAAGTCTCTAAGGAATTTTGGAAGCAAGGTTTCCAGGACCTTGAGGGCCTAGCTATTGTTGGAAAAAAGGTTTTTCATTACCAGTAATAAAACCTTTGTCGTGGGACCCTTTAGATGTATATCAGTGGGCCATATGCTTGGGAATGATTATCTTGAAGGGTTTAGAGATAAAGGAAGTTTCCAAAGGAATTGTTAAAGTAGACTTACAGGATCCTGGTTGGGGGTAGGGGTTGGTTAGGCTAGGATTTCCCTTTGCCCTTAACAAAGCCTTAAGGTGGAGGTCATTGAGCCCCTAGAGGAATGTCACTTTGCCTGTTTCAAGGGCTTGTCAGTGGGTAAGGAAATTTAATAATTTTTTCTCTTCTGCCTCTGTTTCCCACATCAGATGGATGGGTGGGTGGATGGTTGGATGGGTGGATGAGCAGGTAAATGGATGGGTGGAGGAGTAGTGGATGAGAGGGTGGATGGATGGGTGGGTGGGTAGGTAAACAGGTGGGTGAATGGGTTGATGGTGGATATCATGTTCCCTCTCCCCAAAGTGCCGGGCTTGACATTGGTACTTTCCCTCTTAATACCTGGCCCAGCTGTTGGAAGCAGTGGCATTATTTGGCCCTCCATGTCCTGGGGGAAGGAAGTGGGGCTGGAGGTGAGTTTGATGAGAATTATGGCACTGCTGCCCCAAACCTGCTCTGTGTGAAGATACCCGGGAACTTGTCTGTCTCATCGTGCTCATCCTGGGGGACCATGAGAACTGGATGGCTGGGGGCAGGGCTCTGGCTGGTTTCTGTGGTCTCAGCCAGGCCTGACTCACTTGCATGTCCTCCTTCCCTCCTGGTTGGGGTCCTGGGTCCTGCTGAGCCTTGGGCTGGTATCTTCACAGCCCCTGAGAGGCTAAGACTGGGAAATCACATGGTCAGCTATGTGGTCGAGAACTAGCCCTTCCCTCCTCTGCTACCCATGTGGGTGGGTGTCAGGGAGAGGAGACAGAAGCCAGCCTGCCCCCCTTGGCTCCGGCCAACCAACAGGAGAGGGAAGACTGATGTGGGGGCAGTGCTCCTCTCCCCACACCATGCTCCTCTCCATGACCCAGCCATCTGCTGCACACCCACACACATTGCCCAGGGACTCCTATACAGTTGCCCAAACCCAGAAGGCCCACCCTGACCCAGAGTGCAGATGAGGTCTGTCCTCCCTGTCCTCCCAGCAGACCCTGTGGGAGCATTTGCTGAGGGTCTGCTGAGGACCCTGAGGCCACACCTGAAGCCAGTCTCCCAGTTGTGTGCACCTGGCAGCTGGGCCTCCTTGTTCTAAACTGTGGCCTCTGCCCAGCTTCGATGGTCAGTTTGAAATGTTGGCTGGGCCCAGCCGTAGTCCCCAGTTCCTTGATCAAACCCCCACTGAGGTGCTGCTGTGAAGGTAGGTGGTAGCTGTGGTTCACAGTCACAACCTTCAACTGATTGGACAAGGCCCCTCCACTGGGGAGAGTGAACCACTTCCCTCAGTCCACTGGTTCAAGCACTAATCTCACCCAGAAACATGCCTGGACATACCCAGAGTCATGTGTGACCCTGTGGCCCAGTCAAGTTGACACATGAAACCCACCTTCATGCTTATAGACACAGTTGAAACCATTGCCACAGCCTTGGGCCTCCCTCCCTGACCCTGTCTTGTCCTTTTGCCTTACCGAGCCTCAGTTTCCCTCGTGACACAGTGATGAGAGGCTGTGTCCCCATCGTGGGCTTGGCACCCCTGGCTCTCTCCCAGCAATGAGAAGGGCAGTGGCTGCTCTGATGGTAAAGAGACTCTGAGGCCCAGAGAGAGTAAGCATTCCCCAAGATCACACAGCAGGTCCTGATGGCACTGGTCCCATGATCTGGGCTGGGAGACATGCTGGTGCACAGCTTGTCCTGGGCCCCAGCCCAGGGTGATGGCCTTGTCATCATCGGGCTCCGGCCCTGCAGGGCACTTAGCAGCTGGCCAGGCTGCTAGGGGTTCATCCAGAGCCACGGCAACTCATGGAGATGGGACCAGGTCCAAGGGGGTCATCATTAAGTCCTACTCTCTCCCCTGGGGGCCCCCCTCAGCACTTCCTGCCTTCCTGTGGGGAAGGGGTGGGTCTGGGAATCTGATCAGACACACCCATGTGTGCATGCCTGTCTGCACGGTGTGTGCACGAGACAGTGAGTTGTGTGTGTGTGAGTGCACTCGTGTATGAGTGTGTACATATATGTGAGTTTGTACATGTGTGAGTGATGTGTGAGTAGTGTGTGCATGCATGTGAGTGTGAGTGTGTACACGTGTGTGTGACTGAGCAGGGATAGAGCCACCCTGGAGCCGTGAGCCCACCTTGAACTCACAGTTGGTTATTTTGACCCAGGCTTGAACTCCACACTTTCCAGTTCACTAGTCTTGGTTTAAAAAAAAGTTTCCTGACTTAGAACAAAAACAAGCCAACAAACAAACTTGAAAGGACTCAGGAAAGGCTCAGGGCAGCCTTGGCCAGCACATGGCCACGGACAATCAGAAACAAATGGTCTGCGTGTCTCTTGAATTACACATGGAATTCAGACGGAAACTTGGAGAGAAGTCTTGGGGGAAGGTGAGGGGTGTGTGCTGGGTACCTGCTTTTTGCCTTAGGGGGCTGCCCTTCCTCGGAACTGATGGGGCTGTCTCTGCTCTGGCTCCTGGGTCTGGAGCAGTGGGGAGGAGCCGGTCAGAGTGCCAGGAGGCCACCCTCCCTGCGAGGCTTACTGCCAGCCGACCCCCACCTCCAGCCACCAGCAGCCCTAAGAAGCGGTGTCACCATCCCTCCTGGACACATGGTGACTGCCACTCAGGAGGTGAAGGAGCCTGCCTTGGTGAGGTCAGAAATGGCAGAGTGGGGTCAGACCTAAGATGGCCGGCCCCAACACTGGAGCCTGGTTCCGTATGCCACTGGGCCTCCTCCAGCTCTGTCCCCATTACTCAGGTCCCACCAGACATCCTTTTCCTGAGCCACTTGGACCCACCCTTCTGCAGGGAGTCCTTGCATGGTCTGTTCCCTCTGACTGGAATTCCCTCTGCTGTGCCCCTCCCCTTAGCTGAGCTCTCTCTCTTTTTTAAAGTAGACTCCACACCCAGCGTAGAGCCCAATACAGGGCTTGAACTCACGACCCTGAGATCAAGACCCGAGCTGAGATCAAGAGTCAGATGCTTAACTGACTGAGCCACCCAGGCACCCCTTAGCTGAGCTCTCTTGAAAGCAGAGCCTGAGGCAAGAATTAAGAACCAGTGCTTTACTTGGGAGGTCCGATCTCAAGAGGGAGGGAGATGGGAGGGGAGGCCAGGAAGGATGGGGAGCAGTGCCAGGCAATGCTACGTCCATTGTTACCAGTGGGTGCTCTGGCTAGCTCCATCCAGGCTGGGAGCCCTGAGAGGGCAGGTGAGGGTCCCAGTTTGCTCAGTGGCACGATCCCCACTCTCAGTGAGTGGACAGTAACTATGAATTGAGTGAATGAACGCCTGGGTGTCAGGGATCCTGAGATAGAGCCTGAGCACGGCACTCCCCCAGAGGGTTTGTGCCCTTTGAGCATGCTGATTTGGGACAAGAGCCAGCACTGAAGGCCATTTGACGTCCCGGGGTTCATGTGGCAGGACCACAAAGCCCCCCCCCCCACACACACGCACACTCGCACGTGGGATGGAGGCAGCATCCTGGGGCTGAGTCTGCAGGGGTGAGGGCTGATGGCCCCAGCTGTTTTATGGCCAGGTTATAACCATGAAGAAACCGACTCCGTCTGGAAAATGAGAACAGTAGCGTGCCTGGGAGGGCAAAGCTCTTCCTGCCCTCACAGGCAGCCTGCCCCACTGTCCCTAGTAGCTCTCACGGGGGAGAAGGGTAATGTCCCCGTACCCCAGTCTCCACAGGGCTGCTCACATGGTGCTGTTCTCCCAGCTGCTTGGTTTTGAACAACCTGAGGCAGCTGGGGCATCAGGATGGCCCGGGAAGGCGTGAGTCAGGCTGTGGCAGCCGGAGGCTCTGCTAGGTAACCT
The DNA here is from genome assembly GCF_963455335.1 of Martes martes. NCBI lineage: Eukaryota > Metazoa > Chordata > Mammalia > Carnivora > Mustelidae > Martes > Martes martes. The sequence goes on from NC_137889.1 coordinate 141,405,051, forward strand.
GAGTGACTCAGTATGAAGGAAGCAGGTGCATTTGACAGGGAGGCAAGGCCATTTCTGGCAAAGCCGCATCCTCAGGGGGCAGGCCTGAAGACCCTGTGAGAAGTGATACCTTCAGTGCTGATGCGGGGGGACCCCGGGTGCATCTCTGGGAAGGAGACCCCGTTGGGCTCCTGGGCCGGGGGCAGACACGGGGCTGCTCTCCAACCCGTAAGCAGTATGTCCGTGGGGGCACAAGGGGGACCTGACCTCTGCCTGACCCTGGCCTGCCTCCCTCCTGCCACCATCCCATGAATGCACATGCTCCGAAGCAACCCCGGGGGGTACAGTGGGGTGCCGCCCCTGCCCTCTCACTGCAGAACGCTGTGTTTGGTCTTGGCTCCTCCAGAACGGAACGGGGCAGGTGGGTGTGTCTGAGTGAATGGAAGACAGACCCTCTGACCCACACGCCACACAGGGGCCCCGCTGGCCAGCCTGGCCCCATGCAGTGTCCATAACAGTGATGGGTTTAAATCTGGAGATTACAGGGATGAAAACGCATCATAGGCCTCTGGGGACATTTCTGAGGTCCTACATGCCAGGCCTCACCCTGAGCAGCCCCCTAGGGTGGGGGTGGAGGTCCCAGAGCCTGCCCCATGGAGGTGCTTCTGCTCTCCACTGTCCCTTACTTTCAGTCGGGCCCCAAGGGCATGCAGCTCAGGCCCTGCCCCAGCCTGCTGTTCTCCTGAATGAAGGCGCAAGGGCAGTGGACGGGTGGATGAGGGCCCTCCTGACTTTGACTCACCCCACCCCCAGGCCTGAGGAAATGTTCTGGTCAGTCAAGGCTGAAGAGCCCCCATCGGACCAGCCGGCCCCTTTGGTGGGGGCCGGGAGCCAGCAGGCCGGGGACGGAGTCCTTATTGGGTCCCTCCATGCCTCATGGGGTCCTTGTGAGGGTTTGGTACAGGGACACTGGCTGGGCATGGAATGAGGGTCACTTGAGGGTCCTCATCACCATTGTGTCCCTCCCGCCTGCCTGCCTCAGTTCACCCACATGCCAACGGTACAGAGTAAGGCGACCTAGTCCAACCCTTCCTTCCCCTGAGTCTCGACCTCCTCTCTGGCCTTGGGTAGGACACAGCATCTTTGGGCCCTGTGGATGCCTGTGGTGTCCCAGGCTTTGGGATCATCCTGACAGGGTTTAACTCCTCCAAGTGGGCCTCTGGCTCCCAGCACTGAGGGAAGTTTCCCCGCATTGCCTGGAGTCAGGTCTCCTTTTGGCTGTGTCAGGCACACCTGTGCTCCCTTCCTCCCTCTTAACAGGGCCTGGATGTGAGGGGCTGCTGTCGTGGGTGGGGGGCAAAGGGACAGAGCATTCTGGCCCCCCGGGAAGCACCTGCTGTGTGCCTGTTGCATGTTGGGGACCCGGTGGGAGTCACCAAACTGTGGGGCTACTTTCCAGATGGGGAGTGCCGAAAGGCTGGGGGCATGCAGAGGCCCCTGGTCCAGCCTGGGGTCAGAGGAGACCTCCCAAAGCGATATCAGAACCTGGTCTTAAGGCAAAGTTGAAATTTGCCTAAGGAGGGGGGGAAGGATGGGGGTGGGGGAGGGGAGGACTGAGAAGAGGAGGAGGGTTACAGGTGGGGGAGCAGCATGAACAATGGCTTAGATGTCCTTGCTCCACAATAAAACTATGAATACTGATTTAATAAATGCAGATCCCTGGGCCTACCCTGATCAGGCACCAGGATCATAATTGTTAGAATAGGGCCTGGGAACCTGAATTTTTAGCAAACTTGGCAGGTTTTCACTGAAATTACCACAAATAGCTCAAATGTCACAGGTGGTCACTCCCAATGCATTATTCCTGAGCAACTCGGGTGAAGGGGTCATCTGGGCTCACACGGAGCTGTTCCAGCTGTGCCCACTGCTCATGGCCTTCCCTGTCTGGGGCCCCTCACTGCTCATGGGGCAAGGCTCTGACCACCTCAGGGTGGTGGCCTGGGAAGGGCTGTGGTGCCTCTCTCCCAGGCACATGTGAAATAGTCCTGAGGGCCCATCGGGGGCCCACACTGCCTGCCTGGTTTACCCTACCTGACCTTGGTGTGTGCCCGGGGCCCTGGCTGGATGTGGAGTGAGTCTCAGGGTTAACTCTAACCCTAACCCTTGTCCACTCAGGGGCCCTGGGCTTGGGTCCAGACCCCACCATTCAGGGCAGACTCTCCTGGGAGCTCCGGCCCTGGTGTGAACAGGATCCTGGTGGACCCACCCTCCACTATGGAGACTTGTCCAACCACCCAGAACCTTCCCAGACTGGAGTCAGCTCCCCTGCCTTTGTAAGGCTCTTCCCTTTCCCCGTGGTCACCTGCTCAGAAGATGTGGGGATGACACTGGCGGAGTTGGGGGCACCTGGCGGGTGTTGGCCACATTCCCAGAGAGCCTGCCGTGTCTGCTTTGTTCTCGGACTGTGGTCTCACTGCACAGGGAGACCAGATACTCTCGGGACATCCCCTTGTCTGGAGTTCTGTGGTAAACCCCAATTCAGGCTGGGAATCTCTGGGGCCTTGGGAAGTCATGTGACAACCTTGGAGGAGCTCCTCTGCAGGGACGGGGTTCTGCAGCCCAGCTGGGGCCCTCAGATTCCCACAGTGTGGGTGAACTCTGGGCACAGTCTGCTGCCTCTGGCTGATGCACACTGTGGCCACCCAGCCCGGGCCTTAGCAGGAGCTCAGACGGGGGCGTGCCGTCTGGACACTGGCAGAGGGTTTTTGGGAAGCAATATTGCCCTTCTCCGCATCCTGAGTGGGGAGCAGCCTCTGTCTCTGACCAGCAGACCAGGCTGCCGAGGACCCCTGAGTCAGTGTTTCTCCCTTCTTCGGGCAGCGACCAGGAAGCGTTTCTGAAAAATCCATTTTTAAAGCAATTTGCGCAATTGTTTTCTAGTTCCAAGGTTGGGAAGGATTCCACAGGAGGAGAGCGGAACTGCAGAACAACAGTCCCTTAAGTGCATCACCCACGGTCCGGATCCCTCCCAGACAGGGGGCCTCGGGTGTCCCACCACCCCACCCGGGCATCCTGCCACCTGCGGGCCTCCTCGTCCCCACCCCTGCCCAGCCTCAGCTGTGGTCCCTCTGTCTGCACCCTCCAAGGCCTCCGGCTCCGGCAGTCACCTCCCCGCTCCAGGCAGGGACCGTGCTCCTTCCCTGGGCTCTTGCTCGGAGGCTCAGGTCTGGCAGGACTGGAGTGGGGGTGTTGAACGCTGGCCTGTGACGGTGGGCTGGCGAGGGCTCTCTGGGTCTGGGGGCGCTCCTGCTCCCACCCTGTCTCAGACAGAAGCCACAGGACGGAGGAAAGGACGCTCCCGCTGGCTTCTACATCTGTACCTCCCTTGTGTCCTCTACTTTAAGACTCCATTTTATCGAAACAATAGACTAAGTGCATACAAAGCCAGCTCGCTCTTGAAGGTTTATCATAAGCCCTCATCTCTACGCTTCCCCCTCCCTGGAAGCAAAGCCTTCCAGCTTCCCATCTGGTTTGGTTTGGGTCTGGTTTTATCAGTTGGCGTGTTTCTCCCTGTTTCCAAACGACATGCTCACCCTGCAGCATTTGAGGTTCAATTTCGAACACCGCCCCTTGACGTCCTCAGTGACAGGTGCACGCTGAGCTCTCTCTGGGCCCCACGCCCCTTCCCACTCATCCCCCCACGCAGTGTGATCGCTGCGATCACATCTTGGATTACGTTCCTATTCAATATTTATCAATATGTCAACGTAGGAGTGAATCTTTTCCATTGAGTTTAATCAATAAATCAATTCTCCAGTCAAATCGGGGCTGTGTCTCCGTCAATACGTCCCTCACTCCATGGTGAGCCGTGGTCGTTCTTGAGCAAGACATTCTGCACGTTCCCATGTGTTAAGTCCCACGTTCTGTGTGCTGAGCAATTTGGGTCCCATTGCCCAGTCTTCCCCGAGCTTCTCAACAAAGTGGTGGGAGCACTCGCTGATCCTCCTTGATACTCCCTGCAGCGGCGCTCCTTCGGCCCAGTTTTCCAGGACATGCTTTCTCCCTCCAGCTCTCTGTGGCTTGGCACCCACCTGGGAAACCTCTTTGTTTCCCCATGACCCCCGCATCCTAGAGCCTGGGCCTTCCTCTTTGCTGTCTCCCTCCTTCGTGGGGTGCATGTCCTTCAGGATGTCTTGGCTGAGGGTCTGTGGACAGTGCCCTTCTGCGGGTTCCGCATAGCCAGAGAGCTGGGTATAGAATTCCGGGTGGGCGTGCCCGCCTGACCCTGGGCACTCTACCCTCCCCCTGCTCCCGAGATGACAACGGAAAAATCCGAATTCCTTCTGATGTCCTGCAATCCTGGTTGGTGACTTATTTCCATTGTCCCCTGGGAACATAGCTCCCCGAGTTTTGAAATTTCATAGTGATGTGCCAGGTGGCTCTTCTCCGTGCCTTAAGCTGGACGCTTGGGACCCCTTGGAATCTGGCACACAGCCTTCCCCTGGACATGCGGGGGTCTCCGTCTCTGGGGCCTCGGGCGGGACGTGGGCCTCCCCACCTTCTCTCCTGTTCTCCTTCCCCACGGGGCCCTCTCCTCCACCACTTAGCTTCTAAGTCCCTCTGACTCCCCGCCATCCTCCCCACTGCTGCGCTCTGTGTGGAGTTCTTTCTGACGCCAAGAAGCTGGACATGCCGAAATGTGCTTCCCTGGGGGATTTGGTACATGCCTTTGGGTTCTTTCTTCCCAGGAATACCGTGGGATTTCAGGCGATGGGGCAGCCCTGGGCCCACGGCCAGGCGTGGCGGTCCCTAGAGGGACAGCAGGAGGAGGACAGCCCCACCTGCTCCTGGATGGGGATCCGTAGGTGCGCGGGGACCAACCTCCAGAAGGACGCTGATCGCGAAGCTCCTGGTGATTCTTATTTCCGGGTGGCGAGCCTGGGGGTGACTTCCACTCCCTTCTGTTTATTTTTCTGCATGATCTGAATGTTTTCCTGAAAACATGTGCTGTCTTTTTAAAAACCATTTTCATCTTGGAGGAAGAAAAATCACACACTTGAATAACCCCCTAACTGCTTAAAAGCCTGGGCTGGCTCCCCACAGGCTCAGCAAGCGCAACCTGTCCTGACAAGGCATCCGGAGAGTTCCCGAGGGGTACTCCCCTTCCTCCTGGCGCCAGCCCCACCCTGCAGCTGCTTGTCCCGGATTCACTGGACCCCTACTCCCTTTCTTCCCGGCCATGCCTGGGTGGGGGGCGCTGGCTGCCAGCGCTGCCCTGGGCCTTCCCCAGCCCAGACTCACTTGAACTGCCCACTCACCTACACTTGCCGTCATAGTTAAGAATGTGGGCATATGGCTTGTCCTCTGGTCTTTTTAATGGGCTCTGAACAGGACCATGAGCGTGGACGGCTCACGGGGGATTTCTCCGCTGACACACACGCCGGGGCCCAGCAGGTGCTCAGGACTTAGTACACGGGGAAGAGGTTTGTGAACAAGGATGGAGTAAAGTTTACACGCGAGTAAGGGAAACAAGCTGTGAGCGAGCATTTCTGTTTCTCTTCTGGGTGAGAGACAGAAGAGGTCTGTAGGAGAACAGCAGTTCAGCCGAAATAAATGCAAAAAAAAAAAAAAAGCCGGTTTACAGAGGGGTTAGGAAGGGTTTTATTTATCTGGGAAATTGGTGCTTTCCTTAACAAGTCAGTAAAGGGTTGCTCTGGAAGGCGGGGACTAATTGTTCAGACCTGGGATTTTAATGGGTGTGTGTGTGTATAAATAGTCACCCCATTGTTCAAAAGTAACATTTAAATACAAGGAAGGAACCAATTTAGTGTTTGCTTTCCTCCCCCTCCCCCTTTTGAGATAAACTGGTTAATTGGGAGTTAATTTGTTTCGGGATTACTCAGGCCTCTTCTGTTTGAGCCCTGGGGGTAAAAGGTCTCGCTTCCAAGCCATAAAATTTCCACGCACAGCAGGGAGATCCCCAGGATGAGGGACAGCAAATGCCATTAGGAGCTGGATTTTATTTTGTAGGCCTTATTTGTTATTTTGGTTCTTCAGGTTGAACTACCTGGGTCTCCTCCCTGTGTTTAAAAGCCGTGAGAAGGGAGGGCTTGGCCTGGGGGCTCTTGCGGCTGGGAGAGGGCTGCGAGGAGGAGACCCAGGGGCCATCAGCGGGGAGGGAACTGAGAGAGTTCTCTTTCCAGGCTGGCCTAGAGGGAAGGATTCGGGGGGCCTTCGGGTGCCAGTTATCAGCTGGCCCCGGGACAGCCTTGTCCTCAGGGCCCACCTCCTGGGGTGAATCCTAGGGCCCCAGGACAGAGGCAGGGGTGGGCCTGAAAGATTCTGAGGGTCCGGGCCTGTAGGCTCGCATCCTTCTGGTCTGTGCCCTCCCTACCCTTCTGGGGGCCAGGCAGGGACCTAGGACACAGCCGAGTGATGGGGCCAAAATGAGGTATTCCTTCTAAAGGGGGAAACAGCCCATCTCTCTTCATCTCCAAGGCTGACAGCTTGGAATGTCGTCTGGGCACAGGGCTCTGAGGGAGGAGGAGGCTGGTGGCACAGGACAAACAGCCGTGCCCCACCTGGTGTGTGTGGGGGGTGGGGAGTGAGTCAGATGCAAGGCCTTCTGCTGCCTGGGGTGCTGTTTCTCAAAGCCTGTGGTTGATGAAATGCAGATCCTAGGGCCCCGCCCCTGAACCTGATGAAGGAGGGCGGCCTGGGAATCTGGAGGGAAGCCTGGGAATCTGCATCCCACAGTGCCCTGGTGGGTGCGCCCAAGTCCAGGGACTGCCGTCCTGCAATGTCACTCTAACAACGGACGCATGGACTGATGCCTTCCCACAGTGGAGTGATGCCCCAAGTGGCGGGAGGCCACCACTGGCTCGCTTGAGGCCCGTGCTAGGGCAGGTGGCATGAGGAGGCCGTTCTGAAGATGGGGAATATTGTAAGCAGAGGGTTTGTGGGAAGGAAAGTCTGGGAGAGGACTGTCCTTCCAGGTGGAGGAAACAGCACGGGCAAAGGCCCTGTGGCAGGGGGCTGGGTGGAGAGTCAGGTGGGATCTGATGGAGAGTCAGGTGAGACAATAGGGAGGAAAATTGGGTGGGGGTTTGGGGAGAATCAAGGGCTGTCTGTTTGGGCTGCAACCCATGCTCCCCATGGGGAGATAACAGGGGTTGAGTTCTCCATAAATGAAGTCTTTAGGTAAGAGATGGGCCCTGAGGGAGGAGGTCCAGGAGAGCCTGAGTCTGGGAGTACCTCCCACCCCGTCTTGGCAGAGTTGGGGATGATCATTTCTCCCCTGGGCACGCTGGATGACAGGTGCAAAGAGTAGTATCCCGGGCCTCGCCAGGGTGGGCTGGTCAGGCCCGGTCCACCCTCTGTGCGTGTTTCCCTTGTCTGGTGCTCTCCCGACCCTGGCCAACCCTTGCTGGATCTAAGGCCCAGAACAAGGGCCACCTTGCCTCAGTTAGCTCTGGTCACAAAGGAGCCGCGTAAGGAACCATCACAGCACACTGGCTTACAACAGAAAACATTTCTTTCTTGCAAGTGAGTCTGCAGTTAGCTAGGGTTTGATGGCTCCAAGCAGAGGAGAGCTGGGTCTAGGTGCAGATGTGAGCTCACCTCAGCTCTGAGTCCCTGTGTCCCTCTTTCCAGGAGCAACGGACCACCCAGTCACGTCCTTCTCATCGTGGAGGTTGGAAGCTCCCAGACAAGCAGAATCATGCCCTGTTTCTTAAGGCTTAGGCTCTGAATGCCCCTGGTGTCCTTTCCACCCATCCTCCACTAGCCAAAGCAAGTCCATGGCCAGGCCCAGCATCATTGTGGTGCCCATGGGGGGATGGAGGAGTCTTTACCATAATCTGATGTTTCACCTGCCTCCTCTATAAAGTTTCCCTGGATCCCCAAGAGACAGACAGCCACCCCCTTGGAATCCCAGGCGCCCCCTCCAGCCCGGCCTTACAAGCCTGCGGTCTGGGTCTGTCAGTGCGCACACCGAGCTCCCGAGCTCCCCGAGGGCACTGTGACCCTCCCTGTCTGCACAGAGGAATGAAAGTAGGAGGGAGAGAGACAGAGCCACAGGCAGAGGGGAATAGAAACCAGAAGATGAAGAGAAGTCTGGCTCCAGGGGCTGGGGGAGGGGTGCATTTCAAGAGCCTGGGGAGCAGAGCCGAGGACCTGCACTTCTGGGCTCTGCTGCTGCCCCCCAACTGCGGAGGCTGCTTGGCCCAAAGAGCCCCGTGCAGGTGCCTGCATGCCCTGGCGTTGGGAAACACGTGCTCTGCACACTCGCCCTTTCCTCCTCTGGCTCTCTCCCGCTCTCCCTTCCTCTCTTATCCTCAGGCTCCCTGACTCCGCCTGCGAGGTGTGGGTGGTGGGCCCGGAGAAGGGGAGCAGGCACGGGGAGCACCCACGGTGTCCTGGGAGCACCTGTGGAACGGAGCTGAGCCACCCCAGGCTCTGCACACAAAGGGGCTTGCTTTTGTCATGAAAAATGTGAGCCTGGATCTCAACACCTCCGAACGCCTTTAAAAGGAGTAATTGCTTGACTGCAATTATTTTAGGAGGTTTAACTAAGCCACATGGGTGATTTTAAGAATCCTTCTGGAGCTTAAAATTCCGCCCACGGCCTCCAAGAGTGGGGGCCCTGAGGGGTGCCCAGAGACCCACGTGTGCTAGGCTCCAGGGACACTTGGCTCTGCGGCGCCCCAAGAGGGGGTCTCAGGAGGGGCTTCTGGCAATGAAGTCAGCTCCACCCAGGGAGGCAGAAGGACTTGGTTGCCAAGGAAACGGCCTCGCAGCGCAGCACTCGGAGGGAGCTGGGCACCTCCTGGCCCAGAGTGGGCTGGCCTGACGGGTGAGGGGTGCTGTGCTGTTGGGAGAGCAAGGACAAGGAGGGGTTGGGGAGGAAAAGGGGATTTTCTTGGTGACAAGGGCTTTCCTGAGCCTCTGAACCCTCTCTGATCAAAGAGGGCAAGAACCTTCCTTACTGGGTTCTTGCAGGGAGTCAGTAAGAAAGTGCATAGCCATTGCTGGACCAGGACTGGCAGAGAACGCACCTCCTCCCCAGATGCCCGCTTGACTCTCTGGCTCTGGGAGCAGCTCACCTTCTGAGTCAGGGGTAACGTGGGAAACACCAGCCTTGAGATTCTGGAGACACTCCCGACATGAGCCCCAAACAAGGCAGAGCAGGATGCAAACTCCAACCTGCCCCAACCACCTGGGGACCTGCCCCTGCCCCTGACCCCAGTGTGGGCAGACACTTCAAGCAGATGCTAGGTGACAATTTACCTGAGAATCCACCCAAAGAAATGCAACACAATTTACGCACGTGGCAGGAGGAGAAGAGTGCTGAATTCGGTGGTCAGGAGGAGGGGACACGGTGTGCCTCGAGGAAACAGCCCTATACTCCGTAGCTGAGCCTGTGTTTAGGGGAGGACACTGAGGCATGTTTGCAGAAGGCATTTGCCCAAGGCATCTCAGAAGCGGGAGACAGAACGGTGTGGCCTGGCTCAGACCAGGCCTTTTCCAGTGTCATGACCACATGCTGGCTCGTGTCCCTCCTGGCAAGAACAGCATCAAGCACCTCCGCCCAACCCGCCAACAAACCCCATTGCACGCTCTGTAATAAAGCTTAGCCCGGCGGGTGTTCCCTGCCTGGGGACCCGGAAGGCAGGGCCGTGGGCCAGGAGGGCCATGGCCACTCGGGGCAGGTGCCCTTCCACTAGCCTGCGGAAGGTGGCAGGACCATGCCACCGTCTGGCTCCTCGAGAGCTTGACAGGCTGCTTCTGCATGGCACCCACACCCTCCCGGTCCTCTTGACCCTCCCACCCAGGAGCCCGGCAGGAAAGATGACAGTGACCTGAGAAGTGGCCTCTGACACCGGCCTATGCCAAACACCTCACGGCTCCTTCCTGTTCTACTGAGAATGTTTGAGCAACGTTCCACCACGGGCACTGGGCTGACTCCGTGCCGGGGCTGCCAAGGTCAGGGGCCCACAACCCTCAACCAGCTCACTGTCCGCCTCGCCCAGAGTGGCATCCGCTGGCCCTCTCCCCACTTCCCTGTCCCCAGGCCAGAATTCTTCCTCATGGTGGATGTGGCCAGCTGAACCACCCCTCACTGTTGCCGGGGAGGTTGGGGTGAGTCGGGCTCAGGGCTGCGTTTGAGCAGCACTGGGCCTGTGGCAACCCCTTTCTAAGATCCGCTTCTATGGTTCCGTGTGATGAGAAAGCATGCTGTTCTTTCGCTCCTTGAACCTGAGACCCCGCGGAGATCAGTCCAGGCTTAGGCCCCCAGATGGTGATCATGGGCTGCTGTCCTTGACCTGCTCAGAGGGCAGAGTCCAGGACAGTCATTAAAAAAGACCTGTGGGCAGGTCGTATTGACCAGTGCAAACTTCTTTGTCATTTATGGTGTCATTTAAGTCAACACCCACCCAGCTGGTGTGGCTGTCTCCTCTTTCTTCCAAGGGAAGAAAGTCATGATGCCACAGGAATGCTTCCGTCCCCACAGCGACGCGACTCAACTGGGTTTCCTCCTCGGCCACTGTGAACTCCCGTTCACGGGGACCCCGCACAGAGCCGGCTCCTGGTGCTATCTAGCTCTCACCAGCACATGACCTCAGGCCAGACAGTCCCTCCTCTGGCTTCAGTGCCCCCATCTTCTCCCTGTCCACCGGGTAGGAGGATCTCGGGGGTCGATGACGTCACAATCCGCTGGGACCTCAGCCTCTGGCCACAGATGCTTGTGGGTGGTCACCGTCTAGGGAAGGACCCTGGGACCCCCGTAGGAGGGGCCCACCCCCTGCCCATGTGCGGGTCACCGGTGCCTCCAGTGCCAGCAGGGGAGCACGGCAGGAGGCTGTCCCCCTTATCCATAAGACAGCTGGAGACAAGACATTTTGAGCTCCCATGTGGTCGGGACAGTCTGGCTGGTTTCCGGGACCACTGACCCTGGCATCTGCCCTTCTCACCAGGTAACGGGAATTTGCCCAAATGCTCTCACCGAGCACGGTGACTTTGCCGGTTCATTTGCAGCTTGGGCTGCACTGATGAAGGCACGGCGCCCAGCACCAGCAGGAGGGTCTGTCCCCTCCACTTGGGTCCCAGCCACGAGACGTCTGCCCCTGCTGTGTCCACGGGCTTCCCCCCGCCTACTCGCTGTGGGTGGGATGCAGGTGGTTTTTGTGTTCTTTGCTTTTTCTTATGTTTTCCCAATTTTCTACAATGCAACTGGCTTATTTTTAAAATCAGAAAAGAAAAAAAGCAAGACGAGGGGTTCTTCCCTCATGGTGACGGAAACTAACCACGTTCCTGACAGCCCTGTGGGGAAGGCCTCCTGTCCCAGCTGGGGTGGGGACATGCACAACGTTTGGGTCCAGAGGCAGGCTGCCTCTGTCTCTCGGCATGCGGAGATGAGCGGGATGGCCCGGACCCTCCTTCCAGGGGGTTACAGCACAAGAATTGCTGCTTCCTCTGTGATGCCTGGTGACCCTGAACCTTGGCACCCAGTACACACACAGGGCACATGCTGCTCTCAGGCCCCTCCCACAGCCTTGCTCTCCTCCTGGTCTCCCCGGTCTGCCGCTCAGAATGGACTTTGACATCCTGCCTCTGGATTTTCCCAGGCATGGTGTCCACCCTCTCATAGGGTCCCCTTGCTCCCCAGAGGAAAGCCCTGCTCGGAGGGGAACAGTGTCCTTCCCAAGTCCTTACAGCATTAGAGCCCTGAGACAAGGGCTGGGACTCAGGAAAACAAGGGAAAAGTTTCTGACCCCCCCAGACCCCACTGAAAAGAAACCCCACCTGGGCAGGAGCCCTTTCCCTCTTAGCTGCTCAGAGAGCTTTGCTTTCTGCCCTGCCTGTTGGCTTGCAGGGCTGTTTGTACAAATGTGTATCCCCCACTAGATACAGCTTCTTCAGGGCAGGACTGCACCTGCCTCCACTCTGCATGGGTGGAGCCCTGACTGTGCTTACCTATCCAGTCCGTCTGTCCCTCTGCCATTCACCTGGGGCCCCGGGCCAGAATGGGAGCCACAGGGTAGACCCACAGTGTGCTTAACCCTACCAGGTATCAAACCCCTGGGGTGGTCCAGAGGGTCATGGGGCCCACCTGGGATGCCTCAGAAGCAGGCAAAGCAGCATTGCCACTCCCATGATGAAGGCCACATGGCTCACTTTTTCACACTCATCTATCCATCCTTCCATCCATCCATCCTTCCGTCCACCCATCATATAGCAGCCACCCATCCATCACTCACTAGCAGTTACTGGCCACACCCTGTGTCAAGTATTAATGAATAAACTATAGGCTCTTCTCTCCAGAGGTCTCGGAACCTCAGAACCATCTATGGCTCCCCAGTTGTTTGGCACCTCCTGGTTCTCCATGGCCGATTGTGGAGAAAGCTTGTTGTTTGTTGGTGGATGCCACCCCTTGCGTTTCAGTAGCTACTTAACTTAATCTAAAGCTTTGGCCTTGGTGGAATTGATTTCAAGGGAGAAGGAAATAATATTCCATTAAAGTCACTGAAAAATTGATCATCCAATTTCCGTGAGATCTCAGAAGTGGGGATGCTAACGACCATGCGGACTGAGTTTCCGTCCTTGGGCTGCTCAAGGTCTGTGTCAGCCCCAGGCTGAGAGCTGCTGCAAGCACTGGGGTGTTGGGGAGAACGGGGCAGGCAATGAATATTTGAAGCTCTGGGATTCCCAGTGCACAGACTTCGCTCCCAGAGTGCTTCTCACTGTGTTCCTCCCCGTAGAGCACGGAGTTCAGCCCCGATGCCCGACAGCGCGGGTCCTACCTGCAGATCTGACGCTCTGAGCCCACCCCCCTGATGTTGAGGCTCCCCGAAGAGCAGCAGGCATAGCCCCTCCTCCCATCAAGACACACATGGGAGAGGCAGGTGGGGTCCTCCTTTTTGGGTTCTCAACTCACCCCACCCTCTGCTCCCAGCTCCGTGGTTCTGGCTGCTCCTGGTCCCCTGTGCTCCGGAGGGGGCCATTCACAGGGCGGCCACCCCCAGGGCAGAACCCCTCCTGTCCACCGAGAGCATCCGCCGTCCTGGCTTCCCGGGACTTGGGGAGCACTCAGTCCTGCTCACATGGCTGTCTGCGCCGGCACTGGTGACACGGACGTGCAGGGACATTGGTGAACTGCCACCGAGTGTGAGACAGTGACGTTGGGGAAAGCTGGGGGTACACTGGAAATCCCTCTCTCTCTGCTCAGTTTGTTAGGACTAAAGCTGCTCTAGAAAATCATACCTATGTACCTAATACACAAACATTCCCAGCACGACCTGTGTTGTCGCCTGTGTTCCCTGGACACTGGCGTTTTCCTCCTGCAGCCACACAGCAGGGAGGAACTAGGCCAGCCACCCCCAGCCCCCTGACCTGGGGGGCATCCACAGCACAGTGCAGGATCGGGGTCAGGCTGGGACCCCTGTGGATGTGGGGGAGCACGAGCGAACCCATTTCGGGTGCTGGCTTCTCCCCACGGCTGCACTGTGGTCCTAAACTCAGGGATAGAACAGGGCCCGAGGTGACAAGCTCGTGGACCAACTGCCGCTCTGCCCCACTGACCATTGGGTCCTCCGATCCAATATGCTCACCTTGCCAAGCATTTCCCGCCTTCTGCTTTGAGGGGAAAGGGGCAACTAGAATTAAGAGATCAATTCACAGGCAGAATTGCTCTCACGGTCTTGCCACCCGCCCTGTCCCATCACCCTCACTGCGTTCCCCGGGGACCTGGGCTCGCCCCCGTGACACCCTGTTCCTGGCAGGACAGCGTGGGGCTCCGTGCGGGACCAGCGGTCAGCAGACCAGCCTCCGTGGGAGTGTGTCCTTGGTTCGGAGAAGGCTGGCCTGACCGGCTGCCTGCCTGGCCCGTCACAGCCCCACGGGAGGTCCGGGTGTGCTGTTCCTGGGGAAGAGTGCGTGCAGGGATGCCGGTCTTCAGCCTGGAGCTGCTCCGATCCAGTCTTAACACATGGTTCTGGGTGCTCTGTCCTGGAGGCTGGGGGTCCCCGGCACTGTCTGCATGAGGCTGCAGCTTCCTACCACCAGTACCCCCCTGTTCGCACCCCTCCCTGGGATTCCATACAACTCCCCCGGAATGATGCCCCAGACTGAGTCTGGTTTCCTTGAATGACGGGGAGCCATGGGCTCCTTCCCCCTGCACTGAGCCGTGGTGGGGACCTGCCCTCACCCCTTCAGTCGCCCCAGCAGTTAGCCTCCATGGCTGGCGTGGCTGGTGGCTGAGCCGCCTGCGCTGGGGGACCGGGAGCAGATGGACGCTGTATGCCTCCCAGACAAGAGAAGCTGGTTCTGTTTCCAAGGAAACTTCTGCGCTTCTCCAGACATCAATGGGCTGTTCTTCATCAGCCTGTCTCCTCCTGGGCTTGCTGAGGACAGAGGCAGCAACGCAGGAAGCGAGCAAGCGTGTTTCTGGAGCCTGGATGCCTGCCCTCAGTCTGATGGGGCTGCTCCTTCGAGGGGACTGTGTCCCGACACCGACTCGCCATGCTGTGCTGGCCGGGCTGCCTGCTCCCGGACACTCCGCAGGAGCCGGGGCCTTCAACAACGGCGGAACCGGCAATTCCCTATTGGCTAACACGGGAGGGAGTGTGACCCAGAAGGTAGATCACCCTTCGCTGGCTCTGGCCCTTCCCTGCTGCGTGTCTTCGGGCAAGTTTATGAACCTCTCTGAGCCTCTGCTCCTCATCTGTGACATTGGGATGATCATAGTGTCTCCCTCAGAGAGGTGGCTTCAAGGGCAAGTAAGTTAATGGGTGTGCACAGCAGCCCCCGGTTTAGAAGTTCTCAGTGCATATCAGCTGGAGGAGACGTTCACCATCTGTGGGAAGGGGGAGAGCGGTGGCTTCCAGAAGGCTCACTGGGTGCACAGCGCCCGGCAGGCAGGGTCAGTGGTCCATGAAGGAGGGACACCTGGCCTGCCGGGAGGACACCTGCTCTTCAAGGAGGCTCCCTTCATGGGATGGGATGAGCAGGCAGAGAGGATGCTAAACTCTGGGGACAACAGGCTTGGCATCCTGAGTGGTCTGGAATGGAGCTCCAGGGAGCAGGGACCCTCCTTGAGCCGGGGCTGGCTGGCGGACGCTGTCCTGGGGACGGTGGGACTGAAGCCTAGGCCAGCACAGCCTGACTCCTGGGGCCCCTGTTTGCCTGCGGGCTTAGAACTGGCTTGGCACAAGGCGGGGACCATGGGGACGCTGCTGGCCCCAGAGATCAGGGTTAGAAATTTCACGGATCAAGCACCTCATAGGACTCTGGAGAGATTTCTCCAAGTAATAAGATGTACATGGGAGCCTGGATCAGAGGCGGGGACGGCCACCAGTGGAGGTCAGCACCGCCCCCCCAGGACTGAGGGGGGCACAAGGGTCAGATGTTATCCTCCTGCAAGTGTCGGTGCCATCCCAATGTCCTGGACCCCAGGCATGGCCAAGCTGTTCTGCTCAGAGCCTGTGGGGCTTGAAGACACCCATATCCGGATGAACTCTGTTCCATTCTCAGCCATGTGGACTGAGGTCTGGAAGCAAGCCAACCAGCAGAGACGTGGGCCCAGGGTGCGCTGTGTGGGCGCAGATTCGGGCCCCGGCTCCCAGCGACTTCCTCATACATCAGACGGCACTTTAAGGACTAGGCAGGACAAGGAATCTGACCTTAAGACTGTGGTCCTTGGCCGTGTCCACACCTGGGGTCTCAGGGCTCTGACCCACGGGTGGCCACGCCTATTGTTTATCTGCCCTGTGCCTGGTTTGCTCGGCATCCACAGGAGCCAGGGACCCAAAAATCCTGATAATCACAGCAGGGCATAGTGTGCTGTCGTGGAAGGTGGGGAGGACCGTGATCAGAGGTTGAGAGACTTCACCCAGTCGTCCGTGTGACACTTGGCTGAACCCCCCCACCCCACTCAGCAGAAGCCAAGCAGAAGGAGAGAGGAGGTCGGTGCGCCCAGGTGCTTAGCGGAATGAACCCAATTTACTAAACCATCAGGCTCCAGAAGGCCCAGAGCTGACAGAAGCCGCAGGCCGGGGCCAGCACCCTGGAGACTCCTAGTCCCCGAGAGGATGAGGCCCAGCGTGGCCAGGCAGACAGGTGGCCAGGTGGCTGGGCAGAGGGGGAGTAGGACGGACTGGGGGTTCAGGAGGGGCAGGGCTGGCACAGGGAGACTGCAGCCTGCATCCCCTGAGTGATGGGCCCAGCTATTGGTTTGGGGTGGGGTTTGACTTGGGAGTGTGGGACATATGGTGAAGCTGCCGACCTTCACAGCTAGTCCTGTGACCCCACCCCGACTCCGCCTCACCCCGAGCCTGGCTTTGCTTGGAAAAGTGTGAGGATCCATGGAGGTTTAGATGGTTGGGCACAGAAACACTGTTGAGGGCTGGCCCTGCATGTGTGAAGGGGCCGTCCCCTTTCCACAGCCCTGGGACTTCCACGGAGACTTCTGGAGACCGCGGGGCAAGTGGGCTTGCTCCTTCCTTTGCTCTAAGTCTATCACACAGCAGGGCTCCATGACATTGCCATTCCTGCCTCAGAGCGGTTGCTTCTGGGTCATAACCCTCTTTCTGCAAGCTGCCTTTTCCAGAGACGTCTCTGTTGTGTGGACCTTGGTGCTGTCCTGGGCCGTCCCCCTCCCCATGGATCCGGCGCGGATCTGGGTTCCCATCTCCTGGGTGGCCCACAGACTTAAGAGGTGGCTGCCCCGCTGGGACTGAGGTGTGTGAACAGGGCTGGCCTCCGATAAAGCCGCTTGCCATGTTTCCTTAGAAGCCCAAAGGCACAAACCAATAATACTGCTTCTTCCAGGGAGCCCTCCCAGATTCCCCAGTCAGGTGAGACATGGTGCCTTCTGTGGGCCCGTATCATGTACCATTTGACTGTTTCTCCACTGGGCGGAGAACCTCTCTAGGATGGGGTCCCAGACCTTGGCCCAGGTGGGCTCTGCTAGACCCCTTGTCTTCAGGATCACTCAAGCTTTAGCAAAGAGACCTCTCCTTAGCCCAGTCCTTGGGCTTGTAAGGTCCCAGGATCTTGGCCGGCCTGGCAGGGACAGTGGGACTCTCAGACCTGCTCTCTGGAGAGCACAGAAGCTCTTCCGCAGGGAGCTCTACTCACCCTGCAGCCCCCAGCCTGGTGGTATTTGCTGTGAGAGCCCATGACCCTGGGTGCCTTCCAGGTCAGGGACATCTTGCCCGGAAGCCCAGCAGCAACAGGGCCAGAACGGCAATGTCACTCCTCCCGCCCGTGGGCTCTTTCCCCAAAGAGCCTTTCCATGGGGGGCAGGGGTGGGAAGGTCTCCCCATTTTCCCAAGCGATGGGAGAATCAGAGGTAAAGCAGGTCGTGGCCACCATTAGCACAGGACAGAAGCCAGTTCTTCTTGTAATTAGCCACTCTGCCTGCAAATTGGGTGACCCACCACTTGTGAACTTGACCCCCACTAATGATCAACACGCCACCCGCACACGGGATGACACGGTCAGCGCTAGCCACCTGGGTAGTGCACAAAGCATGGTGGGTGTGAGCATCTCACATCTGAGTCCCAGCTCGGGTCCGTGTGCCCAGCACGGTTTCCCACCCCTGGGGCCTTGTTACTTCTCCCAGGTCACTGAGAGAACAGACCCTATCCGTGCTTCAGGCACAGAAGCCATTTCTCAAAAACCTCTGCATACCCGTTGTGGTTCCAGAAGCTCTGTGCCTGGGGCCTGCCCTGCAGGAGGGAGCAGAGGGAGAGCCCTGGCCTGCGGCCCCCTGGCGCTGCATCAGCCAGAAGGGTGTCTGGGAGCTCCCCCCTTGCAGTTGAGGAGGCTGGCGCTGAGACTCAACCGGGAAGACCCTGGGGGTTGAGTTTAACACCGCCCGGCTTTCCTTTCCTGTGGCCGCTGGGATAGATGGTCCCAAACCTAGCGACTTTGACAGTGGACGTGTATCATGTCATAGTTCTGTGGGTCACGAGTTCCGTGCACGTGGCTGCTTCCTGTGTGGCTGGTCGCATGCACAAGGCCAAAGTAAAGGTGTGGGACAACTTATGCTCTGCAGGGGTGGAATCCAGTTCCAAACTCCGTAGGTTGCAAAACTGAAACTGAGTTCAGTTTCTTGGGTTTGTGATGGTTAATTTTATGTGTCAGCCTGGCTAGGCCACAGCACACAAATATTTAGCCAAACACTTTTCTAGATGTTGCTGTGAAGGTATTTTTAAAACAAGATTAATATTTGCACTTGTGGACTTTGAGTAGAGCAGATTATCTTCTATAATGTGGGTGGGCCTCACACAATCAGTTGAGGGTCTTAAGGAAAAAATATGAGGTGGAGGGAATTCTGCCTCCAGACTCCAGTTGCAACACCAGCTCGATCCTTCCTGGTCTCCAACCTGCTGGTCTACCCTGAAGATTTCAGACTTGCCAGCCCCACAATCATGTGAGTCAATCCCTCAAAATAACTCTCTCCGCCTCTGTACGCACACATCCCATTGGTCTGTTATACACAGCTGCGGAACTGAGTCCCCACCCCTTGCTGACTTCCAGCCAGGGCTCGCTGGACATCTGAAGGTGGTCTGAACTCGTCACGTTGCCCCTCCACCTTCCCACCAGCAAAGGCAGGGGGGTGGCAGGGGGATGGCAGGGGGATGGCCAGCTTCAGTCACGGGCCACCCTCGGACCTGGGAGCGGGGTCAGTCTAGTTGAGTACAATCAGAGAGCAGAACGGGGTGTGTTCCCCATGGAACAGAAAGGTGAGGGGGCCAGTGAGGGCTGGCAGAGGCAGGGGGCTCACACCAGCGAGATGATCCCTAGGGTGTAAAGAAGAGACTGTCTTCGGTGAGTCAAAGGAAACTCGCAGTGAACAGTGAAGCATCCGGGCATTAGTCCCATGGGATTCGGGGCTGCCCAGACCCTAGGGCTGTGCAGGGAGCATTGCTGGCTCCAGAGAGAAGGCTATGGTCATAGCCGAGGCACAAGGCAGCCCCAGAGAAACCGCAGCCTACGTGGACGCGACAGGGAAAACCCTTATCTCTCATCTCATTGTACTCTCTCTGGGGGCTTCCAGCTGGCCAGACCCAGTGAGAAGTCGAGGACAAGGGGGGGGTCCCTTGCAGCAGCCGCCAGGTCCAGGTCCAGGTCCGGGGGCAGGTGGTGAGCAGGATCTGGAGGGGCAGAGAACAACGGGCTCACAGCCCAGCCCCTGCTCACCGACCTGCAGCCGTCAGTTTAATGAGAAACGTTCACAGCCCGTGTGAAAGAAACCATAAAACACTCCTGCAAGGCCCACAGAGACCCAAAATAGGGAGGTCAGGACATTCCAACATCATCAAGATGTCAGTTCTTTCTAATTTAGGGTATAAGTTTAATGTGATCCTAATAAAAATTCCAGCGAACATTTTTCTATGGAGCTTAGCGTTGACACTGAAGTTCATATGGAAAAATAAACATGCCAGACCAGCTAAGGAAACTTTGAAGGGGAAGCACTGTGTGCGGTGGGGGACTGGCCCCAGAGGACAGCTAAGGCTCTGCAGGGAGTGGGCCTCCAGCGGCGGGATTGGGGGCTGGCCTGGGGATGGGGACGTCCTGCAGTGAGAACGGTGTGCACCAGTTGGCACGAGACTCAAAGGCAACAAAATAAAAAAACAAACAGGCAGGACAGTATCCTGCCCAGCCCAGGGCATCATCCACAAAATGCAAAGACGACCTAGGGACGTAGAAAGACCACTTGTAGGCGTATATGGGATCATGGGTTAATGTCCAAAATATGTTAAGAGCTCACAGCTCAGTAGCCAGAAAGGCAGGAAGGGGGGTTGTTCTTGATGGAACAGACGGAGGGGGACGTTAGGTTGAGCTGGCGCCACAGAACCTGTCACCTCCGTGATCGGCAGCATTGACTCAGCTGATCTGGCTGACTGGGGGGTGTCCCGATCCTCCCTCACGGCTCTATGTGTGTCCCCCGCCAAAGCTGCATGTTTGGCTGGAGAGGACGCCCCTCCCCGATAGAAGAGGACTGTTATATGAGTAGCTCTGCTCCCCTGCTAGGACCGCCATCCAAGCTATCAAGGTCCATTTATAGGAGGACGTAGGGTCGTCAAGCTTCCAAGACTCCTGACACAGCCCAGTGAGGCGCTGCAGGTGGCATTCTGCCTTCAAAAAGAAGAAAAGAAAAGAATAGAAGAACGAAACAGACATTTCTCCAAAGGAGACATCTGGAGAGCTAACAGACCCATGAGGAGATAGATGCTCAACATCCCTCATCACCAGGGAAACGCAAATCAAAACCACAGGGAGACACGCCTTGTCAAGGTGGCGGCGGTCAGAAAGGCGAGAGTAGGGGCTGGTCTGGACGTGGAGGAAAGGGGACCCCCGAGGTCTGCTGGGGGCACATGAGATGGTGCCGACCTTCTGCACAACAGGATGGAGGCTCCCGAAAACATTGAAGACAGAACTTCCCTCCACTCCAGCCATCCCGAGGCAGGGTACCTCTCCAAAGGGGATGAGGACAGGATGTCCACGCGGGACCTGCAGCACCACGCTCGCTCATGCCAGCCTTGATGGAGGAGCAATCCCGGTGTGCACCTGGCAGAGGAGGGGGGCCGAGCCGCGGTGCAGGTGCAGGTGCCGAGTGGTCCCCGCTGGGAGGAAGAGGACAACCAGGCCGTTTCGCATGACCGGATGGATGGGGTAGGGGGGAGGGCGGGTTTCTCCTGAGCAATGTAGGCCAAGCAGAGAATGACTATTCCCGAGCGGCGTCTCTTCTGTGTGGAAACCGAAACAAGCCAAACTCCTAGGCGCACAGTGCAGAGGGTGGTGGCTGGCACTGGGGGCCAGTGGCTGGGCAAAGGGTACCAACACTCACCTGTAGAATGGATGAAGTCTGAGGACCTCGTGAGGAGTGTAACAACCACAGGTGACACCACTGTGTTGTAGAATTGAAATCTACTAAGAAAGTGGGGCTTAAGTCTCACCCGAAAGAGAGATAAATATGAGATAAATACGTGAGGGGACAGATGGGTCATTTAAGTCGATGGGAAATCTTTCCACAGTGTGTCCGTTCATCAGACATCACGATGTCTGCTCAAAGCGTCTTGCAGTTTTGTTTGTTGGTGGACGTGCTGCACCTGCAGGAGGGCAGTGCAGCGAGTGAACTATGTACACATGGGTGGGCCCCGCAGGCAAGGCCCCGAGGCGGGGGCTCACAGGGTCGAGGGGGCTCGCCAGGCAGTGGGGGGCTCTCAGAGTATATTCTTGAGTGACAAACTCCAGGCACAGCACGGGCACAGTGTGCTGCCTTGTGTCAACGAGCAAACAGGAGTAAGAAAACAGACACGCGCCTGCCTGTCTTTGAATGAAGACACACGGGAAAGTGACCAGGTGAGCTCTGCGCCTTCCCTGAAGTGCTGGCTTTGGGAAGTGAGGTCACATTCTGCATATTCAACCCAACTCAATATTCAGTTAACAGGGGTGAGGCAGGGGAGGAACAAAGCCAAATGCAAACCGGAAAACAATACACTTGACTCCATTCCACATAAAGAGTGGCCAGAGGCAAGAATGAGCACAAGTACCCTGAGAGCTCAGTACTTACCAGCACAGGCTCTGTCCTGCACACAGTCTGAGGGCAGAGTTGGGGGGAAAAGTGGACACACGTTCTGAATACTGTGTAGTGGCATTATTCTTTCCTCTCGCAGTAAAATGGACAAAGCGACTCTGAAGACACCGTGGTGTATTACAGGATTGCACACAGGAGATGACGTGTCCATGTTGTTGGAGGACGGGAGGCAAGCATGGCACAGGCAGGGCAGGAAGAGCCCCTGTGGAAAGGGACTGAACCAGAGTTCTCCGTGTGAAGTCATGATTTCCGAGACGTGCACGTTTGGGGCTTTACCTGTGTGTGTCTGCGTGTGTGCATAGCCTCACGTGTGCATATACACACAGTTCCTAGGTTGTTCTGCCAAGGCCCGGAGGACCCTGTGGTGTTATCTGGGCTCCCAGAGCTTGGTTTCTAATCCATTTCCCACTGAAAGGAACACAGGGCTTCTTGGAGAAATGACTGATTCTAGGACTGGGCAGGAAAAGCACAAAATGAGCCTGGAACATCTTATGATGCCAGGAATTAAGGAAGTGCTAAAAAAAAAAAAGGGTGTGTGTCACAAAGACTCAGGAGCCAACTTCGTGAGGCTGCCCTCGCCAGAGTGCAGAATGATCTGAGCACAAGAATAATGAAGTGGGTTGTAGGTGCTCCCACTGATGGTGGAGGATGGATAGGTTGGTGGGTAGGTAGATGGTAGATTTATAAATGGTACATTTATAAATGTACATGTATGGATGGATAGATGGATGGTTGGTAAATGGTTGAGTAGATGGATGGATGGTGGATGGATGGTGGGTGGATGGTTGAATGGATGGATGGTTGGTGGATAATGAATGGATGGATAGATGGTAGATGGTAGTGGATGGATGAATGGACAGATGGTAGATGAATGGATAGATAGATAGATAGATGGTGGATAGATGGATGGATGGATGGATGATGGATGGATGGATGAATGGTTGGGTGGATGATGGATGGATGGTGGATGGATGGATGCATGGATGGATGGTTGGATGGATGGTTGAATGATGGAAGGATGGATGGGTGGAAGGATGCATGGATGGATGGATGGATGGATGGTTGGATGATGGAAGGATGGATGGGTGGATGGATGCATGGATGAATGGGTGGATGGATGGTTGGATGGATGATTGGATGATGGATGGGTGGGTGGGTGGTGGATGGATGGGTAGGTGGTTGGCAGAGGAGATGGGAGACATGTGGCTATAGTAGGGTAATAGAAGCCAACTGTTTAAAATGGGGAAAGTGTTAGGTTTGAAAAAATCAACATTTTGCAGCTAAAGATTAGGTCAGCAAGAACCATTAATGGAGCTAAATCTAGGGGGAAATTTTGTTTGAGAAAGAGACTATTTCCATGGTCTTAATGTGTCTCTTCCAGACTGTTCATCAGTTGCAAGGAAATGAAGGGTAATTACACAGCAGACAACTCAGACAATTCCTTGACCAGCTCATCAAAAATAACACCACCAGTGAGAAGCCTCTTGGGCTCTGGATGAGGAACCTGGAGAAAGATACATCATCTGTATGTCCCTGCAGCTGAGAAAGTGTGCGCCGAATCTAATCATGAGGGAACAGCCGAAAACCTAAAGCAAGCACTCTTCTATTAAGAAAAGCACCATATTCTTCAAAAATGTCAGTGACATAAATGACAAAAAAAAAAAAAAAAAGACTATGGGAATGTTTCAGATGAAAGGAAGCCGAAGAGACCAGATGAATGAACACCTGACCCTAGAGTGGTCCCGGGCTGGATAGGAAGGCTATAAAGGGGCTTTTGGGGCAGCTGGCAGGATGGGACTGCGGGTGCTGGACCACGAAGAGGTGTCCCCTCTCTGTGGCTCAGTACGACCGGCCACAGCCCTGTCTTCGAGGGTGAAAGGCCATGATGCAGGCAGCTTGGTCTGAGTTAGTTCAGAAAAATCACACACCCCCATATGGAGGGAAACGGTGTTGGGTGGGGCGGGGGAGGGAGGAAGGGGAGAAAGGGAGGGAGGGGGAGGGAAAAGAGGAGGGAGAGGAGGAGGGAGAGGAGGAGGGAGGATGAGGAAGAAGAGGAGAGAGGATGAGGGACAAGAGGAGGGGGAGGAGGGGAGGAGGAGGGAGAAGACGAGGGAGGATGAGGGAGGAGGCAGGGAAGACAGAGAGCAAATGATAAATGGGGTAAAATGCCAGCGATAATTGAACACAGGTAAAAGGTATATGGTGTTCTCTGTACTATTTTTGTTCTTGTAACTTTTCTGCACTTCGAAATTATTTCCAAATGAAATGTTAACAGAAGAAAAAAAAAAGCAACAACCTTCTCTCCCACCGAGTGTGAGTGGGACGCGGGCTAGCACACGTGTGTAAATCTGTGCTGTTTGCAGCCGGCCCGCACCCCCTGCCCAGTACCCGCCCCCCGGCCCTGTGAGAATTACACAGCATGCATAGAGAGGACGGTCATCAGCTGCTCTAACAACGGACCCCCGCGGGCCCGGGACTTCCTCTACAGAGCGTTTACCAGACCTCGTTTGGACTGCACCAATGGTCCTCACATACACGCATAAAGGGTCAGATTTAGGTTATACAAATTATGCCTTAATGCGGTTGTCAAACAGTTTGAAAAGGCGGGGGACTGGTTATACTGTGTATTTTGCTGTGGTAAAGACGCTATGGAAATCAGAAGATTTTTCGCTTCAGGAATTTCTCAGACTGTGTTCCGTCCCCAGGGGATCCCAATCAGGTTGAGGTCTGGCTGTTCCCAGACTCCTGGGCTGGACCTCGGAGTACACGTGCCCAGCATGGCACTTCTGAGAGGTGTGGTTGGGGTTGCTCATGTCCGGTGTTTCCAGGTGGCCCCACTGAGAAAGAGGAGTCAGCGCTCAGGGAGCCCTCCCAGCTGGGGGCTGGCCCTGCAGGCCATGGACCCCACACATCCCTGGCGGAGGCTCTCACGGGGTAGTCTGCACGCACCTGTGCAGGAGAGGAGACCGGGCAGGGAGGTAGTGGAGCCAGGGCCCCAAATCCTGCACAGAGGTACTGCCATGCCCACCTGCACAGTAAATGAAAGGGACATACCTGTGACTTCACGCCTTCCACCAGCAAAGATGGTTTTTTCATGGAGGACCCCAACTTTGGAAGACGTTTACGGACCAAATAGTACTTTCCAGGTGGCCGGCAACAACGGTCAAAATGAATGTGTTTTCCTTTTAGAGAATGTCGCCCAGGACTGAGGTGCGGTCCTCGGAAGTGGAGGTGCACTCGGAGGCAGTGTCCTCGGAAATGGGGTGCAGCCTGAGAAGAGGCCCCCCGTGCCCTGTCACTCAGTGCACATTCATGGGAGCTGAACTCTTTGCACATATGCTCCAGGTGGGAGCCAGCCCTTGGGGAGCACGTGTGCACGCGTGCACGCACACACACACACACACACACTGACCCTGTCGGGGCAGCCAGCTGACAGGTGGCCTCTGAACAGCACTTGGGAAGCAGTAAGTTCTCCTCAAACCCAGCTGGGGCACAGCTCCTGGCCACCATGCTGCTGAGAGACAGGGTTTCCACTGGGGCTCTGGGTGCTAGGTCCCAGCCCCGGACTACCGCCGGGGCACCGCCGGGGCACCAGGCAGAGATCCTGTGGGCCCTCCCAGGCCATACACAGCAGCAAATGCAGAAGCATAAAGGGAGGGGCGTCACGAAGCCTCCAGACCCAGACAGCTGATGACATGTGCTCCTTGCTGCTGTGAGCCCCCGGGAGAGCCCCCAGGACATTTCCCGGGGCTGGTGGTGGCCAAGGCCTGGCTCTTCTTGGTCTTCCCAGGCAGTGTTGATGGAGCTCCTTCTGTGCGTCAGGCACGGTGCCAGACCCCGGCCACCCTCGCACCCTGTGGGTGCCTGCAGCGGCCTGAGGAGGGACAGCCGTGGTCTGAATATGTCCCCCAGCTCACGTGTTGAAGTCCCGGCCCCCAGTGTGATGGTGGGAAGAGGTGGGCCCTCCAGGAGCAGCTTGTGTTCTGAGGTGGACCCCCATGGATGGGGCCAGGGCCTTGTGAAAGAGCCCCTGAGAGCCCCCAGCCCTCCAGTCTGGGGCAGACTCAGTGAGAAGGTGCTAGAACCTGGAAGAGGGTCCTCATGGCATGTGACCTCAGCACGCGGACAGCTTGATCTTGGGCATCCAGCTTCAGAATGGTCTGAGGCCGGGAGGGACCGAGGGACCATGACCAGACCCAGTCACAGATGACCCATGAGGGCACGGGCAGTTCAGATGACCGCTCATGGTCCCACAGCATCACGTGGAGGCAACACCATCTGGAGTCGTGGGCAGCACGGCCACAGATGTAACCGCCAGGATATCCAGAAGTCTGTGACCCTGCCTCCTTCTAGGGTTCGGGCTGGAGAAGGAGCTGGCAGGTCCGGCCAGACCCTCTGGGGTTCCCGTCAGCCTCTGGCTCTGATCGGGTGCCTGCATTGCTCTGCACTGTCGTTTCTCCCATACAGAGTGGGTGAGAGGGACCATTTCTGGGTGGGGGGGGGGTCTGTGAATATGAGATCATGCAGGTGAAAGGTCGGGGCCTCAGTGGGTCCTCCAAAACCTGACTCCCTCAGGACCCTGCACGACGGTCCCAGCAGGATGCCAAGGTTCCCCAGCTCCCTGCCGTGTTAATTGAATAAATATTCATCTGTGTTGAGGATGCCAGTTCAGTGGTTTCCATGGATACCCACTCCTAATGGCTTAATTAGACAAGGGCTCGGGTTTTCAAGGCCGGCAGGCACCCCGGCACCGATGTGAGTGCCCACACCCCACAGGCCAGTCCCTGTGAACTTCCTGTTGGAGACAGCAGATAGAGGGGGCCCGGTGTGTCCCCACCATGTGGCTGAGCCCCAGCCTGGCACGCTGTCACCAGGACCTAGGGCCTGCTCTGTGCCGCCTCCCTTGCCCCGTGTTTGGTTTCCCTGGGCACCCTGTGTGTCACATGCTGGGAGTGTGGGGTCCGGAGCCCAGGCACCCTGTGGCCGTGGCCCTGGCTGTCCTCTAGAATCGTGCTGCATGGACGTGTGTGGTGCCTGCCTCACCCCGACCCTTCCCTGGGAGCTAGCTGAAAGACTCTGGAGCATGCCACCCACTCCTGTTCTGACCTTTCTCCTTGACCTGCCCTTGCTTCTCAGGCTGGCCGGTTTCAGACTCTCTGCTTATCTCCCAGCTGACTCTAGAATGCTCCATGCACCTTTGATGTTCAGGGAAAGTTGCTAAGAACGTGATGGTCGGGGTCAGGAGGCTGCAGGGAAAGCATGGGGGCATTCCCAGGAAGGCGGCCCGGGGGAAGCATCGGGTCTGAACAAGCCCATGGGTCTGCCCACCTGTGTCCAAGGAGCAGGGATGGGTCACGCCCTCTGACCTGTAAACCCCACCTGTGTACTTGCCCTTGGCAGCATCCAACCAGAGACCTGCCGGGAACGGTGTGCGCCCGGGGAGCTGGAGGGCAGAGCAGAGAAGACAGAAGTGTGCTGAGTGGCCTACAGAACTTCTGGCTCTTGACCTAAGTCTGCCCTGGACCTGGAGATACCAGGGCCTCTGTCCCTCGGGGAATGAGAGATGCAACCTCTCCTGGAAACCTTGGGAGTGGTGGGGGTGCTCTGGCCACAGGGCTCAGCACGGCTGCAGGCAAAGCCTGGGGCAGCTAGAAGCAGGCACCAAGGGCTGAGCAGTAAACCCAAATTCTCCACCAACTGGAACACAGATGTGGGGAGAAAGTGGCCCCAATCCTGGATCCAGGGGGCACTGGCCTTCCTCCTAGAGTCCAGTGCGTGGACCGTGTTTGCTTAGACGGCATGGGGCTCAAGGCCAGGAGGCAGCAGTGTCCACGGAATCCTCCATGGGGGAACGCGTCTCTCCAGAACTTCTAATGGAGCTAAAGGAACAATGAAGAGCTGTTGGAACAGGCTCAGAATCTGAGCGGGGACTCTGGTGGCTGGGGTTCACCTCCTCGGTCTCAGCGAATCCTCACAGGGGCCCGTACAGTGGGGCATTCACAGCAGGTGCAGTGTGGCTGATGGGGGAAGGGTGAGAGCTGGCCCCCTGTCACTGGGAAGCCTGGAAACGCCCTTTGTGGCCACATCACAGCCCTTGTATTTTGCTGGAAGCTTCCCTGGCCTAGGCGAGTGCAGGGTCAGGAGCAGGGGTCATTGGGAGGAGGTGGCTGTGTGTGCAGAGGGAGGGCGGCAGGACCTCACAGGGAGACCAGTGATGGGGCAGTTGGGGCAGCACTGGGTCTAGAAACCTGCGCATAGGGTAGGGTCCTTCCCCCCCCCCCCCGGGGCTCCCGGGGCTCCTTGCTGGCTCTCTCATCACTCGCTCACTGATATTTCTCTTGGTCCATCTGAAGGGTTCCACCGGGGGCTGAGCCTGGGAGGCTGCAGGTGAAACCTTTGGTCTCTGCCCGGAGGAGCCCTAAGCTTGTGGACGGGTACTCAGGAGAATGAGGGATGAGGCTCCATCCCCATTAAGGGATCTTGGCAGCCTTTGGTGTCTTCCAAGAGGGCTTCCTGGAAGAGGCAGCTGAGCTGATATGAACAGGATCTCTATGGACCATCAGGGAGGCTAGAGGGGAAGCCAGCCGGGTGTGGCTCTGGGCAGCTCCCACCGGCCGCCAACGCAGGGTGAGGGTGGGAACCACTGGCCAGGCCATCATTGGGGGAGGAGGGTGACGCCCAGGTGTGCAGCTTGGGACCCAGCGTTTCTCCTCCCACCTGGGCTTCCAGCCCTGGGGACCAGCCTGCAGGGGCGGGGCCACAGCATGTCGCCCCCTCCTGGACACCAGCTCACTCTGCAACCACGCTGAGGGATGATGCTTTCAGTTTCCAAAATGCACCTGGTTTCCCTCTTAAGCAGCCTGAGCATCAGCTGCCTAATCCACGAAGTTCTGGAGCAAAGGGCAAGGCTGCCGGACTCCCAGGCCTCCCCACCTCGGGGCTTCCTGTTATTCTCGGCTGTTCTGGAACTGGGAAGTGTGCTTCCTTGGTGAGAGAAAGGAGGTCTTTGCTTCCTCCTGGGATTCGTGTCCTTTTTCTGCTGTGATTGAGACAGTGTCTGCAAGGAGGCCTCTCATTACTCCTCCTTCCCAGACACGGAACCATAACAAGTCCTGTCCACACACACCTTCTGTGACAGTCTAGCATGGTGTCCCAGGGCAGCAACACCCAACACCGCTGTAAGGATATCTGAGCGCACTCCCAGCACTGAGGCTCTCTGCTCGTGACCTCTGGTCATGACTCCCACTCTGAGCGAGTCTCTGTGCCCCGGGGTTCCTCCAGGACAAAAGCTCATAATCCAAGCTCACCTAGAGCACCTGCCTGATGAAGACTTCTAGAGCTGGGATGGTCCTACCCACGGCACTTGGTCCAGTTGGGGCCCCGGGCAAGGGTTCCAGGGTACCAGATGAAGGTTAAAGTCAGTTTAGGTGCTGGAAGGAGAGGGACATGGAGACAAACAAGAGACCAGGAGTGGTCAGCACAGCAAGTGGTTTAAACTTCCCCACCAGACCCTGACCCCATGCTGACCCCAACCTGACCCCCTCCCCACCATCACCCTGACCTCACTCTGACCCCACCTTGACCCCCCACACCCTAACCCTGACCCTAACCCCACCCTGATCCCATCCCAACCCCTACTCTGACCCCCACTCTGACCCCAATCCTAATATTAAATTGACACTAGACCTAATCTTGATCCAAACTACTTCTCAAATATTGACTCTACCCCCAAATGTGCCGCAACTCACTGGAACACTAATTCTGTTTATAAACAAAACCAATGCAAGTCCCAACTAAAATCCAATTGATCGGGGCACCTGGGTGGCTCAGTGGGTTAAAGCCTCTGCCTTCGGCTCAGGTCATGATCCCAGGGTCCTGGGATCAAGCCCCGCATCGGGCTCTCCGCTCGGCGGGGAGCCTGCTTCCTCCTCTCTCTCTGCCTGCCTCTCTGCCTACTTGTGATCTCTGCCTGTGAATAAATAAATAAAATCTTAAAAAAAAAATAAAATCCAATTGATCTCTCACTCACTTGGACCCTCCACCCCAAGTAAATCCTGACCCCAACCTTAATCTCAACCCCACCCAGACCCCAGCAGAAGTGGGCTCACTGTGCCCGTTGAGCTCCAGGCTGGCCAGTGCTCTGGCGCCCTGGACAGTTTCAGTCGCCTGTCCACTGATGGATCCCCAGGTCCTATCCCCCTCGCAGGCACTCCGCAGGTCACCTGGTGAACGCAGGCAGGGACATCCATGATGGGCTGGCGTGCACCCTCACTCGGCACCACACACTTAGGGGGGGCCCTGTCCTGTTCCAAGCAAATCTGATTCTCCGATATGCTGGATGAGGAGACCAAAGGTCTAGGGGGACCCGGCATTTCCAGGAGGGGACTCTGCGTGCTGCTCCGGGCCAGGCTCTGTGGGGGCTACGGTCTCAGACTGTGGAGGTCTGTGACTGGGTTGTCTCACTGTCCCCGTGAGCCCCAGGTGGGGCTTGGGACCTGCTGACTGGCCCACCAAGCTGGGGCGGGGGACCCCAGAGCCTCAGTCCAGCACTGGAGCACGGCGTTAGCTCCTGTCTTCACATGTCCTTCTCCCCGCGTCTCTTCTTACAAGGATACCAGTCATATTTAATCAGGGCCCACCCCAGTGGAGGATGACCTCAGTGAACCTGAGTATGTCTGCCAGGGCCCTATTTCCAAATAAAGTCACCCTCACAGGCCCTGGGGGGTGAGCACGTAGACATACCGTTTGGGGAATACAACTCAAACAGTAACAACCACGCAGCTTTTTTCCTGTTTTAATTAGATGCTATCAACAAGCAATTATTATATTTCACATGAAAATCCAGATCTTTGTCCTGCTCCTGTATGAGACCTTGCAGGGTGGGGCGAGGGCTAGCTGCCCTCCCCCCACCCCTGTCCCATCCATGGGCCCACCCCAGCCCCGCCCCACCCCAGCTCTCCTCTGGTCCAGCCCTGTGAACAATGGACTTTGGGACCTCCATCTGGTCCAGTAGTTCTCAGCTGAGTGATGATGACCCCAGGGGATACCCGTCAATATCTGAGGACAACTTTGGTCATCATAGCTAAGGGCTGGGGAGGGGCGTGCTCCTAGAATTAGTCAGAAGAGTCCAGGGATGCTACCAGACATGCTGCAATTCACAGGAAGGCACCCATAACAAAGGGGTCCCAGCCCCAGGTTAGAAACCCTCCCTGCATTTATCTGGGCATGTGGCTGTCCTGTTAAAGACTACATTTCCCAGCCTCCCTTGCACTAGGTATGGCCACGTGACCATGTTCTGACCAATGATATGTCAGCATCCTGTCCTGCCAGTCAGGTCTGGCTGGGACTTGGGGGAGGTGGGGAATCACCCCTATCCATTCTAGCTGCCTTGTTTCAGGCTGATTTGTTACTGCAGCATCATCTGTCCCCTGTTCCCCCAATCCTAAATCCCAGGCCGACCCCCTTCCCTCCTTAGACAAACTTCTGGTTTCCATCAGAGCCCTTCTAGGAAGGGAAATCTCAAGAATGAAATATAGCAGATCCTGCGGCCCGGGCTCACGGTGTCCAGGTTCCAACACAAACATTCCAGCACTCCTGCCAGGGGCACACGCTACTGGGCCTGCCTCCCTGCCTTCCAGAAATACTCGGGAATCGGGTCATCATAGGAAGCTGGGGGAACTTCACAGGGTAAGGCTGCCTGTGAGCAATCTTCCCTTATTTTCCCAAACACATCAAGGGCTCCTCTGCATTTTTTGAAAAAGCTGGAAAAAAACAAAGCCAAACAAAATGAAAAAAAAATTTTCTTAACTCTCTCCCACTCTGCAGCCTTGTACCTGCTACCAGAGTCAGAGATTGTGGTGTGAACTTGCTTTCGTTTAATGAATCATTTCCTCTAGACTTGTTCCCTGAATTCCACGTGAGGCCACAGTGATAGAGGGAGCGGGGAGACAGGCTTCATGATGGGGGGCCCTGGGCGAGCCACGGGATGCCACGCTCATTCATACATCATTCATTTGTTCATTCATGCCCCAAACACCTACGGGCTCTGTATTCATTCCCTCTTGTTGCTGGAACCAACAATCAGTAGCTTATAAGGACACACACTCCTTATCTTACAGTTAGTTCTGGAGGCAGAAGTTTAAAAATGGGTTGGCAGGGCTGGTTCGTCCTTGAGGCTCCAGGGGTGAACCTGTTTCTTGGTTCTTTTCCAGCTTCTAGAGATGTCTAGAAGGTGCCCGAGCTCATGGCCTCTTCCCCCTGTCACCCGCCATCTGCTTCTGATATCACATCTGCTCTAACTCTGACCCCCTTGTCTCTCTCCTTCACTTGGCAGGGCCCTCATTGCACCATTTAGGATCCACTCTGGGATAGTACCCCATCTCACGGTCCTCGGCTGAATACCACCTGCAGGTCCCCGTTGGGGCAGTTAGGGCTCAGAGGGGTATGTATTTTGTCTGTAACAGATGACACAGTGATGCTCAAAGGAGGCAGCAGGCAGCTGTGGGCATGATCAGCCCCAAGCTCCAGAACCTCCTCTCCAAGAGCTCAGACAGCAAGGCCACTTAGCATGCCCTCCATAGGAAGCCTGACTTAGGGTGGCCCACAGGTGGGTATGCTTGGAGACTCCAGAACAAAGTACGAAGGACCCTGGCTCCTCCCCCTCTGGTCACCATCCCCATGTCCTGCTCCTCGGGTCCCAAGAACTGCCCGCTCTGGGCCTCGCACCCCTGCACCTGCATGACCCAACAAGAAAGGCAGTTGACTTTCATGTACATTTCACGCTCATTATCATGGAGACAATATTGGCTGGGACTGGCCGTGCAGCCTCTCCTCCAGCCACTGGGGAAGGGAGGTGGGCCCATCGTAATAGGCTTAGCGGCATGACTCTTTCCTCAAAGCTGGGACCGGGGGGGGGTGTCCCTTTCCTGGGCCCATTGCTATTCCTCCACCAGAACAAACCGGGTACGCGGGTGTATTAGCTATCAAGGCTGTGTAAGAAATTACACAAACAGAGGCTGAAAGTGACACACGTTTATTATCTCACAGTTTCTGGGGGCCAGGAGTCTAGGTGCAGGTTGGGTAGGTCCCCTGCTTGGGGTCTGAAGGCCGAGATGAAGGTGTCAGCCGAGGCTGAGCTTTCTGAGGCCCATGGCCACTCCAAGTGCACACAGCTTTGGTACAGTCCGGTTCCCAGAGGTTGTGGTCTTTGTTTTCCGGTTGCTGTTTGCCAGGGACCACTCTCAGCCACCTAAGACCCTCTTAGATCTGATCTTTGGACCCCTCTCTCATGAAATTGCTTCATCTCAGAGGTCCGCAGAACATATCTGATACTTTCAAAGGGCTCACCCGATTAGGTCAGGCCCACCCAGGATAATCTCCTTTAATTAATTCACAGTCAACTTATGAGGGGCCTAACTAAGGCAATGACTCTCCATCATAGTCACAATCAGGGATGGGGGATCATTCCAGGGCTTGGGTCAATGGAGACTCCGCGGGCCAGGAGGCAGCAAGTGTTGGGGGCTGGGTACACTGCACGCCCGCCCCCCCGCCCCCAGCACGCACTCCTCAACTTTCTTGTTGGACAGACTGCTACCTTCTCATCCTCCAGTCTCAGCTGAGTCTCTACTTCTTCCAGAAAGTACTCGCTGAGCCCCCAGGCAGGTCAGAAGTCCCCTCAGGCCCTGCCACTTGCTTCTTCCCTCTTCTGGTGCCTGACAGGTGTCACTGCCTGTGCCTTGTCCCCTGTGCTGGGCCTGAGGAGCGCCATGCTCTCCATAGCTGACAGGTGCCGTCCACACCTGGCATGAAGCAGGTGTCCAGGAGACACCTGCTGGACAGATGCCAAATCTTCTGGGGGTGACGTAAGGGGCTGGACCTAAAATCTGCCCCTGAGGGAGGGGGAGAGGAGAGGGTCCCCTGCTGGGCAGGCAGACCCGTGGACAGGGTCACTCTAGGCCTCAAAGGCTCCACTTTCAGGGCTCGGCTTGGCGGTCATTGCCAAGAAAGCCCTTCCGAGGCCACCCCCCCACCCTGCCATGGAAGCCAGTTCCTGGGACAGATGCAAGACAAAAGCCAGTGGGTGCCCACAGCATCATGGCGGGATGGAGGGGAGCCACTTCCTCCCGGGCCCCTGGGCTTCACTGTGCTCTCCTGCAGCATGGGACCATCACACAGCAAATATGCAGCAAGGCCCCCAAAGAGGGTGAACTGGGCCCACCACTCGTGGACTGTTCAGGACAGACCCGGCCTGGGGGAGACACCCCCTGACGGAGCCTACCATGGGTAGGGGGCCTGGGCATAGTGGCTGAGGGCTGGAGGGTAGCCAGGGTGGGCTCTGGATCCGGAATTTTCACAGCAGTCCTGCAGGGGGGTGGGTCCCAGGAGCCCGGTGCTGGGGCGAGTGGTTCTCCCAGATGCTGGGGTATGCAATGAGCAGAGGGGAGAGCGGATGCTCCAGGCCCAGGGAGACTTGGACATGGCCTGACCCCTGTGGGGAGCAGGCCCTGGGCTCAGAGAGCCCCACAGACATTGCTCCCCAGAGCCTGCACATCCCTGTTATTGCCTTCTACAAGCTGGGGAGGCTTGGAAGGGAAGGACGGCTTCTCAAGGTCATGTGGGGACACCTGGTGAGCCCAACTGTAGAGTCCAGACTGGAGGCCAGGCCGAGGAGGGCCTTGAATGCCAAGCTCAGGCACTTGGGCAGCAGCAAGCCCGACAGGGAGGACCCTGTTAAGCCTGGAACCAGGCGGGGAGGGAGGGGTGAGACACAGAGGCAGGCCAGGAGCAGGAAGCCACGGGAGGGGGCTGCAGCAGCCAGGATGGGCAGGGATGGGGGCAAGCCTGAGCTCCAGCAGGCCCCGGGCTGAGCGAGGTACACAGCCAGGGCTTAAGGAGACGTGCTGACCCACTGCTTTCCTCTATTACACTCATTGCAAATCAAAGATGGTCCCTGGAGCAGGTCTCCCTCCAGAGGGGACTTCTGCCAGCTCTGTAAGAACTCAGCTGTGCCAAATCCATCAATGTGATCAATATTGCAATGGATTTGGTCTGCGGGTTAGTGCATGGAGAGCCAGGCCCCGGGCCAGCAGAACCAGGCCACGTTCTAACAAGACAAAGCGGTTCTGGAATTCTTCAGGGAGGGGCACGCAGAGAAGCAAGCCTCATTTTTCCCTGCCTGTCTTTAAAAATGAAATTTCAAATAAACATGGCCTGAGGGGGGTGTGTTAATCCTCAGCTCAGCTCGAAGGAGGAAACAAGTCCTCTTGGTTTGGAGACTAGGAAGCCAGGCCAGTCTCCCACTATGACCACACCTGCTAGAGAAGTGGAAGGGGGTCCCCTGCCTGCCTCTAGGCCCTTCCCTCCCGTGCTGGCCCCCCGCAGACACAGGAAACCAGCTGCAACACTCACTGCTGGGGAGCTCACAGCTGAGTGGGGGCAGAGCTGGCATGGACCTTGGAACTATCCAGTCCAATTACCCCCACCTTACAGATGGGAAAACTGAGGCCCTGAGAGGCCGAGCAGCAAGGAGGTGAAGAGCAGGAGCTCATGTCTGTATCCAGCATCAGCGACCCCCACAGAAAGGAGGCAGGAAAGGGCCGTTGGGTGGGGAGTCCAGGGGTCTGGCACTGGCAGCCCCCGGGGTGGGGGGCGGGGAATCAGCCCTCTGCGAGGGCCCCCCACGCTCTGCCAGGCACCTCTGGCGCCAAGCACACAGGAGGAGTCCAGCCTGGCCAAGGAACTCAGCGGACATCAGGACCTTCGCCAGACTCCTGACTTCACCCTTCCCCCCCCACCCCTGCGCCAGCTTTGATTGAGCCCCTACTGTGAGCCATAGCTGGGCCCCACACTGGGCAGTGCGAGAGACACGCCTGCTCTCAGGAGCCCGCAGTGGAGAGGGACGGTGTTCGAGGGGTCCTGCCCCTGATGGGCACACAAGGCACACAGCATCAGAAGGGGCTCCTAGCCTGAAAGAAGGAGGAGGGCTGCTGGGGCATCTCGGGCAATGCATTCGGAAGGAAGGGAAGAGCCCTGGGGACAGCGAGACCAAGGGTTGCCAGCCTGGAGAAGAGCACGGCCAAGGCCCTGAGTCCACGGCGGGCGGGGACAAATGGGCTTGTCGCCTGGAGGGAGTGGGCTGAAGAGCCATCTGAGTGAGTTGGGTGGACGTGAGCAGGCTGAGGCTGCGGAACCCAACCCGAAACCGGGAAGAGCAACCCGCAACAGCGCGGCCAAATCCATCCTCCACGCAGCCTGGGATGGGGAGCGAGGCCGCAGGCAGCTCTGCGCATGCGTAGCTCCTGGGGGCCGAAATGAGCACATGCGCATGCGCCTATGTTGATCCATGCGAATGCACGCGTGTATGCGAGTGGTTGTGTGCAGCACTGTGCGTGCATGTGCGTATATGCACATGTGTGGGTGGGATGCATATACACGCACACATGAAGTGCACACACATTTATGCACATGTGTGTATAGAACACATGTGCATACTATGTGGGTGTACGGATATGTGTCTACGAACATGTGTGTGGATGTGTGTGCACGAATGTGTGTGTGCAGCATGTGAATACACAAGTGTGTTCACGGATGCCTGCTTGTGGAAGCACGTACGTGCGTGTGTGTGCACATGGCTATGCACACAAATGTCGTGTACAATTTACACAGCTGTGTGCATGTGTATGCAGCATGCACGGATATGCGTCGGTGTGTATGTGGTTACGCCAGCGTAGGCGCGCCCACAAATGTGTGCATGTGATTGTGTGTATGCACTCACACATGGGTATATGTATGCACATCTGTGTGTGTGCACACATACCCCATGTGCAGGGAAGCAGTTCAGGGAGACAAGCTCCCATCCACCAAGACAGAGGCTGCTTGTGGAGCACAAGAGCTCGACATGCCAGGTGTGAGCCTAGATTCCATCTCAGCACCTGGGGCCTAGGACTCAGTGTCCTGTGGCTGTATGGCCCTGGCTGGACCAACCCTTCCCTCCCAGTCCCACTCATCACCGGTGGGAGGAAGGGCAACTAGGCCTTGGCAGCCCCAAGATGCTTCCCAGCTATGTGATTTTCCTTCTAAAAGGTCCCACAGCTCTCCCCAGCGCCCTCACCCCTACCCCCTCTACCAACGCATCCTTACGACACCCTCTCTGTCATCCTCCGGGTCCTGCCAAGCCCAGGCCTGCCCACCAGCGACTCACGGGGACAGGCAGCCTTCCAGGCACATGCTGTTTTGCTTGTTACAGGATAATCAGAAGTCCTTCGTTAAGCCTCATTGTCAATGTCTGAGGTAAGAGGCCTCTCCAGCTCCTGGTTGAGCAGCCGCAGTCCCTGGGGCCTCCCTCCCTCACACACAGGCAGGTCTCAGTTTGGTGCAGCCCCAAAGCCCAGCCAAGGGCTTCTCAACCCCGAGGATTCTTTAGGGGACCCAGCTCTCCTCTCTCCCGCCAGGCCCTGACCCACAGGAGAGGCGCTTCTCCTGCCTCCTCCTGGGTTATGCCAAGGAGATGCTGCTGGCGATCCTGAGGTCAAAGGGCAGCCGGGCATTCCCAGGGGCCTGAGTCACTGGGCCGGCCAGGCACTCCGGATGTCCCCAGCCTGGCCTGGCGAGCTACTTCCTGGGCAGTGGGAAGTCCTGCCTGCTTCAGGCCCCAGGTGCTCTGTATCTTTTTTCCTCCAAATTCTTCGTGCTAGGCTGCCCTTGAGTATGAATGTGTGAGATGTCTAGGGCAGCCAGGACCCTGGGTGTCCCAACACCCCCAGGCATCCCCCAAAGTGCTCCTCACAAGATAAGAACCCCCAGGTTCTGCAGGAGGCCCAAGTAACTGGTCAGCTGCTGGGGAAGGAGCTCCCCCTAACCTACATCTGACCCCTCCCATTTCCTTTTTTTGGCTCCTCCTCTCTTTCCCAGGGCCTCCAGGGCAAAGTCCCTTCCCTAACCCCAGGGAGCACAATCCACAGGGACTTCTCACTTCCTAATGACTTTTCCTCTGTTCTCCAAATGCAGCTCAGACGGCACCTCCTCCAGGAAGCCTTCCTTGACAACTCCACTCCCAGCCTAGGAATGAGCTCCAGGGCACTGAGGGCATTCACTTCAGCATGGCAGTGTGGGGCACCCACCTTCCCAGAGGGCAAAACGCCTGGTATAGACAAGGAGAGGTGCATGCCAACTACCGAGGATGTGAACATGTGCGGGACCTCCCTGCGAGGTGCTCCAGGCCTCCCAGACCAGGGGGCCCTTCCACCTTCCACAGGGATGCTGGCTTCCTACCTTCTCTGGGCCATGCGCCTCTCACATGCAGTCATGGATTTGCTGCCAAAAAGCGCCTAAAAGCCCAGGGCTAGCTCTGGTCTTCCTCAGGCAGTCCCACCCTCCAGTATTTCTGATTGCTGGCCTCACCCTGGCCTAACCCCTCCTGCTCCCTGTAAGGGTGCTAAGGAGGATGCTGGGGCTCCCAGTGGGCATCTCTGCTAAGATGCCAGCACTCTCCTACATAAGACCCTTTGAGCCTCGGGGCTCAGAGAAAAGAGAAGCAGCCCCAAAGCCACGCACATTTCTAGACACAACTAAGGGGGATGCTCCAATCCTTCCCCGTGCCACCTTCGTAGAACCCACAGGCATCCCACCCCGTGACCCCCAGCCGCAGGAATGACCCCTACCCTCCCATCTGAGGCTGCAGGGAGAGCTGCTGGCCTGCCTGCACGCTTTTCTGGACTGCTGGGAAGAAAGGCCCTCCCCTCCTCCTAGCAAGAAATGCCAGGCCTGGGAACTCCAACCTCCTCCCCAGGGTCTGTCTCCCACCAACCTCCAGCTGCCTGGAGGTGGGAACAGCAATGCGCATTCATGGAATGAATGCAGAGAGACACAAAGCTGGGGTAAGCCCGGGGTAAGGGAGGTACCCCAACAGCTTGCCCCTAAGCCCGCAGGAATGAGGCACCCACGCAAACCCGCCCGTCATCCGGGAAATTCATCCTGGGTGTTTGTCAGGGGCGGTGATTTTGAACATCCCCCCACCCTTTAAAAGCAGGGCCCCGGAGCACGAGAATTAAACTTCAATAATTGCCAACATGGATGCAGCGCCTGGGAGCCTGCCCAGGCCTTCCACTGGCACCGCCGTCATGATTCATGCTCCAGCAGCGCCTGGAAGTGGGCAGAGAAGGCAGCTGAGGCCGGGGGCAGGGACGTGGTTCTGCCCCGTTAACACCAACCAGAGATGGACCAGAGATCGGAGCAGGACCCCTCCGCACCCAGGCGGCGTCGCGTCCTCAGCCAGGCTGCGAGTCGCTGGCTCTCCAATCAGGCCGCGGACCCCGAGCCGACCGGTGCTGCGCGCGAGTGTGCGCGCCCGCGTGTGCGTGCGCGTGTGCCCGGGGGAGGCTCGGAGGCTCTTGTCTTAGAAAGAGCAGGTTTCTGGAACTCACCGCCCAGGCCGGCCGGCACTCAACCCCGTCCCGCAGACTGCAATCGGCCCTGGAGGGGGCGCCCTCGCCGTGCGCGCGCCCCTCGCGCCACCGCCCCGGACTCCTCCCCGGCGCCGCGCGGGCAGGTTCGCCGAGGCGGCCGCGGGCTTCGGCTCCCGGGCCCGCTCCCCCCGGGCCGGCGGCGCTGGCCTGCCCGCCAGGCCGCCCCCGCCCGCCCGCGCCCCGCCCCGCGCGCCCGCCCCGCTGCGCAACTCTACCCAAGTTGGAAGCCGAAGCCGGGCGGCTGCACTCGCGCCGAGCGCACCGCGGCGGCGGCGGCGAAGGAGGAGGCGGTGGCGGCTGTGGCGGCGGCGGCGGCGGCGCGGCTAAGGCGAGTGAGGCAGGCGAGGCGGAGCCCGCACGGCCGAACGCGGACCGCGGGGGGCGCCCGCGCCCGGAGCAGCAGGAGGAGGACGCGCGGCGGCGCCGGCGCCCTGCCCGGGAAAGTAAAGTTGGAGCCCGAGGCTGCGCGCCGGCGCTGGGGCCCGGAGGAGCGGCGGCCCGCGCCCCGGTGCGCCCAGCCCTAGCCGGCCGGATGGGAGGCGGAGCGCCCGGGCCGCCGCCGCCGCCGCCTGCAGCCTGCGCCCCGGCCGGGCGCCGGGGCCGCGGGGCCGCTCGGGCACGCCCGCTCGGGCGCCGCATCACCGTGGGCTCGCGGCCCGGGCGCTCCCCGTGAGCGGGGCCGAGGGCGGGGCCGCGCGAGGACCCCGGGACCTGCCCCCCTCCCCCCTGCCGCCGCGTCGCCGCTCGCTCCGGGAGCCTCCTGCTCTGCACTTACGCGCGCGGCAGCTGCGGGGAGCCCGGCAGCCACGCTCTCCGGCGCGCCGCTCGCCCGCGGAGCCACCACGGCCGAGGGCCGGCTGCGGGGCGCCGCGGTCCCAGGCGGGCGCGCCCCGGGAGCAGGCGGCGATGCGGGCGCCGGCCCGGGCTGGGGGGCGCCCGAGCTGCCGCGGCTGCGCCCCGGCTCCAGGCGGGACCGCGTAGCTCGCGGGAGGACCATGGCGTCCCCGGCGCTGGCGGCGGCGCTGGCGGCGGCGGCGGCGGCGGGCCCCAACGCAAGCGGCGCCGGCGAGGGGGGCAGCGGCGGGGACGCCAACGCCTCGGGCACCGCGCCGGGGGCCACCTGGGGGCCGCCCCCGGGCCAGTACTCGGCGGGCGCCGTGGCGGGGCTGGCTGCCGTGGTGGGCTTCCTCATCGTCTTCACCGTGGTGGGCAACGTGCTGGTGGTGATCGCCGTGCTGACCAGTCGGGCGCTGCGTGCGCCGCAGAACCTCTTCCTGGTGTCGCTGGCCTCGGCCGACATCCTGGTGGCCACGTTGGTCATGCCTTTCTCCCTGGCCAACGAGCTCATGGCCTACTGGTACTTCGGGCAGGTGTGGTGCGGCGTGTACCTGGCGCTGGACGTGCTCTTCTGCACCTCGTCCATCGTGCACCTGTGCGCCATCAGCCTGGACCGCTACTGGTCGGTGACACAGGCCGTCGAGTACAACCTGAAGCGCACACCGCGCCGCGTCAAGGCGACCATCGTGGCCGTGTGGCTCATCTCGGCCGTCATCTCCTTCCCACCGCTCGTCTCGCTCTACCGCCAGCCCGACAGTGCCGCCTACCCGCAGTGCGGCCTCAACGACGAGACATGGTACATCCTGTCGTCCTGCATCGGCTCCTTCTTCGCGCCCTGCCTCATCATGGGCCTGGTCTACGCGCGCATCTACCGCGTGGCCAAGCTGCGCACGCGCACGCTCAGCGAGAAGCGCGCGCCCACGGGCCCCGACGGGGCGTCCCCGACCACTGAGAACGGGCTGGGTGCTGCGGCGGGCGCGGGCGAGAACGGGCACTGCGCGCCCCCGCGCCGCCCGTGCGCCGACGTGGATCCGGAGGACAGCAGCGCGGCGGCTGAGCGGCGGCGGCGCCGGGGTGCGCTGCGGCGGGGCGGGCGGCGGCGCGCTGCCGGGGAAGGGGGCGCGGGCGGCGCGGGCGGCGCCGACGTGGCGGCGCCCGGGCCGGGGCCAGGGGCGAGCGATTCGGGCGCGCTGGCTGCCGCTAGGTCCCCGGGTCCCGGCGGGCGCCTCTCGCGCGCCAGCTCTCGCTCCGTCGAGTTCTTTTTGTCGCGCCGCCGCCGGGCGCGCAGCAGCGTGTGCCGCCGCAAGGTGGCCCAGGCGCGCGAGAAGC
This sequence comes from Martes martes, assembly GCF_963455335.1. Classification (NCBI taxonomy): domain Eukaryota; kingdom Metazoa; phylum Chordata; class Mammalia; order Carnivora; family Mustelidae; genus Martes; species Martes martes. The sequence goes on from NC_137889.1 coordinate 141,446,265, forward strand.
GCTTCACCTTCGTGCTGGCAGTGGTCATGGGCGTGTTCGTGCTCTGCTGGTTCCCCTTCTTCTTCAGCTACAGCCTGTACGGCATCTGCCGCGAGGCCTGCCAGGTGCCCGACCCGCTCTTCAAGTTCTTTTTCTGGATCGGCTACTGCAACAGCTCGCTCAACCCGGTCATCTACACCGTCTTTAACCAGGACTTCCGCCGTTCCTTTAAGCACATCCTCTTCCGACGGAGGAGAAGGGGCTTCAGGCAGTGAGCCACGCGCCCGGCCCCGCGCAGACCCTGGACAGCTCCAGGCGGCGCCTTGGGAAGGCTTGCCCCCCGCCACCCCAAACCCGCCAGGAGAAAGCGGGGGCAGCAGCTTCCCCCAGACCCAGGGATGGATTGACCTCTGGGACATAGGGGAGGGTACCGCAGGGCAGGAGTGTGGGCTGAGGGACGGCAGGGACCCCGGGGAGGGGGGGAGGAGAGAGGGGCAACCCCTCTGCCTTTCCATCTCAGCAAAGGGCTGCTTTTGGGCCTTCGGCCCGGATCTGGCCCTGGGGGCCCCTGCAGAGGTGCGGCTGTGAGGTCAGAGTTTCAGACAGCAGAAGTGAATGCAACCTCCCTAACGGGCAAGAAAGGAGCCCGCCCCCCCAACACACACCGCTACCCAGATCCACCTCTGAGCAAGGGCTGACTTCCCCAGGACCGTGGGGGCGGCTGTCTTGGGGGAGGAAAGAGGCAGTGACAATCTTTGGTTATTGAAAGAATTTAAATGTTTGCCAAAAACGACAGCCAAAACAACCAAACTATTTTCTAAATAAACCTTTGTAATCTAAGTGTTGGGAGCAGCTATCAGTCCTTAAGCCCGCCAGCTGGGGTGGGGGGCGGTATCTTCCAGAACTCACCCTCCTGACCTCCCCCAGGGGGTGGAAGGAGGATAGTCTTGGTCTTAAGATTCCAATTCCCCTCTTGCAGGAGAAGTGAGGTGGGTTTTTGTTTTTGTTTTTGTTTTGATACGAATGGTAAAATTCTTGTGCTGTAGTTGGCTCAGAGGCAAAAGAAACCAAGACCCCTCCTCCCCTCAGATTGGGTCCCAGTTTAGATCCAAGAACCTCATCCCCATCCCTGACCCCCATCCAGTTCCTGGGCTGGGAGACCCTCCCCAGTGGAGGGAGGCAGGACTCCCTGATCCAAGTCTCTAATTTTGCCTGCCCCCCCCCGTAACTTTGGGTCAGTCTCCCGCCCCTGAACACTTTGTGGGTTTGTCACTTTGGAGGAGGTAGGTGGGTGAGCGCTGCCCAGAAGGGGCCCCACCCACAGATGGGGTGGGGTGGAGGCCAAGACGAGTCCCCAGATCTTTATTCCATACCAGAGACCTTTAGCAATTTCTTATTGTTTTTGAACATCAAGGCTCAAAAACAATGGGACTATCTGCATTGGCCAGGGAGGTGGCTGGACCCTGCTTGTCTTCCCTAACCCCCCATCTATGCAGTCAAGCCTTGCCCTCTTGCTCAGCCCTTCCCCATGCCCCAGGGTTTCTGTGCTCACTCCACTCCGCGGCTTGAGGAGGGGTGGCTATAAGAAGCCAGCATTAAGTGGAGTGAAGCGGTCCTTCCCCCAGACTCTTCCAGCCCCCATCACAGCCTACAGACTCCTGGTTGGTGGGGGCTCATTCTGCTGACCCCTGCTGTGACCATCCTATCCTCCTGACACTCAGTCTCGGGCTCCTCATGACCTTCGGTATGTACCCCTCCCTGGCCAGCCCACCTGCCAGCCAAGCCCTCTCTTGGATCACCACCCATCTGTCCTCGACCTGGGGTGACCATGGGTGCGTCCCCAGGATGGCTGAGCCCCAGGTCCTGCCTTTCATTCCCAAGTGACTGTCCCCTGAAATAGGAGCCAGGGCGGGCCCCTTCCCTGGTCTAATGTGTGGGGGCTGTCCCTTGGAGAACCTTCCTCTCCAGCTGCCCCACCCATCACCCCAAAATATGGGTACTCAGGACACCCTGCCTGGGAAGAACGCCCCAGGACCATGCCCACACTCGCTCATGTGAAAGCACTCACACCTGCTATGTTTAGGCTCAGGGGGAGGTGGAGAAGCTGAGACAGGGAACATGGGGTGGGGGGTGGGAATGGCTAGTCAAGGCTGAGTGGGGGCATCCCTGACCCACTCCTAGGCAGGGGCCCACCAGGGTGTCCATGTCAGAGGCCCAGCTCTGTCACAGAATTGCTGAGCTGGGCTTGGGCAGACCTGTGCCCTCCCTGGGCCACAGCACCCCTTCTGTGAAGTTGGCGGGGTGGTTGTTGGAAGCTCAGACCCCACTGGCTGGCCGATCTGAGGTCCCACTTGCCAACTGAATCGGGGGGGGCCCCCTGAGAAGGGATCTTCCTTTGGAGACTGCATGGCTGGCCCTGGTGCTCCCACTGAGCGGCAGGGTCCCCTCGGTGCCATGGGGCACCGACACCCCCACACAGGGCTTCTGGGGGATGCACCCTGAGTCTGCCACAGGAGCACGCAGCGTGGAACACGGCCCACAAAAGAATGTCAGCACAGCCTGCTCCGCTAGGTCCCTAATTGTGAGAGCTGCACCTTCCAGGGCTGTTGCCGGGCCCTCCGGCGCCTGGTGCTTAATACCCCATTCAGCGAGCAGATGTTCCCCACTCGCTGGTGATTGCCGCCTGGAGAGGCCGTCTTTTCAGCTGGATAAACAGAGCCGGAACCTGGCTTCTCACCCTGACCTGCTGCAGGGACATGGGCCAGCTGGCTGGCTTGGAGTCTCGCTGTCTCCATCAGCGCGGTGCAGTCTCAGCGCGGTGCAGCAGGGAAGCTGCTGGCTCCCTGAAGGCCCGGAGACCGTCTTCGGGGGAAGCTCTGTACCGCAGGGAGTGGGGGGCCCAGACTCTGGCCAGTCCGCTGTGCCCTATTCCTTCACACACAGGCATCTGCACGTCTCCCCCAGGCTCACTGTCGACCCCATTCTGTGGCTGAGGACACCGAGCCCTGGGTCCCACAGGTGTGAGGGGTTGGGGTATGCCAAGAACCCCGAAAGGTCCAGCTCCAGAGCCCAGGCCCCGAGCACCTGGCTCCAGAGTCCTCTGACCTCAGGTGTCCCCTGGGCCTTGCCTCTGGAGAAGCATTTCAAACGGCCTCCTTTCTGCCCAACGCTTCCCCTCGGGCTCTGGGGAGATCTCAGACAGAATAAAGAAGCATCCCCAAAAAGATCAAGGAAGGCCAGGCCCCAAGTGGGGGGTTCCGCCCGAACGCCGTATCTAGCCCCAGCCCAGCTCCTATGCAGTTCTTAGGAGACATACAGAGACATACATTTGTTTAAATTAATTCTCGAATTTTAATTCAATTGCTGAGCTCGTAGAAAAGGGGAAAAGGGATAATCCAAATAATCCATTACTGCTCAGTATGGAATTAAAAAAAAAAAAATCACTTGGAGCAGGCGGAATGGATACTTGAGGAAAGCAGCTCCGCTCTCCGCTGTGCCCCCGGCTCCGGGGGTGGGGCTGCGGGGTGGGAGGGAACACGTTGCCGCGCCGCTTGCTGGCGAGGAAGCATTCCTTCCCGGCGGCGGTGCTGGCAGCCGGCTGCTTTTACCACATCCATCGGCAGGACTCAAATATTCCAGCGCAGCCTCGGATCAAAACACACGCGCCTGCAGGCCCGTCATGAGTCTGGCTGGGCAGTCGTGGCCAAGCCGATCGCTGTGTCCCCACCAACCGCCGGACCCCCACATGCAAGGGAGAGGCGGGAGGCTGCCGGGCTGAGGATGCCCCGTGCCCTGCCAGGGCGCCCACAGGCCCCACAGCCCCATGTGGGACCACACAGGCATCTGGCCATGTGTCAGCTTGTGGCTTTCTGTGGGCAGGGATGGGCAGCCCTGCCGCGCACCAGGGGGCACCTGCGGGGTGCTGTGTAGACGTGGGAGAGGGGCTCCCAGGGAGGGGAGGGGGTGAGTCCCAGGATAGTAGAAGTCCAGATCCTCCGAGCTGAGGAGCAGGTAAGAGTTTCCCACCTGGAGGACCCTGTGTCCCTGCTCTGGGTCTGCCACGAGTATCTGGAGGGGCTCCAGGTACCTCCCCCTTTCCTAAGGGCCATCCTCCCGTTTGAGCAACTGGGCTGTCCAGGGCATCCCAGGTTGGTGGGGTGGAGAAGCAGGGTGAGGGGTTTGGGTGGTTGGAAGCGTCTGGTTTGCCCAAGAGGGACCCCAACAGGCACTGTGGGTCCTTTTGCTGCATGACTCCGACCCGACTTCCCAGCATGCTTTCCTGGCGGGGCTGGGGCTGGGGGTGCAGGGCCATGCTCTGAAGTCTGCCTGGGCAGCAGAGCTGACCGCCAGCGCGGGGCCAACAAAGAGCCCTGGGGACCAAAATCGTGCCTTTTTCTTGCCAAGAGGATTTGTGGCTGCTCCCAGTGAAACCCTGGGGTACAATGGGATTATTATTGTCAAGATAAGGATCGCTGTGCAGGGAGGGGGGAAAGCTGGGCCAGAAAGCCCCGTGTAAGGGCATCTTGCTCTCCTGGGTGAGCACAGAATGTGGTCTGAGCTGCCCGGCAGTGATGGAGAGAGGGGAAACAAGACAGGCAAAGCCGGAGACCCACAGGGCGGCTATGGAAGCCTGCCCGAGCCTGGGCTGGGTGCCACCCCCCAGGCCTCCCTGACCCCGAGGGGTGTCCTCTAGAGGGGGGCTTGCAGGACCGGGGAGATCCCTGGAGGGGCCTTCGAGCCACGGTCTCTGTTGGGCAGGGAGAGTAGCTGAACCTCACATGAGCTATTTCTTATGTATTCCCGGGCCAGGCTCTAGCTGGCAGGGCGATAGGAGGACCCGGAGGATGGTAAGATTGTGGGCCCAACAGTCACTGGGAAGGGATGGGCCTAATGGCTGACACGGGGGCCTACATAGCTGGCTCCAGGGAGAGGCTTTGGGGCTGCAAAGCTCAGCAGGCGCTGGGCCCCCAGGGCCCAGGACAAGCCCACACTGCCATCAGCTCACAGGCTGTCAGCTCCTCTACCCCTGCTGGCTCATCCCTTCAATCGACCTCTCCTGTGCCTTTATTAATTCATGCTGTGCCCTCCACGAGGAGCACCTTTCCCGTCTTTGCCCAAGTGCCCCTCACGGGCCCCTCACGACACTGACCGGGCTTCAGGTCCAGAAAGCCCTCCGGAGCCACAGGTCTCCAGGGCTGGGCCAGGCGCTGCTCCCTCGTCCCAGCGTGGGAGGCAGCGCAGGGAGGCTCTGAACATGGGGACCATGCACCATCCTGGCCAGGGGGCATTGGGAAGGGCTGTCCTTCCTCACTCACGAAGACACCCGACCGGATTCATCCCTGATTTCCGACCCCGAGAGCTTCCAGGGCATGCCCACGGGGCTGGATGCTGTGTCCCAGGCCATCTGGGGCATCCTGTGGGGGGGACGCCCCACAACCGGCTCTCACAGCAAGATGCAGGCGCTCCAGGCTGGGCGCTGGGGCTCTGGGGGATTTTCCACTGCACGTGCACCCTGGCTGCTGAAGCCACATGTTCGAACATTAGTGGGCGGGTCCCCCCCCCCGCCCGCCCCGCACTTAATTAGTTCCTAGCTGACTGCAGCACCCACGGAAGCAAAAGAACCTCGAGGAGCTGTCCTAGAGCTCTGGGTGGAAAGGTCCCTGAAGGGTGCCCTGTTCGAGACTCCCCTCCCCACTTCACGGGGAGCCCCAGAGAGGGGAGTCATTAAGGAACATAATGAAAAGGAACAGACAGGAGTGGGGCCCCCGCAGCTGGTGTCTGCCACAAGCCCTCTACGTGCCAGCTCCCTCTGCTTCTCACACTTCTGCCAAGCAGGGAAGGATGGTCCCATTTTACAGACCAGCAAACTGAGCTCCAGAGAGGGAACGAATGAAGGGAGGCTCCCTCAGAGCCACACCAAATCTCCATGGGCCACCCACAGCCCTGAGGTTAATTAGCCTCATGTTCCTGGGAGCAAGCAGGCTCTGGGTGTGGGAGGGACCCTCCAGAACCCTGTGTCATGTACATGGAGGCGGGTGGCTTCCCTTTGCGCTGGTCTCCGCTCCTCCCCACCTCGAGCAACCCTGAGACGAAACGTTGAGCGGCTGAGTTCGGACCCGGCCCAGGATTCACACATTTCTCCTGTTGCTTCATCAGTTTTTATGTCATCCACACGGTAAGACCCCAGCTGCTCCATGAAACAACAGGGTCCTGGTCCCTGCACCGTACCAACGATGCCAGCTCTGTTTGTATTTTGTTGTCCTAGAAACGATTCCAAATGCTGGAGCCTCAGCTCAGGGTCACCCCATCCAGGATCTAGACAGCCAAAATGTTTGTGACAACGGTTCCCTTTTCCATTTCCTGGAGTGCCCTGCCGTCGCAAATCGAATTTAAAGCAAAATGAGCTCTCTTTCAATTGGTTCAAACGAAGCTGTCACTCACAGAGGACGGGTGGCCACTACCTCTCGCAGAAGGCCAAGCCAGGAAGCATTCCTGCAGGACGCCACTCCACCACGGCCCGGGTCCTGCCCACCCAGGTCCTGCCTGCCTGGCCGTGGCGGCCTGGTGGGGTTTGCCCACGGCTCGGCGCACCTGCGACCGGCCAGCCCCAAGTGTCCAGTGACGGTGTCGGAGGGGCCTGGAGTGGCCGGAAATGACCACCTGTCAGCGAAGCTCAGGCACCTTAGGGCCTCCCGCTTCCGGGGTCTGGTCAGGTCACACCCACGCCTTCGTGGGGACCCCCATGGCACGATGGGGGCATGGCCTCAAGGGAACCCCTGTATCAGCTGGCCTGGGGCTGGCAGGGGTGTCTGTGTCACTAAGGCTGGGCGTTCAGTGTACTTCCTAGTTCCCTGCTGATTTTCCAGAGAATCAGAAAAGCCACAACAGGGAGTCCAGAGTGGGCTTGGGGGGCAGTTGGCCTGCCCTGGGGCCCCCGCATGTGGGGGCGTGAGGCCCCAACAGGAAGACTGGGAGAAGAGCACAGGCTTCCTTGAGGCGGGAAGAGACACACAGGGCCCACAGCCCTCCCCCTTCCATACCTCTGGTGGCAGAGAGCTCACTACCCCCTGAGATGGTTCGGTCCTTGTAAGCACTGCCCTGACCCTTCCATGCTATGCAGGAGACTTCTGTCCTCTTGAACTTTCAACCCTGGATATCAGGATCGGTTTCCACACTGTCAAGGCTGGCACAGAGCTGGCCGAACTCTCGTACATTCTTCCCTCTCCCCTGCTTTTCTTAACCATGCATGAGCCCGCACTCTGCCTGGCCCTGGCCTTGGGGAATGGGAATGAAGCACAGGGCTCACCCCCTATAAAGGCCCCGGGGAGCACACAGCCTGCAGGGAGACCAGGAGAGGTCATGACCCTGAGTGGAGCCAGCATGGCTGTCGGAGGGGCTCTCACTGCTGACCAGTGGGGGTGGACAGTGAGACCTGAGAAACCCTAACCCGGGGTCACCTGGTATCAGGGATGGGGTTACCTGGTGTCAGGGATGGGGTTACCTGCTGTCAGGCCCCTGCCCTCATGAAGCTGTCATGATTCTTTGTGACTTCTGCCGGGTGCTAGGACACAGTGGGAGAAAGGAAGTCTGTGGCCACTGAGCAGCTGCATGACTTTCCTGCCTTCCTGGGTCCTCGTGTCCTTTTCTGTAAGATGGGAACAGTGGCGTTGGGCCACTGGAGCGGGGTCCAGAGCCATGGCCGGACCAGAGGCTGATTGGCTGCAGGAGATGGGGCCCAGGCCTGTTGCATCACTGGTGGTCTCAGCATGGGGCCTGGGGAGGGTGGGGGAGTCCGTTTCCCCTCCTTATGGGCCCAGGGTCCTGAGATGCTTCAGCGCTCCCAGCTGGCCCTCACCCTTCTGGAACCTTCCCTTGTCCCCGCAGACTTCACTCACACCACACAACACACAGCGGAGACCATGGTGAAGAAGGTGGAGAGGTGGCAGTGCCTTGATCCCTGGGCACAGCCCCCAGGTGTCCCCCGACCCCGGGCTCCAGGCCCATGGGACCCCACTGTCACGCCACCAAGAACATTACCAAGGCTCTTTGAAAGCGGCAGAGAATCCGGGTCTGCCACTTGTCCCAGCGGGACTGTGTCTCAAAAGGCCCGTTCCGTGCGGGGCTGGCATTCTGGCGGCTGGGGGAACTGGCCAAGTTCATTCTCTGCTGGCTGGTTCAGCCCGTGGTGCTGCTTGCTCAGTCAGGAAGTGGTCACTGAGCACGACCTCACGTGGCATGCGGGGCACCCACACTGCCGATGAGACCCCATGATGGTGTGATGCACCTGTCTTGATCACTGCTATTCAGGCAAAACAGCACACTGGCAATTCTTCAAACAACATGTTGAGAGCCCGCAGCCTACTGGAGTTAGCCGGTTCCTGCCCGCGTGGCGCCTGTGGTCTCATGGGGGGGTTAGTCCATGGAGTCACATAAGCAAATAGAGCATCACAGACCGTGGGCTGCTGTGTGTGGGTGACCTGCCGCTGTTGGGAGGGCTGGGGCGGGGGGAGATTGGCTAAAGGTGAGATGACCCCGCGGGCTCGTCAATTTGGGACACAATGTCATCTTCACGCGGGGCAGCTCGGAGCATGTGCCCAGGGCTAGCTCCGTGTCCCGGGGCCACAGCCTGGAGCTTGCACAGCAGAAATGCATGTCATCCCGTCCTAGAGCCTGGGAGTCAGGGATCCAGGCACAGGCAGAGCTGGTCCCTCCAGAGGCCTTTCTCTTTGCTGGCTAGGCACCATCTTCTCCCTTCTCCACGTGGCCTCACGTGGTCGTCCCTCCATGTGTCTGTGCATCTGTGTCCTGACCCCCTCCTCATATAAGGACACTGGTCAGACTGGATAAAACCCATATGACCTCATTTTACTTGGATCACCTCTTTAAAGGTCCTCTCCAAATACAGTCACACCTGAGGTCCTGGGTGGGGCAGGGGGGTGGATCACAACTTCAACACAGGAATTGGAGGGAGGTCGGCCCACAGTGTGCCCTGAGTCAATTTCCTGGCCCCACACATGGCTGTGTGATGCAGGCAAGCTCACCCCCTCTTGACTTGCTTTTCCAGTTGTAGCCCCAGGCCTGGTACAAGCCCTCCTGGGACTAGGGTGATTCTCAGATGCTCAGTGAACACTTAGTAGAGGGAGCCCGCCGGCCACCAGGCTTGCAGATGGTAGGAGAGCCTGGCTGCTGAGCCCAACCCAGCGGGTTCTGGAAAAGCACCCTGGCCAGGCTGTTCAGAGCTGGGGCTACGGGTCTTCCAGGCCAACCTGATCTCCTGTGAGGTTTGTCATTTGCTGTTGTGATGAAAAACTACCAGTCTGTCCACGAGGGGCTGTGGGAGCCGGGCACCCTGATGGGGGGCTCGAGGCCTGCCCAGTGGGAAGAAGAGGGGCCATTTCCGGGCCCCAGCTGCTGGCCCTACCTACGAAGGGGCTGGATTCCTGCTGGGTCCCCTCGTGGAATGGCTGAGGGTGGACCCCAGGAACCTGGAAGCAGAGCCTGGGATGATGGCCTGTCCTCAGGACCTGAGCGCATGTCCTGGCTGTCACCGCCCTGCTGTGTGACCTCAGCCCCTCTTTTTGTCTCTCTGAACCAATCTCCCTGACAGCTGGGTGTCTAGCTCCTCCCACACATGCACAGCCTGTACTCCACGTCCTCTTCGCAGACCTCACCACGACCCGTCCCCACAGACTCGCCCAGGCACCAAGCAGGCAGAAAAGTCCCCCGGGGCATGCTAACACCGAAGCTGGGGTTTGACCCGCGACCCCAGGAACCCCAATGGCGGGGACTGACGCCCTGAAGAAGCACGTCCTTGTCCCCTGGTTCCGAAGGCCTCCCAGCAGGGCTGCTCACATGGGGGAGGCCCGTGGCTCTCCCACAGTTCTGTACCCCTGGGGTCGCACACTGCCTGATGCTCTGGGCGAGAGCTCAGCCAACACACAGAGTTCCTGGGAAGTTTCTATGGACTCAGGCTCCAGGGAGAGCTCAGGAAGGAGGAGCCTAGTGACCCGTTCCCTCCAGTGTGCCGGGATCTCGGGCCTATTCTGGGCCCAGCCCGGGGCAGTGGCGACCTTGTAGCCGGCTGCTCGCTCGAAAACAGGACTTGGGTTCTGCTGTGCATCCGGGCTGGGGGTGGGGACCAGCGGGAGGAAACTCCATTCACACCAGCTTCAGACTGGGGTGGCATGGGGCTGGCACACCGGGGTCAGAGGTGATGTCAGCAGCTCTGTCTCTTTCCAGTTCCCCTTCTGTTTGCCTGCTTTCTCCTGAGAGACCCTGCCTCCTCACTTAAGGTGGCAGGATGGCTGTCTGCAGCCTCGGCATGATGCCTCCTGCCCCCCAGCTCAGCAATCCCAGGGAGCAGGAGTCAGCTCAGGTCCCATGCACAGCCTGGAAGTAGGAGGGGACCAAGGGTGGGAATGGACAGGATTTGATCAGGACAGCCAGGGGCTCTGGCCAGGAGGGTGAAGGACAGCCTGCAGAGGTCAGTCAGCCCCATGGGGGCCCTGCTTTGCCCACTGGGTCCCAGGAGCGCCATGGCCTCTGGATATCTATAGGCTGGCTCCTTACAGGGCCTGCGCCGCTGTTGCATCCAGAAGTCCTTGCCCTGCTGTCCCTCCCAGAGCCCCAGGTGCTGCACAAGAGTGGGGCTTTGCACCCCTGGGAGGATTATGAGCTGAAAGGCCTGGCCCGCCTCGGCTTCATCTCTGCACCTGCTTCTGCCAGAAGAAGAGCGGTGGGACCCTGCTCAGGGCTGTCCTCTCCTGGAGGGACCTCCCCCGGGTCTGGGCTCCTTGCTGACACCTCCCCTCTCAGATGCTTTTCTTCATCACTGGAGCCGAGGCTCTGCCAGGGGCTGACGCTGCTGGACTCCGGGCTCCCAGCCCCATGGCCTGCTGGAGGCCCTCTCCGTCCCCTGCCTGGGAACCTCAGGGCCCTGAGCCCGCTGCCCCCCGGTTGGGCTGCCAACACACAGCGACAAGGTCCGAATGTCCGGCTCAGACAGTGGGCGTGGTTCCCGGTGCCAGCATCCTGGCAGTGCCCCAGGCTGCGGCGGGCTCCTTCTGCCGAGCTCCCACCGTGGGCAGACTGCCTGGGCGAGCTGGCCAGCCGACTGTCCCCTGTCCCCGGAGCACCACCCTGCCCACCGTGCTGCTCAGACATGCACACTCTCCTTCTCTGGGGAGAATATACAAACACTTCCTCCCGCAGAACGGTAAACCTGTCGTCCCTAATGAACAGCTTTCATTTAGGCTCGGGGAAGAAGGTATGCTCTGGGGACGGTCTCTGCCGGCGGCCCTGTTGCAGGATCTCATGCTTGGCATTCACGGCTCCTCTGGGGCCCCCTGCGCCCAGCACAGCACTTTTTCTTATTGTGGTAAGAAACACATGACATAAAATTTACCATCTTCACCATTTTGAGGCACACGTCTCAGTAGTGTTAAGCACCGTCATATTCTTGGGCAAACATCACCACCCTCCATCCCCAGAACTCATTCATCTTGGAAACCTGCAAGTCTGTCTCCATAAACACCAGGTCTCCTCTCCCCACCCGCCCTCACCACCCCAGCCCCTGGCACCCACCACGGCAGTTTCTGTCTTTATGATTTTGGCTACTCTAAGCCAGCAAATGACTTTTTGTTGTTGTTTTGAGCCAAGAAAGAGAGTTTAAAGAAGCCAAGATTGGTGCTGACCATAAGTCCCAGCTGTTCCTACAATGTCCCCACCAGAGGGTTCTCAGGCCACTCTTGCATGCCCCCCATGACGGGGTGCTCACCACGTCCCAGTGTAGCCTCCTGCTGAGACTCTGGTGGAGAAGGAGAGTCTGAGGTTCAGGCCTCTGAGCTCCTGTCCCCACCATTCCCAATCCAGCATGAGTTTACTGAGCATCTATTACACGCCAGGCTGGGGCGGGCTGACACCGGCTCGAGGGAGGGGCTGCTCTGCTGGGGAGCAGACCCCCCCCATGCCAGCTGGAGGGCTCTGCACCTGCTGCAGTGAGCGGGGGAGCAGTGCCGATGGGGGCTTGAGTGACGGCTGCTGGGAGGGGCAGTGCCTCAGGCGGGGCTTGATCTCATCCCCACCGGATGCCTGGCTGCTGGTCAGCGCATCTTTTCCGGTGGCTCACGGAAATCAGCATCTCAGACGGGCCAGAGAGGCCCAGGGCAGCCTCCCTACCCTCCGCAGAGGAAGGATGGGGCTAGGGAGGAGGGGGCCCGGCTACAGCCAGGACATGGGCCCGAGCCCCTATGGGCATGTCCAGGGTGCCACTGAGCTCTGGGCCCACCTGGAGGACCATGAGATGGCGCACCCAGCCCAGGCAGGGATGAGTATTTCCCCCGGCCCCCCGGCTGTGTGTTCTACATGTTCAACGTGGCCCCAGGGCAGCCCCTCCAGGCAGCCCAGCCTGTGCCCTGGAAGGATGCGGCCGAGGAGCTGACCGGGAGGAGCAGAGGGTCTAGGAGGCTGCCCGGCAGCTGGTTCTTGGGTGGACGGACGAGGGGTGAGTGAGTGAGACTTTGACGCCCCATCCCAGTGGGTGCCAGTCTCTGTCCAGGCCTTCCCACACTGACCCACCCTCAGCCCCCTCTCCTCATCTCCACCAGCCCCTTCTCATCACTGGGGCCCAGCATCCTGAGCCGCCTTTACTCCAGGGAGGTGAAGGCCCCCCGAGAGCACACAGAGGCTTGATAGGAAGCTGAGTAACCCTAACTCTAACCCTCCATCCAGTACCGCAGGGCTCATCCTGTTCTCTCACGGACCCCGGCGGGGTCTGAGGGCCGACGGACAGGCACGCCGGTGCAGGGGCAGCAGAGTCTGGGACAGCCCAGGCTAGAATGCTGGCCCGCAGGGCCCCAGGCGGGTTCGAGAGAGGGCAGTGCCACTCCTCTTGGGCGCCCCTGAAGCAGCCACAGAAACAAGCAGAAAAAGCCTTTTTGTTGCCTTTCCAGCCCAGACAAAATCAATACTTTCTGGAAACATGAGAACAGCTGACCTTTGGATTTCTAGCAAACCTTCAAACTCAAGTTTGGTTTGGGGCTGGTCTGGAGGTGCTGGCCCCAACTCTGGGGTCCAGCGGGGGATGAGACCAGCTCCATGCACACCTGCAAGCAGCCGGCACCCCTCACGCCAGGATCCCAGAAGGCTACACAGTGGCCTGCTCTGTCTGCGAGCCGCGTTGTGTTTTCAAGGCTTTAGCTACATCTCGGCTCCTCCTTCCCGGCTAGACAGTCTCCAGACCTTCTCCAGACCAGCTATAGCCACAGAGCATCACAGGCTTTATGGATGGGGAAACTGAGGCCCAGTGCCCCCTGCCTCCTCCATCAGCCCCTGCCCCAGCTTCCTGCCTTGGCTGGAACGTGGGTCGCCGTGGAGCTGAGTGGTGTTGACTAGCGCTAGGGCACCCAATTTTGTAATTGAGTGATGTCCCACAGTGCTCCAGGCCATGCCAACCACTGGGAGCCAGTTGCTCTGGGAACTCAGTGTCCTTGGGGGGCCACACAACACAGACGCACAGAGTAGGGCCTCAGGGAGGCCAGGTCAGGGGGTGGGATAGGCCCGTGGGAAAACACCATAGGTCCAGCGGCCTGCTGGCTCCAGCTCTGTGGGAGGGCCCTGCATGAGCGTCTGGGTAGCTAGAGACTGGTTCTCGGTTTTACTGTATTTTACGTGGAGCTTGAACTCATGACCTTGAGATCGAGAGTCTCACCCTGGGGTCTCTGCCGTGGCTGTTGAGAAAAGGCAGCATTTGGCCTGAATTCTGGAAAACGTGTGAGCTGTCTGTGGAATATATGTTTCTAGAGGGAACAGCTCAGAGGAGCGCTGGGCGTGACCTGCCTGCTCCAGGACCGGCAGGCCAGTGTGACGGGTGTGGGGAGGGCATGGGGGCCAAGCCCTGAGCCTGGCCCTTCATCCCTGGATCGTGGGGGACCCTCGTGGCACCTGGCCGGCTGCTGTGGGGGCCAGAGGATTGAGACTGAGAGGAGGAGCCGGGAGGCTGGAGTAGGGGCTGTGTGGGGAAACCGCCCAGGTCTGTGACATGTTAGGAGCACGTCAGGGAATTGGGGCTTCCTCCAGAGGGACACGTGACCCATTGGAAAGGGGAGGGAGGATGAGATGTGCATTTCAGATGGACCACCAGCGTCCCATGGGGTGGATGGAGAGGGCAAGGCTGGGGGCAGGGTGGGTCACCAAGAGGGGGCCTGGGGGAGGGGGGGCAGGGATGGCACGTGGGAAGTGAAGACGGGGTTTGCTTAGTGTCACCCTATACGCTTGAGATAAAGTAAGGTGCCAGTTGTGTCCCCGAGGTGCCCAGCCCCGTTCCTCCTGGCTGGTGGCCTTCTCAGGGTGACTCAGCAGGAGAAGCCTCCATGAGCAGAGCTGGCAGCCAGGCCTGGACCCCACCTGCCACTTAGGCACACGCATGTCGTGGCCCCAGTACAGAACCCGGCCTTAGGCGGGACTCCCCCAAAGTAGCCCGGGAGGCGAGGGCTTACTGAGTGTGCACCAGAAGTGCAGGTGGAAGAGGGGTGAGGAGGGAGCAGAGGCAGCAATGGGGCTGGGCTCCTGCATCTCCTGGGGAGCCCGGGAGAGTTTGTCTGCTAGCACCTATAGCCAGGGGCCTCAGGAAGCACTGTGGGGGGGACACTTGTGGGGATGCACTGGGGGGACATGGCCATGGGGGACATGCCATGGAGTACACACTGTGGGGGACACGTTGTCCCTTCCCACCCTCAGCAGGCTTGGCTCCCTTCCCTGCCTGGCTCCTGGACCCATGCTCCCCGACTTGCCAGTCCCTGGTGGTGTGGGTCCTGATCTGCTGAGACCTTCGCTATAGCGACGGTCCCGCCTTTCTCTCTCTGAATGATCACCAGACTCCCATCCTCCATCTCCTGGGTGTCCAGCCAGCACCCCTGACAGATTAGGTCCCAAACCTACCTCTTGGTTCCCTCAAACAACCACTGTGTCCCTCCCATGGCACCCCCTGCCCCCCACGCACCAGGTCTTAGCATCTTCCTCACCCTTTTTCTCCACCACCACCCTGGTTCTGATGTGACTTGAAGGGACAGTGGGGGGCTTTGCCAGTGGGTCGGGCATGGGGTTCAAGAGCAGCATGGACAAGAAGTCTTCCCGGAGAAGTGCTAGCAGGTGGGGGTGCCATGGAGGGGGAGGGGGGAGGGGGCAGGGGAGAGTGCAGGAAGGGCAGGCACGCATGCGTGGGAGCTGTTGGCAGAGGGACAGCACTAGAGGAGGAGGGCTGGGTGAGGGTCCCGGGGACCAAGCCCCGTGTGCAGATGAGGGCAGCTGCTCCGCCTCGGGAGTTCAGCCTGAAGGACACACGGAGCATCCCCTAGCAGCACCGTTAAGTCAGCGGCCGCACAAATGTGTTAACCAGTTGACCCTTACGGGATCAGCTT
Source organism: Martes martes (assembly GCF_963455335.1). Lineage (NCBI taxonomy): Eukaryota > Metazoa > Chordata > Mammalia > Carnivora > Mustelidae > Martes > Martes martes. Next base: position 141,461,660 of record NC_137889.1, read on the forward strand.
CCTGAGGCTGACGGACAGGGTGTGCTCATCATTTCCTGCAGAGAGGACCCAGACCCTGGCTGGAAGGCCAGAGGACTTCCCACCATCTCTAAAGCACCTGCCTGGTGCACCCCAAACATGCTGGCCAATTACAGGGATGAGGAGAGAATGGGAGTGAGGTGGCTTAGGGTCCACTGCCGTCCAGCCACTCGCCTGCTTGACCTCAGGGACTCGGAATAAGCCTTTCTGAGAAGCACCACGGGTCCCGAGTTGCCCTGCTTCTGCGGCACCAAGCCCAGCTTCATGTGGGCCGGGGCGCAGCCAGCTCTTTCTCGGGTGTCCTGTCCCCCGGTTTCAAGCAGGAATGAGACCCTACCGCAGGTGCAGGTTGGAGGTTCGGCTACTAGAACAGATGGGGCCTCAGTGCGCAGGCTTGTCTGAATGGGCTGCGCGAGGTGGGACATGTGTGCGCGGGGGTGGGGGGGGCGTCGAGTGTGCCCATGGGGCGTGCGTGTGGGCGTGAGGACACATTTTGATGCGTACGTGTAACTAAAGCACTTCCTCAGGTGATCTGTCCAGAGACATGCTGCAGGCTGCGCTGAAGTCTCTCCCTTCTCAAGAAGACCAAAACAAGCAACACTTGTCTCTAGCAGACTGCAGAGAGCTTGCACGGGCAGATCGGGGCCCTGATCGCTGCAGGAATCCCATTAAGTTCCCCAGCATAACGAGTGGAGCTTCCCCTCCACCAGCGACCGCGGCCTCTCCTGGCTTTCCCTGAGTTTCAGACTCGAGGGGGGCGTGAATGGGCACATGTCGGAGGCTCTGCACTGGCCTTCCCGCTTCCTGTCCCCACTCCCTCCCTCTCTCTCCCAGATCTTCCTCCTCAGCTCTTGTGTTTTGAAATTTTCAGGTTTGATTTGGGTTGGGTGTACAGATCCGCCCCTCTCCTGAGATAAGTGGGCCTTCTGGGGGGCGAACAGACTCGGAGAAAACCGTTACGTCCATCCTTAAGCTTTCACAGCAATGACAACAAGTTACAATGAAGGCCATGAAGCTGTGACAGGAGAGGACTGAGGCCAGGGGTGTGGAGTAGGTCTCCCATCTCACACTGAGGAGTGGGAGGCTACATTTGGGGTCTGTGGGAAAGATGCCCGCCATCAGCTAGCAATGTCTGCCAAGGGCAGGAGTAGGAAGTAGGAGATCAGCACTATGGATCTGCAAGGCTATGCCAGGCATCGTGGGCTTGCTGTGGAGGGTAGGGGTGCTCTGGTGACAGGTGACATCCCAGAGTCTTCACTGTTACTAGGTCCCTCCCCTGTCCTGTGCCTCCGTGCTTTAGCGTACAGCTCACGCCACCTACAATGCCATCCCTCACGCGGGTGGTCACAGCCTCCCCATGCTGTCCCAGGCAGATGTCAGCACCCTGGGCTCCCACAGCACTGTTGCCCTGGGTCTGCCCCACATCCTGCTGGCCAAGGCCCTGTTGGGACATCTGGTGCCCAGTGCCCTGCCAGGAGTCTGGCACCAAGCAGAGGCTGAGTTGGTGGCTTGAATGGAACTGAACCCAGTGTTCGCAGACCCCTCTGCCCCCACAAGCAAGGCAGAAGTGTTCTGGGCTGGATTCGGCCTGGAAGTAGGAGAAGGGTCTCTGTACTGTCCCCACCAAGCCACACAGACCTTTAGCTCTTTAGGGACAGAGGGAGAGCTTGGCTTGTCTCCAAGTCTACACCGGTTCTTTTCACCCCAAATTAGCCTCTCCAGGGTTGGCAACATGTCCTTTTTGCCCCAATCTTGCCATGCCTTGTGCCTGGCAGAGCTGAACAGTTCCCCCTTCCTGGACACCATCTGTAGGTTCACAGGCAGCACTCGGTACATCTTCCAGTCCAGGGAGCTCACCTGTGCAACACTGGCCAAAAAGTAGCCAATGTGTTGCACGCATCCTCAGCCAGCCACCTCCAGTGGGAGCAGAGAAGTCCTCTGGGGACAGTCGCTGTTAGCGGCATAGGAAGCACTGTGACAGCCCTTGATTGCCCTATCTCTTCCGAGCCAAGTGAAAGGGACTTTTCTCTTTTCTGCAGGGAGGTGTGCCTGGATGGAGAGGAGACTGGCTTTGCATTCCCCAGCTCACCATGCATCAAGAGTATGCCTGGGAGAGCTGGACCAAGTTATTACAAATTGCTGGGTTATTTCAACCCATTTTAAAAAATGATGTCATACAAAGTAGATTTCAGAGGAAGAATGTTAACAGGGATGAAAAGAGGAATCATGATTATAGATAATTTCATAATGATTTAGGGGCTTATTCAGCAGGAAAACCTTACAGTCCTAAGTGTGTATGTGCCTAATAACAACGCTTGAAAATAAACAAAGCAAAAACTGATAGAACTAAATGGAGAAACAGAAAATCCGCCAAATGATCTGAGATTTCAACACCCCCTTTCTCAATCATGGGTAGAACAAGTACACAGAAAATCAGCAGACATACAGAAGCCTTGGACAACACTAACAACCAACTAGACCAGACTGGCTCTCACAGACACTCTATGCAGCAACAAGAGAATACATGTTCTCCTCAAATATCAGAGAACAATGACCATGAGAGACCATAGTCTGGATCATTAAACAAGTGACAGTACTTTAAAATTATACGAAGTATGCCCTCTGACCACAGTGGACTTGAACAGACAATAAAAGAAAAAAATCTGAACCATCCCCAAATGTTTGGAAGCCAAATCATATACTTCTAAATAACTCATGGATTGAAGAAAAAAAAATTAAGTAGGGAACCTAGAAGGTATTTTGAGTGGAATGAAAAGAAAAACACACCATATTAAAACATGTGGGATATTGCTAAAACAGTGATTGGAGATGGAAATTTTTAAAAAAGATTTTATTTATCTATTTGACAGAGAGAGAGAGAGATCACAAGTAGGCAGAGAGGCAGGGGGAAGCGGGCTCCCTGCCGAGCAGAGAGCCTGACGTGGGGCTCAATCCCAGGACCCTGAGATCATGACCTGAGCCGAAGGCAGTGGCCTAACCCACTGAGCCACCCAGGTGCCCCTGGAGATGGAAATTTATACATTCGTGTCTAGACAAGAAAAGAAGTCAGTGATCTCAGATCTTGCCTTATGAAACTAGGAAAAGAAGAGCAAATTAAACCCAGATTGGAAAATCAATAGTAAAGAGCAGAGCAGAAATCAACAAAACAGAAAGGGAACATCGGCAGAGAAAACAGAGAAAAATCAATAAGACCAAAACTGGTTCTTTGCAAAGATCAATAAAATTGATAAGCCTCCAGTGGATTGATCAGGAGAAAAGGTGAGAAACAGATTGCCAATATCAGAAATGAAATAGGTGAGGCACTATGGATTCTGCAGATGTTGAAAGGATAAGGGAGTTTTATGAACAATGTTACTTTTGACTTCTACATGAAATGGGCAAAGTCATGAAAAAACACAAACTGCCAAAGCTCACTCGAGAGGAAATAGAGAGCCTGAGTAGTTCTTTTCCTGTTAAAGAAATTGGTTTTGTAGTTAAACACCTTCTCACACACAAAAAACTGCAGGCCCAGATAGCTTCAATAATGTTTGAATTGTACCAAACATAGAAAGAAAGAGAAAGAAAGAGAGAAAGAAAGAAAGAAATTCTATACAAACTCTTCAAGGAATAAAAGACGAAAGAACACTTCTCAACACTTTGAGGCCAATATTACCCTGATACTAAAATCAGACAAAAGCAGTACAAGAAAACAACTATAGATCAATATCTCTCATTAACATAGCTATAAAAATGTTCTACCAACATTTTAACGAATTGAATCCAGTGATATATAAATAGTATAACACGTCACGACCACATGGGTTTTATTTCAGGAATACCAGTTTGGTTTAACACACACAAAAGTCAACAACACAAATCATTCTATTAACAGACTATGAAAGGAAAAACACATGATCATCTTAATAGATGTAGAACAGGCATTTGACAAATCCAACATCATTTTGCTAATTAAAAAAAAAAAACCTCTCAGTAAATCAGGGATTTGGGGATTTCCTCAACCCAGGGAAGAGCATCTGTGAAAAGCCTAAGCTAATCTCATGCTCATTGGTAGAAGACTGAGTTCCTCCCTCTACGAGTAGAACAGGGCACCGGTGAACCTTCACTACTGGAAATTTTTAATGCGACTATGGTTTTATTGCTGCAATTGACATTGTCGTTCAGAGCAAAAAATCAACAACCTCATGAAGTCTTCTCTCTTCCTGTCCACCTTCTGCAGCTGCCCTTTATGTCCAGATCTGGCTTCAGGCCTGGTGACCTTCCTTAACTCCCCAGATCCCCAGCTTGCTTCAGATGAACTGCATCTCACTCTGGGCTCTTCTATTAAATCGATCCATCATTTCTAGATATTTCAAAGTTGCTTCCACAACTAGGTTGTATGTTCTTTAAAGGGAGTGCTGTAGATAGGTGGACAATAATTACTAATTTTGCAATTCCTCAGGATGCAATGAACCCGTAGGCAGACTACCTCTAGCCTGTGACAGCAGTGGGTCGTGGTCATGCTCCTGGGTTTTGAGATGCATGAAGCATCCTGAGGGTGGCATGTAAGGGCCACTGGGTGGGGACAGGAGGGCGGGAGTGGGGATGGGGAGGATCATGGACCGCCGATGGCTAGAGTGTGAAGGAAAGTCCTGGCAGAGGCTTGGAGTAGGAGGCATCTCCCACTGGGGGGCTTGGGTGGCACTTCTGGAAGGATCAGTGTTCACACTGACCTGCAAGCGTCTTGTGGGAAGGACACTCTGAGAGGAAGGGACTATAAGTGTAGAACACAGATGGAAAAGCATGGCCAAGGCTGGTCCTGCCCTGGAGTAGAGGAGAAGAGGGTCGCTCGCCAGGGCTGTCCAACCCTGAAGATGAAGCATCCTTCACCAAGGATGCCAATGCCATGTGGAAGAGCCTGCTGGTTGTTTGTATTATTGTTCGAATACTCACTGCTCACTCGTCCCTCCCACTCCGTTGAACTCAGGAGCAGAGGTGTGGCTTACCCTGGCCAGTGAGAGGTAGGTGGAAGTGATATGTCCCACCTGGAAGCAGAAGCTCAAGGTTGCCCATGGGGCTCTTTCCCTCAGTAACACACGGAATGACAACTGCCACCGGCCTGGTGGTGGACCAGAGGTGTAGCTTGAGCAGGAGAAAATCTTCTATGTTTACCGGCCCCTAGGGTGGGATCGTTCATTACCGCAGCAGAGCTGAGCCCAAGCCAACTGAGCTACAGGCTACAGGCACACAGCTGTCTGTGCTATGTCTCCATGGGTGTGAGTGGGCACCGTAAGACCCTTCTTGTACATAAAGCCCAAAGTAAGCTCTACTCATGAAACCTTGCTATTATCTATCAAGATCTCTGTCTTAATCCACCAAGTGGGTCACTTTTGTCCAGGGACCCCTCTGCAAACTGACTTTCCAAACTGGAGTTTCATAGAACATTCCTTAGGATATCACAGGTGTGCCATGAAACACATATCTGCATTCAGTAATTAGGGTAATTTGGGTGAAACCCAACGAAACAGTTCTCTTTAATTGCCTGGCTTCTCATCGCCCCTTTAGTAGGTTACTGAATGCAACTTTGAACTTCCAAGAGATGATTGTGGTCCTGAACATGTACGTATGTGTGTACCTGTGTGTGCACACATGTCCCACGGATTAACATACCCAGGACTGTGTTCTGTGGGACATGTTTGGGAAAGGCTGGACTTCTAGCAATATAGCCCTTCTTGGGCAGAATCCTTTGAGGATGGCATGAGCTTCTGGGGAGGAGCCGGCCAGTATAGGAGCGAGGAACGGAGCGGGAATGAACACACCACGGGTGCAACTCCGAGGTAGATGGACTTTGAAGGGAGGGACGCTCCATGGGAACAGGAGTCCAGGGGCACCTCTCCTTGGATGCTCAGGGCCAGGCAGGTAAAGAACAGCCTTGGAGGAGAGGTCCGGCAGCCTGCTCACTGGGACCTGTTCCCGCCTCTGGGTGCCAGTCCCTCTTGTGATGCCCAGAACCAGAGCCTTTTGGGCTCAGAGGACTGGCTTGTTCCCTTGCTCTTGGCAAGTGTCTCGGGCACCAGCTAATTGGATCTGTGAATTTGGTGAGGCTGTTTATAGAAAGATTTTAGTCCCCAGGACAGGGTGGAAATTGGATTTCAGGCTCCTGGCTTGGAGATGCTCCCTGATTCCTGAATCTCATCCTGCCTATGTGTGGGGGGCTCAGGCAGCTGCCTCCGTTTGGGGCGGATTATAAATCAGGCATCCATTTAATACCCAGCTCAGCCAGACGGATGCCAGGGGATATAGTGGCCCAGTGCCTCTTGTCTCTAGACAAGTCTGTTTTGCTTCCATGAACCGGGGGGCTCTGGGTTGGCCAGAACCTGGTGGTCCTCCAAGAATTTTCCCCGATATGATCACTAGGTCCAGGCCGTGCACAGAGGTCTGTGGGACGCTGTGGCAGGGTCATCTGGGGACTGAGCTACCAGATGGGACCCTTGGAGGAATGACGGATGGTTTCACGGATTACCCAACATTTGTCTTATCCAAATGCATAACGGCCACTAGATAGTTTGTCATGGAAAAGATTCTTTAAATGTGTCAGCTAGAACTTTGGAGACCATTGGAACTCCATTTGAGACTCTTGGGTTGCTATTGTTTGTCTGATCTCTTCTCTCCTACTCTAAGCTGAGAAGCTGCCTCCTTCAGGAAGCGCTCAGTGGTTTATCTCTCTTCTCCAACCCGTCACCATCTGGGCCACTCACTGACTCAGACTCAGCTGTCCAGAGATGCCTTTCTCTTCTCCACTTGTGAGTCTCCTGAGGGTCAGAGGTACCCCACGTGGACCTCCTCCCTATCTCTCTGGAAACCCTCCCCGAGTCAAGAGAGGAAAAGAGGTGGCGTGCAAAGAGTTCAGGGGCTTGAACAAATGGGGAAAGGAGAGAAGAACCGGATTCTACTACTTGCCTGAAGGCCAGGCGTGGCCTGCGCTCTCCAACTTGCTCTAGAAGCTTCCAGCAGGGTATGGACTATTAGCCCACTTGGGAAGAGAGGCTACTGAGGCCCAGGAGGGAGGACATTCAGCCAAAGCCATTGAACAGCTGCGGCAGGATGAGCCCCTGCTCCCAGAACCTCCCAGAGCCTCTGATCTGCTCCCGCTGGGTCACCACTGCCCCGTTCCCTGGGCGCCCCTGTACAGAGGACCAGCTGCCAGTGGCTGTGGCCCCCGTCCCAGGCCCAAGTACGAAGTGAGCACGGACGCTGCTCAGGGACAGGGTCATGGGAGGGGGGACCAGACCCCAAACCTGCATGGGGGGGGGCTCACCTCACCTCGACTCACTCGGACACAGACATTTACACACACGGGCACAGGGTGCCGCCAGAATGAGCTGGACTTTGTGAGCAGAACTCCAAATAATCGAATCAGGCATCAGGTCCCCTTCCCACCCCGACCTCAGGCTTCTGTGCAGAGCTGTGCTGGGGCAGGAGCCAGGAGGGGCCAAGGTGGTCACTGTGCTGCAGGGCAAGCACATTAGGGAATACCAGGGGCCAGGCCTGGCTAATCGCTGCTCAGATTCAGCTTCGAGGGGCTGGGCGCTCAGAGGTGGATGGGATCGCAGGAAGGGCCACTTCGTGTCCCAGCAGCGTTCTCCATACTTCATGCCAGCAAGGAGAGGCCCCATTGAGAGTGGCTTCCGAGCATTTGTGCAGTCAGGCACTGCTTGGTCTGTTCCACAGTTCCTCGCCCTTGCCACGCCTGCCCTGCGGGGACACTGGTGGGGTCTGGCCCACAGCAGCTCCCAGCCGCCCCACCCCAATGGAGCAGCGCAGGATGCATTGCGGCCACCATGCTGAGGGGTCCTGGCGGTCGGTGCCCATGACCCTGGAGTGGCGCCTGGCGATGCTAGTCCTGAATCATGGAATGTGAGTTCAATGGACGGGAGACTCCAGAAGCACATACACACACAGCCAAGATCAGAAACACATGTTTCAAAAAGCGGAGCGGGGGTGGTTAGACCATGGGTCATTTCTTTCCTGCATTTCCTACCTCCGGGAGGACACGGCCACTCCAGCAGGAGAAAGTGTTTCCCGGGATGCAGGGAAGCTTCTGGTGGGACTGAGCTGCAGGCTCAAGGGGCCGTTCCTCCTGGGGGAGAACCTTCCTTGGATTAGGAACACCAACCCCGTCAGGGCTTCCTAGGCTCGTGGGAACAGAGAGACAGGAGAGGCTGAGAGTTACTCTCATGGGGAAGGACCAGAGCTTTGGGTGACTCCAGAAGCCCATCGGGAGTGGGGCAGGACTCACGGAGGATGGAAATGCCCCCGGAGCAGCCGACCCCTCAGGACAGCAGCAGAGCAGCAAGAGCCTGCTGGCAGCTGGAGGCCAGAGCCCCAGGGAGAGGAGGCTCTCCCCCTCCCATCCTGGTGGCCCCCGAACCTTCAGTTCAGCCTGCCTGCAGAGAGACATGGGATAAAGATGGGGGTCAGTATCAGGACGAAGGCCATGAGCTGGGGAAGCAGGTGTGGGCAGCTCCTTTGGGCCAAACTTCCTTCCCGAGTAGGAGCCTATGGGGGCAGAAGGGCCAGAAACAGGACACAGGGCCAGAGGGCCAGTCTCCTGCAACGGGGGAGGCCTCCTGGCCCAGGGACCCCTCGCCAAAAGCCTCGCTCGTGCACGGAACCTGCAGGCACTAGTCTCCAGGGGGTACACGGATGAAAGAGCGATCAGGAATCAGATGCCTGCCTCCTGACACCGCACACAGAGGGTGAATAATATGTCATTCTTTCTCAGGAGGTGACAACTCCAAGCTGCGGTTTAATAATTATCACACGTGACTTTGTTGCATCCTTAGCAGGATCCCACGGACCGCTTACTTCATCACGTGGGATTTTCAGTGGGACAAGGAAAGGTTGGCGCCAGCGGGGCACGGGCCCAGGGCCCGCCGGAGGGGTCCTCCGAGGGGCCCAGTGCCCGGGACTGGTCCCCCAGACAGCCGTGCATCACTGCTCATCACTCTAACACTCTACAGAGACGAGGAGACAGGCCCAGAGAGGTTGAGTCCCCTACCCAAGGACGCACAGCAAAAATGGCCATCAGAGGATTCAGCCTGAAGACTGTCTCACCCCAAACCCTGCGCTCAGTCTTTGAATTCTGATTTAGCTGAACGAGAGGGGAGTGTCAGGGATGGCACTCCCTCCCACCAGGCTGGAGACCGAGCTCGGCACCTGGGCTCTGGGGACCAGACACCAAGACCCTGCCGGGCCGCTGTGTTCCTGACTGGACAGTGGAACATGCCCGACTTGGCAGAAAGCCAACAGGACAGCAAGTCCAATTTCCATGTCAGATGATGGGTGACGGCCCCTCAGAGGCCCCGTGCAACATCAGGAAAGGCTGGTACTCAAAGGAAGGACGTGTTCGTTGTTTCTCTGAAGTTTAGCCGGGCCTCCCTTAACTCAGTAGGGCAACCCTGGCAGGAGCAGCAGCACACAGAGTGGCTGCGGGTAAAGGTGCAGTGTCCTCGTGGCTCTGCATCCCCTGCTGGTGCTGTGCACTCGCCCGCCCCATCCACAGGCTGCTGATGGGGACAGAGAGCCTCTTGTTTGCACATCCCCTCTCTTCTCACCCCAGGACCCCCTGGGAGGGCGCTTTTTGGGCAGGAGGAGGGCTGCTCCCCAACGTCCCACAGCAGGAGGCGGGCACCCTTTGTCCCCCAGAACTGGGGCCTCGGGGACAGGCAGCCTGGTGGGCCGGTGAGTCCTGGTTCATTGTGCGTTCCTGGAGCAGTGGTTTTCTGGGGTCCCACGCCCTGGGGGAGCCTTCCTCCCCCATGAGCTGGGCCTACTGTTGCGTCTTGGAGGTGCACCTGCGGCTTTGTGCTTCACATAAAACACAGCTCTCCTGTGGGGGTGAGGTGGGGGTACTCCAGAGCCAGGGAAACAAATAGAAACGGCAGCAAGGGGGGGCTTTCCAGCACTTAACTCCACAAAATAGACGCCCACGGGCAGCCGTGGAGTTGATGGCAGCTCCCTTGCACCCCTTGCGCCCCCCCACCCGAGGCACCCACACAGCCCCCTCCCCTGGCCGACTGCAGTTCCAGGAGCAGGGGGACAGGGAGGCCTCCTGCCCGTCCCCTCCTCTCCCAGAGGCCAGCCTGCTGTAGCTGCTCCGTGAACCAGGAGATTCTATCTCCCCCTGGACTTGCATTGTCTTTCTGGGGAAAAGCAGGGATGTGTCATGAGCACTGACTCAGAACGGACCAGCCAAGGCCCCTGTCGGCCCCGTAACACCCGTTCCGGGAGCCGTCACCCCAAAGCCTGGCCGCTCAGCTCTCCTCTCCTTTTTGTTGGTTTATTGTAGTCACTCCTTGGGTGCAGACCCTGTCCCGAGCTGGCACACGACCACGGACAGCCCCCGCAGCCTCTGCCGCACGTGCCCATGGGTGCTGCGTGGCGTGGTGCATCTAGTCATGCAGGCGTTGGGCACAAACGCGCTCCATGTGGCCTCTGCAAGGCTGAATTTGGAAGCCCACCCGGCTTCCCGGGGCTCCTGTCTGGGCTCTCGGGACTCTGGCTGAGAATGCGGAGCCTGGACCCACGGCAGCCCCCCTCCCGGTGTCCTGCCTGCCAGCCGTGGCTCTGGGGCCCATCCAGCAGCGCAAGGCTGGGAACACGGCGCCGGTCATGCCTGGCCTGGGGGAGCCGGTGATGGCCCTGGGTGGCAGGGCCAGACTCCCGGGGGCAGGTGGCAGGATCTCCTCCCAGAAGACCCCCATTCCGCCCCAAGACTGGGAGGTGCAGTGGAGTGGGAAGACCTGAGTTCAAGAGTGTGTGCTCAGGGTTCCTTCTGGGCTAACGATGGCTGCGATGATGACACAGAATAGAAAGAGACCCCCGTAACCGCAGGTCTCCCGGCGGCTAGAGCTGTCCACAGGCCCCCACATGTGCTCTTGGGGAGCCTTTGGGGTGTTAACCACTCTGGGCAGAGCTCTAGGCCTGTGTCCCCTCATCTGAGGGTGGTCCTGCGGAGGTACCCGACAAGGCGTGTGTTCTCCCCCAGCTCCCCTACTCAGCCAGGGGTGACGCTGGGACCAGGGTGCAGAGTAAACAGCAGGGGCACCAGGGCCTGTGCTGAGAGGGGCCCCCCTTCAGGGCTCCATGCTCGGAAGTCGCCGTCCTGAAACTCCTGAGAATTTGACCTTCAAGTCTGTCTGAATGTGAAGTCCAAGGGGACGGTGGAGCACGTGGGAACTTGGCCCACAGGGTCCTGCCTCCCATCACCTCCAGACCCAGAAAGGACTCTCAGAGATGGGTTCTGGGCTGCTCAGCCCTCCACCCTGCCCCGTGACCCTCCCCCACCCCTCCTAGCACAGCCCAGGGGGACTGGCTCTCCGGAGGCAGGGGTCATGGCTCTGGGGTCTGCTCTCACCCCTATAGCCCTGTGCCTATTTGTGGGACACACCGACCAGCACATATGACTGCTTAAGACAGAGGAGAAGGATTTCTTTGTGACTTTTGAGCAAGGAGCCCTGTGCAGGGAGACTGGTGTGGCTCGGTCCCTGTGGGGCTCCCTCCCTTTTGCCTCCCACTACCCTCCTGGGAAGAATCCTTGAAGGAGTGCCCATCTCAGGCCTGCTCCTGGGAAACCCAGCCTAAGACAGCCTCCTGCCACCACCAGGCATGTCCCCTGCGGGGCCTCCCCTGAGATGCTGTGGCAGCCCCATCCTGTCCCCACTTACCTCCTTCTGCCCCCTACCCCCCACCTTGGCCAGCCGACTCCAGCCCATTCCTCTGTATGCACTTGGACGACACCTCCTCTGGGAAGTTCTGGAGCCTCTCCTGGTCTGGCCCAAACCTTACACCTGCTCCACGTTCTCCTGGCCTTCATGAGATAGCCTCCTTTTCCTCTCTCCTGAGAAACACGCTCCCTAGTGTATGAGGTAAACTGTGTCTCCCCCCAATGCATATGCTGAGATCCTTCCCCAGCACCCCAGAATGTGGCTCTATGGGGACATAGGACCTTTAAAGATGTAATTAGAGCAAACTGAGGTCACTGGGGTGGACCCGATCTGATAGGTCCTTGTAGGACGAGGGGATCAGTACACAGACACACAGAGGATGACCACACGAGGACACAGGGTGGAGGAAAGGGAATCCACAGGCCACGGAGGGAGGGCTCAAGGAAACAAACCTGCCCATGCCTGAATGTCGGACCCCCAGCATCCAGAAGCTGAGGAGTTACGTTTCTGTTGTTTAAGCCACTACTCTGCTATTTCTTGTGATGGCTGAGTTGACCAGGGCAGTTGGGCAATTTGGCTTCTCCTCCCCAGGCAGAGCCCCGGGGAACTGTTACTGTGGGGGCTGGCATTGGTGTGGGCTCTCAATCCTCCCATGAGAACCCCCTCCTCCCTTCTATCACTGTCCGCAGGACCCACTTGGCCAACTGAATGTGGGAGTAGAGACTTGCCGGGGTTCCCAACCTGGGGCATGAGAAGCCGTGTGCCTTGCTGTGTGGGTGTCTCGGGGCACTCCCTCTGGGAACCGAGCACCACTAAAGAAAGCCGCAAGGAGGCTCTGTGGTCAACAGCCCCAGCTGAACCCCCAGCCAGCTGCCAGCATTGGCCGCCAGCCACAGGAGTGGCCAACCTGGACATCCAGCTGTTGAGCCTGTTGAGCCTTCAGGTGACAGCAGCCCACCCAACATCCTACAGTGACCATGGGTGAGACGCAAGGGAGAACCTCCCAGCTGAGCTCCATTAGACCACAGAACCACAGAACACAGTGCCACTGAATTTTGGGATGTGTTGTAACAGCAGTAGATAACCAGAATACGCTTATCAGATCCTGGCTCTGCCCTTGGGGCCACTCTGCAATGTAACAGTTCTCTAGGACTCTGTGGGCAGTGCCCAGATCCACAGAGCTCTTTCCCTTGGGGAAACAGCCCCAATTCCTACATGCCCTCCTCCAAGGATCCAGCTTCAGGTCCCCTCTCCAACCCATTCATTGCTAATCATTATCCAAATGGACCCACAGCAAGCTTCCATATTACAAAGAATGGTGCCATTAATCCAGGATGCAGCAAAATAATCACCTCCTTTATTCCAAATACCCTACTCCTGTTAATGTGACCAAAGATTCAATTTCCTTTTAATTAACCTTACCCTATCATCAGCTCAAACGAAGCCTATATCATTCATACCCTGTAGATCCCCTTTAATGGTGGGTTCCAGGGCAGTTTCCGAATTTTGGGGGATATCAGGAGACCCGCTGATCCCTCACATGTACAGGTCATCAACAAAGACTTCCAGGAGCCCCAGGAACTGGGGCAGAACATTCTCCTCTGCCAGCAGGGAGGCACTAATGAGTGAGTAGGAGGACAGGAGAACTATGTTTTTAAAAATCCCACCCCCCCAAATAAAATCCAATGCAACCAGGGACAAAGCAATTTGTCACACATATGTGATATATTTTTTTAAAACACTTTCAGGTTTAAAAAAAAATTCACTGATTTTCTGTCACCCACCAAAAAAAAAAAAAAAAAAACCACACACACACACAGAGGAAAAAATACATATTCCATCACTTAAAAATTCAAAATACCTTCTTTCCCAGGGTTTGAATCAGCCCTCCCCGACTCAGATGTGGGTTTTCCGAGAATGTCTTCTTCACGTGACTATTCTTCCACCTGAGGAATAAAATGTCAGTCACACGCTATTTAGAGAACAAAAGCTTCTGTGAAACACGCCAAAGAAGCTCCGTGCACCGTCAGCGTTGGGGGGACAAAACCTCGCAGCCATGGCACGTGGGAGGTCCCCTGCTCGCGGTTCCTGGCACCGAGAGGTCGCCTGCTAAGCGGATTGACCCCTCGGCCCCCGCAGACACCAACAGATCTTTGCAAGTTCGAGAAAAAGGAAAGAAGGCTGTTTATTCCAAAGATCTGGGCTTGCCACCCCCCGTGATGGCTTCATTTCATCTGGGAATCGCCGAACCTCCAGCCACTCAGTCAAACAAAGAGAGGACATGTTTTTACAGGGAAAAGCATGTGGGTTTAATCTCAGCATTTTAAGACATGGAGGTTCAGAGCGGATTTAAGCGGTTTTAGCAGAAGCCGCGTTCCGTGTGAGGACCGTGAGTGTAATCGCGAGTGGCGTCCCTCGGTGCTCTAACGTGTTATGTAAGCACGTTTATATAAATGTTTTCCTGGGTTGGATAAACAGTGCTTTTCTGTTTAAATTTAATCTGGGTCCTTGAGAATTAATTTTACTGATCTTTTTGTAACCCACGAGATTTGTCCTTGATGAAAATTGCAAACATGAAATGAAATGTCACTGAGCTCATTTTTCCCCAGGACTGGCTGGCAGCCTTGGACATGGAGGGGAGCCCGGAAAGTGTCTGTGGGCCCCCAACAGGCAGATGAAGCCCACAGGTGTTTACAGAGCGTAGACCAAGGGCTGCAGGCAGGCAATCGCAGGGAGGCATGAACAAGAGAAGAGAGGAAGGAAGGAGCAGAAGGTCGAATCTAGTGGGACCTCAGACGTGGACGGGGCTGACACTTTGGGTTTGACCATGAGAGGGGCGAGAGCGTCTTGGGACATGCCAAGCAGAGGAGCGATGCCTTTCTGTCTAGTTTCAGAGGGCCCCTCTGAGGGTGGCCGAGGAGGACTGAGACAGGGAGACTGGGGGCACAGCAGTGCTGGTTCGGAGCCATGGATGGGGGAAGTGGAGGCCGTGGGCTCTAGCTCGGGGTGGAAGGCAGAGCCCGTAGAACATCCCCAGTCTGGCAGTGGTGACAGGGCGCAGACTCAGGGCTGGCCCCTGGTGTGGAGGGGCCGTAGGCTGAGGAGCAGGTTCTGATCGGGAATTATGAGGTCTGAGTGGTTTAGGTGATGGTTATGAGCTCACGGCGTGAGCGTGGCCTGTGGCACTACCCAGCGAGGGGAGAGCCCAGCCTCCTGGGCGTGGCTGCTATGCACAGGCCAAGCAGGTGTGGGACCTGCATGCATGGATGAGCCAGGCGGGGGAATCAAAAGCCCTGGGCTTCCTGCCTGGGGGCAGGGCAGACATCTCAACCTCTCTTGGCCTCTGTTTCCCCAGCTGGACATGGGATAAAATGGTGGCTTAGGTCTCACATATGTGTGAGAGTCACAGTGAGTCAACCTGTGTCAGAGCGTGCTTGGGCCGGGCAGACAAAGCACAGGGGCCGAGGGCTGAGAGCAGGGGTATGCCAGAGGCCAGCAGGCCTACTGGGGGCTGAGCTGGTGCCCAGGACTTGTCCCTGGGGCTGTGGTCACCAGGAGCCCTGGAGAGTGTCCAACAGGGGAATAACAGGGCTAGCAGGAGGTCACTCTTCACACCTGGCATGCACCATGTGCCCAGCTCACAGCAAGTCAGGGTAATGTGTCCACTGCTCTGATGTGCCTTGGCCCTGCCCATCCCTTGTCCCTGTCCTGGCCACCATCTCTTGCATGTTTTGTTTGTGAACTTTTACAGGGACCTGGGGGCATCATCGTCTCGTGCAATCCTCACGCTGAGGGTCACGAAGCACAGGTAGGACACTGAAAGGATCTGAACTGATCTTGGAATGGAGGCTCAGAGAGTTTAAGTAACTTTCCCAAGGTTACACAGTAAGGAAATATGACAACAGTGTATGAATGTGGATCAGCACCCGATTCTTCTAGGACAGGAGGACCCCTGGGAGGCAGAATGGGTCCAGCTGGCAGCACTGGCTTGGGAGCCAATGGCCACCACCCTGGGCAAGTGTCCTCTCCTCAGTTGTGCACAGGGGTTGAGGCAGACTTTCCAGGGAGCTGCGGAGCTCAGCAAATCCTGCCACAGAGCTCGGCACCCAGCAGTGTGGCCCCTCCCACTGGCACAGACACTCCCCCAACCTTGCCCATTCCTTCCTGGGCTCAGTCTTGGCTCCCGACTTTGGGACCAAAGTTTGTTGCTTTTGCTGGAAGATGCGGTCATGGTGGCCTGTGCCCATGGGGTCACTGTGAACGAAGCATGACAAGCAGGTGCTCTGGGGCCTGTGTGAACTGACTCCCGACCCAACGGAGACCAAGGACGAGGCCTCTGGGGCAGGACCAAGTCAGTGCTCACTGCCTGCTCTCCCCGGGGTGCCATCCCTCCCCTCCCACAGTGCCTCCTCCAGCAGGCCTCCCTGATTGTCCCCAGCCCCCCTGGGGGTGGGTGCCCGGGAGGCACTAATTCCAGGCTCTGGGATGTTGCCAAGTTGGGGTACGGCCCCTGGCCTAGGTGGTCTTCCCTGCCCAGTGATGGAGGAGCCCTGAGTTCACTCCCTTCTTGGCCCCATCTGCAGAGCCCGCTCCATGCCCCATGAGGCCCGGGTAGGGGGCTGGCTCTCAGGCTCGACCTGAAAGGCCGAGGCAGGAGATGCAGGGTCCTGCCCCAGCTCTGTGGTTTTGCTGTGGCAGCCCTGGTAGGACTCCAGTCCTTTGAAGACTCTGCTGCCCCATCAGGAAGGTGGAGAGGTGGGT
Organism: Martes martes; assembly: GCF_963455335.1. Taxonomy (NCBI): domain Eukaryota; kingdom Metazoa; phylum Chordata; class Mammalia; order Carnivora; family Mustelidae; genus Martes; species Martes martes. The sequence goes on from NC_137889.1 coordinate 141,478,165, forward strand.
GACCTCGCTCTCAGACTGCAGGTGTGTGGGGCTAGGGGTCTGGGGGGGCGCCTCTCACAGGGTTTATCGTGTCAGAGAGGGCCTGGAGGATGCAGAATTGGTGGCCATGAGGCCAAGAGCTGGTCAGTCCAGGCCAGAGGGAGGGCATTTCCAGGGACTGACAGCCCAGCTATCACGGCCACGTGGGTGTAGAGGGGCAAAGCGGGGACGCGCTGTGGAGACCAGTGGGTTCTCTGCCAAAGCGCTTGGGAATTCTGTTCTGAGAGTGACCATGAGCATTCAGAGGTTTTCGGGAAGTGGCACCAACTGATTTATTGGGGAATGAACATCTATTTAATTTTTTTGAGTCTGAGCCCAAACCATCATTGTTGAGAACACCAGGTTGGACAGGCTTTCCTCAAAGACGCACTGCGGGGAGTCTCCGTGTCTGTGGGTGAGCCTGGGTTCCATGATGTCCCCCTCCCGGGCAGGGGGCCTCAGACAGACATGCCCAGAGTCCACTCAGAAGGCCTGCTCCAGGCAACGAGCGGAGTTTGCCAAGAAGACACTCAGGGACGGCTGGGATCAACCCAGAGAAAGGGCTCTCCCCCTACAAGGTGTGCCCCTCTCTGAGGCTCTGCTCCGCAGGCGTCCACTTGCTGGGGTTCAGCAGCTGCCATCTGCCAGGCCTGAGCTCCATGCCCCCGGGGACCATGCCCTGACCTCAAAGCCACGGCCCGTGTTGGGGGACCCACAAGGCCCGATTTCAGGTCTCTGTGGTAACCCGAAGGCATGCTTTTGGCCTGTCCCATTTGGAGGATGGGAAAGCTGAGGCCAGGTGGCTGGCTCCCGTGTTTCAGCGGCCCCCGGACCCTGCACGTGGCTGCAGGGCTCTGTGCCTTCATGAACACATGGGACCTGGCTCAGGGGTGTGCTACACTGAATCGTCCCACGGGTGCCCACGTCCCGATCCCTAAACCCTGGGCCTGGGTCAGCTCACATGGCAAGAGACTGAAGGTGTGATCGAAGACTTTGACATCCGGAGGTCACTGCGGCTGACCTGCAGGGTACCCAGGTACTCACAGGGTGCTTGGGAGAGGTAGGCGGGGGTGGAGTCAGAGGGGAAGGGCCGGTGTGACCAAAGCCGAGGTCAGGATTGTGCAGAGAAGGGGCTGCGAGCCTCCAGAAGCCAGAGAAGTCCAGGAGCTGGATCCTCCCTAGATCCTTCCCACAGAGAGGAACCAGCCCTGCCGATGCCTGAATTTTAGATTTCTGACCCCACAACAGTTAATGATTAAATTTCTGTTCTATGCCTGACTTCTGACGCAGCTGGGAATGCAGACCTTGTGCCCGACAGCTGTGGTTCAAATCCCCGCTCTGCCGCGTCCAGTGGGCTGACGCTGGGGACATCTCTGAACCCTGACACGCCTCCGTCTCCCTATCTGTACTGTGGTCTCTTCTCTCCTACCTGCCTCTTCCCCCCTGCACCGTGCTGGCTCCTACGCCAGCCCACTTCCCGTCACCGGCCCCTGGGGGGGTTGCCCAGTGTTCAGTGAACACATACGACGTCCATGCTGGCTTCCCCGGAGGAAGGCCGCCGGCAGAAGAGGCACTCACTCCATGGAGGCCAGGGCTGTTTCCCTTCCTCTGCTGTCCAGCTGTCCCTCCGTACTTCCTACAGCACGCTCCCTGCAGCCCTGGCCTGGACCCTGTCGCCTTCCCCGGTGTTTGGGGGCACGGCCTAATTCTGCCTTGGAGCCTGTGCCAGAGCGGGGAGCTGTCCGGGAAGCGAAGGTCCTGACCACGGGGCCCCACCTTGTCACACCCACCCCACTGTAGCAGGTGTTACAGAAATGGACTGGCTGTGGTGGAGGGTGGGGGGAGTATGGCCTTTGTCCTGTAGGCAGTGGGATGGGCCTCTGGTCGGCAAGGACAGGTAGGGACTGTGGCGTGCCCATCCCTTGGCCTGGTGCAGTCTTGCTGACAACCATGGAGCCGAGTTCCCAGGAGTAGTGAGGGGCGCCGATGGGGGCATCCTGTCATCCACCAGCCCCCGGGCCTCCAGCACCCACCCCCGAACCTGCTGGTTCCGCACTGATGCCTTTATTCTCCATGCAGCTCTGCAGCGCTCGGGCCAGCCTTGTCCCCCTTTCACTGGGGAAGAGCAGGGCACACAGCCTCCATTTCTGTGGGGACCAGTGCCCATATTCACTGCAAGTCTGCTTGGCCTCATCTGCATCAGCCCCAGCTGGTGCCCTCTGGCCCTGACCCAGGAAGGGCGCACAGAGCTCCAGGCAGTGGCCACACTCCCCCAGGAGCCAATCCCCTCAGGAGACCTCCATGCTGGCAGCGGGATGGGCAGCGTGGGAGAGAAGCCCCATGTGTCCTTGTCCGCACAGGCCCGGCTCAGCTGCGTGGCTGGTCATGTGGGGGGTGCAGCCCAGGGAACCCCAGCGCCACCTCCGCCCACAGGCCTGGGGACAGAGCCGGTTACATGCCCGGCATCACAGCCTCCCGTGGGCCCAAGAGGCAAGGAGGACTGAATGTTGCCAGTGCATGATTCTCGGCCCCACATTCTAGCAGCTTCTCTCCAGGTTGGTGGAGGGGGCTCAGGGGAGGTTCGCTCCAGCCAGAACAGCAGGGCAGGACGGAAACCCCATTTTAGGACACCTGCACCCTGGCCCTCCAGGACAGCATGGCTGGGAGACCCCTCAGGAGCACCTATTTCCACCCACTCCCTCACAGGCGGGGAAACTGAGGCCCAGCGAGATCAGGTGTCGGGGCAGAGTTCTGCTGGCAGGGGGCAGGGGCACATGGGGTTCCTTTAGCAACATCTGTCAATGGACGAATGAGTAAATGGATGGCAGGACAGGGATGATGACACCCCCCCCCCCACCCACAGAAGACCCTCTTTACCCCTCACTCCCCTTCCTGACATCTCCATGCACACCTGGGCTTTCTGCTGGTCTCAAGGCTCTCTGGGGCACAGTGGCTTCCCACGGGGGGTGGAGGGGCTGTGGGACCCCTGCCAGGACTGGAGGGTCTTTGAGATAATTGACCCTCATCCCTTCGGGCTGGACTGACCCCAGATGATTTCTGTGGGGTAAGAGAAGGGCCTTTAGGGCTCTGCTGCTCCAGGCCTGTGGCAGGGGCCCTGGATTTGAGGCTCCAGCAGAAAACCACAGCACAGGCACACCCAGGGCTGGTCAGGCTTGGGGTGGGAACATGCACCCCTTCCAGGGGCAGCCGCTCCTCTGCCCGGCCCACCACGCCCCTGTGCCTGCCTTTCCAGGAAGTGGGTCTTCTGATGTTTTTTCCAAGGGACCCGGAAATCTAAACTTCCTAGACATAAAATGACTCTACTCTTAAATGTTGTCACCTAATTGGGAAAAAACTGAGAACACTTTGAAGGTCAACAGTGTGTCCCTCACAACATTGTCTGGCGAGGGTGATCTCACCTGCGGTGCAGAGACTTGGGATGGTGGCACCGGGAACCCATTCGGGACCCCATGGTGGCTGCCCGGGATTGGGAGGGACCGCTGCCCTCCTGTCCTACACCAGAGAAACCCCCTACCCTCCCAGGAAACAGAACCCGATGGACCCCCTGTCTTAGTCAGCTGGGGTTGCCATAAGGAAATCCCAGACTGGGTGGGCCGATTTCTCATAGTTCTAGAGCCCAGGATGGGACTCCCACCTGCTGTGCCCTCTGCGTGGCCCACGGCAGAGAAAGCATCCCCTGTGCCAGCCCCACATGCCACGTGCCCTGTGCCTGCCTCAGCCCCGTGCCCCTGCGGATGGTCTACTGGATCCCCTTCCCCTCTTGACCTCTGAAAATTCCAGCCTTCTCCAAGGCTCACCAGTTTGCCGCAGAAACCCGGACCCCAATCCTGTCCCTGCAGCCTGTGGTCTGGACCACACTTGCCTCCTCTGAGGATGTCACTACTCACGGGAAGCCGGACATGTCGGAGGCAGGCAGGAAGCACCTTTATTCTTTCTCGTCCCCCCGACACATGAACGCCAATGCGCACTCGTGGGCGGGCACACACGCTGGTGCCCACAGACATGCACGCATGCGGGGTCGGCACACGCCCACACACATGCCCACACGCCCCCTGGGCCCTGCCCTGCCCAGGGTGGCGAGCTCCCTGGCACATGTCAGCCCTCTCCCCATGCAACTGGGGGGTGCCAGTCCCTTCTAGCACCCAGGCCGTCCATCCGCGTGGGTCCAAGATAAAACCTGGATGCCTCTGGCCCAGTCAGTGTCCCCTAGACGCACACGGCGTCCGGGGAAAGGCTTAGCTCCCCTCTGTGGGCTCGGTGGCGACTTGTCTCCAGAGGGCTGTGTGCCCCAGGCCGGGAGCTTCGTGCAGGGGTTGGGAGGGGGGATCAGGCTGGAAAGGGTCTTGCCAATATACATGTCCCTCAGCTCCCGTTTCTGGCCGTCCACCCCCAGCTGCCCTTGCCCTGCCCTTCCAGGGGTGTCCTCAGAGGGGACCCTTCAGGGACCCCCATCTGGGTCTTCTGCAGAGTCCTCATGTGGCCCCCAGGAGCCTCCACCCTGGAGCCTTCTCACCCCCCCATCAAGATTTCTCAGGGCTGGTTTCTCCTTCTTCCTCTGGTCCTGCTTGCCGCACCCTTCCGTGGAATCTGACCCTGGGTGCCCTCTGCTTGCTCCCCTCCCTGCCTCTCCACGGTGTGCACCAGTCCTCTCACGGAGCCCTCACTCAGGGCTCTGCCATCCGTCCTGCACCCAGTGCCCGCCTCCAGCCTGGGTCTCCCTCCTGGGTCCCCGAGGCTGTACCCACCCACCTCCGATGTCTCCACTGGGTGGTCCGACTCAGGCTCCAAGTTGCCATGCCCCGGGACGCCCTGAATTTTCTCCCCACTTGCTCCCCTGCCACCCTCCCGCCATGAGCACAGACCCCTTACGGGTACACCCTTCCTCCCCTGCCCGGGTCCACTCACAGCAAAACCTGCTGGTGTCCTGATGCCCAAAGGTGCCCAGAGGTCATGCATGGCCCTCAAGGGTCCCGTCCTGCTCCAAGAGCCATCGCCTGGCCTGGTTGGCCCGAGTGGCCGCCTGACAGCTCTCTCTGCCACCACCTTGACCCCGAAGCCCGTGCCAACAGAGCCTCCAGAGGGTCCCGCGAAAGCCCAAGTTGGTCACACCCCATTTCTGGTCAGGTGCTCCCACATTCCCACCCCTCAGACACCCCTTCCTGGGGCCTCCAGGGCTGCACGAGGCCTGACCCCTTGCCGTCTTAGGGCTCATCGGCTCCTGCCCACCAGCCCTTGGCTCCCCCTTCTGCAGGCCTGACCCACCCTGCCTTAGGGCCTTGGCACCTGTCTCTCCCTCTGCCAGCAACACTCCACCCGAGGCGTTGGCAGACCCAGTGTCCTCACCGACTCCCGGTGGCTCCCGGATTTTAAGATGTGCAATCCAAACACTGGAAACCCTTCCCCAGCATTTCATTTTCCCTTTCTTGCCTTTTCTCCCTTGTTCTTAGCACGAATCCTTGAGTGACTTCAATCTTGCTTTTGCCGGCTTTAGTCATAGAAGGAAAACGCCGTGCAGATAGGAATTCTTGTTGATCATGGTTCATCCCCCACCCCGAGAACAGGGCCTGGAGCAGCCGGGGCTCACAGTCATTATCTGTTGAATGAATGAGCAAATGAATGAATGAATGCATCCTAGTCCTCCCAGCAGACGTCCGACTACCTGAGCCTACCGGGCTGGCTGGGCGGTGCAGAGGGCTTCTGGCAGACAGTCCCCGCAGAGCCCGGCATTCCGGTCCTCCTGGCCAAGGGGCCAGCCATGGGGATCGCCCTATGGACCTTGCAGCCCAGATCGCCCACCAGCGCCACCACGTGGCCTCCGTCAAAGGCCCTGGGAACAGAAGAACCAGCCCGCAGCACCGTCAGAATTCCTGACCCATGGAGCGGGGAACTAAAGCGAAGCGGCTCTTGTCCAGCATCCCCAGGTCTGTGATGTCTTGGATAGGTCACTTGCCCCCAGTTTCCTGTGAGTGTGGCATGAAGTCCCACGTGTTCCTGGCCCACAGCAGCAGAAGCTCATCATGTCACGCCTCTGGGGGCTGAAGTCCAAACGCGGGGGTCAGCAGGGCCGCACTCCTTCCAGGGGCTCAAACGAAGGAAAAATCCTTCCGGCCTTGTCCACCTTTCTGAGGCTTCAGGCCTTCCCGGGCTCGTGGCCACAACAGGCCAGCCTCTCCTCCGTCCTCATGTGGCCTCCTCCTCTGTGGGTCTGTCCTCTCCTCACCAGGACGTCAGTGGTGGGGGACCAGGGCCCACCCCAAATCCTTATCTTTACTAATTCCATCTGCAAAGGCCGTGCTTGTTCCATTTCCATGTGAGGCCACATTCTGAGTTTCGAGGTGGACATGAATTTTGGGGGACACTGTGCATCCCAGCTCAGGAGCCCCTGATTCTCCCGTGTCCTGGGAGACTAGCCTGGCACCCCCATGCGCTCCAGGCGTTGGGCGGGGGCCCCTGTCCAGGTGGGGTGCCCCATGGCCACGTGAGACACACCGATCCCCGAGGGGTCCAGGAACGGCAGGTTGGCTGGGCTCCACCGCGTGGGGTTTAAGCCACATGGCAACCTCACTTCACCCCTGCTCTGGGGCCCGGCAGCCCCTGAGGAAATGTGCCACCATGACGGAGGAGCCCTTGGCACGGGCTCGGCAGTGCTCATCCAGGACCGGCTGGACCAGTCCCTGGGCACCCAAGGGTGCAGAGCAGGGACAGCATCAGCTCCCTGGAGCCAGGCTCAGCCACAGGGTCAGCAGTGAGGTGCCCACACCCCCCCGGTTGGCACCTGCTCACTCTCCTTCAGCTCTAGGAAGATCGTGGTGCATGGAGCCACTGGGCAGTGTGCCACAAGGAAGGGACACTATGTGCAGGGCTGCTCAGGAAGCTGATGGGAAGCCTGATTCTTGCTCCGTGGGGAGGCTGCCCTGCTGACCCCGAGAGGCTCTTCCGGAAGGCGGTCGGGCTGCGCACTGGCTCTGGTGCCTGATTTCGCAGAGCAGACCTGGGGATCTTGTAGCAAACTCTGCTGGGGGTTTTTGTCAGAGACCTGAGCACTGTGTGGGGGTCAGACACCCAGAGAGCCCGCCCTGTGGGGGGGTCCTCCAGCCTCGGAGGAGCTGCACCCCAGGATGGCCATCTGCATTCTTACCTGCTGAGAGTGTTACCGAGGACAGCGAATGTCAGGAGAGGGTATGGAGGAGGCCCGGAGAGGGCCGGTTGCCACCCCAGGCCCTGCCCCCCAGCCCGGCTGCCTGCCTCGGCACCTGCTTGCTCCACGAGTGTGCTAGTGGGTTCTGGGTCTGGCCTCCTGTGTGGGACTCTGCAGGCTAATGTGATGCCCGGGGAAGGGGGTGTGATTTTGGGCCACTTCCTACTCCACAGCCAGCCCAGTGAGCTGATGTCCCAGGTCACCCTGTTCCCAGGAGAGCACCTATGGTCCATCACCCAACCACCAGTGTCCGGCTTCGGAAAGGCCTTCACACTCAATGCTGAAAATCCTCTGACAGCTGCTTGGACAGGTGGCTGTCTAGGCCCTTCTTGAATGCTTCCAGAGACAGGGAACTCACTATCACCCAAGGCAACCCAACCAGCTGCTCTGGCACCTTGAAGGCATTGGGGCCTGTTTCTCTCCCAGCCTGTCCTCCACCTCTGTCAGCCTCAGTTTCCCCATCTGTGTCGGAAGCAATGGGGACCTGTTCCCATTGTGAGAGCACCAGCACTCTGGGGACCTTGAGGGGACAGCCAGTCAAAGCATGGGGTCAGGGGTCTCTGGGGTCCCGGGGGCAAGTTGTCACTCCCATCTGATACAGTCAGTAGGGTTGAAGGAGGAACGACCAGGCTTAGGGAGCAGAGGAGGAGGGAGAGCTCAGGGACACTGGGAGGTGCTTGTGAAAACACAGATTCCAGGGCCCCCTCCCATAGGCTCTGGCCAGGAGAACCTGGGAGGGCTCAGGGACAGGCATTTCAGCCAGGGTGCACAGAATTGTCTGCAGCTGCTTGGGGGAACCCATGCTAATGCAACACATTTGCTTCCTGGGGGGGTGGGGGTCTTCGGGGGTCATGGACCGCACAGCTGCTCAGCCACGGGAACCCAGAACATTCCAGAGGGAAGAGCAGCCTCACAGGGCCCCTGAGTCATACCAACAGGGGAAATTTGGAGGCAGAGTTGTGACCACCACGAAGCACACGCAGGCACACATGCTCACAGGACATGTGTGCACATGCACAATGTTTGTGCCTACACATGTGTGCAACAGGCCCACACACACAGGGCACTCACATAGACACACGCGGGCACACACACATGACGTGTGTGCACACGCACAATGCCTGCACGTACACACATGTACAGCAGGCCCACACACGTAGGGCACTCACACAGGCACATGCGGGTACACACAGCTGTGGGCGCAGGCACACACACATGCACCCCATGTGTCCTCTCAGCCACCTGCCAGGCACCACACCCATATGGAAAAGCACCACCCGCCGTGGCTTCTAATGGCCGCTTGGTCTGTAAAGACGCAGTTCCCTCATGTCAGCTGATCAGCAGGTGGTGAGCGAGCCAGCTCAGTGGCAGGCCCTGCCCCGGGCACCACGGACACAGTCTCTGTGCCCACACTGAGCTCACGGTCCACATGGGAATCAGACAGGTGAGCAGGCAGGGGCCACCCAGGGCCATCCAATGGGTCTGGGGTAGTCTCGGTGAGCCCTGTGGGGAGGGGACCTGAGGGCTGAGCTCGAGGCCAGCAAGGGTCAGGAAGCTGGGACACAGGGGCGGTCCAAGGTGGCATAGAGACCAGGAGGCACGCTGGGTGTGGGAGGAACAGGGAGCAGGGGAGGCTCAGCAGGCTTATTCTAGAAGTCCAGGATGCGGGGGGGGGGGGGTAGGGGTTGCCCAGGGCGGGTCCATTCCTCCTTCCACCATCCTCCACCCCTCACCTCCTTTGTGTCTTTAATCCCCAGGTGGAGCCTGGAGGAAGAGGCCGGCTCATGGGGTTTTCTGCTCAGTTTGTCAGCATCCTCCGCTCTCTTCTCCCCTCAGGCCCTGTTCCAGGCACAGCTTTTCCTCTGGGATCCAGGGATGGCCCCTTCTGTCCTAATCCTCTCAGAGAAAGGGCAGAGTGGCTGACCGCCAGCCAGCCTCGGAGACAGGGCGAGGTGGACGTACCAGCTCCCGGCTCGGTGTAGTCACCGAGGAGCCAGCTGGCGGAGGTCTTGTCCCTTCTGCTTTTAAGAATGAGGAATCTGGGGCACAGAGAGGTTGAGGCACTTTCCACAGTTACACAGGGGTGAGCAGGGGGCCGGCAGCCCCAAGCAGCCTCATTAATGCCGGGGGGAGGGGGGAAGCTATTGCAGATGCAGCCACAGAAGTGGAGGCGCTGTGGTGGGGCCATGGCCCTGATGCCTGCCAGCCTGGACTCAGGGAGGCCGTGCGGAGGCTGCCTTGTTCCGGAAGGAGCCATTCTGATGGATTAGCCAGCCGCGAGAAACGAAATTAGTGCCACATTGAATAAGGAAGTCGCTTGGGAAAGAGGAAGCTCCATCCTCCGATTTTAAGTACTGGATAGTCGGTGGGGAGGGAGGTCTCAGCACCTGCACCGTTTCCGGGACCAAAGGATGAAGGAGGACCTGGGTGTTCTCCGTGGACAGAGGCTTTCCCCTGCCCTGGACCTGGGCCAGCGCCACAGGCACCCTGGGCTCTTTGGTGCTCAGAGTGGAACGGTGCAGGGTGGGGCAGTCGTATCACGTGTGTGCGTGTGCACGTATGCGTGTGTGCACACGCACACACCCCCAAATGCAATGGCAGCCCTGAAGCAGTCAGGGTTTTCTCCTCCTCAACACCATGCAAATGCCACCTCCTCCAGGGAGCCTTCCCAGACCCACTCCTCTGGGCCCCTCCATCTCTCTCATCTGCAGTATCTTGGACCACGTGGTTCTGAGGCTGGGCTGGCTCTGACGGGCTCTGAGTCTCCCCCGGTGGCCTGGGTCTACAGGGATAGGTGCTCAGGGACCGGGGCCCAATGCTGGAGCTGGGGGTCATGCACATTCTCCAGGGAAGGGCCCCAGGGGGTGACCCGACCCACGGGCGGGCAGTGGCACAGGATCCGAGCAGGAGAGCTAGTCAGTGAGTTCCACAAGGACCTCGGTGGCCTAGGCATGGCCTCTTGCCTGGGACAGATGGTAACCCCAGGAACCAGCAGAATTTGGTACACATGCCCTGCAGAGAAACAGCCTCGAGGCACAGTCTGGATCCTTCTCTAGCCAGAGGGGCGTCTGAGAGATTTCCGGGTGTGGGTCTCTCGCTGCCCACCACCTCTTTGAGCTACTCATTCCAATCATCTCTTTCTCTGCCAACCTGTTGACAGCGACTTCCCCAGACACTCAGCTCCTCCCTGTACCCCCATGTCAGCCCCCAGTCCTGCTGGGCCCCTCCCCAGAGGCTCCGCCCCTCCCCATGGCCCTGCCCCCACCAGAGCTGGGGATAGGGAGGGGCTCTCTGCCCCTATCCCCATGCCTTCTCCAGCCAGCAGCCAAAGGGCTTCTTCCAAGCTGCCCCGACCAGACATCCACCCTGCTCCCTGGGGCTCCTGTGCGTCGCCCCAGCTCCTCGACTGGGCTGAGGGAGGCCAGACTTCTGGCTCCTCAATCTCAGGGCCAGGCCCCATGGCACAGGTTTGCTGAGCTAGAGTCAGGAGCTGTTAGGTCACTCGGATGCCCCTGGATATTTAGTTCCAGGCCCTGGACCCAGCCTCAGTCCCTCTCTTGCCAACCCTGCACCCTGCTCCCTCCCACCTCTGTGGCCGACACCCACCAAAAAACAGGAAGTCTCCTGAAACACGGGCTCATAGCCAGGGTCCAACTGCCTGATGTGGCCAGGAGTCAAGGTGAGGGTGGCGCTCTCCTTTCTCCCCCCAGCCTGAATGCACCCTCTCCTAAAAATACCTCCTGACCCTGTGGGGCTTGACTGTCTGCCAATCCCAGTGCCCGCCCCCCACATCTGGCTTGGAGCTATGGGACTGAGCAGCCATGGGTCACCAAGGGCAGTCCACAGCGGAGGTCGAAGGGCCATCTTGCTCCCCACAGAACCAGAGTGTTAGGATTTGGGTCTGGGGGCTTCCTGCCACATGGAGAGTGCCTGTCTGCACGAGGCAGGCTAGAAGCTGGCTCCCTGACAGGAGTGGAGATGATGGGGTTGGGGGGGTGGGGAGGAGAGAGAGACAGAGAGGGGGCTAGGGAGAGCGGGGACAGTTGTGCCCAGACTGCGGGACACCCAGAGCCCTGGGCCCAGCAATGGCCTTCCCTGTTTAATAGCATCTGCGCTCCTCCTGCATCCCGGGGGCACTGTTCGAGGAGGCCGGCTGTGGCAACAGGGCATTGGGCCTTTCTGAATCCCCACGTGAAGGCAGAGCACACTGGGTACAAGGATCCCCATGTCGCTCAACCCTCAAGTGGGTGAGGACCAACACCCACGACCCTGCAGCAGGGCGGCTGGAGAGGTCTTAGACAGAAGGAAAACAGACGGATGGGCAGGGGCAGGGAAGGACAGTAGCTGCGGTGGCAAAGTCCCCCAAAGGCAGTAGATGAGGGTAGGGACCCTGGGGGCGGGGCTCCCCTCCAGGACAGCTCCCGGGAGCAGAAGTGGCAATTCCTGCACCCACGAGCTGCCCCTTATTGGGCCTGTGGGGGCTTTTATGACTCAGCAGAGCTAAGTTCATTCCCCTCCCCATCGCGGCAGGGCAGTGAGCCGGGCGCACCGGTGCGTGTGGGGCTGTGCGCCCCCCCAGGGGGACCGCTCTGTCTGGGTTCCCTGGAAGGCCGAGCCCCACAGTCCAGGTTCCTACTGCCGAACAAAATCCCCGCAGACGTAGCGGCTCCAAACCACACACATGCTTTGTCTCCATGAGCTGGCCCCGTGCTTCCCGGCCCTTCCAGACGGCAGGCCAGGTGTGCACCGGCCATGTTCTCTCCCCTGAGACTCGCCTGGGGAGGCGTCTCCCTCCTCAGCTGTTAGAGACAGCTAACGGGGGTGGGGGGGTGGCAGACTCGTTTCCTGTGCCTCCAGACCGGCTTGTTTGGCCAACTCCTCACAATGGCTGCATACATTGTTGGGCCAGAAAGGTGTCCCAGGACGATGACCTAAGGTGACCAGGGAGCAACGCTCATCTCCATGGCTGTGTGTTCCTAGAAGCATGCTGCAGGTCTTGCTCACACGTGGGGCCATGCCCACCAGCAGGCAGGGGCCCTGGGGGCCATGCTGGGATACGGCCCCACGCGTGGTCACATTTTCCTGCTAAAGCTTTAGGACCATGCTGTCCCAGGGCCACACGTGAGGGGCAGGTGGGGAGGTGGGCCAGGTGAGGCCGAAAGGACAGAAAACAAACCTAAGGGGCGTGTCGGCAAGCTGGTGATGGCTGGTTGCTTGGCCATGCGGGACTTCCCTGGCAGAGGGCGTCCGGTTTCCCGCCTCTCACTGCACAATGTTTGTCCCATGGGGGACACTTGGAGGAGGTGCAGCTTGGCCAGACGTGGGCACAGAGCAGCTGACCTTCCCTGGTCAGTGGATGCTCCAGCCCGCACCCCGGGAGCACCCGACACCCCCAGTGACATCAGGAGTGTGTGCACAGTGCAGTAGCCAGGGAGCTCTCCAATGAGGGCAGGGCCCCAGGGACGCTGGCACCAGGTTGGTTCTGATCCAGGTATCTGCCTTAGATGCTTGCTGTGGAAGCCCCTCCCTGGTGCCCCCGGGAGGACACAGCTGGGCTGCACCTGCTGACCACACCCCCCTTCTTTTCATAGACGCGTGCATAGCTGGCTCCCATGAGCTCACCGTGCCTGACAACAGGCTTCGGGCGCAGCGTGGAGCGTGGCCCTGGTGGGGCTGCTGGAACCATGCGACGCGCCCCCCCACAGCCCTGAGACACCCCAGGCCGGTCTGTGTCACGTCACCCGGGGAGGCTCCTCTGTGACCTGGTTGGACTGCCCCATTCCAAACTCGAGTTGCCTGAAGTTCCCAACTGACTCAGAAGGCGCAGCTCGGAAACTGCACATTCACCACCATTCTCGTCTTATGCCGCCTACTTTGCCCAGACGGGGGCTTATTTTGAGGCAAACTCCACATGTCATGTCTTTTCATCCACAAATAATTCAGGATGTCTCACTTAAAAGACAAGAACAAGATGTCGGGATGCCTGGAGGGCTCGGTGGGTTAGGCGTCTGTCTTTGGCTCTGGTCGTGATCCCGGGGTCCTGGGATTGAGACCTACATCAGGCTCCCTGCTCAGTGGGGAGTCTGCTTCTCCCTCTTCCACTCCCCCTGCTTGTGTTCTCTCTCTCAAATAAATAAATAAAACCTTAAAAAAAAAAAAAGAACAAAATGTCAATGCCATTTTAACAGCTGATTTTTTAAAAAGTTCTGTATGGCCAGATATTGAAATGACTATTTAGTCTTTTTTTGGGGGGTCAGTCAATTTTACGATTTGTTTGAACCGGGATATAAGTAAAGTCCATAGGCTAACAATGAAATCCACGCGTCCTCCGAGTATCCCACCATTGGCAGGTTCCCTGCCGTCATCCGTGGCACGTTTTTGTGAAACTTTTTATTGAACGGGACTCTATGAACACTTACACACCAAGTCAGCACACAGGACACCCTCTTGCCCCAGAGGCCTCTGCATGGCCCTTTACTAAACAACCAGGTGCACTTAAAAACATCTTCAGGTTTTAAAAAATCATGCTGAAATACACGCAGTTAAGGTTCCCCCTTTCAGCATCCTCAGTGCATTCCTGTGTCACCACCCTGGTCTCCGAACTCTGCCCCCATGGTACCCTGACCCCCGCTCCCTCCCTGGCCCCGACATCCTCCATCGGCCTTCTGCCTCTAGGATTGGACTTCTCTAGGGACCTCTTCTAAGTGGGATCACCGGTGTCTGTCCTTCCATGACCGGCTCATCTCACTGAGCATAATGTCCTCCAGGGTCAGGGTCATCTACGTGGTGGCCTGTGTCAGAACATCCCGCTGGTTTATGGCTGGGCCATGGATAAGTATATATCATGTTGTTCTTCTCTGATCGTCTGTAGGCAGACACATGCATGTGGGTTGCTCCCCCTTTGGGCGGCTGTGGACACAGGGGTGCATACATCTTGTGGAAACTCTATTTTCCATCCTTTGGGGAACACACCCAGATGTGGAATGGCTGGGCTGTGGGGTTGTAGTTTTTTGAGGACCCTCCACACTGTTTGCCGTGGTGTCGGCACCATTGCCCTTGGCTCTCAGAGCCAGTTTGTGGCAGGGTCAGGGTCAGCGCCATGTGGGCAGACCCCAGCCTCGCCTTCGTCTGCCTCCTCGGATCTCTGTGGGAGAGTACAATCTGGGTCTCCTGCAGCGGGAGCAGAGAGCTGGGAAGCTCTGGGAAGACTCTCTAGCTAGAGTCACCCAGAAACCCTGTGTGCAGCCCCTGGGGACGTGAGGTTGAGAGGGGCAGGCAGCGTGGGTGGGCGCCACAGGAGGGAAGAAGGAAAGGGGGTGTTTTAGGTCAGGAAGCGACTTGACACATAACAGTGCCCCAAACCTTATCGAAGCAAGCCCCGTGTCCTGTTGGGCTCTGAACTGGGACCTTCCGGGGTGGGTCTGCTGTTCCCAGGCTAACAAGAGACTTGCCCCATCTGGCAGGAAGGAACTCATGGGAATTAAGGTACAGCCCTTCAGAGCCAACGCTGGGGCAGGCAACACGATAGGAAAAAGAAGCCCAACTGTGGGAGATGCCCACAGTTGTGGCAGCGTGAGCAGGTGGGCAGGGACGTCCTGCTCTTGGACAGGTTCAGGTGTCACTCCAGGACTCAGCAGGCGGTGGCTGTGGCGAGGGTCAGGGCTGGAAAGGAAGGTCAGCACAGGTGGGAGGACCAGGATGCGGCAGACTCCCCCAAGCACAGCATGTGTGTTGAGATTTTAAGTCCAAAGGGGCTGAACCAAGGCAGGGGTTCAGGGGGGATGCGCCGGGAGCCTCATGGGCATGCAGGTATGAACTCATCTTACTTAAAAACGTTATTTTCTTCACTGCAGATCTTTCATGCATCCGTTGGGTGCACTTCTCTGCAGCCCCTGGAGCATGCCGAGGGCTCTCTGGGCTTCTGGGGAAAGGCGGGATGCCCGGAGGAACGCACGGGGCTCTGTGTGTCCACAACAGTGGACACCGAGTGGGGCATCGCAGGACCAAGACCCAGGGTTTGCAGGGCCTTTGTGCGGCCTGACTTTGTGAACGACCTGGTGATTAAAGGCAGTGGTGGTTGCCCACCTTCCACCCCAGGGTCACTCTGGGTGACGGAGCTGAAGCAGCGCTCTCCTGGAATAGGCCGTTTCCCAGTTTGCGGGGTTCAGGACTTTGTTTCCTCCTCAGTCTGCCTGTGTCCGGGAAGGAAAGACCCATCTCCCCAAGAGCACCCCACAGGCTTGGGAATGCTTTAGGCATGGTTTGGGCTCAGGAGGCATGCAGGCTCTGCCCAGAGCAGCAGAGCCTCGCCAAGCGCATCTGAGCTCCGTGTCCCCCACTTATCTCTTATTGTTGGCAGTGCTTGTCGCCCCCGGGGGAGAATTTGGGGTATTCTTGGTTGTTCCCATAATGGGATTTCAACTGGCAGTCAGAGGCCAGGGTGCAGGGAAGTGGGGTGGCCTATGATGTGTGGGACAGCCCCCCCCCTTAACGAAGCAGAGTCCTCCACCCCACAAAGCTTCTCAAATACCTCAAGGTATTTCTGGTGGATGGAAATCCTCCCGATGGACATCTGAACCTCAAAACCAACTCTACTTATAAACAAACATCGAATTTGTATCTAGTTTTAATAGGAGTAGAATTTTCCAGGAAGGCTACCATTGTGTAAATCGAGGAAAGCTTGAACTTGCTTAATTTGGCACTTTACGAGGAGCTGAGCCCCATTTCAGCCAAAATGCAGCTCAGTCCCCAGTGTCCACCCCGGGCACGGGCACTTGTGTCTCAGACACACTTATCTGGTCTACAACGCATCTCCGCCAGCGTCTGTATGCCAACATGCAGAGTTCTTAAACATGCAAGTCCCTTTCTTCTCATCTCTCCTTTGGGTTACAGTCAGGGCATAATGGAGCCTTTCACAACTTATTTGTGCGACAGGTTAAACCATTTCTTTCCTTTGGGGATTGACATCTAATCTAGAAGAGAAAAGAGAAGAACGCATGAACATAATGTTTAAATCAATAACATTGAATACAGTTCCATTTCCTGGGTACACCCCCACACTACCCTTGTCCTCATGGACCCCTGCAAACCCAAGTCGCAGCACCCCTGTTTGCAAACAAGAACACCAGAGCGGATGGGGGAGATAGGAAAGCAGGGATCCCCAGGGCACTGACCCTTAAGACACATGCGTGATGCAAGGTGTACCTATGCAGGGCAGAGATCAGAGCGGACAGCGTCCCTCCCCGACCACCCGCTGCCCTGCTGAGTGAGAGGAACTGATGGTGAGATCACGCCAAAACGGAAAGGGTCAAACATACCCTGAGATCCCACAGCCCTGGAAAAATAAGTCTCCTGGCCGAATGGTGCTCTCCCCTAGCAACTCTACCAACCTCACCAGATTCAATACTCTCTGACCCTCCCCGGCCACAGCCCCTCCAGCCCCTTCTGCAGACAGGCAGCCACCCCAGCCCCGGGATGTCCCCAGCCAGCTTTTGGGACAAACGTTGTTTTCCACAGGAGTCCTCATATGCTTTTCTTCCTGTTTTATATCACACATTTATTATGTCAATTTGATCATCACCATAAAATTATTTGGGAACAACTAGACAATAGAAGTCAGCAGAAGAAATTCATGAATAATGAATCATCCTGAAATGAAGTACAGCAACACTTTGCTATTTTTCTCTAATGGTATTTGTCTTGTGAAAATAGGTTAGTTGAGTTTGCAAGGCAAGGATACACACACGAGTCATTGGTACCTGTCAGAGGGGCCCTGGAGACGTGAGCAAGCAGCAGCCCCACTAGACACACTCTTCTGCTTTATAGCTCTGTTGTTTGGTGCATGCAATTTCAGGATTGCTACGTCTGCTTGGGGGCGTCACGTCATTATGTCCTGTCCCTCCCTGTCCCTGGTTCTGTCCTTGTTCTGGAGTCTGCTTTCCCCGACATTAACATTGTGTGCACAATATTGTGTGAAGGTGACACACACACTTCTGCTTTCTTCCGACCCAAGTCTGCAAGGTGCACCTCTCTTCCTTTTTTGAATTTCAGCCTAATTTTCATTCTATGGGAAGCGAGTTTCTTGCACACGGCGGCACATCCTGGGGCCATGTTTTCTGTCCATGCGCTGATCTCTGTCATTTCATTCGTGTATTTAGACCGTTTGCATTTAGTGTAATTGTAAAGATGTTAGGGCTGCTGTATTGTTTTTCATTTTGTGTATTTTCTTTTTTTTTTTTTCCTTTCTCTGTTTTTTTCTCCCTACTTGCCTTTAGGGTTGCTTGCACATTTATTTTGTGCATGGCTTATCTGTAGCATTTCGTGTTTTTGAAAGTGTCTCCTTGCATGGGTTTTTAGATGGTTGTTCTGTTATTACATCATATACATACCCAATCCCAGGCCACTGATGTCACCATTTTACCTGCTTTGGTGAAGTATAAGCACAGTACTCCTCTTTCTGCCCCTTCGCTGCCCCCCTTTTATGATATAATTGCCTTCAATGTCTCCTCTGCATCCTCTGAGAATCACATAAGTGTTTACTTTGCTTCAGCTGTCAAACATCATTTTAAAAATTCAAGAACAGAAGGAAGGTCTGTCGTGTTTACGCATACTTTGCTTATCATGTTCCTCTTTCCTTCGTGATGTTCCAAGGTCCCTGATTTTATAATTTTCCATCTGTTTAGAGAATTTCCTTTACGAACTCTATTAGAGTATATCTGCCCATAACAGACACCAGTAGTTTTCCTTCATCTCAGAATGTCTTGCCTGCCCCTTAATTCCTGCAGAGTATTTTTTCTGGGTCTAGTTTTCTAAGTTAATGATTCTTTTCCATCAGCATCATTTTTGATGAGAAATTTGCTATCTTTCAAATTATTTTCCCCCTGTAGGTAAGCTATCCTTTTTCTCTGGTTGCTTTTAAGATTTTTTCCCTTTTGCCTTTGATTTTCAGAAGTTTGATGATTATGTGACTTGGCATGCATTTATTTGGACTCCTGTTTGGGGCTAACTTATCTTGAACCTGGGAGTTTATGTTTTTGCTAAGTCTGGGAGTAGAGTCTCATCAGGGAGGCTGTGCCCTTCACAACCATCGTGACTGCCTCCCCCATCCTTGGCTCCTATAGGACATGCAGAGCCCAGCAGGGATCTCTGGCTACAGTCCCCCTACCTCTTGAGGCTGAGAGGTGGTGGTGTCAGGCAAGAGGCAGAGGACAGCCTTAAGCCCCGGATAGCACCCCAACAGCCACAGGTGCAGAAGAGTGACAGGCAGGCAGCCCAGCTGGGGATGGGCTCCCACTGCCTGGGCTGTGCCATCAGAGCACATCTGCCTGTCTTGCTCTGGCCATGCCTGTGTTGTCCCTCCACCAGCCTCCAAAGAGGGAAATGAGAGCCAAGAAATCCCTGACTGAGCTGGAGGCCACTGGCATACTCAGCAAATGTTCAGGGAAGGAGTGATTGTGTGCATGAATGAATAGGGAGAAGCAAGCAGACAGACAAGCCAATAAAAGTAGAACCTAGGAAGGAGGAGCCTCAGGAAACAGGAGGCAGAGGCACATCAGGGATCCTAACCCTTGAGTGGTGGCACATGGCAGGTGTCCAGTGACCATTTACTGAGCAATCTGGAAATCTGGAGCATTGATCTTGGATTATCAGCTCAGTGACAGTGGGTCGCCCTCCCAGCTCCACCACATACTATGTTGGTCATGTCACATCCCTGCCCTGGGCCTCTCAAGGGGAGGATGATACATGCTTGTTCACTGTGAGCATAAAACAGCCATGTAGCTGAAACATTTAGGACAGAGCTGAGCCCCCAGCAGGAACAGCGTGACATGCACCACCATCAACAACCTCCCATGTAACATGGGACAAGCTCATTCTAGAGATGAGGAAACCGAGGCTCAGAGAGGCTAAGCCACCTATCTGAGGTCACACAGGAATAAACACTGGCTGAGCACCTGCTATGTGCCAGGCCCCGTGCTGGGGCTGGTGTCACAAGCATGAACCAGGACTTCTCCCCCAGGAGTGCTTTCCTGCACCTGTCAGTCCCTCCAGCGAGGTGGCCAAGGAACCAACTCTCAGGGGTAATATGTGCCCAGCAGTGGGCCTGGGCATTGCGAATGGTGGCTTACATGACCCTCTGCAGTCTCTCTGTGGTTGGAATGTGCCAGAATTTGCTCATCGTTCACCCTGTTTGCAGCTGCCCGCTGCTTGGACCTGCTGTCCACTGGGGCAGCATGTGAGTGGGAAGAGACCTGAGTGGGACCCATGCTCACCTTCTGATGACAAGCAGACTTGGAACTCTGCCATCAGAAGAGCCCCTGGGAACCCCTGGGTCTTATGTGACCACCGCTGGGGGCAGGCTTCCTGCTTCTGTGCTCTAACCTCACTCCATGGGGAGCTGGTGACTCCCGCGATGCTCAGAAATTGGCCCAATTAGCTGGACCTCTGCTCAGCAAACTCTGTAGAAGTCCTAAATCAATTTGAAGTCTGCAGACTGAATCCAATGGGGTGCCTGTAACTTAGTTGACTGAGGAAGAAAATATCCATCAGCGCCTCCTCAGCCCTAATAGGATGTACACAGACCTTCTCCAGTGAGTTATCTGGAACGGAAATGTGGTGCAGGAAAATGCCTTCTGCGCTCCGGGGAGGAGCAGACACACAGGCAGCTGGGATGAAGTTTGCACAACGGAAAAGAGAGGAGAGGAGCTCTTACTGGTGCTAAACGTGGGTCAGATTGTTCTAAAACTAGCCGGAGTGCTCCCGACATAACTGGCACTCCTGGGGGCTCTCCTTGGGTTCAGCATGGCATGTGTTCCTTGAATTCAAAGAAAAGGAGATTCTGGCTGATGTGAGGGCCCCTGGCTGGAGGAGAAGCACAGGACGCCTGCTGGCGAGAGGGGCTTTCTGGAGGCCGGGCCCTTGCACAGCCTCTCATGACGTCTGTTGTGCAGAACCCCCTGTGCTGCGGGATTCTGTTATGGTGGCCCTAGCAGACCAGAATACTGCCTCAGCTGAGCACCTGCTGTATGCATGGGCTGCACTGCTTGTTCTGGGCACACGACTCTGCCCCCTTCCGGGCGATGGGGACTCTATTCGTCCCTCTTTACCGAAGAAGACAGAGGCTGAGTGAGGGAGGCCAGACCAGCTCGGTGCAGGATCACACAGTCCGTACCAGCGGGGCTGGGACACACACAAGGGGTGTGACTTGGAGTCCTGCTTTTCCTGGACCCTGAACACCAGGACCTCTAGCGTGCAACTGGGAGACAAGTTTCTGCGGCTGTAACCAGGACCCCCAAGGAACAGTGGCTGGAACCATCCCAGGCAAAGGCTCTTCCCTGAGAAGTAATGACGTGCTCGTTGGTGGGAACAGGGTTTGCTGTAAAGTGGGAACAGATAACGACAGGAAGAGGGGTGTTGTACCTGGGGCCTTGCGCTAGTGAGGCAAAGGGAAACATGGAGGGAGAGCGGTCCCAGCGAGGAGGGAAGGCCGGAGGAGCCACAGGGTTGGGGGGCCAGGGCTGTGGAGCAGAGGCTCTGGGAGGAAAGATCGGCAGCACTGAGGCTGTCCCCCATCCAGTGTGGGCAGCATGGAACTCTTGCTGTTCCCCTGTAGGCAAGGGGAACCATCCTTATGTGGCTCTGTTCCCTCCTTGGCCTCGGACTGGTACCCTCAACTTTATCTCCTAGGACCCTCCTGTCCCTTACTTCTCTCCACCTACACGATGACTGGTCCATCCCATTGCTGCCTCTGCACCCCCAACTCTGACTTGCGTAACCCTCCCTGCACCAGCACCAAGTGGGACTCTACCAAATTCAAATGTGACCTTGAACCTCTGTGTCAGTCCCTTCACTGGCTTCCCACTATTCCTAGACAAGTCCCAAACCTCCAGCCCCATATGGGGGTCCCTGCTACCCCCCCAACTTCTCTCCCTCTCCTTGGGCACGGTTGCCCTGATTCCCCCCATAATGTACCACAGGACCTTTGCACATGCTCTTTCCTGTGACTCAAATGTACTTCTCTCTTCCCACCCAGCCCCATCCTCCAGGCAAAGAATGTTCCTAAATTTTGCCCCCATCTTCCCAGCTGGCCTCTTCCCTGCCCCCATCCTGTCCCATCTATTCCCTCTCCATGGCCCACTTGACCACCTGACCCTCCCCTTGTTCTTCTGCACGGGACACAAGGCTCTTCTCCATCAAATTGTCCCCTGAGATGGTCCCATACTGACACCATTGACAGCTCCTCTGAGCCAGCCCTCTGCCCTGCTGTTGCTTGTAGGAGAGAGGAAGAGACCCAGTGCCAGGCTGGGCCTCACCCTTCAGCCATCAGGGCACTGCCACCCTTGGGAGCCATGGGCCATGGGTAAAAAGTTCCTGCACCTGCTGCGAGGCTGGCAGAGTGATCACCTGCTGAGCTCCATCAACCTCATCTCATGCACACTGTTGTTGAAGCCGCGAGGTCTAGGCTGTGGCTCAGCCACGGGCCAGCAGGCAGCGGACAGCCATCTCCGCCCCCCGTCCCCAGTCTTGGGCCCACAGCCCAACTGCAGCCCTGGCTTTTCACGAGGTCCTCACACCCGAGTCCAGGCAGGGGCGGTGGACTGTCCCTCCCATGCACCTGCTGCCTACAGGGCTCGGGTAGACCCCACTGTCCCCGTAGGAGAGGCTGCCTTTCCCGATAGCGACATCAGGAGGATGAAGATCGGGCACGGCAGGCCCTCCTGGGGCAGCAGGCAGTGTGGCTTCTCTGTCCCACTCCTGCTTCCATGTGGGAATCCACCACCCTGGTGTCCCAGCCCAGCGTCCATGCACATGCCCACGGTCTGCTCACCCTTCACAGCCCAGTGTTTGACTGTCATTTGTTCATTGATTCATTCATTCACTGATTCACCCACTGATTTACTTATACATTGATTGGTAAACACTTCATTCATCCATTGATTTGTTGATTAATTCATTGATTTGTTCATCCACCCCCCATTGATTCATTCATCCATTCATTGCTTAATTTCAGTGATTCACAGGTTCATTGATTCATGGGTTGATTCCATCAGTCGGTCACCAATACTCCCTAAGCGTTCCCTGTACTAGGACTTGGAGATGCTCCCGGCGGTCTCTGCCCCCCAAGAGTGCTCCCCCGACCAGGTAGGATGTGCAGCAGGCAGCCCCGGGAAGGGAGCACACAGAGGCATCAGATAATCTGTCTTTGTGTCACTGAGGTTTGCGGCTTGCTGGTTGTGCTGTGTGAGGTCGCCCGTGGCTGACTGATGCAGGTCCCCCTGCTCCCCCAGGATGCGGAAACTGCCCCTGCCTCAGCTCCATCCCTCCCCAGCACCTGCACCCCCTCCCTCTCCACCCGGCTGGCCTTGGAGGGAGTGCATCATCTCCTCAGTGACACTGTGGGCAATGGAGGCGGGGGCGCATCTGTCTCTGGGGGATGGTCATGGCGTGATGACCATCATCATGGGCGCTCCCCTTGACACGAGCCCCACACCTGCTTCCTCTCTTCTGAGCCTGCAAGGGTTCAGGGCCCCACAGCTGGCTTGGGTACCCACGAGGGAGAGTGCTCAGGCTGAGCAAGGATCATGGAACCACAGGACTCCTACTTTGAGCTCCCGTTTGCCAGTGTCCCGTGCTGACAGGTGCACGGGCACTCGTCCCATCCACAGGAGCCTCCGATGAAGTCGAAGATTATAAGCACAAATGGCTATAGGAAGCTTCTCCAGAGGTGGTTACTGACAATTCTCATTCTCATCCTCATATTTTTACAGGTCACCAATGGGCTCTTTAGTGAACACGCTACTTTGTAATCAGAAGAGAGTAAAGGGTTCCGGAGACAGAGGGCTGGGGGTTACAAAGAGGTGCCCTCACTGTGGGCCACTGGGGACACTCCGGTGGGGGCGGTGCCCGAGGCCAGTGTGTCTATGGGTCAGCGTCTTGTCACAGCACCCCTCGTTTATGGGGAGGATCAGCTTTGGGAAAGACCCAACAAGACGGGGCTTCAGTCCTGGTTCCGCCCAACATAGGGGGGTGACCCCAGGAAGGTCCCCGCACACCCTCAGCCTCAGATGACTTCATGGCCCACAGCAGGTCCCCTGGGATTGTGAAGACTCCGGGAGGTGCCAACAGTACAGCTGGGTCTCACCCCCTGACCCTGCGATGTGCGTCCAACCTCACCCAGTGGGTGTGTGGGTGACCCTCGCTGTGCTGTTGCCCGGCATGAGAGTAAAGCCAGTCTCCAGTCTGTCCATCAGCCTCACTCTGGCGCAGTGGAGAGACCTGGCCAGTTATTGCTGAGACGCCACAGGGCAGCGCATCCTGGAGTCGTGCTTCCAAGCCAGGCCTGAGTTAATGAAACAAACAAAATAAAAACCAAAATAGAAACATGTGCACAGCTGGGAATCAGAGCCGCCCCGCTACCTAGGGGCGCATACATCGCGGGGAATCAGAGACGCCCCGTTACCCGGGGGCCGCGTTCACAGCCGGGAATTAGAGACGTCCCACTACCTGAGGGCGTGCGCACGGCCGGGAATCAGAGTCTCGCCGTTACCTGGGGGCCGCGCACATAGTCGGGAATCAGAGACGTTCCCACTACCTGGGGGCGCGTGCACGGTCGGGAATCAGAGTCTCGCCGTTACCTGGGGGCCGTGCGCACAGCTGGGAATCAGAGTCACCCTGTTACTGGGGTTGTATGCACGGCCAGGAATCAGAGATGCCCCCGTTCCCCGGGGGCCGCGCACACGGCCCGCAATCAGAGACGCCCCATCACCGGGGGCCGTGAAGCTACTGTGGAATCTTCCAGGCTTGCACATCCTCAGCTCTGTACCTGCAGGTCTGCATTTTAATCATGTATAATTACAGGCGGGCTGGCTGCTGTCCCGGCACAGGGAGGGAGGAGAAAGTGATTACCGGCTTTTATTCCCTTCCTCCTACAAACTAGTTCCCTGCGTTGGCTGCCAGAGCCAAGGGGCCCTCCTTGAGTATCTGGCCCAGCCTCCTGTTACAGATGGGGAAACTGAGGCTTCTCCCTTGACAGTAGGTGAGGGCAGGAGAGGAGCAGATGCGGGAGTCAGCCTGGGGGGTTGGAATCAGACCTGGCGTGACCTTGACCTACCCACTTCACCTCTTGCTGCCCAGATGGTGAATCAGCACGATGACCCCCAGTCCCGGGGTTGAGATTAGAATCAATAGGCGTCTCCAGCGCCCCACGCTCTGTCCCATGGGTGCTCCTGGCTCCGGGTGCTCCCCGGACCCCTTCCCCTGTCAGAGAGCCTCAGGTCCTGACCACCCCCAGTGGGGCAGGCACACCCCCTCCTGGGCCCAGAGTCCTGAGTCCCTCTGCAAAGGGAGTTTTCCAAGTAGGCAGCTGCCGCTGTCCAGGAAAGGAGCTGGGAAGCGTGAGCCGAGACCCGGCTGAAGCTGCCCAGTGAGGAATGTGCCATGCCACCAAACCCTGCCAACCACGGGGGCCAGGACAGGGAGGCAGCAAACCTTCCCCAGGCACAGCGTGTGGATGGGGGAGGGTGGAAGGGCTCAGTGGGCAGCTCTCCCTTGGGGTCCCTTACGACCTCGCAGTCCCATGGGGCTGTGGTCAGCTGCAGGCCTGCCCCAACCAGATGCCTGTGACGTCTCAGTCACTGCACTGGCGGCTGGGTGGTCGGCAGGACTGCCTACTGGAGTGTCTGTACTGGAAGGACGGAACGGCCCAGAAAGGACCATTTTGGGTGTGTTCCCAGAGACTGAGACAGCTCTGTAGGCTTCCCCGGACCCAGGCTGGGAGCCCCATTGCATCAGGGCGGACCGGGAGCCTGCTCCGGTTTACAGGGGAGGGAATCAGACCCCAACTGTCAATGGGGGGAGAGCCTGGACGTTCACAGCTGCCCTCGGAGGCTGTGGCTGTGTTCCAGGAGGGAGGTGCTGACGGGAGCCAGGGAAGTGGAGTAGGCAGCAAGATGGGGCTTGGGGTCCGGATTCACGGTCGTCCCCCTTTATCTGTGGGGGAGACGTCCAAGACCCCCAGTGGATGCCTGAAACCACAGACGGTACCAGATCCTATCCACACTGTGTGGTTTCCTCTACAGGCCTCCCTAATCCATAAATTAGATGCCAGAAGAGATTAACCGGCAATAACGAGTAGTAAACTAGGACGAGAGTAATAATGCACTGCAGTAAAAGTTGGGGGAAGGTGGTCTCTCTCTCAGGCTGTCTTACTGCCCCGCACTCTTCCTTCTTCTTGCGATGGTGTGACATGATAAAGGGCCCACATGAGATGCAGAGCAGAGTGACACGGACGTGGGACCTAGCGTCAGGCTGACCTCCTGGCCACACATCAGGAGGAGGAGTACCAGCTTCTAGACGACACTGATGGTGGGAAACAGGAACCACAGAAAACAAGACCACAGGTCAGGTGGGACCACTGTTTTGAAGACAAATCCAATGGACTGTGCTGATGACCAGTGTGTGACCCATGAGGTTCTGAGGCCCAACTGTCACCACATCTTTCTGGCCAGTCCCCGGCACCCAGCCAGGCACATGTGGAGTGAGGGACAGGGAGAGCCTGGCCTGTCCCTGCACAAGGATGGTCCTCGGGAAGGTTGTTCACTCGTGGGACAGAGAGGCAGGCCCAGGGCTGGCACTCAGGGGAGCTCTTGGGGGCCTTGTGTCCCTCCTCTGGGCCTGGGCAGCCACCCCCTTAGTTAACCACTCCACGTTTGTGGGTGAAAATGGGAAGATATGAAATCATGGTCAAGGGAAGGGCTTTTCATGCCTGCTCTCCACCCGCACTTGGGGACCTCTGCTGCCTGCCCATCTGTGGCAGGCTCTGGGGGCTCAGGTCTCAGCTGCTGTCTCCAGCTCAGCCTGGTAAATTGAGGCATCCCAGAGCCCCACTCATACTAAGTGCTTACAGCTGTCAGCTCAGTGAGCTGATCCCAGTGCCTCACCCACACCCTGTGCCTCCTAGGTGCCCAGGCGGAGGGGTCCCCGAACCCAGACCGCAGCAGAGTGGGGGCGGCTGAGAGCCTCCCTTGCTTACAAGGGCGGGGTGTGGCTGCACCCTGACAGCAGGCCGTGAGGCTGGGGCCAGGCTGGACCACTGCCCGGTTCCCCCAACTCCTCTGGTCTGAGCGCCTGACTCTGTCTCCACAATCATGCTTGTGCCCGGAAGGCACCCGGGAGGGAGCAGGGCAGGAGAGGCTCAGGGGCTCTGGGGACCCTGGCCTGTGACAGCCAGCCCTTTCCTGCGTCTGTCCCCTTTGTGCTTCCTCTGCCTCGGTCTCCTCTCCCTCCCTCCCTGCCTGCAGGGATGCTAATGGAGCTGCTCATGGGAAGCCCCTGTTCCCCTGTGTGCCATCCCTGCCCAGCACAGCCCACATGGACTGGGAGGAGGAAGGGGGGGCAGTGGGTGAGTGGGTGAGCTCAAAGCCGCCGGGAGGCACAGGGGCCTCTCTCCAGCCCCAACTGAATCCCCAACATGTTCCTGCAGTTCCTACCCACCCAGGCCTGGCGTGGCCTCAAAGGACGGGGCACACATGAGGGCAGAGGGGCCGCACATGCAAACAAGATATACTCAGCAAAGGTTTCAGGGAAAGCAGCAACCTGGAAGGCTTCCTGGATGTGACAGACTTTGGCCAGAGTTGAAGGGCTGGAAGAGCCGAGGGAACAGCCCATGCACAGGCATGAAGGGCAAGGCTGGGGGTCCAGGGAACCATGGAAGAGCTGGGGTGGACCCCAGACGACAGAGAATGTGGCGGGTGCCCCCCACCGGGGGGCATAGGCACAGAGTCGAGGCCCCAGAGCTGGACAGGGCATGGGTCCTGCAGAGCCTGAAGTGGGGGGCTCCTCGGCCCCTGCGCCCCGGATGGGCTCCCCAACACTGGGCAGCCTAGCTCATCTCCCCTCCCCCGCTCTCCATCCCTCCGTTCTGTTGGTGATGCTGAGGTGGCACCGATTTAACAAATTAATCCCCCAAATTATGGAATCGATACCTAATTACAGGCACAGGCCGTTCCTGGAGCCCCGTGAGCTGGGACCTGCGGCCACTGTCTGCTCGGCGAGACGCCTGGTTCAGGAGGGGACACGGCCAGCTCTGTCTACAGTTGCTGCCGTGGCGTGGGCTCACACAGCCACACACCGTGGAGGATGCAGGGGTGAGGCCTGGGCGTGCAGAGCTGGCCTGCTCCAGGCTGTGCGTGCCCTGCCGCCGGCAGGTGCCCTGATGCAGTTCCATCTGCGGGCACGGGGCCCTCATCCCCCTCCCCTTTGGGGACAGTTGTGACCCAGCTTGGCGGGATCATTCTGAGGTCCCAGCCTGGCCAGGGCCTCTCTGGGCTCTGAAACTACTTGGGGACCAGCTGCCTTGTGATGGAGGGAGCTTAGAGGAAGACCTTAGCATAGGCCCTCCTGGGGGATGTCACCTCTGGGGAGTGGTGGGTGAGGCCCCTCAGGCCTCAGGATGTGCCCCTCTGAGTGGGAGCGAATCCAGCTGGATGGTCCCCTGCCAGGCTCCCAGGGCTGAGTCAGGGAAGCCCCCTCAGGCTCCCGCAGCTGCTGGTGGCCGACACAGGGCTGGGGAGACCTGGGGAGGCCTGGGGGCCCTCCCTTTGGCCTGGGGGCCCTGCCACCAGAGCTCCCAGCGGAGATGGGGAGAGGCCCGGAGGCAGGCAGGGGCTTCTGCCGTGATCCACAGCGGCTCGGTCTGGTGGACACGGAGAGGGGCCCCAGCAGGACTCGGTGAGTGCTTGGATTCTGGAGGTGAGGAAGGGGGGCTGAGGAGGGTGCTGGGAGGATCATGGGGCAGAGCGGTCACCAGGCTGACCCTCAGATGAGAGAGTGGAGGCTGGAGGGACAGCAGAAGACCCGGACTGCAGATGGGGTGCCTCTCAGAGGGGCTCTGCCCACCTTGGGGACTGGGTCCAGCAGCCCAGGCGGCACTGCCCCCCAGTGTACCCTGGCTGGGGGCACCAAGATGGAGCCGGAGCTCCCTGTCCAAGCTGCCAGAGTGACGGCACACGGCCCGAGGCCCCTTTTGTAGGGAGCGGAAAGGCCCCTAGCGGGCAAGGGGGTCCATGACGCGCTGCTGCCAGAGCTCTGGGGCTCCACTGCCCTGGCTGTGGGCAGCGGGTAGGGGGGCTGCCCGGGACGGTGCCCTCTGGTGATGGCACGTGAAGGGGACTGGGTGGTCACCCGGACGTGCCTGGGGTCAGGGTCATGTGTCCTCCGTCCAGCAGGATTCCGGTGGTGTTCAGCAGCTTCCTCCATCTCCTCAGCGGGCATTCCCCGCATGGCGTCCCCAACCCCCGTAAGGCCTGCACAGACCCCCAGACACACACGCACGCCCACCCTCCTGCCCCTCACCCACGACAAGTTCTGCACCTCTACGCCCCCTGCTGCCCATCCCTGCAAAGATGGGCCTCTCCCGTCTGACAGCTGAAGGACAAGAATGGCCCCGGCTCAGCCCTGTCACCGTCTGTTGCTGCCTGCAGGATCATGGGCCACAGGTGGATAGACCCAGGATGGACGGGAGCTGGGCAGGGAGGCCGGGCTGCTGGACTCGGGGGCCACAAACAGCCCCAGTTTCCTCCTGGGACATGGGACGCAGGCCCAGGGCCCGTGGCCACGTTTGTGACAGGCTCAGGGGAGACCCTGGCCGGGAACAGACCTGCTGCCCGCCAGTCCGGTGGGCTGGATCACGGACCACAGCCAGCAAAATCACAGGAAAAAGAGACCCAGCTTCCACCCCACTACAGACCTAGAGCTTTAAACTCAAAACCTCACCTGGGCGAGGATAGGGTGCCAGCCAGCTACACCCCTCTGCCATCCAGCAGTGGGGATGCAGGGGGAGGAGGGACGAGAGGCCAAGTGATACTCTGGACCCTTCCCCCTGCCCTCGAGTCCCAGGCCTGGGGACAGGGTCATCCCAGACCTCGAATGTCCCCACGGACATGTGCTCAGAGGGGGATACCACTGGCAGCTGCTGGCGGGGGCCTCGCTGCCTCTCTGACCGTTGTCACCCCATTTCACAGAGGAGGAAACTGAGGCCCTGGCAGCCAGCCCCTGACCAGGCCATGACCACGGTCTGAGACTGCCATCCATGCCCTCCTCCCACTCCGCATCGAGGCTCGGCCCGGTTCTACTCCTGCCCAATCTGGGGTTTGATCCGCTCGCTATTGTCTGGGAGAGGAAAACAGGGTCGAGTCTCATTTCCTGCCCATTGTGGGAGGACGCACGCCCTTCGTCAGCCCAGGGACGGCCTCGCGCTCCCCTCTCCAGGTTTCTGGATATGAAACCGCCACTGTCTGGGCTGGAAATACACCGGTGAGAACATTTCCTCCAATGAGGCCAACACTGGAGAGCAGCCCGGGCTGTGCTGTCTGTGGGCCCAGGGCAGCTGGAGCCACGGGGAGCCAGCTCCCCGACCCCAGTGCACCCTGTACCCTGCAGATAGGAACCTGCATGCTGCCAGGTCTGAACACCGCCCCTCTACGGATGCCAGGCACATGGTGTAACGCCCCTGGTGCCCAGGTCCCCAGAGCCTCACCCTCTAGCTTGTCACCAGGGCCAGATTTTGTTGGGTGTTCCCCATTCCCCTGCCAGGCCCTTCGGGAAGGGTGGGTGAGCCTGTCTCCACTACAGGGTGAGAGGCCACTAATCTGGGCACTGAGGCGAGAGTGCCAGCTACCAGGGGCTTTGGGAGTGTTTCCCTGCTCCTGGGGAGGCCGGGAAGGGTGGTCTTCCTCACTAGGTGTGGCCATGTCTGCTGTGACCTCTGGAGCAATGGCAGCCACCTTGCAGCCATGAGGGGATGCATTTGAGGCCTGAGCGGCGAGCTGGGCAGGACCCGGGTCTCCGAGCTCTTTCTGTGCCAATCGAGGCTGCCACCCTCCCGACCACCCGTTGAGGGAACTCGGAGGCCATCTGTCATTTAGACCGTTTCAAGATGGGGTTTCTGCTCTTGGCTGCCAGAAGCATTCCGACATCCTCATTATCCTTCCCTGTAAATGGGGATAACAATCCCCCAAAAATATTTCCTTCCCAAATAAAATAAAACCCAGAGCTTCACAGCTGGACAGTGGCACGAGAAACATCCCTCTATCCATCCATCTGTCTGTCACAAGGGTGTCTGTGCCTCTGTCTCACCATCCACGCATCTTCATCTGTCACCCGCATCCTTTGTGTCCAAGCGTCTGTCTGTATGTGAGTCTCTCTGTGCACCGCAGCTGGTCCTCTCCTGCCCCACCACTGTGCTCCCTTCCCCGCTGCCCTGCATGGCTCTGCTGCAGCCTGGCCCCCAGGCCACCCTCCTGATGCCTCCCTCCCTGGAAGGCCAGCTGGGAGGCTGGCTCTTGGAGGGGCCAACCCGGCACCCTTGTGTGGCTGTGGGCTCGGCTCTGCTGGAGACACTGGCCAGTGGCCAGGCATCTGGGCTCTGGGACAGATGGGCCCCCTTTCCTTCTGGGGTGCAGTCTCTGCCGAAGTGTTCGGGGATCAGGAAGCTTGTCGGGGGGTGAGCCTGGGATCCAGACCGAAAAACGGGAGTGTTGCTGAGTGGTGGTTCCCCCCAAAAAAGTGGTCCGCACCCTGAACCCAGAACTCGCGAGCAGGACCTTGTGTGGAAGTAGGGGCTTTGCAGGTGGGATTAAGGAGAGGCCCTCCTGAGTTCTCAAGTGGACTCTATGTCCAGCGACACATGTCCTTACGAGAGAGGACAAAAAGGCATGAAGAGGCCACATGATGGCGGAAGCAGAGTTCCCTGGATGTGACCATGAGCCCAGGGATGCTGGCCCACTAGCAAACGTCCTGTTGGCTCTTACCACCTGGGTGGGTGATGTGTGGGGCCAGCAGAGCCCTGGAGGGGGCCGGGGGGGTGAGATAAGAGGAGGGGATGGGAGGCTGGGTCTGCCCCCTGCCACGCCTGGAGCAGCCCCTTGTGTCCCTCAGGCCCTCGGGTCACTTTGGGAAGCCTACCTCCTGAAAGAGCAGGGCCATGCCCAGGGAAGAACGTGGTGGCTTCCGAGGGCTGTGCCCTGCGGTCTGGCTCACCTCCCCGGGGGGGCACAGTGGGCCAGCCTTCTTGCCACCCACCCTCCGAAGCGGCCATCGGGCCACGGGCTGCAGGGGGCAGTCACGTCCCACCCAGGATACCGGCGGCATCAATCTTCCCCAAATTGAACAAGACAGAGAACACGCCAGGCCAGTCGACCTTTATAAATGGCCAGTAATTCAATGATCCCACATCCCATTGCCCCGAGAGCGGCTGCTGATGCAATTAGTGGAAATTGGGGGCACAACGGAGGAGGCCGGGGCCAGCAGGAGCCCTGCTCTGGCGGCTGGGAGGCTGGAAGACAGCCTCCCACAGGCCTCCCTGCCTCCTCCTAGCCTGGCCGCATCCATCTGGAAGATGGAACTTGCCCAGTTCCAAGTGGAATTGTCACCCACACCCCAACTTGCCCCAGACAAAATCCTGATCTAAAAGACCCCTCCATGTGACCACGGACCCTGGGGACCCTTTGCTCATGGAAAATGGCCAGGCGCCACAGAAGCCGGGGACAGTGTCTGGGTCCCACTGGCCGTGAGCTGGGAGGGGAACTGTGGAGAGAGACTCCCTATCTAAGGGACACCCCTGCCCCTCCTGCCCCTCCTCCAGGTCCCTAGATCAGACTCCCTTCACAACCCCAAACCCACCCACTTCCCACCATCCCTACGGCCACCCCGCTGCCTGGGCCACCATGGCCTTTGCTGTGACCGGTGCTATGGTTTGTCCCTGATCTCCTCCCTCCCCCAACTGGTTGCTGTCCTCCTTGCATGACCACATCCACGGCTCTGCCGAGGGCCTTGTGGGAAGGCATAGTCTGGATGGGCTGTCACAGCCCAGCCTCTCCTACAGCTTCCCCCAGGCTGGACTCTGTCCCACGGCTCTGCGTTCTCACTATGCACCTGCTTAACTCCTCTTCATCCTTCAACACCTACCCCAGGTTGTCCCGTTACAGGTGGGTGAGGTTGTTTTCACAAGGCCCCCAGGGCACCAGGCCCCCTGGGTGATACTTGGTCCCAACAGGCAGCCTTTCTGGTGGTGAGCTCAGGACTGGCCTGCTGGGCATGGGCGAGTGAAGCCGTCCTCCTGGGACAACCCTCAGGGGGTGCTTGAGCCCCCCACGAGTGATGAGGCTGGAGAAGGTCAGACATGGCTCCTCATCTCTGCAAGGGTCCACAGCTATAGAACAACCAGCTCCTGCTCCCCAGGAGGGCCAGGCCCCCACCAGCCCTGAGGGGCCCCAGGGGAGTGGCTCACCCTCGGCCTCCATAGGAGGTGGGCAGCGAGCCCCGAGATGCTTGTCCCGTGCAGGAAGGAGTGTGGGCCCACGGGACCCGGGTGGGGGTACCAGTTCGGGGGAGGGGTTTCCTGCCATCCCTCGCCTCTCTGCTGTGTGACCTGGGGCTGGCCACTCAGCCCCTCTGGGTCTCCATGGCTTCCCCTGCAAGAAGCTGAAATCCAGCTGGCCTCCCCGAAGGAGGTGGTATGTCAAAGAGGTGAGCAGGCTGCACCTGCCCCAGGGCCCCTGGCAATCTCATTTCTGAGCTGAGTCACGTGACGGGGTGCGACCCCCCCACCCCTCCCCAGGGCTGGTGCCCACACCCCTCTCCTCTGACTTTCCGCTTCCTGGTCTCCCTTTGTTTCTCCCTTTGTTTCCTTGTCTGTGGAATTGGAGCCATGTGGGGTTTAAATCAGACTGCCCCAAGGGGCCATGCATGGCCAGGAGGGGGCTGTTCCCCTTTCCAGGGGGCGTATTCTGGGGTTTATCTGACTTCACTCAAGCCAGGCGTGGGCACCCAGCTGCGTGCCGAGCCCTGCTGCACCCTACCTTTTCCGCCCCCAACCCCATCCTGGTCAGCTCAGGCAGCCCAAGTCCAGCAGAACAGGCCAGGCCCACGTT
The DNA here is from genome assembly GCF_963455335.1 of Martes martes. NCBI lineage: Eukaryota > Metazoa > Chordata > Mammalia > Carnivora > Mustelidae > Martes > Martes martes. Next base: position 141,511,327 of record NC_137889.1, read on the forward strand.
CTGGGGTCCTCCCTGCTTCCAGGGGGCCTTTGAGAGAGCCTCCAGTGGGGGAACAATGGCCCTCTGTGATCCCCATGCCGATGTTGGGGAGGACCCTTGGGGCTCCCAGTCCCCCAACCATGGCCCAGAGCACCCTCACCAGGAGGGCTTTGCAGGCTCAGCGTCCCACCTCCCGCCCCAGTCTGTCCCAGCTTGGGAAGAACCCTCTTCCCTTCCCCAACCTTCATCCCCCAGAGTTTCCCTGCCTTGCCCCAGACAAGAAAGGGGGGCAACTTTCCACGGCATCTGCATTTCCCCTGGGGAACGAGGTCTTCAAGCTTGTGGCAGAAGCCCCTAGGCAGAATGTCCAGGTCCCCCATCCTGGGTGCCGTCCTCTGGGTACAGTCTGGATACTACAGAATGAGCCCTGTGTTCCGGAGGCAGTGGTCTGCCCCAGCAGACTCTCCTGAAGGGTACCGGGCCCATGCAGGCACTAACAGCCGGCTCTCCTCCTGTCCCCCTCAGCCCGACCACAGCCACTCCCCCTGCCCACGGCCCAGCAGCACTGCGTGGGCACCTTCTCCTGAAGCAGCAAGGCCACTGCCACTGCGGCCAGTAGGCTGGTTGGGGCCACTCTGGAAGGTGTGCCAGCTGGCCAGATGGAGACAGGCTGGAGGGTAACCCGCGTGGGCAAAGCAACGGGACACCTGCCACCCAGTCAGAGTCCCCGGCATGCAGAGAGAGGGCTGGGCGGGGCCCAGAATGCCAGGGGCTTCCCAGGAGCAGTGGCAGCTGGGCCACTGCAGCGATGGGGTGCTGGGCTGAGTGTCCCTGGGCAGGTGACAAGCGCATATCTGCCCATGGCTTCTGCCCCAGGGTCCTGGGCCCCAAGGTCCAAGGGGCAGCTCTTTGGAGAGCCTAAGGATAGGCCTGAAGATGGGCCTAACTCAGAGCCTTCCTGGCAGCTGGGAAGGACCTCCAGGTCGGCCCCTCTTCCAGCCTCATTTGATTTCCCCCAGAGATAGAGAGCTTACGCCAACATGGAGACAGGCAGGGAAGAGTTGCTCTACCATGGCCCGGGGAGTCAAGAGGGGAGCAGGAGGAGAAAAGCAGGCATGTGGGGCCACGATCCTGTGGGGACGGGCACAGGAGGCACGGGAGACATGGGGGGGCCCCGTCAGCTCCATCAGTTCAGGTCCCTTGCCGCCCGCTATGGGGGTTTCCTGGGGCTGCCAACTAAGTGCCACTTCTGGGGGCTGAGCCCAGCGGGGACATGCTCGCCCTCAGTTCTGGAGGCCAGAAGGCTCAGACCAAGGTGGGCAGAGTGCTCCCAGGTTGGGGAGGAATCTCCTCCAGGCCCTCCCTCGCCCTCCTCCCACCCAAGGCCCTGTACTCAGGACATGCTCCAGTCCATGGTAGCTGCTGACCGGACACTCTGGGTGCTGAAGAGAGAATGTACAAGGCTCCTACAATACATTCTGGGACTTTCTGCTGGAAAGGAGGGCCCTGGTGTTGCTCTGAAGCTGGGAAAGGAGCTGAGAATCTGTCCAGCACGTGTTGGAACGGCCATTCTCAAAAACACAAAAGGTAGGGGCACCCGAGCGAGGCAGCCAGATAAGTGTCCGACTCTGGGTTTTGGCTCAGGTTGTGATCTCAGGGTCATGAGATCGAGTCCTGCGTCGGGGTCTACGCTCAGCTTGGAGTCTGCTTGAGATTCTCTCTGTCCCTACCCCAAAATAAACAAACAAATCTAAAAAGAAAAGAAAATATTGGCGAGGATGTGGGGAGATTGCACGCTTGGGCACTGTAGGTGGGAGTGTAAAATGGTGCAGCCGCTGTGGGCAACAGTATGGCCGTTCCCTGAAAACTTACCAGGGAGCTGCCTTGTGCTTCTGCAAACTTCCTTTAGGGCATATCCCCAAAGAAATGGAATCAGAATCCCAGATGGATGTCTGCATTCCTCTGTTTGCTGTAGCGTATTCATGATAGCTGGGACAGATAAGGAACCCCAGTGTCACCAACAGTTGGGAGGCATAAACATACAGGTGTATCAGGCAAAATGGAAATCCCGCCTTTGCAACAAGGCAGAGGGAGTTGGGGGATTGTGCGGAGGGCAGTAAGTCAGCACAAGTAGAGACACACAGCCTGACCTCCCCTGTCTGTGGAACCTAGACATCCTCCAGCTCCCAAAAGCAGAAAGTGGGCTGCTGGTTGTCGGGGGCTGGGGAGGGGCTCGGGGAGATATCGGTCCAGGTTGGCTGATGCCGCGCAGTCAGTACGGAAAGTCACTTACCCTATCGTCCACTTGACCGCCACTGAGTGTGGCTCTTCAGCGTGGTTGCCACAGAAAGGGAAAAAGCAAAATGGAGACTTTCCTGGGGCTCGTGTCCCCCAGCTTCACAGCGGTCCCATCACGGCATGTGTGCACAACAGAACAGCTCACCGCACACTTCAGTATCCAGCACTTTGATCTGTCGGTTGGACCTCAGTAAGGCTAGAAAAACCTAAACTGGTTTCAAAGTTTCTGTTCTGTTCTCTGAGTGAGCCACGGAACTCTGCCTTGGACCACGATGCCCGAGGGCACGGGGCGGCGGTGAGCACCCCAGAATCTGTTAGTGGGATCGGTCTCCTGTTAAATGCTCATACTATGACAGCTCACAGATGTTTTAGCCTGTCTTCCAGGCTAAAACAAGCCAGAGGGAGTCAGGGAAACTCCAGGAGGTGTAATAAGCCCATCCGTGACCTTGATCATGGTGACAGCTCATGGGTGTTTACATGTGTCCACACGTGGCCCTTTGTGCATCAGCTCCATCTCGGTAATGCTGTCTGCAAACAGCTGGGCACCCTGGCCCGAGCCTGCCCATGTCCTCATCTGTTCAGACAGACCCCGGGCATCTCCAGGGCTCCGGGCCCTGTGCCACATGCTGGGTGGAGAGGACAGGGCCATCCCGCCCTCCAGGAGCCCTGGACTGGGCCCGGTCCATTTCCACCTTCCCAGTGTCTTCCACATGTGTGCCCCTATGTGACCCCCTTGAGGTTTCCTGCAAAAAAGCTCAACAGCTTCAAATGTCTTTGTTGAAGTAGGCATTGCTAACACCCTTCAGCAACTCTCCAAAGTGATGGATAATTCTGCTATCACCGGTCATGGCCATCACTTGTTATCAGCAGGGTTGGGCTCCTGCATTTCGCCAAGGACAGTGGCCCAATCCCCCAGACTGGCTTCCCAGACGGGCCCCCGAACATCTCCCGTGTGCCAGGCTCATGGTGCACCAAAGCCCCAGGCCCTCGTCGGAACCCACAGACTCTGGGGTCTAACCAACTGGCTCTGCCCAGGCCGCGGCCCCATTCCCAATGAGATCCAGGTCCCTGGCCCTGCTTCCCCCTTCCTGGAGGTCCCCAGACATGCCCCTGGGGGACCGTGCCGGGTGTGCATCTCACTGCAAGCAGGATCCTGGCACAGAGGGGCAGAGGTAGCGTAACCCCCAAGAGCTGGGACCCTACACGCCCCCTTGGGGACTGATCAGTCAGATCGTCCTCCTTCCACTTCAGCCCTGCTGCAGGTCCTGGGGCCCTGGGATGCCACAGCTCAAAGGTTATTCTGGAACCTTTGAGTTTCCTCCTGGAGGGACCACCTCCCACCTCATCTCTGGCTCCTCAATGGCCCCCCACGGTGAGCTGAGCACCAGTCAGCTCCCAGTCTCCCAGGGCCAGTTCTTGGTGTAGATCCCCCCACAACTGGTCTGAGACATGGGTCTGGTGCGTGGGGGATGGAGCTGCAGAGGGACAGTTACCATGTGAGGGAAGGGGAAGGAGGGTCCCACACAATCTGGGGGTTTGGGGCCTCTGAGGAGGAGCCTGCCTTCCAGGCTAAGTGTGAGAGCTCCAAGCCCAGCCAGGTCCTTAGCACCTACGCCATGGGGTAGCGACCTGCACGGGTAGGGGGTTCCATGATCCCCGGAGATGGCATGAGTCAGGGGCTCCCTCCAGGAGTGGAAGGAGGAGGTGAGGAAGGGCCCAGCTCAAGGATTCAGGCCAGGGCTTCCGGGAAGACCCTGAAACTCATGCAGGGACACCGGGGAGCCCGTCCACCAGGAATACGGGAACCAAGTGGGCCTGGACCTAAGTGTGGACTTGCAGAGCACTGCTATACGACCCCCAGAGTTTTCAAAGGTCATAAAACATTCAAGCAATCGATGCAGGGAAAATATCGCAGATTTCGTTAGCAGTGCCCTGGCCCATTTTCCTAATATTAACTTTTTAATTAAAATTGACTGCCTAAGACTTTCCAATGGAACCAAGTTTCACTTCTTAAAATAAACGGCATGCACATGGGATTCTAACTGGATAAGCTTTCCTGGGACCCGGAGGTGGGGTGGCAGCAGGAGGTGGGGGTCTGGGGTGGGGAGGAGGGTTGCTGCAGAACAGGGGGCCCTGTGGCCCTCCTGACCCCCACACCCTATTGCTGCCACCCACAGGGACGGTCCCCTCCCCGACCTGCCTACAGAGGAGTGCTGTCACCTGTCCTCACAGGTGTGGCAGGGGGCGGGGGGAGGGACTTAATCCTTCCCTCCCCTTGTCTATCCTGGGTCTGTGCTCAGTGCTGATCTCACTGAGACATGCCTCCTCTCAAGAACCATCAGTGGCTCCCCATTGTTCAGGGTGAATCCCTAGCTCCATAGCACGGCTCTGCCCCTCATGAGTGGTGTGACCCTGCCTCTGTTCACCTGCTCTGTGCCTCAGTTTCCTCCTCTGTAAACTGGGACTAATGACAAGTCCTGACTTCAGAGCACTGGCTGAGAATCAGGGGAGCTTGTCCGTGAGGGCTCTGCTGGCGCCTGAGGCAGGATGGGGGTCGTATCTGCGGCAGCTCGCCATCCCAGCCCCCCGTGCTCCATCTGCCTCTCACACCACCACCTATGGACCCCCAAAGGCTCCCTGTGCCCCACCACGCTCGCGGGTCACACTTCTCTGAAGACTGCCTGCACCCCCGCCTTAGTTGGGGGCTCAACCTCATCTCCAGTCCACCGCGTCCTCAGTGGCCACCCCACGCCCCACACCCTACAGCCGACAGTCCCTGGGTCTCTCCTGTGACCCCGCAGGGCACCTCTGGGCCTGGATCATCACGGACCCCAGCTCTAGCCAAACATAACACAGAGCAGCCAGGGGGAGAAGGGAGGGGAGAAAGAGAGACAGAGAGACAGAGACACACAGAGAGACCCAGAGATGCAGAGAAACAGAGACACAGAGACAGAGACATGCAGAGAGACACAGAGATGTAGAGAGACAGAGGCAGTGAGTCAGAGACAGAATCAGAGACAGAGACACGCAGAGACACAGAGATACAGAGACCGAAAGACAGAGACAAGACACACAGAGAGACATAAAGATGTAGAGAGACAGAGACAGAGACATGCAGAGAGACCCAGAGATACAGAGAGACAGAGACACAGAGATGCAGAGAGTGAGAGAGTCAGAGACGGAGACACTGAGAGAGACACAAAGATGCAGAAAGACAGAGACAGACATATACAGAGACACAGAGATAGAGACCCAGAGAGACAGAGAGACAGAGACAGAGCCACGCAGAGAGAGACATACAGACACAGGGATGCTGTGAGAGTTACAGGGACTGAGAGAAACACACATGCAGAGACACACCACGAGACAGAGATGGGGAGATGCAGGCAGACACGTAGACAGGCAAAGACAGAGCGCTGGGGACGCACGGCAGTGGGTGAGGGACAGACTTGGATTGGAGGCGAAAGGCGCGCCAGAGGCCGGGAAAGCACGTGCCCACGGGGGCCACCAGCGCTGGGAGCCCTTGGCACTTTCTGTGGCCTGCACCGTCTACATGGGGCCAGAGCCCACAGCCTAGGGGAGGTCAGGCCCAGGACCCAGGAGGTGGGGACCGCAGGGAGCGACCCCAGGGAGGTCGCTGTCACTTCAGGTTAGGGCCCTAGCGGGGAACAAGGGGCTGAGGACATGCTGAGAGTGTGTAGAGCTGATTGCTGGGTTGGCCACAGGTGGGAAAACCCCCTCCCCTGGCCTTTGTCATCCGTGCACTGGGGGGAGGGCCCCCTGTCCATCCCAGGGGCAGGGAAGCCTGCTCCCCGCCCCCACAGCTGCACGAATGGTGGGCAGGGAGGAATTACAGCTCCCGTTTACTGGTGAGGAAATGGGCATAGAGGTCCCGGGTACAGTCACCTGAGCTTGGAGCCCCACCTGGTAGGCTTCCGGGCATCGACAGCCCCTGCTCTGTGGGCAGGGCGCAGGCAGGCTGTGTCCGCGGAGAGCTCCCTCGCAGAGGGCAGCGATATGTTCGGGGGAAGAGGCACCTTTCCTAATCTGTACAATGGCCCCAAAGGCTGGGGCTCCAAAGAGGCAGAGGCCAAAGCTAGGGCTACTAGGGAGGGCTTCCTGGAGGAGGCAGCAGCCCTGAATCTTATACTTTGGGTTATAATCCAATAGTACCTTATTGATTTTCCTGCTCGAACTGCCGCAACTTTGGCCCCCGGGAGCTCTTGCCATCTTGTGTGGCTTTGATGTGCCCTCATCTACATGGCTGGGGTCTTTGGCTTTGGCTTCATGGGGTTCTAGCATGTCCTTCCATTCTGGCCTAAAAGATGCTCCAGGCTCCTTGTTTTCCTGCCCCAGTCCTAGAGTCCTCCGTTTCTCTAGGGACCCCCGGTTCCTTTTCTTGGAGAATGGCACATTTGAAACCAAGAGCTGGGCCCATGGGAATTACATTTTAACACGACCCGGCACACTTAGGGCAGGACTGGCCACGACCCATGGGGCCACATCCTTGCCTCATCAGATCCCAGATGCCCTGTGAATTCCTGGGCAAAGGAACTCTTCAAGGGGAGCCGCCAGGGACTCTTTGAAGGTCTTGGGGTGAGAAGCGCCCCCTACCGGATGTTTGGACGTGAGAGGAGGGCCTCAAGCTGGTGCCTGGAGCCAATGGGATGCCCCGAGCTACCCTGAACCGGCAGACCTCCAGTGAGTAGTTCCTCTGCCTTCTTTGTGGTCACATCCATAGAACTGGGAGGAGCAGAGACTGCTCTGGGCACCCACCGGGGTCGCTGCTTGCCCTCCCGCCCCGCGGCCCGCAGCCCCGCTCAGGGATGCTGCTCACCCCCAAACCAAGGGCTGTTGGTGTGTGAGGAGCACCGGCAGACGGCAGACGGAGGAGTGGCCGGCCAGAGCCAGGGAGCATGGGGAGCAGGGCGACAGCGGGGCCAGGGCGCTTCTGTGAGGCGAGAGCTCCCCCAGCCAGGCACACAGCCGGAGGCTGCCTGTGAGCTGCCCAGAGCTCAGAAAATCTACATAAACACAAGTCAGATTAATGGAAGGGCTGGAGGAAAGTGCGAGGGGACTTCCTGGAAGCAGGACAGGAAGACTGGAGAGCAGAAAATGAGATGGAAAGATTAGACACTTGAGTCTCAATGGGGATACATACAGCCAGTGGCAGGTGCTTCCGGAAGAAAAACGCTAAATAGAGCTGAGCAGTTTCCTGAGAGTAACTCCTGGTGTGGGATGGAACCTTCCAGATCGAGGGCCCACCTGGTCCAGTGCACCAGGATGAGGGGAGAGTTTGTTGCCACGGCGCCACCAAGGGCACAAGTCTTGGGGTGTCCCCAGCCCCCGGGAACCATGGGCGGCCTCCTACACCGTCCAGCCTCTGCTGGGCGGTCCATAGGTGGGCTCAATGGTCAGAGATCAGGGCTCCTGGAAAATGACTGCTGCTTCGTGACAACAAAAGCAGCCAGGCGCCCAGGACACAGCAAAGGAGGAAATGCTGGCTCACGGCCTCCACTGTTGGTGCAGGGACCCAAGAACCAGACCTCCCAGGTCACACTCCTTGCAAGGGGGGAGAGGTCATAAACGAAGGGGCACAGTTGCAGTTCCTGCCGTGGCTCGGCCACGTGCAACAATTCCATGGTCACAGTCCCCCAGCGCAGGGTTGGGCAGGGGCTGTGGGGGCCTCCATGGGGTACCGGCTGGCACTCGCTGACCCGCTCAGGAAGTCGTTGTCCAGGATGGTCGCCGTGGAGTGGGGAGATGATGTCCTTTGCCACAGAGCAGAGTGGGTGGAGACTTGGGGGCTGTTTGGCTGAAGGCCAGGTGAAGAGGAAGCCCAGGGGCTGGTGATGGTCCTGGTCGGGGGCACGCCTCCAGGGCTTCAGGAGCGATGGACGGAACGTCGGGTGTGGACGCTCATCCTCCAGAAGCCGGGAGCCAGGCACTGCCGAGACCCCAGCTTCCCGGTGGGAGAACAGCGGGTGGGCACAGCTCCCCGGAGCCCCCTGGCCTGTGAGGGCTGCTGCTCCCAGTCAGGTTCTGCTCGTCCCCTCTCAGCCCCGCCGACCCCCGCTTTGCTAACAACAGCATTGGAGAATCGGCTAGAGGCCACACCCTGAGGGAGGACCCCCGCCCCACCGGCTCACTGTGTCCCCGGCCCCCGGCAGACCGGCAGACCCCTGCAGGGCATGTGTGTTGTCATTTCCCCATTTTACAGATAGGGACACTAAGGAGCCCGAGGGTCCTGGGTCTGAAGAGATCCCAGCTCCCTGGGCTGTGCGGTCACTGCCTCCGTGGAGCCTGGAGGGGGGCCGGACACCTGATCCTCCAGGGGAGGGTCCCCCAGAAGCTCCATCCCCTCCTCCTGGGCCTTGGCCTCAAGGAGATGAGGTGCTGTGGGGAACCCCCACATCTAGAAGCTTCCACCAAGTGGTGGGGAGGGCCCGTGGGGCAGAAGCTCCAGCCTGGACCTCACTGGGACCCCTCCCAGCCCCGGCCGGCCTGGGCCACATGCCCCCAGTCCCCACAGGCATTCTCCCCATGAATCTGCAGACTCATGCCGCCACCCCCGTGGTGGGGGCCTGGCTTCCTTCTCTGGGGTTGTCAGCGTTTAGTAAATCAGCGTGGCCCGTGGTGCCGGAAGGGGAGCTTAGGCCGCCACCTGCTGGACGCTCCTGGGAGAGGTGGCCCTGCGCCCACCCGCCCTGGGGCAGGGAGTGGAGGGTTTCTGGAAGGGCGGAGCTGGGCAGCATTCAATCAGACCCGGGCTTGGGTTCCCGCTGTGCGACTCAGGCAGGTTACTCCAGGTCTCTGGGCCTCATTTCCTTTATCTGTAAAATGGGGCCAAGAAAGTGCACACTGGAGTGCCAGCAGCCGTTATCAGGATGCCCGCCGAGAACGCGGGGCTGGGAGCGGGGCACAGGGAGGCTCCACAGTGAGGCCGCCGCTGTCCCGCCCCGGCAGGGGCCCTCCAAGGCCGGACATCTGTTTCTCACCCCAAACTTTCAGCTGAAACTAGAGATGGCACCGAAGGCCCTCTGGGTCAGGCCAAGCGTCGCCAGCGTGGGTTTCAGGTTTGTGGCAGGACAAGCGGGCCCTTCGACTGTGCAGGGAGGAAGGCAGTGGCTTCGAGGGACACCACGGTCAGAAGCCTGCCAGACCCTCCACCTCATTTCCTTACACCTTGGACGCTGTCGGGTGACTGTGTTGTAGGTACAGAAATGACCCAGTGGCGCTCTGCTCCCTGAGCTCCAAGGGTGTCAGGGGCCGCATGGGAGCCCAGGAGGAGCCCGTGTCACAGACGGGGAGGCCACTGAGGCCCCCAGGACCCTGGGTCTGCAGAGACCACACAGGGGGAGGGGGGCTGAGCGGTGCACCTGCTCTCCCAGCAGCTTGGGCGCCCTGAGACCTTCTGGTCCCCATGCAGGGACAGGAGAAGCCTGTGGGCTGACACATGCTCTTGGTCCCGATTAGGTGACGGCCTCGGGATACAGACGTGTCACCCGTCTCTGCCTGTCCCTGTGTGCCTTCTCCTGGGCCGCTTCGGGTTGGCTACACCTCAAGAAGCTAGTTGGAAACAGGGTGAGATAAATCTTCCCAGTTGTCAGGGATGTTCCCCACCGACCAGAATTTAGCCTCTGGTCCTGGGCCATGAATACACGCCATGCTCTTCTGCTCTTTCTAGAATGTTTTCAGCCCAAGGGCTGTGCTTTGAGGACAGGCCTCCCGGCTGTGCTGTCAGTGGACGGAGCCCTGGGGTCACCAGGGCAGGGGTCTGAGACTCCAACTCCGGGAGCCTCACCACCTCCTGGCAAATCTTCCTTAGAGGGCCACTGGGGTCTGAGCCTCTGTGGCCCCCTTGCCCCCCCCGCCCCGTGTCCTGAACAGACGGCCAGACCGCCCCCTCACCAGGGGCTCCCCAGAGACCACGTCTAGTCCGGCCCAGGGCTCTGCACTTGGTGGGCACACAGTATACTTTGCCCAAGAGAATGAATGAAGGGAGGGAGGAATTCAGGAAGGGAGGAGGGAAGGAGGGAGGAGTGAAGGAAGGAAGGAAGGAAGGAAGGGAGGAAGGGAGGAAGGGAGTATCGGAGCACCCCAGTGGCAAGTGGTACTCAGAGTGTGTCCTGGACATGGGGGAGGGGGGGAAGAGCAACAGGTGAAGCAGGGGCTGTGGAGCCTTGAGTGGGGGCTCTGGAAAGATGGGTCCACGTCCCTAGCCCACGCCTGTGACTGGGCCTGATCTGACAATGGTCTTTGTGGATGAAGTTAAGAATCCCGAGACGAGGAGGTGATCCTGGATTAACCTACATGTAGCGACAAGTGTCCTCATGAGAAAGGACACAGAGAAGGGGCCACGGGAAGGAGGCCACGGAAGGGCAGAGGGGGGAGGGGGGAGGCAACCACCAGCCCAGGAGTGCCTGGAGCCCAGAGGCTGGGAGAGGTGGGTCCCAGGACCACCCAGAAGGATGGAGGGACCAGCTTCTTGAGGGCAGGTCCGGGAAAGGCACTTGCCACAGACAGGGGCCAGGAGCTGGGACCCCCGCCCCGGGAAGAGGCTCTGGGGAAGGGGGTCCGCTCTGCCATTCAGAGTCCCCCCTAGGCTCTCATCCATCAGGCTACTTTGGGATCCTTGAGAAGTCTTGTTCAACTGCTCCAGCCTGCTTCCTCTTGAGCTTGTGGGGACCAGGGGATGGCGGGGGATGCGGTGGGCCATGTGGGGTCGAGGCAGTTGCAGAGGCCTGGGAGACCGGCAAGGAGTTGGTGTTGTCAAGGAGAGACCCCAGGGGGACAGCAGGTCTCGAGGGACCTGGTGGGATGGAGGGCACAGCTGCCCGCCCAGCCTGGGGTAGCCCACCTTGGAGGACGAGGCTGTCTGTGACGGCGGGGGGCTCCCAGGCAGCCCTGCCGGCCCTATCCTGAGGCTGAATAGGGTGAGGGGCTGCAGGGGTCTGGCTGGGGGCTGTCCTCCGTCTGTCTGTGTGGACCAAAGACAGAATCCAGACACTGGAAAGCCAGGGACCCCCACTGGGGCCAGCATCTCCAGGAGCCCCAAGAAAAGGGGACTTTGACCTCAGGAGGAGCCGCGGTCCTTGTACCTGTCCCAGCAGATGTGGTCACTGAGACCTGGACATACATGACAACTTGCCAGAGCTCACCTGTCCAGCTGGGCAGGGCTGGGCCACGTCACTTTACCCCCAGGCCAGGCCCTTGGAGGAGGGGAGGTTAGAGGAGTCACCCCACGTGCCCCAGTCCTGTCCCCATGTGCCCTGGGGCTCCCCTTCCACTGCCCAGCCTGCTTCCTAACCTGCTCCTAGGATTTTTCCTGCCCCTGCATCCACTTTGGACCTGGACACTGTGGGGACCCCCCCAACAGCATGCCTGGATACCCCTTAGGAATCAGGCTCTTTCTCGCTGGTATCCATCAGTTCATTCGCTGAATCACTCAGCATGCGGGCTCTGTTCGGGATTCCTGGGACTGAGCAGGGTACCACCAAAAATCTTGTCTTCTTCGTACTTATACACAGACAGGAGGCCAGTGGAATACGTAAACATTCTAGACCTCCAGGCTGTGATGGGCATGGGAGGCAGGTGGGCAGGTAGGAAGATACAGAGGGGTATATGTGACTTAGCCCACCTTTTGGGAAAGGTGATGGGAGCAGATCTACATGATCAAGAGAAACCCTGGTAAATATCAGGAGAAAGAGCATTCCAGCCAAGGGCACAGCAGGTGCAAAGGTCCTGAGGCAGGACGAAGTTTGGGAATTGAGATAGACCACCCTCAGACTCCCACCTGGAACCTGGGAATGGCTTGGTTACATGGCAAAGGGCCAGGAAGGTGGCCGATGGAAATAAGGCCGCTGACCAGCTGTCCTTAAAACACAGAGGTGATCCTGGATAAGCAGTCGGGCCCAATGCAATTGGGAGGATCCTTAGAATCAGAGGCAGAAGGCAGAGAGGCCAGGGATAGGCCCTGCTGACTTTTAAGATGGAGGCAGAGGGGCACCTGGGTGGCTCAGCTGCTAAGCATCTGCCTTCAGCTCTCGTCAGGTCATGATCCCAGGGTCCTGGGATCGAGCCCTGCATAGGGCTCCTGGCTCAGTAGAAGCCTGCTTCTCCCTCTCCCACTCTCATTCCCCTGCTTGTGTTCTCTCTCTCGCTGTCTCTCTCTGTGTCAAATGAATAAATAAAATCTCTAATAATAATAATAATAATAATAAAAGACGGAGGCAGAGGCCCTGAACCAGGGAGCTGGAGGGGTGGACACCCCCAGAACCTCAGGAGGGACTCAGCCCTGCCCACACCTTGATTTCAGCCCAGTGAGTTCCTGGCAAACTTTCTGACTTCCAGAGTGTCAAGATCAGACACTTGCAGGGACGCCTGGGTGGCTCAGTTGGTTAAGCGGCTGCCTTCGGCTCAGGTCATGATCCCAGCGTCCTGGGATCGAGTCCCACATCGGGCTTCTTGCTCCGCAGGGAGCCTGCTTCTCCCTCTGCCACTCTGTCTGCCTGTGCTCACTCTCTCTCTCTCTCTCTCTGACAAATAAATAAATAAAATCTTTAAAAAAAAAAAAAAAGATCGGACACTTGCATGGTCTGGTGGGGTTGGTCACACAGCCTCCAGAAACCAGCAGGCTGCTCTCGAGAGCCAGAAAGAACACCACTGTTCCCTTTATCTCCTGGGGCCTCAGTTTTCCCATCTGGAAAGAGAAAGGTATGCACCCATTCCTAGGGGTCAGCGGCTAGCCGAAGGATGCCATCAGCGGTGTGGACGGCACTTGCCACGTGCTCCAACTCCCTCCCCGGCCTCCCCTGTGCTCTAGCCTCACGCACCCAGCTGACGCCTTCACGTGGGTGCGTGGGTGTGTCTGCGGAGCTTCCCGAGCTCAGTGTGCACTAAAGGCCGTCCTCTCTCCAAAAGGGCAGCTCCAGGCCCTGGGTCGGCCTCGGCTCCAGCCTGTCCCTCAGAAAACCCCAATGGTGCCACCAAGACTGATCTCGAGCCAGGCCCACCTCTTCTCTCTCCCCTTCCACCCTGGCCTGGACCCCACCCCCACCAGGCACCTCGAAGCCCCTCCTTCACACATTCTCCCTGTTTCCACCCATAATCCAGTGGGGCCACCTCGCAGCTCTCTGCCCACACTTCCCGGTGGCCTCAGTGATGCCATGCATCTCTGTCCCCCGAGGGTCTCTGCTCAAAGCTACCAGGTTGCCCTGGCTCTCTACTCTTCCCCAACACCCAAACTTTTCTACCCCAGGGACTTTGTACCTGCTGTGGTCTCTGCCCACGAACTTTTCTCGCAGGTATCCGACAGACTCCCTCCTGCAGAAACCACTTCATCTGGTGGTCTTCCCTGACCACCTTACTGATCTAACGCTCTTTCCCTCTGAGGGGGTCTTGGAGCCTGCCCCCATGGGTATGCGGTCATGTCCATCTCCCCAGAGGCTGGTTCATGCCTGCTTGGACCCCACTGACCCCCAGCACCTGGGACAGTGGGTGCTCACCAAGCCTTTATTGGACAGAGAGAACAAAAGCCCCAGTGGGAAGGAGGAACAAGTGGGTTGACACCCCAGACTGCCTGTCTCTGGCTCTTGGGAGCTCAGCCAAACTGAACGCTGGGCCTGGGCTGTGCCTGCCCCTCATGAGGGCCTGGGGCCCTCTGCATGCCAGCCCCAGGATCAGCCTCCTGTGTCTGTCCCTGCGCTGTTCCGGGGACCACAGTGCATGCCCTCTGGGGACAGTGTGGTTGGAAAGTGCGGAGGCTCTGGGAACATGGCCAAGGCCCCGTCCTGGCTTGCTGTCCTATCCACAAGCTGTGTGACTTCAGCAAGTCTCCATACTTCTCTGATGGTTCCCGTCCAAAGGGATGGGCCATGTTCCCTGGGGAAGTTCCCTGGGTTGCTCAGCCCCAGACTCGGCACTCAGGGTGCTTGCTGCTCTGGGCCCTCCTCCCCGTGGTGGGAGGGACTGTGTCTCAAGGCAGGGGCCTTGGAGTACCCCTCAGCTGAGAACAAGCCTCAGTTTCTCCACCTGTGAGGCAATGGCTGTGGCCCCACAGAGCAGCATGTGATCATTAGTCAGCGGTTAAGCATTCACTAGTGGGATGTTCTCAGCAGTGGCAGACATGCCACGGCACTATCTGGGGCCACTCCGAAGCCTGCAGATGACACACAGGAGACCACAGAACCATCCCTTTATACCCTAAAAGCGCCGGGCCTCTACCCCAATGTAGGACACCTTCGTCACCATAAGGAGACGCAGGTAAAAGTGAATTTCAGATAAACGACTGATCTGTAGCATTGGCCTGTTGCGTGCCCTGCCTGGTGGTCGTCACCGGTGCAGACCACCCCCCACAGCCCAGAAATCCTACCTGGGAGTGTGGCACTGGTGGGGATCCCCGGTGGGGTCTCAGATGCACCCCCCACCCCCCACCCCATGCCCTGGGCTTCCTGCCCGGCTGTGGTCTGAGGGGCGGCCACTAGGTGGCACCATTGTCCTGCAGGTGCAGGTCCTTGGCGCTGCCCGTCTGGCAGAGCCCCCCAGCCTGCACCTCATGGGGGAACCAGACCCACTGGGCACCTTCTCTGGGCCTCAGGTTGCGGGAGAGGATGGGGAGAGGATGGCAGGTGAGCTCCGGGGCTCTTGCACGGCACACCCTCCCCCCTCCCCCCGCTCACCCCACAGGTGGAGCCCACTGGTACAGGCCCCTCTCCCCAGCCCACCAGGTCCCGGGGTGGGGGGACCCCAGGTGCTGAGAAGGCAGAGGAGAGCCATCTGTACCCCACCCCACCCCACCCAGAGGAAGCCGCAGCTGCTCCGAGTCCTGTCCCCTCCTTTTCTGTCCAGCTTCTCTGTCCCTCCCTGCCTGTGCCCCTCTGAGGCTGCAAGTGTGTGTGTGTGTGTGTGTGTGTGTGTGTGTGTGTGTGTGAGACTCTGTCTCTCCCTCCTTGCAGCCTCCTTGTGCCTGCGGCATGGCATTGGCCCTGAGCCTCGGAGCCACCCGTCCCCGGGGAGGGGGGCTGCTATGCGCCCCTGAAGGGGAGAGTGGGGCCCAGCCCAGAGCCCTCCGCACACAGCCAGTGCCCCGCAGAGGCTCGCTGGTGGGACTGGGCTGGGCCTGGCGGGGGCTGGAGGTCAGGGGGCTATGGGAAGGACCTCAACTCCACCGGAAGCTTCTAGAACAGTTCAGGTTAGCACAGGTGTTCTCTTAGCCCGCTGTGCCCTGGCAAGCCCTTTCGTATGCTAGCCGGTTTGATGGGCAAACGCATGCCAGGAACTGCGCCCACACACAGGTGTGGCCCCTGTCAGCTCTGAGTCCTGAGGTTGGGGAAGAGCAATGGCTCGGCCTGGTGACAGGCTGATGGTGGCACGACCCCCTTCCCCAGCCGCTTCCCAGGCTCCATCCCTGCAAAGTGTGGGGAACAGGACTGGTCAGAGGCATTTCCCAGCAAGCCCACGGGCGGGGTGCATCCCTTGGCCTTCTCTCTGCATGCGACTGGAACTCTGCCCAGGCCCTGAGGACAGGCAGGGGGGCTCCAGGTGCCACCGCCCCTACTCCACCCCCCAGTCTCTGATGCACCCTTCAGGGCATCCCCTGGAGGCTGCTTCCCACCGCAGCACCCACATACGAGGGTTCCGAGGGTTTGGGCCACCCAGCTCCCCCACCTGCAGGAAGGGCCAGGAGGCCTCCGTGTGTGGGCCTGGATGCCCTCCAGCCAGCTGGCCTCAGCCAGAACCCCCATGGCCCTAAGCACCTGTGCAAATCACCACATTAACCACCCATTTCCTTAATGGAGTGTCAGCCCTGGAGACTTGGAGGCGGCATGAATAATGCAGGCCAAGCTGCCGTCACCAAACCAGGAAACGCTGCTGTGATTTTCATCTTTCCCTGAAAGTGCCCAGAAGGGGAGGGGGGCTTGGGCTGGTCCCAGGCATGTGGGTGACAGGCACACTGGAGCTCATGCCTTCCAGGAGGGCCCCCTGCTCCTTCCCACCCTGGCCACAGGTGTCGGGGTCCCAGGAGCTCAGGGAACCCTGGCCTGCGTCCTGAGCTTGGCGGAGATCCCGTGGAGGCCACTTCTCCCCGGCTGCCTGCCAATGCCTGCACTGGGCCCGCACTGGGGGATCACAGCCTGGGTGGAATGACATAGCAGGCCAGGGGAGGCTAAGGGGCAGCACGGGGGCCGGGGGGCCGTGGCTGGGGTCTGGGCTGGAGGGACAGAGCAAACTCGGCAGGCTTATGGGATGGGGTAGGCTGGCCTCCATCCCGAGAGCTCTAGGCATCCCTGTGGGCCTGTGGCCTTGACCATGGAGCCAGCTCTCGTGGACCTGAGCCTCTGCAGTCTGGCCACCGGGTGTGTCCCAACCGGGACCATGCGGGCAGCCAGGAAGAAGTCCCACAGGGAAGCTTCAACACCCCCAACAGCTCTGCACACTGTTTCCAGGGGCTCCCCCAACCCCCGTGGCCTGTTCCCCGGCTCAGTGCTCCTCCATCTCGCACGTCCATATCACCCCCACCCCCACTGCGGGACCCTAGCTTCTTCCTCCTGGGGCAGCCCAGGCTTGGGGGGCATTTACTACCAGCTTCCCTGGCTGGGCTTCTGCCCATGGCTGCATCTCCATCACTCCCGCAGGGTCCCCACCCCAGTGTGTCCGGGGCCCCCAGGGCCTGGCCCGCAGCAGGTGCAGGTGAAACCCACGTCCGGGCCGTGACCACTCATGAGCCCCTGGTTCAGGCTTATCGTGCACCCTCCTCAAGCCTTGCCCCAGAGCTCCGGCAGCCACTCGGAGGTTCTGCCCGGGACACAGGAAGACCCCTTGTAGCAGAGGCGTGGCTCCTGGCCACGGCCCCACCCCTACTCCCCTCCTTGCCCCTGATGCCCTGGAGAGGATGGCAGAAGTCCAGCTCTGACTGTCCGGGTCCCCAGTTTGGCAGGTGCAGCGCTAAGCTCTGCCTGTTTCCTCTCTCCCAGCCCTACACCCGCGTGAGGCCGGCACACTCTCCACATCCTACAGGTGCAGGAAACTGAGGCCCAGCCAGTCGGGGCGGTGGGCCTGAAGTCACACGGCCAGGAAGCAGCTGTGCTAGGATTTGAACCCCAGTCCCAGGTGCTGGTTGCAGACCCCAAGGCTGTCCTGCCTCCTGATTCTTGGATCCTCCAGGGCTCCCAGTCTTCTCCCTTTGCTGGACAAGCCTCCAGGGGATGCCGAGCAGGTGAGGCCTGGTCTCCATTAAACTCTACATGAAAACAATTCTTCCCAGAGATCTAAGCCCAGAGGCTGTTACCAACAATGGCTGCTGCGGGAGGCCAGTGGTACAGCCTCTCCCATGGCCTGCTCCTGAGATACCAGGGCATGTGGAAAGGGGTTATGGGGGGGGGGACACGGCCTGGAGTCAGCTGGGGGCACCGTCACAGAGATGCACAGGACAGACCAGCCTCAGACAGCTCAAGGGATACCACACGGAGCCCCCGGATGGGCTCAGGACCCCCCACGTCTGGGGTTCTATACAGGAGGCTGGCCGTGGGCAGGAGGCCTAGAAGCTCCCCACTCCTGGGTTTTCCGGTTTGGGGTTTGATCCCTGGGCACCTCTCCCTCAGTCCTGGAGCCTGGCTGGCTGAGATCTGGGTGGTGGCAGGGCCGTCTCCCCTGAAGGTGCCCAGGATGGATCTGCCCCCGTCCCGGGGTCTGGCCGTTCCTGGGGGCACCAGCCCTCTAACCTGCATGTCTGCCCTCCTCCTGATCCATGACACTGGAGGAGACCCTGCTTCCACATCCTGTCACATGCTGAGGTCCTGGGGGTTGAGAAATCAGCATAGGGACTTGGGGGGACACAATTCAGCCCATCACAGATGGGCACCACCCCCCACGGCCGACTGATAGGAAAATGCTCCTGTGCCTGGGGTGAGTGGTAGGCAAAGCGTGGATTTCCCCCCGCAACCACCATCAGCTCAGGGGAGGGGCCCCCAAGCTGCACTCTGAGTGTGTTGGGAGCGAAGGTCTTGGTGGGAAAGGTTGGTAAATTCTGTGTGGTAAGCGATAGATTTCTTTTGGGGGGAAAACGAGTAAGAGAATGGACGTGGAGCCAGCGAGTGGCTTTCAAGTCCTGCCCCCTTCATACACCACAAGGTCAGCAAATCGCTGAAACCCCCAGTAAGCTGAGAAGTGTGCTCAGAAATAGAAAAATGATTTTTTTATGGCATTTACTGCTCAGACCTATCCATTCAGCTAAGGTAACGATACCCCACTAGGAATGTGATTGGCCTTGGGTCTCCCCATGGCATTTGGTCTTGTTTAGAGTTACACTCGCACGGGTCATGGCCAGGCACTTGGCAAAGCCTCAGCAAACCCCCGTCACGGGAGCACATATATGAATGAATGAATGAATGTATGTGGGTGTTCCCGGTGTAGGCTCTATGGGAGAGCCTCTGTGTCATTCATTCCCGGGAGCCAGAATGTTCCAATGCTTGGACAGCTCCATCAGGAAGTGCCACAGGCGTCACTGGGGGAAGCATTTGATGTCACGGCTCTGCTGGCTCCAGGAGCGGCTTGTGTGGGATCGGAGCAGGCCAGAGGGAGGTGACAGGTAGAGACCAAAGTGTCCCGTCACCAGAGGAAAGAAGATTCGGGGGACGGGGTCACTGCCTTCACCCATTGGAAGGGCTGCCGTGGGGAGGAGGGGCTCCAGCTGGTCAGGTGGGGCTCTGTCTTGGGGACACGGCTAGAATTGGTGAGTGGGAGCCCTAGGAAGGCAGGTTAACAGAGCTGTCCAAGTCTAGAAAGGGAGTCCTTGAAAGGTAGTGAGTTCACTGTTTCCAGAGGTGTGTGAGATGGGACGTCCTACAGGGGCAGATAACAGAGTTGTTCAAGTATGGAAACGGTGCCGTCAAGAGCGAGTGAGATCCCTGTCCCCAGAGGCATGCAAGCCGGGGCTGATCAGCGGTGAGCTGGGAAGGCTGTGTCACCAATGGGCACAAATATGGACCGGGGGCCACATAAAGCTTGAGCCAAGTGGTAGGAGGTTGAGGAGGGGCTGCTGTGAGGCTTGCCCTGAGCCCTGTGCGTGGGTCACAATGTGACCTCCAGAAACTCGCAGTCACTGCTCTGAAGCTGGGGGGCCCCACTTTCTCCATCTCACGGAAGAGAAGGCTGAGTTCCTGAGAGAGCCAAGTGCGAGGCCTGCCGGGGAGCCCTCTCTTCAGCCTCCTGCCTGCAGGTCAGAGAGTCCAGGCGGGAACCCCTGGGCTGAAGACCCTAGGCTCCCCAACCATGCCTGAGGGCCAACCCCACAGCAGCGGGAGCTCAGCAAGGATGAGGAGAAGGAAGAAGAGGAGGAGGAGGAGGAGAAGGAGGAAGAGGAGCCCCCGGATGGACTTGGTTTTTGTCTTTCTGTTTTAAAGTTTTTACTGTAGCCAAACTTTCTTTGATTCAGAAAACTGTTTTTGTACAAAATTCCAGATTACACTGAGCCAGTTGTTTTCACTATAGACAGAAAGTCTTAGTTTTTATGAATAAGTTTTCAAGATGAACTACTATTCTGTAATTGTGTAGTGGAGGAGGAGAAGGAGGAGGAGGAGAAGGGCTGGCGGTGGCCGGTCTCTCCTAGCCAAGGTGTTAGAAGAATCCCAGGAATGATGATTGCTTCAGCCTGCAGGGCCGGGTGGGGTGACCAAGGTCGGCCTGCCTGCCCCGCACCAGAGCCCCAGCTCCCCAACGCTGCCTCCTGCTGCCGAGCGCCCAGCTCTGGGCTTGTGATTAACCGCCAGCCTCCGCCCGCTGGCGGTGAGATCATGGGACCATATCCACCGTCCTGTCAGCTCCTCCAGTGTAATGGGGAACAGATGCTCCCCGAGGGGCCCACAGGGGTAGGGCCGCCCACAGGGGCTGGCAGGGCCCCCAGGATCCAGCCAGGGACTCCCATCTCTAAGCAGTGCCATCACTTACCCGAACCTTCTGTGTACGGCCCGGCGCTCTGCTGGACCCCTGTGTCCCGCGGGCTAGAGGAGGCACAGGGTGCTGGGAGGGACCCCAGGATGCTGACCACACCAGCCGGGTCTTGGAGACACCGGGTGGCGGGGCAGAGCTGAGCTCGGGTCTCTGGGGTCCATGTGCAGTCCCCCCGGGCCAGGTCCTATTGTCCCCCCCCCCAGTGCAGGCACCCACGAACGCATCTGGCTGGGTCCCCACCCTGGCTGGTGCACCAGCGGAACCAAAAAGTGGGTGGGTGTCTCTGGTCGGGACGGTGGCTGTCCTTCCTTCTTCGTCACAGCTACATCCATCCCTCGTCATGCATTGGGCGCACAGACCGCAGCCCCAGAAAGGCAACGGGAGCCTCCCCGGGATTGGGCCTCCCCAGTAGCCACAGAATCTGATTTCTCAGTTCAAATCATCCAACACAAACGCGCCGCCCACCGGCTTCTGCACCAGTCACGTCCCAGGTCGGCTGGGTTTGCTCCCTCTGGAGGCCCCAGGGGAGGGCCTGTCCCTGGACTCTCCCCTTCTGGTGGTACCAGCCTTCCCCAGCCGGTGCCACATGCCTTGTGTCCACCTCCTCCTTCCAGTGGCTCTAACGTCCCTCTGGCTCTCTCCCCTGCAGTCCCTGACCACGTACAGAGCGCGCCTGCTGGAACCCAGCACTGTCAACCCGCTTGAGGTCCCTCACTTCATCCCACCCACAAAACTTTGTAGAAATAAGGTCTCATTTGCAGGGATTAGAACGTGGATGACTTTGGGGGGGGTGGGAGGTGGCATTTCTTGGGTGACAAGCCCAGGTCAGGGCTGTCCCCATGGTGTGCTGTGTGGAAGGTGCTTGGGCAACGTTGGAGTGTGACCCTGGCGGGCCCACGGGATTCACCACGCCCCGCTGCACGGCCACGGCCCACCGTCCACACTCCACTGCCACCCACAAGGTCACTGCTCTCTGGAAGGTGACATGAGGTAAGAACGGTCCCTGATCTGGAGCCCCTGGTGCCCTGTAATGGGGGAGGGCCGAGTCGCTGGGGGGAGCGACACCTTCGCGCCGGTGGCCAGGTGGGCCCAGAGGGCCAAGCGGAGCTCCCGTTAGTTGCCCGAAGATACAATAGTGACCACGGCCACTGCTGGTGCATGACAGGAGCAGCTGCGCCCTGCTTCATACGGACGGGCCCTGCCTCGACCTCGGGCATGAACCAGAGCCAGTCCAGGTGCCCCTCGGGAGCCCCCCGCTGGGGGCAAACAGGAAATTAGGAATGCCACATCGGAACAAAGGTGAATTCTTTCTGCTCCCAAGTAGAAAGAATCACAAAATGCTCCCCATTTAAAAAAAAAAAAAAAAACTGACAAATGCCACAGACACAAAAACATCCGGAAACAATAACATTTGATTTTTATTCTGGGCCGGATGACATTAATGACACTTTAACCCGCATGTTTCATGTTGGGTTCTCTATGGCTTCTCGCGTGACAAGCCCATAGCAGTATCGTGGGCATGAAGACTGGAGCAGCGAGCCCGGCTCCCTGCCCTCCACTGCCGCTTCGGCTGGGCTTTGACCACTGTGGCTGGATGGAGGCCCCCCATCCGTCCTGCTCTGTGCTCTTCTCACAGCCCCTTGTGGATAATGTCGCGGAAGGGTGTGAAGCTTTGCCAGAATGTTCGCACGGTCAGCTCAGGGGCTCCCTTGGGTGCCCCATGCCGGGTGCCCGGCTGGTGTCCTCGGGCTGGCTCAGGGTATGAAACGCAATGCGGGTGCCGGCCTGGGGTTGGGCAGAGGGTCCCCATGGTGGGGCTGCCTCCGCTTGCCTCAGATGCTCACTCCGGCCCCGTCCTCCGTGGGCTGCTCAGCTCCATAAGAGGGAAATTTACGGTGGACAGCAAGGCCCCTTTGATGTCCATCCAAACCAGGAATCTGCTCTTTCTCACTGGTTTGACTGAACCGCTCCAAACCGTCTGTGCGAATTACGGTCCAACCCACACCTTCGAGCTTCATCACCTTTAGATGAAGCCTCTGGCCTCTCGATGGCCCACAGGGGTCCGTTCCCGCTGCTTGAGCCCTCGCCTTCCAGTCCCCGTGGGCTCGTGGCACCTCACTGGCTGCGTCCCTGAGGACGGTCGCTTGGGGAGTCTGGGTGGCTTGGGCTGGCAGGACCAGGAATGCTCATGACACCTTCCACGGTGAGGAATGCCGTGGCCTGGCTCCCTCCACGGTGTCCTGTCCAGTGTCCAGTGTGGTGAGGCCGCCCCTGGGGGCAACAGGAAGGGGCCTGACCATCTAGGCCAGGGGCCCCTGTCTCCCGCTGCCCCAGGTGCCAGGATACACATGGAGAGCCCAGGGTCCCTGGTCCCTGGCAGGTGGTGGTGGGGTTTCTGCTGCAGGAGACCTGGGGCCAGGGCCTGCCCCTCTGTGTCCTGGGGAGGGGAGAGGGGGACAGCGTGAGAGGGAAAAGCCCCTGGGAAGATGAAGGAATGTGGGTTTGAGAGCAAACAGGTGTGGGTTCTAAGCACAGCCTGCTACTGCCTGGCTGGCTGAGCTGGGCAGGTAACGGGATCTCCCCATCCCCGACGCTCTCCGAGGGAACGAAGCTCTGAGCACGTGCCTGGGGGGTGGGAACCAGGAAGGAAAAGGGCCAGTGGGTGACAGGTTTGGGCGCGAAGCTGAGGCTGAACCATTGCGCAGAGAATGGAGCCTGTCCCCTGCCGTTGCCCGACACTATAGGCCTGCACAGATGCCCCTCCGCCCGCTGTGGGCTGCTCTGCTCCTCCTGGCTGCACACTCCGCTTTGCCCAGCATCGCCGGAGGCTGCTTCAGGCTGCAGTCCTGCTCGGCCCTCACCGGCACTGCCAGGGCTCCTTGCCAGTGCCTGTGGCGAGCCCACCCCAGGCTCTTGCCTGCCTCCACCCAGCCCACTCCGGACACTGGACACCGTGTCTTGTCCTGTTGTTTTGTCGCGGACCGAAGCCTGGGCCTGTTGCAGGGTCTAGCTGTGGGTCCCCTGCACCATTGGCCCCCGCGGTGGGGACCTGCAGTCTGGGGAGGTGGTTGCCGCACGTCCCCTGAGAGCTCTGCGCCGTCCCAGCACACAGCTGGGCTCCCAGCACGGGTAGGACTGGCGGGAAGAGAGCAGACTAGGTGCCCGGGGCCTTGGTTGTCGACTGTGGTCAGGTACGGTGCCTCCCGGCAGGGTCCGTGCCCTGAGCCCCCCAGGTCGTGCGCATCTTAGTGCTTGGGCAAAGGGCCCTGCGCAGGTGTGGTCAGGCGAAAGGTGCAGGTGGGCCCCTGGGGATCAGGGGCCCTCAGGAGGGGGAGGCAGGAGGGGGAGCGGGGAGGCCTAAGAGCAGAAGCAGAGGTTGGGGGTGGGGACAGAAGAGGGGCTGCGGGCCTGGGAACATGGGGAGCCTCCTGAAGCTAGAAATCAGCCAGTAAGGGGAGCCTCCAGGGGGACCCAGCACACCGGGATTTTGGGACTCCCCCCTCCAGGTTGTAGGCAATCACACCTGTGTGGCTTCCAGCCACTGTGTGTGCACTCATTTGTCACCACGGCCACGGGAAGCAAAGACATGGGCTGGCACCTGCCTTCAGCACCGTGTCCTGCCTCTGGGGTTCACGGCCCGGTCAGGGGGTCCAGATCTGTTCTGCTGAGAGGTCCCACAACCCCGAGACCATCCCTTTGAGCAGGAAAGAACTAAGACTGTGTGAGCACCGGCCCCATACTGGTCAGGCACATGACAGAAGTGTCCTTGCAGCCCCATCTGTGAAGCACGGAGCCCTGCTTTACAGGCGGGGAAACTGAGGTTTCCCCAGCCTGCCACCCCAGCAGGGTGTGGCAGGGAGTGCTGGAGAGGCCCAGCAGTGAGAGCAGGTGTCCACAGGGGCTGGGCCTCAGGGGGACACAGACCCCAGACAGACCCTCGGAGCAGGGTAGGCATGAGCCCAGTCCCCACCCCCGTTCCTCCAGCCTCTCCTCCCCCTCTATCTCTTACAAGGACAGAACATTCCACTCACAGGGAGACAGCTCAGATAGGCCCAGCTATCTGCTGACCATCTCCCCACAGCTGAGGACCTGTGAGGGCCTGGCCCCCAGCGCTGCCTCCAGGCCCCAGCGGGGCAGGTGCAGAAGCCCCCCAGGGGAGCTGCCCACAAAGGCCCAGGCCCCGCTGGGAGCCATGACGGCAAACGGCAAATGGCAGGTACTGCCTGAACCAGCCAATCTACAAACATTGCTCGGAGGGGTCTAGGGACCTGCTCATGGCCTGACGCTCGGAGGCAAGAGGGGGCCCATGGATGTGCACCATCTCTGGTCCCAGCAGAGTCTGGACGGGGTGAAGATGGGTTTGAACGTGGCCCTAAGGCCCTGGGAGTGTTGGCGAGTTTGCAATAGAGAAACGGAGGAAGGAGTAATTTTAGCTAGCGTCCCCTGGCTGTAGAAGGGACAGCGGGAGGCTGCCCCTGGGTGCCTTGCTCACAGACCGTTTCCTGGGACACCCTCCACCCCCATGCCTTGTGCCAGGCCAGGTGCTGAGGCTACACGGGACCAGCAGGCCCCCTCCTGGACCCAGAGCCTTCGTGCCTCATGGCGGGGGTGGGGGGGACACTGAGCAAAAATCCACACAAACAATGTGGAACTGTAAACAGGATGCAGGGAGGCTTCCTGGAGGTGGTGAGATCTGAGGATGTGCAAGCCTAGAAGTTGTGGAGAGTCACAAGGAGGACAGCAGTAAATATGGAAGAAGACCCCACAGAAGATGAGAGCAGCAGGCAGGTGGGGCGGGAGGGCAGATGGCCCATCTCCCTTCTGAGCTGTCCTCCTGATGTTAGGCCACCCGCACGCAACACTTCGACAGGCATGAAATATTTAAAGCAGAACAGGGAAGGAGCAGAGAAGAAAGGAGGATGAAAGAAAGGGAAGCAGGTGCATTTGGGAAGGAGACACAGCCCTGAGGCTGCAGAGGCTGGACATGATCGCAGCTTGGAGCCAAGGCTTGGAGGGCTACGTGCTCGTGGGCATCTGTCCTGAGGCGACAGGGAGAGGTCGTGGTGGGGCGTGGAACTGCCCAGTTCCTGCATGTTCCTTTCAAGCACAGTGTCTGGCCCAGAACAGAGGGATGTGGGACTTCCCAGTCGCCAGCCCTCCAGCGTCCAGGGTGGGACTGGGCGCTGGACCTCACCCCAACCTCCTTTCAGCACCAGACAGAAGGAAAGCAGCATAGCAGGGACGTGTGGCAAACCCTCAGAGCTTCAGCGAGCCCAGCGTGCCTGTGACCCCACCTGAGGACGGAGGCCTCAAACACACCAGCAGCACCTACTGGTTGGCAGGGCACGTGGGCACAAGATGGGCCCTCCCGAGTAGGCAGCATCTGCCCGGTGCAGGGCTGTCCTTGTCCCAGCCCCACTGGAGCTCCCCGCCAGCAAGAACGGTGCCAGCCCACCTGACACCTTGGGGAAGGGCAGATGGCAGAGATCTACGAGGGCAGGGCCCAGAGGGAAACGTGCAGGGTGGGGGTTGGGGGTGCTCTGCACCCCTAGATAAGGGCCTGATCCCAGGGCCACCCAGAGTCTCACTTCTGTGGCCCCCACAGCCTTGGGTGTCAGAACCAGGGTCCAAAGGCAAACCCCATGCACCTGTCCCTGATGTGGCCAGCCCCAGAAGTCCTAGCACACAGCACTCTCCCCCAAGGCACCATATGTGGAAAAAACAAGTGGCGGTTATAACCGTCCAGGCATTCCGTGCTCTTTCTCTAAAGAAGCAGCCATCACCTGTGAGATACACGCCCAGACAATCACTGTGTGCGGAAGCCCTTGGTCGCTGGGGCAAAGCTCTCCGCCTCGTCCCTGCATGATCTGTTCCACGGCACGGTGGCCCAGGGTCTCACACTCACTGCGGCTCTTGCCCCATCTTCTCTCCAGCTGTGTGCCCTCCAGCAAGTCGCACACCCTCTCTGAGCCTTGGTTTCTTTGTTGATCAAATGTGGGTCATGACCAAATGCACCCTTAGAGGCTGCCCTAAGGATGGCATGAGCATACGCAGGTAGAGTGTTGAGCACACACCAAGAGTCAGATTCATGTAGTGGAAATGCCATTAGCTGTGAGCAGCCGCTCTACCAGCTGCTTCCTCTCCGCCAGGCACTCTGCCTCTCTGGCCATAGCAACCACCACCTCTGTCCCTTGTACAGGAGCTGGAGCTCAAAAGCTGTCATGATGGGCACTTGAACGCATATTTCTACATATGTAAGATGTTCCCAGCAGCAGTCTTCCCAGGAACCAAGAGGTGGAAGCAGCCTGAGTGTCTGTGGATGGATGGAAGACGAGCAGAAAGTGTCCCATCCACACGATAGAACGTTATTCAGTCTAAGAGGGAAGGAAATCCTGTCACCTGCTGTTACACGGGTGACCCTAGAAGACACTCAGCTCATGGGAACAAGCCAGCCACAAAAAAGACAAATTCTGGATGATTTCACTCACAGGATGTCCCTAGAGTCAAAGTCATAGAGACAGACAGTAGATGGTGGTCACCAGGGGCTGGGGATAGAAAGAAATCTCTGGACGGATGGTGTGATGCTTTCCCACTTGCTCCCACTCAGTTGTTCACTTTTAAGAAGAGTTAAAATGATAAACTCAACATTATGGTATTTTGCCACAGTTTTAAGAAGTTTATGTGGTTTTCCAAGGTCACCAGCTCCTGAGCCGCAAAGCCAGGAGGACTCAAACCCAGCCCCCCACCCCCTTAGGAGAACCCTACCTTCACTTCCCACACCCACCTGCGCCCCCGTCCCAGGCATACTGGCACCCAGATTGCTGACCCCATTTTAGGCTTCCCTGAGCCTCCTATCCACCTCGAGACAAAAAGATACTTCCCCACTCTCGGGGCCCAGGAGAGGAGAGGCCACCCTGTGGACTGGGTCCTCTAGACCTGGGGACCCCACTGACATGAGAGAAGAGCTCACCCACCTGGGCAGAGGTCCCCAGACAGAGCAGAAACCAGAGTCTCTCCAGGAGATGTGCCTGGAATAACATCCACAGCCCTTTTTTCTCTGCCCAGGGAACACTGGAGCACATCTGAGCAGATTCTAGCAAAGCAGCAGGAGTGAGTCCTCCAGGCCATGGCCATGCACCCGTGAGTGTGAATGGCTGCGTGAGCCGTACACGCCTCCAGGAAGCAGATCTCAGGAAAGAAGGCACACAGACAGGAAAATTACCTCTACCCATGGTTAGGCAAGGAAGTAAATTCACAGCTGGTGCTCCCACCCAAGGTCTTCACCATTTAAGACATCCCCACCTGCATAATCTCTGATGATGAAGGGTGGATAAGATAGGTGTGGTCTGACCTCCTGGAGCCCAGGGTCCAGCCACAGCCAAGCAAGTGGCCCCTTTCCTGCCACCCAAGGACTCTGCTCACAGTGCTGACCACCATGTCCCAGCTGGCTTAATCCAGCAGGGCTCCTCCTTCTGTGGTTCTGTTTCCCTGAGTACTTTGCAATTTTGGGTTAATCCACAACACTTTCGCTGTATGACTCCAGGGTTGGAGGGGCCCAGGGTTTCAGTCATCGTGACTTTCAAAATAGGTACAAAAGAAAGCAGAAATGGAAAATTTCTTCAGAAAATGCTGGTAAAACATGTCTTGAGCACAGACACTTTCTTCTTGACCACCGCTGTTGCAAACCCTCAAACTGCCATTCCTGTCTTTCAAGAGGTAAACATGGAGATGCCACATGACCCAGCAATTCTGCTCCCAGGTATAAACCCCAAAGAATCAAAAGCAGGTGTTTGAACAAGTAATCACCCATGAATAGTCATTGCAGCAATATTCACAATAGCCAAAGGGTGGGCTGTGAAGCCCAGGGGATGAATGGGTACAGAGTGACATCAGCAAGATGGCAGAACAGAAGATACCAGCCTTCATCCTGTCACAGAAACCAACAGTTAGACAGCTATCTGTTAATAGAAACAGCCCTGTTAGGAACCTAGGGCAACACAGCAAAGAAAAGAATGGAGACTAACCTCACAGAAAGGATCCCTGGGGGACTGGCTCTGCTGAGATGTCTGGAGCCCACTAGGAGCAAAGAGGAAGGGTGAGTCTATCTCTATCAGCCCTGTGGCAGGTGCCAAAAGGAATCAACAACCACCTGTTGCAGACTCCCTGGAGAAGTTATTGTAAGGGCCAATTCCGAATACTCAGATACCGTAAAGGTGGTCTATAAATCATTTAGCTCTAATATAAAGGTTAAGAAGAAAGAATCTTAAAAATTACTGTAGCTACGATAATTCACTAATGGATACACTGTATAAAAAGATATAAATTGGGACATCAAAAACAAACTGGAGGCATATGGGTGGCTTAAGTTGGTTAAGCATCTGCCTTTGGCTCAGGTCACGATCCCAGGGTCCTGGAATCAAGCCCCGCATCAGGCTCTCTGCTCAGCAGGAAGTCTGCTCCTCCCTCTCCCTCTGGTGCTCCCCCTGCTTCTGCTCTCTCGCTTGAGCTCTTTATCTCAAATAAATAAATACAATCTTTCAAAAAAAAAAAACAACAACATAAACTGTATGCAGGAGAAGTCAAAGGGTGGAGTTTTTGTTACCTTATCAAAGAGAAGTTGTTTTCAGCTTAAAATAGACCACAAAACATTAAGTTTAACTACAAGCACAACCTGTACTAAATATGCAAAAGAGAAAGAGAAAGGACTCCAAGTATCCCGCGAATCATCAAGTCACAAAGCAAGACAGCAAGAGATGATGGAAGGAACAAAGGAAGTACAAAACAGCCAGGAAACACCTAACAGGATTGCAACAGTAAGTCCTTATGCATCAATTATTATTTTAAACATAAATGGACTAAATTCTATCAGGAGACATAGAATGGCTGAATGTGGAAAAATAATAAGACCAAACTACTTGCCTACGAGGATTCACTTCAGTTTTAAGGACATACACAGGCTGAAAGTGAAGGGATGGGGAAAGAAATTCCATGTCAGTGGAAGCCAAAGTACACGGGGTAGCTAGACCAAAGCCAAACAAAGTACATGTTAGTCAAGAACTGTGGGGCGCCTGGGTGGCTCAGTGGGTTAAGCCTCTGCCTTCGGCTCAGGTCATAATCTTAGGGTCCTGGGATCAAGCCCGGCATTGGGCTCTCTGCTCAGCAGGGAGCCTGCTCCCCACCCCACCCCCCTCTCTGCCTGCCTCTCTGCCTACTTGTGATCTCTCTCTCTGTCAAATAAATAAATAAAATCTTAAAAAAAAAAAAGAACTGTACCAAGAGACCAAGAAGGTCATTACATAAAAATAAAGTGATTAATTCATCAAGAGGCTATAATGATTATAAATATATATGCACCCAACATAAGAGCACCTAAATACATTGAACAAATATTAACAGAGATGAAGGCAGAAATAGGCAACAACATGATATTTTTAGGGTACTTCCAGACCCTACTTTCAACAATGGATAGGTCATCCAGACAGGAAATCAGTAAGTAAAAACTGCACATGAACTGTATTTTAAACCAGATGGACCTAACAGACACACACAGGACATTCGACCCAACAGCATTAGAATACATGTTTTTTAAGTGCACAAGGAACATTCTCCAGGATGGATCATAGATGAGGTCACAAAACCAGTCTTTTTTTTTTTTTTTTTTAGATTTTATTTATTTATTTGACACAGAGAGAGAGATCACAAGTAGACAAAGAGGCAGGCAGAGGGGGAGGAGGAATCAGGACCCCCACTGAGCAGAGAGCCTGATGTGGGGCTCGATCCCAGGTCCCCGAGATCATGACCTGAGCCGAAGGCAGAGGCCTAACCCACTGAGCCACCCAGGTGCTCCCACAAAACAAGTCTTAACAAATTTAAGAAGATTGAAATCATACCAAGTGGTTTTTACAACCACAACGGTGTGATCAATAACAGGAGGAAGGCTGTAGAATTCACAAATGTGTAGAAATTAAAAAACATACTCTAGAACGATAATGGGAAAACATCACAAGGGAAGTAAAAAATATTTTAAGACAAACAAAAATGAAAACACTCGGGGCACCTGGGTGGTTCAGCAAGTTAAAGCCTCTGCCTTCGGCTCAGGTCATGATCTCAGGATCCTGGGATTGAGCCCCACATCGGGCTCACTGCTCAGCGGGAAGCCTGCTTCCCCACCTCTCTCTGCCTGCCTCTCTGTCTAGTTGTGATCTCTCTCTCTCTCTGTCAAATAAATAAATAATTTTTTTTTTAAAGAAAACACACCATACCAAAACATATGGGATGCAGGAAGAGCTGTTCTAAGAGGAAGGTTTATAGTCATAAACATCTACATTTAGAACAAAGAAAGATCTTAAATAAACAACCTAACTGTGTACATCAAAGAACCAGGAAAAAAAGAACAGACCAAGCCCAAAGTCAGCAGAAGGAAGGAAACAAAGATTAGAACAGAAATAAATGAAATAGAGCCTAGAAAAATAATAGAAAAGACTAACAGAACTAAGAGCTGGTTTTTCAGATGGACCAAATTGACAAAGCTTTAGTTAGAGTAATGAAGGAGAAAGAGATATCTCAGATACATAAAATCAGAAATGAAGGAGAAATGACAACACCTGTGCAGAAATACAAAGGAGAATAAGAGTTTATGAGAAACACTTATATGCCATGAAATTGAGCAACCTACAGGAAATGGATGAATTTCTAGAAACATGCAACATAACAAGACTGACCCATGAAGAAATTGAACATCTGAGCAGACCAATTACTAGTAAAGGGACTGAACCTGCAATGAAAAAACTGGAACAGAGCTAAGCCCACAACCACATGGCTTCCCTAGTGAATTCTACCAAACATTTAAAGAATTAATGCCAATCCTTATCAAACTGTTCCAAAAATTAGAAGAGAAGGAAACACATTCATACCTTGATACCAAAGGCAGACAAGCCACTACAAGAAAAGAAAATTTCAGGCTAATACCCCTTAGGAATATAGATGCAAAATTTCTCAACAAAATACTAGCAAACTAAATTGAATATTACATTAAAAGGGTCATACATCATTATCAAGTGGGACTTAGTCTTTAATGTAGGGGTAGCTTCCAGGATGGTTGAACATATGCAAATCAGTATGACACAAATAAATGTATGCAAATAAAAATGATGGACCACATTAACAGTTAATAAAGGATAAAAATTATCATCTCAATAGATGCAGAAAATTGTTTTTTTAAGATTTTATTTATTAATTTGACAGAGATCACAAGTAGGCAGAGAGGCAGAGGGGGAAGCAGGCTCCCCGCTGAGCAGAGAGCCTGATGTGGGATTCGATCCCAGGACTCCAAGATCATGACCTGAGCTGAAGGCAGAGGCTTAACCCACTGAGCCACCCAGGTGCCCCCAGAAAATCGTTTGACAAAACTCAACATCTTTTCATGATAAAAACTCTCAATAAATTAGGTATAGAAAGAACATACCTCAACATAAGGAAGGCCATATGGGAGAAGGGAATAGCTGACATCACATTCCATGGTGGATTCTTCTGAGATCAGGAACAAGACAAGGGTGTCCACTCTCACCACTCGTATTCAACACAGCACTGAGAGTTGTAGCCAGAGGATTCTGGCAAGAGGAAGAAATGAAGATCATCTAAATCAGAAAGGGAGAAGTAAAATTGTCTGTTTACAGAAGACATGATATGATATAGAGCCCTCGAATACTCCACTCTGGTTAGAACTAACCAACAAATTCAGCCAAGTTGTATGATACAAAACCAACATGCAAAACCCAGCTGCACTTCTCCACACTAACAACGAGATATCTAAGAGAGGAATTAAAAAAGCAACTCTGGGGCACCGGGATGGCTCAGTCAGTTAAGCATCTGACTTTAGCGCCAGTCATGATCTCAGGGTCCTGGGATAGAGCCCTGCATGGGGCTCTCTGCTCAGTGGTGGGTCTACTTCTCCCTCTCCCTCTGTGATGTCTCTCACTTTCATTCTTCTCAAATGAATAAATAAAATCTTAAAAAAGAGAAACCAATCCTATCAAAAACAATTAAAATACCCCTTAGGAATAACTTTTACCAAGGAGGTGAAAACTCTGTACATTGAAGATGGTAAGACATTGATGAAAGAACCTGAAGTAAACACAAATAATGGAACAGTATACCATGTTCATGGATGAGATGACCTAATTTTGTTAAACTGTCCACTCTACCCAAAGCAATCATAGATTCAACGCCATTTCTATCAAAATTCCAATGGCATTCTTCACAGAAATAGAAAAAAAAATCTAAAAATCATATGGAACCACAAAAAACTCTGAAGAACCAAAGCATCTTGAGAAAGAGGAACAAAGCTGGAGGCATCATATGTCCTGATGTAAAACTACATCTCAAAGAAAAGTGATATGATACGTTATGAAATAGTATGGTGCTGGCATAAAAATAGATACACAGGGATGCCTGGGTGGCTCAGTCAGTTAAGCTGCCAAGTCTTGATTTTGACTTAGGTCATGATTTCTGGTCCTGGGATCAAGCCCCACATTGGGCTCCATGCTCAGCAGGGAGTCTGCTCCAGGAGTCTCTCTCTCCCTCTGCCCATCCCCCTACTTGCTCTCTCTCTCCCTCTAAAAATAATAAATAAATCTTTTAAAAAATAACAGATACACAGACCACCAAAACAGAATGAGAGCCCAGAAATAAACCCACACGTATATGATCAATAAATCTATGACAAAGATGCCAAGAACACACGATGGGAGAAGACAGTCTCTTCAATAAGTACTATTGGGAAAACTGTATTTCCCCCATGGAGAAGACTGAAGCTGGACTTGTATCTTACACCACTCACAAAAATTAAGGTGGAATGCATTAAAGACTTAAATATAAGCCCTGAAACCATAAAACTCTTAGAAGAAGGGGCACCTGGGTGGTTCAATGGGTTAAAGCCTCTGCCTTCAGCTCAGGTCATGATCCCAGGGTCCTGGGATCCAGCCCCGCATCAGGCTCTCTGCTTGGCGGGGAACCTGCTTCCCCCTCTCTCTCTGCCTGCCTCTCTGCCTACTTGTGATCTCTCTCTCTGTCAAATAAATAAATAAAATCTTTTTTTTTTTTTTTTTACTTGACAGAGAGAGTGAGCACAGGCAGACAGAGAGGCAGGCAGAGGCAGAGGGAGAAGCAGGCTCCCCGCTGAGCAAGGAGCCCGATGTGGGACTCCATCCCAGGACCCTGGGATCATGACCCGAGCCGAAGGCAGCCGCTTAACCAACTGAGCCACCCAGGCGTTCCCCCCCCCCCGCCTTTTTTTTTTTAAAATAAAACTTCTTGAAGGCAAAGTCTCCCTGGCGTGGGTTTTGGTAGAGATTTCTTGGATACCACCCCAAGAGCACAAGCAACAAAAGTAAAAATCAACAAGTGGGACCACCTAAAAGCTTTACATAGTAAAGGACATAGTCAACAAGATGAAAGGCAACCTATGGAGTGGGAGAAAACGTTTCCAAATCCTATATCTGATATGGGGTTAATATCTAAAATATATAAGGAAGTCAGTAGCTCAATAACAAGAACCCCCCTCTCCAAAGAATCCGATTTTTAAAAAACAGGCAAAGGACCTGCGCAGACATTTTCCCAAAGATGTGCAGGGGGCCACCTAGCACGTGAAAAGGTCCTCAACACTACTCAACATCAGGAAAATGCAAATCAAATCCAGATGAAACACAATCTCCCACCTGTTGGAATGGCTGTGATCCGAAAGACAAGAGCCGAGAGTGTTGGGGAGGATGTGGAGAAAAGGGACTCTGTGCACTGTTGGTGGGAGTGTGAAGTCGTATGCCCACCGTGGAGTCTGGGATGGAGGCTCCTGGGGCAATTAGAAACGAAGCTTCCATGTAGTACATTAATCCTACTTCTGGGCGTGTACCTGATGGGGACGAAATCAGCATCTCCAAGATGCTCATTGCAGTGTTAAATTAGTACAGCCCCAGCTTCATCTTCACGTGGTGTTCTCGTGTGTGTGTGTATGTGTGTGCGTGTGTGTGTGTCCCACATTCCCCTTTTGACAAGGACACTTGTCGTTTTGGCTCAGTACGCTCCAGTATGGTCTCCTTTAAACTAAGGACATCTGCAAATACCCTATTTCCAAATAAGGTCACATGGTGAGGTTTGGGGGTGAGGACTTCAATCTATGCATTCTGGGGACACACAATTCAACCCAAGATATTGCCTTCCAGCACAAAGGGCTCCTTGAGCCCTGTGAATGGGGGAACAACTTTCCCCAGCCACCAGTACCAAGAGGCAAAGCCTATCCACAATGTGTTTCTGCAGGAAACCACCCTAACTTCGGAGGTGTGAGACTGTGGTCATTTACCAGCTCGTGATTCTGTGGCTCAGCTGTGTAGTTCTTCTGTAGGCTCCCTAGGCTCACTGGTGCAGTGCGCTCAGCCTGGGGCTGGGTGGGGGCTGGCTTGGGGCTGGACAAGGGCTGGGGGCCCAGGATGGCGCAGGACAGCCTCCTGTGCAGGGCGAGCGTGATGCTAAAAGTGGCTGCAGCTCGGTCTCTCTGTGGCTTCTCACTGCTGGAGGGCTAGCTAGGGTTCCCTCATGTGTCAGCCAAAAGGGCCCCGCAGAAGGGGCAAGACCTTAGCACTCCTACAGGGTCCTCACTCCATCTCTGTGAGTCCAAGCCAGTGGCCAGGCCAGATTCAAGAGGACAGCTCCTCCTCCAGGTAGGGTAGAGGCAAGCCAGCTTTGGAACGGAAATGTTTTCCAGGGTGGCAGCGCAGGGTGGGCTGCTGATATCCTGTTCTGCCACGCAGAACCCATACCACAGTTCCACCCCATGGGTGAGGTGGCTGTGCTGTGCGGGTCAGCTGGCCAGCACTCAGTCCTGCACAAGACCCGCCCCAGCCCCGGTCTGCATCCCCAGTTCTGTCTGCACCCCGGGGCCCTGTCTTCATCCCCAGTCCCATCTGCACCCCCAGCCTCCGTCTGCACCCCCAGTCCTGTCTGCACCCCAGCCCCTGTCTGTACCCCAGCCCCCATCTGCAGCCCCCACCCCAGTCTGCACCCCCAGCCCTCCTCTGTACCCTCAACCCCCGTTTGCCCCCTCAGCCCTGGTCTGCAGCCCTGGCCCCCATCTGCACCCTCGGCCAGGGCCAGCAGGCACTGGGCTCCAAGGACTGCAGGACTGTTGTGGGGTTACACAGATGTTACTTATGGGTCCCCTCACCCTGCCAGAGCCTGTCAGCAACAAGCCCTTCTCTCTGCCTTTCATTTGCAAGGACTGGGTCCCAGCTGGCCTGGGCCAGCCCCCCAGGAACACAGCCCCATGGCCCGCTCCCACGGGTTGCTCTGACCCCAAGCTGGCTTCTCGGATGTGACCTCAATGCCCTTCTCTAATTTGTAAAGCAAACTCCGGGGAGGGTGGGGAGGAGGGGTGCGGATAAGGACTCTTCACGGGCCGCTGGGTCCTCTCTGCTCCGTTCAGGACGGATTAGGTAGCCATCCATCAGCGGCCCCCGCCAGGGGCCTGAAGGAAAAAAGCTGGGGAGCTGGGCAGGGAGCCTGCCCCTCCCTCAGACCCTCGAAACCCCTGCTGGGCAGTCACTGGGCGGGGCAGGGACCCCGGGCTGGCTGGGGGCCAGCCCAGCCTTGGCAGGCACTGCTCCCGCCTGGCCCCTTGGCTCCGTGACTGGGCATCACTCCCCACTGATCCTGAAACCCTGGGACAGATTTCTCTCCCTGGGGCCATTTGTTTCTGAATGGCCTTGACTGGTCCCCTGGGGAGGTGAGGCTCCTCCCCAGCAGCCTCTGGAGGGAGGGGCCCTTAGTACCAAAAGGCTGCACACCAGCCTTTTGGAGTTGAGACAGGAACAGGCTTCGGGTCTGACATCTGCCCAGCCCTGCCTCCCGCTGCCTCCCTTCTCCGGCCCAGGCTCCCACAGGGTGCATCCTGGAGCCCCGGACTGTCAGAGCCTCAGGCACGGGGAGGCAGGGAGTTGTGGGGGAGTCACCTGTTGGGCACCGAACATGGTCACGACCACCCCCCGCCCCAAGCTCACACAGCCCTCCTAACAACCAGGAGTGCGAGCATTACCAGCCCACCACGAGAAAGGAGAGGAAGCTGGAGAAGCCCACTGCTTGCAGCCCTGACACCGTGGGAGGAGAGTGGGCCCCAGCCCACGGCTTCTCTGTGAGGCAGCCACAGTCACGGGTGCCCATGACACTGTGTGAGGACGCACTCCAAACGGCCACGCAGCCTCGCCGGCCCCTGGTTCTCTAGTGCGTGCTAGCAGCGGCTGGGGGCTGGGCCCAGAGACTGCGGTCAGTAACTTGGGGGGTGAGCTAAGGCCAGAGAGGGTGGACGGGTGAATGAATGGGTCCATCCTGGGTGCTGTGCAAGGTTCCGAAGAAGGACGGGAGTGGCTAAGGTCAGTGGGAAGGAGGGGAACCTTGGGGCAGACAGGACTTCCAACAGGGGTCTCAAGGACAACAGCCTCGTGCATGGGTCCCTTTGTGCTCCTGTGGGGCTCCCATGACCTTAAAAGAGATAGGTCCCTGTCCTAAGCCCCAGGACCTGTGAATGGGACCTCATCGGAAATATGGGAGATTTCCACATGAGGTCGTCCGGGAGTAAGGTGGGCCCTGTCCCCGTTGGCTGGTGTCCTTCTATGAGGGAAGAAAGGGAAATCGGACACAAAGACACGTGGGGCGTGGTGGGGGGAGCGCGTGAAGACGGAGGGGAGATGCGCCCAGGGGCACCAGAAGCCCCCAGAGCTGGCAGCCAGGGAAGGATCCTGTCACCCCTTGACCTGGGAATCCTCCGGGCCTCCAGGCTGGGAGAAGGTGCCAAGTCTGCAGTAATCTGCGACAAAGCCCCCCCACCACCCCCAGGGCCCTTGCCGGGCCAGCGGTGGGAGGGGAGCCCCAGGTGCTGGGGCACAAAGGGGAGTGCAGTCCTCCCGTAGCAGCTCAGGTGGAGAAACTTCCAGGGCATCTCCAGGTGAGATGCTGCCCACGGAAGACACCACCTATGGGGAGGACTGAGGGATGGGAGCCCTGCACAGTGGGGAGCTGGAAGTGGGGGGTGGGTATGTGGGGGCCACAGAGGGTCAGCCCGGCGGAGCCCAGGTCACTCCATGGGAGCTGCTAACAGCAGAGGGCCGCAGACCGGTCCGGCCCCGATTCCCACAGTTCCGGAGGCTGGCCGGCCCAGATCGGGGTGCGCTGACCGGTTCCTGGAGAAAGCCTGCTCACACAGGGCCTGGGGGCTCTTCTTAGGAGGACACTAATCCCCCTGCGGGGGCTCCACCCTCCTGACCATGTCCCCTCCCACCGGCCCCGCCTCCTGATACCCTCCCACTGGGAGGTTAGACTGCAACACAGGAATCTGGGAGACACACGGTTTATATCAGGCCCTCTAAGTAACTGCGGCCTTGCTATCCCCCAAGGTGTGCTCTGGGACCCTTAGTTCCTAGGAATGTGACGGTTACTCATTGTCCCTCAACCCTGAACCCCTCCCTTCCACAGTCAGCTCCTGGACGCTGGTGTCTATGTCCCCTAACCCTGGTCAGCTGGGTCCCCACTAGGCGCTGCCCCCAGGGGTGCTGGGGGGTAGCCAGAGGAGAGGGGGATAGTCCCGCCCCTCCCTGTCTGCTCCCCCCATGTTGCCACGGCAATGCTCCTAACCCCTGTGAGCAGGAAATTCTACCCCCTGTAGCCCCTGAGCTTGGTTTTGGGCTCCCCTCTCCGCCCAGGCCGTCTCCTGGCCTCTCAGACACCTGCGTGGCCACACCCCTCCCGGGTCTGGCTCCAGAGTTTAAAATCCCTTCCTCGTCTCCGTGTCCTTGTCCCAGCCCCCAGGTGCAGCCACTTCCCGAGGTGGCTGTCTCCAGACCTCTTAGGGCCTCTGTTTGCCTTCCCGGGTCTCTGAGGCCAGGTTCACTGTTCTTTCCAGGGCTTCTCCCTTTGAAAACCACGTGAGTGTCTGCCCTGAGGGGACCCTGCCTGAGGGAAGTGATGAGGACAGGGGGTCTCTGTGGCCCAGTGTTTGGGAAGTGCGGGCCCCTACCCTCCGGTTCCCGCGCACAGGGTCTGTCTTGGGGTGCTGGAGGCTCTGTCCGAGGCCCCATCGCGGGGGGTGGGGGTGACGCCTCTGAGCCCCGGCCAGGGGGATGAGGTCTGGCTGTGGTCAGACGGGCCTCCCCTTCCTCTCGCTTCTGAGCGGGAGTGGACAGGGCGAGATTTCCTAGAGACGATACTTCTGGTAAGAGGCAATTGCTTCTCTTTCAGCTGGCGAGCTTCAGAGAAGCTGCGCTCACCGACACCTTTCCCTGCAGACTTCCCAGAGACAAACCTCAGGCTCTCGGTTGGCCCCAGACAAGGGACAAGTGCCTGGCGGCCCCAGAAGAACCAAGCCCTCTCCAGCCCAGACTGGCAACGCTCACTACTGGCTTAGTGAGTAAAATTCAAAGAGAGACGGGGCAGGACCGAGGTCCATCCCCCCTACCCGGGTTCACCTGTCACGCTCGAAACTGAGCCCCTAGACGCCAGGTTTCAAGGGCCCGTGATGACAAAGATGCCAACAGCTCTCAAGGGGTCTGTTCCTTACAGTTCAGTGGCTCTGGGGGTAGGGGGAGAGCAGATATTTTTAAAATATAAAAAAAAATGATAAACAGTACCCACATGTCTGTTTCCTCCAAAAAAAATAACGTATGAAAATAAAATCACTTGGAGCACACACGATCTTTACGCAGGGAACAGGCTTTACCTCCCTCGAAAGATACTTTCTCTTAAATATCATTAACACATTTCCAGACGGGGAAAATTTACCTCTGTTAGCTTTAGACGAATAATATGCTAATCTCAAATCTAGAGCCAAAACCAGGCTCGACAACAATATGGAGGCTATTTTTTTCTGGGTTTCCTCCCACGTTTGATCAGCAGATGCAAACTCAAGTGCTTTGAGCTCCTAAGGGGTGCTGGAAAGTGCCAGAATCTAATTAAAACCACGGGTTGGGACGACGTGGATTGGGGAGAACGTTCTCCTTCTGGCTCCCTACTGTCCAACCTGCCTGCCTCAGGCGACGCGGGCCACCTTCTCATGGTCACTTCCTCTGGAGACTTAAAGCCAGGTCCACTCTGGCCATCCCGACTTGCCAGGCACGCCCCCTCTTCCCTACCATCGCTGGGGGATGTGCAGGTGCCTGGGGGAGGAGGGACATGGATCCTAGGGGACAAAGACTAGGAGGAAACGGAGCTGGGGAGGCGGACCTGGCTGGAGGGAGTGGAGACTCTCGGGCACAGAGGGACAGGGAAGCTCTGAGAGATAGTGGCTTTTAGGGTGGCGAGTGGGGCTGGTGTGGCAGAGAGATGGTACCCATCTCGGACCTGCTGGAAGGACTCAGAGCAGGGGAGGCGGGCCCAGTGGGGAAGTTTTGGTGCCATTTGCTGGGCGACCTTCGGAAAATCTCTTCATCTCTCTGGTGTTAGCCTCTGCTTCTCTTCAGTGAAGATGGTAAGTCGCACCACAGGCCAGCCGAGGTGTCTCAGGGCCGTGACTTCCACGAAGGGTGGGCCCTGCTTGCTGGTTAGCCGCCTTTCCAGAAACCAGATGATGATTGGCACACCCTAGGCGCGCAGTCAAGATTCTTGGGAGGAGAGGGGGGGGATGGGAGGACACGTGTGTAGCTTTTTGCTGGGAATATGGAGCTGTTTGGAAATTGCTCCCGGAGATTCCAAACCCTTCTGGGTGAACGATCCCAAAAACTGCTCAGTTGAAAAAAACCAGACTCCTTAGGTGGGGGCGGTAGGGGGGCTTTTAAACCCCTCCAGGTTTCCCTGGTAACCTCCATTTGCAGGCAGTATGGGAAGTGATCTCATGGAGGACCCGGCGATTCTGGAGACATCTTCCCCAGTGGAGACCCCCAGGAGAAGTTTAACAGCTCTGCCAAGTTCTCTTTACATCGGCCCTGCTCCGTCAGCCTTGCTCAGAACGTGCGTGTGCTTTTCAGTGAATTGAACTGGGCGGTGTTGATTTGTTTTTCCCGGACTTATTTCCATTTAAATCAGCTGCCCTTCGGAGCCCCTCATCTTGCATAATGCAGGAGCTTTTGAAGTGAAATCAATCCGCTCGAAGGAAATGGATTTGTATTCGCATCTTCTGGGGCAGGCTCTCTACCCAGCGCCTCTGAGCTCTCCAGCTTTCAAGCTCTCGGGGTGTCCAGTCCCTGATTGTGCGAGGGTGCGTGTGCACACGTGTGCAGAGGCTGGGCACCAGAAGGCAGCCAGCGTCCTGAGTCAAACCCATTGCTTCCTGCTGCTGTGTAGCCTTCATGCGTTCTCTAACCTCTCTGTGCCTCCGTTTCCGGATTAGTGAACAAACTAGGAGAGTTACACTTTATTGCACCTGGCTGTTGAGAGAACACAGCAGGTTTGCAGCAGCAACTCCCTCGGCCCCCCACCTCCCTGCGTGGAGTGGGGAAAGGACGCTTCTCTTGGCGTCATGGGTCATCCCATGGGTCCCCAAGACTTTCCAAAGCCAGGTAGGTGCAAGGTCAGGGACAGGGCCCTGTGTCAGCGTGGGTCAGGCTCCGTCCAGGCTGGGGCCCGGCTTCTTGTCCCATCAATCCTCCTGCAGCCCAGCTGGAGGCCAGGGAAACCGCGTTAGAGTCTGTGCGCAAGTGGGGACTCAGCTTTTTGGGCAGCTCCTAGAGGCTGGGAGGGGGCATTGGGAGGGACCTTGGACTCTAGGACGCAGGAAGACTGAGCTGGGAAAGCACCCAAGCCCTGTCAGTGATGACACACAGCCACCAAAGTCGCCAAAGCTCCTGGAACCGGCCAGGAGCCCAAAAGCCTCTCCAGCATCCACAATCTTCGGGGAGGTGTGGGGTATGGAAGTGTCAAAAAGGCTCACCCGGCACATACGCCCTCTCCCTGGAGGGGACTCTGAAAATATGTCCAGGGTAACCTCTGCTTCACCCTGTGGCTCTGGCACCCCTGCTCTCACTCAAGTTGGAGAGATAAGCTGACAGTCCCACCCAGCCTCCCTCCCTTCTACAGATTGGGAAACCGAGGCCCGAAGGGGCCATCTTACCCCGGTTTCCACTGCGGAGCTGGAGCTGGCATTGGGTCCCTTCCTTGCCTATGTGCAGCTCGGCCCCCCAGACCGGAGAAGAGAAGTCCCTTCTGGCCAGAGCGGGAGCTGTGAGCTCTGGGAATTGGGGGACAGGTGCAGGCAGGGCAGGGGTAGGGCAGGCAGGGTGGGGTGGGGTGGGGCACCTTGTCTGAAGTCTGGGCACGTTCAGGTCTCAGCCCCTTCCAGGCTTTCTCTCGATTTGAGGCAGGTCCTCACAGAGAAGGAACCGATCTCCTGCCCCGGGCGTATAGGGGGGCCTAGCTGTGCGTATGCCCTATGCATAGAGGCTGCCTGGGCGCCCCGCAGGGTTCCCGGGGCCACGATGTCAGGCCTGAGAACAACCAGCGCCCAGCACCAGCACCTGCGAGAGTGGACTCGAGGGTGTTACCCAGCATCTCCATGCCCTGTTCCTGGCCCCGAATGACCGCAAACAGGATCTTGAGGCTAAAAAAGAGGAAAGTCCCTGTGAGGTTTGCAGAGTGGGGCTGCCCGGGGAGTGCCTGCTTCCCTCCCATGCCCCCTCCCAGCACACCATCCCTGGAAGCCACATCATTTTCCTCCTCGTCCAGAGCCGCAAACTTCTAGCTCAGGAGAGATGCACCCAGAAGCACACAGTGTGGTGGGCTGGTCCGAAAGTTTGTGTAATCATAGGGCTCCCATTTGAAAAATAGAGAAACTTAGAGCAATGTTTGTTTTTTTTAAAAAACAGAGCATATGTGCTGGTGAACAGCTGGCTGGGCCTCCCAGCACCTGGGGAGGGGCCCTGGCTGTGGACAGCCCCTGGATCTTACGCCTGCCCCCGCCTCCAGCTCCACGTTCACAGTGACTCTGCCTTTGAATCTGGCTTGCCCAGACCCCAGCGCAGGCACCCTCAGGTCTCTGTGCAGGCAGGCTGGGCCTGGAGCTGCCCGGTGCACCAGGGCTGGCCCGGCTTACCGCTCTGGGCTCCCAGCCTCACCCAGGACCCCACCCCTCATTGGTGCATGCTGGGTTCTCCCTTAAGCCCACACTTCCCAGCCTGTGCTTAGCTGCACCGCCCCTCTTGGAGGGGTGACCTAGCCTCAGCCCCCACTGGGAGAGACCCTGTGGCTGCTTGGCAGGGGACACATGCCCCTGGGTGGCCTCCAAGCTGTAGGGACTGCGGGGGGGGCAGATGGGGGCTGGAGGGGCTTTGGGGGGGCCTGGGACACTCTGTAGGTGCCCCCACCCCATCCCTGTCCTCGGCCCAGCTGCTGCTCCTCTAGGCTCCAGTGTGGCCACCCGGGGGGACTGTCTTGTGGGGACCACCCACTGCCTTGCAGAGGCCCCAGAATGGCCGATGGTGGTGCTTTTGGTGCAGGATGGGGGTGGGGAGGCTTGGGAGAGGCCCAGGCAGACTCAGGCTGGAGGCAGGGATGGTTTCTGGGGCTCATGGGCTCTGCTTCATGCAGAAGGGCCCTTCCTTCCCGTCACCATTTTGAAAGTCATGATGCTTACTCATTTGCATTTGCGTTTTTCCACAGAATTGTGTGGCCACAGCAGCCTGGAGCAGAGGGGACCTCATTTCCCAGGGAGATGCCGAGCCGGAGAGGTTTCCTGTGGCCTGGGGCTCAGCTGGGCCTCACACCCGGTGCCTGTGCCTCGGACCTACAAGGGCGGAGGGGACGGTCTCTGTCACTCATGGCCCCACCTCCACTCCACAGGCAGCCCCTCGCGAGGGGTCAAGGCTGGGTGGGAAGGTTAAACAAGCAGACAGCGAGGAGGGGTGGGGGCTGCGCCTGGAGAGTCCCAGCCTTCCCAGCTCCCAGCAAGTCGGTGGCCCCACTGGGGCCTGCGGGGGAGGGGAGGTCATCCACCTGGAAGCCCGGGGTAGGCTGCCTACCCCGTGGGGCCCAGGGGTGATGAGTGCAAAGTAGTGAGTGCGGCGGAGCGGTGGGAGCACAGGGCCCAGACTGGCCTCAGTAAGACAGGGAAGACCCCAGCCCCGGGCCTGGGCAGGCGGAGGCGGCAGCCTGGGGAATCCAGGCGGGGTGGCACAGGACAAAGGCCTGAAGGCCCCTGAGGACCCCCGTCCAGACACCGGCTCTGTGGGAGATGGTGACCTACTTTGGGGAATTTCAAACCCCTGGGAGATGCTGGAGCGATGAGTGTTGAGTTCACAGCCCTGACCCGAGGACAGGGGTGGGGAACAGGGGGGTTAATGTGGGTCTTTGTTCTTGCTGCTGATGCTGCGTGGCCCACCACAGGGATGATGTCTACTGCGGGTGGGTGGCCGGTAGTGTGTTGTTTGAGGACAGCACTGGCTCAGCGGGGTCACAGTTGCCTGGGAGCTAGAGGGTGCCATGGGCACTGGGGCTCCCCAGGACCTGGACTTGGAGGTGCCCTTTGGGGCACCTGCCCACCTAGCTCTGGTTCTGCTTACAGGCAACTCGCTCTGCCCCACTCTAAAGATAGTATCACTCCCTGAGGTCCACTAAGGGAAACTGAGGCACTCACAGCCTCTCCTCCCCTCTGCTAAGACTCAGTTTCTCT
This sequence comes from Martes martes, assembly GCF_963455335.1. Classification (NCBI taxonomy): domain Eukaryota; kingdom Metazoa; phylum Chordata; class Mammalia; order Carnivora; family Mustelidae; genus Martes; species Martes martes. The sequence goes on from NC_137889.1 coordinate 141,555,185, forward strand.
GTCTGGAACACAGGCGCCTAAGGCAGCTCCCAGCGGCATGGCGAGGAGAACTCAGCATGGCCACAGGGTGGGCGGGCAGAGGAAAGGGGTGAGATCGCTAACGCAGGGTGCCACGCCAGCGGCCCCAGCCCTGCACTCCAACAAAGGCCCAGGACCTGGTGGGAGCACCCATTCCTGGGACAGGAAGGGCGGGAATCCTGCTCTCCAGGCCGCAGGAGGCTGGTTGGGGGCTCAAGCTTCTGGCAGCCAGTGAGTCACTCAAGGATACCAGTCATCCAGGGCTGGGGAGGAGGGTAGGCAATGGGACCACGGGATCCTGAGACCAGCCGCCTATGTCCACCACTGTGTGGGGCCCTAGAGAGCATCATCTGAGGCCCAGAGTGGCGGGGAAAGGGGTGGTTGTGGGAATCCGGGAGCTGATGGGGGAGTCAGCCCCGCTCACGTAGTTCCTAGGAGCGGTTTCTCCCTAAATGCTTAACACTCCTCATGCACCCTGGTCCTGGGCCCTCCCTTCCTGTTTTGTGCCCAGGCGATGGGCTGGCACTGGGGGCTTCAACGGACGGTCCCTAAGTCCCACCCCAGGTGAATGGCCTCAGGACGGGTACTGGATGCCCGAGGAACTTGCCACGGGGTGCGTGCCCGCCACCCCATTTGTGTCTGGTCGGCAAACTCCCAGGTGCCCCAGGCTCCCCTGTGCTAGAAGAATTGGAGGAGGCATTTTCCGGGGTTGCTCAGTGGTGCCTGCCATGGCCCGCGTCTTGAGTCCCCAGCTCTACAGCCTCAATGAGTGGGGTGGTGTCTGGGGACAGGCTCGTGACCGTGCGACTGCCCCACTGAAGAAGCTGCCCTGAACGGGCCAGCACCTCCTGCAGGTGCCTGTGTTCGAGGGGTGACCCTGTGTTCCATATGCCAAGCCTCAGTCTTGACCTCAGTGAAATGGGACTAACAGCCCTGCCTGGGCCATTACCCTGGTGGCCTTGGGTGTGCAGGGTCTCACTGGGCTTCTCCCACTCCCCCACCGCCCCTCACAGTCCCAGGATGGCCTGGACCAAAACAGGGACCCTGACTCTGCAGACCCTCCTGGTTTGCTCTCCCAGCCAGAGCCCTGCCCCGGACACTCAGGACCCTACTGAAGAGCACCTCCAAGGAGACAAGGCATGGGCCAGAAAGGAAGAGTTAGGAGAACTTGGGGTCTGGGAGGGAGGGCTGCCTGGAGGAGGTGGTGTGCTGCACTCCTAGGGTTGGTCCCCAAGGCTGAGTGTTCCCTCCCACCATTCCTCCTCCCGCACTGTGTTCCCCAGGTTCCCTCTGTTTCCCACTAAGGACAGGGGTGGTCTTAAAACAGCGGCCTCCTACTGGGATTCCCTGCTGAAGTCTGCAAAAATTTTTGACCATCTTCCTTGTGCCCAGCAAGGCTCTCGACCCTGAGGTGAGGTGAGGCAGGGAACTAAAGAGGGGCTGCACTGGGAGCTTTGGGGGTGGGGCGGACAGGCGGTAAGCAGGTGAGTGTAAACAGGTGAGTGAGTGCACACTGCGTGGTGAGGGGTGTGAGGGATGTGAGGTTGGAGAGGGAGGACAGAGGCTTTTGAACTGGGCCCACAGGTGACAGCAGAGATCCCTCATGTCACGCTGGGGGTTATGCGGAGATGGAAGCACTGGAGCCCAGAGGGGACAGGATTTGGTGTCACCATACCCAGATGGTGGGGAAGGAAGAGGCTGAGGTGAATGCCAGGCTCTAGGAGACAGACTGAGAGGCTGACCGCAAGAGGTAGGTGCAGCAGCCGCAGCCCAGGCCCTGATCAGCACCCACACCCCTGCCTAGAGGGAGGGGCGGCGTGGCTGGGCCCTGCGGCTTACCACAGCTCCCCCGGGTCCGCACAGGCACGGGGCTCCCGCAGCAGCCCCTGCAGTCAGCATCATTGTCCCCATTCTCCGGATGAGCAAATAGGCTCAAGTTGGTCAGCAAAATAGCCTTAACCACAGTGGAAGGAGGTGCGCCTGATCTGGGGTCCACTACTGAGGTCGAACCATTTGGGACACACCTCGCAATCCAGGGGACAGCTGACACTGGGGACACCGAACCCCACTGAGTTCAGGTTCCGCCCACTGATGCAGCAAATTCCAAGTGAGGCAAACTTTAGACTTCCCCAGGCTGGGCTGGGCGCCTGGGAGCAGGGAGGGCTGAGGCCCCAGAGGACCCAACCCCTTGCTGCACACCCCGGGGGGGTGGGGGGTGGGGGTGGGGCTTGCAGGAGAGGGTTGGGGCTGGGAGGGCTACCTGGCCTGGGGTCAGAGCCCCAGTGGCCCGCTCACAGTGTTGGGTGCTCACCTGTGTTTGGTCCTTTGCCTGCCCCCCCCACCCCCATCCTGTGTTGGTGGATGTTGGCCTTGGGAAGGCCCTGTCCCCTTGGCCTCTGCAGCTTCCCCTTTCCTGCACTGGGACGGTGGTGAAGTTTAGGGAGATGAGCCCACTGGTTCTGGAAACTATCAGGAGGGTGGCCTCAGAGACCCCTGGGGCAAATCCCAAGGCTACCAGCTTCAGTGGGTGGCCCTGGGTGAGTGCACCCCCACCCCCAGGCCCTCTGCTTCCCCCTGGCAAAGCTTGGGCACACCTGGGTCTGACCCCAGGACTTACCTGCCAGCAGCATGTACTGGTCCTGGGTACCGAGTTTCCTTTTCACTTCAAGTTCCCTTTTCACTTTATGCTGGCAGACTCTTCTGCCCCAAGCAGAACTAGAGCCCCAACACCTCAGGCAAGAAGGAAGAAGAGAGGGAGGGAGGGCGCAAGGGAGGAACTGGGGGAGAGCCCCCACCATGCACTAGACCCAATAGAGAGACTTCAAGGAAAGCTGAGTTCAATGGGGCCCAGAGTTGGGTGTTCACTGCCGCCCCGCCGCCCCCCCCCCTTCCTCCCTGCTCTAGGGCTCAGAACTCAGAAGTCCAAGAGGCAGGGAAGAGTGTGTATGTGAGAAGCAAGAAGCAGGCTTGGAGAGCCCTGAGAGGCAAGGCAGAGGCAGCAGAGTTTACAGGAATTTGATGAGCTGCCTTTGTCCCCTGGGTGGGACAGAGCAGGGCTCAGGGCAAGGATGGGGCGAGAAGGAGGTGGGTACTGCTGGCCCTTGGGGAGTGGAGGGACCCCCCCACACACACACCGCTGCTGGCTTTGACTTTATTTCTGAATATATATTCTGTCTGTTTGTTTACCCCTACTCTGTAAGCTGTTGCCCAGGGATGCGAAGCAGAACCCCCAGGAGGAGGGGGGTGCATTTCATTCCTGTCCCTGGAACCTGCCACTCCCCGCCCCCCCACCCCCCCACCCCCCACCCCGCCCACTTCAAGGTGAGTATGTGGCTCTCAGATCCTTTCAGCTCTGTGCATCCACTGTGGGGAGCCCTCCATCAGCTCCTCTCTGGGGCTGCCCCAAACCGAACCGAGGGGGCGGGGGGATCTCGCATCCGGCCAGCTCCTCCTTTGCTTTCTGGAGAGGCTCTTGGTGTGGGTCATTTTGCATTGGCCTGACCAGGAGAAGGCTCAGAAGGAAGGCTGCAGGATGCCCGGTGTACCTCCCCAGCCCCCAGCACTCCTCTCCCCCTTCCTGTCCTGTCCCCTGTCCCTGGGGACCACACAGCTCATTCCCTCTTGGTGCCTGGGCTCCTCCTGCATTACTGGGGATACAAAGCATTGCTGGGGGCACATCCTTTGGGAACAACTGCCTCTTGCTGGCATCTGGAGGCATTAAAGGAGGAAGGGGGAAAGGCTTCCCTTCAAGACTTCTCGGGAGGAGCCCTTGCCCTAGGTGGAAGCCCCAGCCACCAGCAGGGAGACCAGAGGGAGCAGCCCCCAGGTTGGGGGGAGGGGGGTGTCTGATCTCCTTCCCTGTCTGGGAATTACATAGGGTGTCACCGGCCCAGGTCAGCCTACAGGTGTCCACTGGGGAGTGAGTGGCTGCTTCCCGACTGGGAGTGGGGGCAGTGTGCCGCCTTGCTTGCTGGCAGATCACTCCCCTGCCTTCCCTGACCCATTTTCTGCTCACGTAGAGGGATGGGTGGTGGGGGACCCTCATGCCTGGCCTTTCTGAGCCTCCTCTAGCCCCTGCCTCTCAGCTGCCATTTCATTGAGTGATATTCCCCTTCCCTGTGTGCTGGGGGGGAAGAGGGGAAGGAGTAGAGTTCAGGAAACGGGTGCTCCAGGGGCCCAGCAAACCGCTTTCTGTTGGTTGGGCCCCGGTGGAAAAACATTTCAGTTTTCTGCAGTTTCTTGCTTTAGGAAGAGTAAATGCAAAGTGAGTGGATTTCCACCAAAATATCTACAAGAGCCGACTGGGCACCCCACCCGCCCCCACTGGCCTCCTACACTGTTGCGGCCTCAGAAACAGCCACCAGAAGAGAGAAGCCTGGCCGTCCCTGGGTTCTGAGGCTGCCGGCATTGAACTTGGGCCAGATGTAGGCAAGGCCACTTTAGCTCCTTGAGGCTAGAGGGGCCTCCTCCTTCCCCCTGGCTGTGTGGGACCATGAAGCATGGGCCAGAAGGACACGGGCCTTGGGACCCCTCCTGCACCCCGTACTTCTCTGTGGAGCCCCATTCAGGTATACTAGGCCATGGCAAGCGTCCACTGCCCACCCTGCCTTCCCCTTCTGACTCTGCCAGCCGGGCTCTTTCCTGGGACCAGAGCAGGGTCTCCACGCCCAGCTGCATCCTGCCGGTAGTTGTCTGACAAATGACAGAGCAGGTGAAGTGGCTGAATTTCTCCATGCCCGAGTCCTCAGTCTGTGGAACGAGGGTGAAGCAGGTCCCCACTGGGGCGCCGAATGAGCCGCAGGGACCACCCTGACCGCCCTCGGTGGGGGCTCTGGCCCACCAGTGTGCCTGAGTGATGGCTTTGGGGCGAGGGACAGGCTGTGCATGCAGAATTCTCCTAGACACCGTGTAGCAAGCATTTTGGGGAATGGGGAGGAGGCATGTTTAAACCCCCTCACTTTCACCCCATGGTAACCCCCAAAGCTGGGGCCTTATTTTTAAGGCACTGTGATTGTTTTCGGAATGATGTGGGGTGTAGGGATGCAGGGAGGTCTTAAGGGGGAAAGCGGTTCTTTGCACACCTGTGCCCCAGAAGGGTGTTTTCTCCGGCAGTTCCACGAGTTTCCTCGAGGTGGTGCTCTTGCGACGGGACGGCGCAAAAAGGCCAGCGAGGCCCTGCGTGGCTTCTGCTTTTTAAGCTTTCAGAGTAAATCAGCCTTAGGTGGATCATCTCTGGGGCGCAGCCGTCTAAGGAAGTGGAATTCCAGCAAAAGCTGGTTTATGTGTAGCTTCGGGTCCAAGAACCTGTTTTATTTTAGCCCTTCCTCCATGGGCCCGAGGGTGTGATGTAAGGGGATTTGGACCCTCCATGTTTCCGGACACACTGATTCAAGACTTCCTTGCCAGCAGACTCCGCACGTTGCTATCTCCGCGCCGTGAGCTGGTGGGGGCCCTGGGGCCTGGGAGCCAGGCCCCACCTTGCAAACTCCTGCCCTGGTTTTCCCGGCATGGTGACAAGGGGCAGCGTATAGTGCCTCTCACCCTGTGACCCCTGCAGACCCTTCCTCCTGGGATGCCCCAATGGGCTGGTGAGTCCACACAGAAATTTCACTGATCATGAACACGCGTGATCACCCTTGAGGGCTGGGTGCAGGGACTAGGGAGCAGAGGACAGCGTGGTGGGGATGGGGGACAGTTTCCAGCTTGCTGGCTTGCGGTCAGTGGGGCTCGGCTGGGAGGCTTCTGCCATGTCCCCTCAGGCATGCAGTGTTCAGGGACGCCTCCGTGACATGACACTTTTCGATGGCACAGGTTTGGGGTGTTGTGTGAGGTCATGTGACTGGCACTCGGATTTGAGGGGCCTGGGAGCCCAGCGATCCAGATGCCGCTTCCCCAGGCCCCCCCCTCCACCTGGCCCGCCAGCACCTGTGCAGTGCATGCAGCCGTCCCCAGGGGGGCTCTGGCCAGCCTCAGTGGGCTCACCCCAGGGAGGGAGTGTGGGGAGAAGGGGGCAGAGGAGGAAGCCACGGGGCAAGGTAGGCCTGCCCTGGATAGCACCCCAGGGTGAAGCTGGACGTGCGTGCGAACCCAGCCACACGGCCTTATTGTGACTTGGATGCACGATGATAGAGTTCTTGTCCAGGAACGGGGCATATCATTCGGCACACAGCTCAAAACCCCCTCAGTCACAGCTCTCCCACAGAGGCGCCCTCCATGGGCAGCCTGGCTCCAGCCTTGAGGGCGGGCCCCGGCCTGGAGCTGGCCTCTTGCTCACCTGAGGTTCACAGGCTTTGCCGAGGCCCCTTCTCGCTGCACATCCTTACAAGTGTAAGGAAAGGGGATGGTAGGAGCAGGAAAAAATAGAGCAAGAGATCTCGTGTGGTAGTGAGTTCCCTGTTTGGAGAGGTATGCAGGCAGCAGGTAGATGGCCCCTATTAGGAGGTTTTTACACTGAGCCACTGTTTGGGGCCCTCCCTCTGAATTCCTTTCTGAGGATGATTTCCAGGCTTCCAGGCGTGGCTTCAAACTCGCTTTCTGCAGCCACTGGTCTGGCCTTGCCTGAGCTGGGAGAGCACATGGCCAATGAGCCCAGGAAGCAGAGAGGGACTTGGGCCTGAGCTGCTGAGCAGGAGGCTAATGTAGACTTAGGTGTCATGGGCTAGGCAATGTCCCCCAGAGATATCAGGTCCTAGTCCCTGAGAACATACAGATGTGACCTTGGGTGGGAAAAGGGTATTTGTACATGCAATTAATTAAGGATTAATTGAGATTATCCAGGATTACCCGAGTGGGCCCTAAATGCAATTATATGCGTGTTAATATGTGGGACCCACCAAAAGGCTCGCTGGTTTCGGGGGACCAGCTCTGAACCATGGGTGCCGCCAAGGGCTGACTGCCTCTCCCTACTCAGTGCTGAGCCTGGGGCCAGGGGCTGGCTGGGCTTGCATCCCCGTGCAGTGTGCAAACTGAAAATAATGTCATTGACTAAGGTTTGAGGTGGCGAGCGAGCGGCTGGTGAATGGCCTGTACTCACAGGGGCACAGCTGGAGGGGGGACAAGTCTTGACTCTCATCAGTGTATATGAGCCATGTGCACTCCACTGGACTCCGAAGGCAGTGCTCCCTTTCCAAGGCGAAGCTGCCTGTCCACCCACAATGGGGCCAGACCAGGGTGACAAAGGAGAGGGGGCAGTGGACGGTTACAGCAACCTTGGCAGAAGTCCTGTAACTTAGATGCCACTTGACCCCCGTTAGTCTGGCAGAAACAAGGAAAAGGAGCCCGTGCTGCCCGTTGGCACAGGCATGGAGGAGACGCAGCCCACGCAGCAGGGAGGGTGAGGCAAGGTGGAGAAGTGTGTCAGGGCTCTTCTGATGCACACGCTCTTGGGCCCATCCCTCGTTCTCCAGGGTTCCCATCCAGAAACACAGAAGGAGCAGTGCCTGAGGGCATGGCAACACATGTCCCCATAAGAGGACACAAGCCCAGCACTCTGTGGTCATCACAACCTGAAGACCACGGAAGCCACGGAGAGGGGCATGCTGGGACACTGTGGCCCATCTGCCATGGAGACGAAGCAGCCACCTGGCAGCTGGCTGGGCTGAACTGGGAGCCTGTGTTCCTGGGATGGAACCTGGCCAGCATGGTGACTCCAGAGACCCTGAGGCCTCAGCCGTGCAGCCGTGCACACGTGTGTGTCTGTAGCCTGTGTGGGACAAAGTGAGTCTGGGGAGAATGGGTGAAGGTGTATGTTAGCCTGGCACCGGGGGTCTCCAGAGGGATGAGACAGAGTGGGAGGGCACTGATGGGGCCTCTGGCAGAGAGCACAGGAGCCCAGGGTGTGCAAGTGTGCAAGAGGCACGCACAAGGTGCCCATCTGTATGCACACAGGCTATCTGTGGGGGGTGGGGCACAGCGGTGTGATCGTGTGTGGGTGGGGTGGCTTGTGCTCCTGTGTGTGGAGGTGTGCAGGGCTGTGGACCAGTGTGAGAGCGTAGGGGACAGATGTGCCTATGGGTGTGTGTACACGGGTGTGGGGAGGCACTTGTTTGTGAGGGCGGGGGCCATATGGGGGATGGGAGTGTGTGTGTGTAGGTATGCTCGTATTTTGTGTGTGTGTGTACATGTGGGGGTGGGGGTGCATGTGTGCTTTTGTGTTGTGTGCATGCGTGTGAGTGTGTGAGGGGGTTGGGGTGTTTGTGTGCACGTGTGTGTCAGGGGTGTGTGCACACGTGTTGTGTGCGTGTGTGTGGGGATCGGAGTACATGTGTGCCGTGGGGAAGTGTGTGAGTGTGGGCATGAGTGTGTCTGTGCCCGGCCCCGGGGCTGCCTGGGGAGGAGTGGGAGGGGCCGTGGGGGAGGGTGAGCCACGGGGTCTCAGGGTGGCAGGTTTCCAGATGGCCCATATTATCTCCTTTACATCATCACGTATTTTTCACATTTCAGCTTCTCTGTGCTAAGCATGTATGATTTGTATGATATAAATGCTCTTTTATGGGGAGTAAAAGGTTGGGGTGATGGTAGGGGCTCTGAGTGGCCAGAGGAGCCAGGCATGCACCCCATGGGGGTGAGGGGTGCCCTCGGGGCGCCCTCATCAGTGTGGCCCATGGCAGCCTCCAGACCCCAGGTCCCCTCGCCAGCCTTGGGGGACTCCCTCAGTCCTGCTGGGGTCCCTGAGCCTCTCCCCTACACCCTCCGTGCCCAGCCCACCCCTGGGGGGCTGACTGGGGGGCCCCAGCCTCTAGCCCTTCTGCCAGAGGACCCTCATGATTCTTCCCTCCCAGAGTGTCACTTTGGGGCTTCTCCCCCATTTCTTTTTTTGTAATTCAGTAAAGCTTGTACCTGCTGCAAAACTCAAATGACGCCAACGTGAAAGCTGCGTGACAGCCGCTCACTGTCCTGCCCTCATCTCTGAGGAGGGAGCAGCCAACCAGCCCGTGTTCCTTCCTGCGGAATTCCTTGTCTCGAAGCTTTGGAGACCAGAAGCCCCAGACCAAGGTGCCTCAGGGCTGCGCTCCCCTGAAGGCTCCAGGTGGGACCCAGCAGTTAGCTCTAGTCCTGGGAAGAGCGGTGGACTAGGGGCTGCCATCATCCCCGTGCTGTCTCTGCCTGTCCCCATATATCTGTCTCTTCTCAGACTGTCTTTTCTAGGAGCACACAGGTTCAGCTACTCCAGTGTGACCTCAGCTTAACTGATGACGTTTTCAATGACTCTGTCTCCAAAGCGGGTCCCACTCTGAGCTACTGGGAGTTAGGACCTCAACCTAGGAATTTCAGGGGGATACAGTTTGGCCCATAACAGAGTGTGCACTAACGAGTGTGCGTGAACACAGCTTTGTACAGTACTTACGTGTGTGCACTGACCGGTGTGTACCTGTCCCTCCATTTACACACAGGCTGTGCCCTTCTGCTGCCTTCCCCCAGCTGATTCCCGGGGGGAGGACCGGGAATCAGGAGCACCCCTCCCCTTCCCAGCACCCATGATGAGGCAGTGTGGTCCTGAGTCACAATATTCACATAACAGACTCCCTTCTGGTCTGCATGCAGGTCTCAGGTTTTTCCATTGCAGTCAGTTACCTAGGTGTCCTCTACCCCTTGGTCTTTGTGGGGGGATTGGGGGGGTGGGTTGGGGGCACATTGTGAGTGGTGAAGCCCCAGAGAGGGTCTGCCCAGAGCTGGGCCTCTGGGAAGTGCTCTCCAGCATGGCTGGTGGGGAGCATGGCTGGTGAGGAGTGGGGTTTCCTCCCGCCCCTGCCCCCAGTGCCTGCCCCCGCAACAGGGGGGGCAGTCTCGAAGACATTCCTGAGCCGGAAGTTGGCGGGGCACCCTGAGGGACCTGGGGGGGCGGGGCACAAGCACGCCTGCCAGGCCACAGGCATCCGTCCCAGGACCAAAAAAGGAGGAGTCTACCTGGTCAGACTATGGGGTTCCCATGCAGGTTGGTCGAGGTTTTCAGAAACTTCCCTCCAGATCCTGGGAAGAGGTTCCCTCCACTGTGACCACGGCCCTTTGTTCCAGCCCCATGTCTTCAAATCACTTCCAATCAAGGTCACGGGCAGCCCAAGCTGTCCCAAGGTTCCTGGTGGTGTGGATAACTCAGCACAAACCTCTGCTCCACTGTGGGAAGCCAAGCCTGCTTCCCCCTCAGATGCTCTTCAGATGAGCTCCAGACAATCCTGCCTCCCCCACCCCAGCCTTAGTGACCACAACAGCGTGTCTTTACTGAGGCTGGAAACAGCAACATCCAGCAAAGTGTGACTATGGACACAGAGCCCATGTCCCAGGGGGAAGATTTTGTCATCACCCTTCAGAAAGGTCACAAGATCGTCTGCCCAGGGAGCGTCTCCTTAGGGCACCATCTCCCCATCCCGGGGTGCCTTGTGTGCATGTCCAAAGGTCCAAAGGAGGAAGTGGTCACCGGTGAGTCTCAGTGCTGCTCAGTGGCAGGGCTGGGACCCATATTCACACATTACCCCGAAACGCGAAACGTGCTGAAAAAAGAAAGCCAGATGGATGGTTAAAGGGGCGGGGAGATGGGCAGATGCAGCAAAGTAAGGAGAGCAACAACGTGTAAGGGAAGAATCCAGACGGTGGACATTCAAGTGTTCTCTGGACAATTCTTCCAACTTGTGCGTGTTTGAAAGTTTTCACAATAAAATGTCAGAGAGAAAATACATCCCTTCATGAGTGAGAGTTCTTGGCAAGGTCCAAGGTCTGCTGGGCAGGGGGAGGGGCACGGGGATCAGGTGGGTGCTTCCTCCAAGAGGGGATGGACAGGACACAGCCACCAAGCCCAGGGTCGGGATGAGCAGAGGCGGAGAAACCAGCTCTGGACCAGGGCAGGTGTTCCTGGCAAGGCTCCTGGGGCTTGGAGGTGGAGTGGCCTTCTTGGCAAGGCTCTCTTCCCAGGAAGGCTTTGTTCAGGGCACTGACCATGCAGGAGGGGACAGGGGTTGACCAGGGGTTGACGCATCCTTTCATCCATCTGCCTCCCTCACAGACTCAGGGCTGTAAGTGGGAAGGGCTGGGCCCTTCCGGGGTGCTTCCGTGGGGAGAGGACATCTTCAGGGCTGGCTGGGGAGAAGTCACCCAGGCTGCGGGAGGGGAGCGGGGTGACATGCACAGGCGCCCTGCAGAGCAGCCCCCAATGGCCCCTGCTCCAGTGCAGAGGACGCCATCTTACTCCTCCCACCCCCTTTCCTTTCAGCCCTGCCTCCCTCCACCCCTGCCTCCCTCCTCCTCCTTGGCCCTCCTGCCTCCCCAGGAGTGAACTCAGGGAACCACCCCCTTGACACATTATGAAAATTAGCCTCCTCTTTCTAGTATTTAAGAGGGGGGCTTTCACAAGGAGGGATGCAGCTAGACCCTTAAGAAAAAAGCAGCCCAAATAATTTTCAGACGTTTGGCCTTTTTGAAAGCAAACATTTTTATTTTTATTATTTTTTAATATTTTATTTTTTTATTTGACAGACAGAGATCACAAGTAGGCAGAGAGGCAGGCAGAGAGAGAAGGGGAAGCAGGCTCCCTGCTGAGCAGAGAGCCCGATCCCAGGACCCTGGGACCATGACCCGAGCCAAGGCAGAGGCTCTAACCCACTGAGCCACCCAGGCGCCCTGAAAGCAAACATTTTAAATATACACCCAAGACTTGCCTGCACTGTGATCTCCACTTGGCCCAGAGCAGCCCCTCGTGGTAGGCAGCACGGGGCTGGTCTGGCTTTTCAGGGTAGGTTCCCTGGGGGGGGGGGCGCGACTGGCCCAAGAACACCTTGGACTCAGCAGCTGAGCTGAGTGCCTGATCGCCTCTGGACAGCTTCAAGGACACTTCATGCTGGCTGTGATGTGGGGAGCAGACCGTCTGATCGCTGCTAAGGATGTCCCGGGCTCTCCCCACATCCCCACATCCCATCCCCGCTCTGGCCTGTGCTGGACCCTCCTTTGTGCTCCCTCCAGCTCTCGGTGCACAGGCCCTCTTGACTGATCCCTGCTCTCTCCTCCCCAGCAGCTCTCCCAGGTCCCCTTCATCTCCCTGCCTCTGGGGGCACAGCCACCTTATCCAATGAGCGATCAGAGAATCACTGCTTAAAGCAACCTTATTTCCCAAAAGCAACCTTTTGGGAAAGGTTAAAGCAACCTTAAAGCAACCTGATTTCCGAAACACGGGTCAGTTACAGCGTCACCGATGAACATCGGATAAAACCAAGTGCTCATGAGGATGTGTGGACATGGGCACTGAGGGAGCTGTTCTGAAGAATCTTTTGGAATTGCTGAGCGATGTTGGGTCTCTCTGGACCCTTTAGCCCAGGGGTGCCCTTCTGGATGCATGCACCCCTAGAGAGCTCTCAGAAATTCTGGCAGGTATGTTCTTGCCAGCGACATGGACAATAGCAGAAGCAGGCGGCAAACTGAACGTCCCCAACAGGGCAGCCCGTGCTCTGTGTGGCGTGTGTGTGTCTCTTCCTGACCAACTACAGAAGATTACCCAACCCACCATCTGAGGACCCTCTTACTGAGAGGTGGGGTCCCGGTCCCTTCGCAGTGAGCCCTGATGAGCTCTGGGGCTACTGCAGTCCACAGAGCACAGAGGAGCGATGCTCTGAATTCCCAGGTCAGGCTCTGTGTGCCTCTCCCTCCCCCACCCCCAGCTCTGCATTTGTTCTGGAAACCCAAGCTGTGTGGGAGCCAGGTCACATGGAGAGGACCCATGTAGGGCTTCCTCAGCAGACTCCAGCCCCAGCCCTCGGATAAATGAGCCACCGCCACCTGGCCCTCAGATGAGTCCAGACCTCATCCCCAATGCCCAAGTTCAAGTCTTCCACTGGAGACAAGCCAGCCCCAACCCGCAGACCCCACGGGTCACTAACAGAGCGCTGTTTTTCATCACTGAGTTTTGGGAAACCTGTGATGTGGCCACAGTAACCGGAACAATGGCATATGTGGCTGTTGGGTTAGAACATAGTGATTTAAAACTGAACGCAGAGAGATCTCAAATTTACGCTTTAAGTTAAAAAGAAAATAAGAGGTAGGGGAGGTATGGAGTGTAAAGTAATGCACAAGAGCTCATATGCAGGGCAGCATGGGGGTGAGCTAAGGACAAATGGGACTGGGGTCAGAGATGAAGGGAGCAAGAGTAAGACAAAATTTGAATTTAAAGGTGGACATTCCCCATGTTGGGTGTAGAGATTATTTAAACATAAGAATGAATACATAAAAGTGGACATTCCCTAAAATTATTTTTATTTTTTTTAAAGATTTTATTTATTTATTTGACAGACAGATCACAAGTAGGCAGAGAGGCAGGCAGAGAGAGAGAGAGAGGAGGAAGCAGGCTTCCTGCTGAGCAGAGAGCCCGATGCGGGGCTCGATCCCAGGACCCTGGGATCATGACCTGAGCTGAAGGCAGAGGCTTTAACCCACTGAGCCACCCAGGCGCCCCCCTAAAATTATTTTTTTTTAAAGATTTTATTTATTTATTTGACAGACAGAGATCACAAGTAGGCAGAGAGGCAGGCAGAGAGGAGGAAGCAGGCTCCCTGCTGAGCAGAGAGCCCGATGCGGGGCTCGATCCCAGGACCCTGGGATCATGACCTGAGCTGAAGGCAGAGGCTTTAACCCACTGAGCCACCCAGGCGCCCCCCCCCCTAAAATTATTTTTTAAAAAGGAAAAGCTTATTAAGACCAAACACAACAGGTGGTGGACCGCCACAGTCTGCTGGCTCCCTATCCAAGCTGCTGGGATGATTCCCACCAATACTTCTTTGCGTTAAGGGGCATCTGTGGTGACTGGCCCCAAGCTCTGCAATTGGGACTTGGGTAAGGAGGCTGCTCACTGTCCAGCTGAGACGAGCACTGGGTGTCCTCTGAGACCATTTGCTGGGACTCTGTGGGAGTCCCCCTGCACAGGGGAAGGGGGGAGTTGAAGCGGGTAAGGAAGGACAAGAGTAGACAGAGAAGTAAGGAAGGGCAGCTATGGGGGGTGCCACACGACGCAGAGATGCAGCGAGAGGACTACCGGGAGTCCCTCTGCCCTGTGCTTACAGGTGACCAGAAGACTGCGCTCTGGCCCGCTGAGTGCCAGAAACCCCGCTCAGATCAGGGCCCCCACGGGACAGTGTCAGTCTGGAGAGAGTGCCAGGACAGGAGAATGTCCTGGGGTTGAGAACAGTGAGCCCCTCGGAGCTACCCGCCAGGCGGAAGGCGCAAAGCCTCCGAGGCGGCGATCCCGGCCCCTGCCTCTGCCCGCAATCCTGTCTAGGAACCCGCCTTTCTGCCCACTTCGACGCAGGGCTGCCCTTCGGCTGCGGGGCTCTGGCTCGGGGACCCGCGCAGCACACAGAGGCGGGAGGCCTGGGCGAGCACCGCGCGGCTCCCTCTCCTCGCTAAGGGACCCCGCGCCCCAGCGGCGACCATCTGGCCGCTCTCGGAGGACCGCGCCGTGCGCTCGCGCTCCGCCGTTGCAGTCCTGGCGAACCGGTGCCGGCCGTGGAGAAGCGCCCTCCGCAACCCCGGGCTGGCCGGCGAGAAGGCCTCCGGCTCCTCCGCTTGTGTTCAGCCTACCCCTCGCCTCCCACCGCGACCTTCCTTCGTCCCCCGGCTCGGCAGAGGCAGTGGGGCGACCCTGGCGAGCCCGGGTGCCTGGGTACCCCTCCGGGGAGCACCCAGCCTCCCTCGCAAGAGCCTGCGTGGCTGGGTGCTTACTACCAGAGGTTCATAGGAGAAAAAACCCAGATCAGAAGGGGGCCCCGCCACCCAGCCCTGGCGCCCAGGGCCACACAGCCTGAGAGCAGAGAGAATCAAAACCCAGACTCCCCAGAAAGCCCCCACTCTCAAGGTGCTTGGAAATAATGGGAATAAACTGGGCATGAACCTCTCAGGCTTGTGGTTCAAGAAGCATGCAGAAGGTGGCCCCAGGACAACTTGCCTAAGGTCGGTGGTTATCTGGAAGGAACCCATCCTCACAGCCATTGTTTTCTTATCTGTGTCCCTCTCTGGCCTCATTTCCCCCCATCTATCTGAAGTGCCCCCCAATTAGACTGTGTGATTAGCCCAGGGTAGCACTTATCAAAGGACTGAGGCTGCCATTTCTTCCCTGGGCTTAGCCCCTTCTGGCTCTCCCCTGCCAGAGTTTCTCTTACCCTGGCTGCCCCCAGGGAACAATACTTGGGAGACCCCAACTCTTCCCTAAGACCCCTGCTCTTGTCACTTTTGCTCAGTGTCCTAATCTACACAAAGTGGGAAGAGCCCTCATCCCAGTGTCTGCCTCCAGGCCGGGGTGATTTCCTGTCTTTGACTGTCTTTGCCCCTTCAGGGGCCGGATGTGAGGACCAGAGAAGATGGGCACAGCACCTGCTTGTCAAAATGCACACCCCGTGTCGGTCCCAGCACCGGAGCTCCTGGGCTAGTGAGGGGCTGACCAGGGGAAGCTGGCTGGAGGCAGGCATGCCAGGAAATGCCCTGGGGACGCGCAGCATCGCAGAGCCTGGCCAGCTTCACCTTGTCCTGGCCTGGTGTCTGGGCCTCACCCCTCGGCTCCCCCATCCAACTCTGGGGACGTGGTGCCCACTCTAGACTCAGAGCTCCGGAGTTACGGGCCTGCTAGAGCCACTTACCATCTGGGGCAGTCTCTCCTCTCCTCGCCTCCCTCTGTTTTCCCCTCTGGAAAATGGGGTTGATGCTCCTCCCGGTGGCTGATCGGAAACTTGAAACAAGCCAGGCCTGCAGCCCTCCGGGAGAAGGCGGGCAGCACTCGCCTGGACTGGGGGCCCCTGGCTGGCACTGAGGGTCAGGACATATCTCGATGAGATAACCCGCGTTAGATGAAGCCCGCTCCACCCGCACGATAGGGCTGCGAGCCTGGTCACAAGGTTACTCCTGAGCGGACACAGCTCTGAGGGTGACGGCTGGGCCGGAATGCACACTTGTCCCCCGCTCCCTGCTGCAGAAAGGGGAGGAGACTCCCCACGGGTTCACATCCAGAAACGGAGGCTCAGTGAGGGATGGGGCCTGCCCCCAAGAGCTCCGCGGCCAGGGACAGTGGCCCACGCTCCCTAAGTCCCGGGCCTCCCGGGGAGCCGGTCGCTGGGGAGCCACTCTCGCTGTGCGGGCCTTCGGGCGCCAGGAGCGGGGGTGGGGGCGAACATTTCCTTACGTTCTGGGGCTGAGCCTGGGAACTAGAGAGTTCTACGGCACCACATTCAGCGTGTAAAGCATATTTTATTAAGTGTAAATATTGAAATAAGCCACAGCTTTGCAGCCACAGTCTGGAAACAAACGACTGTGGCCCAGCCTCTGACGCTTTCCTGGAAGTCCCGGGGTCTTCACGCCCCCCGTGCACACACACATCCACACGCACACACACGCGCGCGCACACCCACGTGCACACACGCACATACCACACTCGCGAGCGCGCACACAGTTACTCACGCTCGGTGCTACACTCTCCCCGCCGCGAGGCGATTACGGCCCCCGCCAGACGGTGATTGGCCCGCCCTCCTGGGCTCGGGGCCCCGCGGCCAATGGGCGGCCGCCCGGCCCAGGCCCCGCCCCACCCCCCCGCCCCCGGCCCGGGCGGCGCGGGCCCCGGGAATGGATCACGCGGGGCCGACCCTGCCGCGACCCCCGGCCCGGCCTTCCCGCCGCCCGCCCTCGGCCGCGCGCCCGCCCGCGCGCCCGGGCCACGGCGGCGTCTTCGGGCCGCGGCCGCGCTCGGGGCCCGCCGCGGCGTCCTCGGGCTGCGCCGGCGACCCGCCGGGCCCGCGCCGCCCCGCCCCTGCCGGCCCCTCCCCCGCTCCTCCCCGCCCCCAGCGGGCCGGCCCGGGCGGCGACCAGAGCGGCGACGTGAAAGGCGAGCGAGGCGGCTGCCCGGCCGGCTGTCGGCGCGCACCCGCTCCCGGCCCAGCCCAGCCCCGCGCCGAGGCCGCCGCCCGCTCGGCGGGGCCCGACGCCAGCGTTCCCGGCGGCCGCTCCAGGGCCGGCCCGCGCGTGCGCCCGGGAGCCGCGCGCCACAGTCCCCGGCGGGGGCCCGGGACCCCTGAGCAGCGCGCAGAGCCCGACGGGCCCGCGGCCGCGATGCCGGACGAGCTGACGGAGCCCGGGCGCGCCACGCCGGCCCGCGCCTCCTCCTTCCTCATCGAGAACCTGCTGGCGGCCGAGGCCAAGGGCGCCAGGCGCGCGGCCCAGGGCGGCGGCGGCCGCGAGGACGAGGAGGACGACGACGACGACCCGGAGGACGAGGACGGGGAGCAGGCGCGGCGGCGGCGGCTGCAGCGGCGGCGGCAGCTGCGCGCGGGCGCGGGGCCCGGCGGGGAGGCGCGGGCGCGGGCGCTGCTAGGGCCGGGCGCACTGGGCCTCGGTCCCCGGCCGCCCCCCGGCCCCGGGCCGCCCTACGCGCTGGGCTGCGGCGGCGCGACGCGCTGGTACCCTCGGGCGCACGGCGGCTACGGCGGCGGCCTCAGTCCGGACAGTGAGTGGGGGCGCCGTGAGGGGTGGGCGGGCGGGGACCGTGCTCGGAGGGTCCGTGGGAGGCCTTTCGGGGCCGCCCTCCTCCTCGCGTGTAGCGGGGCGGGTTTGGAGGCCCGCTCCCCGGGACGGGGTCACCACACGTCTTCGGCGTCACCCCCCGTCGCCAGGCTCTGCGGGTCTGAGGGAGGCTGGAGAGCCAGAGGAGAGGAGCCCGGGGACCCGGGACCACGGGCTGCTGAAGCCCAGCGAGGGAAGGGGGCTGGAAAAAGACGGGGAAAGACGGAGAGCAAAGAGGGGGTGGGAGAAGAGGGAGGGAGAGAGGAAAAAGGAGAGGGATGTGGGGAGAGAGGAAAAGAGAAGAGGCAGACACAGCAGCCCCGCGGGTGATGGTGAGAAAACAGGGAGGTAGGGGGCAGAAGAAGTGAAGACAAAGTAGAGTCCGACCCGGAAGGGTGAAGGGGCTGGAGTAGAGGGAGCCACTGTTGGGGGGCTGGATAGTGGAGGAGGGAGCATCTGTGCCCCCAAAACCCCATCTCTGAGAGTTGCAGACTGGGGCTGGGGCCTTTGAGGCCTCCCTCTCGGTCCTCCTGGGCAAGAAGGGAGCTGTTCTGAAGCCCCCAGACCCACCCCTCTCTCTTCCTTTTCTGCCCCTCCCCCTCCCTTGCCTTTGTTCCCTGCTGAGGGCTCAGATGCTGGGAGTGGGGGTTCTCAGCCCCAGAGCTGCTCACCCCTCTTGCCCTGAGTTCTGCTCACTCTGCCCGGGCTCACCGCCCCCCTTGGGGACCTGCCCTTTGGAGGAAAACCCCTGGGAGGAACACCAGGAAGTCATTGGAATGCTGGCCCCCAGGCCTAGCCATTATCCACCCCCCCCCACACACACACTGTAAAGCCAGTGTGAGGACTGTTCCAGGCTCTTGCTCCAAAATCCGTTAGTGTGTGCTGGGGGGTAGGTGGCCAGACCCCTGTCGATAAACTCCCCACCTGGAGCGGGAGTGATCCTTCTGCCAAGGGACCCACTTCCCAGAACCCATACCCAGAAATCTGGGGTCTCCACCCCTTTCACGTACACTGGATCAGGGCTCTAGCGTTTGTTTCCCTGAAATCAAGTGACCACATTTCGTGCCCCCCCTCGCCCGGAATGTTTCTGAGAAGGTCTGGCGGGGTGAGCTGTGGTCCCCACCTTGCCTCAGGTTCCCCCCCTCCACCGCCACCCTGGTGGCCAACTCCTGAAGTTGGCGCTTCTTATTTCCTGCAATGCGGGTTAGGGTCCAGGTTTGCCACCGAAGCTGGCAGGCCTGGAGTGGTGTCTTGGGGTAGTGCGTGGGCCTCTGTGAGTCTGGGCGCTTAGGGTGCTGTGAAGAGACAGGCTCCTCCTGTCTGGTAGCACACAGGCTCTGCTCTGGAGCAGCTCCGGGCCTGGACCTGACTCCCCATCAGGCACCCAGAGGACTCGCACCACCCAGGGTTGGGCAGGGGCACACACACGACTCCACACACCCACAGGGGCCCGAGCCACACGTACAAGCCGAGCTTTGTGGACACACCTTGTAAACACCTGGCTTCTGAGGGCTGGACGGGCTGCAGGGGCCAACCTCTACTTAGACCTACCAAGCCTTGGCACGGGGGTGGGGGGAAGGTGGAGGGACTCAAGCCAAGGGGAGGCGGAAGGGCATGCTGACCCTGATTGGCCTGCACCCCGCAGTCTGGGGGGGGTGCAGGAATATGGACATGCACCTGGCAGGCTCCTTCACCTGGAGGCACCGTCCCCATCCCCATCCTGTGCCAGTCCTGGAGGGCATCTCCTTACTGTTGGGAGATCAGGTGGAGCCCGGCATTTGGAGCACAAGCTCGGGAACCCTTGGGGCCCTTCTCTAACCCCAAGCCCCCAGGCTCAGCCAAGGCTGCAAGAGCGGTGGGGATGCCATGCAGCCGCTGTGTTTCTGCAGAGCCCCGTTTGTACTATGATGGGGAGAATGGACAGGCAGGCCTCTGTGGGCATCTGGGTAAGGGGTGCAGGAAGTGGAGAGGGGGTGGGGATCCCAGTGCCACCTGGAGTTCTGTTTGGGGACTGTTTGCATTTATTTATTCTCCTTCCCAGGGATGTTTCTATGCAAGCGGGACTTTCTGCGTCTGCCCGATTCTGCAAGTGGCTGGGGAGGGTCACCGCAGGTCTTCGTTTCTGTGTTTGGGGGGCTCGGCATAGGGCTGGGTGCTGGGAGTCAGGGTGCTCTTGTTTGTATCTCAGAGGGGAGGGCGTCCGTCCTTCCTCGGGGCCCTGTGCCGCCTACGATTCCTCATAGTGTTTCAGTGCAGGATCACTGGTTTCGGGAATCTCTTTTCTGTGTTTCTGTTTGCATTTCTGTGTTTCTTTTCTTTCCTCTCTCCTCTCTCGTCCCCTGGTGTGGATGTGCAGCCCTGAGCGAGGCTGTATTGCCAGCCTGCTGGTTTGTAGTACTGCTCACCTCCTCCCACCTCTCCCTTTCTCCATCCCTGGGTGAGCTCTCCAGGCAGCAGCGCGGGGATGCGCGGCTCTGCGCGGGGACCAGTTTTGCTGGCAGCTGTGTGGGAGGCCGCAGGTTGGGGGAGCGGCCGGCCGCAGTGATTGGGTCTGGGGATCAGCCCCAGAACCAACCGTGTGTCCCTCTCTCCCCTGCAGCCAGCGACCGGGACTCACCGGAGACCGGCGAGGACATGGGCCGAGCGGAGGGTGCCTGGCAGCGGGCCCCCGGGCCGGGAGCGGTGCAGCGAGAGGCGGCGGAGCTAGCGGCGCGGGGCCCAGCAGCCGGCGCGGAGGAGGCGGCCGAGCTGGCCGAGGCCCCCGCGGCGGCGGGCGAGGTGCGCGGCGGAATCGGCGTCGCTGGCGGTCGCAAGAAGAAGACGCGCACGGTCTTCTCGCGCAGCCAGGTCTTCCAGCTCGAGTCCACTTTCGACCTGAAGCGCTACCTGAGCAGCGCGGAGCGCGCGGGCCTCGCTGCCTCCCTGCAGCTCACCGAGACGCAGGTCAAGATCTGGTTCCAGAACCGTCGCAACAAGTGGAAACGGCAGCTGGCCGCAGAGCTGGAAGCGGCCAGCCTGTCCCCGCCGGGAGCGCAGCGCCTCGTCCGCGTGCCGGTGCTCTACCACGAGAGCCCTCCGGCCGCAGCCGCCCCTGGCCCCACAGCTGCCGCGCTGCCCTTCCCGCTAGCGCCCGCTGCGCCCGCGCCGCCCCCGCCGCTGCTTGGCTTCTCCGGGGCCCTCGCCTACCCGCTGGCCGCCTTCCCGGCAGCTGCCTCCGTGCCCTTCCTGCGGGCGCAGATGCCCGGCCTGGTGTGAACCCCACCCGCTGGGCCCACTGCCTGGGGCCGCTGGGGACCTCTGGGGCAGCCCAGGGAGTGCTGGGGGAGGGCCCCTCTGCGCCAGATCGCAGGCTGCACAGCCGGCCAGAACCCTGTCTGAAGCTCGTCCAGAATGTAACAGAGATGTCTTCCACCGCGGCACCCAGACAGGCTGGACCTGTGGCAGGGAAGAGGACATCCGGGAGAGACACTGTGCCCTGCAGCCGGCAGCTCTGGCAGGACAGTCCTCCACCGGGGAGCAAGTTCAGCCACTTCCCACTGCCCCACTGCGGCCAGCCAGTGCCCAGGCCCACTCCACCAAGGCCAAGAGGCTGTCCAAGGTGCTTCAAGGTGACCGCTCCCCAGCACAGCCCCCACCCCACATACATGTCCCTTCCCAGGACTGCGCAGGACCCCGACAGCAGGCTTCCAGAGGACTGTGACCAGCCTCAAGGCCTTGGCAGCGGGCCCTGCAGAGGGAGACCCCCAGGGCAAGTGCCCCTGCAGAGGGGACGGGGTGAAGACCGGCCAGTGGCCCCAGCGTCAGAGTGTCCCTTCCGCAGACAGGGCCGGACTGGGGCTTCTCTCCTGGGCCGTGGCCTCCAGTTCTTCTGGTGAAGACTTTTTTAAAAAACAAATCTACTTATTTGCGTACGGAATAAAAGGGACGTTTTCTGGACTGTTTCTGCTGCTTTGTGATCACTGGGGCGGGGCCCCTCCTCTGCTAGCAGGCCACCGTGGGTCCTGTCCATCCGTCAGTCCGTCCCTCCTTCCTGGAGCTCTTTCTGTGCCGACCGAGGACCGGTGGCAAGGTGGAAAGGGCAGGCAGGAGTCCAGGTCTGGGGACTCCTTGCTCCAGCCCCCATATCCCAGAAGGCCCAGCTGGTCCTCCGGGGGACTTTGCCGCAGGGAAGGTAAAGGGTTGGGGGGGAGGAGGGGGCCATGTGGCCTGTGTCCCACTGTTCTGGGACCTCCGTGAAACCTAAAAGCCATGAGTCAGGTGGAGGTGGAGCCCACTGCCTCTGGCACAAGGGGCTGTTGGCTATGGCTGTGTGGGTCCCCCCATCCACAGCCCCTTTGTTGATGGCTATCTCTAACCGTATGGGTTTTTCTTTTGGCCCAAACAAAACACGGACACTCCCAGCAAGATCAGGTGGGGAATGGTGCTCTCCAGCCTCTCCTCAGCCCCTGGGCCATCTACAATCTCTGGCAAGCTTCAAGGGGGGATCCAGGTCGGTGGGCAAAGCCCCAGCTCAGGGCTGAGTTTATGGCCTCAGAACAAAAGCTTATTCCAGTAGTCTGGATTACACGGTGGTCATTCAGGCTCTGTCTACCCCAAGATAGGCTGTTACAGGGTGACTGCAGGGTCCCGTGCGAAGGGGGAGAGATGAAGGGCCCTCTGTGGGGTATGCTTCTCCAGTTGGGGAGAGAGGCGATTTGTGGCTAGAAATTTGGGTCCCTTCTAACAGAATTGGGCCCCCCTTGGAAACCTGTGTCTGACCCTCAGCTTCTGGCTCTTGGGCTGAGATGTAGTGACCGGCCACAGGGGCTCCGTGCTCTCAGAGGTGGCGCCAGACAGCCCAGGAGAAGGTGCCAAGGGGGTCTACCCTACACTGGTGGTCCATCTGTCTGTCTGCCCCTGCCATCCAGCTCCTGTATCTGGAACATCCCCAGCCCGAGGGCCAGCCAGCTCCCAGTGCCCGGAGGCCAGGCCTGGAAAGTGGGGCCTCCTGGAGGGGGGCAGCCCATGGCTTGGGCTGTCCTTGCACCTCTAGGTCCTTGCCTTCTGGCTTATGGTGCCCTCCGCATAAGAGAGATTCCCGGGCTCCCCCCACCCAGCCCCTAACCCCACAGGTGCATTCCTGGTGGCCACCTTGGCCTTCCTTGGGCCCTTCACGGGCCAGCTATCCTTCTCTTTGGGCTGGTGGGGGAGCTGCCCCACACTGCTTTTCTCCAAACTAGGTTTTACTGAACTTTGGGAGGGACTTCTGATATGCATCAACTAAATGAATTTCCTGCTAGTTATTTTCCAAGGGTGTGGCTCCTGGTCAGTGGCCAAGGGATGCCCAGGAGGCCCCTCCAAGGGCAGCACCAGCCCATCTCTCCCTCTCTGCTCCCTCCCACTCTCCCCGCCCTGCTCTAGGTAGGCCTCAATGCTCCAGCCTCGGGCCCCACCTGGGGCCTTCCCCTCTGTTCTTTCAGCACCTGTTCTTCCCACCTGTTCACCACCAGGTGCTTTTCTGGTGGGCTCAGGCAGGCAGCAGTCTTCCAAAGGACGCCAGCCCACCTGGGCAGAGGCCTCTGGGGCCAGCACGGGTCCTGCTGGAAGCTGCCGTCCCCTCTGCCCCCTTTCCTTCATGCCAGGCGGGTTTGGGAGCTCTGGGGAGCACCCTCTCCAGGGTACAGAGAAGAAATGGTTTTTGGGAACAGTTAGGGTCACGGGGACTCAGACGGTACAATGAAAGCCCAAGTCAGAGAGATTATCACTAGGAGACAATCATTTTATTTAACTGTTTATGGCTGGTGCAGGTACAGTCCCCAGGTAGCCTGGTGACCCTGCTGACCGCAACTCCCCACTGAGCTGGTGTGGCCAGGGTCCTAAGGCGGGTCACCCTAGGCAGTGCTGGGCACTGCTGCCTGCGGGGGCCACAGGTGCGGGAGAAGGGAAAGGAGAGTGCACGTGCCGAGTCTAGGAAATCTGTTCTGCCTCCTGGGAAGCCAGCCAGCCCAGGGACCGTCACCCTCACTGGCCACCCAGCTTGTGTCTGTCACCGCATCAAGGGAGGAAGGGTCTGTAGCTGCAAATTCGGGCAGAATTTGGAGGAAGAGCTGCCTTTCAATGGAATAGTGAAAAGTTGATCTGTAGAGAGGCTTTCTTGCCTGCGGGCTCTGAGGTCTGTGGATGGAGGGAGCCAGGAGGTAGAAAGAAGGGCTGTGTTGGCTGTGAGGGAACAGCTGGGGTCCAGGAGCCTAACTTCAGAGTCCAGACCTGGGTTAGGCCGGCTGGGCTCCGGGAAGCTGGCTCCCCACCCCCCCATTCTGAGCCAGCACACTGGGTGTTGCGGCAGGGGTGCCACAAAGCAGAACAACCTAGAGGGCGCGCGGGTCCAGGCTGGGGATGTGCTGGCCCCAAGCTCCAGCAACATCTATCACCAGGAACCCAGGGCTCAGCGACCCCGCTCCTGGCAGATGATGAATGTCTTCGATCACTTTCCACCACACCTGCCCTGCCCTCTCTAGAACCCACCAACCTCACCTCCTCCTTCCATGAGGCCCAATTACCACTATAGTGGACTGGTGGACTGTGCTGGGGCTGCTGGTTGCAGAGTCCCCGAGCCTAGGCAGGGCCGAGGGGCTCTGGAAACCTGGGGCAGGCCCACCTCGGCCCAGGCTCAGCCTCACTCCCCTCAGTGACTTTGAGCAAATCCCTCCTCCCCTCCAGGCCTCAGTTTCCCCATGACAGACCTATGTGAAGATGGTGGTCTATAACCTGTAAGTGCTTCCCCTTCTCTGATCTGAGCAAGGTGGCGAGGTTCCTGGGGCCAGGGCCATAGGGTCACCCTCGCAGTGATGTGCAAACAGGGGGGTGGGGGGGAACAAACCCCCCTCCCCACCGCACAGTGCCCTGCTCAGTCCCCTTCCTGGGCTGACTTTCCACCAACTCTGCCCTGAAAAGAACTTGGAGAATCAGTCTCCTCCCAGAGCTGGTCCCCAGGACCTCAGAAGGTGAAACTCAACCTCACAGTGTTGGGAAAGGCCACCAGGGGCTCAGGTCCCTCCTTAGGCCAAGGGTGAATGGGGAGTTGCAATCTGGGAAGGATTCCCAGCCAGGTTCCTGCTCCATGTAGGAGCATACCCGCTCTCGCTCTCGAAGCAGGTGAAGCAAATGAGCTCACCCTGTTCCTCCCCAGAGAGTTGCCCTGCCTGAGCCGCCTGGCCTTGGCCATGCCAGGCCCCGGGCTAGGAGCACAGGCAGCACCCTCATCCAGAGCCCTGGTGCAGGAGTGAAAAGCCCCGACAACCGCCCTTCTGGTTGGTGGCTCCCCACCCTCTCCACTTTGAGCGGGGAGCACCTGACCTTCGTGCCCCCCAGCCCACCCAGGGCCTCCCACTGAGGTGCCTGTTGGAGGAAAAGCACTGCCCACTGACCCTTCTCAGCAGGCGTGCGTTACAGGTGGTCTGTGGCCTCTGTACTCCTCCTGCCAAGTCTGGCCTGGCTGTGGGGGAGAGGCTGTCCCAGAGCTAGGCTCCCCAGAAGGCAAACACGCCTGGGTTCACAGAAGGCAAACACACCTGGGTTCACTGAGGGGGCCGGAAGCTGGTCAGATGGGCACCAGGAAGGAGGCAGAGGGAACCAGATAGGCTTCTGTCTCTTTCTCTTATGTCTGCCGGCGTCTCCCCACCAAGCATCTTTAGTGGCCTTCTGGTCCCATCCAGCAATTCTTGGGGGAACTGAGGCTCCAAGAGGGGCAGAGACTCTGGGGAAGGGACTCAGCCATGAGGTCCTTCAACTTTTTTGCTTTCACCTTGTGCTAAGAGTTCAGCTAAGAGTTCCGTGGCCCCCTCTGGGGGCCTCACAATGGGGTTCCCCCCCTGCAAATGCACCTGCCCAGGGTCCTGGCCTTCTTTCCCATCCTTCTGAAGCATCTGGATACTTGCCTTTGGCTCCTTTGCCCTTCCAGTGGCCAGCGCCCACATATATCCAGCTGCTTGCCTATGGGGGGATGTAGCGGGGGTCCCACCGGGAAGAGGGGTCCAGCCTCCTTCAATTCATTAGCCAGAAGCATTGCTGGACTGGTGACCCAAGCCGGGTCCCCAAGGTGGCTCGCACCCAGCCCCCCAAGGCCGTCTGTCCTTTCAGGCAGAGGGAGGGGCCGGCCCCTCACAGGTGGACTGACCTGGGGTCTACCCTGCAGGGACAGTGCTGAGCTCTAAATCAGGACCCGCATGTGAGACAAAGGCTCAAAGGAAAATCAAGAACCCTGAGGCAGCGAACAGGGCTTCCCGGTGCCTGGGCAGGAGTGCAGCCTAGCAGGGAAGCCCTCACCGGCTCCCAGAGAGGATGCTGGCCTCAGTTTTTGTTGGTTTATTATTTTTTTAATTATAAAAACAATCGTGTTTATTATTGTTTATCTGGGAATTGCAGTAAACGGGACACCAAGGGATGGTGTCTGTGTGCCCGCCATGGAAAGTCCGCGGCTTCTGGGTGTTAGGCAGGACTTCGAATTTTATTGGCAAGGTGATTTACAGCTGTGTGGTTAATTTAAAGAAGTTCTTACCCGTTAAAGTTGTATTTATCATTTACCAGCGAAGTGATGTGATGTCTGCCTCTGCTTAAAGATATTGCAACAGAACGAACAAATTAATTAAATAGTAGAAGCGAAAACCGGAACAGATGGCACTGGGTTGGTCAGGAGTTGCTGATGGTTAAACGGGGGGTGGGGACCCCAGGGTTCATTTTAAGGCTTCCTTTACTTTGTTTTATATTTGAGACCTTCCCCGATAAAAGTACTTTAAAGAGCGACTGCCCGGGAACATCCGAGGGATATGCTCCTAGCGACCGATTCTCTCGTCCTGGGTCTGCTTCCGTGGCTGGCTGCTTCCCTCCGATCGGGGGCCCGACCTCGGTCCCCTCACTCGCGGCTCACTTTCTTTCTCCCCCTGCTTGCGCCCAACGAGCACTTGAAACCCCCTGCCCTCGAACTCCGCAGATCTGTTTCAGTCTCCAACCTTCCTCTTCCTCCGCCCCCCCACGGTTCCCGGAGCCCCCACGGTTCCCGGAGCCCCTCCGGCTCCCCAACCGCGCGCGCGATCGCCTCCGCGGCGAGGCCCCTGAGCCTCGCGGTGGACGATGCAGGCCGGCAGGATAGCTGGCGCCGCCCCCGGACCGCGCTCTTCGGCTGCCTGTGCAGGCCGGCCCGACCCCGCGGCGGATTTGGGAGACAGAGCCCGGCGGCGGCCTCTCCGCTCCGCGTTCGTGTCGTGGGATCCTTGGCGCTTCCCTGGAGCACTCGGCATCCCTGCGATGGGATCTCAGCGCCCCAGACTCTGGCCGAAGTTGAGTTGGGTGGCCCATGTTTGGCCAGGAGACCCCCATGTGCTGCGGGCTCCATCCCGAGAGAGACCAGTCCGAAAGGCGCGCCCCATTCCCTGGTGAGGGCGTCGGCAACTGGGGGTGTGAGGGCCCAGGCGTGAGGCCCGGGGAGAGGCCGGTGGGGAGCCGGCGACGTGCGAACAGGGTCTCGGGAGATGCGGACACCCCAGCCCCGAATTACGGGTCTCCCCGGGGTCTCGCCAACCCCCTGGAGGGGCCGTCCCGCGGAAGCTGCTGACCCGCGCGACCTCGGCGGTGCCTCCCGGACTCCGCCTGCCCGGCTTCGCGTGAACCTCCTCGCTCAGATTCTCTGATTCAGTCGGTCTCTGCCTCCGCGTCTCTCCGTCTTTTCTCAGCTCTCCGCCTTCCAGCGCCCAGGATCCCGCCTGTGCGTCGGTCCCCGCCGACCGCGGGCCCCCCTTTGTTCCATTTCCCCCTCTTCGGGACGTCATTCCTCCCCCCTTCGGATCTGCCTTGGTGGGAGGCGGGGAGGCCAGGACCTCCGTTCAAGGTTTTATTTCTTTTCGGAGGCGTCTCCTCGACTTAGGTGGCTGGAGGCGCGCACTCTGCGGCGCCGGGATTCCGACCCGCCGAGGCCTGCGTCGCCCGGGTCGGGCTGCAGGGAGTCGGCGTAGCGGCTTCGCTTCCGGCCCCCGCGTCGACCCCGTTGGGGCTCTGCCGCCGGGCTCGTCCCTTCTCCGGGCCTGAGTGTCCCTCGGGTCTGCCCGAGCTCGGAGAGAAACTGGCGGTGGCGACAGCTCCACCGCTCCCGGGACCCGCGGACGCCCGGCCTCCTACCCCTCCCTGGCCGCGTGGCAGCGCAAGGCCGTGGCAGCGCAAGGCCAAGGCCGCTCCACACCCCGGCGGCCCGCGGTCCTCCCGGGCGCCCCGCCCCCTCCCCGCAGTCCTTCCGGCCCCGCCCCCACCCTGCCCGCCGGCGCCCGCGCCCCCTCCCGTCCCCCCAGCCTCGCTTACCTGGCGTCTCGGTGGCGTCTCGGAGTCTGACTCGGCCTTTGGGCCCCTCCCCTAGGTTCTCACCTCGTCCCTTCCCGCTCCCCGCTCCCCACTCTTCCGTCCGTTCCTGTCCCCTACCGACCCCGCACTGCGGATCCATCCGGATTCAGCGCCTCCAGCCGGAAAAGGGCCACGGGCTCAAGCTAAGGGCCGGGCCTGGGGCCGGGGAGACGGGAGGTACCTGAGCCCGCCTGGGTCCCGGAAGGCTTCTGGGAGGAGGCGGCGTTAAACACGAAGGCCGGAGAGGAGTGGGGCTCGGGATGTGCGCAGGTGGAGAGCTGGCGGCTCGCCCCGAGTCTCGTCTCGGGCGACTACACCCCAGTCAGCTGTCTGGTTCTCGGGTCTGGCCTCCTTTTCCATTTTTCCCTCCCGGAAGGATGAGGCCCAGAGTTAAGGATCGCCGGACCCTGTGCCGCCTTCAACCGCGTCTGAGTGGATTTGGGAAACTCACTTCACTTTTCTGCGATCAGCTCGCCTGTGTGTGGCACTTTCGGGATGTTCAGCCCCCCTTGGTCTGGGGCGCAGAGAGAGTCAAGTGACCCCAGTCTCCATTCACAGTCGTGCCCTCACTGGTTCTCCAGGACAGCCACGCTGCACGCACCTACGGGTGCCCGCATATCCTCTCCCGCGGGCAGGCGTACGCATGTGCAACAGCCCTCCACGAACCATTCGCACCCTAACCCCAGAAGCATCATTAGCGCCGTCATCTGCTCCTCCAGGGTCCAAGCCCCCACTTTCCAAGGCACATAAATCCTCCACTCTTGGCCTGGTGGCCAGCAGAGACCCAGCATGTCCAAACGGCCCTGCCCCCCCACTCCCACCATGGGCAACTGAGGCTCTAGTCCCAGGAATTCCGTATCCACAAGCGGCTCAAAGCCGCCAGCGGCAGGGCCCTGCTCCACCTACTGCAGAATGGTGGAGATCCCATGCCGCCGCCGCCGGGGCTAAGGTCAGGGCGACTGGGGGGCAAGAACAGCCATCGCCTTGGGTCTAGACCCTCCAGCCCCTCTCCCTCAACCTTCCTCAAGCCTCCCCCTCTTCCAGTAGTGCTTTCTTCCCCTACATGGGTCTCCCACATGGGGAGTGTCTCAGAGGCGGGACCTCTATACCCCAGAGCGCCAAACTGCATTGTGCCTTCCTTGGAGTGTTCTGAGGCCTTCTAGAATGGCTGGGGTCTGAGGGCGGAGCCCCAAGCCAGCAGAGACCTGTGTATTGGATTACTGGAAGGCAGGTTGGTTGGCTTGGGGCTGGGGGTGACGGCATGGACGGCAGGGTGCTGCCCCCATTGATTTGTGAGGACTCAAAATGTTTCTGTAGATGGGCGCCGCTGAAAAATACTCCATTCTCCTGGGGACGGGTGACAGCCGCAGCCCCACCTCCCCCTAAAGGGACCCTTGCCAATCTGTCTCATCTCCCGCTCACGTTTTACAGATAAACCTCCTGTGGCCCCAAGAAAGTCAGAGACAGGCTTCTTTGAAGCCAGGAGCCAGCTCTCCTCTTCTCCCGGCTGCTTCTGAACAGAGCCGCTCTTTAGTCCAGCGCCAGGAGGCAGGCCCCATGCCCAGCCAGGTGCCCTGGGACCAACAGGGGCCATTGCAAACCCCTCATCCCCCCAGTGAGAAGAAGAGGGACCCGGAGGGCCCCCCTTGGGACCCTGGCCTTTGAGGAGGCCCCATCTGCTCGGTGCCCTGTTCGAGCTCCCCAAGATCCCCCACCCGGTTCCTGCGGACTTCCTAGGATCTCTCCTCCGAAAGTCTGATTTCCCTGCAGGGCGTGGGCGGGGAACACCCGGGACACGACCCCAGGACCCCCCGCCCATCAACCTGTGACGGGGCGTGGAGTGTGTGTGTCTGTGTGTGTCCGTGCCCACCTCTCCAGGCCGCTGCGAGGGAGGCCAGACCCTGCCGACCAGAAGCGGTGCGCTCAGGCTGTGGGGATGGGAGCCGGGACTCTCCGTCCTGCCTAGGCCTCTGCCCCCTTCCCGGGCTCTTGGGGTCTCCAGCGGGGGCGCGGGGCTCAGTGAGGGCCCTGAGCGCAGCGCAGCCGCAGGGCCCGGTTCCTTCCGCCGAGAGTAGCCCGGCCCCGGCTCGCCCCGGCTCTGCTTCCCCGCATCCCTGCATCTCCCCGGTTCTCAGCTCGGCTTCCCGCCTCCCCTTCCCGGAGCCGCTCTCGGGGCTCCAGATCCGCGCGGAATCGCGGCGTCAGCACATCCGAGCCCCGCTCAGTGGGGTCCGAGTTTGCTTCTTAAATCGCGCGAATCCATTTCCCCCCAGTGGGCGGAGCGGTCGGCGGTGCGGCCCCCACCTCCACCCGCCGCGACCCCGAGGCCGGCATTGATCCCGCGTCTGTGCGCAGCACATTAGCCCTAATGGTTTCGCTGATGATTCAACTTCTTTTTCGTTAAAAGCCGCCCCCGATCCTCACCCCTCCTCCGCCCGCCCCTCTCCAGGCCTTGCCTTCCCCGCGCGCCCGCAGCCCCGCGCTTTTGGGACCCGCGGGCCGGTCGCGACGCGGCCCCGGGGACCGGCCCGGCCGCCGCGCTGCCGGTGTAGACGCCACGGGCGGGGCGCTCTCAGGGGAGGGTCTGCGACCATTTGGGGCCCCCTCAGGGACCCTGGGCTCCCCAGCGCGGAAAATGCTGAACGGGGACGGAGCCGTCCTTGGCGGAACCTCGGGCGATTCAGAAGCTGGTGGAGCCCGGCGGCCCCGCGGAAGGGCTGCCGGCGCCGCGGGGACCCGGCTCCGCGCTCCAGGGCGGCGGCCGCGCGAGCGCAGAGTGGCCCCGGGAAGCCGCCGGCACCAGAACCCGTCTCCGTCCCCGGGCCCCCTCCGCTGCCTCCTCCCCGGGGAGGGTCTCTTCGGGTTCGCAGGGAAACTCAGTTCGTTGTAGAAAATTCAGAAAATACAGGAAAAAGAAAAAAAAAATGAGGCACCACAAATCTGACTACCCGCATAGCCAGAGTTTTCCATAATTCGGTTTCCCACCATTATTTATTATTTTTAGAAAGGGCAGTGAAGGACTTGACGCAGAATTCCAACGTTTAACCATGTACTCGTGTGCGGACTCCCTCGGCTCCTTAAAAATGGAGATACACTTCCTTACGGAGAAAAGCTCACATCTTAAGAGTACAATATGATGGGTTTTAACAAATGTACACACCCGTGGCCATATCCCGAATCCATTTTTTTTTTAAAGAGAGGAAAATGTCCGATAAGTGTCTTGAGGATTTAAATTGAGAGATTTAGTGTACCTTTCCCCTCCCCCCTCCCCTTCCCTCTTGTTACTGTTATTGTTAAAATTTGCCAACATTTATGCATGCACACGATTTAAAATGTCCTCTGCTTCCAAGAAAGGAATAAAAAGCACAGCCAGAAACGATTCCCCACCCCAGCCCCAGCAGCAGACGTGGCTGCCCTCGTGGCTAGCAGCTCCGTGGGCTCCCACCTGCCTGTGTTGCTAGAGTCTGCTTGGGCTGCCTCTTGATTTCATTTTAGATGTTTTGCTTTGTTTTGTTTTTCAATGATTCTGTCAAGAGGCTGTGGCCGGTCTGGAGAAGGGAAGTTGGCTTGCTCACGAGCCTAGCTGTGGTCACACCATCTGGCACTCACTATCCTTCCGTCTCCCTTCTTCAAAATGCCGTCCTCTGGCACTGGGTGCTGAGCCGGGGACCCCAGTTCATTGGGCTCTCTTCCCAAAAACATCCTTCCCCACTGGGTGTGAGCTGCGATGGCATTCTCTGCCCACCTGGACACAAATTCCCCCCTTTGTTTTCTCTGTCCCCCCTGGGAAAGCTGGGGGAGTGGGAGGTAGGTGTAAACACCCAGAGACCCCATGTACTCTGGTGGGGGTTGGGGGTGGGGGAGGGTGGGACCGGGCCTAGGGCTTCAAACAAGACCCTCCTGGTTCCAGCTCAGCCTGGATACCTCTGTCAGAGGCCACGGCTTCCCAAGCCCCTGTGAGACTAGCCTCACTCCCAGCCTCCCACATTCTCCAGGCCCTCCCACTTTTGCCAGAGTCTTCCTCTGTGACTTCTGGGACCCGGTCCACTTGGGCTCACACCCTTGGGTTCAGCAAGTGGGTCCTCTGATCAGTTCAGCAAGTGGGTCCTCTGATCAGTCCAGAGCAGTCCTCTGTGTCTCAGGAAGACGCAGTCCACCGGTTTAAATGTTAATGCCTCTCCTCCGGTCCAGACTCTGAATTTCAAAGAGTCCTGCGGGATTATAGCCCCTGGCTGGAGTCCTTTGGGATCCTGGGTAATCTCTTTTAAGGAGAGGACCAGGGGGACTCAGTGCCAGGTAGAGAGGACTTTTTAAAAAAAGATTTTATTTATTTATTTGACAGAGAGAGCGCGATAACAAGTAGGCAGAGACACAGGCAGGGAGAGAGGGGAAGCAGGCTCCCTGCTGAGCAGAGAGCTTGATGTGGACCCTGAGATCGTGACCTAAGCCTAAGGCGGAGGATTAACCCACTGAGCCACCCAGGCACCCCAGAGGACATTTTTTTTTATCTCTACCAGGTCTCTTTCAACTGGGGGTTCACTGTGCAGTGAGCCTGCCTAGACCCCCACCTCACCCTGCCCCTTCTCAGCTAAGAGACCCCTTCCCCACCCCCAACAGCCCCCGGTCCGGGTCCTCCCATCACCCCATTGCTTTGGTCACTGTTTCTCATCTGACTCCTTTCTAAGGAGCTTTCTGGGGGCACAAATCAGGCCCTGCCATCTCCCCCACCCCCCAGCCTCTCAGAGGCTGTCCTTGGTGTGTGCTTCCTCATCAGTGACCCTGTAATTATTAGAGTGGGTAAGACTGAGTTTAATCCCCACACCAACCATGCGCTGTGGACCAAGGCCTCCCCACAGCCAGTTACCTGGGGCAATGAATCCACGTCTGTGAAGCCCATCTCACGGTACTTGTTCTTGATGTGGCCATGAACCCATGGAGCCTGGCTGGTCCATCTCTGCTGAACATCTGAGCCAAGGGGCTTCTGCATGGCAGGGAAAGCCCACGCTGGGGTGTGAGCGAACTCCCAGCCCCTCACCCAGAGGCCCCCTGTGCCTCTACAGTGACTCCTGGTCCTACATGTGTGTGTCTTCTGCCAAGTGAAACCACCAGGGGGGAAAAAAGAAAGCCAGGGTTCCTCACCTGCTGGGAGAACTTGGTTTTGATGCTTCTATACTCGTAGATGTATTTCAGGTGCAAAATGCATTTCTTGCAATGATTATATCTACAAGGAGAGTTTGCAGGCCGCTGGCTCATGCCGAAATTGGTGTTTTGTTTTTTTTTTTAACCTTATATTCTAGGTGTTTTAACTTGGTGGGAGAATTTTTCTTGGTAATCATATTAGGGTTTTCCAGAGAAACAGAAGTGGTTATGTATACACATAGAAAGAGAGAGCCAGTCGGGGAGAGGGAAGATTTATTTCCAGAAAATGGCTCACATGCTCTGGGGGGCTGGCAGGTCCCCAGTCTTTCAGGCAGGCTGGAGGGAGGGCCCTTGGGCCAGGTCTGTACGGGGCAGCGTCCAGGAGGATTCCTCCTATTCTTCAAAGCTCAGCCTTTGCTTGGAAGGCATTCCACGGTGGGGCAAAGCCCACCCCCATTATGGGAGTCATCTGCTTTGGCTCACAGTCCACTGGTTTAAATGTTAATGCCATCTAAAAAAACCCCATCCTGGGAACATCTGGGCCAGGGCGAGTTCAGGCCAACGAGCAGCCGAGCTGACACGTAATATCAACCATATCAGGTGCTCAGGCCTACGTGTGGATTCAAACATCCTCCCCCCACATCGAAAAACAAAAGGACATCCTGCCCTGGGATTTCCAGGGGCACTGGAGTCGTTAGACACAAATTGGAGAGGCCTCTATGAGCCTCGGGCTCTCCCATCCACTCAGGCCTCCCCAGGTGCAGGCCCCATTTGGGTGCTGGCCTCTGGGGACCTGGGACAAGCCTGGCCAGCGGCTGCCACCCCTCAGGCCTGGGATCCAGCACGTCTCACCCCAAAGAACCGGTCAAAGCTGGGTCAACGCCCAGAGAGGCGCTGTTCCCCCGAGGCCGTTGGGCTGTGGCTCCCACATCGTCCAGGTGGTGGCAGTGGTGGGGGTGGGAGCCAGAAGATTGGCTCACAGCACACACCTGTGTTCATCTCTGGGCGATTAAAGATGTAAATGCAGAATAAAAAAGCATACAAAGACTGAACATACTTTCATTTCTCCCCCAGTCCCAGGAGAGGGGAGGCACGGGGCTCTCCCCCTCTGCCTTCTCCTCTGAGCAGCACCGGCCACTTACCTAGAGGCCGCATTTCCCAGCTTCCCTTGCAGCTCTTGGCCTGGTCACACTGGGGTTCTGACCCGTGACGAGAGGAGCCTTGCCGTGTGCGGCTCCAGGTCTTTCTTTTTGCAAGAAGCTGGTGGTCCTCAGGGGTCTTGTCTCCCCTTCCTGGCTGCCCGGGAGGAGTCAGGCAAAGACCTGCTGCTTACAGCAGGGCGGAGCCTTAGATAGAGAGAGCTGGGTCTGCTCAGAGCTGCCCCACCCTGGACCATTCACCAGCTTGCGTTTTCGTTTTCGTGAGAGAGAGAAAAAACGTCTGTGTTGTAGAAGCCACTGTGACTTGGTTTCTGTTCAGGAAACAGAGTCAGTATCCTTCCTAACACAAGAGGCCTTTCTAAGCTGGGCCAATCAGTGCCTGTGCTTGGCTGCTGTGGACAGAGCACTGACCACAGCACCGTGAAATGAGTTTGGAGATGGGCAGCCCAGGGCTTGGGTGGTGCTCCACAGAGGCACCAGAGACCCAGGGCCTCCTTGTTCTGCCTTTCTTTCCTGCCATCCCCAAACATGGGTTCCATCCTCCAGGTTGCAAGATGGCTGCTGAAGCTCCGGCCTTCATATCTCTGTTCCGTTCAGGAAGACAGAGAAGGGCAAGATGCAAAGGGGCCTCCTCCCACCTTTTAGGGCTGTCCCGAAGGACTCTTTCCCTGATTTCTGCCTTCATCTCTTTGGCTGCTCCTGACTTCCAGAGACAGTTTTGTTCCTGAAGTGGAATGGGGATGGGTACTAGGTGGCACATAGGAGACTGGGCAGATGGGGCTGTGAACTGTGGCCATGAATCCTCAACAAGACCAGGACTTTTCAGAGATCTTCAGCAGGAACCCATCTCCCCGATTCTCCTCCTGATGGCTGCCCAGTTAGCAGCTCTGTGGAGCCCAGCTAGCGGGCGTGGGGCATGTGCTATCCCCCCACACCCAGGCCCCAATGCTCTAGTGTGCCAAGAGGCGTGCAGCTTCCTTCGAGGCTGGGTGGTCCCAGGCAGGAGGCTGGCTGCGCTTCGACAGACCGGGGCGGGGGGGGGGGGGCGGTGGCTGGCGCTCCTGCAATCCAGCTGCGCAGCTTCAGGCAAGGCCCTTGACCTCTCTGAGCTGCCACAGCCTCCCTTAACTCTTGCTGCTCCGGCGGCTGAGAGCATCCCAGGTGTGCATCTGGTGTCAGCACCCTCCTATCACGTGGGGCCTGGCAGGGGCCCAGGGAACACACCGTAGGTGTGTGGCTGGCCTTGTTGCTGCTGCCTGTGGACCAAGCCCATGGAGCCAAGCCTCAGACAAGGGGCCTGGGCCTCAGGAGGTTCGGGCCTGTCACACTCCTCCCCGAAGCCGTGCTCCCCGGAGGTCTGTCCTGCGGCGGGAGAACCGTCTGTAACTTTTATCACAAGTTGCCACTCAGTTGGCTTAACCCGCAGCCTGCTACCCCAAATGATGCGAGGGATGGCCCAAGGAAGGCGGGGTTGGTACTGGGTCTGCTCTTCTCGGCCGTAGCCCCTCAGAGTCAGGAGGGAGGGGGCCGCAGGGACAGCTCCCATAGCAGCTACCGCTCAGTGCCCGGTGGCAGTGGGCACCTGGCCTGCGAACCAGCTTTATGTAAAGACCCCGTGTGCCTCCAAGACCTTCAGGGACACCAGCTTCCTGTCTGTGCCACCTTGAGGCCAGGTATGGGTTCGAGGGCCTGCCCAACTTGGGGTCAGACCCACTGGGCTGGACTTGGGGACCCAGGGGAGGAATGTGCGTGGAGAATTATTAGCCCAGCATGCCAGTGGCGTCCACCTCGCAGAGAAACAGAGTGCTCCTTGGCCATGGGGAGTGGGGTTCAGCCTCTGTTTTTCAATGGAGAAGTGGAGGCCCAGAGAGGCCCAGAGACTTACCCAAGGGCACGCAGCTGCCAGCAGCCGAGATGGCAGTGGGTCTCAGGGGTCCTCTTGCCCATCTAGGGGGTTTACCCCAAGGCCCACAGAAGCCTCAGTGATCCACGCACAGGCCTCAGGCGGTCTCTGAACCACCTGGACTGCACCAAAGCCGTGTGTGCCTGCCTGGGCCGCAGAGGGTGCCCAGACTATGTCAGACCCCCTCAAGATGCCCCCAAAGGTTATGGAGAGTGAAAACCCTGGGCATCGGGTGCTCCCTGTGCCTCCCTCCAAGCTGTCCCGCAGGGCTTCCCACCTGCACGGGAGTCCCGTCGTCCCACCTCTGAGCACTGCTGAAGGCCCCCATGCCTGCATCGGGAGGCAGGGGTCCCATGCTTCTGTCCTGCAGGCAACGGGTGCCTGAGGCCACTTCTGAAGGACCGGCAGGACATCCAGCCGCCTTGACAAGGATGCCTGGGAACTGGAGCCAGTCGGCATGGATGTGCAAGGAGATATCCACCGACTTCTGGGGGTTGGGAGGACTCTGGGGCACCCTCTGGGAAAGGAAGCCTATGGTTCATGTCTTTTGTTCTGCCATCTGGACTCAGGTCCAGACACTCTCCAGACCCTGCCTGTCCTTCCACATTGAGGGGGGCACCCAGGCTCGGGGCAGATTTGCAGGGATCTGGGTTCCCTGCACTATGAGGCTGTCCCCTTGGCCTGTGGCTGAGTGGCTGCAGCCCTTAGCTGCTGTGTTTGCAAGTGGAAACGCCACCCAGACTCCCAGAGGTCCGCAGAGTGCCTTTTGCACGCAGGATACAGAGATGGGCTTGAGGGTTCCCAGACTTGCTGAGGAGATGGATGAGCCCAGAGGCTGAGGCCCCTTCCCGGGCACAGTGCACCTTCCTGGGGTATCCACTGTGTGCGGATGCTGTGCTGGGTACCAGGGCTCCCAAAGACCGTGGAGCCACAGGCCCTGGTCTGGAAATGTCAGTGTAGCAGGAGAGACGTGGATGAAGGGGCACAGATGATGGAACACGGCTGGTGAGTATGGCGCTAGGCTTAGACCCTGGGCAAGAGGGGGCACCAACACCGAGGCTGAGTGGAAATTACCCAGCTTGAAGGCAGTGGCTGCCAGAATGTTCCAGACAGAGGGCAGGGTTTGGGCAAACCAGTAGAGGGACTAGGGGTGCGGTGGAGGTGGCTGAGGGTGAATCCGGGTCCTGTCAGGGGTGGCTGGAGGTGGCAGGTCCTGGAATTCAGGGAATTGGCTGGAGGATCGGGACCAGGCCTGCAGGAAAGCACAGCTTTGACCACTGGCTGGGAGTCTGGACTTCGTCCTGAGGGCCCTAGTCCAGGGAGGGTCCTATGTAGGGTTCCCCCCTTTCATCCTGTCCCAGCCAGCAAGGGCAGGTGCGTGGAGGGAAAGAGGTGGGGAGAGGAGCTGGGGAGCAGGACAAAACCGTCAGGGGAGCTGAGCCAGGCCTGGCAAGAATTGAGCTGGGGGCTCCAGGAGGACCAGAGCTCATAGCTGCTGTGTCAGTGTCCTGGGGCAGCCGGAGCAAGCATCCCGCACCCGGGCTCATGGCCACTGCAGTGCACTCTTGCAGGTGGGAGGCCAGACGTCCGACCTCAAGGTAAGGGGAGGGCAACGCTCCCTCCAAAGGCTCCAGGTGTGTGTGTGGGGGTCCTTCCTTGCCTCTGCCGGCTCCCAGTATTTGCAGAATCCTTGGCTCGCCTCGTGTGGCAGTCCTCCCCGTGTCTCAACATCCTTCTGTGCGTGTGTCTCTGGGCCCTCTTTCCCCTTCTCACAAGGATACGGTCCTACTGGATCAAAGTCCATCCTAAGAATCTCATTGTGCCTGATCACCCTCTCTCCAGATAAGGTCACGTTCGCACATCCTGGGGCTTTGGACTCCTATGTAGGAATTGGGGGGACACAGTTCGGCCCATAAGAGCCCCCCATGTGCTCATGTGCCCCGTGTGCTCATCAGCCCTATGGCTTCAGCACAGCGATGGTTATTCCCATATCACAGGCAGGAAAATTGAGGTTCTGGAGTGCTGCAGAAAGCCCTAATACTGTGCCCTGACAGCCTTGTCAGGAGCTCGGGGGTAATCTGACTGGGGTCAGATGTCCCATTTGTGTGTGGGTGTCTTGCCTGCTTGGTTCTGTGGCTGCAGACCAGAGTCCCTGGGGGGCAGATCTGAAATGCAGGGGTTTTGAGGGCCTCCATGCATTTGGCCTCTCTAAGCGTGTCTGGAGCAAGTGCCAAGTTCTGGGCCCAGCTACATTTACACCATGCTGTGTGACTCCAGGAAACCTACTGGCCCTTTCTGGGCCTGGACTCCCTTGTTCGTAAAGCAAAGGCGTTGAATTAGGCCATTCCGAGAACTCTCCCCAGGGGAGTCAAAAACAATCATAAAATCTTCACCAACTTTTCATTTCCGTTTTATTAAAATATCATAGGCTTTAAGGCAATGCTGTCCGGTAGAAAATGTGATGAGAGCCCCATACAAGATTTAAAATTCCCAGTAGCTACGGTAAAGAAGGAAAAGGAAACAGGTACAAAAAAGTAAATAATACCTTCATCCTGTGTATCCAAGACTGTTACCATTTCAGCACATGGGTTGATACAAACATATGGGGAAGCTTTACATTTTTGGTCCCGTCTTTGAAATACGGTATCTCTCTTGCACTCCTGCCTCTGTTGGGAGGTTTTCACTGGAAACACTCCATCTGTTCTGCGTTGGTGGATCGCCAACTGTCCCCTTGACAAGGCAGGTTCCCAGGCCCCGGTTGTTCCAAATGCATGAATGGCCGTGCTAGTGGCTCAGTGATGTCTGGTATCAGAGCCGAACATCAGTTTGTAGATTTAAAATTCAGTTCCTGGATTGCACGAGCTGAGCTGTGTCTGCCCTGTCACAGGAGGCTGGGCTTGTGGGGGAGGGTCCTGGCTGCCCTCCTGTGGACCTTGCCGTAAATCCTGGATTATAGGGGCCTCTGATTCCTAGGGCGGATTTGAGTCGCCCACTGTCAGCTCAAGCCCTTCTGTGGCCGCCCATCCCTTCTCCGAAGCCCGTTTCCTCCACACTTGTGTCCCCTTCTGAATGCTGGTCCTTTATCATTGTGTCCAGAAAGCCTTTATGGAGCGCTGACTGAATACAGTATGTAACAAGGAACGGGTAGAAGTAGGGCAGGACCCAGAGTCCCCGGTTCAAATTCAGGGGCTTCCAGCTCTTTGGAAGCCTCAGTTTCCACTTCCGCACCCCGGGAGCCCCCCTCACTGACCAGCACTGCCACGCATTCGGCACCTGTGGCTGGTGCTCCTCCAGTCCCACCCTGGCTCTCAGAGCAGGGGCTGGGCAGGGTGAGCACCTCCCAGCAAGGGTGGCTTGGCGGTTCCTGTCTGCTGGTGGCGTCCCGTTGGAGAAGCACTGGTTATAGGCACAGATGTGGCTTCAGCTGGACAGGATTTCCAACACCACATTCCCAGAGGCCTCCGGTTCATCATGGCATAAATGGGTGATTCTCGAGTCACGGGTGCTATGGTCAGGTATTATCACGAGACACGTGGAGCTTGAACTCAAAACCCACAACCCCGAGATCAACGGTTGTACATTCCACTGACTGAGCCAGCCAGACACCCCACAGTGTTTTCTTTCATTGTGGAACTTCTCAGAGCCTTTGATGGGGCCATTGCATTGTGATGAGATAGGGCAGGGATCCCCATTTGGCTGGCACACCGAGAGCCCTGGGCCCAGTACTTTGGAGGTAGGACCAAGGTCACACTTACCCTGTGGCCCCACGTCACTTTCGCACACAGCAGACCCCTGGTTGGACCTGGCCACCAGGCAGTGACCACTGCTCAGAACAGGAGCTGAAGAGAAGAGCTGAAACCATGATATGCTGGAACTCAGAGGTGCTTCCAATCAGAAGATCAAGGAGGACTGTCTGTAGGTGACGTCCGAACTGAGTCTGAAGGGTGAGCCTACAAATAACAGGCGAACGGGCGGGGAAGGGATTTCTGGCACCTGCAAGGGGACGTCAAAGGCTCCGAGGGAGTTCTGTGCGTGGACTGATGCCCAGTGTGGGGTGTGGCGTGTGGGCAAGATAGTGTGAAGGATGCATGGTACCCCCCGTCCACACTTCATACTGTGTGGCTCAGTGCTGCCCAGAGGGGATTCCTGTACCCCTGCACTGCAGTTCCTGAAACCCAGCTCCCCTGCCCGGACCTCCTGCCTCAGTCTTGGGGTGGGAACCTGTATGTTGATGAGTTCACTGGGGCTAGGAGGCCCCTGGCATTTGAGAACCCCTTCTGCGAGGCCAAGATCCAGTTTTGAGCCCCTGGTGCCTGTCAGTGGAGCATCAAGGGTGAGCTAACTCCCCGCGTGGCCACAATGAGTGCCTGTAGTGTCTGATTTCTCTCCCCCACAGGCACAGCAAGGCTGCACCTCTCAGACACGGCCTGGGCAGGCGGGTGACTTGTCTGGGCCAGTGCAGAGTGGACAGAAGCGAGCAACAAAGGTCCCTGGACGATGCACCAGTCTCTCTTCCCTCTCATGGGAGGCAAGGAAGCTATAAGTACGTGGGAGGGTGCAGCTACAACATGGTGGTGTCTCCGTCAGTCCGGGTCCCAGGGTGACTGTGTCAAGCACATCCCCGCAGGAGATGTGTGATGTGAGCAGGAAATAAACCTTAATTTTGTTGACCCACCTCAGATTGTGTTATTGCATGTAACTTAGCCTGTTTTGATGAGTACGCAGCCATATTCAAATGTGGGGAGCCTGCTCCAGTGAGCCCATGTAAAAATGTGTGTGAACACTCATTCTGAGCGATAAAAACAGCTTGCATCCCCCTCCCTCTTTTCGTTTTTCTCTTTTCCTCTCTCCCTTCCTCTAGGGTGGCAGCTAGCCTACAGAGCACGCTTGTGAAAATTACAAAAAGCCTTGCTCTCTGGATGGATGCAGTTCTGGGCTGCTCAGCTTGGTGAGCAGTGAGCAGAGATAAAGCTGGGGATTTTAGCTTTGGCCACTCCCTTGGCCAGGCACTTTTGAGCAGTGCACAACCTGTGCAACAGTACAGGGATGCTCAGCCATTCGTCTATCCCCCAGCTGAGTGTTGACTGAGCATCAGGCCTTGGGCTGAAGATGCAGAGAGAGTAGGATGCTATGTGTGTCCTGAAGGAGCTCACAATGGACAAAGTCAACAGGCTGTAGAATGACTCTCAGTGTGGTCAGTGAAGGGAGGCTCTGACCAGAGAGGCACAAGTGCTGTGGAGACAGTGAGGGAAGCTCTTGACCAGGGTTGGGGTGGTGGTGGAACAGAGAACATGGGAGAAGCATAGGTTTGATGAGGCGAGAGGGAGAGGAAAGTTGTTCTGCTTTGGACACGTGGAACCCCTGGAGGATAGATGGAAAGGATGGCATGGGGCTGGGAGTAGAAAAACCTGGAACTTTCTGAATGGTTTTTTCCTGCTATACTATGCTAAGTGGGATTTGCTGCCGCTGGGGAACAGTCCTTAGGATTCCAGGGGTGGCAAGTACGCTGGGATTGGGGCCATAGGACATTCCTCTGCACTTCCCTCCCCATCTGCTGTACCCATCTGTCCTGGGTATCAGAACTCTG
This sequence comes from Martes martes, assembly GCF_963455335.1. NCBI lineage: Eukaryota > Metazoa > Chordata > Mammalia > Carnivora > Mustelidae > Martes > Martes martes. Next base: position 141,596,871 of record NC_137889.1, read on the forward strand.
GAAGGAAAGGCTGCAGCAAATGGCCAGCTCAGGACCGGGGGGAGTCGGGCAGTGGGGAGCCGGCCAGCCTGGGTCTCAAGGGTAAGGAGGCCTTTCAGCAGCACAGAATCACGTTGACCCCTTATTTCCCATTTGGGAACATTTCCTGGGGGATTCTTTCTTAAAACAACAGTGTTATTGAGGTATGATTCACATATAAAATCCTTCCATTTTAAAATGTAAAATTTATTGGTTTTTACTGTTTCAGTCTTATGCAGCTCTTGCCATTGTCTAATTTTAGAGCAAGTTCATCACGCCTGATGGCGACCCTGCACTCATCAGCAGCCCTCCTCCAGCCCCTCCCCACGACCCTGGTATCCGCTGATCCATGTCTCCAAATAATATTCCATTGTATTAGGTAGAGGCACCATTTTGCTTGTCCATTCACCATTTATGGACTGAAGGGTTGTTTCTACTTTTTGGCTATTGTGAATCATGCCGCTAGGGACGCTCATGTCCAGGCTTTTGCGTGGACCGGTGTTCTCATTTCTCTTGGGTAAGGCACCTGGGCGTTGGATTGCTGCATCGTACAGCGATTCCCTGTCTTTGAGGAACTGTCCGACTGTGCAACTGGAAAATAGTTGCATCATTTTATTTAACACAGGGTGTGACGGCCCTTGTTCCCCCACACCCTCAGCAACACTTGTTATTGTTTGCCTTTTTTAAAAAGTCAATTTATTTATTTATTTATTTTAGTAATCTCTACCCTCAACATGGGGCTGGAACTCATGACCTTGTCATCGAGAGTTGCATTCTCCATCGACTGGGCCCTCCATCGCGCCCATGATTTGTCATTTTCATTCTTATCACCTAGTGGGTATGAAGAGGATCTTGGGGTTTTGACTTGAGTTTCCCCTATGATTAATGATGTTGAGCATCTTTTCTGTTTTTGTCAGTCATTTGTGTGTCTTCTTTGGAAAAATGTCTATTCAAATCCCTTGACTATGTTTTCACTGGGTTATTTGTCTTTTTATTCTTCTTTTTTTAAGCTTTTATTTATGTATTTGACAGACAGAGATCACAAGTAGGCAGAGAGGCAGGCGGAGAGAGGTGGGGAAGCAGGCTTCCCGCTGAGCGGGCCCAATGCGGGGCTCGATCCCAGGACTCTGGGATCATGACCTGAGCAGAAGGCAGAAGCTTAACCCACTGAGCCACCCAGGCACTCCTGTCTCTTTATTCTTGAATTGTAAGAGTTTATTATATATTCCGGATATAGGTCTCTCGGCAAACACATGCTTTGCAAATATTTTCTCCCATTCTTTGTGCTGTCTTGGTAATTTGATGAGGGAGCCCTTTGAGGCAAAAGTACTAAATCTTGTTGAAGTTATTGGGGAAGAGTCTTATATCTAAGCTAATAAAATATAATGGCAACTACCATATGCCATAGTAATATATGTACTGATTCACGGCAGCCTCACATCTGCCCATGAAGTCAGGACTGTCATTGTCTCCAGGTTATAGTTGGGGAAATAGAGGCACAGAAAGAACAAGAAAGAGGTTTAAAGTCATGCAGCTAGTACACACCGAAGCAGGATTTAAGCCTGGCAGCTTGGTCCAGAGGAGAGGCTTTTAACCACTGCATAGTGGGCACACTGTGCTGTGGTCTTTACCATGGTGGAGAGAGCCATCACCATCATCATCACTCTCACTATCATTATCATCCTCACCATCACTATCTTCATCCCCCTCATCTCATCACCCCATCACCACCATTGTCCTCATCTTAACCCTCATTGCTGCCACCTTCACCATCACCACCACCATCACCACCAACACCACCATCATCACCACCATCACCATCATCACCACCATCACCACCATCATTATCATCACCATCAGCAGCACCACCATCATCACCATCACCACCACCACCATCACCACCACCATTACCACTATCCTCACATTATCACCATCATTACCATCACCACAGTCACCATCACCATCATCATCATCATCATCACCACCACCACAACTATCACCATCATCACCATCACCACCATCATCATCACCATCATCATCACCACCACCACCATCATCATCATCATCACCACCACCATCACCATCATTTCCATCACCACCACCACCACCACCACCATCACCATCATCACCATCACCACTGTCAGCATCATCACCTCATCAGCACCATCATCCTCATCTTTACCCTCATTACTTTCACCATCACCCTCACCACCACCACCATCACTATCATCATCACCATCAATCATTGTTATCATTGTCAAGGCCCCTGGACAATCTACTGAACTCCTTGTTTGGAGCCAGGAAGGGAGCCCTGTGTATCTATCACCTTCTTCATTAATCTCAACTGTGTGCAAGTGTCCTGAGGCTGAGAGAGGAGCAGTCTCTTTGGGTACCCATAGCACCCCTGGAAACTTGTCTCCAGCCTGCTGAATTCTGACCTTTGCTCTGAGTCCAGTCTGCTCGCCTGTCTTACAGAGGTGTGGATGGAGGACCAGGTGTCAGAGCAAGGGAGGCAAAGGTGACTAGAGTCAAGTCCTAGCTAAAATCGAGAGCTGGCTGAATGGTCCCCAGACTGTGGCCTCTAGGATGAGATGTCAGGAGAGAGGAGAGTGGAAGCTGGGCTCCCAGGCGTGAAGCCATCCTGGACGAGGGCAAGGGCTGGGGAGGACCGTGACCGACCCTATCAATTAGTGCAATTAGCCGTCAGGATGGAGGCTCCGGTGCTAATTGCCTGGTGACCAGCAGAGGTGCTCAGTGATGGATTAGCAGACTGCTACAGCCACTACAGGGGTGGCCTTCACCTCCCAGGGTCAAGGCCAAGTGCTCCAAGGATGCCTCTTCTCCCCAGGGCGGCCCAGTATCCGCAGCTGTGTGCCGCCCCCCCCCCTTGCCCCTGCGTACACCCTGGGACCGAGAAAGCTCACTCCAGGCCACCTGGCCACAGCCCAGGGCAGGCAAAGGTCTTGGTCACAAAAAACCTGAGGTTCCTCAGCCGGGGCTTGGGGAGATTCTCCCCCTGCCAAGACCTCTCTGCTCGCAAGCAGGCTGAGCTCTGGGTATTTAAGACTTCTCTCTCTAGGAAGCACTGGGTCAGGCAGGATCCCCAGGAAGGATGTCCCCTCTCTGCACCTCTATAGATGGAGGATTACCTGCTCACCTTGTCTCTGCCAGGGATAAAAAGGGGTGTGTCCTGAAAGATCCTTGGGTACAACCTGCCGCCAAGAGCTGCTCAGCCATTGGTGGGATCTGACCCCTGGTTCCAGCCCACCCATGTGTCCCTGTCCTTGTGCCGACCTCACTCACCTGGCTGGGTCCCAGGGGAAGGCAGAAGGGGCTGGTCCCTAGGGTTGGAAGCTGGACAAAGCACTGGACTTTCTGAGGCAATGGGAAGCCAGGTGTTTAAAAGTCCAAGTAGAGGCTGTGCAAAGGGCTTGGAAGGGAGGGGGAGAAGCCAGGTGGGAGGGTGAGTCCTAAGTCTGGCGTTGGGGTTGTGGGGGGGATGGGAAGAAGAGAGGTGTTTAAACCTGAGATGGGAGTATGGTTAGCCCCAGGAACTGGCCTGAAGGAAAGGAGCTTCTTCAATAACCCTAAGTTAGAGCTACAGGACCTCTCCTCCAGGAAGCATCCCAGCTCTGCCTTAGCTTGTCTCTGGGGCCTCATCACTTCATCATCCCTGTCCCTGTCCCAGAGAATCCAGTGGCCTATGTCACTGACCACTCACTCAGTCATGGGTACCAGGCCTCCTCTCCACTTCCCCTGGCCCTCAAGCAAGGCCAGACTCCCCCCGGGCCCCCCTCCGCGTGTCTCCCTGGGTAGTGTGGCTCTGCGTGCAAACCCAGCCTGAACAGAGTGGAGCGGGGCTGGTCAGAGTTCCAGCGTTCACACAACTCAGCCTCAGCCACCATGGGCCTCCTCACGCAGCAGCTCAGGATTTTTAAAAAATTTAATGAATAGAATTGACTTTTAAACCAGTTTTCGGTTTATTGAAAACAGCAGAAAAGTACGGAGAGTTCCCCTATGTTTCTGTTCTCTGTCTTCCCACAGTTTCCCGGACTGTCAACACCCTGCTTTGATGAGATACATTGTTATTGACTAACCTCCGCTGTGTACATGCGGGGTCACTCTCGGTGCTGCACCTGCCATGGCTTTGGACACGTGTGTCACGACAGGGGACCACCCTGACAGTATCACAGCCAGTAGCTTCGCTGCCTGAACCCCCTCATGCCCCACCTGCTCCCGACCCCAGCCCTGGTGCTGGCCGATCTCCTTGCCGTCCCCATTGTGCTGCCTTTTCCAGGATGTGCCGTGGACAGACTCACAGAGCTCGAAGCCTCTCCCTGCTAGCTCTCTTCCTTCCGTCACGTGCATCCCAACTCCTCCAGGTCTCCTCGGGGCTCAAGAGTCGGCTTCTGTTTAGAGCCGGATAACACTCCAACCACCTGGAGGGACCACCTCGGATTCATCAGTCACCTGTTAAGGAGACCTGTTAGTTACTCTGGAGTTCAGGGTATTACAGAGAGAGATGCTGTTAAATCTGTGTGCAAGTTTTTGTGCATCTGTGAGCTCTCGGCTCCTGCGGTAAATGCCGAGCAGCTTCATGGCTGGGTTGGATGGTGAGTCCCAGTTTTATAAGAAACTGACCAGCCGTCTTCTGCGTTCTTGCCACCGTGGACGGGAGCTCCCATGGCTCGGCGTCCTGGCCAGCACCCGCTGGTGTCGGGGTCCCAGGAGGGGCCGTGCTCACAGGTGTCCAGTGGGTCTCATCATTGCTTGAATTGGCAGTTCCCCCATGACTGTGAACTTGGGCACCTTTCATTGGCTTATTTGCCCCCTGTGTACCTTCTCTGGGGAGGTGTCTACTCGCGTCTTTGGTCCATTTTCCAACTGGGCTGCTGTTGACTTTTAATAATTCTTTGTATTCATTGTCTTACTGAAGTCTCTCGCAGAGAGAAACTTGTGCTTTTAATGTGGTCCCATTTACCAGTTTCTTCTTTCACAGATAGAGACTTTGGTGCATCAGAGGTCGCTCCCCACTGCGTTCCTTTCCAGAGCTTGTAGAGTCCCAATATGATCCACTCCCATGTATTTTCATGAGGGTGTGAGCTCTGCGTCTCAATTCAGGTTTTGCTTGTGAAAGGTCCACACACAGGATTTGAAAAACACATCCTTCCATGTGCCTCTCTGTGTAGCCTCTGCTGGAGCCAGTACGGAGCCAGCTCGGGGTCCTGGCTCTGGCCAGTGTTGACCACATTGGCCAGGCACTGCTCTGGGTACCCTGGCACACACAGCCAGAGTCCCTGGAGGGGATGCCGAGGCTTGAGAGGTCAGGTAGCTTGTCTCCGGTGGGCCCAGGTCAGACCCTGGGCTGCTCCTTCTTGGTCAGGCCACCGTGATCTCTCTCCAGAACTGGGAAGCCAGTCTTTGTGCCTCAGTGGGGAAAAGATTCGAGAACCCCTGGATGGTGTGGAGGTCAGGCAGAACCCCTGCAGAGAGTGGGAGCGAGAGAGCTCTCTTGGTCATGGTAGAGCAGTCAGGGAGGGCTCTCTGGAGGAGGTAAGACTTCGGTTTGGTCTTGGATTTGGAGCAGGTCTGAAACTGGTCCAGAGAGTGCGAGGCAGGGTGAGTTGTGTGGGGTCAACCTCAGCATCCTCCGGGCCCCTCATCCTCCCCCCACTGCCTCTGTCTCACTGATTCCAGCATCAACACCATCCTGACCACCTGTGTCTTCTCCTCGCGGTGGCATCTAGTCCCTGCCTTCATCCTTTCCATCCTCCCTGGTGACGCCCTTGCTGCTGGTTCCAGGACAGGGCTTTTAGAAGCCAGACAGCAGCACCCAGGCCTGGTCTCTGGACAGCTTGCACACATTCTGAAATGTTGCTTTCGAGGAAAGCTCTGATTTCTCTCTCTGGTTTCAGGATGAACTGGCTGTGTGACTTTGGGAAAGTCACTGACCCTCTCTGGTCTGCAGTTTCTAGACAGGAGCATGGAGAGGCTTTGCTCAACCATAAGAATTCTGCAATCTGAAAGGGTTGTGACAGCTTCTGGTTCCTGAGCCTCCCTGATCCCACCAGACAACATTCACCATGCCCGCAGGTCTAGGAAGTACTGTGCCCACTTTACCAGGGAGGAAACTGAGGCTTAGAGGGTGCGGTCCCCCGCAGGAAACATCCCCCCAGCTCCTTGGCAGTGGAGGCCAGCTCAAAGCCCAGTCTGCTTCCTGAAAAGCCCTCGGCTTTGTCTGGATCAAGCCGACTCGCGCGTTACCTCGGGGAATAAAATAAAACTTTCTCATAATGAGGGATGAAACGTGCAGAGGGCTTGGATTTCTAAATCCAGGGAACAATCATCGCTTAGGTCCAGGCATTTGTGGTCTCTCCCAGTTTCCTCCAAAGCGGTTTTTGCAAGTGGATGAGAAAGCCGGGCACTGTGTATGCAGGGAGGTGAGTCTGGAAACAATGAAATCAGCATTCTCGTAATTAGCTCTTAAATTGTCCCCCTACAGAAGCGCCCCACAGCTCCCGCCCCATCGAGCTGCTTGAACATTCTTACTTACACAAATCTGAACAATTTTTGACAAGATTTTTGAGTTTTGTCAGATGTGAATTGTTAAGATTTAATTGAAAAAATGAACAGAACGCAGCCACTATTTCAAAGGGAGTGACCCAGAACCAATTAGAATTTAGTAACAATTGACTATTCAGCACTGAAATCCGTGTTGGGACAGTCAGATTAAAGCCACTTTAATTCCACCTCCCCGCCCCCCCCGACCCCCGATTCCCGAACTCAAAATATCATTAGTGGGAGATTTCCGTGAATTTTCTTCCGATCAATTTCTCTGGTTTTGGAGGTGAAGTTCAGTGGGCGGGGGCGTGCGGGGGGAAGATGCTGGCCGGGTTATCTCCCGGGCTGAGATGATCCCCAATATAGGTTACCGTCTTGAAAAAACAGGTCAGACCAAGCAACATTCCTCGTCAAATTGCTGTTGACAGCCCAAACAGGAGACGGGCAAGGGCTACAAAAGGGGCCTTTCATCTGAAGACAACACAGCGAATAATTGGTCATTCTCTCCTTCTCAGCTGGGGGAAAATTCCCAAACAAAGCCAGGGTTTCCTGCGGCAACTTCTTAATCCTTTCTGGCAGATGCTCTCAGGGAAGTGTCAGCTGAGAAAACCGGCCGGTGTGGCAGGCATCGTGCCCAGCGCGTAGTAGGTGCTTAATAAACGTGCTGGGTGCAGGGCGCGGGGCGGGGGTACACGAGAGGACAACATTGGGAGTCAGGGGCGTGTGGCCCACCTGCTCTGTTGGCGGGACTGTGACCGTGAGGGGTCGCTTTTCTGGTCTGGGCCGTCTCTGTGAACCATGAGTCCCATGTGAGCTCCAGAATCTTCCCATCTGCTCCCGGGCTTTCTGGCTTCTTCTCTGACGCCCTCCTCATTTGGCTTGGGGTCGCGGTCACCTTCTCTGTCCTGCTCCTGACGACCGCTGCCACTTACAGAGCTCAGGACAGATGCGGTATGGCTTCATCTCCTAACACTCCTGAGGGTCCTAGAGGGGAACCGAGGCCTGGGAAGGCCCACAGCGGGGCTGGCTGAGCGGGGCCTGGGGTCTGCTCGCCCCACGGTGTGTCCCCCCTGAGCTCGGGACACCTGCTGCCCGTTCACCAGCGTGGCATCCTGCAGTTTCTAGAAGGAGCCCCCACCCCACCCCGGCCCTCCTCTGTCTGCCCCCAGTGGGACTGGAAGAGCCGAAGTCCAGGACCTGGGGCCCGTTCTGCTCCTGGCTTTTGCAGGATGAGAACAAGGCTGTCCTGTCGCTGCTGTGCTGGTGTCCCTGTTATTTGTAAGGTCACCCCAAAAAGATGTCCGGGGACCGGCGACATCCAAGCTCATCTTCCCAACGCCGCGACCACGTCTATCCCCAAACTCTTGTTTGGATACATCTCGTTTCATTTCCAGAAATTGGGTGAGACCCCCGACGGCATTGTGAGGGATCAAACAGAAATAGCCCCCAAGGTTTAGATTATGAAGGTGTCCTTTTAGGATAGCCGGCTCCCCAGAAGCCGAGACAAGCACTTAGTGCCAGGAAACATGGCTGGGGAGGTGAAGAAGGGACAGGGTGCTGATGAGTGCCGTGAGAGACGGGACAAAGGGCAGGGCCTGTCCCGGGGGCACTTTCTCCACTCCCGGCCACATGGCCTGGGGGCCGCTGCTGGGTGGGTGGGGGCTATGGCCCTCCATCTCTATGGGCCACAGTTGGGCAGTCAAGAGCAGTAACTCTCGGAGAGAGTCCCCGGGTGAGGGGATGTGGCCACGGGTGGTAGGCAGTCAGGGACACTGAGGCAGCTTCTGCAGGGGTGCTCTGGGTCTGCCGAGCCTGGGAACACGGGCCCAGTCCAACCCCCCCAGGCTGAGTGGAGCGGCAGGAGCAGGTCTGTCACCAGTGGCTGTGTGGCTTTGGACGCATCATTTTCTCTCCGAGAATGGGTTTCGCCACCTGTGCATGGGAGGAAGAGTCCTCACTCTCAGGTTTGCTGTGAGGCCATGGCCATTGCAGTGGCCCCTATAGCCTCCTCCTAGAAGGGGGATGCGTGCTATCACTGGACCAGGTTTGAAGCTGGGTCAAGCCCTGAGCCCCACCGAGGGGCAGCTCACAGACCCGTCTGACTGCCTTGAGGTGGTTCAGAGATTGGGGCTGTTGTGTTGTGTCTGGGGGCTCCCAGGATGTGGAGGGAGGCCACAGCAGGACCCAGGTCCTGTCACCTAGGGGAGGGGACTTCAGAATCAGGGAGCGCCATTGTAGGGGAGTGGGGACGTGCACACACTGTGGCCCTGAGGACTGCAGGGGAGACACCTGTTCCGTCTGTTGGGGTAGAATCCTGCTGCTCTGTGAGGTAGTGAGCTCCCCATTCCAGGAAGTGTGTGAGAGGCTGAGCATTGGTGTTGAGTTGTCTCAGTCACGTGTGGGAGCCCGGGGCCCTGGATGGTGGGGGTGGTAGATGGGGAGGGGTAGGGGTGACTCTGAAGGTCTTTTCCACCCTGGAGAGTCTAGAATTCCATTTGTCTGTTAGGGGCCAAGCACCGCAAACATGCTCCTCATTTCATGCATTGTGTCCGTGACTGCTTGAGGCTCCCAGATCGAGTCCAGCCGGCGGGCCTGGTCTGAATTAGTGGGGCGTTTGGGGGGGGGATTCTGACTTCAGCCTGAATGATCCGCCGAGGGGTGACCTGCAGCCTTGATGGGAGAGAAGCTGCGAGCTGGCGGAGCCCTGGGCCTCAGACTGGATGAAAAGCAGAGAGGAGTCTCTCCGGCTGGGGCGGAGGTGGGGATGCCCGGGGGCCCGGAAGCGTCCAGCCAAGTGGCCACTCAGGCTTGTGGGGTGCCCTGGGCACGAACGCTACAGGATGAGCCCACGGGGTGAGGGGGTCCCTGAGAAAACCCAGCTCGGCCATTTGTGTGCCTCATGCCTGGCTTTGGCCGGGGCGTAGCTGAGCTCCTGGGGCTGGGGCTGGGAGGCCTGGCTGAGCCTCCCTGCCCTCTCTGTGCAGCACTGAGGCTCCCGGCTCTCCCGCCCGCTCTGGGGGACGGTGTCTGGGAGGAGGGGCCAGAACATGGCCACGGCTCACTTGTGGCTCCTCCAAGCTTAGCCAAGGGCTGTCAGTTTGACTAAACCCATGGCCTCAAGGTGCTGGGACCTCCCACCGTCCTCAGTGGCCCCTCTTAGACAGACAGGTGGCCCAAGTAAGGCATGGGGTGCCAGGCCCAGGGACCTAGAGGTGAGCCAGGCCGACGTGGCCCTGGTTCCTAGCATCAATCCCATGATGGCCTTGTTCCTATGTTTACCCAGCCGACAGGGCGCCCCTTCTGCGTGGGGCTCCTAGTCTGGCTTGGGACACGACCCCGATCCCTAGAACTGATGAAGTCCCACAGTCGGGGGGGCGGTGCCAGGGTCCTGGCTCCTGCATCACCTGTGGTGTGCCCACGTGCTATGTCACCTGTGTCGGCCGTTATGGCAGGACGTGCCAATGACACTTTAAAAAATCCGACACTAGACAAGGAACATCTTTACAGACCACCACAAATCCATGTGAGGATTTCAGACAGGCTGATAGCTGGTCTTTGAGGCCCTCTGTGCCCGGTGCTGGCCACGGGCTAGACAAGCACAGGAGACCTCGTGTACTTGTCCTGGGGGGTGCCGAGAGGACGGGGACCCCAAGCCTGAGGGCCAAGCTTCCTGAGCTCCCTCTGGGCCACCCGGCTTCCCTTCCCCTATTTACGGAATTCAGATGAAGGAGCCCAACTCGCGAATCTGTAGACAGACTGTGTGTCTGTGTGTCACCCGCAGACACCTGCTCAGAGAAAGCACGAGAATGCCTCTCAGGCTTCAATGCAGCCTCTGCCAAAAGCTTGCTGAGGGGCATGAATGCCAGTCATTACGCCCCCTGCCTCAGTTTACCTTTGTTTTAAAAAGAAGAGCTTCAGAAGATCTTTGTATGAGCCTTGCCCCGTGGGGTTTTTGAGGGGATTAAATGTGCTTTTAGAAGAATGCCCATCCCAGTTATTTACCAAGTTTAGTTTAGGTCGAGGAAACCGAGCTGCGTAGACACGGCGCTTGGCTCCTGGGTCTCCTGGCTTCCAAACTCCAGGCCCAGCCCTGGAGAGCCAGCAGCCTGCTGGGGCCCGGTTCCGGGGCAGGCGAGTTGATGGATTCCCAGCCCACCAAAGCCTCTCCCATCTTCTGCGAGGATCCAGCTCGCCTGTCTCCTTGGGGCTGTCGGGGAGCGGGCGGAGAAGAAAGGCCTGAAACCGTATCCTCCGTCAGCTTGGGGTCAGGGGATCAGACCCCCACGTTTTCTCCACCGTCAAAACCCCCGTAGGATTTCGTTGAAGTTCAGTTTCACATCATGTGGCTGAACATTTGGAACTTTTTAAACAGAAATTGTAGAAAAAATGAAAAGTATTTTCGTCTCGGAACACAATACCTTCCTGGCAGGGAGCCACAGGGGGAAAGCTCCGCGCTGGAGAAAAAAAGTGGTCATAATTGTCAATCTGGATTAATCCGGGCATTCTTCCGTTTAACCTCGTGTGGGGCTGAGCGGGCTAATCAGGGCACAGAAGACACTGTCTTTTGTAACTGTACCGAGGCTTCGGTCTTACACATGAGCTAATTTTCCGATCACATTTCCATAATTATAAGCTTGGTTTAATGGAGCCCTGGACGAAATGGAACCGTAAGGAAACGGTGAGCGGCCGGGGCAGAGCGTGCCAAGGATCTGCGGCGGAAATGCCAGGGCTTATCCTCAGTGGCTTAGCGGGTGATAGGTCTCCGAGGACCCGGCAGCAGGGGAAGAATTCAGTTAGCGGCCGGGGAGGGAGGGGGCTGGGGCGGCCCTGGCTCCATCATTCCTGGACCTTCTGTGAGGGAGGTGGCTGGTACCCCCACTCAGCGCAGATCCCACAGAACAGGCATGCAGACATAATGGAGCTGGGTCTTCTGGCAGAAGCAGCTTCTGTCCCACCCGACCCGGCCTGCACCTGCAGGGTGGATGACGTCCTGCTGGCCCTGCCTTCTGGGCTGAGGGGGCAGGAGGGGTAAAGGGGTAAAGGGTCCCTTGCCTGGCCTGATGCCAGCCATGGAACTGGTAGAGGCCCTGCCTTGATGACAGCCCCACTCCAATCCAGACCCCCCAACCCCATTTTCTCTCCCTGTGCCCTCTTTCCCCCAGACTGTCACCCTCCTGGCCACCAGCCCTCTCGTTGCAGACCTGGGGCCAGACTGTCTTCCCCATGTGGCTACCAGGCCCGTGGCCTCCCCTGGGGGCCCTTACAGACTCTGGCCCACCAGAGGGCCAGAAACAGGCAGAGGGGAGGGCTCTAGGCTGGCCGGTTGGATGTCCTATATTTATACCAGAAGCAGAGGATTGAATTCCGGGCGGGGGACCAACCCCGAGGGCCGGACGGTCTTCCTATGTGACCCAGTGCCTCACCTGCAGTGGGAGAGACTGGACGAGGGGACCCCTGCAGGCCTGCCCCTTGCTCACCCTCTCCCCAGGCTGGGAGCTGTGCTCCGTCCACACCGCAGTAGCCTCCGGCAGAGCTGGCCTGTAATGAGGGGCTCAGAGCATCTTAGGGAAGCTCTGAGGGTCTCTGGTCAAGGGTGGCCATGCTTGGCGTTCTCTAGTCGGCAAGTGCTTCCTTCCCTGGCTGAGCCCGATGGCACCAGCCTTGGTATCCGATGGTACCTGACGTATGTGCGGGTTGGCAGAACCAAGCAGGCCTGGGGGCGACCCCTTCATTTCACCAGCTTTCCGGCGGACCCTGTTTAGCAGAAGCCTCTGGTCCATCCCCACGTCCCCCTCCTCCACCTCGTTCCAGGCACTGGGCCATGAAAACGGATTGAGTATCAGTCTTGCGCTCAGAGACCACAGGGTCTGCTGGTCAGCTGGTTGTAGCACAAAGGCTTGGTGCATCCAGGAGGCTTCCTGGAGGTGACGTTGCTTCAGACATTGTCATGTTTATTAAGAGTTTGCTATAGGGACAAGGTCCTGGGAGTGGTGGAAACAGAACAGGAATATCAAGCTGGTGTGGCCTCAGGGGCCATTGGGAATGCAGCCAGAGGTATGTCTGGGGAGGTCTGCCGGGACCTTGAATCCCCACTTCAGAAAGGAAAATTTGTCCAGCAGGCAATGGATGCCTGTGCCGGATTTTGTGCGGTGGAGGAAGCCAAGTAGGTGCCAGGTGGGATGCTTCGAGAGCAGCAGGTGGAGGGAGGCCTGGGGGTGAGTCCGGGACACATGACCAGAGAGGAGGTCTTTGAGGATCTAGGCACTGGGATGGTGGGGTCAGAGGGGACATGGAGGAGTGGACGGGCAGGAAGGGTGGTTCTGGGGGACTTGAGACCTGTTGGGTGGGCAGCAAGGGTGACCTCCGTATTCCTGGTTTGGGTGACCTGATGAATTTGGCATGGAGGCTGCAGGAACAAGTCAAAGGGACTGTCAGAAATGCTCCAGGTCCTGAAGTGGACTGCCAAACCCCTGCAGAGTTCTGCAAAGGTGAGAACACACATTTTGACGTCCTCCTGGGCGCACAAGCCATTTGGTTGCTTCTGGAAACCCGTCAGATGTTTGCAGCCAAAGCCCCTGCTCCCCAGGGCCCCCGGTGTCCCTGCACCCCACCAGCACTCTTCACCAGTCTAGGGAGAGCTCTGTAAATTGGGGGCCAGGTCTCCACTCCACCCCCCCCCCAAACTGTGCCCAGCAGGGCTGCTGAAGGCAATGATTAATGAACAGCTCTGTCCTCAAAGCTCTCCGGGTGAGCACAGGGGCGCTCATCTCTGCAGACCAACCGGCCAGAACATGAAAGGTGGACTCTTGATGTTTCCTTTTCATCTCAGCTCCCAAGCTCATATTTCCAAACCTGTGCCCACCGGTGTTCTGTGTCTGGCCCAGGGAACGGCGGGCACCCACTGTCTCTGTTCCCTCCCCACGTGTGTGCCCCGGGCGTCAGGAGCCGGATGCTCAAGAACAGCCAGCAGGAAGAAGGCAGCCTGACACCACGCCTGTCCCCCCTAGAACCTACACACGCTTTTTGAGGTTTCTATTTTTGTCTTACTTGCTCTATTTCACTGAGTGTGTTGTCTCGTTTTGTGTTCAGTCACTTTGGAAAGAGAGAATAAATCCAAAATAGCCACATCAGTAAGATCAGCGTTCTTGTGGAGACTCTTTCTCCTTAGATTAGGACGGAGACTCCCCTCCTCCCCATGGAGCTCTGGGGCAGGCAGGATGTCCTGGGTCTACATAGCTGTATGTGTGCACTCTCCGTCCTTCCTCTCACTTTCTCCTTCAGTTCCTCTTCTCTCTCCATCACCTTGCTCGGAGACTGCTCCTCTCAATGCCCATCCCTGACTGCCAGCGCTGGGTGTGGACGATGGGGGCAAAAATGAGCCACCTTCTCTCCCCGTCTCCAGCTCCATCTCCCGCTTTGCCATGGGACTTTGCAGCTCCTGCCCTCTGCTGGTGGAGTCCAGTTTCCCACCACCCAGCCAGGAGGCCAGGACTTGTTTGGGCCAACTGGATAGGTCTAAGTGGTTAAGATTTCCCTTTTTTGCATTTTTTGGGGGTTCTGTATTTAAAGAGTTCTCCCTACTCTGGGGTCATAAAGGTGTTATTTGATATTTTCTTCTAAAAGTTTTATAGTTCTCTTCACATTTGTGTCTTTTATCTATCAGAGACCAACCTTTGTATACGGTGTGAGGTAGAGATTTGATCTCTTCTCCGTGCGGCAAGTTCTCCATCACAGTCAGCAGCTCCGTGGAATGACCAGTCCTTACTTTGCTGGTTTGTGTTTCTGCCTCTTTCAGGTTTCTGTACATAATTTCTGAGCTTCCTGGTTTGTCTTCTCTATGTGTCTCAACTTGACCTGTTCCTACACTTTTGTGTTTACTATAAATGCAAGGTAACTCATTGCGATGTTTTATTTCCTAAAACTTTTGAAATTAGGGGCATCTGGGTGGCTCATTTGGTTGAGTGTCTACCTGCAGTTCAGGTCATGACCACAGGGTCTTGGATCATGCTCCCCGTTGGGCTCCTTACTTAGCAGGGAGCTTACTTCTCCCCCTCCCTCTGCCTCTCCCTCTGGCTCTCGCTCTCGCTCTCTTCTCTGTCAAATAAATAAATAAAATCTTGAAAGAAAAAAATTTTTTGAAGTTATTTTAACCCATTTCTCTTCCATTATCCTTTTATCCAAACTATTCAAGTCTCATGGGAAAACATTTGCTAAATTTTTTTGTTCATAGTTCATTGATTCTATAGGCTAATTTAGAGTTGATATCTTTATGATATGAGTCTTCATATCCATTAATATGATATATTTCATAACTTTTCAAGAAACATCTTGCACAGTTCTAAAGATTATAGTTTTAGTTGCTTAAAATTGGGATCTTTTCTCAATTTTTAAAATTGGTTATTAATGGTATATAGGAATTCCATTGCTTTTATATATAGCAATCATGCTGATTATTAGTTATATCTGTATAATTATTTGCACTACTTATACCACTTTGTCCATAGGTTATCCTGGACTTCCTATGTGGACAGAGTATTTTCCAATGCTTACCTCTTGATTTTTTTCCTGTCCTATTGTATTGTCTAGATCCATCAGACAATCTTGAACATAAGTGACAATAAGGACGTCCAAGCCTTAGCCCTGACTTTGATTAGGATACTTGGGAAATGTAATGACTAAGTATAATGTTTTCTCTATTTTTTGATAAATAGTTTTTATCAAGTGTGATAGAATCTATGAACTGCCCCTTTTTACCCACTTGCCCCTTAGTTTTCCCTTCTAGTAATACTCCCTTGGGTTTTAGCAGGGCACATGACTACCCAGATGAAAACTGTATTTCTCAGTCTTGGTGTGGCCATAGGACTGAGTGTCATCAATGGATCTTGGAAGAAGTAATGTGATGATTCCATAAGACCTTCCCTCTTTCCCTTTCTGTGGAAGTGATGATGGTGATGGATTTGATGATGGTGATGGTAATCCACTTTGTCCAAGTAGGTGAGGACAGCATGCTAGGGTGTGTGAACATTGAGATGGGAGGAGCCAGTGTCCCTGGGTGAGCTCAGGGAGCAGAGCCACCTGCGTGGCCAGGACCCCTGCTTTCCTTGCATTGTGACACATCACACAAACAAACTCCCATCTGGTCCCAATACCGTTTGGGACTTCTGGCTCAGTAGTTTAGCCTACATCTTATCTAAATTTATCCAAATAAAGAAATTTTATTCTGTTCATGGTTTGTCTAGAATTTTGAAAATGAGATCATCAGTGGAGATGGAGCTGCATTGGGTGTTGGTTTGGCTTCTGGAAAGATGCCACCCTTCTCCTTCCATCTCTTATGCGCCATTGCTCACTAACACACTTTTGAACTGAGAACCCTCCTTGTGTTTACGAGACACACTAAAAGGAGCTGTAGTGATCTGAGTACACCTCTAGATTTGATTTGCCAGTCTTTCCCTTTAGATTTTTTTTTTGCATTTATATAGTTTTAAGAATATTTATTTATTTGAGAGAGAGAGAGAGAGATTGTATGAGTTCATGAGTGGGAGGAGGGACAGAGGGAGAGAATCTCAAGCAGACTCCCTCCTGAACATGGAGCCCGATGCAGGTCTTGATCTCATGACCCTGAGATCACGACCTGAGCTGAATCCAAGAGTTGGATGCTTAACGGACGGAGCCACCCAGGTGCACCTGCATCTATATTTTTAATGGATATTGATGTAATATTTTCTTTTCATGAATTGTCATTTAGCTTTAAGCTGTAGGTCATATTAGCCTCATGAAATGAGTGAATGTTTCATTTCCCCCTATTCTATGAAACAGAGTGCACAAAATGAGGATTGTCTGTTCCTGGAAGGTCTGGTAAGTCTTGATGTAATCCGATCTAGGCCCTGTGGCTGCCTTGGCTTTGGAGGTGTGCGTTTCTGCTAATCAGTTCACGTCTACATGGGTTATCCATGTGCTCTTGTCTGCTGTTTCACCTTGAGCTGATTTTAGTGGTTGATTTTTCTTGACGGCGATTGTGCATTGTGCTTGCACAGAAGAATTGTTGGTACAAAGTTGATCGCATTACTCTTTCACAGTTTCTAAACCTGCCCTGTACTCTGTGAAATTTGTGGAGGCATATTTTTGGACCTGTAGGTTGTTGAGGTCATAAGCACCTTATGTGTATTGGAAAAAGCATCTGAGCTCTCCTGCAGAAGAGGGTGTCACTGTGGAGACTGTTTTTCATCATATCCATTCCTGGGCAGCACAAGGCATTTTTATACCTTATGTGTGGTTCCTAACAGCCCTGGGAGGACAGCCAGGCAGAGAGTATACATGGCTTATTTTACGAGAGAGGGGACTTCATCTCAGAGAAGGAAAGGTGAGTGCCCGAAGTCACACAGCTCTGATGTGACAGGTACCTGGGGAGGAATGTAACTCCTTCTGCCTGGGGTTTGTGGGGTCCCCCATATAGTAGCTGGAAGGAACAGTGTGTCATGGTGTGGAACAGCATGAGACAGCATGGGGGCTTTGCCTGAGCTTGAGCATTGGGTTCTGGGACCTGATGGAGGCAGCAATTGGTTACCCGCTGCCTATCCTCATGTATGTGAACCCTAGGCCCTCCACCGTATCTAGGTTACACCTCCTCCAACCCCCTCCCTTTAGGGAAGCTGAGCCCTATCTGGAGTACCCTTTTCCATCGAAGGTCCCCAGTCAGTCCCACTTGGCCTGTCTCAGGTCCTCTCATTTCTTTTCCTAGAATACAGGAAATGTTCACCTGTTATCACTCCCCCCACATTCCATGGTTTCCTGCCCCAGGGTCTCTGCTTCAGTGTCCTGCAGGGATCCGAGCGTTCCTGGACCCCTTCTACATGGATGATCACTGGCCCATGCCTTGGTCTTGCTCCTGGCTCCTGTGTCTGTCTCGCGCTCTCCCCACCTTCTTCTGGACCGCCCTTTGTCTTCTCACTGGCTTTCTGGCCTCCAACCCAGAGGGCTGTTTCTAACACATCTGGCCCTCCCCTCCCTGGTTTATGCCCTTGGTGCTTCCCCACTGCTCTGTTCAGACCCAGCCTCTCACCGCTGGGAGGCCAGCATGCAGTCATGACAAATGATTTGTCATTTCACCAGCCCCTGTGCCGAAAAATGATTGCCCTTGCTGCTTCATGCCTGGAGTTCCCTCCCCCTTCTCTGATGTCTGGCTACTGCTACCCACTCTTGGAGATATGACTCCAGGTCACTCCTCTGGGCAGCCTTTCTTGGTGTCCAGGTGGGGTGAGGGTCACTCTGCCTTTCCACAGCACCTGGGGCCGCCCTTGGTCCTGGCTTTCATGGCTCAGATGGTGTGGTCACTGCTGTGTCCCTCATCCTTGGGAACAGTGCCTGCTTTAAATCTCAGACCCATCTCCCATCGTTGCTCTAGCTCCCAGACCTGCTGTCTGTGCCCGCTGACCCTTGGCTGTCGTCTCGCACGAGGCTGGGCAAGCACTCCAGGTGGGGCAGGAAGTGACATCACCTTTCGTCTCTTTCCTGGATGGAGGGCTCCTGCCTGCTGACCAAGGTCAAGGCCCTTTCCAACGGCCCTTCATTAGTGAGTGGGCATCTCGCTGAGTCAGCCGGGACCTCTTCACAGCCCCTGTTCAGGGTCACTAGGTCCCTGGAGAATGTGGCCGAGGGTGGCCAGCCAACAACAGGGGCCATTGTCCTCGTCTATTGCGGGTGGGGTTGGACCAGGCCCATCTGGACAGGGCAGGGGGCATGACCTCAGCTGCTCTGGAGAGGACCTGCTAAGACTCCGGGCTCAGCCAGGCCAGAGAGGGGGCCTACAGATGGCGTTGCCCAGAGCCACTCAGGGCCCTCCAGGGAACGGTTTTGGGGTCCAAGGGAGCAGCTCCATCCCTTCCAACTCTCCTTGCTACCCTCAGGCCCCCAGAAGGGAATCTTCCACAGCAGCCCTCAGGAGGAAGGAGCATGTCTCCGCTGATGGGGGCCTCGTGCCTTCCACAGGGGCCCCTCTGACTGGAACACTGAGCTCAGCCTTCCATGATTTCTCCCTCCAGACCCCACCTCTCCAGGCGCACCCATCTCCCCTCCATCCCAGGTCCCTGTGGGTTCCTGCTCCCAGCACTCGCTAAGCGCTCTCAGAGCCAGGTCTGCGCAGGTCCCCATGTTAGCTGGGTGGCTGGCACTGTCCCCGGGGAGCTGCAGGACCGGGCCCTGGAGCCACTCGCTCAGGATCACCCAGGACATGGGTGCTGGCGCCAGCAGCAGGAGCAACCCCACTTCCTGAGCACCCCTCCCACCCCGCCTGCAACCCGCAGAACTGATGCACTTCTGAGTCTTCAGGGGCTTGGAGGCCCCTGTCCTTGTCACTGATGCTGCCATGCTGGCTTCACATACTTTCTCTGTTTCAGGAAATAAAACTTTACAGACACAGCTGAGGTCCCTCTCCCTCCCCGCACTCCCCTCTTCAAGGTTATCCCCACCCTACAGATGTAGGTCAAATGCTTCGGCTACGTGTGGAAGGGTGTGTGTGGTGTGGATAGTGGGTGCCCTTGGTTTGGGTGTTTAAGACGTTAGCCCTCCTGCTGGTGGCCGGCTCCCAGCACCCTGTTCCCTGCTCTGCCAGGCCTGGGCTTGCCACTCTGAGCGAGGTCCATGCGCCCCCATGGCCAGGCCTTTACCCAAGCTGTCCCTCCCCCAGCTCGCCTGCCTGGGAGCCCCCAGTCTGTAAGGTGGCGGGAGCACTACTGCCAGGGGCATCGGCTCTGGGTCAAAGAGATTGTTGGGGCCACCTTGCCAGGTCCCTGCATCACCTGAGGATGAGCTTCCCTCCCCAGAGGTCCAGGGCTTGGCCCCCAACTCCGGTCTCTGCCACAGCTCCCAGGACGTTCTGATCATTGGGAGGTTGGGGAGCCCCTGTCTGTGGAAACTCTGTGTGCGGTGCTCCACTGTCCTGACCAGGGACCATCCTCCTTGTGTGACCTCCTGTGGGCATAGAGGCTCACTTCCGCATCCCAGGAAGGGAAGCCAGGCCCAGGTGTCCTGGGCGAGCCCATCAGCCTCTGGCCATATCAGAGACCATGCCCATGTCCCCCACACACTCATGCAGAGAAAGCCACCCAGCCCCGCCACCCAGATCCAACAATCCACACGGGAAGCCCGGATTTCCGGCTCAAACGAGTTAAGAGATGTCTGGGGCTCTGGCTGCTCCGGAAAAGCCAATAATTAAGATGTCTCTTGTCTTGGTGCCCCAGACCCCTGTCCCATCGCTGATCAGGTTACAGCGAGTGAAGCTCGCAGTGAGTGACAGCTCGAAGGTGCTGCCTCTGGGGGGCTGGGGGTGAGTAGGGAGAACAGATTGCTCTGTGACCTGGGGCTGCCTTGCTGTGCCTCTGGGGACAGGCCTGGGGCAGGCAGGGTAACTGGAGGCCCCAGCAGCACGGACATTTGCCTGGAGGGAGCTCTCATGTGGATCAGCTAGGCCCCGGTGCACACGGCAGGTCCGCCTTATACATTGGCCTGGCGCCGGCTGGCCAGCAACCATCACTTGGCAGTGGGGATTGTCTAGCGACTCTGGGGGTCTAGAGGTTGAGGCTGTCTTTCCGTCCTCTTCAGCAACCCACAGGCCTACTGTGCCCCCTGTCCTGTGCTGCGCAGCTGGGGCTGGGCACGCGGGTGGCGTGGTCCCTGAGCTGGACTGTACTCCTGTGTGGGGGTAGCTGACTCACCCCCCCTCACTGTACCCAGTAAGAAATAACCCCCAAAAGGCAGTCATGCTCCCAGGAAAGACCCTAACCCCTGGGCAGGCCAACCAATGCAACTGGACAGACTGGGTTCAAATCCACACTCCTCTGCCTGCCATGTAGACAGCCACTTCACCTTTCTGAGCCATGGCTCCTGGTCTATGAGGTGGGGGTCGTCACGCTGCCACGAAGGGCTGCCATGAGGATGAGCGGGGAGAGTGTGGGAGGGAAGGACCAAAGGCATCCTGGTGTTAGTCTTCAGCATATCCCCCCCAGAACCTTTCCCCCACCTCCCATATGGGGGCTGGTCTCCTTGAGTAGATGGGAAACTGAGCCTCAGAGACCTTGAATTGGGTGGCCAAAGTCACAGCGGAGATGGGGGTGGGGCCTCTGGGAGCAGCTGGGTCTGCAGGCTCAGCAAACCCTCGCTGGACCCAGAAAGGCAGGCCAAGTCACCCCATTCTTCAAGTATAGGGTCAGATGGCACAAAGGGACACCTTGCCTGTGCACAGTTCATGGCCAGTGCAGGACAGGGCAGGGGTGGAATGGAGGCCTGGCTGATCCCAATGCTCTCCATTCATGCATTCAACCCAAATCCAGTCCTGAGCCAGATGCTGGTACGAGCTGTTCCAACAAGGGTGAGTGGGGGAGGTGACAATGCAGCCTCTACTCACAGAGATGAGGCGGGTGAAGGGTCTAGAGCACCAAGTAGGAGTGGGTGGGCTTTGGTGATGGGGGGGGGGGTGAAGGGGCTGACCCAAGACTAGCTTCCCAGCCTGGGATATGCCCTGGAACTTCAGATGCTGAGTGTGTGACCCCAAGGCGAGCAGATAGGCGGGATGGGGCCAGGACCAGGACCCAGGAGGTCTCCTCAGAAGAGGAGGGGAGTGGGAACTGGAGATCCGGAGGAGCAGAAAGATGGTGGGGTGGGATGAGAGGTGTGCCTGGGGAGTGAGTGTTGAAGAGTGGGTGGTAAAGTGGTGACTCTTCCATCAAGGGTGAGGACAAAAGGAATCTTGACATAGGTCTCCACCTCTCTACCTGAGAGGCCTCAGTGAGTTTGTGAACGTGTTTTGAAGCCCCTGTCTGTCCTCTGACCTTGAATTATTTATGTTCCTCCCATGTGCAAATCCCACTCACCTCCTTCCACAACCCCCTGTCTCCCCTGTCATGGGTTCAGAGCCAGGGTCTCATGGTGTTCATCAGCCCCAGGTGTGGGAGAGGCCTCACCTTGT
This sequence comes from Martes martes, assembly GCF_963455335.1. Taxonomy (NCBI): domain Eukaryota; kingdom Metazoa; phylum Chordata; class Mammalia; order Carnivora; family Mustelidae; genus Martes; species Martes martes. The sequence continues at coordinate 141,618,409 of NC_137889.1, forward strand.
GGTTCTGGCTCCCTTTCCATCTGAAGGCTAAATTAAAGAGACAGTCACCTGTAGCCTCCAACAGGAGGCATTCGAACAGTGGGGTACCAGGAACCTAGGGAGGCCACTGCTCAGAGCACTTCTAAAGACCAGCCCCACTCATCTTTGCTGGGGGTTGTTCTCCATGGCTGTTGGCTCTCCTCTGGGTGGTCCCCTGTCACCAGAAGAAGTGGCCTGTGTTTGCAATTAGGTAATCTTACCAGCCTGCTTCTTGCCTGTAGTAGTTTAGGGTGCAAGGGCTTCTTGGGGTTTTCTTGCCAGCTCCATCCCTCATCATCCAAGCTGCTGTGTTTCAACAGTGAAATCCTCTTTCAGACCTTGTGGGTTTCCTATGGTGGTTACTGACATTCAGTCTGTTAGACCAGAGAAACAGCCACCACACATTCCTGTAAGAGCAGCTCTTCTCTGTCTTAAGATTCTTGAAGACTGTTCAAGCAAGAGGGTCAAGGGACACCTAGTAAGTTCTGGAAAGGGTCTTTATCTGTGGGCATCTCCTTTAGATCTTTCTGAGCACTTAACAAAGGATCTTGCAACCCCATTCTGGATTTGATCTCTCTAAAGACATTTTATTTTATTTTTTTAAAAGATTTTATTTATTTATTTATTTGACAGAGATGACAAGTAGGCAGAGAAGCAGGGGGAGAGAGAGGAGGAAGCAGGCTCCCCACTGAGCAGAGAGCCTGACATGGGGCTCAATCCCAGAACCCTGGGACCATGACCTGAGCCGAAGGCAGAGGCCTTAACCCACTGAGCCACCCAGGTTCCCCTCTAAAGCCATTTTAAAACTTAATGCATTTTAAAATTTGAAGACATATTCAAATGTGGACAGGCTGGGAATGAGAAACTCTTCTTTTTTCAAATTCAGCAAGTCCTGGCTCCTGTATGTTCTCTCTAAATTTTTCTTAAAAATTGAACAGCTGGCCAGTCACCTCTCATCTCTCTCCTCTTACATTTTATCATAAACAGCAGAAGAAGAGAGGTGGCACTTTTGATGTTTTTCCTAGAAATCTTCATTAGACCAAGGGTCAGCAAATTATAGCCCAGGAGCCAAATCCAGCCGGCTGCCTGTTTTGTAAACAGAGTGTTATTGGAATGCAGCCACGCCTGTCTTTTCATGCCTTGTTGGCGGTTGCTACAGACCTGAGGAGTGGCAGCAGACACATCTGGTCCTCAGCACCTTACATATTTAACACGTGGCCCCTACAGATTCTGGCTGCTACATCACTGGGTTACTGGGTGCCTTGTCTCTTCTTCTTCTTGTCGCTGGTGGCAACTGCTCTCCTTGGGTCACTGCAGAGCACAGCTCCTTCTTCTTCCCCAGAGCATTTCTCACTCTTTCTTTGGCTTCATGGGCAGTCTCTGGAAGGCCTCTTTACTTCCTGCTCCAGCCCAGGACCAGACCTAATGCTCTGGATTTGTTAGGGCATCCAATCTCTGTCCTGTTCCCACATAATGAACCACCCCAAAAGTAGGAGCATGAAACAATCTTTTTGGAAAGAGCCAGTGCAGGTGGCTCATCTTCTTCTCCACCAAGTTGGGGGCTTCTGTCTTGAGGATCTGAATGACTCAGTGGCTGGGGGCTGGGATTCTCTGAAGACTTGTTGTCCCTGTGGTTGGTGCCTGGGCTGCAAAGACCAGGGCTGTTGACCAGAGTGCTCAGGCCTGGTCTCTCCACATAGCTGTGCTTTCTCCCAGCCTGGCTGCTGCAGGGAATGGAATATCCTTCATGCAGGTCAGGGCTCTTGGCACGTGCGTTCTGGTGAGCAAAGTGGGAGTATCATCATCACACAGCCAGATTCAAGGTATGTGTGTGTGTGTGCGTGCACGTGTGTGTGAGTGTGTGGTCTATGACTCTGCCTCTTGATGCCAGGAGGTCCAAGAATTCACAGACAGATTTAAAGCTGTCTGTGAAAGCTGTTTAAAGCCTGATTCCCTTGTCCGTAAAATTCAGATGGTAATTCCTACCTTGTGAGCACAGGGCCTGGGGCTCAGTAAATGCTCTGTGACTATTGGCTGTTATCCGCGTGATCATCCCAACATATGGTGTCAACACGTACCCATATTTGGTGTCTGTCACTGGGCCTGTCTGGCTTAAATGGGACCACATGCTCAAAGAGGTTGAAGCCACAGGAAACCACTTTCCTGCATCCTTGCTGCGCACCTGACATGTACCAGGACTGATGAGAGCTGTCTCTGGGGGGTTGCTGCTCTTGTCTCCCCATCTTATTATGGGAGAGGTGCTGGCGGGTCTGCAGGCAGGATGCAACCCTGAGGAGTGGAGCCAGGCACACATGCCCCATCCCAGGCCTGCTGGTGACTCATTCAGCTGCTCATCACCTGTGCATTCCAGTCTGTTCTGTGGAGGCCTACAATGTGCCAGGTCTCTCATGCTAGGTAAGCAGACCAGCCAGGCCTTGCCCACATGGGGCTTCCCTTCTGGGGTTTTCACAGTAGAACATACCATTGCTTTGGGCTCTCTGTCCACCTTCCTGGAAGCCAGCCAGCCAAGCTGCTGCTGTGCTAACGTAGCCCTCCAGGAGACTGTATCTACTTTCCATCCACTGACTTTGCCTCAGGGGCAGGTGGGCTTGAGCAGCAGTTTGGAAAGCTTTCCAGGCTTTTCTCTAGCCTTCTGGCCCCTTTTACCCACCGCCAGAAAAGCATGGCCCAAACTGGGCTTGTTGGGTCCTGGGTCCCTGGAAATTGTCCTCCCAGCTGAGCCACTGAGAATGAGAAGTCAGTGTTGGTTGCTTCGAGCAGTGAAATCCGGGAGGTGGTTGTTACCAGTCAAAGCTGACAGATACAGTTGGGCTGACAATCCTGGGCATCCATCGACAGGTGTGTGGTTAATGGTGAGTCAACATTGACCTAGAACCAGAGTCGCACACGGTCAGGAAACCAATATTTCATACCATCAAAGAGTCAAATGACACTTCAGCTGTCACAACCAGAAGCAGGTGAGCAGACCCCAGCCTGTGTTCTCCTCAATTCTCCAGTCTGCTCTGTTATTTCATTTTCCTCACCCCCTACCTGACTTTTCCAAAAGAGGAATTAGAGGGCTTATAGCATGAGGCACATTAAACAAACACAATAAAATCCAAATAGAAGCCACAATACTAGCATAAAAGAGAATGCCCTTATTATATTGTAAAGGACCAACGCTGCTGAGATACTTAAGCTTTTCTGGACTCTTGAGCTTCCCGGTGGCCAAGGAGAAAATGAATCGTTACTATGGGAATGTTCACTATGGGAACGGGGCAAGTATAGGACTTCTTCCCAAAGCTCTGTCAAGCGCCCAGTTGTAAAACGGAATTTTCCCTGGGGGTTGCTGTCTGACCGGGGCAGAGTGGTGGAATGAGACGACAAACCATAGTCTTCAGTAGTGTGGTTGCTTTGTTTTCCACCTGCGGCCAATGTGAGGTTGGGCTTCAAAGCCAGCTACTAATATCTCCAAGCTCAAGTGGAAACAAGCCCTGGGATTATCTCTCCATTTGGGGTCAAAAGGCATGAATTTCAGCGGCAAAATGGTCCACGCTGCAATCTTTGTTTTCTGCATGAGCTGATAAACTCTGAGGCCAGGCCCACGGGGCCTCCCGCCGCATTGCCCATGAGCTTCAGTAAATCTTTTGACAGGAGTCATTGTCTGGGGCAGTGCCCCAAACGACTTCTCTAAACGGAGTTATTCATTTGGCTCTAATGGGAGGCCGGGCTGCCAGGCCCTGCTGATGGCCGCGATTTCACATTGAAGACCCATCTTGTCAGGGTATTTGTAGCCTGAATGTTGGCCGCCGGCGCAGCCAGCATTTGGGGTGCAGGCGGCGGGGCGGGGGTGGGCTGGCTCTTCTTAGGTCTGGGGTATGCACTGAGGGCCTAGGCTTCCTGAAGAGGAAGGCAGACAGCAGAGCTGCTGTGGATCCCCCCAACACTCCCAGGAAAGGCTGCAGCCAAGGCAGACCAGTGCTCTTTCTGAGTCAGGCAGATGCAGGTGGGGGCTCATCTGCTGAGCGTGACTTGAGGACCCTGACTTCACCCCTTTGGTCTTAGCGTTCTTGTCTGTAACATGCGATTGAGATCATCTGCCCCACGGGGGCCCTGGGAGGGGTGAGGGGCACGACCGATAGGGCTCTGTCCCGGCACCAGGCACACAGCCAGGCCCATGGAGGCAGTCGGTAAAGGCTTGTCCCACAGATAACTATGGGGAGCACACAGCTGCGAAGAGCCTGGCATGGCTCCAGACCCCTGCGTGCTGACTCCACACGCGGGGTAGGCGTATCATGCAGATCGACACTGGCTTGGGGCTTGAGGGGGCAACAGCGGGGGTGCACCCCCATCTCTGTCCCTGGAGTTGCCGCGCCTTCAGGGCACTCCCCCATAGGTCATCTCTGGATCGGTCTCACCTGTTCTGGGTCTCACCTGCTTTGGGAACATGCGATTGCCTTCCCGTTCTATGCCAGGTGCTGTTGGTGGGGGAACCTGCTTGTTTCTCTGTGTGGCGCAATGCAGTCCTGCTCCTGCCATTCGTGTTCCATTGGGCGTGTAAACCACACTCCGGCTCTTGCACACCCGCCTGTGCCAGGCTTGATGCCTGCCCTCCCGGCCCGCCCTTCCCTCTGCTGACTCCTAGGTAGGCTCCCGAGGGGAGGCTATGGGCAGCCAACACCCCCACCCTGGTTTCCTTGGGACTACCCACGTGTTAGCCACAAAAGTCCTGCGTCCTGGCAAACCCCTTGGTCCCAAGCAAACCCAGATGGGCAGCCCCTCTAGAACAGTGGACATTGTCTCCCTAGAGGCTGAGTGGGCAGTCAGAGTGGGAGTGACACCGGGAGGACACGGGGAAGGGCTGCGTGTCAGGGAGGACATGGTCCAGGGTGAGACTCCTGTGTGGATGCGTGGTCCTTCCAGCCCCCAGGCAAGGTCCACTGTCCCTGCAGGGCCTGGTTGCTCACGGGGGGGGGGGGTCCCTGCCCTGCCCTGCCTGGCCCTTCACGGCCCATGTGATGAGAACAGGCCCCTGCCCCGCAGGTGTCCCAGGTGTGGCTGAGCTCTCTCGCCTGGGCTCACGGTTGGCACCTGCCCGGAGGCCTGGCCCCAGCTCCCATCTATCTGGGTCAGAGGCGAGCAAACTACAGCTCCCAGGCCAAACCCTACCCGCTGTCTGTTTTGTGCACCTGGCCTCTTGAGAATGGTTTTCCTGTTTTTCAAAGATTGAAAAGAGAAAAAGCAAAAGAAGAAAGTTTTGTGGCTTGAAAATTTTAGATGAAATATCAGTTTCTGTGTCTACAAATAAAGTTTTATTGGAACACAGACATGCCCCTTCATTCAGCCACTGTCTCTGGCAACTTTCCTGACGCAAGGGTGGAGGGAGTTCTGTGCCGCCCGAGAGAGAAGAATGCTGGCTCTCGGGCCATTTGCCCACAGTTTGCCAACTCCAGCTTGGTGCATCATGGAAATAGTTTTGCTAATTATAGCTTTAAAAAAAATGGAATGCTTCACAGATATGCATGGGTAGGGGCCATGCTAATTTTTTTCTGTATGGTTCCAATTTTAACATGTATGCTGCCAAAGTGAATGCTAATGCTTCTTTTTAAAAAAAAAAAACCTATAAAATTGGCAACTCTAAAAACATGTTTTGTGTGTTTTAAAAAATTGTGATAAAATACATTTAGCACAGTCTTTATTATTGAGTCATCTGTGTGGGCATCATTCAGTGACATTAGATGTGTTCCCGGTATGCATCCACCACTGCCATTTTTATCCAAACCTTTCTCATCACCCCTGTGATGGTGGATTTTATGTGTCAATGTGACTGAGCCGGGGGTGCCCAGATATTTGGTCAAACGTGATTCTGGGAGCTTCTGGGGGGGGTGATTTTTGGATGAGTCAACATTTGAGTTAGTAGAGTATGTAAAACATTGTTTTCTCCATGTGGGTGGGCCACATCTCATCAGTTGAGGACCTGAACATAACAAAAGACTGACCCTTCCCAAGGGGAGGGAACTCTCCTGCCTGGTGGCCTTTAAAGTGGGACATGGGGTCTTTCTGGTTCTACTGCAGCTCCTGGTCTTCGGGTTCCAACTGGGACATTAGCTCTGTAGACTGGTTTTGCCAGCTTCTGTGATCATGTTTGGAAATTCCTTATTTTTTTTTTTAAGATTTTATTTATTTATTTGACAGAGATCACAAGTAGGCAGAGAGGCAGGCAGAGAGAAGGAAGCAGGCTCCCTGCTGAGCAGAGAGTCCAATGCGGGGCTTGATCCCAGGACCCTGGGATCATGACCTGAGCCAAAGGCAGAGGCTTTAACCCACTGAACCACCCAGATGCCCCTGGAAATTCCTTATAATAAATATCTATATCTGCTTCTCTCCAGAGCTTACGTATCTGTCTTTAGTCTCAATATCTCCCATTGGTTCTGCTTCCCCGGAGAACCCTGCCCAGCCCAGCCCCCCACATAAATTCTGCCCCACTGACTGTACCTCCCCCAACCCTGCCCCGAAATGAGCTCCGTTCTTTGGCTGATTTTCTCTTGGCTCGTTCAGGGAAGAAGCAATCTGACATTCATTTGGAGAATTCTAAAGTCCAGCTTTTAACTCCAAAGGATGCTGTTTTATAAGGTCTCTTCGTTTCAAGGAAGTTCCAGTTCTCACAAAAGTGGCGTGAGCACGTTCCTGTGAGCCACGGGGTGTGTGAGTCCACAGGGCCGGCTCTGGAGAGTGAGTTTCAAGCTGGCGTTGACCTTTTCTGGTCTCACTCATGCATGCAGCTTCCCGGGAGCAACGGCTTGGCTGTGAGGCAGAGAGGGACTCGTGGGTCCTCCTGTCCCAGGGCAGGCAGGGTCCAGGATTCGAGACTCAGGGGTTTGCCAAGGTGCAGGACTTTCAAAGCTAAAACATGGGCAGTCCCAGAGAAGCTGGGGTGATGTGGTGTTGGGCACCCCACGTGCCACCCACAGGCTCCCCCTGCACCCTGACTGGTGCAGTCAGCTGGGGAAGGGATGCACCCGGAGGGGAGGCATCAAGCCTGGCCCAGCTAGGTACCCAAGCCTCTCTCACACTCCAGGTCACAGCACACAGGAACCCAAGCCTGCCCTGCTTTCCCTGAATTCCAAACATCGTCCCTGCTCATGCCTGCCCAGACCTTACTGCAGGGAAGGCTGGACGGCGTGCTGTCTCTGTCCAGCACTGAGGGCATGTCTGGGCCATGGAGCCCATTGGGAGGTCTGGGGTAGCAACCTCAGTGGAAGGAGATGGGGCTGGGGTGGGGGGATCTGCAAACCAGGGTTTAGCTCTGAGGCCGAGTGGTTGGGGGCCCTGTGGTGCTCCCACACTCCCACTCACGGCACACTGCTGGGGCCCTTGGTTCCGTCCTTCATGGGCCTGGGAGCCACTTGAGGGCATGCCAGCGCTACTTCCCAAGGTGTCTCAGGTCCCACACGGGGGTGTACATGGGTGGGGGAAGGAGTAAGGAAATCGGAGTGAAGACCAGTGCTCCAGGAACCCGAGAGAACAAAGTCCACGTCTAGAACAGGGGCCCGTTGTGGGGTTTGGCCAGACTGCAGCGGGAACACCCCCAGTTGTTCTGAGAAACCCGGAAGGCTTCCTGGAGGAAGTGGGCACAAGATAGGGGGTGGTTCTCCACGGGAAGTGCCCAGGCTCTGGTGACTCTCTCCGTCCCCAAGTCTGTTGGGAGGCCTTGCCTGGGGGAAGCTTAGCAGGGCTAGGGCTGGGGCCCATCCACTCAGGAGAGCTGGACCTCTTGCCAACCATGGGACGGACTTGGTGGAGACGTGGTGGCGTCACCGACTTAGAGAAGGCAAGAAGGTATGAGCCGGCGGCCAAGAATATGTCTCCCTGCTCCAAACACCATCCTGCGGGTTTATGGCGGGGGCGGTTGGCCCAAACCAGCTGAGGAAGGAAGCCTAATGAGTTTGCAAAGCTGCCGCTGGCCCAGCCCTGGGGGACGGCCAAGGGTCTCATGGAGGACATTCTTGCAGGAGGAGCGTGGGGTCTTGGTCGCCCGGCTCTGTCTTCTGGGACATCCCCTGCGAGGTGGCAGGTGCCCTCCTGTACGTCCACATGCACGTGCAGATGTATCTGCTGCTAGGGCCCCGTTTCATGCTTTCTGCTTTACAGGTGAGGAAACTGGGGCCCAGAGAAGTGAGGTGTTTAAGGCTGCAGACGGCGTGGCGGGCTGGGCCTGGGGCCAGGTGCTCTGAGTCTATGACCCGTGTCCTCTCTGGCCCCTGGGCCATGAGTGTGACCGAGCTTCACGCTCAGGTGGTCTGTTCTAAGTGTTTGTGTTGTTAATTCCGAGCCCACCCGAACAGCTGTGTGTGGATCTTTTCATGAGCCGTTATGGAGACCCATGGTACCAGGAGGCCACTTTTCCTAAAACATCGGACCTGCCCACAAATCCTCTACAGAGCTCTTTCTGGCCACTGGCTCCCCGTGGACCCTCAGGCCCTGCTTCCCAGGCCAGTGGTGGCCACCCCGGTGCCCTTGATGGCATGTGGAGTATTGACCTGGAATGTCACCAGTGTGCCAGCCCAAGATGGCATTTCATTGTCATCTATTTGAATGCCCCTGGTTGTTGAAGGGAATTATTTTTCCATAGGCTTATGGGCCATTCCTTTTGCCCCTCTTTTGAAACAGTTATTTGTATCTTTTACCTATGTTTTTTATTATTGATTTGTAGGGACTCTTTATATATTTGCTGCACAAATTCTTTTTTTTTTTTTAAAGATTTTATTTATTTATTTATTTGACAGAGAGAGAGACAGAGACACAGAGAGAGGGAACACAAGCAGGGGGAGTGGGAGAGGGAAAAGCAGGCTTCCTGCGGAGCAGGGAGCCCAATGCGGGGCTTGACCCCAGGACCCTGAGATCATGATCTGAGCTGAAGGCAGACACTTAATGACTGAGCCCCCCAGGGGCCCCAGCTGCATAAACTCTTCATCCATCACAAGTGCTGCCAGTACTTTCTCCCAGATTGTGGATTGACATCCGTGTTCTCTATGCTGTCTTTGATGAGGACTTATTTTTTACAAACTCCTCTGGCTGTCCTTTGGAGGTGCTCCCAGGGTTGGCCAGAGGCTCTGTCTTTCTCTCTCAATATCCTGGCTTTGGACAATCTCAGGGGGTCCATGGCTTCAAGTGACTGTTGTGGGTGGAATTGTGTCCCCAAAGAGACGTGTTCACATTCCAGCGCTAGTACCTGTGGTTGTGCTGTGATTTGGAAATAGGGTTTTGCTGTTGTCACTGAGTGTAAGCATAGATGAGGTCACACTGGCAGATGTGAACACGAAACCCAGCATCTCGTGTCCTTGCAAGAGGAGGAGAGAGAGACAGACACACACCAGGAGAATGAAGTGCGAGGACTCTGGGAGGATGCCCTGCACTGACACAGGCAGAGACAGGCTAATGTGTCTACGAACCAGGGATCTCCAAGGGAGCCACCAAATGCCCAGAAGCCAGGAGAGGCATAGGCGGGTCTCCCTCCCAGCCTCAGAAGAAACCAGCCCTGTGACACCTTGGTTTCCCCTCTAGCCTCCAGAACTGGGAGAGAATAACTATTGTTTGAGCTGTTTGGCCTGTAACCATCCCCCTTGTCCGGGGACCCTGCTATAGTGACGGTCAGTGTGCACAACTCCAAAAGGGACTGCAGACTCAGAGCCCCCCCGAGGGTGCAAACCATCCCAGCCTTCACTCGGGGCCTTGAGGACTCCTCAGACAGGGCATGCAAGGCTCTCCTGGCCCTTTCCTGGAGCACGGGACCCTTCACTCCGGGCTCATGGCTCTGCACATCTTGAGAAATGAAGCCACCATGGAGGACGACTCTGCTGGAGCCGAATGGCATCCCTGGCGGAACCAAAGAGGCTGGCTGCCTTCTGCTCCTAGAGGAGCCGGGCTTGCGGAGGCTGGAGGGAGACAGCAGGGCTGGCCTGGTGGGAGGTGCTGAGCCCACCTGGGTCTGTTCACAGGGAGACTCCCTGCCCTCAAGCCCTGCCCTGGCAGCTGGGGTGGGGACAGAAGGTCTGTGGTCCTTCCCCTGCAGCTTTTCCCAGACACCTGGAGACACAGATCTGAAGCTGGCCCAGACCCGCCTGGGTGCAGCCTTCTGGGTCCACCCCCATGTTACCAAAACCAGCAGTGGGGCGAGGGTTTAAGTCTTCAGGTTAGATACTCTATCATTGGCAGGAGGTGCAGACGGCCACACATTCTGTATTTATTGAGCACCTACTAAGCCCTAGTCTCCAGGACACACAAGACACTGAGATGTGGCCCCAGCTCTAAAGCAGTCCCAGTTTCATGGTGGAGGCAGGCGGGTGGACCCCAGAGGTGGCCCGTGCAGGGAGGAAGGGATGCAGGGGAGGTGGGCACCCAGAGGAGGCCCCCTGCCCGCTGGGTGACTGAGGTGACTGCCGGGCTGGGTTTTGTAAAAGGGACAGGGATCGATAGAGCAGAGGAAGGGAGTAGACAGGCCTCCAAAGGCAGAGGGAGGAGCTTCTGCAAAGTCTGGGCAGTGGGTGACAGCAGACACCTTGAACTGAAGTGGGGAACTCAGTCATTCGAGTGTGTGTGTGTGTGCGTGCACGCACGCACATGTGTGCACGCACATGCATGTGTGAGTGTGTGCATGTGCAAAAGCATCATGTGCATGCATGTGTGGGAGCATGCGTACACATGCATGCACACATGTGAGACAGTGCTTGCGTGCACATGCGATGTGTGCATGTGCACGTGTGAGTATGTACACCGTGCACATACATGTGCATGCACGTGTAGGAGTGTGTAAGTATATGCATATGCACACATGTGTGCACGTCTGAGAAGCACGTGTGCACGTGTATGTGTGCACACATGTGCATGTGCACATGTGAGAATGTGTGTGCACATGCATGTGTGTGTATGTGTGGATACATGTGTAGGAGTTTGTGTGTGTGCATGTGCACATGTGTGTGCATATGTGTGTGTCATGTGCATGCAGTCAGTGGTTCCTGATGCATTTGGGAAGCAGGGTTCCCTCATGAAGGACCTTATGTGCTAAGCTTAAGAATTTTAAGAATTCCCAAAAAACTGACAAAATTATAACCCTTCAGTTCCATGCTATGTGGCTCAGGGCAAACCTACGCCCTTGCCCTGGGCCACGGGTTTCCCCTCTGGGCCCGGAACCAAGGCTGGGCCCCTGAAGCTCCAAGGCCCTATGTATCCAGCCCCCGGGCCGCAGGAGCAGGGACGGGATCCCAGCGGCAGCTGCTGCCCGGAAGCTTCTGAGGCCCAACCCTGCAGAGGAGCGGCTGTCTGTCCTCCAGCATGCTGACGGTCAGCCCTGTGTGGCCAGAGCAGGGCGACAGGCCTGTTAGAACACCAATAACAACCTCGCCTTTTAGTTCTGCAATTGGAGAGGGCAGCAGGGACTGGGGCCTCCCCGGGGGCTTTGGGGACATTGATCCACCAGTGGCAAATGTCAGTGATCCAGGGTGAGGGGACTCAGCTGCCAGGCGGTCCGCCGGAAGAAGACGCAACAGCGGCACTTCGGAAAGGGTGGGAATAACTGGCCCGAGTTCAGAGCCAGAAATATCAGTGTTTTCCCATTCCAGCCCATCTCCGTTTGCTGAAGGAGTTTCACATTGGACCATGTGCGTACTAATAGTGACTGCCGGCAAACCCGATTTCCATGCTTTGTAATGCATAGAGGCTGCTGAGATGACCCGGCTCCGAGCAAGGAGGCTGCTGCTCCAGTGCAAAGTTTGAAGTTCGGGGTAGGAGGTTGGCTGGGGGCGGCAGGTGGGGCAGGGAGCTGGCTGCCCCTTGGGCTCCTCCTTTCTTCCTGCAGCCTCAGCCCCCCCTTCCCTCAAAACTGACTGTAGCCCCAGCCCCTGACTGCAGCCCCAACCCCTGGATCGCAGCCGGGACCCCTGGCTCCCCAGAGTGCCAGAGAGTGGCCCTCTCCAGCCCTCCCAAATCTCTCTTCATCTATGAACAAGGTATAGTCCTGATAGTGTGTGACAGCAGAGTTCAAATGGCAGGAATCCTGAACTGGAACCACCACGGTCACTCAGCACCTGTGCTGAACATTCCAAGTTTCCGGAGGAAGCCACCCATCTTCGGGCACTTCTCTCTCTGCCCCAGCTCAACCCACAGCTTTGACCCTGTCGCAGGGACAGACAGTGAGGTCTGGGAGCCCTGGTTCCTCTGTTCCCACACTTTCATCAGGAGATGGGGTCTTGGGCGGAGGTCCTCAGATCCCAGGCTTAGGACATAGAGGGACCCAGGAAGAGAGAGGCGAGGACCCCTCCATGGGGCTGACAGGCGAGTCTCACTGCAGGTGACCCCGGGTCATCATCTGTGACAAGGAGGTGAGTGTCAGTCCTGAGGGAGGTGTGTGTGGGGCTGGAGAAATGCCCCAGGGTCCGGCAGAGCTGAGTCTCCCTCCCCTTGTCCCGGCTTCTTGCTCTGCACCTGCTCCGCCTCCCTGGCCTTGTCCACCAGCCACGGTTGACTTCCTTCTGATGATCCCAGGCCCCTCACACCCAGAAACCCACACCCTCCGCAGGCTCTCTTCCGGGGAGCTGGGTGCCTTCCCCTGACCCAGTGCTCCAATGTTTCTCTGTTGTGTGTGGGGTTAAATACACTTAACAGAAAATTTGCCTTGTTAGCCCTATTTTTGTGTACGATTCAAGGGCATCACCTAACTTACAGGGTTGGGCAACCCTCTGTTTCCGAAAAGCTTGAGCCACTGAGGTCCTTGACCTTGACCTTGTGAAGGAGGATGAGGACGCTTTTGGCTCACTGGCTCAGACCCTGGATTGGAGGAGGCGTCTGCGCCTTGACCTGCCCTTCCCTGGTGGGTCCCTGGCTGTGCAGACAGCATAGTGGCCTGCGGACCCCGACTTTCCCTGGACCCCACAGCAGTGTGATCGGAGCTGGTCTGGTTCTTCTCCCAGGACCTGGAGAACAGCCATGGCAGCCATGCCTGGTTGTCCCCAGGCCTTCGTTCTTCCCTTCCCAGATGCAGAACTTCCGGCTTGTAGCCAGTCACCGGCCAGCCCAGTCCACGGGCCACTGTGCAGCTGGGTGTGGCGCGGGACCTGGTTCCGTGGGTGAGATGGCAGTGGCGGGGCAGGGGCCACCTCCAACATGGCGGAGAGGCGGGCTGTCTCAGAAAGCACGCAGAGGAGGCAGCCACGGACTGGGGACGTGCCGGCGGTGGGGCCACCTCGGGGATGGAGTGAGGAACAGCACCCATGCTTCTGTGTTCACTGAAAGCCTCTGGAGCTGGTTGCGCCAGCAGCAGCCCATCTGTGCCCCACCTGCCGCCCATCGTCAGGTTTTATCCCGTGAGCCAGGGCCTCCTCCAGGGGGAATGGTCCTGATTTTCCTCTGTTCCTGCCGCCCCAGCCTGGAGCCTGGTGGGCACGTATTTGGTGGGTGATGAAGGCCCTGGGTCAGGTTTGGGTCAGGGGTCCACCTCCAGATGTCCTCTTGCATGGTCTCAGGGCAGGTGGCTGCCGGTACACAGGGAGTCGCTGCCTTATGCGGGACGGGAACCCGGCCGCCATCTCCCCAGGCTGACCAAAGCAGGTGCAGCCGCCCACCCAGCTGGCCCTTGCTGTGTTCATGAGGGGGGACACACGAGGGATGCGAGAGCAGATGTGAGGAGCTCTGTGACTGGGACACCATGTGGTGGGGTCTCCATGCTGGCCGCGGAGGCCCTGGGAGCTGCGGCTCCGTGCGGGTCCAGATCTTGGGTATTCACACCTGCAAAGACCCTATTTCCAAATAAGGCCATGTTCTGAGGTTCTGAGTGGACGTGATCTGGGGGATCCCATTCACACCACCTGTCTCCCCATAGGTGACGGCTGTGTTCTGGAAAACCCTCCTTGGGATGGAGCCACGGGCAGCACCCACATTCCAGGCTGGACTGTCCCTCCCGGTCTGGGCCTTTCTGCCCAGGTCATGACCACTGTTCCCTGGCGTGGGTGAATTTCTCAACAAGCCTTCCTGGGACCCCCAGGGGCTTTGTCGGGGGCTAGAGCTGGGAGGTTCCATCCTCACGATCACCCTACATCCTAACTCTTGACCCAAACCTCTGCCATGGCAGCAACATGGTTTTCCAAATGAGGGAATGTGATAGAAACACTAGAGTTTGTACAATGCACAGGGTCTCGAACTTGAGTCTCTGCCTGCTGGCAGGAAATGGCCACACAGGCTTTTGGGGGCAGGGTGGGAGGACGGCTCTGGGACAGAAGCAAGGTCCTGCGGGGCCCCTGCCGCCTGCCAGCCCCCTCACAGCCCTCCTTTCACAGCCCAGGAGAGCTTAGATGGCATGCCGAGGCCACACAGGTGGGACCCGGCTTTGGGTGCCCCTCGGTCCCCTCCCAGGCTGCACCCACCATGGGGGCCCCCATAACAGTTCTTGAACAATGCTCGTGATCTTTGATGTTGCCCTGTGTCTTGGGGGGCTGTGCCGTGAAGGGTCAGGCGTAGAAAGGGAAGGGCCAGGCAGGGGTGATGAACTCTCAGTCTTTGAATTCTCACCTGCAAGACAGGGGACAGAAGTCTGGGTGGAAAAAGATGCAGGACAGACGTGCCCTCCTCTGCCCTTGGCCTCACATGTTCCAGGGAGAGCCCGGTGCCAGGGCTGCAGGCTAAGGCCCGGAGGTGCTCCGTGAGCAAGACGCGGAAGGACGGCTTGTGTGCTCTTGGCTGGCTCACACGGCACCCCCCGGGACTCTCGAGGCCGGCACTGGATTCTGTGCAGAAGGGTGGGCTCTGGGCGGCGCGCTGGCCTCTGCCCTCAGGCTGGCAGAGCTGTCCCTGTGTCCCCCGCTGACCCCAACAGGGTGCTGGCCTCCTGAGCAGTCCCTCCTCAGGATCGATAGCTGGGCCGATCAGCCGGCAATGTGACACTAATGGACGTGGAATTAAAATGTGAAGGCACATGTTAATCTGGATGGCCGTGGGGGCCTGGGCGGGGCAGGCAGGGGTGCCGGTGGGTGGCCCTTAATGGAGCCGTATTGACCAGGACACAGAGACCGCAGCCCGGCTTGGATGTCACTCGACAGCCCGGGAACTGGGGGGTTATGGATTTCAGTGTTTTATAGGTTTGGGTTTTTAAAAAAGTGACCTTTCTTTCTCCCCCAGATCAATAGAGTCTTTTTAGCTGCACGTGTTCACTGATAGGCCATCAGTTCGGCCTCCGGGGAGGTTCATAAATACCGGTGTTGGAAATATTAATATCTGATCATCACAGGGCCTTAGTGACACAGAGAGGGGCACGGCCCGGCCCTCAACCGCCTCCCCAAGCCTCTCACACCAGGAGCAGCGGGCAGAAGTACCCTGGGCTAGCCTCTTCCTTGGATGAAGCTTGAAGTCTCCGAAAAGCCCACAGGCGTCCCGTTTCTGTGGATTGCAGGTGGGGGCATCGACCTTCCTTCCTGCTGGAGGGCATGTGACAGTTTGCATGGCCACCCCAGGAGGGAGGGGCTCCGTTTCAAAGAGAAGGAAACTGAGGCTCAGGGATGTCCAGCCATGTGGGCAAGGCCACGCAGTGGGCGGATCCTAGCCCCTGCTTGCAGGGCTCATTGCTGCGCAGTCCATGTCTACAGGGAGGCCAGAATGACCAGCACCCCTCAAGGGCCAGGTCGAGAAACTCTCGACTGGGTGCACTTAGTGTCCCGACCGAAGTGGGGACAGACCCAAAGTGCCCTGCCCACCTTCCCACACGCCAGAGCCTCCTTTGTCTCCCTGTCCTCGATGTACCTCTCCCACCACTCTAGAGGCAGTGACCAAAGTGAGGGCAGTTCCTCCATGCAGCTCTCCTGGGCTGCATCCATGCTGCCGCCCTGCCCTGCATGGAGCCTGGGTCTTGCCTCTGGGGGTCCTGTCCCAGACCTTCTCTCCTCTCCTCTTGCATGCTCACATGGCCCAGGACCAAGCAGGGTCCTCCCCTCTGCCCGTGTCTGTGCTGGTCGCTGCCTCCCAGCACGACATGAAAACTGCAACAAAGCTCTGTGGGCAGTGGCCCCTGGGCTGGCTGGCCTCGGTTACACTAGCCCAGAGCCCAGCCTGCAGCACGGGCTCCCCATCCCCATCCCCTTTGCAGCGGACTCTTCTCCCGACTGTGCCTTGGGCTCCCACCCTCCTCAAGGCCAGGTTCTTCCTCTGGAGCCCATTGTGGCCTCTGTGAGCAGCCCATCCCGACTGCCCTCCTCACACATATCTCCGACCCACCTGTGAACCCCACCTGAGCTCTGCTCCCAAGTCGCTCCATTAATTCTGGCCAAATGCAGAGATGAATTAGTGCCCCCAAGCAGCCGGTGTGAGCTCCCTTCCGGCCCCTTCATGGGACACCCCGCTTTTCAGAGGGCAGGCATGCCCCTCTTGGCTCAGGCAGTGATGGGCTTATTTTGTGCTTCACACCTTTGTCCACGCATTTCTGCACACGGGGCAGCGATGTCGGGGAGGACCAGAGACAGCAGGTCCAGGTCAGGGGGCTGCGGGGTGGTCACTGAAATCCTCAAATGGATGATGACCGCCTGGTCCCCCAGGCCGAGCCCCCTGAGCACCCACCTCCCTGGTCAGAAGTGTCAGAGACAAAACGACAGAGGGGAGCAGTCACTGGGGTTTCCTAACTGGACCCCTAGCAGGACACAGCTGGCCGAACCCTGGCCAAAGGGGCATGGGGACGGCGGAGAAAGGGGATGGGAGGTGACCTGGGTCAGGCTCCACGCGGGGCCAGCCTCATCGAGCTTGGCCACCTCCCTGCGTGCATCATAGGTGGATGGGGTGGGGGGCCCGGATCCTCGAGTGCCTGGTGTGGAGCCTCGGATCGGAGAGCATCTGGAACGGCGGCTGCACCCTTCCGCGCAGACCCCCGGTGCTGGCGAGCCCACTCTGGAGCTCAGTCTCCCTCTGTGTTGAGGGCCCTGGGAGCCCCTTTCCGCAGCCACCCTGGGATTGCCCTCTACCCCCGAGGGCAGCTACCCCCACCGGCAGCGAAGTGAGCGAGAACATGTTCGACACTGAATAATTAATTTTCGTTCTGCAATAAAAATGTTGTCTATTGATTTACAACCCCTCCCGGCAATAAAGCTTTTCGATGGAAACCTGATTCTTAATTATCATCCCCAGGCCTGCCAGGAGGCGTGTCCAGCTGCCGTGGGAGCAGCCCAACTGTTCCCAGGCATTTCGGGGCCCTCGGCCAGCTGCTGCTCCAGCCGCCCATCTCTGTCCTTCCCGGTGACTGTGCCGCCCCCTTGGCAGGTGTCCTCCACACCCAGGCATACAGGACCCAGCCTGGGCAGGAAGCAGGTCAGTGGATGAACACCATAGCATGCCTCGGGGGGCAGGGACCACCCCAGGCAATCAGAGGAGCCGTTGTCACCTGTAGGGTGGATGGGGAGAGTGAGGCCAGGGTGACGGCCAGGTCACTCCAGCCCAGGTGGAGCCCAGCTTCCTACCACGGTGGCTGACTCTGGAGCCTGGCCCCAGTTCGGTCCTCGGCAAGGGAGACACAGGCTGCTGACGAGGGGGAGACAGCTGCAGTCATCCCCCGCAGGTTTGGACCCAGAACATCCATTCCCGGCATCTTGTCCACCCCATCTTTCCCCTGCATGGCCTCTGGGCTGTGCCCTGAGTTAGGGTCCTCACACTTGATGGGCCCCCATGGTCCCACCACCACCAGCAGGATCTAAGCTAATTCTGGTCCCCAGGTCTCATGCTGGGGTCCCTGTAGGATTTCTGCCAACTGAGATCCCACGTGATGCTCTTTTCTGCAGCTGGGTGACGTTCTATCACAGTAAAGCACAACAAGGTGACCTTCCCGAGAAGGGGTCTGGAAACGCACTGGTGAGGACCCTGTGCATACATTTCTTTCTCGAACCCCTCCCTCTCATCCGCTGTTTTTCCCAGGAAGGCTGGTCTGCCTTCTGAACCATGGGCCCCAGGAGCTCAACGCACATTGCTGGGCTCCGTGTTCTGTCCACAGAGCCACCACTGTGGCAGATCCTGATCGTGGTGGAGACCCAGGCGGTTGGTTAGTGGCTTCGGGCTGACCGAGTCCGAGGGGCTGGACCGGCAGCCGGCACCAGAGCCTGGCCTCTCACTGCACTCAGCAAACAGAATGAACGCATCATAAACATGAGGAGGACAGGCCTGTTGAAGAAGTGGGGAGTTCGGCCACCTCTGTGCCATTTGATGCAGGGGCACCCCTGAGCCCCAGCACAGGCGGGGCCATGCTGGGCTGGAGGTCACTGGGAAGCACAGAGATGGCCACTCGTCACCTCGGGAGCTGGAAGGGTCATAGGCGCCGAGGCAGGAACTGAGACAGGCTGCAGCGGCAACAGTAGAAGATTCTGGATAAGTCTCTGTCCCACTGGCTCTCCCTCCTGTCTGCTCCTGAGGGGTTCGGAGGCTTCTACTACTAACTCTGGCTTCCCTTGACAAACTGGGTTTCTTTGAGATGGACATACCCTTGACCTGGCGGTGGAAGTTCCTTCCCGAGCCATACACCCTGTGGGCTCTGTCCACTGAGAGTGCATTGCCACTGCTGCAGTGACACAGCACCAGGGCACCTGGTCAGTACGACGTCACCAAAGGGGTCATGAGCCTCCTACCGCAGGGTGCACGTCTCCCACATCACCAGGGCTGGCGCTTTGCAAGGAGGTCCTCGGTGAACGCTTGTGCTGGGTGATGCTCGGTGAACACTTGCACTCAGGAGTTACCCGGTGAAAGCTTAGGGCAGGAATGAATGCATCAGTGAATGACTGAGTTCCCACTGGCACGTCACCCAGCCATCAGGCCCCCGCACTGTCCTCTGGACCTCTCTTCCTCCATCCCTCTTTGCCACTCCCCTTGACCTCTCTGGTCCATCACATCTATGTGGGGACCAGTTGGCAGAAGCCTCTGGTGCATCACAGACCACATGGAAGCGTTGCAGGCCAGGTAGTGACTGATGACTGGCCACTGCTGTGATGCTAACAACAGAGCCTGGATTCCAGGGACTCAGACTTGAGCACTGAAAGGCAGCACTTTCTAGAATCAGACCCGCCATTTCCTGAACAAGTAAATGGAGGGAAGGCAGGCTGGGGGGAGATCAGGTGTTTCACGTTGAACATATTCAGTGGGTGATGCCGCTAGACCCCCATCTTCATGTGGGGTCCACGGATGAGTGGGTGAACTTGGCCCGAGGTGTGAGTGTGGGGTCCAGGGAGACTAAGAATATGCACTGGCCAGAGCTGTGGTGGGGGTGAAGCTCTCTTGAGGTGGGTCCCAGGGAGGGAGAGGGGAGGGGAGGAGGGGAGAGACAGAGGGTGGAGCCACCTCAGGTGGGGTGGATCAGGGGGGCACTGCTGGTCACCCTCACGCAGGTTCTGTGACATGCTTGCAGGGCGGGGCAGGAAGTCTGGCAGAAAGGGGACAATTCAGGAGATGGGGTTTTGGGGGGCATCTGCTGGAGCCAGGAAATGGAGCAGTGGGCCAAGCTGCCTGCAGTGGGCAGATGCAGGGAGGGTCGGATGCAGCTGGCAGGTGCCCTCTGCCTGGTCCTCGACCCTGCCCCCACCAAGCATGTCACATGCTGACATGAAGGTTGTGGATGGTGCTGCTGGCGGTCCCCTCCCACCCCCACCCTGGGCCCAGCAGACTCAAGACACGGCAGTGGGGTGGCTGATTCCAAGGCCCTCCCTCCCCACTGACTTGCCTCCCCTGCCCTCTGGTTTGGCCAAAGGCCCTGCTCTGCCTCAGGACCTTGGCACTCTCTGCGTTCCCTTTCGATCTTGAGCCTCCACCTGCCCCCTGAGTTGTCCATATAACATGAGACTCTATGGCCCACCCTGGAGGGCGTGTGGCCATGGCCTGCTGGGCAGCATGGGGCTGGCGCACAGTAGGAGTGCAATCACCATCCCCCCCACAGTCCTGCCCCCCAGTGGGTTCTCACATCATCCACACCTCCTGAAACACGCCTGGCGTAACCTGACCTGTCTACTTTCTGACCATTTAGCAAATGACTTGTATTCACCTCTGCCTGGTGCTCATGCTGGGAGAGGGGCCTAATGGGGGCAATTATAGGATTTTCATTGCCCTTGGTGAAGCCTTGGTGGGACCTTCGGCGGCTGCTGACCCCCTGTCTTGCTCAGCGGTGGGGGCTGTCTGGCCTCTGGGTGTCAGCACACAAGAGGGGAGAGTCACATACTGCGCTGAAGCCCAGCGCACTCATCCCACGGTGCCCCTGGTTCAGGAGGCAGGACCCCCACAGTGGGCCCTGGCAGCCTGTTTTAACTTCCTGCCTGGTGGGGCTGGGCCGTGTACCAGGTCCTGTCCTGGGTGCGGGGGCTGGGGGCTGCACGCATGGAAGGGAGCTGGAGACTGCTCCCCTCCAGTGTTGCCACCTGTGTGTTCCCAACGCCACTGTCACAAGCGATGGGCCAGGGAGGGCCGTCCCCCAAACCCCAGGCTCTCGGCCAACCACCATTCCCACTTCCCTGTGAGCACCACTAAGCAGAGAGGACTGTTCCCACGAGGGCTTGGGGCACTGAAGCAGGAGGGGTGACCGGCCACTTCCCAGGACCCCAAGCACTGTGTTTGTGGCTGGCTGGGACAGTCACAAGTGAGCTCTCACATCTACCCACCCTTCCAGGTGAGAGGAGCAGCCCCATGCAGGATGGAGACGGAAGGATGAGGGATGTGGGCTGGGACCAGCAAGACCCCCTTCCTGGCTGGGGGCTGGGGGCTTGTGGTTCTCTGTAGATGAGGCAAACTTGGCCCCTCTCCTGCCAACTAGAAGCTCCCCTGAGCTGAGTGCTCCCCTGGGCTGAATGCTTCCCTGGGCTGAATGCTCCTCTGGACAGAGTGCTGCCCTGAGCCAGAGTGCTCCCCTGGGCTGAGTGCTCCCATGGGCTGAGGCTTCCCTGGGCTGAGTGCTCTCCTGGGCTGCGTGCTCCCCTGGGCCAGAGTGGTCCCCTGGGCCAGAATGCTCCCCTGAGCTGAGTGCTCCCCTGGGCTGAGTGCTTCCCTGGGCTGAATGATCCCCTGGGCTGAGTGCTTCCCTGGGCTGAATGCTCCCCTGAGCTGAGTACTCCCCGGGCCAGAGTGCTCCCTGGGTTGAGTGCTCCCCTGGGCCAGAATGCTCCCCTGGGCCAAGTGCCCCCTTGGGCAGAGTGTTCCCCTGGGCCAGCAGCATCCCTGCGGCTTCCCATCACCTAATTTTCAGGAGCACTCCCCCTAACAGGGGCTGCCACCATCCCAGAGTCATGAGGTACACTGCCCGAGTGCTATGGAATGGCAGGCCCAGGACCAGCCCTGGCCCCAGCACACAGGAGGCACTCAGTAAGCAGCTTCTGAGGTCTGCACTTGGCAGCAGGGAGGCGTGCCCGTCCACCCCTGAAGGTCCCCACTGGCTGCACCCAGCCAGCAGCTGCAGGGGGTGCTCTGGGCACTGCTCAGACCAGCCTCCAGGGGCCAGAGGGCTGGGGAAGGGAGGCGAGGGCTCTGAGGGGCCTATAGGGGCCGTGGCATGGGCGACCCCTCACGGGCTCTTAGGGGGGGAACAAACGTGCCCGTAAGAAGCTGGGGGCCGTCAGCCCTGGTCTTGGGGAGCCTGTACCATGTGGTGGGACCAGCAGCTGGGGACAGGTGGGAAGGGGGGGTCCATCCTGGAGGAGGGGATGGATTTCACCAGGCAGGCCCAGCTAAGGCAAGGCCCAGAGAAGTGAATGGATGGGACTGGCCCCCTGGGGCCTGGAAACAAGGAGAGGGGGGCAGGGACCAGCCCTGCTCACTGTGAGGGAGCTCTGAGCTTTGTCCCCAGTGCCTGACAAACACCAAGATGGGCTGAGAGGCTGAGTCAGATGTGGGTCCCAGCCCTGCCCGGGCTCCCCATCTCCATTGCCATCGGGAGAATGGGAGAACGCGGCTGGTAGGGCCCTCCTGCTGGAAACTGAGGTTCAAGGGGGTGGAGGGAAGTGTCTAGGGTCACAGGGAGCCATGCTGGGCCTCACACCATGCTAGGTCACTTCCCTGGAGGAGCTCACAGCAACCTCACACCTACTCTTGCCTGGGGGATTAGGGTCCATTTAACAGACAGACAGGGAGTGAGGAAACAATGACCAAGGGTCGTGCTGAGGTCCTGTGGCCAGGAGGTGGGGAGCTGGGGAGTGAACCAGAGGTCTGCCTCAGAACATCTGCCTCACGTTTCCCAGGCGGGCACCAGAGACTGGTGCGGGCCCTGGGAGACAGTGATGGACTGGCCGGGGCAGGGACAGGGGCACCGGTGGGGGGGGGTGTCCCAGGAGAATCGCAAATGCTCTGAGACTCAGAAGGGTAGGGATGATGGTGGTCTGGGCTTCCTCCCTTGGAGCAGGTGGGGACCCTGCCACCTCTGCCAGGCAGCATGGCTCACGGAGGTCTCCTGGCCTGGAGGGTTTGGGGGCCCTTTGAAGCCCCTTCAAGAGAAGAGGGAGGGGGTCTCCCCGAGAGCCCAGAGAAGTGCTCCACTCTGGGTCTGCAGAGGAGGGAGGAAGAGAGTTGCCTCCAGAGGCCACGCCGATGAATGGATGAATGATCATAAAGCGCTTTGCCTCCTGTGCAGACCCTGGGGGGAGGGATGCGACAAGGGAATGGGTGCATCGCATCCCTTCTCTGTGTCCCCCTCTGCAGGCCTGCTTCCACTCCTGACCCCAGTGCTTGTCACACGTGCCCCAGTGTGTGGCCGTGGATGCTATGGGCTGGGCTCCCAGATGACCAGCCGGTGTCCAGCTCCCTGTTTCAGTGTCCTGAGGCTCTTTCTGGCTTGGTCCCTAACAGGGACTGTGAGGTTTGCCTGTGGAAGGGAAGGAGGGCGGGGTGGAGGGACCCATACCTGGAGCTTCACCCTGCTGGTGCCTGCAGGGTAGGGGTTTGCGGACCAGTGCATGGTCAGAAGCAGCACCCATGAGGCCTGTTGCGGGTCTGTGGACACTGTGCATCCCATGCAGGACAGGCCAGCCGTGCGGGGCACGCACATGGTGGGGCAAACAAAGGCAGAGAGGGGTGCTCCCGCGAACGGTGGCGGGGTTTTCTGCTCTCAGGAGCCCCTTGGTGCCCCGGGAGGGCTGGGAGGAGTTAAGTGACTTGCCCGCAGTCCCCAGGGCCACCCTGGCGAGGGCTGGCCGTGGTTCCCAGGCCTGTTTCCAGAGCTCACTCACGGATGGCTCCGTCTCCAAGGGATGGTAATGAAGTCATGCTGGTGTGACACGGCTCTTGTCGCCTGAGAGTGTCTAAGTGCTTTATGAACAATTAATCGGCCCTGGCCCACTCCGGGGGCTGAGCGCGATAGCCCAGAGGGCCCCAGTGCCGGGAGCTGGCACTTCCAAACCACAGGGGCCGGGCTTTCCGGATATGAAAGCTTCGAGCCACAGACAGCAGTTTGGAAGAATAGGCGTAAAGGGGCGGGAATCACAGGGGAAGAGAGGTGTGCGCCTAAGGGGTCTTGGAATCCTACACAAAAAGTCCTCCCGCCCTCCACCTGGTCTTTCAGCCCCCCTGGGTCCTCGCTACCCCCCCCCCCCAGCCCTTGGTGGGGGGGATGGATGAAACAACGTAGATCCCGCACCTGGCATAGGCCATGCACGATGGTATACAGCAGGTGCTGAAGAAATAGTAACTACTGTGGAACAGTGATGTAAGACCCTGGAGTCGCAGGCTCAGAACACTGGGCGCAGAGGCGGTCTCCCGCCGTAGGTGACTGCCCATCAGTTTATGTCCGAGCTTGTCCTGGACGGAGCCCTGTGAGTCACTGCTCTTCCCCATGGGAACTGTGCACACAGTAGGCTTTTAATCCATGTTGGTAGAATCCCCAAATTTCAGATTCATGGACTCACGAGTTCCTGGGTGAGAGCAGGCCTTGAAGGCCATGCAGGTGGGGCGATGCACTTGCTTGCATGCTTCCCCTGACCAGGAGCTCACTACCTGTCAGAGCTGTTATGGTCTTCATGCCTTCCAGCTCCCTACATCCCATAACCACGGGCTAAACACAGTTACGGATGTTTATAGATGTGTGTTTATGGCGCGTGCCGGACACATCTGAGATGAGGAAGCCAAAGAATGAGGAGGTCCAGGAACGGGATCACCACTGGGAAGGCATGCAGGAGCCAAAACCCAAATGGCAAGACCCCATGTGGCTTCCCTATCTGCACAACCACACAGGAGGAGGAACATTCTGGATCAAATGGCAGGAAGCTTTCGGAGCTCTGTCCTCGCTGCTCCCAGATGACGACAGCAGCTCACACGGCCTTGCCTCCCGGTGTAGGTCGCCCGCGCTGGCCCACGGCCCCTGCACCTCTGCGTCCAGGAGTCCAACCCATGGGGCTCTGTCACCTGTTACCAGCCTGTCTCCACCACCTGCTGTGAGCACCGTCGGTCAGGGTCCCCCTCCCCCTCTGTCTCCAGTGTCCCGCACAGGTTCCCACCCAAACTGCGTGTTCAGTACATTCCTGCCTAAAGGAGGAAAGAGCTCCCAAGTTACAAATCTCACTCCCTCCTACATCTGGATAACTGGGGCCCAGGAGCCAAGGGGGCAGCCCAGGAGGGACCCCTCCACCCCCCACTGGCTGCTCCACCCTCAACACCACACCCTGTCCTCCTTGAAGACAAGTTTGAGGACCAGGGTGTGGGGAGGGGCACGCCCCTGGCCTCCCACTCTGTTTTGTGCCTACTGTGTACTCACCCCTCGTTTGCGGAGGAAGCCGCTGGGAGCATGGCTAACCTCTGTGGACACCCCGGTCGCTGCCTGGCCCGAGCACCTTATGTACCTCAATTTCCCTGAGCTCAAAGCAGCCCTGTCATTCGTCGTCCTCATCTTGCAGATGAGGAAACTGAGGCACAGAGAGGTTAGACCACGCCCAGACTCACACGGCTACTGGGTCCCACCTGGGCTTTCAACCCTGCACTCTAGCTACAAAGCCCCTGCTCTTGACCTCTGTGTTCTCCCTCCCTCCCTTCCTCCCTCCTTGCATCTGCCTGGGAAGCCTGAGGACTCTCCCCAGTTTATGAATCTGGCTCTTCTTTCAAAGACGAAATTGTCTGGTACAATTCTAAAGATGAGTATATGGGGGAAAAAATCACAAAACAGGGTGGAGAAACAGACACAATGATTCTCTAATTGATGGAAAACCTATTTCCAGCAGCCTAATAACTGGCCAAAAAGCCTCCAAAACTTGGAATTAAAACTTGCCTTCTGGCAACATCTGCCCTCTGCTCTGTGCAGCCCACACTTTGGCAAAGCGGCGCCCCTGCCTTCAGCCGCGGCCGGGCCAGGCTGGCGGGAGCAGGTGGCTGTGCAGCAGCTGGCAGTGGCTTCCAGATGGGGGGCTGGGTAGGGGCTCCCCGGCCGCACGCCAGCCCAGGGGTCGGGTCTGCCCCATGTGTGGCACTGGAGGGGAGGATTCATGGATGTCAAGTGAGGTGTTGCGTGCCTAGCACACGGCAGGTCCTCAGACAGACTCAGAAGGATGTCTAGAGGCTTACGCGTCATTCCGTGCCGGGCGCACGTGGGACGCTCAGGACCGTCACTAGAAGACACAGCCTGCAGGGAGGGGCTGGCGACCCACGGAGGAAGAGCAGGATGGTCCAAAAGGTCCCAGGAGAACCTCAAGCCCTCCGGAGGTCAGAGGAGGAGCTGATCCCGGAGGAGAAGGGTGAGGGCCGGGCCTGAGGAGAGCAAACCGATGCACATGGTGCTGGGGGACAAGGCTTGCTTGGCCGCCGTGGCGCAAGGCTGTCGACACAGTGTTGGCTCCCAGGCCCAAGATCATGGTGTGGGCAGGGCCAGTTTCCTCTGAGGCCTCCTCTTGGTTTGTGTGTGTCTGGCCTGCTCACCCTCCTCAAGGAACCCCTGCCCAGCGTCATGACCCGGCCCAGCCTGGAGAGGTGCCTGAAACTCACTGGCCCGGCTCCCTCATTTTAGGGCCTGAGAGGACCCCCTATTCCTCCCCGTGACTGGAATGGCATTTTCCCAAAGGGACGGAACACAATATGCAGAATATAAGCTAACACGAGCATACATGTGTCTGATGACGGCTGGGAGAGGCCGCCATGGCCAGGAGAGCCACGAGCCAATCGTCTCCCAGTCCTGCAGCGCTCTCGACCTCTGGACTCCTTGACCTTCCTCCTGACCCAGTTCCCCTGTGAGCCCCACTGGGGTCCCACTTCCCAGCCAAGGGTTTCCCTTAACCTGGACACCAGGGTGGACGGGAATCAGGGCTTCCCAGCCCACCCGGTGGGTAACACAGATGGACAGGGCGGGGTGTCAGTGCGCGGCTAAGCCCCAGAGCCAGGCCAGGGCAGAGGGGTGTGGGGTGCTTGTACCCATCATCAGCCTGGGCCTGCCGCCAGGGCAAGCTGTGCAGAAGGCAGAAACACCGGGCATGGTCTGGCCGGAGTTGGACTGCCAGGGGGTGTCCAGGGTCCTCTGTTTGGCAATGTGGGGCCTGGAGACAGGTGCTGGGAGGAGGCCGTGGTGGTCCCAGTCGTGGTCTTGTGCCTCTGGCTGCTGACTTCCTGCATCATGGTTTGGGTGTGGATGCGGGGACCCCAGCCCTGATCCCTCCATCAGGTACATGACATTCTGAGCTGGGGACAGAGAAGAGAGCAGGGACAGGGACGAGAGACCATGCCTGGAATCAGGGAGGAGGGCTGATTCATCCTGTCATTCCGCTGACCAAGACCTACTGATGCCTCTTGTGTCCGGATGCCTTCCTCGGTGGCTGCGGACATGGCTGCGAACACAGAGGTACTGCCCTGGGGGAGCTGGCCTGCAGGGGAGGGGACAACCAGGAAACCCATAAGAGTTGCCTAGCCTGCTGTGTGGCGAGTGAAATATACCTAGGCAAGGGGGACGTGAAGCGGGGGGGCGGGAGGGTGCATGGTGGGGGTATGGTGGGAGGTGAGGAGTGGGCGTAGGGGTGAGGGGTTATGGGCAGGAGCTGACGTTGACAGCCCTTGGGTTCAGGTAAGGGTTTTGCGGTTTATTCTGAGCAAAAAGGGAACCCGGGAAGCATGAGCAGGAGTAAAGCGTGACCAGCTCTGTGTGACGAGGCCACATCGAGGGTGGTGGGATTTCAAGCACGAAGGACTGAGAGGATTTGACAAGATTTACAAGTGGCTTTAGCAACAGCTCTGATTTACTGTACTAATAGTCCAAGGGCTGTTTAAGTGCTTGGGAAGATCTCCGAGTTTGGTCTATAGGAATGTCCCAAAGGGCATTTGGAATTCTTGGAAGACCAGTAAAGCAACCTAGAAATACTAACTTATAAACGCAATTTGAAAAATCTAATTAACGTGTTTGTGGGGTGGGCTACTTGTTCATGTGGGCTCAGTGTGCCCACATTGAGGGACTCAGATACTAATTAGGAGACACATGAAAGCTCTCTTTGCTATTCAGCAAGCCAGCTTTGTAGGAAACTTAATGAGGTTTTCACCAGTTTGGAGGGTGATGGCTTTTTGAATATATGACTTCAATGTGAACTTTAATAAGTTCCAGATTAATCAAAAGCCCAACTAAATGGTAAATGACCGTCCTACCAGTAAAGTCCTCCACTTCAGGCTCTCCGGGACCCCACGGACAGACGCAGTGGCGGTGCTGGGCGGGAGGGCTAGTCCCCGGCTGGACTCCGCAGGTTCCATAGAAGGGTGACGGCACCTCGAAGGGAAGGCTGGGTGGGAGAGACACAAGGTGGGAACAACAGCGCAGGAGACCTGAGGGGCGGGAGCAGTGTGCCAGTGTTCGGGGAGGAGTAGCTGGCAGGTGTGGGGAGGGACCGGACCCTGCGAGGGAGGAGGGAGCCAGAGCTGAGGCCTGGGTGTGGCCTCGAGCCCATGGGCCTGGCTTCAAATACCACTCTATCCCTCTGGGCCGTGTTCGGGTGGGTCCCTGGCCTCTGGGCCAGGGGTCCTCCTCAGCCGTGCTTCCCCGTTGTCCTCTGGGCTGGGAGGGCCACGGGCAGGGACCACAGCTGTCTTGAGCCCTGCTGCATCCATCCCCAGCACCCAGCACCTGTGGGGGCTGAATGAATGAGTCAATGAACCCAACAGGCAGAGGAAGGCCCGCCCTGCATGGCTGCCCAGTGTGAACAGACAAGTGGCAGCCAGCACCATGACGCCCGGCGTGGGACACACTCCACACTCTCCCCTGTGATCAGCCGGGCATCACGGGCAAACTGGACAGGCAACTGCTGCCATGTGGCCAAGCACATCCTGGCCTGGGTGGGGGGGCAGGGGGGAGCTCCTGCTCCCCAGGCCTTGCCGCACCTCTGGGGCCTGAGTAGCTCGGGCTCGCTGTGCCCACCTCTCTTCCTGATGGCCTCTTTGGCAAGCGGCCGGAAATGACAGCGGGGCCCGTCGCTCACTGGAGACAGGCCTCCCCGTGCCGAAGAGCACAGCTGCGGGATGACTGCTATCACTTGTGAAGAGCAATGGCTCGGGCAGCCTTGTCATGCATGCCGTTGGGTCAGGTCTGACTTGCCTTGGATAGTCCTGTGCCACTCTGGGCCAGGACAGATGTGATGCTAGGTGACCAGGTGGTCATGGGACTGCAGGAGAGCTCATTGTGCGTGAGGCTCTGAGTCCGGGCTCACACACACAGCCAGCCATGAGCAATGGTCGTTTCACTGTAACCACGGTCACATCAGCTCTGTCTGGTCCTTCTGGCCACGTGTGGCAAACTCTTCTCTAGAGCAGGATGCATCTGTCTCATCTCGGGCACAGCCTGACTCACCTGGATAGTTGACCTTGATGTCATCGAGGACTGTGTCCCATTGGGGCAGAATGACGGAATGGCAACATGGCAGCGTGGGGCTGGGGGGTCCTCTGGGTCCTCAGAGCAACTGGATCCCTTACTGAAGGGTGGAGTTGGCAGCCCGGGACTTGGTCAGGCGGCCCGCCCGCAGAGGGGCACAGAGACGCTGTCGCCCTCCCCAGGCGTCTCCTGCTCCGCACCGCTGATGTCCGGGATTGGGAACTCCTTCGTGGCAGGGGCTGTTCTGTGTGTTCTAGGATGTCGAGCAGCACCCCAGCCTCTGCCCATCAAATGCCAGGAGTAACCCCAGCCGAGTGGGTCCAGCATTGCCCAGTGTCTCCAGGGACGGTCGCCTGGCATAAGAACCACTGCTCTGAGGAATGCATGAACTGGGGCTGGGTCCGGAAATGAGATTCTGAGAGAGGTGGGCACACGCATCCTCTCCCTTCTAGGGAAAGAGGGAGACAGCCCGTTTTATGGGGGACTCCAGGCCCAGCTGGGGGGTGGTGGGGGAGGTGGGAAGGCAGAAATCAACACTAACACAGGGCAGCTTTCTAGAAAGGCTGAATGCAAAGGAGATACTTAGCTCCTTCATGGGTGTTTTGCCTGAGACAGGTGTCTCCCTGAGACAGGTGTTCAGCCTGAGACAAGAAAACCCACCCTGCACTGGCATGGCCAGCAGCGACTTTGGTGCCACCTTATTTGAAGTCCGAGTGGCAACCCAGCGAGTCTGAGTGGCCCATGGACCCCAGCAGACCCCAGCCTCTTGGCCTTGGATTGAAAAAGGCGAGAATTCCCAGCCGGGGCGGATCGATCTCATTTCCTTGAGAGCACATTATCCTCACACGGCCTCGTGTTAATGCGCACGGGCTAATTTTCCTCGTCCCAGCTGTGGACCCCAGTACTCGAGCCCTCCACTGTAGCCTGTGGGAAGGAGCTCATCTAGGGAAGAGGCCACGTCTCTGGAGGGGACTGGTCACGTCTCCAAAGTGCTCAGAAGTGTTCAATTGCTCCCCGGGGACTCCAGCTTCCCTCCTAAGTGTCGCAGGACCCCACGGGACCCCCGTCATGCCAGCAACAAGTCTGCCAAATGCCCGCAGCTGAGCACCGAGGTCCTCGGCTTCCGGAATGTCAGGCGTCTCCAACCCCAGTGTGGAGAGGAGGCTGCGTGGTGTGCAGGTCTGGAGGCTGTGGACTTCACAGCCCATGGCCCCGGCTCAGAATACCCCCACCACACTAAACGATCCTAGGGTCAGACCAGGGCCCTTGGCCTCAGCTCCTACCGCCTTTTCCTCTTCCACACCAGCCTCCCGGCTGTACCCTGAACCTCCACACACCTCATTTTCCACCCGGGGACTTGGTCCTCTCCCCACCACTGTCTGGAACATTCCACCCAGGACCTGAAGTGTCTGGCTGCTTGTCATTGTTCTATCACCGGCAGGCCTTCTGTGACCACCCACCCCGTTCCTCGCCACATGAGAGCATGAGGCCGCCTGAGTGGCCCCAGCCTCCATGCGGGGCCTGGAGAAGGACAGCCACTGTATTTTCTTTGTCTTGTACGATTATGGCAAAAAGGTGGACAGTTTACATGTTGAATTCATATAACGCTGCCAGTAACATTTCCTCTGCGTTCAAGAGAAATCCAAGCGTAGGACACTTGAGAAGGAACATGAACATTTTCATATGGTATTTTGTGCCTAACCTAGCTGTGAGTCAATGTTAAGGGGTCCCTGGACGCCCCCTTGCGCTGCAGATCGCAATAAAGAGTCACCCACCCAGCTCACCGTCCCGAGTGAAACTAGGGGTCACTCCTGTGCTTCTACTCTCTCCAGTTGCAGGACAGGCTGTGGTGGCCGCCCCATGGCACATCCCCATGGCGCCATCATCTGTGCCCCTATGCCCGCCCCACCCCCCACAGGGCAACGAGTGTGTCTGGGGGCCCGTGTCACCCCCCTGCCCCCGTGTCGCTTCAGGCCCTGGGCAGCATACTGGCAGGGTCTACACTGAGGGCTTGCGTAGTGTTGCTGGTGTGGACCGGCACCGACTCTCCCATCCCGGGGGGAATTCTAGAGTCTGTTTTGAGTGGGTGGGGTGCATGCCCAGTATCTGCACACACAGGGGGGCAGGACTTTTGGGTGAACTCGGCGGGCTAGGCCACAGATTGGCAGGAGCCTGGCCTGGCCAGCCGCATCCAGTGGGCACATTGTATCATGAGGGAGAGGCTCAGAGGATTGGCTCGGGCCCCAGAAGGCCGAGGGGTGGGCTCTAGAGGGAGGTGGGAGCAGAGGCAACCGGCAATCACCAGATGTGGCCCAATTAATGGGGTCGGGAAGGGGCCGTGGAGGGTCTCTGGGGAGGGCGGCAGCTGGGTCTGAGCTGGGCAAGTCTGGTCCTCCCGGTATGCTGGCCCCGGCCTTGGGCTGGCTGGCAGGTCTGTGCAGAGGTTTGCTCCAGGACCCTGCTCATGGAGGCTTCCCTCCTTTGGTCCACCTGCCCGTGTCCCCCCCAACTTGGGGAGGCTGTAAGCCTGGGTTACTGCCTGGAGGGAAAGGCACACTCGTAGGGATCGTGGAGCAGCTCGTGGAGCAGGACCAGCGGCAGAGTGAGTCTGATCCCCGCGGGGCCTCACTTGCTCCGGACCAGAATGGATAGACGTGGCTTTCAGGGCCAGGGTAGGAAGGAGCAGGCCAGACTGTTCCAGACTGGAACCAGGGCCTTCCCCGCCTCAGCCCATGTCAGGGGCCCCTCTGGGACTCTTCCAAATGGCCGTGGGGCTAGCCACCAAGCCCTCTTGTCGTGCCCTGATGGCCCAAATCCACAGAAAACAGAGGCCTTCGGTCTCTCCAGGGCTGTAGAGAAAAGGCCAGGGCAGGCTTCTGACTAGCCTAGCCAGGTCACGTGTCCTTTCTGGCCAGGTGTGTGGGAAGCGTGGTTGGTGGGGTCCCCAGAGAGACAGTTTGAGAGGGACAGGTCTCCAAGGTGAGTGGGGACATCACCACCAAGAAGTGGAGAGTGAGGTGTGGACAACCCAGATGACGATGCCCTTTGCAGAAGGTCAGCCTGTCAGGGTGGGCCAGAGCAGGGGCCATGAGAATGGGCTGCAGCAAAGGGAGTCAGAAACCAGGCAGAGAAAGCAAGAAGGGACATGCGCCCCACCTGGCTCTCTGTGGGGTGGCTCTGGGCACAGAACCGCCCCCTCCACATCCTCTTCTCATTCCCGACCCTCCACCAGAAGATGTTCTGGTGTTAGAGTAAGCCAGAAAGACGCAAACCAGAAATCACATCTAAAATCTTGTGAAATTATGCTTAATTTGCACACAGCAAAACTGGCTCTTTTTTGCCTGAAGTTGTAGTTTCAAAAAATGCGTGCAAAACAGAACAGCCCCCTCGCATCGCCCCCAACCCTCCCCCGCCCAGACCCAAGTTCCCCTCCCTGACCCTTCACCCAGGGCAGGTGCAGTCTTTTCTATCTCCCTACCATCCTCCTTTCGCAGAACGTCCTATAAATGGGACCACACGCCAGTTGGCTTTGATCCGGCTTCCCTGGCTGGCCGTCATGCCTCTGACATTCAGCCCTGCCATGTTTGTGCATTAATAGTTCATTGCTCTGCTGAGCCTATGGCACTGTATGGAAGCATCAGAGTCTGCAAGTTCAGCCTTCATGGGAGGACGATTGGGGTGGTTCTAGGTTTTTTTTTCTAAAGATTTATTTATTTATGTATTTGAGAGACAGACAGTGAGAAAGAGCATGAGAGAGGAGAAGGTCAGAGGGAGAAGCAGACTCCCCATGGAGCTGGAAGCCCAATGCAGGACTTGATCCCAGGACTCTGGGATCATGACTTGAGCAGAAGGCAGATGCTTAACCAACTGAGCCACCCAGGCGCCCTGAGGTGGTTCTAGTTTTGAGCAATGATGGGGCACATAGGGCGCGTGGGGCTCTCACTGCCCTTGGGGGAGTGCCTGGGGCCGTGATTGTCAGGCCCTATGGCAAATGTGTTTTGAATTTAGAAGAAATGGCCAAACTGTTTCTAAACATTCCCACCAGCAGCGTCTGAGAGTTCTGGTTCCTCTTTACTCTTGCCAGCACCTGGTATCGTCAGCGTACTAAATTTTAGTGACCCTGATCCTTGTGGAGTGGTGACATCATCTTGGGGACTTTAATGTGTGTTCCCTAATGTGTAACACCGAGGGTCTTTTTGTGGGCGGATCGGCTACCCACACATTTTGGTCAAGTGTCTGTTTAACTCTTACTGAACTTTGAGAGCTCCCTATGTGATCTAGATACACATCCTTTAGCAGCTATGTGATTTGCAAATAACTTCTCCCAGGCTGTGGTTAGTCTTTCACTCTCTAAATAATATATCTTGCAAAGTGAATTTTGAAACATTTTGATACGGCCATATTTAGTATTTTCTTTTCCTGTTACGGGTCGTGCTTTTATCGATGTAGCTGAGAAAACTTCACCATACAAGGTCAAGAATATTTTCTTCTACAAGTTTTATAGTTTTCCTTTTTACGTTTGGGCTCATAATGCATTTTGAGTTAATTTTTTATAAGGCGTGAGGTATGGAGGGTGTCTCATTGTACTGGGTGTGACTGTCGGGTTGCTTGCTCCGGCAAAACACGAGTGCGTGGCTCTATTTCTGGACCTTCTATTCTGTCCCACTGATCTATGTGTCTATCTTTTGGCCAATATCCCGTGGGCTTGATTGCTATAGTTTTATAGTAAGTCTTGAAATTAGGTTGTGTGCCTACTCCAACTTCTTCCTTCCCTGTCACTTTTTCCCATTCACTTTTTACCGGGAGACAATGTCAGGTTTACCGAAGAGTTGCAAGACTAGTGGCTAGATGAGATGGTTCCCCTAAGCCCGTCACCTGGTTCCCCTAATGTAAGCATCTTACATAACCAGGTACGAGATCTAGACCCAGGTGTTCACGTCCAGACAAAGCTTTTATTAAACTACGGATGTCTTTCTGATTTCACGGTTTTCCTCCCGGGTTCTCATTTATTTCCAGACTCTAATCTGTGCTCCCACATGGCATTTAGCTCTCCTGTCCCCTTAATCTCCTCCTCTCTGGGACGGTCCTCAGACCCTCCTTGTCTTTTCTGAGTTAAGCCTTGAAGAGTGCCGGCCACTGATCTCGTGGACTGTCCCTTAGTGTGGGCTCTTTGGGACTTTCCCTGTGAAACCACTGTGTGTCTGCATGATCAGGAAGAACGCCACAGAGCATGTTCACCCTCTCAGGGCTCCCATTAGGGACTGGGTCACGCACTTCATCACCCTGATGTTGGCCTCGATAGTTTGGTTGAGGTGGCACCTGTGAGTTTCTCTTGTATCATTAAGAGTATCTTGGAAGAGATACTTTGAGGTTTTGCAAGTATCTTCTCCCTCCAGAACTTTTGCCCTCTAACGTCAGCGCTCGGTAGATTTGCCTACAACCATGTTTACTGTGGTGTTCCTAGGGTGATGGTCCTTTTTTCCTTACTGCTTCTATGTTTATTATTTAGAATTCTTCTGTAAGAAAGAGGGGCCGCTTCTCTGCGTGGGTTTGTTTCTAATGTCAGTATGGGTTCAAGGATGTTTATCTTATTCTTTGGGTCCTAATCCAAAAGTATCTCATCTATTTTGTCGTTTTAATTATTCTAGCTTTGACTACTAGATGCTCTTCCAATAAGCCCCTCTGGTACCCACCTCTTTCTTTAAAAGCAATTCTGTAACTTACAGAGTTCCCGAGATGTTCTAGGCACACCTGAGTCTTTCCCCTGCATTTTCTCATAGGCTTGTTTGTCATCCTTATATCCTCTTTACTGAGTTGTTGGTCTAAAATCGTCCCGCTTTAAAAAAAAATTGATTTGTTTTCTTCTTGTTCACCTTTGAGCACTTCCGGTTTGATCACGTATATTCTGAATATGGCACTTGGTCAGAACCGTGATTTGCAAATATTTTCTCCCAGAGTGTGGCTTTTCTTTTTATTCCCTTAACAATGTTTTGTTCTCTTTTGTTTTGTTTCGCAGGGCAGAAGTTTTAAAGTTTGATAAAATTCAACTTATCCACTTGTTTTCTTTTGGGGGGGCTCATGTAATGGGTGCTCAGTCTAGGAAAAATGGCTAGTTCAAGGTCACACAATTTTCTTCTGGACTTTCTCCTGGAAGCTTTATAGTCTTATGCATTTTATGAATGTACTGAGTTGATTTTGTTCTAAGGTGTGAGGTTGGGGGTTAATTAGTAATTAATTACATATGGGTGCATAATATTTCTAGTGCCATTTGTTGAAAAGACAGTCATTTTTCTCTTTAATTGCTTTGCACCCTTGTCAAAACTGATTTGACTGTGTATCTGAGAGTCTATTCTCAGGCTCTGTCCTCCGTTCCGATGATCTTTGTGTCCATTCTTTCACTGACACCACACCGTCTTGATCACTGATGCTGTGTAGCAAGTCCTGAAGTCAAGAAATCTGGGTCTTCCAGCTTTGTTCTTCTTTTTCAAGCATGTCTGTATTGCTTCTTTTGCCTTTCCGTGTGCATTTCTGATTCAACACGTGTATGTCTCCTTTAAAAACCTCATTGTGAGTTCTGTTGGGATTGCATTAAATCTGGGGATGAAAATGGGTAAAAGTGATGTCTTAACATTCAGCCTTCCAAGCTGTAGATCGTCCCCTGATTTAGGTCCTGTTTGATTTCTTTCACCAGTATTTTTAGTTTTCAGTGTGCAGATTGGGCCCATCTAAAATTTTATACCTAGGAGCACCTGGGTGGCTCAGTCAATTAAGTGCCTGCCTTTAGCTCAGGTCATGATCTCGGAGTCCTGGGATCACTCTCCCTCTGCTACTCCCCCTGCTTGTGCTCTCTTGCTGACTCTCTGTCTCTTTGTCTCTCCATCAAATAAATAAATAATATCTTAAAAAAATATACCTAAATATTTCATTTTTTGGTGCTATTCCTTTGTGTATTTGTTTTAAATTTCAAATTCCAATTTGTCATCACACGTATAGAAAAGTGCATTTGATTTTTGCTTGTTGGTCATTAGTCTTCTGACTTTCCTATACTCATTTATTAGTTATAGAGCCTTTTGGTAGATTCTTCGGACTTTTCTACATAGAAATTATGTTATCTATGAATGGAGAGAGATATATCTCTTCTTTTCTTTACAAATTTTTTAAAAGATTTTATTTTATTTATTTATTTGACAGAGAGAGAGAGAGAGAGATCACAAGTAGGCAGAGAAGCAGGCAGAGAGAGAGAGGGAAGCAGGCTCCCTGCTGAGCAGAGAGCCCGATTCGGGGCTCGATCCCAGGACCCTGAGATCATGACCTGAGCCAAAGGCAGAGGCTTAACCCACTGAGCCACCCAGGCACCCCTATATTTCTTCTTTTCTTATTCCTTGTATTTCTTTTTCTTGCTGTGTTGCACCAGCCTGCACCTCAAACACAGTGTTGAATGGGAGTGGTGACAGAGGACACTCTTACCTTGTTCCTGATCTTATGGGAATATCATTCTTTTACTCTTTTATCCTCGAGAAATGTTAGTGTCAAGGCTCTTCTTTAGGCAAAGAGATTCTTTCCTATTTCTAGTTTGCTGAGGGAGGATGTGTTTCATCATAAACAGATTTTGAATTTTGTCAAATGTCATGAAATAGATTATTGAGCTAATTATACGGCTTTTCTTCTGTAGTGTGTTAACATGATTCAGTTCATTGATTAAAAAGTTTTAACCATCTTTGTATTTCTGGGCTATAGCTTGGTCATGAAAGATTATTTATACATGGACTCAATTTGCTAATATTTTATTGAGGGTTTACACACTTATATTAATGAGAAATACTAGTCTATAGTTTTCTTGTAATGTTTTTGTCTGCTTTGATGTTTGGATATTCTTGGCCTCATAAAATAAATTGGGAAATATCTCTCTCCTATTCTATTGAGTAAGGGAGACTATGTTAAATCACCATTATTTCTTCCTTAAACATTTGGTAGAATCATTCACTGAAGCCATCTAGTGCTGGACTTTACTTTTTTGGTAAGTTTTTAAACAATAAATCCATTTTTTAAAATAGATATTGTATTGTAGTGATATAGATGATCTATTTCTTGTTGGGCAAGTTCTGATAGTTTGTCATTTCATTTATTTTATTTTTTTTAAAGATTTTATTTATTTATTTGACAGACAGAGATCACAAGTAGGTAGAGAGGCAGGCAGAGAGAGAGGAGGAAGCAGGCTCCCCACCGAGCAGAAAGCCAGATTCGGGGCTTGATCCCAGGACCCTGAGATCATGACCTGAGCTGAAGGCAGAGGCTTTAACCCACTGAGCCACCCAGGCGCCCCTGTCATTTCATTTAAATCATGGAATTTATGGTCACAAAGCTGTTGTTAGTAGCCCTTATCATCTTTCTAATGTCTGTGGGGTCTCTAGCGATAGCCATTATCTTCTTGCTGATATTAATAATTTCTGTCCTGTCTTTCCATTTTTACATTTGTGCTAAAGGTTTATTAATTCATCAATCTTTACAAATAACTCAGCTTTTGGTTTTATTGGTTATTTCTACTGTTTTTGGTTTCATTGATTTCTTCTCTGATGCATATGCTTTCATTATTTCTCCTTGCTTTGAATTTATTTTGCTCTTCTGTTTCTAGTTTCTTAAAGTGGAAGCTTAAATTATTAATTTGAGACCTTTCATTTTCTCTAATGTAAGCCTACTTAACACTATGAATTTTCCTCTAAGCACTATGTTAGCCGCACCCCACAAATGTTGATAAGTTTTATGTTGATAAGTTTTATTTTCACATTCATTCACTTTAAAATATTGTTGGATTTCCCTTGGCATTTCCTCTTTTACCAATAGTTATCACAATTATTTTCTTTGGTTTCTAAATATTTATCTTTTTCCTGACACTTTTCTGTTACAGAATTCTAGTTTACTGTTATGGTTCAAGATAAAAATATTTCTACTCTGAGATTTTCTGGTTTTGTTTTATGATCCGGATGTATTCTCCTACTGTTGGGTGGAATGTTCCACATGTATCATCTGATCTAAGATCCACTTTATTCTTACTGATTTTCTCTTTGTTTTTTCTGTCCCTTACTCTGTCCAAATAGAGTTGACACCTCCAATGATAATTGTGGACAAGTCTATTTCTCCTTTCAGTTCCATCAGTTTTTGGCTTCTATATTTTGTTTTGTCTTGTTTGTCTTTTTATTTTGCATCTCCATTTTGAATCTCTGTTGTTAGGTGCACACTCATTTAGGACAGTTATGAGTTCTTGAAGAAATGATTCCTTTATGATTATGCAATATCCCTCTTTATTGGTAATGACACTCCTTTTTCTAAAGTCTACTTGTCTGGTATTAACATAGTTACACCAGCTTTTTTCTGCTTAGTGTTTTTTTTTTTTTAAATATATCATTAATGAGCCAGAGTCTACCTTCAAATAATACTGCATCACTTCCCATGTGGTGTGAGTGCCTTAGAACTGTGTATTTCCAACCTCTCTCCTCACCTTTCATGTGATTGTTATTGTACCTTGACTTTTACATTTGTAAGACACCCACTGCTATGAGTTTTGCTTTAGATGGTGTATCTTTTAGATCAATTCGAAGTTGGAGGAATGAGCATTTCGCTGTCACTGGCTCCTGCGGCACTCTTCACTTCCCTATATGAATCTGAGTTTCAGCCTAATATCAAGAGTTTTCACCTGAAGAACTTCTTTAACATTTCAGGTCTGCTCAAAATGTCATTCCTCGGGGTGCTTGGGTGGCTCAGTTATTAAGCATCTGCTTTTGGCTCAGCTCCTAATCTTGAGGTCCTGGGATCGAGCCCTGGGTCGGGCTCCCTACACAGCAGAGTCTGCTTCTCCCTCTCCCTCTCCCTCTGCTGCTCCTCCTGCTTGTGCCTTGCTCTAATAAATATAATCTTAAAAAAAGAGTCTTTCCTCAAATTTGCTCACTTGAGAATATTGTTGTTTTTCCTTTGTTTTGGCACTTTTCTTTGGGCTGACAGCTTTTTCTCTCCTAACACTTGGGAGATCCACTCCATTGTCTCCTGTTCTCACGGGGTTTCTGGTGAGAATTCTGCTGTGAATTGTGTCTTTATTCTTTTGTATATAAACCTTCTTTTTCCCCTCTGGCTGGCTTTAATATTTTCTCTTGGTCTTTGGTTTTCAGCAGTTGGAATACAATCCACCTAGATGTGGTTTTGTTTGTTCATTTGTTTGGGTTTTAGTATTTGCAGTTGCTGGTGTTTTCTGAGGTTCTATTCTCTGTCTTCTTTTTAACTTTCTTTTTTAGAGCAGTTTTAGGTTTACAACAAAATTGAGAGGGAGGTACAGAAATTCGCCATATACACCCTGCCCCACATGTGCTTAACCTCCCCCACTATCAACGTCACCAGAGGGGGATATTTGTCACTAAGCCTATACCCTCACTGACACATCTTAACCACCTGAAGTCCGTAGTTTACCTTAGGGGTCACTCTTGCCTTGTACATTCTGTGAGTTTGGACAACTATGTAAAGGCACGTATCTACCATTACAGTGTCACACAGAGTAGCTTCACTGCCCTAAACATGCCCTGTGCTCCACCTGCTCACCCCTCCCCACCTTCTTGGAGCTTCTTGGAGCTTCTTGGATCTACATGTTGGTGTCTGTAATTCACTGCAGTATATTCTTGGCTGTCATTTCTGTAAACATTTCTTCTACTCCTTCTTTCTTCTGGGATTCCAATTATGCATATGTTGTAATTTGATATCATTTCACAATTCTTGTATGTTCTGTTTGGTTTTATTTTCATTCTTTTATTTGTTCCCAGCGTGGTTAACTTTTTCGATGTGTCTTCAAACTGGGTGATTCTTTGCTTAGCTGCGTAGTATCCACTGATCAGCCCACTGAAGATGTTATTGCTCTCTCTTTGCATGTTTTTCCTTACGGGCTTTCCCATTTGATTCTTCCTTACAGTTTCTACCTCTCAACTGAAA
The DNA here is from genome assembly GCF_963455335.1 of Martes martes. NCBI lineage: Eukaryota > Metazoa > Chordata > Mammalia > Carnivora > Mustelidae > Martes > Martes martes. The sequence goes on from NC_137889.1 coordinate 141,658,187, forward strand.
TAACTGATGATGCATGTTGTCTCCCTTTTCCATTAGAGACTTCAACATATCACTCACAGTTATTCCACCTTCCCTGTCAGACAACCCAACATGCGCATCATATCTGAGTCTGCTTCTGATGTTGGCTTTGTCTCCTCCAAGGGTGTCTTGTTTTTCTTGTCTTTTTGTATGCTTCAGAATCGTTTGTGAAAAGCCATACAGCTTCTGTGAGCATGCCTCCTTTTTTCCTACACCTGTAGAGTGGGGGTTTAAGTTAGTATAGTTATGGGTTGGGATGCTTTGAGATTTGTGCTGTTGTGATTACTCTGAAGTACTTCCAACTGCTGTAGAGACAAGCTCTGATTAGCAACGTGTGTCTGGTTCTGCATTTCAAGACTTCCTTTCGCACTGTGCCTCAGAGAGGTCCTCTGTGCCCTTCCTTTCCCTTCCCTCTCCCTACCTTGATCTGCTTACTTATGGTTCGGATCTTGTTGGTGTGCCCGCAGGAGGTGGTAGGTGTGTGCTCGATGCTGCCCAGAGTCAACCTCAATATTAGGTCCATGTGGTGTCCTTTGTTCTCTGTTCTTCTACCTGTCTCCCCACCGTAGACGTGGGCTCAAACCTTAATGCTGCCCCTCCCCCAGGACTAAGGTGTCCTCCCTCCATTTTCTCTTGGTGTTGGTGAATGCCTTGTCCTGGTTCCATGGCAACTCGGGGAGGAGGACCTGGTGGTATTTCTTGGCCTTCCACATGCTGCTCTTCCCATTCCCCAGGTCCAAACCACTGAGATGTGCACATCTTTGGGCTTCCTCCAGACTTTCCTTTGAGTGCCTGGTGGGGTTTGCAAGAAAGAGCTTGTAGAAGACAGGGACTCCTCCAAATTCTAGAGCCCCCTAGGGGTTTGCACTGCACTTCTTACACCTGCTGTTGCCAGCTTGTCTCTTATTCCTACTGCTTTCGTACTGATGTCCACCTGCGTCTTCCCTGGGGAAGTGTGTGCTCACATCATCTACAGGCACAATTTCACCTTAGGTTTTGAGATGGTTGCTCAGTGGCCTCAGCCGATGAATATGGGGAAAAACTGTAATTTGAGATCAGCCTGGCTCCTTTTTGGGGTAGACATGGGAGCAAAACTCCTTCTCTGTATATCCTGAGGTAGACACAGGAGTCCAGGACTGTGCTGTTTTCTTGCTTTTTTAGACACCTCATATTTTTTTGTTGTTGTTGTTGAAAGCAAACAGGAGAGGAAAACCATTTTCATGTCACAAAAATGGGCACAGCTTTCCTTCTAATAGACCAATAACGTGGAGCTTGAGTTAACTGGTCTGGGACTGGGCTGGGATGGAGGCCTCTTGTTGCCATGTTTACCTTCAGTGCCCGTAGTCTTTAAATTCTTCTCCCACAAGCTTGGTGCTTTGTTTTGTTTCTTTGAGGCAGGGATTGGGGAGGGGGCATTGCTGGGCTGGTTTGCCAGAAGGTTTTGTTGTTGTTTTTTAAATGTCTGATTCATCCTTAACTATTGGTCTCCCCTGTGCCACAGGCTTCAAGGAGGGGCACACTCTTGTCCATCCCCAGAAGTATCCTGCTGCTACTTGCTATTTGATGCCCGTGAGCCTGGCACTGGGTGACAGTGGGGACAGTCTCTTTCATTCGGATCCACCCCCTGGGCAGGTGTAAGGGCTCACATCTTGTCTTTCTCCGCAGTTGCTTGTTTCTCCTTAGATTTCAGGACAGCTGGTTGCTTTGCAACTTCTGCTCTTCAGTGCATCCAAGAGAACTTGTCCATGTTCCGTCTGTTAGGCTTTGGTTCAGTCTCTGCTAGATCGCTGGCTCCCTGCCTCTCAGATGGGAGAAGTTAGGTAGCCACTCTTGAAAGCATCTGCTTGGACGTAGCACATGTCTTGTCTGCTCATGTTCCACTGGCCAACGCTCATTAGACAGACGACAAGGGGTGACTGGAGCCTGTACCCACAGGATGGCACAACAAGGCATGTATAGGGAGTAGCGATGTCCCCAGACTCTACATGTGACTCCCCGGGGAGGGAAGAAATGACCCAGAAACCACATTCTCCAGCAAATTGTTCTCCACGTTCATCACTGCCCTGTGAGGACTCATCACAGTGGATGCAGGTGGTGGTGCCCGTTCCTGCTGAGGGACAGCTGGGTGGTCCCAGTTTGGAAGTACTGTGAGTGGTGTTGTGCTCCAATGTGGGCCTCTCTGGGCTGCACAACTGGATGGCATTGCTGGGCTGAGGACTCACCAGCATCAGGAGATAATGCTAGACTGTCTCCCTCAGGACTGGACCATGTCAGCACCGACACAGACCTGTCATCCTCACCAAAAACTGGTAGCATCAAGGGAAGGAAGAGGAAGAACAAGGCCCCTGTGGTCTGGCGTCACAGTGCCCTATGGTGCCAACACTCAGACACACCTTCTGTTTGTGATTGAGAAGCCCTGGGTCCCCCAGCTGCCCGCGGCTCCCACGTGTGTGTGCGAGGTGGGTTAGGACAGATGTGAGACAGTACCCCTGTCCAGAGAGGGAGTGAAGCGAAGGTCCTCTGAGTGGAGCAAAAGGGCAGCACGTTGTGGGTCTGGAACAGAGAGTCACTAAGTTCTTCTGAGCACAGGTGGGTGTGGCTTGGGGAGTGTGATGCTGTGATTATGCCCCTTTTTGGGGTGAGGAAAGCAAGCTTTAGGGAGGTTTAGGGTTCACTCAAAGGGACTTGGCCAGGACAAGCCCATTCTGAAGCCCCGGCCTCCCCTGCTTTCCCTTTGTCCACGGCTGCGTGGGAGGCAGCGGCAGGTGGGGAGAGTGCTGGGCTCCCCTGCCCCTGCAGGGCAGGGGGGCACCACCGCCCTTAATCTGTCTCGGGGAGATGACCCGTACGTGGAATCTGTCGGGCAACCCAGGGCTCTCCAGCTTAAGGATGCCCAATTTCACTCCGGGTCAATCATCCCCCAGGCTGCCCGAGGCTTTGGGGCCCGATGAACAGACGCCTGCTCTCTTCCCACGGACTGACTCATCTGGAAGCTTCCATCTGGGCTGCGGGCTGGGCTTTCTCCATGAGGCCATGTGCCACCGTGTCGCAGGATCCCCTGCGCTCCCTGCAAGGTCTGTACCACTCACGGGACGCGCCCCAGCCCTCTGCTTCCTGCAGATAATGAGGCTCTTGTCACGCAGGGGCAGAGATAACCTGTCCCCAGCCAGGGACTCCCTGTGCTGACCGCCCCGGTGGTTCTGCGGCGGCCGGGACGGGGATTTCTCCTGTCTCTTACATGACCGCGGGGCCTGTTCCTTGCGCCTGTCTGGTCGTGTCACGTCATGGAGCTTTCTTGGGGCAGCCAGCCGGCTCTGAGCACAGCTGCTGCCCAGGCCTCCCGGTGGAGGTGCCAGCCCTGGCCCCGTGGGGGCAGAGTGGCAGGGCCCCGAGGCGCATCCGTGGAAGACAGGCATTCACCCAAGTTGTGTTCAGGAAGAGGGGCGGCAGGGTTGATTGGCCTCAGGGGGTCCTCCGTCTCTGGAGGCAAACACAGGGTGGGCGCTGAGGGTCCGCACAACCGTGAGAGTGACAGCGTGTGTGAGCTGTGTGCACAGAAGGGCTTGTATGTGTTTGAGATGCAGAGAGACTCTCACGAGTGCCCTGCCAACCCCACCGGGGCCCCAACGCGTGAACCACTGAGAAGGAGGCATGTGGCTTTCATGGCCACACCCAGGGCTACTCCACATGGCTTCACACACACGGGGGCGGGGGCGAGACGCACACACCCTCGGGTTTCCTATTTCCAAATTACTAGACGTAATGGGTATTTTATTACTTAAGATCTTCAGACGTGGGTTGGAATGTCTTCCGCCCCAAAGCCCGTCCGTGGCTCCTGAAACACAAAATCAAAACTCTGCAGCCCCGGGTTCCAGGCCTCCTGTGCAGTGGCCCTAGCTCGTCCCAGGGGTTGTCTTACCCATGACCTTTCCCCTCCCGAACCTTCTGCAGATTAAGGGGCTCCTTTTCTGAGCCTCCATTTCTCCGTCTGTCTGCCTTCCTTGCTCAGCGGCCAGAGTGAGGGCGGTGACGCGCCCAGCACCTAAATGCAGGTTTCCTTTCCTCTTTCTGCACCCCTGTCCTCTCCTCACCAACGCCCTCCATGTCTGTGATCCACCTGGCATCGGACCCTGCACCTTGCGGCCAACAGACGCGCAATTCGGATTTGCCGCGTGTGGGACAGCAGGCCTCTCTTTTCCGGGAAGCGCGAGGTTTCGACAACAGCTCCACCTGTATTGTGACAGACGCACAGAGACTGAGAGTGGGTGTTGAGGAATTCGCCCAGCAAAGGAGTTCTGAGCCCAGGATGTGGGGCCGGGCTGGGCCGGGGGCAGGAGTCCTGCTTCCTGTGACTCCTTTTGCTCTGCTGCTCAGGCCCATGGGCTGTACGTGTAATCTGAAGCATTTGGTAGCGATCTAATTAAATGTTAACACATCATTAAAGTGATTTGCAATAAGCACAGTTAACAGTTTGATAATTCCGGCCCCGGCTGACTCCATGCTGAAAACAATCGCTCCCGATCAGCCGTGGGCTGCTGACATCCCCTGCACGTTGAGGGACACACGTACGGGCTGCCACCCAAGACCTTCTGTGGGCTGAGCCCCGGTGTGGGTACCAAGGGCCCCAGAAGGGTCGTATGTGGACACGGGGAGCTGTGGCGGGATAGGGGGAGCTGTGGATTTCCAGGGCACATTTTAACCTGCTGGGCGGTAGCCAGCAGGCCTCGTGCAGGATTAAGGGAGCACTTCTCTCCCCGGGGTTAAGGCTCTGTAATGAAGGTGGCCTCCGGTTGAAGGCTGTGAATCACTGTTTGTTAATGGGATTAATTGCCTTGGAATTAAGTCTGCATTTCTGCACACCTGGGGATGCGGGTAGAGGGATGGGAGCCATCTCTGAATAGCAACAGTGGCTTGGGGGCAGGGCACAGCTGGCTGGGAAGAGTGAAGCATGTTCGCTCAGGGGAGCTGACCACTCAGAAAATACAACACGGTCTCGGGGCAACGCTCCGCAGGATGGGGGCAGAGCAGTAGTCCTCACACATCCGAAGGAGCCTATGGATCATTGGGGACCATTGGAGCTGGTGGTCACAACTCAGCCGGGAAACTGAGGAGTGGCCAAAGGTGGGACATTGGTGCTAGGTGGTGGGGACTGGAGCCCAGAATTCCCATGTCTAGGGGGAAGGTCTAGGCCGTGGGTCAGGAGGGCTGGGCTGCTCCAAAACTCAACACCCTCATCGGTGAGAACTTAGTCTCAGGGCCTGGAGAGAGAGCTGCATTAAGCCCAGGGCATCAAGTTCGTCCCGAGGGCCTAGCACATGGTTCCTGCCTTGTCCCTTGTCCTGTGACCAGGCCTTGCTGCCAAACTCCAAGTGCGCGGCAATGAGGTCAAAAGCTTGCATCCAACCAGGCTGTGTCTTTCAGTGGCTGGGGTGCTGGTGAGCTCACTTTGGCTCCTGGGTCATTCACTGAGCACCACACTATGCCAGGCCCTGGAATGACAGGGACATCGATGACACCTTGCTGGCTACTTTCTGCTCTCACTTCCTGCTCCTTGCTCTGACTCAGCTACAGAAATCGTGGGGGGTGGGGGCTCTGTCCATGTTTCAGACTCTCTAAGATTCCCGTGATGAGGCCAGGTGCCCCTGTCCTCTTTTTCCCAGTCCCGGACCTCTTTTATGCCTCCCAATCTTTACTTGTTGAATGCAAGTCTCCTTACTAGCTATAAGCCAGGGTGGACTGCTTCCTAGCCATCAGTCCTGGGGCAGTTTCCTTATCTGGACAGTGGGGTGATACTACCTCCTGCCTCGTGGAGTTCTTTTTGGGATGAAATAACACAGTGCACGAGAAGCCCACAGCACACCTGTCCAGTGCCTGGTGATCTTGGCCTCATCACCCTTACTGTATTACTTCTCAGCCTTCTACTGTTAGCAGGGAGTGCAGCTGCCAGGGGCTTGCCTGAGACCTGCCCCAGGCAGCCAGTGGCAACATGTGGACACTTGTGGCTCCTTCTCTTGACAGATTCCCTCATGAGGACAGTGGCTGATGTGGGAAGAGTGGTGGGGAGCACAGCAGAGGGTGACAGAAGGCTGTATGGAGGGTGAGCTCACACTATCCGGGCCTCAAGTCACGAAGCAGAGCACATGTATGTATAATTGTGGCTGGGAGGCAGCCAGGGAGGGGACATGCCAGGCAAAGTCAACAGCACACATGAAGACACAGACACCAGCTCTGCACATTCTGGTGTGTCTGCAAATAATGTCCAAGGAGGGTAGCTTCTGAGACAAGACTTAGAGGTGGATAAAGACCATCATGGCGTGAATCTGAGATCTTGACTAGGGAGGAGTAACTTTGTCCCAAGTAGGACATACAGCACGTGAAGTGTTTTATCCTATCTGACAATCTTATACTTTTACTTAGACTATTTATTCCATTTATGTTTAATATAAGTATTGATACAGTTGGATTATAACATCATCTGACATTTGTTTTCCATTTGTCCCTTCTTTTCTTGCCTTCTTTGAATTAACCTTTTTTCTTTCTTTTTTACAATTACTATCCTATTTCCATCTACTAACTTAGCATTTGTGGTGACCTAGAGGTTAAAACACACTCTTGATGATTGAATAGAAACCATGTCTTTCACCACTGCCTGATGATCTGAGAACCCTAGAGCACTTCAAGTGCATTGATTCTTCCCATCTTTTGTATTATCATGGTCCTGTCCTTGATTTATACATACATTTTAAACCCCATATTGTATCATTACTGTTGTTCTGAACAGCTGACATTCACCTGCATCTATGAACATGTTTGCCTTTCTTCACTCTTCATTCTTGCCTGCTTTCATGTGCTTCAGCCAGATGGTTTTTCCTTTGCCAACAGTGTCCTTTTTGCTAGTTTTTTAAAATGTCAGCGACAGAGAAAGCAACTGTTTTCATTTGTCTAAACATGCATTTGACACTCATTGTAAAGGATACTCTGTCTGGGTACAGAATCCAAGCTGGGCAGGTGATTTCCACCAGTGCTCTGAGAGGTCCATTCTGCTATCTCCCAGCCCACATGTCCCTTTAGAATTTGTTCATAATTGTTACTCTGAAGGTGACATGTGTCACATCTCGTTTCCCCTCCATCTGCTTTTCAGATTTTCTCTGTGTTTCTTAGCAATTTTACTCTGATGTGCCCAAGTGTACTGCTTTTTTGTTTTGGGGTTTGTTGTTGTTTTAAATCTCTCCCCCTTGGGGTTGCTGGGAGAGCCTTTTGAATTTGTGGGTTTATTTCTTTAAATTATTTTGGAAGATTCTATGTCACTATTTCTTCCACATTTCTTCTGCCCCATATTCTCTCTCTTTTCTCCTTCTAGAATTCCAGTTACAAATAGATTAGATATTTGTAAGGTGTCCTGCGTGCACTTTGTGCTCTTCTGTGCAGTTTCGTTCTTACTTTCTTCTGTGTGTTAGTATTTACTTACTCTTTCTCGACCTTCCATTTTATAAATCCCACCTTCTGCTGTGTCTACCCTGCTATGAAATCTACCTATTGAGTTACTAATTTGAGATTTTTTTAATCTCTAGATTTTTCAATTATGTCTTATAGATTCAAATTCTCTGTTGAAATTCTCTTTTTTAAAAACAGGATTTGCTTCCCAATTTACTCTTTTCAAGCATATATTAATTATTGTTCTTTAAAGTGCTCTCCCACTAACTCCAGAACTTGGGTAAAGAGTGGGGTGGTGTTGTTTTTTTTTTTTTTTTCTGTTTCTATTGTCTATTTCATCCCTCTTGGCTTTCTTTCACATGGTTTTCTCTCTTGGTATCCTAGTAATTTTTCATTTACTGGCAGATATTGCATATACAAATTCTAGTGGCTCCAGGTGACTTTATTTCCCACTTGAGAGTTCCTCGTTTCCTCTGTTTGGCAGACAGAATGTGGGGCTTATCCCCTAAGGGAGAGGTGTGTGTCAATCTGGGCATCAGGTCCAGTAAGACTCTGCCTCCCTCTGGCTCGCCTGCTCCTCCAGGGAAGCCCTCCAGATCTTCAGCAGAGAGCTCACTGTGCTCCCTGACTCTCATCCAGGTGCATCTTTGTCTCCTTGCCCCATAAGCCTGAAAACAATTCCATTCTACTCTATGGAGGTGTTAACCTAGCTTTTGAACCTCCCTCCCCACTCTACCAGGCAGTGTCAGAAGCTGGCAAAATCTCGAGAAGGAAGTGGTCCATGTTTTGAACCCCCCAAACCTTCAATTTTGTTACTCCAGCAAGACACCTGAAGCTCTCATGGGTTCTCTGGCTTTCCTCCTCCCAGGAGGACCTTCTTCCCAGGACAGAACCATATGCTCAGTTTCCTACCCTGGCCTCGAATCAGCGATGCCCCTGGGGAAAGCAGTCATAAGTGGTTAGCTCACGTTCTTCAGCCTTCTGAGAAGTGCATGGTTTTGTTCTGGGAGGGTAACTTCTTGTCCACAGCTCCCCTGCCCTGTGCAGAGACTGTGAAAAGCAAACTTACATCAATTTGGGGGCACTGTTGTGTTCATTTACATGACTTACACACTTTCACAAGAATTATGTGGTTTCATCTTCCTGGTGATGTTGGGAATGCTCACCTGTGAAGGTTGCTCCCTTACCTCCCCAGAGCTACCCACATGAAGTCCCCCTTCTCAGGATGGCTCTCCCAGGGACCCACCCAACATGCCTCACCCCTCTTGCCTTTCTATTCTCCATGGCTTGTCACAGTCTGATACAGAATTTATATCACCAATTCTTTGTGTTGTGTTCGCCCACCCCAGGAAATAAAAGTTCCCCAGGGCAGGGATTATTATTGGTCTCATTCATTGCTGAATACTGTGCCCAGATCAGGATCATGCATGTAATATGTGCTCAATAAAGATTTGTTGAATGAGTGAGTAGTGGGAATCCTGTTTAACAGATGGGAAAACCAGGGACAACTGCAAATGATTTAAGTAAATAAGGTCCCAGTTCACCAGGGTTCAGACAGCACATCTGGGGAGAAACAGTTCAGCCCAGCACACACATTTGCTTGCTCCACTGCCCACGGGGCACCAGCCAGTGCATCAAGGACTCCAAGAGGATGAGGCTGCTGAGGGCCTGATGCACGGACAGGTCATAGATAAGAGCTGGTGGGGTGACAAGCCTCCCCATTGGGGACAACTGGACCCCTATAAGAACTCATTAAAGTTCCAGCACGGGGTGGCAGAGTCTGGAAGCATGAATGGGAATTCCCTGGGTACTGGAGGGGAGGGGTGAGCCCCGGGAGCCTGCACACCTCTACAAGGGGGAAGGTGTGTGTGGGCGGCAGCGTGGGGGTTGGGTGTGTGTGGGTGGACTGGTGCTGAGAGAGGCTGGACCCCAGAGGCTTGCAGGGGTCAGATCTCAGTGGCGGTCACATGCCCGGCTCCTCCCCAGGCCAAGGAAGATGCCCCTCCCGAGAGTCCAGATCAGGGGATAAGCCGACACCTTTGGAGAGAACCCCACTATGCGTGGAGGGCAGTGCCAGCCCAGGGGGCGGGCAGAGGGACGGGCCTCAGTGTGGGAGCAGGTATTGATCTGCTGTGGCTGGGGCAGGAGGGGGCCCAGTTGATGGATGAAGCACTTGGGTCCCTCGGCACGCAGGCCCAGCGCACCCACATTAGGCCACTGGCGCCAAAATGGTCTAGAAAGCCCATTCCAGACGGCGGCATGCGGCGTGCCTTGAAACAGCAATTACAGAGATGGTCATTAATTAAATAAGACCTGCTTTCTGCAGCCACAGGCAGGAAGACAGGCTGCTCATTCATCTGTTTACCCACTCACGTTTCCTGCGCACGGAGGGTGCGGGAGCTGTCAGCAGACAGGGTCCTGCAGCCGTGCGGTCCCTCGGAGCCGCCGCCACTCAGAGCTGGGCTCTCCCCCTGAGGTGGGGTGGGCTGCACCCCCTTGTAGGATGGCTATGTGCATGAGCGAGGTCACGCAGGTGAAGTCCCCTCCCCACGCTGATCCACTTGCCTCTGGCAGATGTGCCCAGACCAAGGCGCCTCCCAGCCCACCCAGAGCGGCCCCAAGCATGTGACTCTCAGCCCTGCCATGCTCAGAGCCCAGGACGAGGCACAAGGGGTCGTCTTGGACTCTGCCAGTGAAGGAGGTGCAAGGGGAAGTGACACAGGTGCCTCCAAGTCCCCCATTTCTGCAGAACTCACGTGTGCTGGCTGAGTCCTCTCTGGTCCTCTGGCCCAGACCTGGCCTCCCACCCACAGCCTTGGCCCTTCCTCTGTGAACTCCAGGCATCACAGGAGCCTTTCCCCTCAGGTTCACCTCTCAGCTGGGAGGGTCCCCACCCAGGCACAGACGTGTTCAAGGTGCTTCTCTGCCCCTTAGTCTCTGGGCGGTGCCCTCCTGGCCCTTTCTGGCTTTCCCTGCCTCATCCTGCCTCTAAGTGCTGGTCTGGGGGTCATGGTCACCTGCCTCTAAGTGCTGGTCCGGGGTCACGGTCACCTGCCCCTTCCTCTATAAACACTTTTCTATGACTTCTCTTCTCCCTCCCTCCTTTATGCCTAGGATGGCTAGAAATGCTTAGGAATTTTTAAAATTGCCTTTATAAAACTCTTTGTCTATCTCTACTTTTTTTTTTTTTTTTAAATAGCTTGGAAACCATGATAGGTATTTGAAAACATGGAACAACAAAGGGACATTAGGTCCTGAGTTCAGCAGCAGTAGGTGAGATGACCCAACGCAGCCTTGGAGAATTTGCCCCAGGAGCCAGCAGCGTGCCCGTCCAGGCCGGGACCCATCTGCTAGCAAACATGACTGCTTTGACATAATAGCAAACACAAAAGGAGACAGTTACATAGTATCCTTTATCTGAGTGGCTCAGAGATACTTTGGAACACCAAATCATCCATAGAAATCTGAGAGAAGACCATCATCGCCCTAAGAATTCATTCAGATAATCGGAATGTGGGTGAAAGCGAGGATCTCTGGAGGCCTGTAGTGGAAATCGCGCATCTGGGAGCTAAGGGTGGGGGCAAGATGCCCACTGCTTCAGCATCTCAGGTGCCAGGGCCCAGCTTCTGTCCTGATGTGGACCTCAGCTCCCTGAATTTCTCACCATGAAGCCTCTCTTCTGACATGATTTCAGCTCCATCCAGGAACCCTCCCTGGATGGAGCGCTGAAGTGGTCAGCATGGGAGGGGGTGCAGCAGGAACGAGCATGTCTGCAGCTCACCCTGTGTGGGTATCTGCGTGCCAGGCACGTGCTGGGCCCGGGGTTCGGTGGAGAGCAAGGGAGCATGGCTTGGGCAGAGCTGTGCTGTTGGCAGAAGAAAAGCAGCAATGAGCCAGCAAAAAACACACACTGGCCAATGTGCTCCCGAGTGCTGCAGGCACATGCAAAGGCCCTGAGGTCGGACCCGCAGTCACAGGTAGGGCTCAGAGCCCAGGCATCCTAATGTAGCTTCCAAGGCCCAGTGCCCTGCAGCTGCCATCCTCTGGCACCCTGGGCATGCTGGCTGCTCCTGGGCCCAGGTGAGAATGCCAGGCAGGTGGGTGGTGGCTGGAAGGTGGGGTGCAGCCCCATCACGTCCGAGCATCACTTACTCCTCTTCAATTACACCTTCCTGTGTTTTCATCCCCCTCCATGGCCTGTCTGGTTTTTATCAGCTGTGAAGTAGGGTAAGACACCCCAGGACCGTCAGGAAGATTGGGTCAGCAGAGGCGAGCTCCCTGCCCAGGGCAGAGTGCCTAGCAGCCCAGCCCCAGTGTGTACTGAATGCGTGAGGCCCTTAGCCCCCAGCCAGGATGTGGGGGGACCCAGAGCTCACTGAAAGCCTGGCAGCCCACACCCTGACTGCATACAGGCCTATGGGGGAGCCTGTTCTCCATCTTTAGCAGGCAGGCAGTGTGACCGGGGGACCCCGACAGAGACCTCTGCGGGCTCACACCTGATGAGCTGAGCCCTGATTGGTCCCTACCCCGAACGCCATTACGGCAATTAGGGGCTGAGCGTTCACTTAACCAGCTGAGTGAAATTACAGCATTGGGCTGGGGTGGGCCAGGGGAACATCTTGCCACCCTGGAGCCCCAACTCATATTGGCCCAGCATAAATCCAGTCAGAGGGGTACTGGGGTTTGAACTGCAGCCAGAGGGGCCCGATGGGCTCAGACTGAGGCAGAGGATGGCAGGGAAGGTGCTGGCGGGCCACACGTCTCGTGTCCAAGGGAACGGCCTTGGAGCACACTAGATACCCCACTAGGTGTGTCCACTGCTTGCCTGACCTCACAGGCATCTGCAAGGCCCCAGGCTGGGCTTCAGGTGCTCACCACGTGGGCTCCACCTCCATAGCAAATGTGCACAGGCTAGAGGCTCAAACAACAGAAACCTACATTCTCCCCTTTCCGGAGGCTGGAGGTCAGGGATCCAGGCACAGGCGGGTTGGCTCCCCAGAGGCCTCCCTGCTGGGCGTGTAGACGACAGTATCTCCCTGTGTCTTCACGTGCTCAGTACTCTGTGCCCATCTGAGTCCCGATCTCTTGTAAGGACACCGGTCAGACTGGACCAGGACCTGCCATGTGGCCTCATCCTACCTTACTCACTGACATCAAGGGTCCCTGTCCATGCACGGTCACATTTGGAAGTACTAGGGGTTTCAACCTATGAATTTGCGGGTGGGAGGGACATAATTTAGCCCATAAGACCCACCGTACTGGACCCCACCCCCACAACTAACAAGTAGTGGATGTGGGGTTTGGACTCGGGCCTTTGGCCCAGGATCCTGGACTCCTTCCAGACCAGCCCAGAGGCGTAGGGCCGAGATGGCCCTGTGTGCTGGTTCCTGCACTGTGAGCTGCTATTGGAGACTCCTGGGTATCTTGGAGATGCTGCTCTCTGCCCAATCCTCGGGAGCACTGAACCGTGAGTCTCTCTTACTCCTGTCTGCACCATCGTGCTTCCAGGACTGATGTGATGGGGAAGAAAGGATACGCTGTGGTCTCCCAGGGCAGGGGAGGAACCGGGGACCCCCTACTGGGGTGCCAGCAGGGCTGCTTGTCCGCCCACCAGGCTCAGGACCCCCCCTGATTTTCTGGGGTCCTCCGTCCACGAAGACATTCCTTCCCTGGGAAGCATGGTAAACTCTTTCTGGAAATGTTCCTGGAATTGCCCTCAGGTGGCTTCAGGAAGCATTTCCCAGCATGTCTGTCACGGGGGGAGAAATATGCAAATGTCCATACACCCGACCCTGGGGCCCCCGGGCAGCACCAGGAAATCACCTCTTTAGGAAAGGACATAATTACGTACAGCTCTTCTGGGCTGCAGGCTTTACTCTGCTCTGAACTTTCTGCAGTGTGCGTCTAGACACAGGGTAAGATACTGGACAAGACAAATTCATTAGCTGGCCTGAATAATAGATAGGTTTGGGAAGTAAACGCACGGCAAGGTGTTCCCTCACGGTCTCTGCACATATGGATTTTCCTTTAAGAGCCAGAACAGAAATGAATAACAGGCTGATTGTCCTTAATGACGCGGGCGTGTCAGACAGCCGCTCATTAAGGAAAGCATGCCTTTCTCCCCCTGGACGGATTTGCTGGTTAAGTTCTTCGAAGTAGCCCATCGTACCGGTAGGAGAGAATCATTTAGATCGTGGACCGCAGGGGCTCTGTTTGGGGGGACTGTCTTTGGGGCAGGGTCACAGAATTCACCCTGATGATCAGCAGGTCCTAACAAGCACCTTGGGAAGGAGCCCTCTCTTTTAACGGGATGGCTGACCTTCTGCTCTAGAAGGAGACATTCCCCCGACAGAAGGCAGAGATCTGGTATGAGGAACCCACCCCCGCTTAATGCAGACGATGCCGGCTGTCTCTGTGTCTGTGTGTCTGTGTGTTTCCGGAGCCCACGCTGGGGGTCTCTGTTGCCCCAGGGACGGTTCCTGCACACACCTATGGCTCTCTGCTTGGACATCTGCCCCCTCTGCCCATGTCCTCTCGCTGGCCTCGGCGGTGAATTCCTCACCTTGCAGGGCAGGCTGGCAAAATGCCAGAGGATTCATTCATTCCCTGGGAGTAGCCTGCCCTCCGCAGTGGGTGGAGTAAATGCCCCATGTCCGGCAGTCCTGGGTGGTCCTGTGTGTCCCTCCCAGGTCACCGGCAAGGCCAAGTCTATGTCCAGGGTGGTGATTCCCTCCTTGACACGCCTTCCTGGGACCCCTCCCTTCCCAGCCTCACTGGTGCGCGCTCACAGTAGACTTCTTGGAATCACCTCCCAGAGAAAGTCCTGGCCCCTTCGTATGTAGCAACGTTGAGTACAGTGAGCAGAGACCCAGTCAGGGTGCTGCTGGGTAGCTAGGGGAACGTAGCCTTTCTGCCTCCCCCATAGGGGTGGAGGCCTTCAGTGGGACCACGGGAAGCCCCAAGAGCCGTGGTGTGGTTCCCGTCCATGGCGGGGAAGGCTGCTGTCCCGTGTCCCGCGGGCGTGTAGGCGACTTTTTGTTCTCTTGGGTCTCTAGCTCATGGGACGGCGCCCTGGCTGCAGAGGGCCACGGTTGTCCCCAGGCCACCAGTCCAAGTGTTAGTCCCACCTAGAAACACGGTCGCAGACACACCCACAATCATATTTGATCAAAATGTCTGGGCACCCCGGCCCAGCCAAGTTGACGCATAAAAGTAACCATGACAACAGCCTTCTAGGCGTTGTTGCGTCAAGGCTGGGAACCGATGTTAATCCTTGGGCCCCCAAGGTCACCATGGTCCAGCGGTCGGAGTGGGGACATGGGGAGCTCATGGGATAGAGGGTGTCGGGGTCCAGTCCTTCTCACAGAGGGTCCGGTGGGACCGAGGGCACATCTGGTGGTAAATTTGCCAGTTCCAGGAGGGAGAGTAGGAGTAGACACAGCAGAGCTGCCAGAATCCCAGGCCACGGGACAGGTGAGCCTCAGGGACACGGGGCTCCATGAAAGAAGCCAGCCCCAGCTCAGCCCCCTTTGACCAGCATCCCTCCCAGTGAGTACTGGGACTGTACTGGGACCAGCTCCTCATTTAGGTTAGCAATCTGAGTTTCCCACTGCCATGTAGCCTGAGCTGTTCTCGGGGTCCAGGGACAAGGACATGGTATGCTCGCTGCCGCACAGCCCCCCCCCCCAAAGTGTCCCGGGAGTCTCGCTCAGCCTGGCTGCCTCCAGCAGGTGCATCAGTGCCCCTCCATCAGGCATGGCTTTGCCCAGGTGAGCTGTTTGCATGCTCCTGGAGCAGAGACCAGGGTCAGCCACACAAAAATGGGTGAGGCTCTCCCTGTTCCCAAGCCTCAGTGTCTTTATCTGAAACAGGCTCAGAAGACCCACATCTTGGGCTTGGCTGAGGGTTGAGAAAATGTACGTGAGGCTCATGAAGGACAGCCCCCCCCTTACTCCACACATGCTGAAGGCCCCGCAGCCGTCCCCCGGGACCTCCCCTCTGGGCTCCAGGTAAATGGTCCAGCGCAGCCCTAGCATTCCCTCCAGCGACTGGCTGCCCAGAGCGGGCATAAAGTTAAGAGAGAATTTTTATAAAGCTGGCTGGGGTGGGGGGCGGCTCACCATTGTTAAGGAATCATTAAAGTGAATGGTTCATAGACATAACACGCATTGAATAATGCAGGTAGATTCCAGCATCCAAATAGCGACAATGTGATTTTAGTGAAACAAGGAAGTCATAGCCAAGTTCAAGTGAGGCCAGGGACTGGTGGGGCTCCGGCATGACCAGGAGTGGCAAAGCGTCCCCGATGTCCTGCCTCTTGTATGAAGGGTCCATATCGGTCCCCACCGTCCTAGCAGCCAGAGCAACAGTGAAGAAGGATCCCGTTCCGGCGCGAGATTTGGGGAAGGCCTTTCCGGGAGAAGCATACCTCTTCCTGGTCCCCAGGTTAGCTGAACCAGGGAAGGGGCACAGGTTGCGGGGGCTCAAGGTCGGGCATGGTGTGCTCTGAGCTCAGAGGTTGGCTGCTGCATCTCAGCCTGGGGCCCTAGGACCCGTTCACCCTCACACCCAGCGGGGAGCTGGGTCCCCATCAATGTCTTCCTTTTAGAAATGGGCAGGATTATGCCGTGTGGACCTACTATGTGTTGCCTTCTCCCCATTCACGACCCTTCGCCTCCAGACCAGCCCTCTCTCCTGAAGGTCAGACTCACGGGTGTTCACGACTGTGATGGGCTGGACATGGTTCATCCCCTCGATTTCCTATGTGGAAGTCCTCGTCCCCAGCCTCTCAGATGGGACTGTACTTGGAGGTCAGGTCTTGAAAGAGGTGATCAGGGGCGCCAGGGTGACTCAGTGGGTTAAGTCTCTGCCTTCGGCTCAGGTCATGATCAGGATCCTGGGATCGAGCCCCACATGGGGCTCTCTGCTCAGCAGGGAGCCTGCTTCCTTCTCTCTCTGCCTGCCTCTCTGCCTACTTGTGATCTCTGTCAAATAAATTAATAAAAAATCTTTAAAAAAAAAAGAAAGAGGTAATCAAGGCAAAATGTGGTCACTAGGGTCCTGGTCCATTATGACGGGTGTCCTTATAAAAAGAGGAGATCAGGACGCAGATGTGCACGGAGAGACAAGCTGTGAGGACGCGCTGGGGGTGGGGTGTTGGGGGGAGGATTGTGTTGACACACCAGGCAGAAAGAACTCAGGAGAACCAACCAGCCCAGGCCTGGATCCCAGACCCCCAGCCTTCCTGAAGCTGAAGAGTGTCTTGTTTAAGAAGCTGGTCTGGGGCTTTGCTGTGGTGGCCCAGCCGGCCGGGTACCGGACTGCCGGGCCCATGTCCCCACCTGGCTGGGCGGCCTGGGTGCTAACAGCATCTCAGCCCAGCAGCTCTAACCCCACATGATCAGCACCTGCCTAGATGACCGTCTCCAAAGCCCCTTCAGCCCTTTCCTTGCTCCAGCCCCGAACGCTGGCGACACTCTCGTCCTTCTCGAGTCTGTTTTTAAATCCTGCTAACTCCACTTTCCCATCCCTCACAGATCTGCCAGCTTCTCATGCTGATCTAGAGGCCCACCGCGTCCTGATGGACAGTCCCCAGCCCAGTGCCCCAGAGGGCAGCCTTACTGTCTCCTTAAAGCTGCAAAATGTGAGTGGGTTTTGGCTGGAGGATCAGCGGCCTTTCCCGTGCAAACCCTCCTGTTGGGGTGAATGTCCCTGGCCGTGGTCTCTAGCAGCCACACCACCAGCTCCCCCATGCCACTCTGCTCCAGCCCCCGGCCCTGGTGCAGCCCTGGAAGCCTTTGCACTGGCTGGAGCACTCTGGGAAGGCTTTTCTAGAACTTTCTGTGTGGCTCACCCCCACCGCCATTGCGTCTTCCTGAAACGTCCCCCTCTTGAGGAGGCCCCCACCGGCCGCTGTGTCAAAGCTGCAGCCGGTCTCCTGTCCTGCTCCGGCCCTTTTAAGGTGTCACCCCTCACACTTGAGTTTCTCCACTATTCCCAGCCACTGTGAACGGACACCTGACCTTGGCTGTGTTTCTATTTACCGTCTCCCCACCCCCTCCGCCCCAGAGATACAGGGATGGGATCCACTCTGCTCATGTACAGGGGCTAAGCACCCCTTTCAGAGAAAAGAAAGAAGACTGCATCCCATCACATAGCTAGCCGATGTAAAGAGTACAGGCCTTGCTGGGAATTTCTTACATTCCAGCTCTTCCCCGGGCTCTTCTCTGCACTCATTTAATCCTGCGATTCTCCCAGGGGCCAGTGCGTTTTCACCCCCTTTCACAGACCAGGGAATTAATACCCAGAGGGGCGAAACTCCTTACCCGAGGCCACACGGTGGTCCAGGGAAGGGACGGTCAACTCCCTGCTCTGCCCGCCATGGGGACACGGGGAGAGCCCCAGATTTCCACTCAGGGAGTACACTCTGGAGCTCAGGTGGATGCAGCAGGCTCTCCCCAGCTCGCGGACAATTCTGAACCACGGTAAGCCCTAGGGACCACTCGCGTGGGGACAAGCTGGGGGTCCCCAAAGACGCACAGGAACTGGAGGCCTGAGCAAAGGCCAGAGTTCCTATGGCCAGTCCCACAGGCCCTAGGACGAGGCAGGTGCTAGGAGATGTTTAGTGAGTGCCTGCCCGTCTATACCCCAACTTGCACCCACATCCTTCTGGCCAACCCCTCTCCTCCCCGTGGCATGATGCATCTCCTCCAGGAAGCCCTCTGTGCTTACCACCCCTACCAGGTCCCCGTGAAGGCCCCTCCTCTGAGCTCCAGTTTGCTGGTAAGACCAGCACCCTCCGTGCTCCTACAGCTCCCACCCTGTGGGCCACCAACTGGCAGGAAAGGTGGCCCATGAGTGGTGGGCCCTAAGCCCGCC
Organism: Martes martes; assembly: GCF_963455335.1. Classification (NCBI taxonomy): domain Eukaryota; kingdom Metazoa; phylum Chordata; class Mammalia; order Carnivora; family Mustelidae; genus Martes; species Martes martes. Next base: position 141,676,517 of record NC_137889.1, read on the forward strand.
TTCTTGAGCAGGGATGGCTCTCCGGAGGTGACCGGGGGCGTCAAGCCAGCAGCTGACTTTCTGTGACTTGTTGTGTGGGGAGGCCTGCATTCACGCTCCTCTGTGAACGTCCTCATGGGCGGCGTCCGTTGGCCCGAGCAGCCCGTGGCAGCAGGAAGAGTCCAGCCTCGTGGCCTCATTACTTCCAGGAAGTGGCTGAGCAGGCTCTCGGGCCCGACTCCCGGCTCCTGAAAGGCAAGGCTGCTGGGACAGGGCCCTGGGCCTCCGGCTGTGCAGTTCCATCTGTACGACCCCATCCCAGCCCCAGAACGGGCAACAGGGTGTCATGGCTTAAATTGGGTCCCCAAAGGAGGTATCCACATCCTCACCCCACAGCCATGGTGGCCACCTTGTTTGGAAACAGGGGCTTGCCGATGGGCTTAGTTAAGGTGGGGTCGTACCAGATCAGGGTGAATCTGATGACTGGCATCTGTCCCTGTAAGAGGACGAGAGGACACACAGACACACAGAGAAGAAGGCCAGGTGACAGCAGAGGGGGAGATCAGGTGACAGCCGGTGAGGGGAGACAGGGGCTGAGCCCTGGATGGCACCAACCCTGATGACACCCCGCTTTCATACTTCTGTCTCCCTACCGGGAGAACCTGTCCATCGCCCCCAGCCACCTGGTGTGTGGGTGTTTGTCCTAGAAGTGCAGCAGGCTCAACCACGTCGGGACTCCTGGCTCTTCTCTGTGAAAAGTAAGAGAAGAAATGAGGGAATCTCCTGTGGTCATTCATTCGTGCAACGAACGGTAACGGAACACTAATTTACTAGAAATTGTTTTAAACTTTGGATCAAGACAGGGACCACACACACGTGCTCGCTCACACACACCCCTCGCACATATGTGCATGCACACACAGCTCTCACACATGCACGCGCACACACACCTTGCACGCGTGCACATGCCTCTCATGTACATGCGCACGCACAACACACACCTCTCTCACACATGCGTGCACGCACACCTCTCACGCGTGCACACACACTCCTCTCATTCATGCGCGCACACACAAGCACACCTTTCTCACGCATGCGCGCACACACACCTCTCTCTACCCATTGGGGACCCTGTTGCGAGGGGCGGATTGCACATGACTCCAAGTCCCTGTAAACGAGGTACAGCAAGGCTCGCCCCTTAGCCCCCCTTACAGCCCTTGGGGGCTAGGAACACGGAGCTGCTCTTGGGCTCCTGCCCTGCGTATGCCGCCGTGGGGTCCGCACACTGGCCTCCCCAGACTGGCTGTCTTTGAGGTTTTATTTTGACAAATTTCAGACTTAAGGAGAGTTGCAACGAAAGTACAAAGAATTCCTGTACACGTTTCATTCAGATTCCCCAAATGTTAACACTTGCCATATTCGCTTCATCTGCCCGCTCCTCCTGCCTTCCCTCCCTCCCTCTGTGCACACTCTCACGCACTCACAATGCATGCACACACACATACAGGTGTGCACACACACATTCACACGCACACCGGCACACATGCACACTCACACACATGCATGCATGCTCACGCAGTGCTAACACACACGTGCACACACAATGCTCACAACACACATATACACATGCACACCCACACACGTGCACACACACATGCTCACACACGTACTCACACAGATATACACATGCATGCACACACACAATGCTCACACAATACACATAGGCACGCTCACATGCCCTCTGGCACACATGCACGCTCACGCAATACACACGCATACACTCACACACACACCATGCACACACACATGCACGTACATGCATGCATGCACACTCACACACATGCACGCTCATGCACATGCTCACACAATGCACACATACATGTACACACACGTGTGTGTGACACACACAATGCTCACACAATAAAAACATGCATGCATACATGCCTGCACACACTTCTCCCAGGATTCTCCTGTGTGCAGTCACCATGCTACAGGAGAGACAGTGGGGAGAGGGGGTGGGCCTGGGCAGCTTCCCCGGGAGCCCCTGCAAGGGGCTGTGCCACCATCCAGGACCCCTGGCTCCAGACCTCCGAGCCTGGGGGAGTCCATGGCTGAAGCCAGGACACCCCAGGCAGACAGCAGAACTGTCATGGCTCACAGCCCCAGCGCCCCCCCCCCCCACCGCCAGCCTGGGTCCTGCTCCTCCCCGGGCTGAGACAGTAACAGAATGGGACAGTGGCAGGAGCAGCCTGTTGTGAGGCCCGAGCTCTGCTCTTCATCCTTCAACCGTGTTAATCCTCTTATACACCCTGCGGTGTAGACTGACTTCAAAGAGGAGCACGTGGGGCCTCAGGGACGCCGGTGACTTCCCAAGTCACTTAGTGTGGGGACAGACCGCCCAGCCCTCACGTCCGGCTGGTGACCACTATGCTGACTGGCCCACGGCGTCCCCCGGCTGGGCCTGCCAACCACCTCTTCCCAATCCTGCACCCTGAGAGGCTCAGGGGACACGTCAGAAGGGGACACAGAACCCAGAGGCCCCAGGGCCGGGTTGTCATTGGTGAGAGTGAGCAGGGTGGGGATGCCTTGGGCACTGGGCATGCCTGACAGGTTGGGGGTTGCAGGGACCCCCGTCATATCCTGGGTCAGTGCCAGGCTGTCCTCCCACGCCGCCTCGCCCTGCTTCATGCCAGTGAGCTCATAAGTTCCATTTTTTAAATCAAGAAAAGTCACCAAAATAAAACAGCCAAGAAGGGAAGAGGGGATGGGTGGGGGTGGCATGGGGAGGGCTGTTCAGGGTGCCATCAAGCCTCCCCCCATGTCTCTGAGCACACCTGGAGGGCACCTGCATCCCAGAGGCCGGCGGGCAGCATGGGGACACCGGCTGGAGCCTGGCACCCTGGGCTGGGAGGAGGGGCCCTCCCGAAGTTTTCCTGTCTGGTCTGTGTCCCAAGGGGGTGGTGTCGGGATGCACCTGTGTGTTGGGGTGCGTGGGGGTTTTGCGTTGCTGTGGGGGATGGGTCACAGGGAACCAAGCTCCTGCTCAGCCCCTGGCCTGGCCTCTCCCGTGTCTGCCCTGGGGCTGGTGATGAGAGGTGGCTTTGAAAGGGAAGTGGTGGCCAGCCGAAGCTGTGGGGGAGGGCAGGGGTCCTGGGAACACTTAGGCCCTTATCGCTGATCAAAGCCTGGAGGTGCCGCCCGACAGGGGAGGTGTGGCCCCACCTGGCTCTCATTAGGGCGGCAGCGTGGTTCCAGCCGGGGTCTGCTCTTGCTCACAGGCCCTTCCAGACAGACAGACCTCCGCAGGGCAGCCCTTCTACCGCACCTGGTGGCCGCACCAGCAGGCCGAGCTCGGGGCACTCAGTGGTGGGGAGGCCAGCCCGCCGCCGCTCTCCCTGCTCAGGCCCTGGCATGCGCTGTCCTTCCCCCCTTCCTTCTTCCCATCCTTGGGGCCCACTCCCTGTCCCCTCCAGTGGACAAGTGGACATCTCCCTGCACTGTGAGGCTGCAATCAAGGTTCACTTCTATGTGCTTCTGGAAACCTGGGGATGCTGGGGCGTCCCCTCCCCATGCTGCCCACAAATAAGGCTCCCAGGGTTCAGCCCCCTCGTCTGGGTGCCGGACCCTGCTGTCCAGCCCATCTGCCCAGGTTGGGCAGCAGCTGCTCACCTAGGACAGGGGTTCCAGACGCGCCCTGAGCCCTCTGCCCTAGGCCCTGCCTGCAGGTCACTCTGTGGGACCCAGGTGGGGACATGGCAGCTCGGGGCAGGGGGAGCATGGCACCGGGACTCAGGAGACTGTGACTCGGGTCCTGGCTTTGTTCATTCACCTCCCTGGTCTCTGCCCACTCTTCTAGAACGATCCACTGGTGGTCCTGCCCCTTCTGCCCCTCAGAGCCTGGTTGGACGTGTGGGACCCAAGCGACAGCTGCCCCCCTTCTCCCACAGGAGTATTAGCCCATGGCTCCAGCTGTTCCCAGGGGCTCTCTCAGCCGCAGCACACTCTCTGGAATGTTCTCTAGGGTAAGCTCCAATGAGGCGGGTGGGTGAGATGTGCCCGGCGTTTGGGACCCAGCTGGACCGCTGAGTAACGGAGGGCCAGTGGCTGGACCTCTCTGGGCTTGGGATCGTCTGTGCATTCGGTGGGGGTCGTGGCTGGAGGCAGGCTGCTGACTGCAGGGCTCTGTGTGTGAGTATAAATGGCTGGGGTTCCCTTAGTGGGGAATCTGAGTCTGAGGAACAGACTCCTGTCAAAGAAGATGCCCCCTAGGAATGGGGAGGGGCCTGCGGGGGCAGTCATTCGGCTCCTGGACGCACACCTTCCTGCGTCTCTCCCGCCTCCCTGGGCCCTCAGTCCGCTTTGCTGGCCCCTCGGGTCTCCCGGCTCCAGGCTCAGCCCATGGGGTAGCCCCACTTCTGCCATCTCTCGGCTCCCAGTGCCCTATATGCCTTATGGCACCTTTGCCCACACCCCTGCCTGGGTACACCCCAGGCTGGAGACCCACAGACCTGTCCCCACAGGGCAGCTGGAAGTGTTCCAACCCTTCCATCCACACCTGTCCCCTCCCACTGCCTCCTTCCACTGGGCCTGGGGACCCTGTGACATAGTGTGTCCTGAGGCTGTGCTCCCCACACCTGCTCTCTGTTCCTGTCCCTCCTCCCTTCTCCTCACCTGCTTTCTCTGCCTCCTCCTCCCCCTCTGGCTTTCTCCAGAATATTCTAGAACAACTACAAAGCCCCCATATAGGTTTGGCCTCAGATCCTCCCTCGAAAGAACCTCTCCTGGAGATTGCTTACAGCCTAATTCCTACAAGAAGGGAGGCTTGGCGTGACCCCTTCAGATGGACCCACTGGCTCTGGCCCCCAGAGGGATGTCGCAGGGCTCCCCGGAGAGGAGGACGGGCCAGAACACCCCTGCATGTCCCAGGCCCCCTCTTCTGTGTGTGGGACAGCATTCACAGGGAGGGCCACCTCAAAGGGGGAAACCGAGGCACAGATGGGCATCTCAGGGGGTGCCCCCACCTTGCTCTTCATATGACCCATGTGGAAGTTTCAGGTGGTTAACTACACGTATCGAAGGTCAGATTTACTTTAGCATTGCCGGGCACCCCCCTCCCAGGCCCAGCGGTCCCCCAGAGTGGCCACCCAGGGCAGGGCAGGCCCATGTCTCAGGGTACCGGTGGAAGTTGAGGGGGGAGCCCTGCAGCTTACAGCCCTGGGACCCAGGCAGGCACTCTGCACACTCGGAGGGATTGGGACAGACCCAGGCAGGCACTCTGCACACTCAGAGGGATTGGGGACAGGCCCAAGCTCGGGACAGGTGGGCCTTGGCTCAGCGTCGTCATCCGAAGGCTGATCTGATGGTGGGGGTCCCGCTGGTCCCGCGGGCTGTCTCCTTTCCCCAGCTCCCATCTGTCTGTCCCCTTCCGGCCCGAGGCTGGCTTTCAGGGCACCCCTCTGCACGGTGACTGTCTCAACACCCCTCATCTGAGTCCTTCCCGTGGCTCAGGCTCATTGTGGGCACCGCAGGAGGGAAAGCTTCAAGGTCAAGTGTGGGCCCAGCATTGACAAAGGGAGGAAGTGTGGGTGGGCGCAGCTGAGCCCCGTCCCTGGTAAGGATCAGGACACGGGGGTGCCATGATCCTGGCTGAGGCTTGCCAGGCTGGGCTCTTGTTTCTAGCAAGTGATCAAGAGGATACTCTTGCCACTATCCAGGCTGCAGTGGGCTCCAGCCATCGCCCTCAGTCTCTCCTCTATGACGCCTGACTAATCATCACCCTCGGTGACAGCTGAGGAAACGCTGACATAATCCCGTAACCCCGTGCGTCGCGGGCTTTGCTGTGGGAGCCCTCAGGGGGGCGGGGGGCAGCCTAGAACACGCATGCGCCAAGAGGAGACCCTCCGCCCCTTTCCTACCACCCCCCTTACACGTGCAGTGGACGCGGGAAGACAAGAAGCACCAACCATTGGCCCCCGTTTCTACAGAAGGTGCATTTCCATGTTTCCATCCAGACGGTTTTCGACACAGAGTTTTTCACGAGGCCACTACAATGCACGCACTGCGGGGCCCCTTTCAAGCATTCCTCCTACTGTTTAAGTAAACTGCCCCCCAGACGTACAATCGAGTGGCCAGTGGTGTTCTGGTGAGGATGCTTTGAAATAATGAAGGCTCGTCCCGTCGTCGTCCCGCACACGAGGAACATCCTAATGAAGCAGGATGTTTCCGTGTTCTAGATGACATTCTTAAGCTTTTTTTTTCTTGTATGATTTAATTTATTTATTTGACAGACAGAGATCACAAGTAGGCAGAGAGGCAGTCTGGGCGGTCGGGGGCGGGGGAGCAGGCTCCCTGCTGAGCAGAGAGCCTGATGCAGGACTTGATCCCAGGACCCTGAGATCATGACCTGAGCCAAAGGCAAATGCTCAACCCACTGAGCCACCCAGGTGCCCCCCTAGATGACATTCTTCAACCGGGTTCCTGCAGGGGGGCCAGGGGTTGGTATGATGACCCTGAGAAAATGGGAGATAAAGCGCACATTCAAAACCAGTGCCAAAATAAAATAAAATAAAATAGATAACGTGGGCGATGGACCAAGTCATTATATTTTTTGTAGAAAAATTGGGGAACAGCCCCAAAGGCCAGTTGTCATGCGCTGGGAAGGATGGAAGACGCCAGCGCTTTTAGACGCCTCTCCTCTGGGACTCTGGGTCTTGGGATCTGGAGCCAGAGCTGCTCCGAGCACCGAGTGCTACCACCACGGGCAGCAGCTACAGCCACGCAGGCGCGGCGCTCAGCCCCTCACACACGGGGCTTGTCAAGAAATTGGAACAAATGTTTGGTATTAGAGGGGTTTAAGTTATGGGGGAATTTCATATGTTATGATTTATGCATCCGTCATTCCAATCACCTTAAATAAGAAAAATGTTGATTTTCAATTGCCACCGAGAAGTATCTGGTCTCCTTTAGATGAAGATTAACCGCGTGCAGTGACGTCTCGGCTTTGCAGGCAAAGCTCACACTTTCCTTATTATGTAACTGATAATTCGGACAAGATTTAATCAAACAATCCATTTCTAATACCCACTTGGTATTAGATTTCTGTTTCGAATTTGCCTTGATTCGTGCAATATCCACAGAGACTGTCTTCTGGTGAGTGTTTTTAAGTTCCGCATTTTCGACCTACACACAAGAGATAATCCAATAAGGGAAGTGAAAGCAGTAAAAGCTGGTACAATTACCAGGGTTTGTTTTCCAGGAAAAGAGATAGAAAGATCTGTTATAAACAAATAAGAAATTTATTAAATGTACTAGTTCTATATTTAGGTAATTAGTAATATACTTATATTATTATATTTTGTGTGCTGGTAGATTTGAGTCAAAAAAGTTGTGCTTTTTTAAAAAAAATCTGCTCATTTCCCCAGATTTTATGAAACCAAATATATCTCTGTTTAGACACATAATAGTGTGTGCAGCCGAAAGGTAACTGTATTTGACTGTTTCACAGGTTCGGTAATTATTGACTCGGCCCCACTTTGGGCCAGAACCTGGTTAGACACCAGTCCTCCAACTCAGATGAGGCAGGTGTGGATCAGGGCGCTGCAGGTGAGCCAGCGCAGGGGCCACAGAGCAGGCTCGCTCCAGCCAGACGCGGACGGCGGTGGAGACCCTGGTGGCCCTCCGCTCCATGGGGCGGGACCGGCGGGCTCTGCTGTCCAGAACAGGACAGGCTGGGCTGGCTCCTGGGGAATAGGAGGAATTTATCAGGGGTAATCGAGTCTCAACAGCAGAGAAGCTCTGAGCGTCTTCCCCAGGCCCCAATGCTCGATCCTTAGTTTTGAAGAGTCCACATTTCTATCCACGCATTCAGTAACGGTTTACCCAGAGTCTGCCGTGCGCAAGCGCAGGTCCCGGAGTTCTGGGTGGTGGTGAAGAGCTCTGCGGGAAAGCCTGTGGCATTTAAGGGGAGAGGAGTTTTTTAAATGCGATATAATAATCAACCTGCTTTTTAATCAGCAGGTTTTAATCATCAACCTGCTTAATAAGTCATTTTGTATCCGTGGCGTTAATCATGCATTCCCCGATTTCTTCTCAGTTCTCTCCATCCATTCAAAACTATCTGTCCAGCCGTAGGTATCAGTACACACACAGACCTGCTTCAAATCACTATCATTTCCTGACAAGTCTGTATGTCTAGACACAGTCTCTGGGCTTGAATTTCAAGGTGGGAGCCTTGGGAAAAGTACTTTTTGGAAATCACCTGGTGACAAAGACAGACAAATTTTTATGGATAGCGAATATTCAGCCCAGGTTCTGGAATATCCAGCCCATATGCGGTCTGTCCCGAGTTCTCTGAGAGATGGAAGAGCACCTCTGGATATTTTGAAGTTTTTTTTGTTTTTGTTTTTGTTTTTTCCCCACAGAAACTTGAGCCACTGAAATAATCATATCTTGGCCCAACTGGGTGCAGAGACAGCATAAAAGATGTTCCTGCACCTCCTCCAGCTGCGTCCCCTCCAAGAAACTCAGGACCACCTTTTCCAGCACGGGGGTGCGGATCACGTATTTGGGTTTCTCTCCCTTCCTGCCTGACCCGGCTGGAGCGTCTGTGGCCAGCCCTATGTGCCCATGCCCATTTACAGGCATTATGTTCAAAAGTTTTCATTCCCTAATTTGTTTTGACCTGGAGACCAGCTGGAATGAATTTTCAAGTCATTCAGGGACACAGTTTCTGAAGTGTCGGGGTTCACACATTGCCAACTTTTATGAGGACACTAATCCTTCCTGGTTTATGGACCCATCCTATTGATTTGGGAAGAATCCTGCATATGGGGGCTTTTTTTTTTTTTTTTTTCCCTGACAGAGACCAGAGAAGGGAGGGTGAGCCGGGAAAGTATGGACACGGGGGAAGGCAGCGAGTCACTGTGGAAGGCATTGATCTTGGGGTTTTAAGTGCAGACCAGCAGCTGCCAACTCTGCCACTTTGGGTGATCATTTGATCTGTTCAAGTCTTCATTTCCTCATCTAAGCATGGGAAAAAATATTATATGCATCGTTATATCTTACAGGAGTCTCATGACGTTTCAATGAGATGATAAACACCAAAGTTCTATGAAAACACTACTACAAGTGGGACAGATGATCATTCATTAATTATCACCTATACTTACTTGACCTATTGAATACCTACTATGTGCCACTGTGCTCAGGAGTTGGATAATGGTACAGCCAGCGTGTGGCTCCGGAGAGAAGGAACGCAGAGGAGGATTTTATACCTCCCTCTCAGTAACTGATCAAACTCACAGACAAAAATCCAGTAAGACACAGAAGGTCTGAACACTATCACCACCTTGTCCTCACTCACACTTACAGAACCATACACCCAACACCTATAGGACGCATCTTCTTTTCTACTGCATGTGGGATGTTTACTGAGATCAACCATGTCTGAGAGAAAAGATAAGTCTCCATAAGTCTCAGAAGATTGGAGTTTCACAGAGTATGTTCTCTGACCATAGCAGAATTAAATAAGAAATTAAAAAATAAGATATTTAGAAAATCCCCAGAAATCTGGAAATTAACAGTCTTCTAAATAACCAATGGATCAAGGAATAAGTCACCAGGAAGATTAAGAAATATTTTAGCACAAATAATCATGGAAACCTAACATCTCAGAATTTGTGAGGTTATAGCTAAAAATAGTTGAAGTGGAACATATTTCCTTAAATATCTCCATTAAACAGGAAAAAAATGGTTTAAAACCAATAATTTATGTTTATACTAAGAAGCCAAAGGAGAAGAAAAAGAAGAGGAGGAAGGGGAGGAGGAGGAGGAGGAGGAGAAATAAGAGAAGAAGGTAAATGCAAAGTAACAGAACAAAGAAGTATCAAAGATAACAGAAATGATTAAATAAAAATTAAACAAAATCAATACAGCAAAAATTTGTTCTTTAAAACAATTAAATAATTTAATAAACTCCAAGAAAGGCCAATGAAGAAAAAAAAGAGAAGACAAAACTTACCAATGTAGAAAATGAAGGTAAGATATCCCTGCAGATCCCAAAGTCACTAAAAAGGTAATAGGCAAATATAAACAACCAGAGTGAGAAGGTAGAAAGAAACTTTTGGTGGTGTACATTGTGGTGGTGGTTTCACAGACGTATGCTTATGTCCAAATTCATCAAATGTATATATTAATTATGTACAGCTTTTTGTCTGTCAAAAATTTTTAAAATAGAATAAAGCAAAAAACCCCCACAACCATATGCCATTAAATTTGATAACTTAGATAAATGGACAGGTTCCTTGAGAACCCTTTTATCAAACTGACTCAAGAAGAGATAGAAAGTCTGAATAGCTCTATAACTATCAAAAAATTCAGTTTGTTGCCACACACCTTCCAACAAACAAAATTCCAGGTCCAGATGGCTTATCAAACTCAGAAGAAAGAAATAAGGCCAAAATATCACAAAATCTTCCAGAAAACAGAAGAGAAGGAAGGAATGCTTACAACTCATTTTTTTTTTTGGAGGCTAGAATTGCCCTGATACCAAAACCAAACAACAGAATTACAAGAAAAGAAAACCAGACCAATATCTTTCATAAACATAAACCAGAATGTATCTTTCCTAGAACAGTATCTTTTATGATATTCAGCAAAATATTAGCAGATTGAATTTAACTCTACATACGATGACCAGTGGGATTTATTTCAGGAATGCAAGGTTGAATAAGTTTTGAAAGTCAATCAAAGTAATCTCTGTATTAGCAGAATAAGGAGAAAATCACATGATCATTTTAACAGGAGCAGCAAAATAATGCTGTAGGATCCATTCTTCAAAACTTATCCCTGATAAGAACTCTCAGCAAACTAAGATGGGAAGAGATCTTCCTCAGTTGTGAGAAGGGCATGCATGAAAACCTACAAACAACATCATCTTTGGTGAGTGACTGGAAGCACCCCTGAGGCTGGGAGCAAGAGAGAATGTTTACTCCACCACTCCTGTCCGTGCTATACAAGAGGGCCTAGCCAACTCAGTAAGGTCAGAAAGAGAAGCAAAAATAAGTAAACAAAAGGCATTCATGTTGGAAGGGAAGACATAAATTCTCTTTATTTGCAGCAGCATGCTTGTCTACATAGGAAAGAAATCTTCAAAAATCTGCTCAACTTTATGAGTGAATTCTACAAGGTTGCAAGATACAATGTCAACATATAAAAATCAATAATATTTTTTTAAACTAGCAATGGCTTGGAAGTTGATATCTTTTTCAAAATTGGAAATCAAAACAAAGTAAGTGTAAATACCATTTGGAAAAATATAAAAATAGACATAAATTTTATGAAAAAGTTTGTTAGACCTCTACACAAAAACTCAAAACATTTCTTTTTTTTTTTTTTTAAGATTTATTTATTTATTTTAGAGGGGGAAGGGCAGAGGGAGAGCGCATCCTCAGGCAGACTCCCTGCTGAGCATGGAGCCAGATGTGGGCCTTGATCCCAGGACTCTGAGATCAAGACCTGAGCCAAAGTCAAGAGTCGGGCATCCAAACATTTCTGAGTGACATTAAAGAAGAGCTACATAGATGAGGAGACACATACCATATTCATGGATTGGAACATTCAGTTTGTTAAGATGTCTCTTTCCCCTTCATTGGTCTATAGCAGGGACTGGCAAACTATGGCCCACAGGCTGGCTGCCTGTTTTCGTAGGTAAGGTTTTATTTGAAAACAGTTATGCCCATTAGTTTATATATTGTCTGCGGGGCTACATGACTCATGGCCATGCCTAGTGCCAAGCACAGCAGGAGCTCTGCAAATACCCACTTGATCCCCAATCAGTAGTAAATTCTAACTGGTACTGATTTCTGCAGCCCAGTGACAACTGAATTAAATCTCTGAGCTGGGAGGAGAGTTAGGAAGTCAGTGAGTCCTGGTCTGCTCCCCATGGGTCGCTGTGTACCAGCAGCCTGCCAGCTCATGCCTGTTTCCTCTTCTGTAAAATAGAGATGATAATGATAAAAGTGTGTTTAACTGGGCAGTTGTGAGTGTCACATTGATTACTCTTGTGAAGTCTCCCGTTGTCCTGAGCCACGACTGAATTTGGCAACAGACATTCTTCCAATTTAGGCATTTCCAGGGTCAATGTGTTTTTACTTGTGTCTCCCAGGGCCGACCTGAGTGAGGTCCACATGCTAGGCCTGGGCCTGGGTTTGTAGTCGGGGCTGGGAGGGTGGAGAGTGGCCTTGGGGGACTATGTCTGGGGACCCTTCCTTGTGGGGGTCAGGCACTGAGCCAGCCTCAGTAACTCCCGCATGCGTGTCCTGGGGCTGCCATTATAGATCACTGACTGGGGGGCTTCAAATGATAGACACTGCATCTCCTGCAGCTCTGGACACCAGAGTCTAAATCAAGGGGTCGGCGGGGCCGTGCTCCCCCTACAGGCTTCAGGGAGGGTCCTTCCTGCCCCTTCCAGCATCTGGGAGTCGAGGTTGGGCAGGGCTCATGGCCGTCGCCCGCCAGCCTCAGCCTCCCCTCTACATGGCCTTCCCCCCATCTCCTTGTGCCGCTTATAAGGACATCAGTCACTGGACTCACACCCTGATCCTGTCCTTCTCTCCACCACATGGGCAAGACCTTACTTCCAAACAAGGTCACAGTCAGAGGCTCCAGGTGGACATGAACAGGAGGGACACGACTCACTACAGCTCCTAACACTCGAAGCTGCCACCCAAACGTTCCCCCGCTGCCCCATCACCTCCTCAGAGCTCAAGGGCTTGGCCTGCTACCTGGGACAGTCAAGTCCTGTCTGCCAGATGCTGCACCCATCCTGGGGCCCAGCCCTGGCCATGTCATTTCCTGAGAGGTGGAACGTTCTGGACATACTGACCACTGGGAGTGTGCAGAGACAGTGGAGTTGGGGTGATGGGGGCAACGCCACTTCTGCCCATGCCCAGGGCCGGGTGTGGAGTGTGCTGTCAGCAAACCCCAATCCCAGAGACCCGAGGATTTTCAGGGAGTGGGTGGGGGAAGGGGGACATGGCCTTGGAACAGAGATCTTCCCTGCACAGGGGCGCTGGGCAGGGGTCAGGACATCGGGGTCCCAGCACCCCCTCTGCCTCTGGGCTCTGTTCATCTGTAGGAATTGTTCCCATTAGCTCAGCTGCATGACCAAATGTCACAGCCTGGGGCTTACGGCAGCCGTGTGTCTTCTCACTGCTGTGGGGGCTGAAGGCCCAAGACCGAGGGGTCCGCAGGCTGGGCTCTGGGGAGGTCCTCCCTCTGCCTGGTTTGTAGACGGACACCATCCTGCCAGAGATAGGCAGAGATCTCTGGTGCCTGTGCCGAAAAGACCAGCCCTCTGTGGGATCGGGGCTCTCCCTTACGACCCCATCACCACCATCACCTCCTCCAGGCCCCATCCCCAAATACCATACCACTGGGGTTGGGGTTTCCACCTGCTGGGGCATGATCAGGGGGTGGACTCCGACATCTGAGACAGTCCTTTGCAGGAACTGGGCGGGGGGGGGCTGGGTGAAAAGCTGCCAGGACGGGCACCCCTGTTTCCTATGGCGCTGGGGCATCGGGGCCCCTCAGCCCACCAGGAAGTCTCTTCGTTCCTCTTTCCTTTCCCACAGCCGTCCCTCGGGTCCCAGCCGGTGTCCGTGGGGAGAGGTGGGTCCCTCCATGCCCTCCTTGGGCTGGCGGCTGCCTGCTCCCAGGGTGAGTCCTCACGGAGGCTTCTGTTGAGGGCCACAGACCCAGTCGGACCCTTACTCTGGGCTCTCATCGAATCCTGACACCACCCAGCGGGAGAAGCGCTACTGCCCCCATTGAGCAGCCACAGAAACCGAGGCTTGGTGGGCGGGGAGAGAACGCCGCCCTCCACTCAGTGACTCCCGTGACTCCCATGACTCCATGCTCCCCACACCTCCTCCTTGGTTTGAAGCCAGATCCCTCCCCATGGTGGCTGTGCGGATCCTGGAATTTCCTGGCGGGGCTGGTCTGCATCTCTCAGTCACCACAGGGAGCAGGCCAGCGGGCCCAGCCTTTGCAGGCAGGGAGGTGGGGGGGGTCTTTGGCGCTCAGCACCCCCCACTCTCCAGCAGGAGATCCTCTTCAGCACTTGGCAAAATCGCTTACTTGCTCCCCCAGAAGAGAGGAGGACCCCTGTGTGGCCAGGATATGGCCCCTCAGCCCACGGGCACTGTTAGGCCTCACTGCCTGGTGCTGGCTTTGAAGGACACAGTTTTGTCCCGAGGCACTGACCCCAATGGCAGCCAGGCCGTCCCCGACCTGTCATCAGTAATCGAGGGTAAATTAATATTTACTGAGCAGAGTCCCAGGCGGAGGGCTGGGCCTGAGAAACCGGGGGCTGTGCGGGCCAAGGACCTGGGGCCGCCCTCCCCGCTTTCAACTTGAGGACCTGGGTCCCCCCTCCCAGCTTTCAACTCAGGGCAGATCCTGAGCTGAAACCGGATCCGCAGCTAATTGCCGGGGCCAGCCTTTCTCAGAACTCGCCTGCCCAGACTTCTGCTCCAAGTGCTTCTCCTGCCCTCTCTGCTCCTCCTCCACTGCAGCCCTGCACATCAAAGGGAAGCAGAGAAGCCTCTTCACACCCAGTCTCCCTCAGATGGCCCCCCACCGCAGCACCCCTGTGCAGGGCCCTGGTGGAAAGGGGCTTCTAGGAATTGCCAGTGTGCTGCTTCCTCCCTGCGTTCCCACCACCCGGCCTCCTTTCTTCTGTCCAGGAGACAGAAGCTCAGAGACGTTAAGCAAGCAGCCCAAGGTCACACAGCTGCCTACATGGCAGTGCTTGGCTTTGTAAACTAGACTGTAGGAGTGTCCCAGGGCTGCCGTGACAGAACACTGCAAGTGGGGGATGGAAGGCAACAGAAATGTGCTCACTCACAGCCTGGAGGCCAGAGTCTAACATCCAGGTGTCAGCAGGGCCCTGTCCCTCTGAGACTCGGTGGGCTCCTTCCCCATTTGCCCACGATCCTGGGCATTCCTGGGCTCGGCCGCAACCTTGCTTCCACCGCCATGCACCCTTCTCCCTGAGCGGACATGTGTCCGAACCGCCTTCTTCTCATAAGGACACCTGTCATTGGATTAGGGCCCTCCTGCCCATCTTAATGTCATGACTTTTGCAAAGACCCGTTTCCACGTAAGGTCACACCTGCAGGTGCCCGAGTGACGTCCTGAACCCTCCTGCATCTCCAGCTTCCTGAGAAAGCTACCTGAACTTTGTGGACATTCTGAGAAGGGGTAATGGTGAGGCTAGCTGAGCGGAGAGGATGACGGATGGGAGCCTCTTGCTCACAGCCCTGGGGAGCCACCTCAGGGTGCCTCACCACCAGCAGGGTCCTGCCCTTGCCCGAGACCGTGGCTGAGATGGAAACAGAGGGTGACCCCTGACATGGCCTGTTAGGGCCCCCTCTCTGCGGTCTGCTCCGCAAACTGGGGGCGAGGTGGGTGGCATTGGACACTTTGAGCCACGGTGTCACGGGCCAGGGGTTAAGTGGTCGCCCCCAGGCACAGGAGTCCTCGGGGGAGGGCCGGACAGGAACAGGGGTCACCTGACCCCAGGCCCAGAGCTCTTTCCAAAAGCAAATTTGGCAGAAAGCTGCCTGATCCAGGAAATTGTTTCAGAAGCCACTGGACACTTCTGTGTTGGCCAGGAATCTGCTAGGTGAGTTTGAGGGAGTCGGCACCCCTGGCTTGTGGGAGGGCTGGAGCAGAGGCTGGGGTGGGAGCACGGAGGGAGCAGGCACTGGGGCTGAGGACACGTCTGTGGCCCAAGCAGGGGGAGCGCAGAGATGACAGCACTTGAATGAGCAGAGTTGTCTGGGAAGAGGAACCCTTGGGAAGTGATGAGTACCCGTCCCTGGAGACACTTAGGCCACTGAAATCCCATGGGGTTCCTTCCAGTCCCGAAGGCTGGTGGCCCTGTGCAAGTTGGTTGGATTGAAGAGGCCCCGGCTGGGCGAGCCAGAGGAGGAGCCCAGCCCTCCATGGGGGCGCCTCTCCCAGGGCACAGAAGGGTGGACCTGAACCCCAGCCAGTTCTCCCTGGCACTCCCGGTGCGTGTGTGTCAGTGCTGTGCCGAGCAGATCCCATGCTGGCGGGGGTCTGTGCCTGAGATCACACCTCCAGGCCTAGAAGGAGGAATGAAGGCCAGAGGATGCCTTCCTGTACCAGACCCAAGCCTAGCTCCCCCCGGGCAGCTCCCACAGACAGAACAGCTCCCCTGCTCCCCTGGCCAGCACGGGACCTCCTGTGAGATGGGCCAAGCTGGCATCTGCCCTGGACACCCCCTGTCATTCTCAGGACAACCGTCTCGCCACATGAGCACACTGAGGCCGCACGATGACCACACCTGAGAGCCCCTGCGGGGAACTGAGGGAGCCAGCGTCCTGGTCCAACTGCCTCCTGGGACGCTGTCTGGGACATTCGTGATTGTCATTCAGTAAAGACATGAACTTGAGCATTATGGGGAAAAGAGAACAATTGGACCCTAAGGAGATCACGTGCTGAGGCAGAGGGACTGGCAGAGGGGATGGGTCTGGGTTTTCTAATGCTCCTAGGGGCAGTTCAGAGCACCAGTCCCAGCAGGGGTTCCAGGCTGGTTTCTGGGGCCGATGGGTGGTCTCCAGAACCTGTCGTGTGGGGGTCTGCCTCTCCCTGCCCCTTCGCAGCCAGCAGACACCCTCTCCCACCGGCTCCTGGGCTGCGGGCCCGCACTGCACCCTGCTCACAGAGGAAGAGCTATCTGCTCGGGCGAGGCCGTGGGTATTCTCCCATTCAGCGAGTCCTCCCTGTTTCCCCACCTGCCCTGGTCACCAGTGCAGCCAGACCCCCACTGGGGTGGCTCTGCTGTGGGCTCAGGAGACCCCCGAGGAATGCTGCCCCTCGCACTGGCCCGCAGCCCAGGTAAGTTCATACTTAACCCCAGAAGCCATTGACCGCCCCCTCCCAAGAGCAACGTATCGCTGAGACTCTGCCCAGAGTAACGGTGACCACTCTCTCCACAGGGCCTGAGGCTTCCTCGAGACACAGCTCCAAATGCCCCTTCTTCCAGGAAGACCCCTGCTTACTCGCAGCTCAAGGGAGCTCCTCT
The DNA here is from genome assembly GCF_963455335.1 of Martes martes. Lineage (NCBI taxonomy): Eukaryota > Metazoa > Chordata > Mammalia > Carnivora > Mustelidae > Martes > Martes martes. Next base: position 141,693,609 of record NC_137889.1, read on the forward strand.
CCTCTTAGGACACACAGCCCGTGATCCTGCCTCCTCCAACACCTGCTCTCAGCCACCTGGCTTCAGCCCCACACAGCCACACCTATGCTCCAGTCCTGAAAATAGCTGAGGGCGGGGGTGGGGGGTGGGGGTGGCGGTGCCGCTGCCTTGTTCTTGGTTGTTCTTCATCCTCAGGGAGCAACTGCCAAGTGCAGGCTCCTTGGAAGCATGTCTCCCATGCTGGTGATCCCAGCGTATCCACCAGTCTCAGCTCCCGGAAGATTCCATGCTGTTCTCCCTCTGCCTGGCTTCTGCCCGGGTCCTCCCCGAGGCATCTCCTGTTCCCCCTTGCTCCCAACCCTGGAGACGCTTTCTGGTCCCTTGGCTGTCACGGCCAGCTACCCGTGGCCCCACTCTCTCCCGACACCTGAGCTAGACCTACGGCCCCAGCTTCTAGACCTTGGAATGTCTTGGTTCTGCTCAGAGTTAACAGGAGACATTGGCTATGTCCCTCTCTGTCACCCACAGTGGCTGGAGCACAGCCCACATTCCAGGAGAGGATTTTGGGGTTGCAGAAGGCAGGGTCACTGATGTAAATTTAGCAGCAGGCCAGGAGGTAGGATGGGAGGCTGGGGGCTGCCTCCTTCGTACCATCAAGGAATGACCTTGAATGACCTGGAAGACCCTCCTCCCCTCCTGGGGCTTTGATTTCCTCCCCACAGAAAGGAGGACCTGGGGTCAGAGGCCCAGCCCCCAGCACAGGCCCTGAGGATGCTGGCACCCCCGAGGGGGAGCCTGGGACAGCAGGGCTGGGAAGGGACAAACATACAGGGTCTCTGACTGCCCATCCAGGAAGGTTTGACTCCGTAACTGTTCTCTCTACCCTCCCCTAGGAGAGAACAAAGCAAATGAACCAACAGGGGATGAAATGAGCAAAACTAGAACACTGGACACAGGATCTCACAGATGCTCTCAACCAATGTCTGAGTGCGCCCCGAGGCTGTTGGCTGCCAGCGCGAGGTGGTCCTGCAGAGCCCTGGACCGCACTGGCAGGAGTAACTGAAACGGTTTGCCTGGTGGAGGGCAGCTCGTCTGCCTGTGGACCTACCCCCGGCACCCCCAGCTCCCCAGCTGCCCCTCCCCCGGGCTAGACCCCCACACCCCCATCTATCGTTTGTTCTCTGACTACTCTAGATCTCTGTCCTAAGTGGAGCCACGAAGTGTCTGTCCTTCTGTGTCTCGCATATTTCACTCAACACAGTGTCCCTCAGACCCTCCCTGGTGTCACAAGTGGCAGAATGTCCTTTGCCAGACTGAATAAAACTCCAGTATCTGGGGGGACCGCATTGTCTGTTCACTCATCTGTCGATGGACGCTGGGTTAATTGCACGTCTTGGCTGCTGTGAACTCTGCCTCTGGGAACACGGGTGTGCAAGCATCTCTCTAAGACCCAGCTTTCCATTATGTTGGGACTCTACCCAGACGTGGAATTGCTGGGTCAGAATGCTGGCGATTCTATTTTTAATTTTTGGAGGAACAGCCGTGCTGCTTTCCCCAGCAGCGGCATAACCTTCCATTCCCACGGAGAACGTTCAAGAGCTGTCATTTCTGGAAATACGGAGCACATCTAGAGGCTTGTGCCGGAAGTGGGGCGCTGGATTTGTGCCCAGACCCTCCCCATTCTGATGCCTGTGGGCACTGGGCACCTCCATTTTCCCTCCCCCAGACCTGGGGCTGCAGGCTTCCCACGGAGCTGTCTGCAGTGTGGGGTTTCCCGGTCCAGAAGGAGAGGTGGGAGGGGCAGGTGCTGGAGGCTCAGGATTAGGGGAGAGTGAGGAGGGACCCTGATGGTCACAGGCACCAGTGTGTCCTTCCCTCCTTGCCTTCTTCCTCCCTCCCTCCCTCTTTTTCCTTCTTTCGTTCTTTCCTTCCTTCCTTCCTTCTGTCCTTCCATCCTTCCTTCCCTCCTCCATCCTCCCCTCCGTTCCTCCCCCTCTCTCTTTCCCTCCCTCTTTCTCTCCCTCCTCCCTTCTGTCCTACCTCCCTTTCCCTCTCTCTTTTGGGGAGTAAAATTCCAACATTCTTCAAAACTGTCTGACCTGGAGTCCAGCAGGAGCTCTCTGAAGTGGGATTTCCTGCCTCCCCTCCCTCGCCACCCCAGGACACCCCCAAGTCATCCCCCTGCATTAGGACAGGCAGTTCCGAGGCCCCGGGTTATTGATAAGCTAACTTCTTAATCCTCCCCCTTCTTGAGGTTCTAGAATGGGGGTGAAAGCTTGAGGGCATCTCGGGGACTTTGGGATGAGCCTATCCTTCCTTTCCCACCTGGTGAGGGATTCTCTCTCTCTGTCTCTCCCAGGCACACACATCACTGCTTCTTTCAAGGCAACTATTTTAAGGAAAACTCAGTCTGTGAGAGATGATGCCACGGTGGGTATGATTGGGCTACATCAGGCGAAATCACGTTGGACTCCTGCTTGCCTCCCCTCTCCCAGGTCGCGGGCACATCAAGGTGCCGGGGGACCCCTCCTGACCGCAGCCAGGCTCCCCGCTGCAGAAGGGAGCCTGGGAACGCAGGGGCTCCGCTTTTGGAGGTGAAAGCCCACGTGTCTCGAACTCGCCTCCCCCACCCCGAGCTCGGCCCAGCCAGTCTCCTGCTCAGAAGGAGGAATTTGATCAAATGTTAATCCTCTCCACATGTAGAATATTCCAGATAGCCCCGAGCTCATAGTGCCTTTTGAACTTGTGAACAGAAATTGATTCAAGGTGACGAATTTGTAATCAGTTTATGATTGATGGGCCGCGTTTCCAGAAAGGCAGCTCCGTGTCCCTTCCTCCTTCCCGGGAAGCAAATGTGTTCCACTTTACGTGCCCCCGTCTCAGGACCCGGAGGACCAGGAGAAAGAAAATAAAGTCAACTGCAATATTTAACTTGTATTAGAACAGATGCCACTTAATTAGGGGATCAGGGGGAAGGAAGTGCCAAAATAGAGCTTTTGGGTTCTCCCCCGCCCGGTCTGGACAGAGGGCAGATCGGATGTTAAACTATTAGTGTGATTAGGTGAATAATGACTTTGGACCTAATTTCATGGGATTGGAAAGAGAGCAGGACAGGCTGAAAACAGAAACATCTGTTTGAATATTCTAATTTCAAAGGGTAATCGCCTTGCGCCCGCCCTCACCCCTTTCTCTTCTTGTCTTCCTTCCTTTTCTTTCTTTTCTTGGTTTTAATCTCAAGGGCCTTGAAGTGACGCGCAGAGTTCAGCCCTCGCACAGTTCAGCTGGAAGGTTCTCAGGGCAGACGCACGGGGAGGCGCCCAAGAGAGGGTCAGAGGAGAGCCGGGGGTCTGGGGCGCAGGGGGGCCCCCGGACCGTGCCCCGGGTTGGGGTGCCTTTGAGCCTCTGCAGAGGCCTCAGACCTCCGTGCCCGGCATGGTTCACAGACCGCTGGGTGGGTTCACGGGCCTCTTAAACTGGCGGCACCCTTTCTACCCATGCTCCCTGCAGCCCGTGGCTGCTCTTCCGGTCTCCCCCAGAGCTGCTGGGAAAACGGCTTCCCAAACCCAACCCCGACCCAAAAAAGCAAACCTTGACTTGCAGCATCTGCTGGTGTCTTTGATGTGAAGACCCCTCCAAGGCCAGTTTAGGGCAAGCCCACTGGGTTTAGGGCACTGGGATAAGACCAGCGCATTGGGCCCCTGCCTGCTGTTCCCAGGCCCTCCCTCGAGCGGCTGCCACCGGTCTTTGTCCACGCTGTCCACCACCTGGAACACCCTTCCGGGAACTCCCCCAGGTTGAGAAGTGTCTGCTGGCTCCTCAAGGCTCAGGCTCCGGGTCCAGGCCGTGTTGGGGCCTCCTCCGGGTGGAGCTGTGCCTCCTTCATCCTGGCCCACAAGTCTGGAGCCACACACCCCTCCTGGGGTAGCACATCCTCATTTCCGTGCCCCCTCTATCTACACCGCCTACGCAATGATCTTCCTCCCCTCTTTCCCCATTGTGACCCACTCACCAGCTGTGTTTGAGTGACTGCTCTGTGCTGGACCTCGCCCTAGAGTGGATGCAGAGACACCCCAGGACCTCAGGAGCCTCAATGCGGGACAGCAGGAAGGGGCTTTCCTGGGCCCTGAGCAGTAAGTGGGGATAGCTGAGGATCCTTGGGAGAAGGGAGATTTGGGGGGCCTAATCCCCTCTAGACCAGCATGGTTGGCAGAGGAGGGAGACGGCATGCTCTGTGCAGAGGTGGGGCTTTTGCAAAGGCCCTGGGGTGAGCTCAGACCCTTAAGAAAATAAAAAGATACTTGCTGACCTTCTAGAAGCTTCTGACTCTCCCCACCTGAAAGTCTTGCCTGGAACAGAAAGAGCATCCACCTATCTGCAGGCCCGCTGAATTCAGATCCTTAATGGGGCAGGCAAAGGGCAAGGCTGGCAGAGGGTGCGGGGGACAGCTAGACGTTGTCGTTAGGACAACACAGAGACCCCAAGGGCTTACAGAGGTAGGTGGCGGGGTATCTTTGACACTTTATATCAAGGCTTATTTTTGCAAAGATCACAGATACATGGTACAGAATTCCCAAGGGCAACAGGGAGGAAGAGGCTTCTTCCTCCCCCAGGTGCAGCCACCCCCCTCCAGTTCCCTCAAGGTTGGCCTTGAACTCCCCTCCTCGGGTCTCTGTCTGGAGACAGATCCATCATGTCAGAGCACATGCGTGTAACCATGCCCTCACTGTGTTCCTCTGGTTCCACACCTTGCTCTTCCGCCCTCACGCACCGTGCGTGTGTGTATGTGTGTGTGTACACGCGGCTTCTCGTGCACAGATGTGTCCAGAGACCCCCACAGGACAGGGTGCAGGCCCCCAGGGGACTGAACTGACTGTGGTCAGACCCTAGGGGATGGGGACACAAGCCAGCTCACCCCTGAGTCCCTGCTCCTTGGCAGCCGGTGTGAATGGAAGCTGTGTCCCGGGTCCTGCTTTGGTCTGGGCAGGGTTGGGGGGATGGGTAAGAGCAGAAGAAACACAGGACCACATGCGACTGCTTGCGGTGATGGTGGGGGCAGCGAGGGGGTCTTCCGGGGGAGAGAGAATTGACTGACGAGCACAACCCCCGGCAGCCGTGGAAAGTGCCTCCTGGGCTCATGGATCCCCTGTGTGCCCAGGATGGAGCGGGCCTGCAGATAGGGCAGGGGGCTTTCTGTGCCTGAGCCCCTCCTCTGGCTCACCCTTCTCCCATGCTTGACACAGACTCATGTACACCTAGTGCCTTCTTTACCCCAGACCTGGCGTGCTTCTCCCAAGCTCGCCCTGCTCTGTGCCAGGCTTAGTGCCAAGCAAGGCGAGGCCAGAGGGCTTCTGGAGATGCTCTTTGGGCCCAAGAAGCAGTGAGGTGGATGCTCTTTCTGTTCCAGGCAGGACTTTCAGGTGGGGAAAGGCAGAATTTTCTAGAAGGTCAGCAGGCATCTTTAAAAAAAAAAGATTTTATTTATTTATGTATTTGACAGAGAGAGAGAGCGAGAAAGGGAGTGTGGGTTGCGAGGGGAAGAGGGAGGGAGAATCTCAAGCGGACGCCCCGCTGAGCATGAAGCCTGACATGGGGCTCGATCTCACAACCCTGAGATCCCAACCTGAACTGAATTCAAGAGTCAGATGCTCACCCAACTGAGCCCCCCAGGCACCCCTGGAAGGTCAGCAAGTATTACATAAGCCCCTGCTATGTGCCCATAGCGGAGATGGACCCTGAGCAGAGATGAGCAGAAAATGCAGTTTCCACCCTCCAGGGCAGAAACTTCCAGGGCAGGAGCTGGTGAGCGGGAGGCCAAGAGGCCGCCGTGGTGGATGGACCCAGGGAAGCAGGGGCCACAAGTGGGGCCCTGAAAAGTCACTTCTCCTCCCTGTGGCCTCAGAGCAGCAGCAGAGGGACCTCTGACCTCTCCAGCTGTGGGATTGGGACACCGGGAAAGCGTGCATGCAGGGGGATGGGGGGGTGGGATGAGAGACGCCCCGTTCCTGATTGGTGGGCAAGCGCTCATGGGCTCCTGGAGATGAGGCGCTAGAGGACACGTGGAGTGGGAGACAGAGAGAAGCAAGAAGCATCTGAATGAGTTATGAGCACCCCCGACAAACCAAGAGTGGTGCCCGAGTGCCCCAGGACTGCCTTTTCAATCATTTGCAAAGTTTCTGGTTGTGTGTGTGTGTGTGTGTGTGTGTGTGTGTGTGTGTGTGTGTGTTTTAAGATTTATCTATTAGAGAAAACACAAGTGGAGGGTGTGGGAGGGGCAGAGAGAGAGAATCCCAAACAGACTCTGCACTGTGTATAGAGCCTGATACAGGGCTCCATCTCACGACCCATGAGATCATGACCAGAGCTGAAACCAAGAGTTGGACATTTAACCAACTGTGCCACCCAGGCGCCCCCAAAACTTTGTTTTTTAAACAAAAGGACAGGCACAGCCCCTTTAGACAACAAAGTTTCCATGTGAACCAGGAATTGGCTCCTGGGGGATTACGCAAGCGAAATGAAGGATGGTCTCCAGGGAGACGTGTACAAAAGCGATCACAAGAGCACTGTTCACAGGAGCCAAGAAGTAGCAGGAGTCCAGACCCACCAGTGATGCATGGGCACGCAGACTGGGGCCTGCCCACACCACCGAATATTACCCACCCACGAAGAGGAACGGGGTATGAGTATCTGCTACCTTATGCTCAGTGAAAGAAACCAGTCACAAAAAGCCATACTGTGTGATTCACGCACGCGAAGTGCCCAGAATGGGGAATCCTAGAAAGGGAGCAGATCAACAGCAGTTAGGGTAGGAGGGCAGGAGGACGGAGAGGTAATAGCTACAGGGTAGGGGTTTCTTTTTGAGGTGCATGCCCTGCAGGAGGCCACCCCCTGCCCCAGCTTCAGCCCAGCGAGAGTCGCGGTCTGGGCACTTCGGTGTCTCTCCAGGACGGTGGTGCTGACCGACTCCACAACCCAGAGCTGGGCTCCAGTCCCAACCCAATACTATGACCAGCACATCCTGGGAGAGTGAAGAAGCAAGTGAATGTGGGGAAGCCAGGGTGTCTCACTATCCCCCACCCAAACTGGGAGGCTGCTAACAACACAAGGGACTCTGGTTCACCTGTGGATGAGCAGGACCCTGCTGAGAAACCAGGTATGTGGTCATCTGTGGAGTAAGAGGGGCAATCGACCAGGAATGCCAGAGAAGGCCTCGGCCGGCCGCAGTCCCAGAGGGCTTCCTGGCAGAGGAGGCATTTGACCTGAGCCCCTGGTGAAGCAGATAGGGGGACAGTCCAAGTTACCACCCTAATAAGAGGAAACAGCGAGAAGACATGTGCCTCTGGGAGGGTCACTTGCCCCCACACCTCTCCAGATGGCCATCTGCCTGTGGTCACTTCCTGCCCCCTCAGAGGGAGGCACTGAGAGATGCTGAGGGTGTGGCTCTGCCCAGTGGGAAGGGCACAAGTCTAGGGGGACATCACCCACGGGCTTCTCTGCCCACCCTGCCCTGGGGTTGTAGCTGATTCTGCTAGGCATTGATTTTTTTCTTTTTCAGTTGGATTGTACATGGTTTTGAAAAAAATGTTTCTCTTCCTTCATTTAGAAAGTGTCAGTGTTGAGTGTGGTGGACCGTGGAGGGCCTCAGGACCGTGGAGGGCCACAGGTGGTCCTGGCTGGCATTGGGGCTGTTGTCTCTGCAAGGAAACGACATCCTGCTGCATGGAGCACGTGGGTGTGCATGTATGTAGGTGTGTGAGCATGTGCAAATGGACACACATGCACCCATGAGCACACACCCATGGATTATGATTATCATGTGAGTGCACATGTTGTGTGAGAGTGTAACTACAGGTGTAAGTGTGTGGGTGTGGAGACATGTATGCATTGCTTGTGCGTGTGCACATGTGTGTATAAGTGTGTGGACATTTGGGTGGGGCAGAAAGCTCCTGAGCATGTGAGAACCCTGCTCCTTGACTTCCTCAGGACTCTCCCACATGGTTGTGTGCAGGTGCAGGCACCGCCCACAACAGAGGCTGAGCGTCCACATCTTGCATCTCGTGAGAGCCTCAAGCCGTCCTCCCTGGCCAGTAGGTGGGTGTTATTCCCCTCCAACAATTTTACAGAGAAAAAATTCAGGGCTCAGAGAGGGCAGATCACCCTCCTGATGTCCCACAGCAGCAGGTGGGAGGTGGGCCAGGAGCCAAAAGACCTTGGATGCCTGGGCTCTCCCCCACCCTCTCACTCACACAGGTGTGGGAACTTTCCTTTGGCCCCAGCTCCCCTCACAACCGGAGGTCAAAGCAGCTCTGGGAGGAGGGGGATCTTCCCCCCTCAACCTCCACCCTGCCCACAGCATTCCTGGGCTGCGGTCCACCAGGCCCTGCAGTTCCTTTGAAGTTGGCCCTTGAAATCTGATGAGGCTTGACCCACCTCTGGATGCGTCTCTCGTCCAGGGTGAGGTGCTTGTGGGGTTGGCCCTGCCTTCAAGAAACAGCCTGCACCTCCAAAGTGGGGCTCCTGGGCCCACGAGCCCCACAGAGTCCCTCAAGGTCCAAGGCAGCCTGAGCCAGCGGCAAGCGCTGTGGGAAATTGCTGGCAGCAGTCTCGGGCCTTGCTCAGGCAAGCTCAGCTCAGGACAGACCACAGGAAGCTCCAGCCCACCCTCCCACCCACTAAAGATTCCCCTTCTCCACCATCTTGTCAACCTGGCTCCTGGTCCTGGTCCCCACTTTACTCCTTTACTCCATGGACCTTCCTTCCATGTGGAAATTCTCCCCTCCCTTCCTTTCCAAAAGCACAACTCTGCTTTCTTCTTCCACTTTCTTGGCTGCTCCTCACTCTCCGGTCTTCTGCCTTCCTCTCACATGGGGCAGGTCCTCAAGGCTCCATCCCTCTCCTCTGCTGCTCACCTGGGACCATCTCTTCCCCTTCAAGACATCATCGCTGTGAACTCCAGCTATCTGCTGGTTATTTCTATCTGGATGTCCCACTAGCCCTGCAAATTCAGGTCTGAGAGAGAACTCTCTTCCTTCCTCTCTAATTCTCCAGATCTGCTGATTCCCCAGCTTCCCAGATGGCATTACCAGCCCCACGTTGTTCCCTTAGCCCTCCCAGAACACCTACTACCTTCATCTAATCAGCAACAAGTTCTGTGGCCCCATCCCCTCTTCAATAGCCCTTGGTCTCATCTTTTCCTTCCCATCTGTTCTGCCCCTGTCCAAGGCAACAGCCCCTTTCCTGCTCTTCTTTCTTCCATATGGCCTCCTGTAATCCATTCTCCAGGCATGGAGATCCATCCTGGCTATGATGGAGAAGTTTGTAGTAGACTGACTTCTAATGGGAACAACTAGAAAAAAAACAATTTTTAAAATGTTTGGAGGCATCAGAGTGTCTCCCAGGCCACTACAACTGGAGATGGCAAGATCTCAGATAGACATAAAGACTCCCTGACACTTGGAAGTTTTACCTTTGAGACATTTGCCAGGTCCTTAAGCTGCTCAAGGGGAAAAAAATTCAAAAAAGATGGCTGTTGATAGTCAGAGTAGAGTTTTAGTGTTACCATTCTAGAAAGAAAAAGTCTGATGTTCAAGGTCCGCTGAAGAATAGGAATCCCAGGAAAAAACCTCAAGTTCTCACTTGGGATCCTTGGTGGGATGCAGTCTGGAAGTGAGGGTGAGCTGGAGGGAAAAGCAAGATTTGCAAAGACTGTAATCTAGCCTTGAGGCACCTCACTCCCCGATTGGGTTAAAGTCACTTGGGTTAAAGTCACTCTACTCATCCATCAGAGGATGCAGTAAACCCTCTCTGGAGGGAAAAGCAAGTTTGCAAAGACTGTAATCTAGCCTTGAGGCACCTCACTCCCCGATTGGGTTAAAGTCACTTGGGTTAAAGTCACTCTACTCATCCATCAGAGGATGCAGTAAACCCTCTCTTGAGCAACATAACACCAACAAGAACCTCTACAATTTGTTATTCACAGTGCCTCACATTCACTTCAAAGTTACCAAATAAAGTGAGAAACGGGGTCAAGAGAGAAAACAGACAATAGAAACAGACCCACAATGACCCAGGTATGGCAGTATCCAGTCTTGCAATTTAATAACTGTGACTAATATATTCAAGAAAATCATTGACAAGATGGAGAATTTTAGCACAGAAAAGGAATCCATAAAGAGCAGTCAGTAGACTTTGAAGAACCAAAAAGTGTAAACACTGAAGTTAAGAGCTCAGTTGATGTGCTCACCAGCATAGTGAGAGCAGAAGGAAGGGCTAATGAACTGGAAGCTGGAGACATAGAACATGTCCAGGCTAAGACAAGGAGACCAAAAAGGGTGGGAATCACAGACAAGAGCAAACAACAGCAGCAGCAATGGGGCAGGATGGAGGGGCCGAACGGAAAGGCACTTGAAGTCCTGGAAGGGGAAGGCTGGGAGAGGAGGCTAGACTGGAAGAAATAATGGCTGGGAATTTCCCAAAGTGGAAGAAAACACCAACTATCAATTCAAGAGACAAAGTCCTCAGAAGGATAAATGCAAAGAAAGCCTCACACAAGCAGAACTGCTGATCAGAAAAGACAGGAAAAAAGCATAAAATGCAACCAGGGGAAGAAGACACGATGACTCTGGAAGAATAAGAAAAAGACTGAAGCTTATTTTCAACAAAAGTATTACCTCAAAAGTGATAAAGGGAATAATCCTGAAAACACAGGATACTATACTTAGCAAAATATCCTTCCCAAGTGAAGTGAGGTCCAGTCATTTCCTAATAAACCAGATTTGAGAGAACCCACTGAAGGCAGACCTGCACTAAGAGGAATATTGAAGAAGATCTTTAGGCAGAAGAAACAAGCACAGAAATACAGAAACGAATGAACAGCTACAGAAAGGGATCTAAATATAGAGTATATAAACAATAGTCATCAAAAATATATGTAGAATTGAAGTGAATATCAACAGGTTAACATATAAAGCAGGAAAAGGATGAACAGAGAATATGCATTGTCTGGGGACCGGTGAATGTACTAGTTTGAATTTGACTTTGGTAAATCAGGAACATGGTAAAGTAGAGGAAAAAACATAAAAGACGGTCAAGCAGAAAACAAGTATGAAGATGGTAGATACAAATACCTTAATAATTACACTAAATGTAAATAGACTAATATACCAAAGAAAAGATTGGCAGACCATATTCAAACACATATGTTACATAAAAGACACATGTTACAACATAAGGATACAGAAAAATTTTAGGTATGGAAAAATAAATACTGTACAAACACTAGCCCTCCCAAAGCTGGCATAGCTCTACTATTAACAGGTAGAACAGTCTTTAGACAAGACTTGTTACTAAGGATAAACACATAATTATTAAAAGGTCATTCCACTAGGAATCTAAAATCATTCGTGTACATAACAATACAACTTCAAAACACAATGAGCAAAAATTGACAGAACCAAAGGCACTATAGACAAACTTCAATTGTGGTGGGTATCTGGGACACAGCTCTGCTGAGACCTGATTCACACATTGGCCCTGAGGACCTGAACGGGGCAGCCTGGACACCTGTGACCTGGCCTTACCACTCAAATCCCAACTTCCCTACTGTAGCCACATTGGCCTCCACACATCCCCAGAACACACTGGGCACCAATATACCCCAGGACATTTGCCCTGGTGGCTGCTTTTGCCTATAACACTCTGCCTAGGTGTCTCCTTTGGCCACTTGAAGTCTTGGTTCAGTGTGACTCTACTTCCCACCCTCAGCCCTGCCTTCTGCCCTATAGCTTGGCCTCCCAAAGGCCTGCCCCTGTGCTCTTCCATTGCCCCCCACCCACGACTACAGTGGCCACCGTAGCTTTGTTAGGCCCCTCTGTGTCCACAAGGCAGTACCTCCACATCTTTGTTCTCTAAGCTGGCATGGGCTGGGCATCTGTGGATGGGTTGACAAGAAGATGGTATACAGAGCTGGTAACACCAGTAGTTACTGCCTTCACAGTGGGGTTGATCCAGAAGTTTTCCTGTTTCTCATCCCCCCCCCCAACTTTTTAAAAATTTTGAACAGAGGCATGAGAACACTGACTCTCCATCTGTCATTGTCACTCAACCTTAGTCACAAATAGTGACAGCTAGAACAATACAGAATTGTTCTAAGAACAAGGTCCCAAGAAGGGGACCTCTGCCCAGTGTACTCAGGTGTCAAGTCTTGTGGCTTGGGGACCCATCCATACCCCCCCCCAATTCCACCTGTGCAGACAGTGGACTAAGTCAGTGGACTAAGGAAGTACTGGAGGTCTCAAGATGGGGGACAGGTCAGGGTGTGGGTGCTCGGGTGTCCCAAATAAGGGACATATCTGGCAACTGGTCCAGGATCCCAGGATCCTGATAGCTGTGGGGCCTGCTCTGGTGATGCAGGGGAATCCCAGGTGGGAAGGAAAAAGGTGAGTAACCACCCGCACACTAAGGGAGATGGGAAGGGCTCATTCCTGAAGCACGCTGCTGGATGGACACAGGTGAGCCCCAGGCTGGGGCTGTTTGCTGCCCCTGCAGGTGAGATCAGCCAGCTTATCAGGGAGCAGCAGGAGTCCCCCCATCTCTGTTGGGACCTCTGACACTTTAGCACACAGTCCACCCATCTACATCTACCTGGGCACTGTGGGGGGGTGGTTAGTGCTGTCCTTGATTTCCTGATAAGGAAACCAGATTGAAGGATTAAATCTGTGGTTGCCCAGTGGTCGACCCTGGAACCAGAAAGCAGGTCTAGTGACGTCAAACTCCCAAACCATCCTCTTCGGCCACAGTCCTGCACTGGAGGCCACAGGACAGCCTTGGCCTTGCCCTCCCTCTGGGCCCAGATGAACCCTTCATCTGGACGTTCTTCCTGCATTCCTCATCTGCACGGTTCTTAGCCCCCATTCATCCTTTCAGACTCAGATCACAGGTCCAGGAAACTGATCCCCAAGGAGGGGCTCCCAAGCTCCCACTGTGTTTCCAGATGCCCCGGGGCTGGTCAGTGGAGGTGCAACCCAGAGAGGTCCACCTGCCATCCTGCCCTTTCAGCCCCTCCCTGCCAGCGCCAGCACCAGTCCCCGGCCCAGCACACAGTAGGTCCCAGCAAACACCTTTGAAATGAATGGGTCTTAAAATTCCATTCCCTCCCATGCACCATGGGTAGATGAACCCACCACGGGCTTCTTAATGCCCTTAATGCCCTTAATGCCCTTAATGCACACACGGGTGCTCACGCACACACTGTAAGGCTAATGTTTGATTGTAGGCATGTGGCTCTAAGCACTGTGAACATTTTCTTTGTCAGTGACATTGGCCGGGTTGTCTTAGTCCTGGGCCCGAGACAGGAGCTGCTCCCTGGAAGCTCAGGCGGCTGCTGGAATATGTTCCCTCGTGCATCTCGGGGAGGCCTTTCCAAGGGCAGAGCTGGCTGCCGGGGCTCCGCCTTCTGCACGCACACCTGCGGAGCCTGGACCTGGCAAGGAGCCTGCCCAGGGCCTCACAGCTGGTCAGAGATGGAGCTGGGGTTAGAAACTAGCCCACACACGTCCTAATAAAGAGCATCTGCCACCCCCCTCCATGTCCACATCTGATTTACACAATTATCGGAATAGGAAAAGGACTACGTTTTCTTAATGAAGGTGTTTCTCTGTTGTTAATGTTTTTTTATTTCTAGGAGTGATGGAATATGTTTAAAGCACTTTCTGGGAAGACAGTGTGAGAAAGGCAAGGTGACGGTCCCTCCCCCTGCCGCGGGAAGAAGGAGCAGATTCCCTGTGCGGGTCAGGGAGGGCGCCACACAGTGGTGGCAGGGGGAATGCCGGCAGCACAGGAGAACAGAATGGGTGTGAAGCAGCTCTGTGCCAGCAGAGCCCTTGGAAAAGACAGGAAAAGAAAAAGAAAAAAATCTCCCCATGAATTCCCCCGCTTTTCCTCTTTAATTCTCCACTCTGCTGCTGTCTTCCTGTGTGTGTGTGTGTGTCATAGAGACACCAGGTGCCTCAAAGCAAGCGGGGACAGAGAGCGGGGTAAGGAGGGTGGGGAGGGGGACAGAGAGCCGGGGAGGGGAGAGGGGATGTGGGTGCATGATGTGCCCCAGGCCCTCCTCGTTCTCACCCACCTGAGAGTACAGCCAGGACCCAGTGCACATCCCAGGACCCTGGCGCACGGCAGGAAGGGGACAGGCTACATCTCTACCACACAACTCTCTGTGTCCCTGAGTTCCCCAGGTCACCTCTCCAAGCCTCAGTTTCCTCCCCGGTGATAGTGGGCATGCCCTCCACGGCCCCGGATGAGGCATAGGCAGAGCTGCCCCTGGACAGTGCCTAGCAGTGTGGGCACGGCCAGGTGGCCTCTCTAGACAGAGGTCAGTGCTTCCAGCCAGAGCAGGGTACATGCGTTGTTAACACACAGCCACATTTCCTCCTGACGAACACTTCAGTTCTGCAGGGGGCTGTTTCCAAACCCAGTGCTCGGACACTTGACAGCCGCGGGGTCCACAGTCTACACACGGAACAAATCACACTCAACCAAACGCACACACCCGGCCATGCAGTGCGGGGGCCACCTGGCAAGGGGGGAGGGCCGTGTCTGTGTCACGTCCTGGCTGTTCTTGACCTCGCATACTGCACGCTGCTGGCCAGCACTGGGGGAACTGTGCAGGGGCTGCGGGGACCCTGTCCAGTCTAGACGGCTACTTGTGAGCCACACTCATCCACCGATGACCATCGGCTCGCCCCTCCGTCTTCGTCCATGTTGGCTTCCTCAACACTTAAGAGAATTTCCAGGTCCCCGGGCAGGACTGAAACACGTCTGGATGGATACTCCTGACCAAATCCTGCTCAAGAAGGCTCCACGTTACCCTCTGGGTGCAGAAGCCCTGAGACGCCGACTCCCCTGCCCCCTTGCCAGCGGGCATGGCCGACCATACTGGTGTCTGTGCGCCAGGCATGGTGTCAGATGCTCACGTTGTCCCTCACATGCCTTTTGACGTGGGTCCCCTAAGCATCCCCATTTAAAACAGGGAGGTTGAAGAGGTCCTGCCCAAGGTCGCACAGCTGATGTGAACCCAGAGAGTGGTGCCCTGAACCACTGGCTCAGCATCCATGGGACAAACTTCTCCCATGTCTCTTGTTACAGCAACACGAGGTTGTTGGTGAGGCCGCCCAGATCCTACATCTCTGGGGGTACCCGTGGCCCTTGTGGGGTGCCCTTCCTTCCCCCACTGGCCGTTGCTCCTCCTGACTGATCTGAGTGTTCCCCGGGTGGGCCAGTGGGTTGTGGGCTGCCCTTGCTAGGCGGCCAAACCCCACTCACCCTCCTCACCCACCCCTTGCCTTGAGGCCATGGGAAGACAGGCCAGGCCCTCTCCATACAGGAGCAGCTGGTCATGGTCCAATGCATGACCTTGTCTTTCTATCCCCCTACCCCATTCCTGAGGGGGCAGACAGGAGCTTGGGGTAGGGAGAAGCCTCTGAGAGCTGCGGGCTGATGGGCACACCCCACACCAGCCCAGTGCCCACACGGGGGATCAGAGAAACCCAGCTGGAAGAGGGTGGTCCTTCTCGCTCCACTGACACTGCTCTGTGGTCTATGTCTTTGTGGAAGTCCTAGGAGAGGGATGTGGGACAGGCAGGTGCCTCCACAGTGGCCCCAGCCACTATTCCACTGTGGACATGTATTCCACCCGACTGTGTCTAAGCTCCATGTGGTTGGTCATGCTGACCTCCACTCAACGTTTCACCAGAACTTTCTGAGGCACACACTGGGAACTGCTCCCACTTCTAATATAGCTTTTCTTTGTCCCTTGATACGTAGCTCCCTCCTCCTCTCTCTCTTTCTTTCCCCATCATCCCCCTTCCCCATCATCCTCTCTTCCTCATCATATCTTCTTCCCCATCATCCCCCTTCCCCATCATCTCTCCTTCCCCATCATCCCTCTTTCCCATTATGTCCTCTTCCCCATCATCTTCCCTTATTCATTTCCCCTGCAGGGACCACCCCCCTCCCAACCCACTGCAGTTAACACTCTGGAGGGCTCTGTTCCTTACTCTCTGACTCCCTCACCCTGTGCCCTGTTCATGAGATCCATCATTGCCCATGACTCAGCTACCACCTATTAATGGTGGCTACAAGCTTGTGTCTTAATCCAGGCCTCTGTCATGGACTCCAGATGCCTATATGCCACCGACTGTGGTTATTCCATGTGGGAGTTCCAGGAATTCTGCAGATTCACCTCTAACCCAAGTGCCTTTTCCACCTACCAGCCCACCTGTCAAGTTCACTCCCCCTCCAGGTCCCTGTCTCTGTCACCCCACGCACACTCTGCCCACTCACCCCCACCTGAAGATCGGCACAGAGAAGCACCAGTAAACTCCTAACCACCTCATTATTACCAGGTAGATGTCTTCGGCATCTCACAGGACCAGTGTGTGTGTGGAGGGGGGAAACTTGGAGATATTGATGTAAAGAATCTGAACCCATCGAGTCAAACTTTCAATTTATAGTAAAGGACACCAGCCCAGCTTGAGGCAAAGACTTGACCAAGTTCACCTCATGGTGATGTACTTTTATTCATACTGCTGTTAGGTTCCGGTGCTGTGGGTGATGTATCAACTAAATAAATGGCTTTAACAAAAGACATTTATTGCTCACAGTTCTAGTGGCTCGAAGTCCAAATCAGGGTTCCTGCTAACCCGTTTCCTTGTGAGAGCCTATTTCTTCACTTGCAGAATGGCCCCTTTCCCACTGTCTTCACATGCATGTCTTCACCAGAGGGAGCTTTGGTGTCTCTTCTTCTTAAAAGGGCATGAATGTCATCATAAGACTCACCCTCATGACCTCATCTAAATCTAATTTCCTCCCGCAAGCCCTCTTAATACCTCCAAATGCCCTTTCACGGTGAGGCGGGGGGCTAGATCTTCAACATTGAAATTTGGGGGAAACAAAGTTTCAGTCCATAGCCGCGATGTTGTGCATACTGAGGTAAGCAAGGGAGACAAGGGCCTTCCACCATTGAGCTGACATTCTGGGGACTTCCTATAGAGAGAAGGCAGTTTGGCCAGGATTCCAAGTCTGATTCCAAGTTCTGTTTCTTCTCCTGACACCACATTGTCATCCCATCTGACTCTTAGGTCATTATCTTGTTTCACTCTAGGAGGGGAGCAGGGAATATCTTATCATTTTCCTTAGTAGATGAGAATATCTTAGCCCCTTCCCTAGAGACAAAACAGGGTGGAATGCACCCATCCATCCACTCAGCCACTCATCTATCCATTCATCCACCCATCCACCCATCCACCCATCCTTCCATCTACTCATCCATTCATCCATCTATCCATATATTCATCCATTCATCTACCCATCCATCCATCCCTCCTCCCATCCATCCATCCATCCATCCTTCCATCCACCCATTTATCCATTCACTCATCCATCCATCCATCATCCATCATCCATCCAACCATCCTTTCATCCATCTGTCTATCCTTCCATCCATCCATCCATTCATCCACCCAACTATTCATCCCTCCTTCCAGCCATCCCTCATCCATCCATCCATCCATCCATCCATCTATGGATATATTCCACCAAGATTCTCTGAACGACCACCAAGGTCAAGACCCTCTCTGTCCTTCACCAAGTTATTGCCCCCCACCTCAGAACCTTGTTTTGTTGCTCTGCCAAACCTCTCAGAGGCCTAATGGAGGCTGGGTATTTGGGCCCTCCACACACCATCAGGCTGCTGATGGCCATGATGGCCATCCTCAGGACCTGCATGACCATTCCGGAAAGCCGTCCCTCCAACAGTACCTTTTTCTATAACCCACAGCAGATTTTCCAGCGTTGGTGGATTCCCAAGACCCCCTCTTACTCCCAGGACTGAGTGGGTGGGCGTTCCTACCACAGGGAAGGGGAGGAGGGCATGCCTTTCCTTCCCGCCCATTGCTTCATCTGCCGGGGCCTGAAAATTGATCTTCCATAAAAGAGGACCCAGGCGAACTCAAAATGGGAAACAGACCCTGGGCAGCTAGGGAGCGGCTGGCCCAGACAGCCCAGGATCAAAGCAGGCTAGGCTGTCCACGAGCCCCAGCACGGTGTCTGGTTATCAAATTTGCACTTGGCAGTGTCTCTCTGCTCACTCTCCTGGAGGAAGGGAAGACCCAGCCAAGCCCAGATGATGCCCCCAGCATGAAGAGTCCAGAATGAAGCCTCAGACTGACATTCTACTGTTTCTTGCATGACATTGCTGCAAGGGCCTCATTGTTTCAGTGCCAGCTGTATGCCCAGCACTTTATATTCAGCAAGTGGATGACTTGCTATGACTTGGGTGAGCAGGTGTTAGTGAGCACCCACACTTCACCCATCAGGAGACCAAGTCAGTGGCCCCAGTTCCTGGGGCCAGTACACGGCAAAGCTGGGACGTGGGCCTCCAACATCAGTGGCCTTCTGAGATCTGATGCTGCTTCTTGATGTTGCTCCTTGTCCTTCCAAGTTAGGAGCTGAGAGTCTTGGTACCCTTGGGAGACAAGGGCCTCTGCAGGAATGGAACACAAAGAGATTGTCTGCTGGGAAGGTGATAAATGGAATAAAGGAGGAGGAAACAGGACCCCAGTTGCACACACCTTCCATAGGTCTCTGTATCAGCTAGCTTTTGCTCTATAACAAACCACTCTAAACTCAGTGGCAAATGGCAATAACCATTTATTGTTCATGGGTCTGTGGTCAACTGGGAGCAACTGAGGACCCCTGCAGGCCCTGGCCAGCCTCAGCTGAGATAGCCAGGAGGACCCCCTCTGCCATGCATGTCTGTCATTCTCCAGCAGACCAGCCAGGCTATGTGTTCATGGTGAAGGTGAGGGAGCCCCAGGGAAGCAGAAACACACAGGGCTTCCAAAGGCCGAGACTCGGAACTAGCATGGTGCCACTCCTGCCTCATTCTATTGGTGAAGGGAAGTCACAGGGCTCACGGGAGCCACAGTGGAAAGCACTACTGAGTCACATGACAAAGGCCATGCGGGGGGACGAAGCATCCACCCCCCATCAGGGGTCCATGGTCTGCAAGCTACTGGAGTCGCCTTTGTCTCCTGCTATTGCCAGATGCCAGACCCCAGCACCGCATCCCAGCCAGAGATGCTCCAGTCCCCTCCTCCAGTTTTTGTCTGTTCACAAGAATGTCTGCTGTGTCCACTCACATGATGTCCAAGCCTGGGTCGACCACTGACCATGAGCCTTGGCCTTGGTCACCTGACCACTTTTCCCGGAGGGGCCCCAGGGTCTGCCCAGCACACGACTTGCTTTACGGCCTCCCCACCCCCGCTGGGCTGGGGTTCAGCTAGCGCCCACTGACTGGCTTAGTGATAGCTGCAGCAGCAAGAGTAATGGTACT
Source organism: Martes martes (assembly GCF_963455335.1). Classification (NCBI taxonomy): domain Eukaryota; kingdom Metazoa; phylum Chordata; class Mammalia; order Carnivora; family Mustelidae; genus Martes; species Martes martes. The sequence continues at coordinate 141,712,978 of NC_137889.1, forward strand.
GCCTTGGGCTTCACCTCTGCCGAGCTCGGCCTCGTCCATTATCGGCCGAGGGTGCTTGTCATCACGCTGCAGGCGCAAATCAGAATCAAATGTGTTGCCCGAGACAGCGAGAATGCTCCATTTCACATTTGCAAAAAATCTGGGAGGGGGCAAAGCTCTTTTCTGTCAACTTGAAAGGGAAGGAGAGGCAGCAAGGAAAGGAAGAAGCTGTGATAATTCTTGAAAACTTTGTTTTTCATTTTCCCCTCCTGGCTCCTTGGGCTCCACGAGAGAACGGGCTGAATCCCACAAGAAAGCAGGCTCGGTCAGGGCCTAAGCAAAGCCACGTGTCTTTGTAGCTCTTTAGATGTCTCGAAATGTTTTTCAAATGTCCAGGCCCCAACCTCTCCAATCTATTTGCTGGAGAGCACCTCCCCACAGAGGCTGGGGTGGGGGGGCTTGTCTGTAGATTCGAGGAAGCCCCAGCCACATGCCTTTCACAGAGCCCCCACTTTCCCAGCGATTTTGGGGCCACAGAGGCAGACGCCATCCTACAGAGGCAGACGCCATCCTCCAGCAGCTCTGGGGCATTTCGCTCCTGGAACTTAGGTCAGCCCTTCCTAAGGAAGAGACGAAGCGGCATGGGGCACTGTGGTCAGGCACCCCACCCCCCACGGGGCCTGTCTGGAGGGCTGACACCCTGCACAACAATTACTCACCCTACTGCTCCTTCTTGCTCCTCCCCACAACCACCCAGGGATGGGAAGCTTCCTGCTCACGGGATTCTTACATCCCCGCCCAGGCAGGCTCGTTGGTTCGTTTATGAGTCAGGCATCACTGAGTGAGGCAGCGGTCCCTTGGTCCCCAGCCACCCAGTCCCCAGGTCCCCAGGGAGACTGAGCTCTTCTGGACTCACACTGTGACCCTGGCACCAGAGTTTCCTTTTGCTGTCCTGACCCTCCCTTTCCCCCTGAGGCTGGTCTCTAAGGTCGCACCCACAGGACTTCTGTGATCTGTGACTTCCACTTGGACTTGGCCAATAGGGAGCCCCAGTGGGGATCAGAGGGAGGGAGAAGAGAAAGGTCAGGGTCCTTGGTGCTCTGAGTGTTGTAATTGAAAGTCACACTGTCTGCTGCTTGTCCCTCCCTCTCTCCTCCTCCTTTCTGCCCTCTTGCCCATGCTGCAATGACTGTCCTCCCCTGTCCCATCAGGACAGAGATGGCAAAATCTTAGCTGCTGCTAACCCTGGCAGTAAGACTTCCCAGTGGTCCTCTAGACCCACCCCTTTGTCACTTGACCTCCTCTAGCTATCCTGGTTTAAGTGTGTCATCAGACTGCGTTGTCCTTTGATGATACACGTGTCCCTTGTAATACTGTATCTTGGAGAGAAGGGAGCTCTGACATGGCCAGCACAGGGTTCCTGACCCCACCACTGCCCAGTGGAGACCAAGCACAGTGGTCAGACCCCGACTTAGTGAGCCTCAGTGAGGGTGGGCTGTGAACCCAAACCAACCAGGCCCTCTGCATCCATCATCTTTGTTAATCTCCATGACAGACAACTGATAGGCCTCAGTGTTTATTCTGTGAACAAATAAAGAAACACACAGACAGAGCAGTCAGTTTCCAAGTGTGCAGGTTGGCCCAGCAGGCTGACCAAGGTGAAGAGTACACACTGAGCAGGTGAGGGAGCTGCGGTGGGGAGGTAGGCCACTCAGGAGCAGAAAAGCAGGGACCAGGGTGAGAATCCTAGCTCTGCCCCGTCTGCTGTGTGACCTTGGTCAGGTGTCTGAACATCTCTGTGCTTTGTCCTCTTTACCTGCACAGCAAAACAGAGAAGTCCTGTGAAGCCTTCTTTCTGTGCCAGGAAGTTGTGCAGGTCAAATGAGGGAATGATTTGTAGATGCTCAAACGCTGCCTGGGAACATCTCTGATGCCGCTACTCGTGATTGCAGTAGCTGACCTGGGATTCCAGCTCCTCATCCTCCCCGAGTACCATCACAAGTGTACAGAAGACACATGGGCCCCTTCTCATTCTGTCCCCAGTCAACAGCCCCAAACACAGCATGCCCCTGCCCACTGTGCTCCCTGGGCACAGACCATAGAACGAAGAAGGAGAGCTACAACTATACAGCTTCTAGAAGAAAATAAGAGAAAAGAACACAAAGAAACTCAGATAGGCAGGTTTTTAACAAGGCTCAAAAGCACAATGTATAAAAGAAAAAAACAGTCCACTGGACTCTATCGAATTTTTGCTTTGCAAAAGAAGCCTTTAAAGAAAATAAAAAACACAAGCTGTAGATTAAAGAAAATAAGGGGGCGCCTGGGTGGCTCAGTGGGTTAAGCCGCTGCCTTCGGCTCAGGTCATGATCTCAGGGTCCTGGGATCGAGTCCCACATCGGGCTCTCTGCTCAGTGGGGAGCCTGCTTCCCTCTCTCTCTCTCTCTCTGCCTCTCTGCCTACTTGTGATCTCTGTCAAATAAATAAAAATCTTTAAAAAAAAAAAAAAAAAAAAAAAAAAAAAGAAAATAAGGAACACAAGCCACACATTGCGGGGGGGGGGGGAAGATTTGAAAAATACCTATCTGGTAAAGAACTTGTATCCAGAATATATGTTAAGAAAAAACCTCTGAGTTATCGATAAGATAACCAAACTCAAAAATGGGCAAGAGATTTGAACAGGCACTATGCTAGAGATGCTTTAGTGGCCAACAAGCACATGAGAAGCAGTGCAAATTGTTAATCCTTGGAAGAGCACACACTAAACCACAACTGAGATGCCAGTACCCTCCCACTATGGCTAAAATCAAAAAGGTGGACAATACCAAGTGTTGATGGGGATATAGCACAACTGGGCCTCTAACACCCTGCTGGAGGGGTTGCAGGTAGCACAGTATCCTGAGGACCAGCCAGGCAGTTTCTTGTAAAGTTAAACAGATATTTCCCCTGTGATCCAGCATTTCCACTCCTGTTTATTTGCATGTAAGAAATGCAATCATGTGTCCACATAAAGACCTATCCACGAGTATTTGTAGCAGGGTCCATTGGTGGCCAGTTGGTTTTTTTTTTTTTAATCATTATTCACTCATGAATCTAAATTAATGCAAGACAGGTTACTACAGTTCATATTTGCTTTACCCTTGGAGAAGCTCAGATTATCTGGGTTTTGTCAGTGGAGGCCTCATCTTATTGGCTTCTTGAGTCTTTTTTGCTTATTTCAATGTCTTTTTTAAAAATGTTTTTGTTACAAAACATACCATTTACCATTTGAACGATTTTTAGGTGTGCATTTTAGTGGCATTCAGTGCCTGCGCACTGTTGTGCAACCATCCTAAATATTGGCTTCCAGAATTTTCTATCACCTTTTCCAAATAGAAACTCTGCCCCCATTAAACACTAATTCTTCCCTCCCCCATTCTGGCCCCGACACCTTGCTTCCTGTCCATGAATCTGACCACTCTGGGAAACACTTATATACAAGTGGAATCACACGGTATATGTCCTTCTGTGAGTGGCTTATTTCATGAGCATAATGTCCTCAGGGTTCATCCGTGGGTAGCAGGTGTCAGGATGTTCTTCCTGTTTAAGGTTGAATATTATTCCTTTGAGTGGATAGTCTACATTTTGCTTATCCATCCATCCATCAATGGACACGGGTTGTTTGCACCCTTTGGTCACAGGAAATAACACTGCCATGAATATGGGGGTGCAAACATCTATTTGAGACCCTGCTTTCAATTCTTTTCTGTTATACCCAGAAATGGAATTGCTGACTCACGATTGCACTTACATGAGGTACTTAGAAGAGTCAAAATCACAGAGAAAGAAGAAAGCAGAATGGAGGCCGTCAGAGACCGAGGCTTGGGGCACCATAGGGGTGTGGGGGTCTCATGGGGACAGAGTTTCAGTTTTATAAGATGAGGAGTTCTGGGGTGGGTGGCAGCTACATGATACCATGAATGTGCTGAATACCAGTGAGCTGTGCACATAAAAATGGTGAAGACAGTAAATTTCATGTTATGTGTATTTTACCACAATAAAAAGAAAGTAAAACTTCTGCAAATAAAAAGAAAAGGAATGGAATTGCTGGACCATGTGGTAATTCTGCATTTAATTATTTCCGTGGTGGCTGCACCAGTTCATGTCCCCAGAAGTGCACAGGGCTCCCATACCCTGTGCCCCTGCCAATGCTTGTTTTTTTTCTGGGTTTGTATGATAGCCATCTCAGTTGAGGGGGGGTGAAAGGGCTCCTGAGTCTTTCTGATGTGACCTTCACCATCTTGACACCTTCCTAGCCAGCAGGTTTGGTAAGACCATTCAGGCTGCACTTTTCCTGCACCAGACCTGGAATCAACCACTTTCTTGAGGAGCCTCAGTTTCTTTCAATGGGAAACAATACGTCAAGTCCTTCTTCAGGGCACTAGGGCAAAGAGGGACTCACTGCTACCTGTGTGGCTCTTGCTTCTATGCCTTTTCAGTGGACAGAGGTTAGGAATTTTTCCCTTTGCAATAAAGTAGCTCATGGGGTTATTCTGACAATTTGACTTCAAAACCACAACTGGAAGGTTTTTACCTAATCCTTCCTGTCTTGCATCTTTGTCTCCTTCTCCCCATCCTAGGAATTCTGACTCTTGCCAACACAAGGAACAAATTTGACGTAGAAAATCACACAATAGTCTCAACTGTAATTGACCCTATCAACAACAGGATTACTAAAAATAGCTTGAAACTGTTTTGCAATGTTTTTCTGCTCAAGATATGCCACAGATGGAATGTTTGTGCTCTCCTTCGCGCCCCCCCCAAACTCACATGTTGAAATCCTCACCCTCACTATAACAGCATTTGAAAATGGGGTCTCTGGGAGGTGCTTAGGTCTGGAGGGTGCCTCCGCCCATCCTGTGAATGGGATTAGTGCCTTTATGCCAGAGGCCCCAGAGAGCCCCTCAACCCTTCATCCACATGAGCACACAGTGGGAAAGTGCCACTTGTTCGTGTCTGAACCAGAAAGCAAGTCCTCACCAGACACCAAATCTGCCAGAGACTTGATCCCAGATATCCAGGATTTAGAACCATGAGAAATAAAAGTCTATAGCTCCTGAGCCTTTCCCCCTACCCCCTATCTGTGACACTGTGTCTCAGCAGCCCGGAGGGACTGGGATCAGGTATGTCCCACTAGGTGTGTACAGTTAATTATTGCATTTTAAAGTCACCTGGGACAGTTTCTGTCCAGTGGTTCTGTTGCCAACCAGATACACATTTAGGTCCATTTATTTCATTTTATTTTTGATTGGGGGGATTGCCTTTGAAATGTCATTGTGGTGACTATGTAAAGCTAACTAATGTCTAGTAGGTACTTCTAATCCCTGCCCCTAACCCCACAAACTCCCAGGCCCCATCGGTGAGCATCTTGTTTGACCTGCACAGTGTTATGTGACCGCAGGCAGAGAGGTGCATCTGAATGGGGTTACACCAAGCATGTGTCGATGAGTGTCTGTGTGTTTTCAGGTAAATGGTGGCAAACCATCTCACCTTGTTTTTCCTCTTACCAACATATGCCCCAGATCACCCCAGCCGGGTCCTCAATTCTATTCCATTTGAAACACTATATCCATGTATCTACAAGTTCTCTGTCAGTAGTCACCCACTGTATATTCTGTAGTACTGACTCTGTCTTCTTCCCTGCATTTATCTATGTTTCTGAGGTTCTTGGAGCTGTTGAGTTGTGGTCCAGTGGCTTCCATCACTGATGTCATGATATAATTCATCTAGTCCCCTTGCTTTTGGCTTCCTAATTGTTGGCTCTCTACAAAGACCCACATTGAGTCTCCCTGCACCTCTCCTTCGCGCTCTGGGATGGGGGAGGTAATCTTCCCCAGAGTCTGATTTAAAATGATATCTTTTTATTCCTAACTAACAGCCTCAAGAGCAGTCACAGACTCTGCCTTCCATTGCCCCACTACGCTTCCAGGCCACGCAGCCGCCATGTGCTCTGCCTCTGGTTTATAATCATCGCTCCATCTTAGTGCTGAACAAACACTGAACGCTCATCGCCACCCGTACACTGATAGCTCTCCAGTGACTTTGATGGTCTGAAATGCTCCACTTTTCCTCAGAAATATTATCATGGGAGCAATATTCTCTTGAGTTCCTGCAGATTTGTAATAATGTGCCTGCTGCCTGTGTACCTGAAGGCAGCCCACAGTAAACAAAATCCTTGGGTCACATACTCTCACCCTGAAAATCTTAAGCATGTAACTTTATTGTTTTCTTGCAAAAATGTTGCTGCTGCAAAGCCCAAATGACAATATGATATTTTTCTTCTTACAAGTACCTCGCTATTTTTACCTGGGTGACCCAAAGACCTCTTGTCTCAAGTATCTCTAGACAGACATCCCAGTATTGGTTATTGTGCTTAAAGTTTCCCAGGAAATTTTCCCAGGCATATTTCTTGACAGTTTCAAGTCAGTCTTAAAAATTTCTTGAAATTAACTGAAATGATTGAATGGAAATAATTGAAATTAATTTAATTAATTGAAATTAATTTCATGAGAACATCTCTTGACTAACCGTTTTTGTACTTGTTCTATTCCTTTGAAGATGGTTTTGTTCTTCAGGGACCCCCATTAATGTGTGTCGGGTATCATTTGCACATACTCTGTAATTAGTACTTTCTCTAAAATCTTCTCTTTCCCTTTCTATATAACTGATTTCTAAAAATTTTCTCTTCTATTTTTTAAAGACAGTGTCTGTGGTTTTCATCTGTTCTTGGCTGCCTTCTGTTGTAGTTTGATTTATTCCTAATTATCTCGGGGTTCCAGCCCCCTGAGTATTTCTAATTTTGGTTTATATTATGTCTCCCATTTTCCACCATCATCTTAGTTCCTTTCAGTGGTTAGGAAGAATCAGGTCTTCATGTTCTTGCTGGATTTTTGTTTTCATTGTATTCCACATTATTCCAGTGTCTACCTTTCCTTTTATAATAACTTTGTGTAGGATTTTATTACGATCCTTTCTATGCTCATTTTTACATGGAATTAGCATATCTGAATCCAAATCAGGCTGGTCAACATAGGTTTTTTAGTTGCACTGTAACGCACTCTTGTTTGCAGTTTTCATGAGTTGATTGCACAAGTGCATGGGGTGTTCTGAGGTGTCCTGGCTTGGTTTTCCTTTCCTGTTGTTGTCCCTGCCCTGATGAGGGAGCTCCTTTCCTGCAGTGTCTCCCCAAGGGGGGGTCCCTGTCCTGGGAGGAGTGTCCATTGCATTGGATGTTGAGGGTCTTGCTTCCCCAGCCCCTCAGACCTTCCTGAGGGTGGTGCATCCCAGTGTGCATGGAGTGAACAAACCCCACCCAGTTTAAGTGGCTACTCCCAAAAGTTTCCACTACCCTTGGTGAGCACCTGTTGATGGCTTACCCTGTCCCCTCTGCTGCCTCTGGTGTGGATGCTGACATGACGAGGGTCTTATGGTTCATCCCCACCCACTCCCATGCTGGAGCTCCTGGGAGTGGCATCCTGTGTCCCAATTTATTGTAGATGCTGTCCATGGATTTTGGTGTTGCCGTCGTGGTTTAGGGAGTTTCAGGAGATTTGAAAACTAGACTGCCACTTTCATATTTTCAGAGTCTTTCTCTCAATGTGCCTTTTAATTAAAACATAAACTTCATCATCATTAGTCATCAGGGAAATTCAAATCAAAACCACATTGAGATACCACCTTACACCAGTTAAAATGGACAAAATTAACAAGACAAGAAACAACAAGTTTTGGAGAGGATGTGGAGAAAGGGGAACCTTCTTACACTGTTGATGGTAATGCAAGTTGGTGAACCCACTTTGGAAAACAGTGTGGAAATTCCTTAAGAATAAAAAATAGAGCTACCCTATGACCCTGCAATGCACTACTGGGTATTTACCCCAAAGTTACAGATGCAGTGAAAAGAAGGGTCGTATGTACCCCAATGTTCATAGCAGCAATGGCCACACTCACCAAACTGTGGAAAGAGCCAAGATACCTTTCAACAGATGAATGAATAAAGAAGATGTGGCCCACATATACAATGGAATATTACTCAGCCATCAGAAAGGATGAATACCCAACTTCTGTATCAACATGGATGGGACTGGAGGAGATTATGCTGAGTGAAATAAGTTAAGCAGAGAGAGTCAATTCATATGGTTTCACTTACTTGTGGAGCATAAGGAATAACATGGAGGATATTAGGAGAAGGAAAGGAAAAGTGAATTGGGGAATTCAGAGGGAGAGACAAACCATGAGAGACTGTGGACTCTGAGAAACAAACTGAGGGTTTTGGGGGGGTGGGAGGTTGGGTGAGCCTGGTGGTGAGTATTAAGGAGGGCACGTATTGCATGGAGCACTGGGTATGGTGCATAAACAATCAATCTTGGAACACTGAAAAAATAAAATTAAATAAAAAAAAGAAATGTTGCTAGAACTAAAGTAAATAAATAAATAAACAAACAAACTACCATTTGTTGAGCCCCTATTAGGTCCAAGATAGTTGACAGAGATTACTATGAGATTATGTTCAATCTTCAGAATCACCTTTCACATCTGCTCTTATTATTATTACTTCAATGTTTTGAAGGAGTTGAGGCCCAGAGAGGTTCAGTAGCTTGCCCAAGGTCACACAGCAAGTAAGGGCAAAGCCAAGACTTTGACACAATTCTGTATGGCTAAGTAAGTAAGTGTTTACCTGTCAGGGAAAGCACTTGGTGCACTATAGGTATAACTTAGAAAAGTGGCTCTCAGTTTCCCTGTAGGATTTTATGAGAATGAAGCAAAGCAGGAGAATTTTTCTTGCAGCAGTCTCAGAACTCAGAAAGATCTCACAACATACTCTGAAGCATTTTATGTCCAGTGTGCATGGCATCCCAGAGGAGCTCACTGCCCACTGAGCCCTGCTTTCCTGAGCCCAGGAGAATCCATGGGTTGGATGCTCTGGGGCTATTCGATACCACAATTTTATTTATTTATTTATTTTGAAAAGATTTTATTTTTATATAATTTCTACACCCAAAGTGGGACTCAAATTCACAACCTCAAGATCAAGAGTCACATGCCCTACTGACTGAGCCAGCCAGGCACTCCTACAATTATATTTTTTACCTATATCTTCCTGCACTGTCAGGTATCTAGAGAAAAACTTTCTTTGAGCTTAAAAAAAAGAGAAATTTTTACTATAGTAATATTTATTTTATTTCTAAAAAAGATTTATTTATTGTAGATAGAGCAAGAGCATAGGGAGGAGGTGCAGAGGGAGGAGGATCTTTTAAAAATTTTTTATTTAAATTCAGTTTAGTTAACATAGGTGTATTATTACTTTCAGAGGTAGAAGTCAGTGATTGACTTATAGTTAGTTACATATGTCATCCAGTGCTCATTACATCATGCCCTCCTTACTGCCCATCCCCCACGCCCCTCCCCTCCAGCATTCCTGTTTGTTTCCTAGAGTTCAGAGTTTCTCATGGTTTGTCTCCATCTCTGATTTTGTCTTGTTCTATTTATCCCTCCCTTCCCCTATGATCCTCTGTTTTGTTTCTCATATTCCACATATGAGTGAGATCATATGGTCATTGTCTTTCTCTGACTGATGTATTTCATTTAGCATAATACCCTCTAGTTCCATCCTCATCATTGTAAATGACAAGATTTCGTTCTTTCTGATAGCTGAGTCATATTCCACTCTGTGTGTGTATATATATGCACCATATATATACCATATATATGTGATACATATCTATACCATATCCTCTTTATCCATTCATCTGTTGATGGACATCTAGGCTCTTTCCATAGTTGGGCTATTGTGAACATTGTTGCTATAAACATTGGGGTGCACATGCCCCTTCAGATCACTACGTCTGTATTCTTGGGGTGTTTACCTAGTAGTGTAATTGCTGGGTCCTAGGGTAGCTCTATTTTCAACTTTCTGAGGAACCTCTATACCGTTCTCCAGAGTGGCCACACCAGCTTGCATTCCCACCTATAGTGTGGGAGGATTCTCCTTTCGAGGGAAAGAGATCCTTAAACAGACTCCCCACTGAGCACAGAGCCCAACATGGGGCTTGATCTCACAACACTGATATCATGACCTGAGCCAAAACCATGAGTGGACGCTTAGCCAACTGAGCCACACAGGTGCCCCTGTAGTGATATTTATTATATCAAGCAAAATATTTTCCAACAATCAAACCATCTCATAAATACTGGTTGAGCACCATGCCAGGCTTCTTTCAGACAGACTTGGCCCAGAAGGGAAGACAGGTCACAGCTAAGTGGGAGTTTCAAGTAGAGTAGCTGTTAGGAATGAAATAAAAGCATCCTGGTGGGAAGGTAGGAAGCTAGGGAAGGTCTCAACAAGAACAGGGCATTTAGGCTGAGAAGTAGCTAATGGCCTGGGAAAGAAAGTTCCAGACCAAGGTTACAGGAGGTGCCAGCTCCCCGAAGTAAGGGCAAATGAATTGTGGGTATAGTATCCAGGGCAAGGAGGAGAATGATGGGAGGTGCCTTCAGAGGGAAGGGGCTGCCAGAGCACCAGGGGCTTGAGGGTGAGCCAGGCAAGGACTTTACATCTTGCTCTGGGAGGATGGGAGCCATCGATTGTTTAACACCAGAGATATGGTCTGGCTTGTGTTGCAGGAGGTTTCCTTGGCTGCTCTATGAAGAAAGTGTTCTAGGGGAGCAAGAACAGAAGCCAGCAGGTGAGCTAGGAGGCTCCAGCAGTGGTCAAGTGGGGATCCCTAGCAGGGCGGGTAAGAGCAGGTGTTCTCAGAAAGATGCAATTCTTTCCCCCATGGGACCCCACAGTGCCTCTGTGAGGGTTCACAGATGGAGGCCTGAAGTTTATGAAGGACACGACTGGACAAGAGGGACCAGATCTGAGGGCCTGAACAAGGATGTGGAAGAACCCTATGCTATGGAACATACTCAACATATTTTGTTGAAATTATTGGTTGCTTAGGATTTTAGTTGTGAATTGTGTAAAACTGGTGAATCACAGACCTGTACCCCTGAAACAAGTTATACATTCTAAGTTAACAAAAAATAAAAAATAAATAAAAAAAAAGGGATTTTAGTTGTAACTCAAAACGACTATTAATCCACAATGGGGCTTTTTAGTTTCCCAAATGCCTCCAAAGCATGATCTTATTTGATCTTCCTACAATCCCCCAAAGCAACCAAGGCCAGTTCTATTTATCACTGCTATACAGATAAGGAAACTGAGGCTCAAGAGACCCTTTCTCTTTAAAACCTCACTCCAGGTCCCCTGTGGTGGAAATGGGCCTTGGGCCTGGGAGTGTACACTGAAGTGAGTACAACCAACCTACAGTTCTGTGGCTTCTGTGGGGGGAAATAGCCTGGCATGCAGTAGGTGCTTGGCAATATTCATCAGTGGAAACCTGACCAGGCCCGGGATATTGGCTATGTCATGTCCCCGTAGCTGCTTGGAGCGTTGAGCCTTCTGCCTTCTATACCCGCTGGTCTCCCCAACACCACTCACATCACCAGCTCCTGAAGGCAGGGACAAGGCTCGTCTATTCCTTCATTGCCCACACCACGTAGTGTGGTGCCTGGAAACAGTGCGTGTTGGTGAAGGAGTGTGGGGCAAGTGAAGGGAGCGGTTAGAGTAGGAGCTGAAGGGGGCAGGAGGCCTGGGAAGGCCCCAAGGGCAGGTTAGGACAGAAACAGGTGGGCCCTTGGAGAGGAGTTGCTGACTGAGGAGCAGCCCAGGCGGAGTCAGCACCAGGGACAGCTCCCAGCACCCCTTGGCTTTGTCCATCGATGCCCGTCCCAGGCCACCTCCCACAAGATGCCCCTCCAGCTCAGATGGGGGCCCTTCTGGTTCTCTTTCCTTTTGCTGGGGCCCCAGGATGTGTACGACAGTGCACACTTTTTCCTGAAAGGGTGTGGATTCAAGCTGGCAAGTTCTGACACCTCAGGTTAATGGGGTGGGCACACAGAATGGGGGATGGTTAATACTCTGCAATAGGGAGACCAGAGAGGGGACAGTGAGGACATTTTACTCCAGTGGTAGCTAAGCACCATACTCCTCCCCTGACAGGGGCTCCGCCAGCACGAAGAGAACACTGGTCTGGAGGCAGGAGACTTGATCTCAGACCAATGGTATGAAGGCCGCATCAGGTCTGTGGCTCTAACTGCCATCAGGGAACCTGGGAGGTGGGCCTCCTGTGCCCTCCCAAGCTGTGGCATGGTGGGCTTACCATTTCTTTCCCTCTGATCAACCTCCTGCAGGTGGGCCGAGGCTTGAAGCCAGGTGTGGACCAGAGGACCTTGAGCCTTGAAGGAGAAGGTCACCAGGGGAAATAAGGTTTCTGTCTTGGGGAGTGAGGAGGGGCTGCAGACAGGCCGGAGCAAGGAGGGGGCTGGGACCTGGGCTCTGCCCCTTACTAGCTTGGGGACTAGTATTGGGTCCCCAATTCTGATTCAGTCACGGAAAGGGCATAACCACACCTACCTGCCCCCTCACGGGGAGGACCTGGCACAGAGACTAACACCCCCCCCCCCAACCACCCTTGGGCTGGCCATGGTCAGTGTCTGAGTGCTGGTGCCGGGAGACCAGAGGGTGGCTTTGGGGTGTGTTCCCTTCATCGTCCCCTGACTGTCACAATGCCTTCTCTTCCCAGAAAACCTTCTAAATTTAGGCTAGCATCTTCTGTTTCTGATGAGAAAGGCAATGCTGGTAACCAGAACATTTCAGAGCAGGACAGGAGCAGCCCAGGTGGGAGTGAGCAGAACAGGGAGCTGCTAATTCCTCCGCATCGCCCGCGCGATCAATCGCTGACAGGTTGTTCCTGGAACGGGTTGTTTTAAGCAAGGTCACTGTCTCTCTCTTCTGAGAGTGTCATCCGCAGGAGGGACAGCTGGCCCCTCCCATGCAGGAAGCTCCCCTTCCACCTGGGAGTTTGGTGGGAGAGCCTTGCACCTGGTATTCAGGGGACCCCTGGTGGCCCATCTGTCCCTTGGAGTGTGGCCTGGACTTTGTCTGGGGTCCCTTCTTGCTCTGGTCTCCTGAATCCTAGGATTCTCCTCCTCCCTGGTGGGGTGGGGTGGGGGGGTCAATCCAGAAACATGTGTGATTTCAAGAACAGCTGTCATTCGGGGTAGGAGGCCTGTGCCTGGTGATTTATGACAAATCCTGAGAGTAGATGTTGTCCCTGCCATTGCACAGATGAGGCTCGTGGGTCAACCAGTGTGCCTGGGTCACAGGGGACAGGCTAGAGCTGGGGTCAAACCCAAGCCTGTTTGACACCAAAAGTCTGCTTTTTCCCTGACCCCTCCCCTACCCTCTTTGTAAGTCCCTACCAGGCAATAGTCCCCACTATAGGACCGGGTACACGGTGAAGAATCAGAAATGGCCCTGTCTCAAGGGGCTTATGGAACAGAGGGACAGACGGACTCCATTAACAAGATCAATATCTCAGAAAGGAGAGAGTTGGGGTAATGACCTCCAAAGCCAGGTCCCCCTGGATCTTCAGAATGTGGCTTTCTTTGGAAATTTCTTTGCAGATTTAATTAGGGTAAGGATTGTGACATGAGATCGTCCTGGGTTAGAGTGGGCCTTAAATCCAATGACAAGTGTCCTCACAGGAAGAAGAGAGGACACATAGACTCAGAGGGGAGAGGTCACATGAAGGTAGAGGTTGGAGTGAAGTGACCATAAGCCCAGGAGCAGCTGGAGCCCCCGTGAGCTGAAAGAGGCAGCCCCCAGTTTGTGGTCATTGGTTACAGCTGCCCTGGGGGCCTCATCTGCTGGGACAGGAGTGCACGGAGCCAGCAGTTCCTGGAGGACGAACAGCTCACCATGGTCCTGCAAGGAGGAGCCCTGGGGCCTCTGTCCCTCATCCGTAAAGTGACAGAGGCAGAGGGGTAACAGGAGTCCCACCCTGTCCTGCAGGTGGGGCTGAGTGCTCAGACTTGGGGAACTTCAGAGCCACCCAGAAAGCTCGTCAAAGACTGCCCCTCCCTGCCCCGGGGTGGTGCCCTGTCCTCCCCAGGTTGTCCCAATGGTCTGTGGAGCTCTCCCATCACGTGTCGCTGAGCCACTCCCACCCCCTGCCCTGTTTCCCTGCTCCTCCTCAGCAGCTGTGGGAGGAGAGGCACGGTCTCTCACATGTCTCCTCCAGACCCTCTGGACCCTTCCCAGGAAGCTCCACTGGCCAGCCATTCCCCAACACCACCCTAGACAAGGTCCCTGCCATCCTCAGTGTCACGGCCCAGGGGCTGTTCTGTGTTCACATGACATGGCCTCCATGGCACTGACAGTCAGGAGATCCCTCCTTGAGGCCCAGGGCTCCAGTCTCCCTCCTGTCTCTCTCCCCTTGCTGGCTCTTCTCCACACCCTCCAAGCCCTGGAGGGTCCCAGAGCTCCATCCATGCTCCGTCCATCTATTCTCTGGCCATGAGCAGCCCAGGTCGTGTGGTCCATCTCAGCCAAAGACCCCCAAGGCCACTTCTCCAACCTCATCCTGAACTCTAGACCCAGCAGGCCAGTTGCCTCCTTACACTGCCAACCTAAGTGCCAGTAGACATGGTCAACCTCCGGGTCTAGACCTGAGCTCCTGCTTCCCCAGTCCTACTGCACCTGCAGCCTCACAGTTAGAAGGGACATGGACCCCAGTGTCTTCCTCAATGTTTGCAGCATCTTCCCATCCCACATCCAGGGACTTTTTGCTATTTATCCTCTTGACTCAGAACACCCTTCTCAAAGTACCTGCCTAGCTCATTCCCTCAAGTCTGTGCTCAAATATCCCTTCTCAGTGAGGCATGCCCTGGCTGTCATGTTTAAAATCACAAAGCCCGCCTCCACTCCCCCAGGCTTCCTTACTCTGCTATAGCCTTCCTCCTGTAACAGTTAAAATCTTCTGGTATGCATTTTAAGTGGCTCTCCCCCTTGAACGGTAAGCTCCACTGAGGACAAGGATTTTTGTCTGTGTTGCTTCTCATGGATACATCCCCAGCACCCCCAAGAGACATCTGGACATTGCAAAGAGGAGGAGTAGTTGGCAAATATGTCTGAGAGGAAGCATAGGGAGGTGGGTGGAAACAGGGGGAGGGTGTTCCTCCCACCCTATACCAAGCGCACGTTCACACTCAGCAGCTCTGTCTTCCATGGCTTCTCATGATTCACACTGCCTCTGACGAATGGGGGTACAGGTTTCTCTAAAGTTGTGCTAAACTTGAGTATGCCTCAGAATGACCTTGATGCAACAGAGGCTGACCTTGGTCTTGTGAGAACACAGGCTGCTAAGCCGTACCGCCAGTTTCTGATGCAGTAGGGCTGGGGTAGGACTGAGAATTTGCATTTCTTACTCCTTCTGGTTGAATCTGATAAGATTTTATACATTCAGTAGAATTTTATATATATATATATATATATATATATATATATATATATACACACACCAGTAGAATTCCTAGGCCACATGGCCTATGTATCTTCAACTGTACCAGAAATTGCTTTTCAAAGTAGTTCTATCTCCTTACATCCTACCAATCATCACATGCCATCATTATAAGTTTCCACGCAGAGGTATGTGCCTAAATGTTCCCTTCAATTGCCCATCTTTTGTCCGTGCACCAATACCACACCACTGTTGTCATGAGAGCTTTTCAAAAGTCCTCGATATCTAGTGTGGTGAACCCCTCCCACATTCTGCTTCTTCTTCTTGAGTCTCTGGCTAATCATGGCTTTTTGCTATTCCATTTAAATTTTAGAATTGGCTTGCCAAGTTTATTAAAATGAAATCTGTTGGGTATTTTATTAGCATTGTCTTGCATCTATAAAATAACTAGGGCATAATTGATGTCTTTATGATTTTAAGCTTTCATATCCATAACATAATACAGCTCTTCACTAGGGCTTACGTACTGTCTTCCACTAAGTGTTTTATAACTTATTACTTACTGACCTCATACACCTTTCTTCATATGCATCTTTTTTTTTTTAAAGATTTTATTTATTTATTTGACAGACAGAGATCACAAGGAGGCAGAGAGGCAGGCAGAGAGAGAGGAGGAAGCAGGCTCCCCGAGGAGCAGAGAGCCCGATGCGGGGCTTGATCCCAGGACTCTGGGATCATGACCTGAGCCGAAGGCAGAGGCTTTAACCCACTGAGCCACCCAGGTGCCCCTCATATACATCTCTTAATACCTCACTTGGTGTCACTATTATAGATGATATCTGTATTTTCTAAACCTATATTTTCTAAATGGTGTCATATAAATGCAACTGACTTTAATTTATTGTGGTTCTATCTAGAAATTTTGCTAAATCTTTTATTAATTCTAATAGACTCTGTGCAGATTATTTTTGATTTTCTATATAGAAAATACTGTAGGTATTTTGCATCTTCCTTTGCAATTTTTATATTACTTGTTTCTTTTTCTTGTCTTACTGCATTGGCTGGTGTTGCCAAGAAAAGGTGAATAAGAGTGAGAGAAATGTATTTTATCTGATTTAAATCAGATTTTAAAGGAATCGGTATTTTTTTTGTTTGTTGTTGGTAGTTATTTCGCGTAAGATTCTTTGTTTAGTTTTGTTTTGTTTTATAGTTCCTCTTTAGGAGGCAACAAAAGTTTCATGTCAAATCTAATATTGAAAGTTTTTAAAGAACACAAATGGATTTTAATCATCAATTTTGTACGATATTTTCAATATCTTTTAAGATGATCATATATTTTTCTTTTATCTATTAAAGTAATGAATTACTAATGTTACTAATGTAACAATATTGTCTTCTTATAATGAACTTCAATTAATCATGACTTATTACCCTTTCTGTAGTGCAGAATTTGGTTTGTTAGTTTTTTTTGTTGTTGGATTTTTACACCTATGTTTATGAGTAAGTTTTCCTCAATTGCTCTATTTTTTTATGTCAAAATAAGCTGGAAAAAATGCTCAACATCACATGTCATTAAGAAATTGCAAATTAAAACAGCGATGAGATAACCCTACAAACTTATTAGAATGGCCAAAATCCAAAATGCTGGCAACACCAAATGCTGGTGAGGATATGGGGCAGCCGGAACACTTGCTCACTGCTGGTAGGAATGCAAGATCATGCAATCGCTGAGGAAGTCAGTTTGATGGGAGACTCCAAAGCTAAACATACACTTACCCTATGATCTAGCAACTTTACTCCATGGTATTTACCCAAATGAGTGGAAAACTTATGTCCACCCCAAAACCTGTTCATAAATGTTTATTCATAATCACCCAAACTTGGAAACAACTAAGATGTCCTATAGTAGGTGGAAGGATAAATAAGCTGTGGTCCATCCAGACAATGAATTTTTGTTTAGCACTAAAAAGAAACAAACTATCAAAGCATGAAAAGACAGGAAGGAACCTCAAATTCATATTAGTAAGTGAAAGTAGCACACATGAAAAGTTACACATTGTTTTATTTCAAATATATGACATTCTGGAAAAGGCAATATGGACACAGAAAGGAGATCAGTGGTTTCCAGGGCTTGGAGGTGGGGCATGTGGGATGAAGGAGGGGTGCTGAACAGGAGGATCACAGAAGAAACTACACTGTATGGTAGATACTTGTCATTAGACATTTATCAGAACCCACAGGATTCACAACACCAAGAGTGAGCCCTAATGGAAACCATGGACTATCTAGGTGGTGACAATGTGTCAGTGGACTTTCATTGTGCTTGGTAACCAATGTCCCACTGCTGGGAGATACTGCTAATGGGGGAGGCTCTGCAGGTGTAGGGCCAAGGAGTACCTGGGAAATCTTTATACCTTCCTCTCAATTATGCTCTGCCTCTAAAACCGCCCTGAAAACTAAAGCCTATTTCTTTTTGAAATGAGTTGGAATATCTTTTCTAGTTTTCTGTACTCTCAAAGGATTTGTGAGAGACTGGAATTATTTGTTCCTTGAATGTTTAGTTGTACTTACTTGTACTTACCTGGGACCTGTGTTTTGTTCTGCTTGTTTTCTGGAAAGATTTTTAAACTCTTGATTCCATTTCTTTAATGCCTATAAGACCACTTGGGTTTTCTATTTCTTCCCGAGTCAGGTTTGGCATTTTGTATCTTTTTGGAAATCTGGCCGGTTCACCTACATTTTCTTATTTAGTGCTATAGAGTTGCTCATGATAGCCTCTATTTACTTATATTCTGTTCATGATATATTTCCTGTGAGCTTACTGGGTATTCCTTATTCTACTTCTCATGTTTAGATATTTAATTTTAAGCTTCATTCTTTTCTGATATAAGAACCTAAGCCTACAAATCCTTTTATAACTATTGCTTCAGTGGTTCCCCATGAGTTTGGACATGTAGTATCTGTTATTACGCTTTTCTGGCATTCTCTCATCTTCACGATGATATCTTGTTTGACTCCAGAGCTAGTTGTGGGTGCATTTTAAAGTCTGCACGTGCTTGATATTGATGTTAACTTAATTGCACTGTGGTCAGAGAATGTGGTCTCTTTGGTACCTCTTGTCTGAAATGTGTTGAGGCTTGTTTTGCTTATGGTTTAGTTTTTAATAGATGATCCACAGGCATTTGAAACGAGTGTGAATCCTCCAGTGGTGGGTGCAGTTTTCTGTACATGTTTATTAGATTTAGCTTATTAGCCGTGCTGTTAAAAGCATCCTGTGTGACATCCTTTATCAGTTACTACAAGGTATATCTCAGGTGTCCCTCAGGTGTCTCTCTACCTCTGGCAGTGTTTTTATTGTGAATCCATTTGGCTGATATTATTTTTTTTATTTTTTTATTTTTTGCAGGTAGCACAGTCCCTATTTATTTATTTATTTATCCATTTTATTTGGCTGATATTATGATAGCGAGACCAGTTTTTGTGATGAAGAAGAGTTTCCAGGGAAATCTCCCAATATTTCCCTTAGCTTGTCTCTGTCATTCTGTGGCGTGTCTGTCGCAGACAACACGGAGCATTCTTGCCCTACCTCGTGGTCACTGTGTATCCACATCTGTACCTGGCCTCTATGTGCCAGTGTCTGCCCGCCCAGTCCCTCTCCTCTCACCTGGAGTTCCAGCGCCCGTTGGAGCCTCTTACCTTTTCTTCGCCTGGTTCCTGACTTCTTCCTCCTGTTTCCTCTGTCACTGCCTCCGTGCGCTGCGCTCTGGGCAATGTGTCTGTGTCCCTTTTGCCTTTCACCAATTCCCTCCTGAGCTCTGTTGACGTGGACTGTCCTGTTTTTCCAATACCAGGTCTCACGTCTCCCATTCTCAGAATTTCGTTTTGGTCTTTGCCAATCAGATTCGTTGGCATGGATCCCTTCTTCTCCCTGGTCACACTTCCCACACCATCTTTTAGTTCTTTGTATAAAACTTATTTGTTCTTGGCCTGATGCCTTGACTCTTGTAGTCTTTGGGGATCAGGTTCTGCAGATTTTAAATGTAGCAGCTTCCCCTTGGGTGTTATGTTTCCACTGTAATCTTATATTAATTGTAACTTACTTGGCAGAACATTTCTGAGGCCTGGGTGTGCAGACTTGCTCTCCCCTCTGCCAGGTGGCTTCTGTCTCCTTGTCCCATTTCACAAGTGCTAGCTCACATAGGGGGGTCTGTCCCAATCTGTGACCCTGCATGGGCCCTGACTTTGCTTCTTGTCTGCCAGTTACATGGGGCTCCTCTAAGTTCATCTCTGGATGCCCGAGATGGGCAGAGGTCTTCTGGGTGAAGCCCCACCTTCCATGCTGCTCACTGTCCCAGACTCACCATATCTCACCATATCTGGCCATGCAGCTTTTCACTCTTTTTCTTACCAGCTCAGTGAACCATCATAAAAGATGAAACACCTTAAAAATGTCTATGACACATATTTCTTTCATCCAGCCTCCTGATTGTTCTGCACTGGGATGCTTTCTCCAGACATCTAGATTGTTAGGTCCTTCAATTTCAAACAAAGAAACATTCACTGATGCATTGAACAGAAAGCATTCATTGAGCACATCCTGTATACTGGGCACAGGGACAGGTGCTGTGCCTGGTGCAGTGAAAGGACAGGCAGAACCAGGACAAGCTCTCACAGGTAGCCATGAGTCCCTGGGCCACAACTTTCTTTCCCATCCAGAGCTGTGACAGCAGGTACAGGTGGGTTGTGGTCAAGCCCCTTTCGTGGTCAAGTCAGCTGGTTGCAGAAGGAGGCCTGCAGCTGAGCTGGGTGCTGGCCTGTGCCCCAGCTCAGAGGACTCTGGGACATGCTCACAGCATTCGCTGGTGCATCCTGAAAGTTACAGTCATTACTCACGGGGAGGTCTCCCTGCAGGAGAGCCCTGCTCTGCCATAGAAGTGGACAGAAGGAGAGGCAGTGGTGCGGTCCATGCAAACTTGAGCAGTTTTCAAATTCCAGTCTTCTTCAAATTACCCTCTGAGAACTGCAGGTGATTAACGGATCCTCGTTGAGTGTGACAGTAACCAGAAGGGCCTAAGTCATGGCCGACACTTTAAGAGACCACCACCGATCCCACAAAACAGCAAGTGGGCCCTTACAGGGTGCATGAGATGGGATGTGGGGGGTCATTGCCCTCTGTCTTTGGGGACCCTGGGCCCCCCACTGGCAGGCTGGCAGCACTGGGCAAGAGCAGGAGTGGCAGCAGGGTGGGCAAGTGGCCCCGGGCTCCCGGGTATGGGATTTGGGTGCACACCCCCCAGCAGCCCTGGGCCAGGCCCAGAGCCTCCATCTCCTCCAAGGTGGCCAGGAAGACCCTGGGAGAGATGCATGAGCCTGGAAGGTGCCGGGTGCTCAACAGGCTGTATCTTGGGTTATGGTGACACAGATAATGGATGGGGGCTTGGGGTGTCTGCAAAGCACAGCCGCGGTTCCAGTCCTGCGGAAGACATCATACCCCGCACATCCCATTACTATCATTAACGCAAACACGAGCTGCAGCCCAGATGAGGCAGAAACGAGCCAGAGGAAGAAGGGCTGCTGCCTCCCCTTGGCCTCGACAGCCCCGCTCAGCAGCCTGTCGGGAAGATAAAGCCCCGATGGCCTCGTGCTGGGCCGCCGGGGCCGGCTCCAGGCTTAGTTAACCTGTTTTTATCTCCCATAAATCCTCGTAAGCGACTTTAAGGCTCATCAGGCCTTCAATTGCCATTTAAGTGTTTTTTCTGCACTAACTGCTTCTTGTTAAATAGTTTGACATTTATGCGTCTAGACTTTGGTTGTTTGGATATTGATTTGGTCCAGAACGATAATGGAGGATAAAGGCCGTCTTTGGCAGCAGCCGTATATCTCCGTGAGGCAGATTGCTTCTTTATTTTCCCTGTGCTGGACCCCGAGGTGAGGCCCCTGTAGGGTACAGAAGGGGCACTGGCTCCCAAAGGGCTCCCCACATCTTCAGGACGGGGGAGCTGGCTAAGCACCAGACCTGAAGGGGCAGCTCTCGGGGGTGCATCCTGGCAGCTGTCAAGCTGTTTTCTCTGGAGGCTGCAGGTACCAGAATCACAGGTGGGACGGCGGCGGGGACCTCAAAGGGGGATGAAACCGGCTTAGTTTGTCTGCAACCTCCTGAGCTTGCCAGGCCCCTTTCATGCCCCGACACCTTTGTCTGTGCTGTACCCTTGGACTAGAGTGCCTTTCTTTCTTCCATCTTGTGAACTCCTACTCATCCCTCAAGACCCAGAGAAGATGCTCCCTTCTTGGCTAGGCTTCCCAATGATGCATGTGGTGATACCCTGGTAGAGACACCCGGGGCCTCAGAAGTGTCCTTAGGGGTCAGCCAGACCCTGCTGGCCAACATGTGGGTGAGAAGGGCCACTCGGGAATTCTGGGGTACAGTTGGACCTGAGAGGAGTGTCTCCAGCTCCTTCCTGGCCCAACCGCTCCTCTAATGTGTTCTCTGTACACCCTGCCGGCTTACACCAGGTGTGGAAATCCTCAATATCCAAAGCTCCTGCAGCAGACACCACCCGGGGAGCTTGTGGCCAGAGAGTGAGTCTCCGATCAATACCCAGGAACCGCACGGAGCCACCAGCCAGGCGGCCTGGGTGAGTCATGGCTCCAGGAGGGTAAGGGAAGCCCCAGTACCTCGGCGGGCCGCCCCTTGTCCCTTCCCCTCTTCCCCACCTCTGCCCACATCCCTGATGTCCTCATTCCTGCTGTAACTCTTTAGAAAAGAGCAACTCTTAAAACCCAAAAGGCACAGAGAAAAAAATTCCAGCCATGTCCCTAACTCCCAGAATCCACAAATGTTCCCATTTTATCATTTTGATTTAGATTAATTGAAATCAAGGGGATAAGAGCCATAGACGACACTTGCCTCTCTCTTGCCCATTGTGCACCCTGCTCCCCCAAGGGCACTGCTGTTCTCATGGCCTCTGTCCCCCAAGTTCACCTTCATCTTCTATGTTACAGGCATTTGTAAGTAGTTTATCATGTTGCTTTGTGTGTTTAAAAATGCGTGTAAAATATTGAACATGTTTTTACCATTCTGTAGCATTTCATCATATGAATGTATCTCTGTTTTATTTGTCCTTTCCATAGTATGGGCATATAGGCTGCTCCAAGTGAGGCCACTTCAAAGTGTGTGGGTCCGAGCCTGCACCCCTGGTGTGTGGGTCCCAGCCTCTCGGGGCGAGCTCCTAAAGGGAGGCTTGGTCCCCACTCTTCCTTAGGTCCCCAGGAGAGCAGATCCAACAGAGGCCTGTCCATCTGTCTGTCACTGAAAACACGAATTTCCTCTTTGCTGTGTATCTTTTGCCCATTTTTTTCTGGCCATTTGCCTTTCTCTTCTCTGAGTTAGGCAGTAATTTATATGTCCAGGATATTAGTCTTCCATCTGATGGATACGCTACAGATGTCTTCTTCTGTCTGCTGCCTGATTTTTATCTTTGTTCCTGTGTCTTTGGCCGGCAGTTAATTTAAATCTTGATGTAAGCCAACTTACCACTGTTGCCTTTACCAGCAATTCTACTCATCTCTGACTCAGGATTTGCCTGCCCTGGGGTCCTGAGCCTCATCTGCCTTCCTTGAGTACCTGCATTTCCCACACTAAGACTTTTGATCCAGCAAGAGGTTGTGTGCCAGGCATGGCTCTAATTTTTGCTGAAACCATTTTACATTTCTAAAGACAAGTCTTGCTGGATTTACTTTGCTAATTCTCTATGTGAGGTTTTGTGCATGGATATATAAATTTGGCCCATCGTTATCCGTTTTTTACAAACTGTGGGCAGGTGTGGGGTCAGGGGGTATTAGCCTGCTAACAAGGCTGCCCAAGACAGGGGCTTTCTTTTTTTTTTTTTTCTTTTTTTTTTTTAAAGATTTTATTTATTTATTTGACAGACAGATCACAAGCAGGCAGAGAGGCAGGCAGAGAGAGAAGGGAGGAAGCAGGCTCCCTGCTGAGCAGAGAGCCCGATGCGGGGCTCGATCCCAGGACGCTGGGATCATGACCTGAGCCGAAGGCAGCAGCTTTAACCCACTGAGCCACCCAGGTGCCCCGACAGGGGCTTTCTGTTCCTTAAAGTTGTGTTAAAGCTCACCTTTAAAGGGCTGGAGGCTACTTGGTTTTTCCTCAGTGAAGGTTTTCTGTTTCCCCTAAAATAAAATTTGGCAGCATGTTTTTCTGGAAAAAGCTGTTCCTACAGATTTTTCAAATATATTTGTATAAAGTTGTTACCAACATTTTCTTAGGATTTCTCAGTAGCCCTTGCACACATGGTTATGTCTTCTCCTTTCTGCAATGCTTACTTGGTCCTCTCTCCTTTTTCTCATAAGCAAGCTTGGTAAAGATTGGTTTACTATTTCAAAGAATATTTTAGATTTTGATGCTATTTACCCTTGATTTTTAATTGCTTTTTTTCTTGCTGTTAGAAGGGCAGTGTCATGGTCAGGGACCTGAGTTCTGGATTGAAGGTGGCTCTGCTACTTCTGCCACTGTGTGACCTTCATCAGGTTACTGCACCTCTCTGTGCTTCATCTGTAGAGTGAGGAAAACAGCGCCCACTTCACACGTTGTTATGAAAAAATAAATGAAGTATATGTGTAGAGAGCTGTAAATAATCTTTCAACATTTAAAAACCTCTGCAAATTAAGACTAGAGGGTTTCCTTAACCAACACTGATTCAATCTACCAAATGCACACAAACAGCACACCTGGTTGTGAGCTGTTGTAAATGTTCTACATCAGGAACAAGGCAAGGCTCAAGTCAGCCGATGAGGAGGTCCTAGTAGCTCAGGAAGGCAAGACAAAATATAGAAGATACAAGTGGTGAGGAGGGTAGAAATCCAAGTTGTCACTATGGTCATCCGACACGACTCTTCTCTACAGAAAGCCCCAAATAAACTGTAGATACATTATTAGAATAAATAAGATATTAGCAAGGTTTCTGAATATGAGATTAATCTATTTTTAAATGCATTACTTTAAGGCAGGACCGAACAAAAATCTCATTTTTACAGTAGAATAGCAAATACAGAGCACCTAGCAATCAATCCAAGGAAAGATCCCTGAAGAGAAAGTCATTAAACATTATTGACAGAACTTGGGAAGACCTAAGTAAATGGGGACGTGTACCACATTCATGGAGACAAAGACTTGCGAACCTCAAGATGTCAGTTCTCCCTAAACTGATGGATGGATTGTGATTCTAACCACATTTCTTTGTGTTTCTGTGATTTAATAAACTGATTCTAAAGTGTTTGTGGGAAAGCAGTGTCCATCAGAGAATAGCCAAGGTGCTCTCCTGAAGAACATCAGGGAGAGACTTGCCCTGCCAAACATCAGAAAATGTTACAAAGTTATAGTAGTTCAAACCTTCTGAGTCAAGTGCCCCAGAGAACTGAAAAGAAACATTGTGTGCAGAAAGTTGCATGTGAATGGTCTTTGCAACATTCTTCATGTTGGCCAAATGTGCCTCAACAGGGTTGGGTGAAAAAGATGTGTCCATATGCACAACGGACAGAATCTTACTTGGTCGTAAAAAGGAGGGAGCTCTGACACCTGCTACCATTTGGACCAACCCTGCAAATGGGATGCTGAAGGAGGGAAGCCATTCACAGAGGCCACCTGCTGCACAACTGCACTGATGGGAAATGTCCACAACAGGCCAACGCACGGATACAGAAAGTAAGTTTGGTCTGCCAAGGGTTGGGGGTGGGGCAGGAATGGGGAGTGAGTGCTAATGGGTTTGGGGTTTCTTTTAGGGATGTTGAAAATATTCTAAAATTGATCATGGTGATGACCAGCTTACCCTGTGTGTATACTAAAAGCCATTGCATTGCACATCTTAAATGGGAGAATCTTATGGTATGTGAGTTATATCTGCATTATTTGGAAAATGGCCTATTGGTACAGAATTAGGCAAATGGACCAGACCAGGTTTTGGAAGGCAGGTCCTTGGAGGACTCACTCACCAGGCCCAGGTGTGAGCACACTCTCTGGCACAGGCAGACAGGCAACAGATGTTTGTTGAATGAATGCATGTGTGTATGCCTGTATAAATGAATGAAGGAGAAAGGCCAGAGTTGTTCAGTGTCTGCTGTTGGTCATCCAGGCGGTAGGTAAGTAGAGAGGTTGGGGTTTGACTTTTCATCACTCTGGCATCTCAAGCCCACTCCCTTCAGACCCGCCGAGGAGGGAGGAAAGCGTAAGAGCTGGAGGAGGTGAGGGAGAAGGCGAAGGAGGCAGGTCTGGAAAGACCGTGATGGCAAAAACCTCATCCACGATGATGTCAGAGGTGCTGGACTCGAGGCTGGATGGTGAGGGGACCCAGGGTGGGAGGGTTGGAGCCAATACCAGCAGCTGTGTAGGTCACCCTTGGGAAGCATCTGGGACATGATGGGTACAGTGGGACTGCCTCCTGTCTGTGCAGTGACAATCGAGGCTGGGGCTTCTGGGGTTTACTGAAACTCCCCTCCATCCCCCCAAAAGCTGTCCCCCAGACAAAGACCCCCCAGAACAGATGACATCAGAGCTTGGGGGGCCTCGGGGAGAAGTAATTCTGACCTGATATGCAGTAAGATGAGAGCCTTAAGGCCCTTTTTATTGTAAACCTATTATGAAACCATTCTTCCCTCACCCCTCCCCGCCGGGGACCCTCTGCGCCAGGTCTCTTTCTTTAGCAAACCACAAGGTAAAGATCGGTGGTGGTATCTGGCTTCTTCACAGCAGTGGGAGGGAGAAGTGCTCAGGAAGGCTCGGGGACGCGGTCGCATGACTTAGGAGGTGGAGCATTTATCTTTCTGATGCACTGAGATCCCTCCCCACATGGCCTGAACGTGAGCTATTTTTGGCAGGTACCAGGAAAAACATGGGGGAGGCCCTGCGGCACCGCTGGCTGTGAGATCTCTCTGGGGCAGATGGACCCAGGCACTACCTGCCACCCTTCAGAGACCTTGCCTGGATCTCTTGACATCCGTGCCTCAGTTTCCCTATTTGGGGCTCATGCTGCCCCAACACCTGCCCAGGTCTCCTGCCAGCTGGTGAGGCCACCTGTGGGGTGTGAATGTGTCCCCAGTGGGATTTTTCCAGTGGATTTTCACCTAGAAGCCCCCCTTGCTGTGATCCCACTGGGGGGAGTGTGGGGGGTACTATAGTAGGGTTTGACCCTGGAACCTCTCCACTCGGAAGCTGGAGAGAGGTGGAATTATGTCAATGGCAGCACGCACAGCACCCACCCTCTCCCCTACACCCGCACGGGTGCTCCCTGGTGGATGGGCCACTACTAGGACAGGTGTCCACTTTTGGAAGGAAATTGTCACATTAGAATCACAACATCCTGGGAACTCTGGGACTCTACTCTTGTGTAGAAAGAGGAAGCTGCTCTGGTTTAGCTCCACACCTGGGCCCTGGGGTCTGCACCTGCCCCCCCAAGCTCCCCCCTCCCACTTCCCCATGCAGCAGCCTTTGCCCCTGCTGTGTCTCCCAGCACTGCATCTCCATGGTGGACTCGAGTCTGAGCCAATCATGGGATCATCGATCTTTCTCTGACCCCCGTAGATCCCTTCCGCGTAAACACTACTTACCAAGAGCAGGCCTACTCAGGAGTCCGGCCAGAAAGATGCGTTCCTCTGGCCACTCACTTCCGTGGGTTCACTCAGTACTGACTAAGCTGTGGACCTGCCCTGGGAAGTGAGAACACAGAGAACTCGGCACTCCCTACTCCAGCTGCTGTGCGTGAACGCATGTACAGAGGGTGCTACCAGCCAAAGTGCCATAAAACGTGTTGCACATGAGCCACGTGTGATGAGGAGATGACCAGCAATTCCACACAGAGAGCCTGGCCGGAGGTGCTGATGTTTAGGTGGGACCTTGACAGATGTGTAGGAGTTCGTTACAAGCAAAGCACCTGAAAGGTAAGAAACCACTTGAGGAATGGCAGGAAAGTGCCCCACATCCCGTATGAGCTCCCTGCATCCGCTGAAACAAATGCCAGCAAGCCTCTAGTCTTCAAACAACACGGATTTATTATCTCGAAGCTCTGAAGGTTAGAAGCCAGAAATGGGTCTCAAGGGGCTACAGTCAAAGTGTCGCCAGGGCTGGTTCCTTCTAGAGGCTCCTGGGGAGAAATCACTCCTGTCTCTTCACCTTCCCATCATCATTGTGCTCTGTGACATGAGGGGAGTCGGAGTTCCTGTGTCAGCTGGCCAGCAATGGGGACCCCCCCATCCCAGGTCGTTCTCCCTCTCCTGGACGCTCCAGCCACCTGCAAATGCTCACCTGACCACTGGCTCAGCCCACCCCAGCCTGGTGGCCATGTTTCCTTTCTCCCCCCATGGACCCCCAAGCTCAGCCTCTTCACCCCAAACTCCACCAGCAGCAGGGAGGCAGACAGCTGCCAGATTTGGCCCAGCCCTTACCTGCCTCTCCCCGGCTTCTCTGGGGTTTCTCCACCCCCAGGCCTCAGACTCCTTCTCCCGCCAAGCCCTGCTGTCCAGTCAGACCCCTGCACACAGTCTTACCTGGGACACCTAGCAGGAACAGGCACGAGCTCATATGTGCGGCTTGTCCCTCCCTGGACCTGGGCTTCCTGCTGGCCTTTTCTTAACCTGCACACATGGGTGCTGGCACCCAGGAGGTGCTCAGCAGACTCCTGTGGGAGGAGAGGGAGGAAGAGAAGAGGGACCGTGCTGTCACAGTCCTCTCAGCTGGGACCATAAAGCACCGTGCCCGGGAGTTCGGAGGTGAGGCAGGCCCACCCTGGGGACCTTTGTGACCCTCACCCCAGAGGGAGCCGTGGTTTGGGGCACCCCAAGGCCCTGGCACCCCAAACTGCGCGGGTGGCGGCCCTGCCCTCTGGTGAACGCTGCCTGGACAGGCCCTGCATGGCTGTCTGCCGTGATGTTCCCTTGCTGACCACTGTCTGCCGGTTCGAGTGCGCTGCGTGGGGGTCTGATCTCCTGGGGCATCAGGAGGCTCCTGCTGCCCAAGAGGGAGGTGGGCGATGGGCGCACGAGGTGTGAGGAGCCCAGAGGGTGGCGAGGGATGCTGGTGGCGGGGGGCAGCCGGGCTGCTGGAGGCCTGGCGCACTCACACTGTGGAATCACAGCACCCTCCTTCTCTGTGTGTGGGGAACCCCAACTTGCCACGCCCCCCCAAGCTGATTGGAGAGTCCCCCCGAATCCTCGGGGCCATCCCCACTCAGAGGCTGGTCGGGGTCAGGGACTTGTGCTTGACCTTGTAGATTGGCCACGGCCGAGCACGAAGCTGAGAGCCTTCACCATAGTTCCTTCCTGACACACTGGGTTCCCGCCTCCTGTTCTCAAAGGGCTCATCCCACAGAAGGGGTTTGTCCTGTAGACAGGGGCTCGTCCTGCAGAGGTCTCCTGCTCCTGCATAGCCCGAAAGCCAGCTCCGAGTCCCCTTTAGAAGGAGGACACAGTGGTCAGCCGGTTTATATGGAACCAGAAAAGACCTTGAATAGCGAAAGGAATATTGAAAAAGAAAGCCAAAGTCGGTGGCATCACAATTCCAGACTTCAAGCACTATTACAAAGCTGTCATCATCAAGACAGTATCGTACTGGCACAAAAACAGACATATAGATCAATGGAACAGAATAGAGAGCCCAGAAATAGACCCTCAACTCTATGGTCAACTAATCTTTGACAAAGCAGGAAGGAATGTCCAATGGAAAAAAGTCAGCCTCTTCAACAAATGGTGCTGGGAAAATTGGACAGCCACATGCAGAAAAATGAAATTGGACTATTGCCTTACACCACACACGAAAATAGACTCAAAATGGATGAAGGACCTCAATGTGAGAAAGGAATCCATCAAAATCCTTGAGGAGAATGCAGGCAGCAATCTCTTTGACCTCAACCGCAGCAACTTCTTCCTAGGAACATCGCCAAAGGCAACAGAAGCAAGGGCAAAAATGAACTATTGGGATTTCATCAAGATCAAAAGCTTTTGCACAGCAAAGGAAACAGTTAAAAAAAAACAAAAGACAACTGACAGAATGGGAGAAGATATTTGCAAGCGACTTATCAGATAAAGGGTTAGTATCCAAAATCTATAAAGAGTTTAGCAAACTCAACACCCAGAGAACAAATAATCCAATCAAGAAATGGACAGAGGACATGAACAGACATTTCTGCAAAGAAGACATCCAGATGGCCAACAGACACATGAAAAAATGTTCCACATCACTCGGCATCAGGGAAATACAAATCAAAACCACAATGAGATACCACCTCACACCAGTCAGAATGGCTAAAATTAACAAGTCAAGAAATGACAGATGCTGGCGAGGATGTGGAGAGAGGGGAACCCTCCTACACTGTTGGTGGGAATGCAAGCTGGTGCAACCACTCTGGAAGACAGTGTGGAGATTCCT
This sequence comes from Martes martes, assembly GCF_963455335.1. Taxonomy (NCBI): domain Eukaryota; kingdom Metazoa; phylum Chordata; class Mammalia; order Carnivora; family Mustelidae; genus Martes; species Martes martes. The sequence continues at coordinate 141,742,765 of NC_137889.1, forward strand.
CAAAAAACTGAAAATAGAGCTACCCTATGACCCAGCGATTGCACTACTGGGTATATATCCTAAAGATACAAACGTGGTGCTCCGAAGGGGCACGTGCACCCGAATGTTTATAGCAGCAATGTCCACAATAGCCAAACTATGGAAAGAACCTAGATGTCCATCAACAGATGAATGGATAAAGAAGATGTGGTATATATACACAATGGAATACTATGCAGCCATCAAAAGAAATGAAATCTTGCCATTTGCGATGACGTGGGTGGAACTAGAGGGTATTATGCTTAGCGAAATAAGTTAATTGGAGAAAGACAACTATCATATGATCTCTTTGATATGAGGAAGTGGAGATGCAATGTGGGGGGGTTGGGGGGAGGTAGGAAAAGAAAAAATGAAAGAAGATGGGATTGGGAGGGAGACAAACCATAAAAGACTCAATCTCAAAAAACAGACTGAGGGTTGCTAAGGGGAGGGGGGACGGGAAAGGGTGGTGGGGATATGGACATTGGGGAGGGTGTGTGCTATGATGAGTGCTGTGAAATGTGTAAACCTGGAGATTCACAGACCTATACACCTGGGGATAAAAATACATTATATGTTTATTAAAATAAATTAATTAATTTAAAAAAACTCTAAAAAAAAAAAGAAGAAGAAGAAGGAGGAGGACACAGAGGCTCAGAAATCATGGGAGCAAGAGAGAGGTGGGCTGGCCTGATCCAGATTGTTCTCAGCAAAGACAGACTCAAGTGATGATTCCAGAAGGCCTGGCCTGAGGATTCCAGAAGCTCCCCAGCTCTGAGTCAGGCCTGCTTCGTGACTGCCGAGCTGGGGAGAGTACTTCGGGGTCCAACGCCCAGATCTAGTCTCTTTCCCCAAAATATGGCCTGCAGAAAGGCCGCTGGCCTCCCTGACCTCGATTTCCCCATCTGTAAGGTGGGAGCAATATTGCCCACCGCAGGCTAATGAATGCCAGCCTCCCAGGAAAGGCTGTGCTGGTCTGCAGGGCCAAGACCCCCAGCGCCCAGCTCTGGGGAGGCCTCGGAGCCCAGCCCCTGCTTTAGCAGCACCCCCTCCCACGGGCCTCCATCCAGACCCACACGTAGTCTGGAGGTGCCCTGGAAAGAATTAGGCACCCCTTCCTGCCTCCATGTTCTCAGGGAGGCTGGGTCTTATTTAAGCCTTTGTTCCCCGAGAGCTGCCCTTTCGGGTTTTAATCCGGTAGAAATGTGCGTGCGGAGGAAGTCTGCTTCCTATTTCGGCAGCTGCGGTGCAGGCTGGAGGCTGGGGAGTGTTCTGGTCAGTGGTCAGGAGGCATTCCTGCCTGGCTGCTCGTGGCCAGTAGGCAGCTGGCTTTGAAGTGTGCGGGGAGGGCCGGGAGGCAGGGCAATGGGCCCCAGGCACTGCTGAGGGTCAGCGCTGGGTGTGACTCTGGCCATCTCTCGCCCTGGGCAGGACCCCAGGCCTCTCTGAGACCGGTGACACGGGCTGGGGACACACTCAGGTCTCAGGGTGTCTGAGTGCCAGCTCAGGGCCCCCGTTCCTCTCCCCCTGGCCCTGAGACTCAGAGGAGCTCAGCTGGGTTGGCACAGTTGGGGAGCGTCCAAGCCCGTGTGTGAGCCCTCCACAAGTCCCGTGCGTTCCCGCCCCCGCTGCTGGGGACAGTGATCTGCCAAAGGCCCATCTCCCAGGGGTCCCTCTCCAGTGGGCAAGAAGGGGCTCCGTGCTCATTGGGCAGAGATCACTGGGTGAGAGGGAGCTGGTGTCCCTACTGCAGGACTTCTCAGAGCTTTTAACAGGATAAAAAGCACCAGGTATCTCTGAGATCATCTCCCAAACTTCCTCGACTAAGGGTCCCTTTGTTCCATGGGACGCCTCAGGGGCTCACTTCTCCATGGTACAAGGCACATGCTTTTGTAATGAAGGAGAAAGCCTGGCCATGCAGGCTGAGCCAGGCAGGGCCATTTTTCTTCTCGGCTGGGACCCCCAGGGACCGCATTTCACACCTCCGCAACTTCTCCCCAGTGCCCTTCCCCGCTCGTTCCTGAGGAGCTCTGTGGTGCCTTCAATAACCACGCTGTGCCTCCTCCTCTGGGAAGCCCTCCTTGAGTGCCCCACCCCAGTCCAGGCCTAGGGGCTCACTCCCTCTTTCTTCAAGTACCTGCATCTCATACTGACATCTGTCCTAGTACCTTTCTCCTGTCCTTCCTGATGACCACCCTGTCCCCTCATCTGAATGGTCACCTTTTCCTCAGCATCCAGCATGACACTGGGAGCCACAGATTTGCAAATGAGCCAGGAAAGGACTGCCAGATGGATGCTCAAAGGCTAGCTGAAGTCACACAGAGGGGGACCCATGGGCAGGTGTCCGGGAGGGAGCCCGGGCGGACATTCTCCAGCTGACGGGTTTTTCTCTGTCATCGCCCCTGGGGGTACGTTCCTTGGTGAAAACACTGAGATGAATTCTTTACTTAATATATTTCTTTTGTCTTGTCCATTTCTAGGTAAAATGAGTCCACAGCTCATGCGGAGCACACAGGCCTGCTGCTGACTCCCATCTCCCCAGTGTTTCAAGGGCCCCGTGAGCAAAAGCAACCATGCCAGCCACGAGGATGGTAAACAGCAGTTACCAGGGCTGAGGTGAAGATGAGGAAACGGAGTAATTTACATTTCTGGACACATTGAGAGTCAAGAGGAAAGGTCTCACGGGGTCCCTTCCTGCCCCCCTGCCAGGGAAGCCGGGCCACACGCTCCTCATCGTGGACCAGGGAGTGGAACCCCAACGCAGGTGACAGGACCAAGGCCTTCCACTGTAACCTGGGGATAGACACCCCCAGCCCAGCCCTGTCTGGTTATAGCAGAGGCCTGGGGCTCCGGCCACATGTGGAAAAAAGACTTTCTCAAAGGGGAAAATCATGAAAACCCAGGGTGCCACGGAGGATTGGCGTTCTCTAAAATGCCCTGTGAGGTAGTGAGCTCCCCGTCATAGGCTGGGGGCCACCTGTCAAGGATGTGGCCCCACCCTGCCTCTCCACCCACCAGTGATTGGGCCTCCTTCTTCCCCAGAATCGCAGAGGCGCTGGAGCCGGTGGGTCGGGAAGCAGCGGGGCCCCGGGGCCCTGGGGGCCCAGGCGCGGGCTGACGCTGATGTGCTCGGGCAGCCGAGAGTAGCTGCAGACAACTTTCTCGGTCTTTCCAAGTAATGAGTCCGCTCTGACCGCGCCACCTCCCCTGAGTGGGGCCCCCTGAGCTGCCCGCCAGGGGTGGGGGCAGTGGCCAGCCCGTGGTCAGCCTGTCTGGCTGCACATATTTGACCTCGGTCCTCCCTAAACCTTTTCTCACACCTCCAAAGCGGACCTCTGACCCGGGCCTGGAGAATTTGATCAGTGCCTCCATGGGCTGTTTATCTTACATATTAATTCTGGCAACGTGGGCTTGGCCTAGAGACCGCCTGACCCCTGATTCTGGGGCGACGGCGGCTGCTGCGCTCTCTGTTCAGACTTCTCTGCCATCACTCACTGGGGACAGCTTCTCTGCCAAGCCAGACAGGCCATAACCGATGGTGGGAGCTTCCTGCCTTCCTTCTATCCAGGGGTGCCTGCTCGGGGCAGGGCCATGGGCCAGGAGCCTGGCACATACGGGCTGGTGGACCAAAGGCTCTGAAACCTCCCTGCTCCTCCTGCAATGTTTTATGCTTGAATTGGGCCAGACCAGGGCGGTGTTTGATTCTGGGGCAAATCGGAGTGCCCTCCATCCCGAATGCCTCTTCCAAACTCTGAGCATGGTTGGATGCAGTTGGATCCCACGGGGCTGAGGGAGACAGGACAAGCTGCACCGGGAGCCTCTCCGCTGAGTCATGGGGGCTGAGACGGAGTCGAGCCAGGAGAGCTGGTCCCACGTCACCTGTAAGGGAGGTGGTCTTTAGGGGTAGGACTGTTGTTGAGGGGGGAGAAGTCTTTGACATGAGCCATGCTGGGACCACAGATCCTTCCTCTGCTGCAGATCATGCTTAGCATCTTATCCCCAACACTGGGCACATAGTAGGTCCTCATTAAATACTTGCTGAACGCAGTTGTTAATCACCTGCTTTCCATTTCACCCATTTCTCTGGCCCCAGTGAGAGATTCAGAGAATTGAAGCTTCTCCAGGTGACACCCCCCACCCAGAAACCCAGGATGGAAGGATCGGTATGCGACTCAAACCTCGCCCAGCCCTGAACCCTTGCTCCTGTGCCACAGTCTCTGAGAATGCCGGGCATGAGGGTCCAGAGCCTAGTGCCAACGCCACGTGGCATGTATCTTCTAAGTCTCCATCTGGGCTTTTTGCGTGACACATTCCTGCGGTGTCACCCTCAGACATGACCAATGAAAGGACGTCCCACTGCACCTGACTGCAGGGACAGACCTGCTGGTGCAGAGGGGAGGTGGCCCCGAGTCCGGGCTGCCCCGAGGGCAGGTATCTCCCCACACAGCCCCGCGTGGCTGCTGCATACTGTTGCCGTTGTCCTCCTCTGCTGGATGTTGAGTTTAGGGGTTTTTATGCTGTTTTCCATTATTCGCTAAACAATGCCTTGCCCATCCCACAGCTATGGAGTGGTCCTCATGCTACCTTTTGGCCACCGCCTTGGGGTCTGCTCTGGTTCCTGTGGCTCCCCGGGGCCCTCGCTCAGAGATGCCCAGCAAACTGGTGCACAACTGGACCCTGAGGGTCTAACCAGATGCTGGATGAGCAAGGTCTGGGAGCCATGTTGTGCCCCCAAAAGGGCCTACCAGGACATGTCCCCCTGCCCCACCGCTAGCTGTGCCCCAGCAGCCCTGCCCATGCCCGGCAAATCCCGTCCTCTAACTAGACAGCCACCCCCCAGTGACAGCCCATTTCCATGTACAAACCAATTTGTCTCCACTGAGGGGAGAGAATTGCAAAGCAAACAAATTATGCACGCCCACCGCGCTCAGGGCACGCAGGGTGGGGGCTGCTGTTGGAGGGATGTTCCTTCCTTCACTTTCCTCACAAAGCGCACCCCACCCCCGCAGCGAGACGCGATGCTCCTCAGCTCCTGAGGGCTAACTCCCCAATTCTTTTCCCCTTAAACAACCTGCAGCCGCAGAAGTGGGACAGAAGCCTGACAGGCCCTCAGTCAAGGTCTGCACTCATGTCCTGTGATGGCTGCAATTTACCACCATCGACTGAAGGGTCTCTTATTCCTGGTCCTGGAAGCCAGGAGTCCAAAATCAAGGCACGGACAGGGTCTCCTCACTCCCTCTGATGGCTCTAGGGAGAAACCTTCCACTTGTCCCGCAGCTTCTGGCCGGGCTGGTGGTCCTCTGCTTCCTGATGGCCACATCACTGAATCCTTGCCTCCAGCGTCCCGTGGCCTTCCTCCCAACCATGTATGTATGTCTTGTCTTCTTCCTCGAAGGATACCAGTCATTGGGTTGGGGCCCACCCTCCTCCAGTGGGACCTCATCCAAGCTTGACCACATCTACAAAGACTCTATTCCAAATAAGGCCACATTCACAGATCCTGGGGGCTTTTGGGGTAGGCACAATTCAGCCCATGATAGGGTCCAACTGCAGTCACCTTTGTGGGGACTCGGTGGGCATGGGCTCCTGCCCAGGCTCCCAGGCACTGTCCCATGTAGGTCCCCAAAGATCTGGGGCTGGCATACATAGATGAGGGGAACATCCCAAGAGTGAGATGGACCCTGCCTCCATCCAGGATCGGATGTCTACTAGCACGATAGGATGAGATCTCAGGCTGCACAGTGCCGCTTAGGCCCCAGGTCCTGGGGAAAAGGATATGCTCCATATGCCCACACTCACAGAAGGCAGCTGGGCCCCAGTGCCCCAGCTCACTGTTGAAGATTGCAGGGGCTGTCCACACTTTCCTGCATTTAACCCAGTGAAGGAGCATTTTCTCATTGTCCCATTTTCCAGATGAGTAACTGGAGGCTGGAGAGAGTTTAAGTAACTTGCCCCAACTGCTTGAGTCAGAGGCGAGGAAACTGGATTCCCACTCAGGCGTCTGAGTCAGATGGAGACACGTCCTCTGTCCATCACAGGTCTTCTCATTCGGCAGGACCCCGGAGTCCTGCCAGCCCCTCCACCCTGACCCAGCACGGCTGCTTCATTGGGTGTTTCTCTCCCTGCAGTGTGCCGGCATCCTTGGGAATTGCCCAGGGAAGTCTCCGTCTCGGGGTAACAGCAGACAGACAACAAGGTGCAGAAGTCCCAGGCAGAGTAGGGGGCGTCGGGTTGCTGCAGATGTGGTTAGAATGAGGTCACACTGGAGCAGGGTGGGCCCTGAGTCCAGTAGGACTGGCGCCTTTCTAAGAAGAGACAGAGAGGGAAGACCACAAGGGGCCACCAGGAGCTGGAAAGGTGGGGAGGATCCTCCCCTAGAGCCTTCTTGGGGAATGCAGCCCTGCCCGCCCTTGTTCTCAGCCTTCTAGCCTCCAGACAGCGAGAGAAGACGTCTGTGTCATTAAGCCCCCCGTTGGTTTTTTTGAGACAGCCATGAGAAACTAATACAGACCCCACAACCTGGCAGGTCTCTTTGGCATTATGTGATACCGAACTTTCTGTTTTTCAGCATCCCATATTTCCTGATTCTGAGATTGCAGTGTTGAGAATGGGTTGAAGCCTCACCTACTCCCCCCTCCCCCATTCCCTCCTCCACCTACTCCCCCACCCCCAACTCTACTCACACACTATTCCCACCCCTACCAGGAGCCATAGAAACCCCCTAGCCTGAGGAAGGGGGCAAAGCAGGCTGGATTAAAGGAAGCTCTAATGAATGGGGGGGGGGTGTTCCCTTTCACAAGCTGGTGAGGGGCCAAGACCCAGGGGCAGCAGGTACTGGGTCAGGCTGGGATTTCCCACAGTGGTCTCTCCAGGTCCTCTGGCAGACAGCGACAATCTGAGTGTGGACACCTGCAAGCCCACAGCAAATGCCCACATGCCTGCCTGTCGCTTATGGGGTAAGTTGGATGCAGAAAACGGCTGCACCTGGAAACTACGAGCTGTGGCTGGTGGCGACAGACCCCCTCAGCTTCACCTTCGCTTGTCACCACAGGATCCCTGGAAAGGCAAAGGCAGGGGTGTGGTATGGGGTCTGCTGCTATCCACCACCAAGGATCCCCCAGGGCAGGTTCTCCTCTGTCCCCAAGATGCCCCCAGGCACCCCCGCACCATGGGGCCAGTGACCCAGTGGAATCCCTCATTTTCTCATCTTTGGACAGGTGTTCACCATCCCTCCTTTCTCTCTATAGGCCTGGGGAGGGGGGTGGGGAGGTAAGTGTTTAGAAATGTCTTTTAAGGAAATGAGTCCTCTCCAGAGGGAGCTTCGAAGTTGGCTTTCTAGAGGTGAGTCTCCCAGAGCCCCGATGGAGAAGGACAGCCTAAGCCTCTGGACCCAGAACAAGGCCTAAAGATAGCATCTTGTGTTTCTTGAATGGTCTCTGTTGAGAATCAGATGGCTCCTCAGACCTTCTCATAGGCTCTTGTAGCGGCTTCTGGGTTGGGTAAGAACCTGAGAGTTGACTCAGTAATTCAAACTTCCGCTAACCGCTAGACCTACTAAGTGCCCCAGGCAGAGGAGCACGGAGGCTGCAGGGGTGCCGCCAAGGCAGAGCTCCGAGTGTGTGCACATGCCAGTGTGTTGCGTTTCCCTTGTTCGTCCTAAAAGGATTCAAGACCATGCCCCCAACAGAGGCCACCAGTGCAGAAAACAAAAGCCTGCATCAGGACAAGGTCAGCTCACTCGGGTGCCGAACACCCACAGCCCAGGAGGGAGGGTGAAAAAGACTTCATGGCTGGCAGGGCTCCTCCATGTGACACTCGTAGCCCTGGGGGTGACCCTCCCTCCAGGGAGAGAGGTGGGAAGTGTGCTGTGTCCCAGCACAGAAGAGTGGATGACAAGAAGAAAAGTCATAAGGGAGACAGAGAAGCAGCAGAGAGGTCATTGGGAAGATGGTGCCCAGAGGCCCCTGGGGAGGCCGACCCAAGCAGGTCCTGTTATGCAAGACCAGGAGGGACCAGACTGGCCCATTTCTACCTGGCTGGCAATGAGGGGCTCTGTGACTCAACGAGCAGGAAAGCCCAGGTGGGGATACCGGGTGGCAGGGGTGGGGAATGGGCAGGCCCGGAGCAGCCCTGCCCTCCCTCCTGATCCATGAGAACTGCAACCCACTGGCCTCTGTACCCAGGCCAAGTCTCAGCGTGTGTTTGCAACCAGCAGCCTTGGGGGATGCGGTGACATTGTCCCCCAGGGGGCATCGAGCCCTAGGCTCCCAGCCTGGCATTCCTGGTCAGTGAAGCCAACCCACTGTAGGTGTGGTGTCCCCCTCCCAGTCACCCCAAGGACGCAGGGACAAGAGGACCACCACCAGCGTCATCATTAGTGCTTGCTGGGCCCTGAGTTGGGGACTTCCTTGTCTCTGACCCAGGAGTCTCATGTCTGGTGCCAGCACCCACGAAACAGTAGTAAGCTAAGGTGTTACTTTGTAATAAGGCAAACTCCCAGACCCTGCCCCCTAGGCGGTAAGAAGGCAGGGTCGTGCCTGAGGATGCCGCCTGCATTGGCACTGTGCTTCCCAGCTCTCCTCTGAGACAGGAGCAGAACGGAGGTCCCAGGGAAAGAGAGGCTGGTTCTGACTGGATGCCGGTGAAGCTATGGGACAGCACAGAAGGTGCACGGAGTCCTGAAGGACAGGCAGAAGTTTCAAAGGCCTCCTCTCCCTACCAAATATTCTCCAGGAGTCCCACCCTGGGGGCGCACGCGGCCAGCCTGCAGACCGCCCCCCAGCTCCCCGCACCGGCCCAGCGCAATCAGGTTCTCAGGGACCCGCTCTGCCTGTTGTGAAGAGAGGCACAGCCCAGGGGACACCCGAGGCCCGGATGGCCAGCGCACAGCAAGGCTGGCGGTGCCCCTGCCCTGCAGGAAAACATCGATGTCCTGCCGTCTTGGTCAAATGGCGCAGTTGGGTCTCAGCTGAGAGAGATGCAGACCGGCTGCAACAGGCCCCGGGTCTCTTTATTGAATTGGGCAGGTGATATTGGATTTATGGGACTCAACTTTCTGATGACAAAAATGATCTGTGTGGCCAAATAAAGACGAACGAGGCTCAGAGCCAACTAAGAAGGCAATTTCGGCCACTAATCCACCTCCCGGGCAGCTTATCGCGCCCTGGGATGCTGTCATCTTCTAGGGTTGGCATACAAAGTGCCCTTTTGGATTTTTCTTAAGCCGACATTAGAAAATGGTGTATAAATTTAATCTCAGCTAAAAGGTAAAGATAGTCCACAGCCAAAGGGCAAGGCCCCATCACACAGGAACTGCTGTGCTTTATGTCCAATCAGACGCAAAATAACCAGGAGAAAATACGGTCCTTTCGGCTAATCAATTACATTTGAGTAATTGATCGTATATTATTATTGATGAAAGCCCATATGATGTGAGTTAGAAGGGACTAGGTTCTCAAAAGATTAGATTTGGATACGAAAATGGAAGGAAAAACACGACTCTCATAAAATGATTTGAAAGTGGTTTATGGTTTAATGTGTGATGGGACATGGAGGCCGGGCCCAAATGGCTTCTCTCGTTTGCCTGTGTGCGGCAAACTGCGTGGGAGGAAGGGTCACGCATGTTTAGCAGAGAGGACGGTCATGAGCCCACGGGAGTCGTGGGGAAGGGAGCCACCTGGCAAGGTGGCCTCAGAGGGCCACAGCCAAGGGACAGTTGAAAGAAGGGAGGGGTCCCATTGAAGGAAGCACGTTATCATGACAGGAAGTATTGAGTCGGTTGTGGCTTCTTGGGGGGCAGCCGGGGCCACCTTCATCTCCAGCCACACTGGCTACTCCGCACTCCCGTCCTTGACAAGCCTGCCACTTGCATACCACCCTGATCAGAGGCCCATTTCACTCATCCCCTTCCTCACCATTCACTCTTCTTCACTCGTCCACGGAGCACCGAGGACTTCACAAGGACCTGTGTGCTGTGTTGTGGCAAGCTGGGTGAACGGCAGCCCCCGTGCGGCTCACGTGTGTGTCCACAGGGACCAGAGGTGAAGGGAGGCTGAGCCCAGGGAAGTGTGACAGCATCCCGCCACTGAGGAGAGATGAGGGGCTCCAAGCACTCATAACCCCACGCCCATAGCCTGGAAATCCTCTGAGCCCTGAGGTCCCTGCAGACCCACACCTAGGGTCCCTCAACTCAGCCGTGGGCACTCCTTCTACAGAGCCTTCTTACCGACCTGTTGTTTGTTTGTTTTTTAATTGAGGTAAAATTCACATAACATCAAATTCACCATTTTAAGCATCTTAAAGTACACAATTCACTGGGTTCCAGCAGACTCACAGAGCCACACGGCCATCACCACTGTCTGATTTCAGAATATTCCCATCACCCAGAAGGACCCCTTCCCTCCTGTCAGCAGGCACCCACCGCCCTCCCTCTCCTTGGCAACAGAGGCACATCCGTTCTGGGGCACACAAGGTCTCTCCAAGTAAGCAGTTTCCTTCACGTTTAATTTTCATCATACACATTTGCATTTCTCTGTCTTATATATTGAATTTAGTTTTTCTGGGGAGCTACCTCTTTTCCTCTAGGCCTTCAATTTTATGGCCATAGAATTCATTTAAAATTCTTTTAAAAGGGAGCCTGGTTGGCTCACTGGTTGAGTGTCTGCTTTCGGCTCAGGTCATGATCCCAGGATCCTGAGATCGAGCCCCACATCGAGTTCCCTGCTCCGAGGGCAGCCTGCTTCTCCCTCTCTCACTCCCCCTGCTTGTGCTCCTTCTCTCAATGTCTCTCACTGTCTCTCTCTCTGTCTCTCTGTCAAATTAATAAATAAATAAAATCTTTTAAAAAATCATAAAATAAAATTCTTTTAAAGATATTTTAAAATCTCCTCCAGTTTTTAGTTGAGTCTCTTGTCTCATATTTATTTTGTGTGCTTTCTTTGTTTACTAATTCGGTTTGTGAGAGATTTGTCTCTTCCTTTGGTCATTTTAAAGAACCAGCTCTGGGGGGCGCCTGGAGGCCTAGTCTGTTAGGCAGCAGCCTTCAGCTCAGCTCATGATCTCAGGGTCCTGAGATTGAGTCCCACGTCAGGATCCCTGCTCAAGAGGGAGCCTGCTGCTCCCCCTGGTCATGCTCAGTCTCTCTCGCTCTCTCTGTCTCCTCTCTCTCTCAAATAAAATTTGTTAACAAAATAAAGAACTTGTCTTGGGGCTTAATAATACCTTGTTTTGGTCCGTTTGCTATTTATTGACTCTCATTTTTGTCTCTAACAGTCTCCTCTTCTTAACTTGTGGATTTTATAAAAGGTGATGGGTCAGTTCCTTGCTTCTCTGTCTCCCCCCGTCAGTGGCCGTGTACCTGCCTCACCTGCTTCTCAGTATGTACCAGCCACCATGAGGACCTATCCTCATCTCCTCTCCCTGGTTAGCTTCTCCCGCAGTCCCCTTTCTTTTACACTCCAGCAATGTCATGCAGAATCTCTTTGTCTTCCAAAATCTACCCTCGCCTTTTGCAATGGTAACTTAGGGAGCCCCCCATTTTCAGGGAGTGCCCTCCCACCCAAGACAAAAACTACAACTCCCAGCATTCTTTGAGGCATGCCTGCCCATGTGACTGAGCTCTGGCCAATGAGATGGGAGCAGAAGTGATGGGGCGGGGCGGGGGCATGGGGGGGGCTCACTCCAGGATGGTGGATCAGCAAGTGGGTGGAGCTTGGGGTCTCCTAAAACATCCTGCTGTCTGGCCATGCCTAGCCCAGGCTTCTGTCCTGGAAACTCACTTTCACCGTGTTAACCCATCCCATGTTGGTTCTGTCATACTGCTAAATCCAAATGGTCCAGGGGGCTTTTAAGGGGGGCCGGGGGGAGCTGTCAAATTTTCCTTAATTACTTCTAGTTTGTCTAGGCCATGGCCAGAGAGCATCTCCACCTTTTAAACTCTGCTTAGGGTGTTCTTTGAGATGAAGCACATCATCAATTTTTATAAATGCTCAGCAGGTCTTGGGAAGGACAGGACTCTCTACCTGAAGTAAGCAATGCCTCGCACACACTCATTAAACTGAGTTTGCTGGTTCAGGGACTCCGTTTCTCCAAAACCCGGCCAACTGGCTGAGCCATGAGACCAGCCTGATTCTGAAAACGACACATCACATTTCCTATCGGAATTCTGCTTGTATTTTTAAATGACATGGCTTTACGTCATTAGCCGCTAAGTTGATTAGTGCATAGCACAGACTTATTATTTTATCTTAGTTGTAAATTGTTTGCTCCTCCGTCTTTCTCTCCCATTTCCTGTATTTGAGCCTCAGGCCCATGTCCTCTGCTATAGGTGAAGCCCTCGTCACCCCGGTGCCTGCATTTCTCGGCTTCACCTCATGTCCTGTGTCACTTGCTTTCAAGCATACTTTCCTGAAGTACACATCGCCTCGTGTGTGTGTGTGTGTGTGTGTGTGTGTGTGTGTGTGATGTGGTGGTTTCTGCGTTCTTAGCAGAGGGTTTATCTCACGCGTGTGGCTGGCGGTCTGCATTTTATTCCTTCCATGTTCTCGTGCTTTCATTCCGTTTTCCTCACTGTGAGATTTTATTTTTTTTTTCCTTTTCCTACTTCTGCTGCAGCTCGTGATGCTGTTCGTCCTCCTGTTCTCCGTGGGGGTATCTGAGAGCAATGCTGGGCCACCTTCACTTTCCCTACCTCCCCATTCAACTGCCAGTTCTTTCTTAATGATGCCCGTGCCTGCACGCTCCCTTTGGAACCCCATCCCGCCACCGTGCAGAGAGCCGGCCCCCTGGAGGAGAGCTGCATGGCAGGCCCTGGGGGGCCCCCACTTCTCACTGAATCCAGAGCCCCCACTATTCTGACATCCGTTTCAGTCTAGCGGTGAGCACAGCAAGTGGCCCCCTGCTTTTCATCTCCTCCATGTGAGGATCTGTCCTCAGTTCCATCCAAAGAAGAGATCATAGGAGCTACCAAAAGGGTCTCCAGCTGGCCGGAAATAGGGAGCCCGTCCTGTCCCCACCTGACCCTCCCACTGCCCACAGCCACCGCCACGCCTCTCATATCACCTCTCTCCTCATCCTGGCCACCCCCACTGTGTCACCAGGGCCCAGGGCTCCGTTCTGAGAATGAACAGGATGGCCCGCTGAGCTCTTGGCCTTCAAGCCCACTCTAGGCTCTTCTCCAGACGGCTGTGGACAGCAGGAGCCTCACACAGCTCTCCTGCAGGTGAGACTCAACAGCCAGCAACACGCTCCAAGTTCCCAGGCAAGCCCTGCAAACTCTCTGAGCTGCACCCATAACTGTAAGGCAGGAAGAACAGTCTGTTTCATGTAGACCTGGGACACAGTGGAGCCAAATACATGCTGACTTTCAGGACCACTGAGCATGGGGTGGAGGTGGGGTCAAGAGCCAGGAGGATGTCTGACGAACACTCCAGATCAGAACCTATATCCACTTGCCAGCTTTGTGAGCCACTGTGTCCTGGGCAGACTGAGGACGTGAGGATGCCCGCACCCCTTCTCCACAAAGCAGAGCCTGGGAGAGGGCTCCACAGAGCCTCCCTGGGGGCTGGGCGCACACCTGCTTCTCTCAGCTTGCACTTGAAGCCTCCTGAGATGACACCAGCCAGGGGCAGGCATCAGACCGTGCTGATATGGGGTGGGGATCACGGTGGTGTTCAGTAGGGGTCAAGGTAGCACAGCTCACGTGGGAGTCCCCTCCGCCCCGCGTGGGGGGCCCGGTGGCACAGCCGGGAGCAGCCAGGAAGCTGCCGCATTCCAGACAAACCTTCTGTGATGAGTTCAACTGTGTTCCCCCAAAAAGTATATGTCAAATTCACCTCCAGTATCCGTGACCCTGATTGTATGTGGAGATGGGGGTCTTCCTAGAAGTGATCAAACTAAGATGAGGCCATTAGGGTAGCCCGGATCTGATGGGACAGGTGTCCTTATGAGCGGGAAAGGGGGACAGAAAGGCAGACAGGCATAGACAGAAGATGGCCCGAGGATCCTGGGAGAAGCCCGCTGTCTATGAGCCAAGGATCCTTCCCTCACAGCCTTGAGAGAACCACCCGGTCCACACCTTGACCTTGGGCGTCCAGCCTCCAGGGCTGTGTGCCTCCCTGAGATCCTCCGACCCCCATACCTGTCTGACCATAGAGAGATGGGCCAGGAGCAGTCCTGTGGGCCAGGCGGTGGGTCTCGGAACCTGAGTTGGTGGCATCGTAAGGATGAGAAAGGAGACAAGGGAGATGCTTCCTGCTGGAGTCAGGACTGCATCAAAGCCTGGGAGCCTCCAAGGGTGACCCTTGGGTGATGCTATGGTCCCAGAGCTCTCGCCAGCTCCCCCACCCTTGAGGTCATCTGCTGCCCAGCCCTCCGCTCCTCACAGCCAGGCTCTCCCAACCTTCCTCCTTTGCATCCCACCTTCACATACTCGCAAAGTCTCTGCTCCTGGTTGGCCCTGTGCCCCCCGCAATGGGCCACCTCCCCAGGAGCCTCGGTGTCCTCCTCAGTAAGGCAGAGGACCCCTCCTGCTTCAAGGCCTCAGGCCCCAGCCCCACTCCAGACCGCCTGGGGGACAGCAGGGGCACCTGCCCCTGCACCATCCAGGTGGACGAGGCCAGCATGCCTCAAGCCCTGAGCCTCACACCACGGCCGACAGTGAATAAAGTGACTTTAATAAAACAGAAACAGCTTTACAGAGTGTCTTTGGAAGACAAAGTCAAGAGCCTGGAGCCCCTGGGCCGGGGTTGGGGGGTAGCTAGTACTTGAGAAGCCAGCGAGGCTTGTGTTCGCTCAGGGACGTGAAATAAGACCACCACCACGGCTTGCTCCCGCCCACAGAGGGCTGCCTCCGCCCCCCGAGGGGCTCCTGGCCAGGCTCCTTGGGCTCCCCATACCGGCTGGCACCTCCTGGCGGGTCTCGGAGCCCAGACCCACTTCTCCGTGGCCCGAGGAGGAGCTGCTTGGGTCCAGAGCCCAGAGGCTGGAGAATGAAGTCCACGCGGCCGGCCCTCTTCATCCGGGCAGGGATGGTGACCTTCTTGATGACCTTGGAGTAGCCAGGGGCCTGAGCTATGACGATGTGGGACCCAGGAGGCAGCAGTCTCCAGTAGTCACCATCTGGGGCTGCGAACACACAGAACAGAAGCAATTCTCAGACTGAGGTTCCCATTCAGGCTTGGGGTGCCGAGATGTGGGCGTCCAAGGGGCTTCAGCCTGGAGGGCAAGTGGACCCCAGATTTTGCACCTGCCTCTGTCCTGGCCTGGAGCACCCTTTCCACCTGCTTCCTCAGCCAAACTCCTATTCATCCCTCAAAGCCCATGGAGGCAGAGTGGAGCAGCCTCTTGGGGCACCAGGCCGAGGGACAGCTTGCGGGAGCCAGCCACCACAACTCAGGCCCCAGGAAAGGGACTCACCTGTGGTGATATCATGGCGGATGCCCTTGACCACAATCCGGGCGTTTTTGACCGGCTTGCCGAATTTGTCCATCACCACGCCTTTGATGCCGCGGTGCACCTGAAAAGGAGGAGAGGGAGGGCGTGGGTATGGTGTGTGCTCTCCAGAGGACCGGGCAGCCCAGCCCAGCCAGCTTCTGTGCGTCTGCTCTCAGAGCCCCGCTCTGGGCTCACGCCTGACCCTGCAGTTCTGCTCGAGGGTCCACTGACCACCTCTCCTGGGTCAAGGGTGCTGAGCAGAAAAACCTGGAGCTCATCTCAGCTCCTCTTTCATATGCAGAGCAGGTCGGTGCGGCCACTCCTTCCTGAGTGTGGGCACCACGAGGACACGGGCCCTCATGTTGGTCCCAGCTGAGGCACCAACCACTCTTTGGTCTTGGACAAGCTACCCTGCATCTCAGCACTGTCTCCCATCTGTAAAATGAGCCTCTGGTGTTGCTGGGGAACGGGCATCAATACCCATGAAGGCCCGAGGCAGAGCCGGGATGCAGAACCTGCCCACCATCCGTATGGACCGGTCCCCACGCTGCACGCTTGAGCGGATGCCTTCTGGTGAGGAAGCTGCACCCCATGCAGGTCCCCCTCAGAGCCGCCTGGGCCTGTTCACACTCCTCCTAAAAATGTCGACAATAAACAAGCCAACCCGCCCTTGCTCTATGGGACTGCAAACAACTTGGGGCCCACAGGTCATGTCAAATGAGGCCAAGGGGACTGGGTAGGAGGGCAGAGAGACCCTTCCCTTCTCTCCCAGGAGGCTGCCCCCCGCACCTGCAGGGCCACTCCAGGCCTCTGACCCCCACCCCCGTCCTGTCCCTCCTTTGTTTGGAACCAGCCATTTCCTCTCCCCCACTTTCCTCTTCCTCCAGGAAGCCCTCCTTGACGACCGGTCACATCAGGGCCCTCCTCCGTGGTCCCCAGTGCTGGGCTTCCACACTCCCAGCCCTCATCTCACCATAATGTTATGATCTGTTTCCTTTCCCCCAGCCTAGGCCACAGACCAGACACATAGTAGGGTGTCAGTTCATGTCAGCTTGAGCGGGCTAAGCGAGTCACCTTTGGGCTGAGGAGTCACCTTCCAGCCAACCCAGGCATGAGGAGCTCTCCAGCAGGGACAGAGACGTGGTACGCACGCCCCTCCCCTCTCCTCCCGCCCCGGGGAGACGCAGACACCCATTTGAGGCCTGGTCAGCATCACTGTGAGGAAGGCCTCCATGGGCCATGACAGCCTCGATCCTTATCAGAAGCCCCAGCGCAGTCTTCCTGGGGCGTCGTCCTCAGGGGCTGGCCACGCCCGGCTGCACGACAGGCCTGCCACCCTTCCGAGCTCGCTATTAAATCTTCATACCCTAAGACCTCACATACAATATCCACAGAGCAATCCCAGTCCCATTTAAGGCTCCTTAAAACTAATTTCCATCAGACAGCCGTAAAATGAAATGAGCGAGGGGTCTGGCCCAGACCCATTACTGAAGGGTGACCTGCCCCATGCCAAGAGAGGTCTCGGGCTCAGCCATAAAATAGAAGCTCGAACAACACTAAAAACGTCCAGCTCTTATCTGGGCTTTGCTTTCTGCTCTATGGTGGCAACCGCGGATCCGGAAGGCTCTGCTTGTTTCTTGCCTAGAGGAAGGTTCCTGATCTTTCTAGAAAGGATTCATTGACATGACTGAGGTTCGGGGCAGGCAGATTGGAGTACAAGCTCTGGACAGTTTCTGGGCAACCCTGGGCAGGCCCTGTCGCTGTCTGACCCTCTGTCTCCTCCTCTGGTTTTCTTGTGGCCACTGAGAGCCAGGCTGGGGAGTCCATGTGTGACCGAGGAGCCCCAGGCCAGCGCCATCCTTCCCAGGCACCTGTCCCTCACCTCACAAAATGGAGCAGCCCCTTCAAACACCCAGGACTGGTGTCAGGACTGAATGCCATAGGTACAAGAGCCAAGTGTCCCATGCTATGCATGTATATCCCCTCACTGTCCCCTTCGGCAACCCTGTGTCTCCCTCGGGACCTGCTTCTCCTAGGGACATGGTGCCAACGTGTGAGTCACCTGAGTCTTGAGAGTGCTCAGGAGAAAAGTCACCGAGGCATCTGCAAAACTACAGTGGGTTCTGTACCCCCCACCCCGACCCTGCCTTGTGCCTGACCCATGGGGTTACCGCCCTCTGACCCCCACCACGTCCCTCAGCTGTGAGCCAGGCCAGCAGGCAGGACTGGGAAAGCACAGGACACGGTCGCCCAGCTGCTGGGGGACCACCCCCAGGATCCACTGATGATTGTTCTGGACACATTCCCCGTGGCTTCTGCTCAGCACCACCACCTACCCGTGGCTTCTGCTCAGCACCACCACCTACTTCTGGATGAACGTGGCCCTCCAGGAGAGCAGTTAGCCCTCCCTCCCCCCTCCACCAGCAGCCGGTGCCTCTGAGCCCGAGGGGCAGACATGCTCCAGGCCCTGCCGCCCAGAGCAGCACCTGAGGCCTCCCCGTCACCCAATGCGCAGTCCACTCCCATGTCCACGCTTCTCGCTGTGGCCTGGGGACCCTCCCATGCCGTCCCCCTGCCTGAACTCTCCCACCGCCTTGTTCCCCTACTTCTTCACGATGCAGCCCGGGTGTCACCTCCTCCAGGAAGCACCTATGATCTCCGAAACCAGGTCAGGTGCCATCCCTGTGCCACCTTGGTCCCTGCCTCCCCCCAGTCCAGTGCTACCCCTTTAGTCTGTGAAAGCCTCGCTATCCTGGGGCCCCAATGCATGGCCCTGGAGGTCCCAAGCGCCCCCAGGGCTGGCCAACAGGAGGTGGCCAGTGGACAGCTGGAGGGCTAGCGGATAAACAAGTGAGGGGCAGCTGTGCCCGCAGTCTCGCCCCAGGCCAGACCGCGCTGGCTGGCGGAGCAAAGACGGTGGGGGGTTGGGGATGTTGGCTCACCATCTCCACGAAGTTCAGGAGCGGCTCCTTGTTGTGCTGCCACAGCGTGTAGAGGGCTTCCTCCGGCGGGAACTTGACGCAGCCCAGCTCCACCGTGATCTCGAAGCAGTTGCTGTGCAGGTAGTTGAAGTCGGACATGCCTGCAGTGCAGGGGGCGGCCTGAGCGTGGGCCCATGCTCTTGACACACACTCACCCGCGCTCCACACCCACGAGCCCGCCCTTGACACCCACATGCCCACACTTTCGACACCCACGTGCCTGCGCTCTCGACACCCACACTGGCAGCTCTGAACCAGATCCCACGGGGGAAGGGCGCAGGGTTGGAGTTGCACTTTGAACCCAAAGTACGGTCTGGCACCCAAGTGCTCGGACTTATGAGCACTGTGTGCCCCTTGGTGGGTAAGGAATGAGCCAATTTCCGGTAGAGACACATGTGTCCGTTGCGCCAAGCCCCTGGCCCGCTCCTGGCCTGGACCCCGGTGACAATAGTGTCCATGTGCCTAACCGATCCAAGAACAGCCCGGGGAGGAAGGTCCCCTAGCCCCCACTTCTGGGGAGAGCACAGGCTTCGCAAGGCTGGACAACCAGCCAATCCAGTGGCACAGAGAAGCTCTCCAACACCACCCACTCCTGCCTCCTCTGTCCATCTGTTTTCAGAGTTTCTTGTCCAGTAGACGCTACACCCAGTCTCCAGGGCATGCCCCCTGCACGGACGGGGCAGCCCCATGTTGAGAGCAGAGGGCGCCCCTGCCCTTCAGAAGTCTGCAGCAGCTTCGACCAACTTGACCTTCATCCAGGCTCCAATCATGAGGCCCCCTGTCCTTGGCTGCTGGCCCCCCTTTTTTCCCTGGGTCTGTGTCCAGGAGCCTGGCTGCCTCTCCTAGGCTCAGACCCACTCCGTGGGTCCCTTGCAGACCCTGGACGTGGGGTCATGCTCAAGACTCAGAGTCAGGGACCCAAGCACCTGGGCTCTAGGACGGAGAGAAGGTGCCCTGTGCTCCTGGGAAAGGCCTGCCCGGGGCCATCTCAGGGTGGCAGGGGCAAGGTGGCCAAGCAGGGGTGTGAGCTGGCTTCAGTGCAGGAGCCGAAGGGGCTGTCCTCTCTGCCCACAGCCCCGCCACCTGTGGCATGGACACCGACAGGCCCTTGTCTTGCCCAAGCCGTTTCCTCATCTTCCAAATGTCCCTAATACTGAGTGTCACACCAGGATGGGGGGGAGGGGACGGAGCACAGGAGCACGTGGGCCTGGCCCAGCAGGTGCTCTCAGGGCACACAGGGTCCCAAGCACTCCGCTTTGCTCTGTGTGATGTCCACAGACACCTGCTTAACGTGCAACTTCAGAAAAACAGTGAATAGAGTTTTAGTGCAAGTATATCCCATGCAGTATTTGGGACATACTTAAACAGTACCCAAAATGCTTCATGATTTTTTTGAAATTCAGGTTTCACTAGAGTCCTTCATTCCCTCTGGTACCCCTCCTATACCACCAAGGGGCAGGAAAAATTGGTCACAAGTGGGGTCACGCAAGGTCAGAGCTCATGAAGTCCCTGGCAGAACGGGCATGGGGGCTGGCATAGAGCTCTGCCACACCTGTTACCTAGAACCTCAAGACAGCAGCAGAACTGAAGCCAGACCACGCCCTCACGGAGCTGTGATGCACCTATGCCCCTCCCCCACCTTCCAGAACTCCCAGAATCCAGCTCCCAGAAGGAGCTGTGGAGAGGAGATGCAGGCCTCCCCACTTCGAGCCCCTCCCCAACCTCTATCTCCCTGCCACCCTCCCAAACCTCTCCCCTACCCCATCCCACCTCAGCCTCTCCCAACCTCCCCCTCCCTCCTCACCGCCTCCCTCCCTCCACTCTCTCCTCCCTCATCCTGCCCAGTCCCTCCCCACCCCCACCCCAGCCCAGCCCCCACCCTGTCCGCACCTCCAGTGAAGCTGTACCAGTCCGCCCCGTTGATGATGCTGCCCCTCTTCAGGAAGTTGCCACCACACCTGTTCTCTGACCGGTCCATCATCATGGGGTGCACATCAGCATAGGCCCTGGCCAGCAACTTGAACATCTGGAAGGGAGACCAAGGGACAGGTTTCTCATGAGGCCAAGGCCAGAAGGTGGGGTGCCCTGCAAGACACCCTCGGCACTGGGGCCAATGGGCTGAGGAGGGGTCTGCAGCACAGATAGGAAGGGGGAGTGGTGTCCTCGCAGACGGCACAGCACGTGCAAAGGCCCGGAGGCACAAGAGCCAGAGCTCAGGGCACCTGTGGCGGGAACCTGGCACATTGTGGAGCCCCTGCCCACCTGGCTGGGGAGGGTGGGCTTTCTCCCAGGAAAGGGGTGCACTGAAGGAATGCAGGCAGGGCTCCCCGAGGTCAGCTTTGCAACTTCCCAGGCCCTTCCTGCAGAGGGCAGGCCTTGGGATAGGCAAGAGACTGGGGCAGGCCTCATTTTCACTGATATCACCACTGACTCCTCTATGATAACCATCACCCCATGTTCCCTGGGGCACAACCTGTGCCTGCGGGAGCCCCCACCTATCACCACAAGTATGCAGCGTCCACTGTGGTGGGTGGAGGGACACATCTGAGTGCATCCATGGCCCCTGCCCCCAGCACAGCCCTCCCCCCATGCTGTCCCTACACCAGGCAGGGGCACAGGTCCCCCCATGCCTGTGTCCCAGCGCAGGACACGAGGTCTGCTCAGGGTGGCAGCTCCCAAGCTGGGGTCATGTGGATAACAGGGCCTAGCAGACTATGCCTGCCAGAGCCCCATGGCCCTGGGAGAAGTCTATCCTGGCCGGGGACCCCTCTGCAAAAAGGGGAAGGCTGGGCAGGTGGGGTCAGGCCAGAGCAAGGGTCTCTCCGGTGGGGTCCCAGGGACATATAAGTCACAGACCCCGCTGGGAACAGGCCCGACCCAGGGGGCAGGTGCTGGACAAGGACGCCAGGAGGACAGCTGGCTGTAAATGAGCAAGGGGGCACCAGGGTGGGGGGGCTTCCTCTGCAGGAGCTCAGGCCAGAGGCCACGGGGAGGACTGCCCTGCCCAGCTCTGCTGCCTGGGACACTGCAGATGCTCTCACTCCCTCTAGCTGGCGGTGGGCTGGGCTAGGGAGGGTTTAAGGGAGAAGACAGAGCTTGAACCAAGCTTGGGAGAAAGATTTTGGCAGAAGGGACAGGTATAGGGGTACAGATGGCCTGAATACCACCAAGAGGTGCTGGCTCTCATCCACAGGGCACCAGGAGAGGTTGGGGGACGAGATGTGGGACACCCTGGCCAGCCCCTCCTCCCATGACCCTGCCCCGCAGGCCCCCTCCTGGAACCCTGGTTTCCACAGAGACCACTGCTGGCTGTGAGCCTGAGTGTGATCGATCCGTGATTGATGGCTGGTGGGGAGGACTCTGGGTTTTCTAACTCTGGTGGGACTTGTTGAGGCGAACTTCCCACCCACCCCCACCCCCGGGACATCTTCACGCATCTGCCTCCAGATTCAGACACTGGGCCTGGCACCGAGGGCTCCTGCTGCTGAGGGGACACGGGCCTTGTCCCACTGTCTGCCCTGCTCTCTGACAGCATAGAGGTCAGGGGCAGGCCCACAGGGGACACCACCCAGCCTGGGGCACGTGCTGGGCTCTGAGCATGGACTGTGTTAGCTGCAGGGGCATGTGGTGGGGAGGGAGGGAAGGGATGAAACAGTGCAAGGAGGAAGGGGCACAGGAGCAAGCAGCCTGGGGAACCCAGGAGTTGCCTTCCCCGCTGTCCCGGAGGCAGGGCCCTCTGCCTGCTGTCCCTGTTCCGCCTCCTGGTCCCTGCTGGGTGCCTGTGGGAAATCACCTTCTCCTTCAGGGCAGCCCTCCTGAAGGCCAGGGCTGGGCTGGGGCTTCACCTTGCATGCCCGCGTGCACACACAGACACACACCCACTCCCGTCCCTGGCCTCCTGGCAACCCTCCGTCCCAGTCCAGCCCGCTTCTGGTTCTGCATCTCGACCTGGACAAGGACCCTCTGTGCGAGGGCCAGTCCTGCTTGACGCAGACCAGCAGCACGGGGTGCAGGGAGCAAGGGG
Source organism: Martes martes (assembly GCF_963455335.1). Classification (NCBI taxonomy): domain Eukaryota; kingdom Metazoa; phylum Chordata; class Mammalia; order Carnivora; family Mustelidae; genus Martes; species Martes martes. The sequence goes on from NC_137889.1 coordinate 141,765,220, forward strand.
AGGCTGAGCTGACCTGCGTGGCTGAGGGAGGGGAATGGGCACTTGTGCCCACAGACCCTGCTCCCCACCCTGCCCTGAAGCAGAGGGCAGGCCTGGCTCCCCATCAGCCCTGGGACACAGGGAGGCCTGCTGGGTGACTGAGCAGAGAGCGAGGACCTTTCCAAGCCAAGATGGAAAGTGATCAACTCCCACCTCCCAGAAGACCAGCGTGCATGAGCTCCAGGATCAGGCCTGGGGAGGAGCCCGGTCAGGGCGGGGTGTGGGGGGAACCGCAGGCAGCCAGTCCCTAAGGGAAAAACAGGGTGGAGAAGGATCTGGCTATGATCACATCCCCTGCCCTCCTGGTCTGACCAGTGAGGGAAACTGAGGCCTGAACAGGGGAAAAGGCCTCTTCAGACCCAAGGGAACTCCAAGGTCAGAATTTCTTCTCGGATCCTGTGGCAGCCGGGTTCCCATGGAGCCGGCCTGGCCCTGGGGACCCTCAGCAAACCTGCAAGGCCCTGGAGAGGCCCAGAGGCGGCCAAGGTCAGACAGGTACCATGCATGCTGCAGCACTGCCCTCTGCCGGCCTCGCCTGGAACCCCACCCTCTCCCTGCGCTGGCAGGGAGGGTACTGGGCTAAGGTTCTCACCCCAGGGGCTCCCAGCTGGGGACACAGATGGAAGGTGGGGCGTGGCCCGAGGAAGGATGAGCTGCTCCCAGATGCCTGGAAGGCTTCCTGGAGGAAGAACCTTTAGAGCTGGGCCTGGAAGGCTCCTACCGCTCCTGTGACTGCGTGGGTCTCACTGAGCTCAGAAAAGGGACAAGGTCAGGCCAGCACCTAGGCCGCCTGGGCCCCACTCCCCCTGGAGCCTCCCCTGCACACACAGCAGGCCCACCCCCTCTCACCTTCTCATCAGGCGTGGGAGAAAACATCTTTTCTTCCTGGGGATGCTTGGAGAAGTCAAAGGGGTAGGACACCACCAGGTCGCCCCCGTGGAGGCTGGCTGAGAGCACAAACGGGGTGGTCCGCATCCACTTCATTATCGCCTTGGTCTCGGGCGCCACCTGCCCAGCACGGGCAAGGCCATGGTCAGGACCAGATACACCCCTGCTGGTTGCCTCCAGCCACCTCTGGGCCCACCCTCCATACCACAAGGCCCTGGTTCGGCCCCCACCCGGCCCTCAAGAATCCCTTCAGATGCCACCAGCCTCTCCCACTGGCCCACACCCCTGCCTGAGACTCACTTCCCCACCACCCCGGGCCATCACTTCCTCCAGGCAGTCAGCCCAGGGAGCTGTCTCTGAGAACCCGCCAGGCCCAGGGTGTTTTCCATATGTCTTCTCTGAACCCCAACAACCCCATGTCCCAGGTAGGAAGCAGACTCGGAGGCTCAGACTCCCCTGCCCTGGGGAGACCGGGCCTGCAGTCCCGGAAAAACCAGAGACCCCTCCAACGCAGGACGGTGCACGGGGGGGCGGGCTCGGGGGCGGGCTCGGGGACGGGCTCAGGGATGGCTCCTACCTTACCCCACCAGTAGTGCTGCGGGATGGGGATGTGGTCACCGCGCACGCTGCGGGACTCAGCCAGGCGATAGTACTCGGACGTCAGGTCAGGGAAGTTGCGGTTCAGATCCAAGTTCTGCGCGTTCTGCCTCCCGCTCGTCCACCCATTGTAGCCGGCTCCCTGGAAGCACAGGCCACCCCCACCTGGGGGTCAGCACAACCCACCCCAACCATTTCTGTAGGGAGGCCACGGGGCCGGGCTGGGTCGGAGTCAAGGGCTGCCTTGTGTCATGAACTTGGGAGTATGTCCAGCCAAGCTGTCCTTTACCTCCTCTACCATCCATCCAGCTCCTCCCATCCAGCCTCCTGACTGAGCCCCCAGCCTCAGGGCCTTGCCCTGGCCGTTCCCCCGGACTGAATCCCCCCAGTAGTTACGTATACTGCTTGCTCCCCACCCCTGCTGGGGCTCTGCTCCAAGTCACATGGGCGAGCTTCCGGGCCTCCAGCTACCGTGAGATCTCCCCTGCCCCGCCTTTCCATCAGATCTCTCTCTAGAGCACATCCTCTCATTCTCACACTTCAGAGTTATGGGTGTCTGCCCCCGATCCCGAGTAGGATTGTGCCGATGCTGATGCCTGCTGAATGCCTGTCACCCAGAAGGGCGGGTGCACACAGACCTCTGATCACTGCTAGTGAAGGAGCAGATGGGAGGGTGTCTAAGGCAGTAGCCCACGGGATCTGGCATAGAGGGCACTCACCTCGGCAGCCGCCACCTCATACCCGTCGGGGTTCATGGAGGGCAGCAGGTGAATACGCGTGGTGTTGAGCAGGCGCTGGATGCGGGCACTGCCCAACAGGTACTCGGTGCACAGGTACTGGGCCAGGTAGATGAGCATCTCCCGCCCCGCCACCTCATTTCCATGGATGTTGCCGATGAGCTTCACCTCGGGCTCCACTTGGGGGAGATATGGGGACCTGAGCGGTCGTCTCAAACCCTAGGGTCCCTGGAGACTTGAGGGCCCATGTGGCAAGGCTGGCTGGATGCTTTGGGACCTAGTCATTCTTGTTTTGACCTCAGCATCTCAGTGACTCATGAGGTCTCATCAAAGTCACGACTTACTAAGCCCATTCCTTAAGTTTAGCCACAATTATTAGCAAAACACATCAAGGGTATTAATAACAATATAGGTTATCATTGCTCGGTGTGAATTTTATTCATGGCCACTTTCTATATTTGTGTAGTAAATTAAGGTGTACAATGGTGCTTAGATGGGAAGACAGGCCTCAAATGGAAGGAAGGAAGGAAGGAAGGAATCTAGGAAGGAAGGAGAGATGGAAGGATGGATTAATAGGTGAAAGGATGGAAGGATGGATAGAGGGTTGGATAGGTGGGTAGGTGGATGAGTGGTTATGTATTTCAATAGAAGAGTGGAAGGATGGATGGATGGATGTTTGGATATTTGAACAGAAGGATGGATGGGTGAGAGATGGAAGGATGGATAGTGGGATAGAAAGATGGGTGGAAGGATGGGTAGAAAGATGGAAGGATGGATGGATGGATAGGTAGATGGATATTTGGGTATTTGGATAGAAGGATGGATGGGTGAAAAAATGGAAAGATGGATGGAAGGATAGAAGGATGAATGAAAGGGTGGATAGAAAAACGAAAGGATGGACGGAGGAATAAAAGGACAGATAGATGGATACGTAGATGGATGTTTGGATATTTGGATAGAAGGATGGACAGAAAGATGGAAGGATGATTGGATGAATGGATATTTAGATATTTGGATAGAAGGATGAATGGAAGAATAGAAAGACGGATGGATGGATGGATGGATGGATGTTTGGATATCTGGATAGAAGGATGGATGGGTGAAAAGTTGGAAGGACGGATGGAGGGATAGAAAGATGGATGGGTGATGTACGGATAGGTAGATGGATGTTTGGTTATCTAGATGGAAGGATGGCTCAATGGATGGATGGGTAAGTGGAATGTGGATAGAAAATAAGAGTGGACTAGTGGTCTGGCAGCCTTACTACTGTGTGACCTCAGGCAAGTCAACTCTCTTCTCTGAGTCTCACATGGCTCATCTGGAAAATGGCATCTCTGTCCCTGGCTGTGCGCAGCCCAAGGACCTATAGCCACGGGGGCAAACATTCGTGTCCTTCCTGCCTTCTGAGGGTACAAATGACCCTGAGGCTTCCCACATGGTCATTTCCTTTGACCTTCTCACAGGGGGCATCCCTCACCACAGTCCAAAGCTGCACACCAGTCTGAGATGGGAGGAATCCTATCTTCATCCCAGAGCATCCCACGAGCTGGAGGGGCAGGAGGCAGAGTGGGACAAGGAGGCTGGGGTGGGGCCAGGTGACCTCTGTCATGGTCTCTGGGCTCATGACATCCATGCTGCCCAGACTACGAGGATGAAAATCAGGCCAAGTGTAGCGAATCCAGCAAAGGTGAGAGAGCCATTTAACCTCAGATGGCATATTTTTTCCAATTAAAAAGCCAAGGGTCGAAAGGGAACTACTTCTGGATTGACCCCTGTGCCTCCTATGGTCATGGGGATAGACCTGCTGAGGACGGGGCCAAGGAAGGGCTCCTGGCAGAGGATAGAACTGGGCCCCTGCGCCCCGATGTCCTCAGTGCCATGGAGGGGTTCACAGTGGTCTTCAGCTCACTACCTGGGACACAGGCCTCCCAGCCAGGGACTGAGACTTTGCTATAATTGCTTGGATTCTCGAGCCAGCCCCCTGAGCCCCAGCCCCTGCTCTGAGATCCAGCTTCCTGGTGAGCTCTGTTCAGCACCCCCAATGGAGGGCAGTGAACGGGGGGGCTGCAGTGGGGTCTGACCTCCTGCTTTGTTGGCACCAAGCGGATAAAATCTAGCATTTTCCACATCGCTCTGCCCCATCTCAAAACAAGACCACTGAGCCTGATGAGTTGAAATGGACTTGGTTTTCGAAAAGGACGACGTGCCTTCAGATCATTCTGGGAGATTACGTTCACCAAGCCGCTCCAAGGAGCCAATGTGGAATGGCCAGGACCAAGCGTGCACATACTTGCCTGGGTCCGAGCGTGCCAAGGAGAGGTTGTGAAAAGGACAGAATGCACAGAGCACAGTTACATTTCCCCAGAGACAGACAAGGGTCCACATGCCCACGGCCACCAGGAACCCCCTCGCTTCTCTTCCCCCGACTTGTGGGGGTGACACTCCCCCGGATGGAGGCCCCCAGCTCCCATCTCCCCGTTGTGGGATGTGGCCATGCGCCCCAGGGCAGCAAGAAGAGCACAGACCCTGCCTGCTCCCTGTCCCCCACCCCTGCCGTGTGCTGGACCTGGGCTTGCGCGCCCCAGAGCCCTTTCTTGGGAGCTGGCCCACATGCAGACGTCTCCCCTGGGCCTCCGCCAGCAGCAGTGGCTTACTCAGCTCATGCTGGCCGGGCCGGGCTGAGAACTCGATGACCAGCAGCTCCTTGCCGTTGAAGCTCCGGCCTATGCTGTAGGTCTTGGCGATGTGGGCGCAGCGGGCTGCCGTCCGCCGCAGCACGCGCACCATCTGTGCGTAGGAGTGGTGTGTGAAGTGGATGAAGGTCGGCGGGAGGCCCGAGGGCAGTGCCTCCTCCATGTCCAGGCCTTCTGGGGAAGAACGGGGGTGTTGGGGGGGAGCCGCCAGCTGCCCTCGGTTTCCCTCACCGCCCAGGCCCCGCCCGGCTCCCCCACAATCCCTGGGACCCTGGCTACCCCCTGCACCCTCATACCCCCTCCCCTGCCACACTCGGAAGCTTGGGGGTCAACCTGTTTCTGTCTTCCGTTAAAATCCCCTTTATGCTGCCTACTATCTACAGCTGTAAGGACATCTGAAGCTGCCACGGTGAGGAGTACAAACAGTGGCTGCGGAAAGCGTATGAAATACGAGTCAGGAGACGATAAAGGCGAAGACACAGCCACAGAAACCACGACCCCTGGGAGACCACGGTCTGGCAGGTGGCCCCCTGACTCCGGAGGCTTTGTTTTCCACAGACACCTAGCTCTAAACCTGGTGCCGGTGGAGGTTCCTAGTTGGCTCTGTCTACGCTGCTTCCTGGTGGAGGCGGCCTCAGTGCCTTGTCAGTCCAGCACCTTCGGCTCAGAAGGGCTCCCTAGAGTCCACCAACCATGACCATGATGACAGCAAGAGTCATCACTGATTACTAACCCGGCAGTGAGGGTGCCGGTGCAGGGCAGGGTGGGGAGGGGAGGGAGGCAGGGAGAGTGGAGGGAGAGGCAGGGCAAGGGAGGGGAGGGAGAGTGGAGGGAGGGGGAGCAGGAGGGAGGGGAGAGAGTGGGAGGTGGGGAAGGAGAGGGGAAGGGGAGGGGAAGGGGAGGGAAAGGAGGGGAGAGTGGAGGGAGGGGAAGGAGGAGGGAGGTGGAGGCACGGACAGAGGGGAGAGAGTGGAAGGTGGGGAAGGAGAAGGGAGATGAGGGAAAGGGAGGGGAGGGGAGAGGAGGGAGGGAAGCTTTACCCTATACTCTAAAAGGTCTCCTTCGGAGGAGCCCTGGTCTTCCCAGCCTGGCCCTATCCCTCTGACTAAGGCCCAGGCGCCCGCCCCTCTCCCCTTCTCTGGACAGAAGATGCAGCTCCTGCAGGCTGGTTAAGGGTTAATCCTTTGCCCCAAGCCTCTCACTAGCCCTGTGGTTTTCCTTCTGCTCAAAAGAGTTTCGAGGGAGGAAGAAAGCAGACAGAACCAGCAATTTGGTGGCAGAATTGCCCAAAATAATCTCTCTCAGGCCACCTCCATGGGCTTTCCCAGGGCAGTCAGGCTCTGGCCCCGTGGGGATGTCTGGTTCCCTTCCTCTGCACCCTTGCCCTCTCCCAGTGCAACCAAGCCAAGTCTCAGCCTCTGCGCATGCACACAGCTCCTATCAGCCAACGGTAGAGCACGGCCCATGGCCCCTGCACCCCCACCCCCCCCTGCACCTGCACACACGACTGTGGGCAGCGGAGTTCGTCGGCCCAGAGCACGCTCTGGGGTCATCCCTGTGCCCCCACACAGCCAGTGAACCGGGGATCCAGCGCAGATGGGTCCCAGACGTACATCCCCACATCCCCGTCCTCCCCCGTCCTCCCCTGCCATCGTCAGTGTCCCAGCACCCAGCATGGAGCCATGCACACAGCAGGTGCTCAATGAATGCACAGACCGACCAGCGGTCTGACTCCACCAGGTGGACGCTGATGCCCCTGCTGCCATGTGCATTCCCAGGGACTCCACTTTGTCCTCTGTGAAGTTGGGGTAAGAACCCACATTCGGAGGTGGCACCCAGCGCCAGAGCTCGTGAAGCCGACCATTAGCGTGGTGACGTGAGGGCGGGCCATGCCGGGGACCATGAAGTCCTGCCCTGTCCAGGGCAGCCCACACCAGCCACGCCTGACCCCTTCCACTCCAGCTTCCATTCTTTCAAGTCAAATAAAACCAAAAGTGAGATCCTGGGCAGCCCGGGACCCATTCCAAGCACCCAGCAGCCACAAGTGACTGGTGGCTGCTGGCTGGGATGGCTCAGGAGCGGGAAAGTTCTCAGAGCCAGGCCTGCTCGGGAATGCGCTGTGTCCCCTGAGGGCTGGCGCTCAGGACACCTGTCCTTCCCACCTGCCCTGGAATGCCCTGCCCCCAGAACGTCCTTGCATGCCTGCTGAGATGAGTGGCTCACCACTGCCCAGGGCTGCCCATTCCCCCTCCTGAGACACCCAAGCCCGGCTCTCAGGGCCTCTCCCACAGCCTCCTTGAGCCCACTCTGTGGAGGCCGGCTCCCTGCCAGGACCTTTTGTGCCACCTCTCTGGCCGGCCACAGGCAATCCTGGCAGGCCTCCTGGGGGAAGCACCCTCCCCCCGACCTTGGGGGCCCACGTACCTCGCAGCTTCTCCAGGGGGTCGTAGCAGCCCTCCTCCACGCTTGCAAAGTAGCGGCCACAGTCCAGGAAGTAGGGCCAGGCCATGTCGATGGCGTCGAAGGCAGGCTGGCAGGCCTCCCGCAGCCCCTCACACACGTGCCGGCAGGGCCTGCGCACCCGGCCACCCTCGCAGCGGGGGGCCAGCACAGCACAGCCCAGCAGCCGCAGGTCCGGGTTGCACTGGCCCTCTAGGAGGTGGTGCAGGACACTCAGCAGGATGTACTCGGAGCTGGCCTCCACCGCCTCCCGGGACCGGTGCTCCAGCAGCGTGGGGAAGGCCGTCTGGTTGTAGGCAACGTCGCTGCAGGTCCTGAGCGGCATGTCCATGCACGTGGCTGGGGGCAGTGAGGTCATCGCGTCACTCCCTGCCTCCAGGACCCACACGGGCATCCGTCAGGCACGGGCATCGAGAGCCCGCCCTGCCCCAGCAGAGTCCCATGGGGCTGGAGCCCACAGGGACAGGGCTACCCCCAGGGCTCCTGGGGAGGAAGCCACAGCCCGCGGGGGACCCAACAAGGCTCCTGAGATGAAGCAGGCTCCTCTGCTGCCTGGTGGGTGAGCAGGGGCCGGCTGCTCTAGGTCTCAGCAGCCACAGCTGCAAGATGGGTACGGGAAAGCCAGCCTCGCTGTCGCCGCATTAGGGACGTGGAAGAAGCCAGCAGACTCTCGGTTGGGCAGAAACAGGTGCAGACCCTCCCAAACTCACAGCCCTGAGGCAAACCAGTCCCCAAAGGTGCAGCCGGCTTGGACTGCCGAGGAGTCGTTAGCTGGGCTCAGGGTGTTGAGAACAGGGCTGGTTCACAGGATGCCCACGGCTCAGCCCGGCCTGATCCAGCTCTGCATCTCACAGGTGGGTGTCTGGGGTATGGGGACTTCACTGCCCCGGGCATTTTCAGCTGTGATTGTAACTCCTCTCTCTCCAACCCCGTGTGGCTGGGGGCGCTTGCCAGCCCCACTGGCCTGCCCAGCACGGAGCTGAGGGCACAGTCATCCCCGCGCTGCCCCTTCCCGTGCCCTCAGGGGCACCTCCCACACGTGGCAGCTCATGGCACATGTGACAAGATGTTGCCACTTCTCAAAGTTTAAAGGGATGGGGTGATTTCTCTGCTCAAAACATTTTATATGTGTCATTGACTTTTGCATTGAGAGAATATTCCCTGCCTTTCAAAGAAGTCTGGTCCCTCCACTTAGAACCCACCGGATGCCCAAATCTGGCAGGAGGGGACTTGAGGAGATGCATCTGCTTCTGAGCTGGTCAGAACTGTCAGAGCCCACCTGATCTTCAAGCCCACCCACTGAGGTCAGCTTTCCCTTCCTTCTGTTACAGAGCAGAGGGCCAGGGGCCAGAGAGGGAAAGGGGCTTGCCTGGCAGGGGCCCGCACAGACCCAAGACCCAGGGAGCTCCCAGGAAAAAGAGCGGACATGCCATGAACCTACGGACACATCATGCCCCAACCAGCCACGGGGCGAGGGGAGCAGAGAAGCTTGGAAGGAACATTTCTGGGGGAGTCGGGGGCAAAGCCAGGGTGGGAAGCCCAGGCTGCAGAAAGAGAGGTTCCCTCCTCTTTTGTCTCCCTTCCAGCTGATTAAGAAGGGGTTTGGATTTGAGTACTGGGCCTTGTTACTAATCAGCCCCTTGGAACCTGGGGGTTCGGGTCTCTCAAGGGCTTAACAGTGTGGAGGGGCTGCCAAAGCAAACGAGAGAGAAGTCTGTGCATCGTACCACTGTCTGCAGCCCATGGCCCGTGACAGTCACCTGGGAAGAGAAAGGACAGGGCGGTTAGGGGCGCGGACCCCGCCATCCCGTCATCGCGAGAATGCACACTACCCTGGGCGGGTCCCTGGCAGGACTGCACTCCAACCCTCCGGGTTTGATGGAGCCCTGCTCCCCGCTCTGCAGGTGGGGAGCCTGGCTCCCGGGAGGTGCGGTGACTTGCCTAAGGAAAGACACCCAGAGCGCGATGTGGGTGGCACCCCCCTGGCCGTGTTTGTCAATCACCGTGGTGTAAACACCCCCGTGGGGGCCCTTCCAAGCTTCTAGCAGTTGAACAACTAGTGCTGGCAAAATTTCGAATATTTAACCAGCCTTTCCTGGAGCCCGTACCACACCTGGCTCTACCCCCACCAGTAACTCTGACCCCATGTTATTAAAAACCCCCCAAGAGTCGATGGACGCCAGCTCCCCACCCCCTTCCAGAACACTCTGCAAGAGTTGTGTTCCACGGTCTCCTGAACTGGGGAGAGGAGGACCAGCACGGACAGTGCTCCTTGCAACCATGGGCTCCCACGGCCCACCTCGAGGCCCACGCAGGTGGGCCCAACAGTGAGAATGATAGGAAGGCAAGTAACACCAGGCTGACTCCGCGCCACCCGCCGGGTGCCCTCTTAGAAGGTTTGGAGGGCTCTCGGAGCTCCATGAGTGGGGAGCAGATCAGGACGGATGGAAATCAGCATGAGAGAGCCTCAGCCTGGCAGGAGTCCGGGGAGGACAGGGCAGGCTGAATGGCAGAAGGAGTGGGAAACAAGGGGATTGGGGTGCAGGGGGGAACCCAGAAGAAGGCTGAAACAGAGGGAAAAGCCTGTGTTCTAATCCTGTCCCCTCACACAAAACCCAGCCCTGATCCGTGAGTCTGGGAAGGGTGGGAGCCCCGTCTGGCAACGCGCCATGAAATCTGGGTGCTGCGAGAACTTTCCTGAGAGGACAAACGTGAGCCCCGGAGTGGAAGCAGCCGGAGGGTGTGCTCAGGTCCTGTGGGCCCAGCCAGGCAGCTTCCCCCCGAAGGACCCTCTGCACACGGTGTGCCCTCCACAGACGAGGCAACCACAGCCCCTGATCCTGCAGCAGACCGGCTCCCAGCGTCCTCCTGGGATGGGGACAAGGCACCCCCCCACCTCCTGGATTCCACTCTCCAAACTGGCAACTGAGAGAGATCTAGGCAATCGCTTGGCTGGGTGCTGAGGCTCATTGGGACCGGCCTGCTGCCCGGGGACCTGCTCTGCCTCCCCGTCTGAACAACACGGCGAGGGCCTCTGTTTCCTTGTTGCATGCGGGCTTTACTCTATGCACGTGGGAACAACATGAAGGTCCTACCAGACGACCTACGGTCAGTGCCCAGCACAGCTCCATTACTGTTACTGTTTTCTAACACCCCTGAGACCATAAGCCAGGGGTTCCAGGCTGTCCTATGTAGCTAAAAGCAATAGGCAAGAGGGTAATTATCCTAAAATAATTTTCCTGAATAATTTTCCTAAGTTTTGCAGACTCTAATGCCAACAGAGGGCTGTTGTGTGCCCACCCATGCCCACCTTGGACCCCTGGTGATGCATGTTGGGATAAGCCCAGCGGCAGAGGGCGAACTCAAGGGACCCCAAGCAGCAAAAGCCACCTGCTCCCCTAAGCGTGCAAGGGAGGGCGTTCCTGGGCATGCTGCCCGACACTCCGAAGTCTCTATGGTCTAATGTGTTCACTAACCCATGCCCATCATCCTCTGCAGCATGGGAAGGGTGTCAGGCTGAACCAATACTTGAGGGGAAAAAGGGAATCCCAGGAAACCAACCCAGGACCCTGCTTGGAACAGCGTGCTCGTCTCTGTAGCTAAAGGCACCGAGTTAATGAGAGGACAATGGGTCAAAGCATCATATCCATGCAGGGTCCTGTGCACAGGTGTCTGTGTCTGATGCTGACTGCTCAACCCCAGGGATAGATGTCGAGACTCAGAGGGTCTGCTCTGGAGCCCTAAACCTCCCAGACAGACAGCTGGCCTGGGGAACTCCAGCTCCTCTGCCCATGCCTGCATACGTGTGGCCGGAGTGTAACAGAGCCCCCAAGCTGGTAGACAGACAGTGACCATCCCATACCACTAGAGGCTGGCAACCTGAAATCAGGGGCTGGCCGGCTGGGCCCTTCCATGCGATCTGAAGGAGGGTCCTACCTGCCTCTCCCAGCCTCTGGGACCCCGACAACCCTGGGCTTGTGGCTGCACGCCCATCATCACGTGTCCTTCCTGGTGGGTCTGCGTCCCAATCTGTTCCTCTCCTAGGGACACCCGTCATGGGATTTAAGGCCCACTCTGAGCTGGTATTGACATCCTCGTGCTCCTACTTTACCTGCAAAGCCCCACTTCCCAGTAAAGTCACAGCCACAGGTATGAGGACTCCATCATCTCTTGGTAAGGGGACACAATTCCACCCCGACAAGAAACCAGCACCAGTGCACGCGCCTTTGGGGAGGCCAGGGCTGGGGTGGGGTCAACGGGGGCATTGCTGCTATGGCCATAGGGGGCCGCGTGCTTCACTGAGCACTCCCGGCCGCCAGTCCCTGCCAACACCTGCTGGATGGATGATGTCCTCACCAAACATCAGACTTAGTACTAAAAAAACAACATAAAATATCTCATTCATAGTTTTTATATGGCCCCCAGGCGAGTGGGCACCGAAACAAGATACTGGCTTACATAAAATTGGTCATTCAGATGAATATCCCCTGTGCTTCATTCACTCTGCAGTGTGACCACTGGAAAATGTAAAAGTACCACAGGGCTGGCATCCTTGGGTTTAGAGGCTTAAAGGCTTAAAGGCTGGGGCTCCTTGATAGCCCGCGCACGCCCGTTCCACCAGGTGACCACAAGGTGTCAGCATGTCTTCAACGAGGGGCCCAGCTGTCCTGGGCTGGCCGGCTTCCTCCCACCTTCCCTCTTCAGCCCAGGTTAGGTTGTTGGTCCCTGGCCAAGGGGACCAACATCTCTCCTAACAGATGAGAAAACTGAATGAGGCCAGAGAGTGTGGCCCATCTGTGCAAGGCTACATAGCAGAGCCTTCTCTACTCTCTACATAGCAGAGAAGAGAGCCCAGGATTTGAACCCAGACCCGCCTGGGCCCTTGGAGCATGAACCTTGCCTCGGCCCACAGGCTCGAGGTGGAGGCCTCAAATCCGGCAAGGGACGTGGGTGGAGGGGAGGGTCCAGGCTTGCCCTGAGGCTCTAGGACAGGTACAAAAGGGACAGGGACAGAGGTCTCAGACAGAGCAGCCTGGACACCAACTGTCCAGTCCCCACCCGTGCCAGCCTACCGTCTGAAAAAGCCATTCGGCTTCTGTGGACCGCACGTGGTCCTCTGTCCGGAGAGAAGACCGGACTGGAGCAAGGATTTCTCCTGGAAACAGTCCCCAGTGCCACCTCAGGGCCTCAGCCCGAGCTCCCCCCACCCTTGCCTCAAGGTGAGGAAGGAGTGGTCTGTGCCAGCCTCCAGGAGAGAGGGCTGCCTTTCTCCCTCGGAAAAGGACAGGTTGGGGGGATTTCCTGGAGGAGGGGACCATGGTCCCTGAAAAGCCTGATTCTAGACATTTCCTGTAGGGGAAGGTCCATCCATGACCCAGTGAGAGTTCAGTCCACATCCCGCCTGTGCACCTGTGCACACGTGGGCACATACGTATGCACACGCACACACACATGCACACACACGCACATGCACACATTCTGCCTGGGCCTTTCTGCAGCAATAGGGAGGAGGCAAGAGGTGAGGGCAAGGGCTGGAGGGGGTGGTGGTGAAAACCCAGACGCAGAGGGAAGAAAAAGGAAAGACTGGCATCAGTGCATTTGAGAGGGGCATTTTCTCCTGGCTCATGCACTTGGCTGTGCCACCATCTTCTCGGGTATCCCCAAACCCTGACCTTTGAGAGATGTCCAGACCCCTGTGCCCAAAGGGACCCCCACCTCCAGGGACAGAGATGTCTGCTGCTGATAAGGACCCCGAGCACAAGGGACTAGATGCACCAACAACTCTGAACACGAGGGGAAACTGAAGTCTGCTCCAGGAGGGGCCAGAGCCCAGGACGCCAGGTCCCCTGCCTCCACCCCACACTCTCAGGTGAGATCACACAGACAGGCACACCCCCTAGCCCTTTCCCAGAACCCTCCAGGCACACCCACTCCCTCCCCTAGGACCACGCCCCCTCCCAGAGGACTGAGCCCCTTCCCAGGCCCTCTGAGCCCATTTCCAGAGATAGTGTTGTCCACATCACTGGCCCAAGGTGGCAGGGAGGGGTTAAGAGTTTGCTGCTGCCCATAGCCTGCCCCATTCCTGGAAGGAACGGGGACCTTGGATGGCCTGTCCCCTGCAAAGTGCGGGCACCTGCTCCCTCGGACCCCCCCGCAGGACACCCCACGCGCTGTGTCCTGTCCAGAGGAGGACTCCCCTGGACAGGACACTGAGCCCTTCTGTTGTCCCAGCTGCCTGCTGCACTCTGCCCTGGGGTTCCAGCCTCCCTGTCCCCCAAGAGCCTGATGCCCCTTCCCAGCCCACCAGGAGGTCCAAGGTCACGGGCGTGCGCGGGATGTGTTCAGGCCAGGGGTCGCTGGCCACAGGATAAAGTTCCCAGCGCGGGGTGGGAAAGTTACCGGCGGGCCCCCGGGCGAGCGGGCATCCGGGCCGGGCGGCGGCAGCCAGCGCAGCGAGGAGCAGCAGCAGCAGCGGCGGCGGCGGCGGCGGCAGGGGCGGCATGGTGGGCGGCGGGAGTGCGGCAGCTCAGTGATGTGGCACTCAGGCCGCGGGGCGAAGGCCGCTAGGCTCCCGCCCCCCAGGAGCGCAAGCGGAGTCGGGTTACAGCGCGGCCCACACTCTGCGCGGCGGAGGGATGCCGGCGGGAGGGAGCAAGCCGAGCAGCCCGCTTCCGGCCCAGGGCCCGCCCCCAAGGCCGGCGCCCCCACGGGGCTAGGTCTCCCTTGGCCCACCTGAGGCCCCGGGGGAGCAGACCTCCAAGACCCCTGCGGATCCTGTCCTGAAAACCCTCTTTCCGGACAGGGAGGGTCTGGGGGCCAGGTGGTGACCCAGCTGGCTGTGCACCGGGCCAAGTCACTCCTCTGTCCCATGAGTGGAGGGAGGCGTGACCAGCACCCCCACCCACAGAGCCTGGCCCTGGGGGTTCCAGAAGAGCCTGTGGGGGATGATTAGGGACAGGAAGGGCAGGCGGCTTCTGGATATCCTTGGGCAGCTCCTCTCTTCCCAGGGGGTTCTCTGCGCCCTGGGGAGAAAGCCCCTCCTGGTCTCTCCAGCAGAGCCCAGGACAGGGAGCCTGGCACCAGGGTCCTTAGTGAAATGTGGCCGGTCTCATTTGGCTCATCAGAGGGGGCAACAGACCAACCCAGGTGTGGCATAAAGTCTCAAAGGGATGACCTCCCTCCCTTCTAGATGAGGGGGCAAAGGCAGTTGGGGGCGCTGAGATGGTCCAGTGCAGACAGCCCTGCCTTGGTGACCCCCCAGCCTGGGTGTGTGGGAGGACTCCTTCCCACTATCCCCAGCCCATGCCTGCATCCTCCACAGCGATCCTGGCAGGAAATCGAGGGGCCTGGGAGGAGGGAAGCCCAGTAGAGTGGCCCCAGAGCCCCCAGCTCACTGTCTGTCTGCCCAGAGCCTATCTTTCCGGGACCAGGACTGCTTTGGGATTCAGCCAATGCCTTTGAAGCACCCGGTCTGTGGAGCTCAGCAGGTGCTGACTCTGCCGTCCAGATGTGCACACATCTGCCTGCCAGCCACTTGTCACAACGCACAGCTGCAGTCCAGCCCCTGGTGTGCTCGCACCCTGGGCCCTGGGAACACTGCCCACTAGACACCTGGGTCCACATCCCAGCAAGGTTCCCTGGGCCTGTCCCTCCCCTGCTAGGCCATCGGCCCAGACAATCGTTAGCATCCATGTGCCTTCATGGGACTCCTTTACCAACTGTCCTGGGTGGCAGGGAGGCCTGACCCTGTAGCCAGATACCACTCAGCCCCAAGACTTTGGACAAGCCCCTTAACCTGGAGTCTGGGACTTGACACTGCCTGCTATGGGGTAAACATTGGACAAGGGCTTCAATCCATCCGTGGTCCCAAGAACGAGCAGCTCACTCCCACTTATCGACTCAAGGTGCCCTTTTCGGCATCTGATGTCCCATGCTGCCCTCTGTCCACCCAGACCGCAGCTGGTCCTTCCAGAAGTCTCCGGGCTTACTGCAGCCCAGGCATGTTCCTTTGACTTTCCCGTCTGGGGTCTCCGCTCCAAGATGGGAGGGCAAATTCAGACCCCACCCTTCCTGAATGCCAGCTGGTGGGTGCCCATTCTCAGGGAGGTTTTTGCCCTCCTCCCCACGTGCCAGCGGGAGGCATGTGAATTTCCTTGCTGTCCCCTCCCGTGGGCAGGTCAGGTTCTCACAGACGCTGAGCCTGCAGCCCATATGTGGCCAGGTTTGTGTGGGCATCTCCTATTACAGCCCTCGATGTGGGTTTGTTTTTCTGTCTGAGTGGTATATAAAATAATGATACTGTTTCAAACCAGTGGTTTCTGAGATTTGGAAAACAGAAAGGGTCATGTTAGCTATTGTTATTTTAAAGACCCAGTGGGTAGAATTCAGTAATCCCCTCTGGGACCTACCTCTCTCCTCCCCAGTTAAGTTGGAAGGAACTGTCTCTCACCCAAGTCTTCTTATCCCAGGGAGGATGAGGTCACGCCCCCACCAAGTGGTCTGGCAGGGCAAATCCCAGGCAGGTTAACCCTTTCCCAGGGCCAACGGCTGTGCAAGTCCTCCCCAGCCCCCAATCCCTGCCCTGTCCAGCTGCCTCTGGGACAATTGGCCAAGAGGGGCGGGGCAGCACGTGGCTGGACCCAGGAGAACCAACAGGTGCAGACACAGCCTGAGCCTGCAAGAGCTCGGATGCTCGGGCGGGCGGTGGAATGCACAGGGTCAGCTTGCAGCACAAGTTGCTGGGGGAGAAGCCTCGGGGTGTCATGGAGAGAACATGGACTCTGCCATCCCGAATAGGTCACTTCCCCAGGTGGCTCAACCCTGAGCCCATGAGCCTGGAGACCTCCATGGAGAAGATGCTGTTGCCCATCTCAGGGTTCATGATGGGGGGAGTCCCTCTGCAGCTGGGAGATGGTTCCCTTGGCACCCCTCCTTTGGTGCCCAGCTGAAGGGTCCAGGCCCATGGGCGCAACACCCAGACCCCACCCCTCCCCAAGCTTCTTCTGGGACAGCACTCATCTTCCTGAACTTAGGGGTCTTAACTCCTCCAGAGAGCTCTCTGGAACCTGCTGGGCACTGGGGAGACACTCTCATCACGCAGCCCCAGGGGGACCTGGAGTTGCAACTCTGCGGGGTAGGGAGTGCTTCCTGCCCTGTGGGGTCTCAGGCCCTCTGGGAATCAGATGGGAGCTAGGGACCCCCCAACCCCCCGTCCCACGGAAGAGCATGTGCTGTGCTGTTAGCCACTGGCTCATGCCCTGGGAAAGCAGAGAGTTTACAGGAGGACTGAACCCCCATGGGGCGAGTCTAGTCCCACTCTTCTCGGAAACCCAGCAGGGACCCACTTTCCTGGTAGTTAGACAGCTGGCTTCAGGCTGCTGCAAAGGCAGCACTTTTCCCTTTGCAGAGAAATGAGAGACCTTTGAATAAAATGTTTATTGATTCACACGGCGCTTGGGACATGACACCATTTTGCAATACATTTACGCGCACATGGAAAGGAACTTTCAAATATAAAAAAAAAAAACAAAACCCGCACGCTCAAGGTAAAAGATAACATGGAGAGTGAGAGAATGTTCTAGAATGCCCAGCATGAACACAACTAGTGGCCCTTGCCCAGGAGGCACCTGTGCCTGAGTGGTCTTCTGGAAAATTCCCTGGTGGCTTCAGGGAAGGCAGAACAGGTGAGAAGCCTTCATCCCCTTCAATGAGTATTGTCTTGTTCCAGCTGTGGCATTTTCTAGGGGACAGGGTACATATAGTCCTCCACAAGTCTGTGACGGTGGGCTCCAGCCCAGCTGGTTGGCGTGCTTCTCCCCCCAAGAGAGGTTCCCAGAAGGAGAGAGGGTTCAACCTGCGGGTTCACAGCCTGACTCTGAGTTACATGCAAGGCAACAGAGACAAATTTCTTCTTAGCAAGCACTTGGGGGTGCCTGGGGGACCCCAGGCTCCAGGCCCACGTGCCTCCTGTGAACCAGGTCAGTGAAGCCCAGCCACCCCCTGCCCCCTGCACCTGCAATGGCCAGCCCAAGGCTGGAACGTGACTTTCCTCGAACTGCCTGGGGTGGGTTTTTTTTAAACTGCTTCCTGACCACATAGTTAGTTATTATTATCCCTAAAAATAATTTGTTTCCTTTGAATTGCACTTTATAATTCTGAAGGACTTAAATATATCCTACTGGCAGGGAGGCATTGGTGAATCGGCCCAAAGCAGCCGAAGGACCCCTTTGGGAGGTGGGAAGAACTTGCCAAACTGGGTCCAGCAGGCTGTAGACTGTCCCTGCCGCCCTGGTGGGCCCCAAGGAGTCTGTGTGTGCGTCTGCAAGGAAGGGACTCAGGACCTGGGCTGGGGGAGCAGTGCTGTGGGCTCTGAGGCAACCCATGGGCGGGTTCCTCCCAAGCGTCCATCCTACCATGTGCTGGGCCCCATCCTGCAGCCCAGCCCCAGTTCTGCAGGGGACGGCTGGGGCCCGACGAGGAGAGCAAACGGCCATGGAGAGGGAACGGTGCCCATTCACCCCTCATACAACACGCCCCAACAGAGGACCTACAACACGCTGTGCGCCATTCTAGTTTTGAGCCATGAACTGTAACAGATGCACACGCAGGTCCCGGACGCTGTCCTGTGGGCCCATCTAAGGACAGGGATTGGGATGTCCCCCCCACCAGCGCCAGCCTGAGGGAAACCCCAGCCTCTCTCGGCTCCTCCCCCGCCCCCCGGTGGAGCAGAGTGGCTGCCATGGGAAGCAAGCCCCATTCTCAGCAGCCAGCTGGGATGCCAGCCAGGACCCACGGGAACCGCTGGTGGAGCTGGGGGTCCATGCAGGGGTTGGCCGTGGCCCTGCTGGAACTTGGGTACTCGCTCAGGACCCCCCAGGAAGGGCTAACGGTGACAAAAGGCACGTGCTCCACTAGCCTGCCCAGCGGATGAGCAGGTATTTTAGCAGCAGTGACCACCCCCACATACATACCTGGGCGCTAGAGGTTTGGAAGGTTCTAGAACCGCAGAGAGTACAGACGACAACCCTTACCAGCTAAGTGGCTCTGTGCACGCTCTCTGAGCCTTAGGCACGTGTCTCCAGTGACGGGCGTCGGGGACGGAGCTTGGGGCCAGCACAGCCGGGTCAGCGTGCGGAAAGTCTTGCCTGGTGGGCACCTGCCACGTCAGACAACCAAATCAGAGCCTCAGGGCCCCTCGCGTGGCTGGCGATTTAACCCGCGAGCGTTCCTACACAAGGGCTATGCTGTTGCTCCTGAAAGAGTCTCTCTCCCCCTGCAAGGCGGTGCTTTTGTTCTGGTCTTTTTGTAATTGCTGCAACTGTTTTCGAAATCTTCTCTCGGGAGCTGTTTTCAGAACTGTGACCCATTCTTAGATTCTTCCGTGGACACCTTGAAGGTGGATTTAAGCCGGTTCGAAATAGCACAGAGTCCCCCTGAGCCCCGCCGTGGTGGAGTGGAGGGTAAAGGAGCTGGGGACTCGGGGACTTTCCTCTTCTGGTTCTTGGTCATTGCCCTTGGGATGTATTGAGTCAAACGCCGGAGTGGATTAAGGTCCCAGGTGTTCAGCATACTCACCTCCAGGAGTCCGCAGTAGGGGGTGGGGATGGGGATGCAGATGGACACAGACCCAAGGTGCTGCTCCCCCAAACTCAGTCCCTTCCTACTCCCCCTCCCTGGAGACACCCGCCTGTCCCTGTTGACCTGCAGCGCCTGCCATCAGAACAAAGAGCCCAGTGAGGCGGGACCGAACTGGCCCAAAGCCCGGCCCACAGGAGGTGCTCAGCAAACACTGAGTGAGTGAACGAGAGGCACCCCTTCGTGAGCACTCCTGGCAATCCAAAGAGGTTCTCTTATCTTATGCACGGTTCCCACAAAGGGCTTGGGGACGTGCATCACAGACAAGAGGGTGTGAGCTGCCCACGTCCCCCAGGTGCACACAGCAGAAATCGGGCTTCCAGTGTGTGCACTGAGGCTCTGCCTCTGCAGCTCTTCTTGCTGCACACATGTGTGCCCATGCACACGCACGCTCCCATATACACACGAGGGGCCTTGCCACCGATATGACATGAAAGTGAAAGCTAGCCATCGACATAGAGTGGCTGGGAAATCCGGGCTCCCTTGTTACTCATTCACAATCTCAAAGCAAACACTGAAGCTGGGTCATGGGAAGGAGCTCTTGAAACTCCAGCACCCGCCCCTGCACGTGCATACACACAGGCGCGTGCATGTATACGCATGTGTGCACACAGATACTGTACCAGATCACTTTGCCGTCTCCCGGGAGAACAGCACTGTTGGCTCTGTCCACAACGGCACATGAGACAACATAAAGAACATGAGACTACTGGCTAGGCTTCATGAGATGAAGCATGATGACGTCTATGGTCCGTGAGAGATCCACGCTGTGCCGGGGCCAAATGGGTGGGGGTGGGGTGCCAGGAGCCGCGTGACTCCACACTCTGAGCACTGATTCCAAGGAGCTCTCAGCGGGGGCTTGACCAGGAGGACGGAGCCCGCCTCACTTGGCATGGACAATCCAGAAGCCTCCCCCACCCGTAGGAAGCCTGGGTGCCCTCCCAGTCATGCCTAACAACCCAAATGACCCGAGGGGGCAGACAGCCTGAACAGACAAGTCGACTGCCCAGGGCATCCTAGAGTTGCCAGCGGATGCTTGCTGGAACAAACCCAGGAGCCTGGCACCATGCCCAGTGCCCCCCTGCCCCTTGGGTGGGCGGCCTGGGCCAGAGGCTGAGGACCTTCAGCTCCTCCCAGGAGCCACTTCCCTCAGGGTGTCCTTCTGCTTCAGCCCAAAATGGGGTGTGGGGACCGCCCAGGGAGGTTGACTGCAGCAGGGATCTGGCCAAGGAAAGAGAGTGCCACGAACCCCAGAGGCAGGAACACAGACCCATCACACTGGGCCCCTTACATGTGGTCTCCCCCAGTCTCCTACCAGCTCTAGGTCAGGATCTCCAGGGAAAGGGATGGGAGGAAGAGCAAAGAAAACACTGACCCAGTGTGACAGTGGCCTTGGCCTGGCCCTTCCCCAAGCATTCCTGAATCCATGCCCAGGGGATGCTGAGTCTGAGGCCTGGGTTGACCCCAGACCACCTAACTGGCTCTAAAAGCTTCCTACAACCGGAAAGAGTCAGGCCCTAGCTCAGAGACCCCACACTTGTCTGGCCCAGCCTCAGCCTCCTGGAGAGGGGCAGATTTCTCATTTACAGCAAGGGTGTGGGGCTGCTGCTGTCTCCATCCCGGGGCCTTTGACAAGAGCTCAGGTGAGGCCCTGGCTGCCTCAGGTGCAGAGGAAGGGCAGCTTCCCTCCAGGTCCCCAGTGGGGAGACCTCAGAGGCCTGCCTGCCTGCCTGCCTGAGGTTGAGCCCACTCCCAGCAGCTCCCAGGACAGGGGCCTGAGGGCCCAGACCCACTGGGTCACAACTCATGAGGCAAAGCTGATGATGAGAGACCCGCTGAAGAAGCCTATCTGCATGGCAGCCTCGTGCGGGGGTGCTTGTGCTCACTGAGGCAGCGCTGGGGGCACAGAACAGAGGACAGAAGTTAGGGCACCCGAGGTTGGGGGTTAGAGCTAGCACAGATCCGAGAGCCAGCGTGGGCAGCTTCCAGGGGGACGTCTAGGCCAAAGGGCCCAGGGACGAGAGAGAGGAAAGACAATGGAAAGAGCTGTTTTGTTCGTAAAGGTGACATAACGGAGGGCTGGAGACCTGGAAGGAGGGGACGATGCCCACCTCCTCCATAAGCTGTTGCCCTCCCCTCCCCACTAGCTCTCTCTTTCCCTGGGACAGAGGGTCTAAGTCAGTCCTGCAGAGGGAGGAGCACAGCTGGATCCTCGCAGAGGGAGAGGACCTGCGCCCTAAGGCAGTAGACTGGTGGGGAGCTGGGGGAGGGGGCAAGTCAGGGGAGGGAAGGTGGGAGAAGGGACAACCACTAGCAGTAAATCCAGCTGGAGAGTCCATGGGCAAATGCATGGCAAGCCGTGAGAAGACAGAAACTGGCAGACCCCACAGCAGGGAAGGGCAGTGGGTAAACAGGGCAGAAACTGGAAGGAGTGTTCAGATCCACACCCACCTGCCCCAGAAGAGGAGTGACTGACTCCTCCCACGGTAGGGGGACAACGCTTGTTTCTCCGGTGGCTCAGACCTCACAGCTGGTACAGAAGCTCACTGCGGACACAGACTCCACAGGCAAACACAGAAACTAAGAAGCGCCTGGTCCTTCCAGTGTGTGGACGCACTGAGAATCCAAAGAAGCAGGTGCAGAAACCTGGTAGCAGCGTGCAGGGGAAGCCACACAGTGACGGAAGCCCTGGGGCAGGTGCCTTGCTTGCAGGCTTCTGGGAGCTGGCCGCCGGTGGGGAGCGCAGGAGCCGGGTGCAGCCCTCTGGGCTGGGTGGGATGCAGGTGCAGGAGCAGCACAAGCACCTGCATGGAGACGATGTCAAGGCGCCGGCAGCGGCCCTGTGCCACTGGCAGCATCCTGAGCCTGGGGAGGCCGAGCACCGGGAGCAGCAGCGCAAAGCCGGCAGCGTGGAGCTGGCAGGCCACCAGTGGGAGAAGCAAGCAGGACACGAAGGCTCCCCTGTAGAGGAGCCATGAGCAGGAGAGCACTGCAAACAGGAAGGCCAATGACTGTCCGCACACCTAGGCCACCACCAGCCACTGTTCTGCACTCAGCGCCTCTGTGCTTGGTACAGAGTTGGACTCCAGGAAGGTGTCCAGGAAGCCCACAGCCTGGTTCCGCTGGGCCCAGAAGACAGCCCCCAGCTCAGAGTGCTCAGCAGCATGAAGGGCCTGTCAGACGCCACCAGCAGATGGTGGCCCAGGGACAGGTTCACCAGGAAAGCGCCCAAGACGCTCGGGCGCACGTGCAGCCCTCTCTCTAAGTGCCGCGGAGCAGCCCCAGCGACACAGTCAGCGGCGCCTTTCCCAGGCCCCTGGGGCTAGCGGCTGGCCAGGCTCCCGGGGAACAGCGGCGGCAGGTGCCTGCGCTCATGATTCCACTCCGGGCGCAGGAGGGGAAAGTTGAGCGGCGGACGGGCGCGCTCTTGGAGTCCCGGAGATCCACAGCCCACGATCATGGTTCGGAGCGCCGCGCGAAAAGCGGTGGCAAGCACGGGGTCCCGGGCAAGTACGCAGCCAAAGGGGCTGCGCTGTGGAGCTGGGAGGGTCCCGGCGGGCGGGCGGAGCGCAAAGCACCGGTCACCTCCTGCGGCGCTGTCCAGGGTGCTGAACGCGCTCGCCGTCCCCCTGCCCAGAGCCAAGCTGCCCGCAGCACCATCCCGCAGCGAATCTAGGGGGGAGGGGGAGGGGTCCTGGGGTCACGGAGGTCTCTGCAGTCGCCACATGCTGCGGCTGGAGGGAGCTCCACGCCCTTCTGTCCCAGACCAGAATGGTCCTTACAAGGGTCACACCTCCTCCTAATCCGGAGCGTCCTGGCCCAGCTGGGATGCTAAAAAGCTGTCCGCTTCTCCCTGGTTGTGTTGCCTTTTTCAGCGCACCTCCCCCTGCCCTGCGCTGGCACCAAACTGGAGTGATCCAGCAGTCTCTGGGCAAGGGGAAGCAGGGAAGCTAGCGGCTGAGGGGCAGGGAGCTGTGCTGGATGGGCAGACAGAGCTACAGGAAGAAAGCCCAGGTGCGCCTGGGAGGTGGTGCCCTTTCCCAGCCCCAGTTCAGGGCCAGGGATTGTATCTCTGTTTGCTGAACAAGAAGGGCAGCAAGAAATGGAAATGGCATGGGAAGAGAAATGAGGGAAGGAAGGAGATGAAGAAGGAAAAGTAAAGAGGAAAGGAAGAAGAAAGGGAAGGAGAGGTAAGGGAGAGAAGAGCAAAGAGGAGGAGAGAAGGAAAGCGGGACAGCCTGGGAGGCATGACTCCCTGCTTGGTGCAGTATGGAACCCCCTCTGGAGCTGAGCTCTGCCTCTCCAGGTAGCTCTTGGAGGCCCTGGGAGAGAGGGTCTGTCTCTCTCTCCCCCTCTGCTGCTGCCTTTGGGCTCCTGAACCTGTAGGAATCTTCCAATCCCTTCAGTGGCCAGTTGGCAGGACAAGAATAGAGGGAAGACACTTGGAAACTGCCAAGTTCTGGGAAGCTCTTTGGCACCTTCTCTTTTTGGCAGCCCTGACATGAAAGGAGCCAAGAGGCAGTGGCTCTGTCTTTCCCTGGCCCCCCTCACCCACTCTCACTCAAAGGTTCTGCAAGCCTAGCCCTCTCCTCTCCCAGGGACAGAGTGTGGCTAGTGGGGAGGGGGCTCACCTTCATGGGGGTCTCCCTGGTGCCATTGCTATAAGGGCTGGAGAGAACACAGTTGGCTGGGGGAATAGGGTGGACAACCTGCACTGGTCCCCTCACCCCAGCCACATGGCCTTGGACAAGTCACTTCTTGGGTCTCCTTTTCTAATATGTATAACAGGGATATTAATAACTATTAATCACACCTGACTTATGTGGTTGCAATTAGGATTCAACTAATAAATATATAGAGAGGGCTTCAAATAGTGCCCGGCATGCAGAGAGTAGTCAGAGAAATGTCAGCCTTTAGCATGATTCCATTTTATAGTTGGGAACAGGGAAACTTAGATGAGTCAAGTGTCTCTTCCAACCTCAAATAACTAGAAACCAGGGTCTCTGAGAATCAAACTCAGTCCTTCTGGCTCTGACCCAACGTCCCATCACCCCTCCACGTGACCTCCTACAGAGAGGACATCACACCAATTCCAAGCCCAGTCTCCATCCTCCAAAGGCAGTGGCTTCTTCTCTCACTCTCTCTCCCACTAAATGCTTTCAAATCCAAGAGAAATTCTCATCAGATCAGACCTTGTCTGACACCAGAGCTGTAACAACAAAGCGTCCCTCCTGACTTTCCTGGGAAGAGCAGGCAGCTCTACAACCCCAGATGTCACCTGGGGCAGTGAAGGTGGCCATGACAACATGGCCGCAGGGGCTCCCCCAGTCCCTCCAAGGCTCCTGAGTGGCCATCTGTAGATCGGTGGGTCAGATCGAGACATCAGACGCTCCATGGGGAGACTTCAATCCAGCCAGTGACAGCAGCTCCTGTGCCCTTTGAATATCTCCAAGGAGAGACAGATTCCAGGCACGTCGCTTGGGGGGCCAAGAGCATCATTCCGAGACATGAGCGCAGGAAAGCTTTGCCCATTGGTGTTACATAAAGGCAAGCCATCTGTTCACCCACAAGGATTTCTGGGTGCCCCACGTGCATAACGGACTATGTCAGACAGGACACAGACTGGGGAGACTAATAAGATTTGATCCTCACACTTTGATGAGCAGAGAGGAGATTGGACAACATAAGATCTGAAACACAAGCTCACTGACCTCCTATAAGAAATAACGATTTTAGGGTGCCTGGGTGGCTCAGTCGGTTAAGCGTCTGCCTTTGACTCAGGTCATGATCCCAGGTCCTGGGATTGAGCCCCATGTTGGGCTCTCTGCTCAGCAGGGAGCCCACTTCTCCCTCTCCCTCTGCCTGCCGCTCTGCCTACTTGTGCGCTCTCTCTGTCAAATAAATAAATAAAATCTTCAAAAAAAAAGAGAGAGAGAGAAATGATGATCTTATTTTTTTAAGATTTTACTTATTTATTTGAGAGAGAAAGTCAGTGAGGGCAGAGGGAGAGAGAGACAAGCAAACTGATCATGCATGGCCTGAGCTGAAATCAAGAGTCAGGTGCTTAGCCCACTGAGCCAGCCAGGTGCCCAATGATCTTGTTTTTTTGTTTGTTTGTTTGGTTGGTTTTTTTTTAAGATTTTATTTATTTATTTGACAGAGATCACAAGTAGGCAGAGAGAGAGAGGAAGGGAAGCAGGCTCCCTGCTGAGCAGAGAGCCAGATGCGGGGCTCAATCCCAGGACCCTGGGACCATGACCTGAGCCGAAGGCAGAGGCTTTAACCCACTGAGCCACCCAGGCGCCCCTGATCTTGTTTTTTTAAGACAAATGAATTGTATCGATTATAATGAAATACTGTCACTTGTGAGCCAACTCATTTCCACAAATGTGCATTGGAAGTTTGTTCTGTGCACTCAGGGAGGGGGAAAAACATGTGTAAGGAGAGAAAAGAATAAGTACTAACGGAGTGTATTAAATTACTTAATTTTAAGCGTATTTCGTGATTGCGCTTATCTCCTTTAACCATATTCAGTTCCACCGCAGCCCCCCGGGGATGGGTATTCCTGCAGTAACTGGTACTCTGTTGATAAGACCACAGGGCTCAAACCCAGAGGGAGGGGGCTGCCCAGGCAGTGAGATCTGAGCTCTGAGGCTCTGGGGACTGGGGGGAGTGCAAAACGCAAATATGGACCTCGATCCACCAGCATGGTCCCTCCGGTACTCGGCCTTCCAGGCAAGCATCCCCAAGGAATAATCCAAAATATCAGGAAAAGTGGGAGGAATGGAAGGCGGGAAAGAAAGAGAAGTGGAGGAATCAGTGCGCAGCAGGAAGCCAGCAAATCGTTACTAGGTCCCCCCAGGGCAGAGCGGGCTGCAGCGGCTCACAGGCGTCTGCAGGGCTCGGACTAGTGTGTGCTGTTTGGTGGAAACCTCGGGAAACACGTGGCCTTCTTAGCCCTAAGCAATGCCTGGGAAAGCCAGGATGCGATGTGCCCGCCCACCAGGGCGGTCAGAGACATGGCGGGATTATGATCACCTGGGGTTTGTTCTGCTTCCTCATACTTTCCTATAACTCCCGCATTTGCTTTAGGAACAGGAGCTGCGTGACAATAGGAAATCACTCAGGAAGAAAGGTCCCGTTGAAATCCTCTGTTCTCCACGCGCTCTTGTCTCTTTCTCAGCCCAGACTCTGCCCTCCATGACCGACTGGTTGGTCAGCTTTGCGATGGTAGACGTGATTGTCCCTGGAGGGGGAGGCAGGAAGCAGACAGAGGAAAACATGGGTTAAAATTCCCCAGGCTTGCAGAGTGGTGGGTGACTGGATGGGCACGCCTCTGACACCACGATCATCATCATAAATAAACTTTCCAGTCAGTTCCTTAGTGAAGCACAGAGGGTCCCAGAGCCCTGGGGAGATGGCATCCGTGCATGCAGGACAGAGATAGGAACAAGCCAGAAACCAGACATGACCCTTGTGGACAGAAGCTGTGGCAGAGGGAGGCCCAGGGCTCCCCCAGGGCCCCCAGGTGGCTCCTGACACAGCCTGGGTCTCCCCAGAGACAGGACGACAAGACTCGGGCCAAGAAGGGGCAACTACGAGACAATTGGATAATACAGACAGGTTGGTGGGAAGCTCATGGCTGTGGACTGTGACGGGGACAGGTATGAGGACAGCTCAATGGCAGACTGTGTGAGCTAGGTCTGTCCCCAGGGCTGTGGGACAATGGCCAAGGGCTGTGGCCGGCCCTGCAGGGGCTGTTTGGATCTTTGGTCTGGTGGCCCTGGAGGCATTTGGGGTCTTAGCCTGTGCAGCCTGGGTTCTTGCTGCCCAGAGCTCTCGGCAGAGGAGAGCCCCATCCTGAGTGAGGAACCCGGAGCTGGAGGAAGGGGAGTCTCAGAGAGGTCCTGGAGATGGCCTGGCTCCCCTGCCTACCTGGGCCGCCTCCATTGGTCCAGAGACCCCAGAGCCTTCAGACCACACCAAGCCCTTTGCCTGGTTTTTCCCGCTGAAGCCCTCAAAAATCAGGGCTCCCTGCTCAGATGCCCCTGCTCTCCCATCCCACCCCTCCTCCTGCAAGAGGCAAAAGGAGAGCCTCCTCTTTCCTAAAGCACAGGAACGGAAGGACTCCTGGCGGGGCTGACAACCTGACTCACTTTGTCTTCCAACAGCGGGGGAAGGCGCCAGGGAAGGAGGTTTCTGCTTTGGAGCCATTTGAGCCTGGGCTCAGATCCCTGCTCTTGGGCCCTTCCAAGCAGAGGGAATTTAGACTCTCTGAGCCTCAGTCTCCTCATCTGTGAAACGGGAACATGATGGCAACAGCCTGAATGTTCGTGTCCCCAAAAGTCACACGTGGAAACCCTACTGCGCAGGGAGGTGGCCTCAGAAGGCGGGGCCTCTGGGAGGGGCTCAGGTCCTGGGGGCGGAGCCTCTGCTATATTGCACATTCACTGGCATAGCTAGTCCCACCCACCCTCCATCCGTCTCCCAGAGGCCCCGCCTCCTGAGGCCATCACTGGGACAGTAGGGTTTCTGCGCATGACTTTTAGGGAAACAGACGTTCAGAATTGTGCTCCCAATTTATAGATGAGGGGACTGGACTCAGGAAGGCTCAGGGTTCCCTGCTCAGAAGGGACCGAGCCGGGATCTGAGCACAGATGACGAGCAACCCCAGGCAGGGCTCATCTTGGCAGACAGGCAGGTAAGCCCCAGCCCTCCTTCCGATGGTAACAGCGGGGACAGCGAATGCTCAAGAGCTGCTCTTTCCACGCTCTTCCTGGCGGTCCAGGGAGGTGAGGGGCCTGTGCCCACGCTCCCTCTGCCCACACCTGTTCCCACAGAGCTTGCAGATCGTGACCAGGTGAAGGTGTAACAAAAATCACTTGAAAAATCGTTAATGCACTTTACAGACAACAGAAGGGTCTTATTTTCCTTGTTTTGGCCCTGGACGAATCTAGTCCCAGAGAGGCCAGGGCACTGGCCTTGGCCCACCTAGCTGGGAGGGACCAAGAACTTGGACCCTGGGGCTGTGATGCGGGCATGGCAGGCCCCTCCACTGCTCTGTGCCTGACTGGCCAGACTGGGGGAATCCTGCTTGCTGTGCAGTCCAAAGCTTCACCCCAAGAAGAGACCTCAAATTCCCTGCCACTTTGTACATCATGGATCCCCCTGTTCCTTCTGTTGTGGGCACAGCTAAGCAGCACCTGAAATCCTGAAGCCCTTCGCCAGGCAGATACAGGCCCCTGCCCCAGGCAGCAGTCCCCACCGGTGACAGAGATGGGCACAGGTCACGAGCCCCCAGAGTGTAATGAGCGGTGTCATCAGCGATCAAGTCTGCAGACTCGGGGTTGTCTGAGGGAAATAAGCATCCGGCTGAACAGGTGAGCCTGGCTTAGACACTCAGTGCCCGCGTGGCCTCTGACGGAAGGAACAATAGACAAAAACTAATAGAAGCACAGGACAGGTTCTTCCTAACTGTGGGTGCCCCATTCCCTCCCCAAGCCCCAAGGGCTAGCACAGGGAGAGGTCACCACCAGCACATCCCGTGGTGGCTTGCGTTGCTGGGGACGTTGCGTTGCTGACTCCCAGGCCATGGGAGTCAGCAGTGGTCTGTGGACCACTGGAAGAAGAAGGGCCGGCTCCCGTCTACTGCCGCATCACTGCCTCATCCACGGGGCCCAGTGGCCGGAGTCCAGGAGCGGCAGCTAACAGACCCCTGTGCATAGTGAGGCCAGGGTTGGATCCCCCAAGCTCTTAGAGGGGCTCACATCTAAGCCAAGAGCTGTACTCGGATGGTTAGCCAAGTGAAGACCGTGGAATGTTCTCAGCAAAAGGGATCGTGTGCATGCAAGAAATTGAGAGGCGCCCTACCTGGTAAGGAACTGGGCTTGATTCCCAAGGTGGGAATGCTCCTTGTGCTGCTGTGTGTTGCTGTGCTGGCAGGGCACAGGGGAGCCCCCAAGCTACCCGACTTGGCCCAGAGAGGAGACAGCAAACCCCAGCCTGGGCCCCAGCACAGAAGGAAGGTCAAGAGTCTCATTTCACAGATAGGAAGACTGAGGCCAGCGGCAGCCTCCTTCCTCGCGTGGCTTCCTTTGGATTATATCGACTTTGAGGCAAGTCATTTCTTTGTTTTCATACCAGGAAGAACCCTCTTCAGATTGAAATTCTTTCCAGGAACCCTGCTTTCTGCTTCCTCAGGGAACCTGGTCAGGCCTCCCCCATGCTGAGAAAGGACCCTGGGGGCTTCTCACCACTGTCCCCAGTCCCCTGCACCACTAGCTCACCCCAGGCCTCGCTCCTGGCCCTTTCGACCAGCCTGGCGGGGAGGAACTCTCACAGGTGCTCTAAAGGAGAGAAAAGGTCAGGGCAGGGAGCTGGAATTGCTGAGAGGGGGACTGGGGGCTGTGAATGTACCGATGCCAGCAAGCAGACGAGGTGACATGTTGTTCCAGCCTCCCAGCGATTGCGGTTACACAGGGAAGAAAGACACTGAGTTCTGCACCCTTAGCTGGGAACGCAGCTCCTGGAGAGCGGGGAAGGTGGGCACAGCGTGCCCCACACCTATCTAGTTGTGGGCACTAAAAATAGGCTGATCCTTTAGCTGGGGGACCCATGGGGTCCCATTTGGGGCAGGTTTGGATCTATGCACCTGAAAACCCAGGTGTCCAGGCTTCTTACTGAGCTGACGAAACGGAGAAGACACATGAGATGGCATAGCCCATGTTACGTAGGGTCTTACTCTGAACCTGTGTGTGCGCACGTGCATGCATGCGTGTGCTGGTAGGTGTGGGTGTGGGCAGAGGGGTGTGGAGGTGAGCATGTGTTCAGGTGTGCATGGAGGCAAGCATGTGTGCAGATGTGCATGGAGGTGAGCGTGTGTGCAGGTGAGTGTGGAGGTGAGCATGTGTGCATGTGTGCGTGGAGGTGAGCCTGTGTGCAGATGTGCATGGAAATGAGCGTGGTGCAGAGGTGCATGGAGATGAGCGTGTGTGCAGGGGTGTGTGGAGATGAGTGTGTGTGCAAGGGGTGTGAGTGTGAAGGTGAACGTGTGTGGAGGTGAGCATGTGTGCAGAGGGGTATGGAAGTGAACGTATGTACAGGTGTGCATGGAGGTGAGCATGGGTGGAGGGGGTGTGGAGGTGAGTGTGTGTGCAGGGGCACGTGGAAGTGAGCGTGTGCATGCCGGGGGGGTGGTGACTTGTGCCCCCAGAGAAAACATGACATGACGTTCACCAAAAGATTCAAGGTCGACTTCTCTAGGAACAGGATTTTTGGCCTGATTCCTAAACATTCTGTGTGATCTCCCACCTGTTTCTTTCTCCTCATTGTGACGTGCATGTTCCATGTCAAAAAACAAAAACTGCTCTTTTCCAGACTCCGCCACAAGGCTGCCCTCAGCGGAGCTGCAGAAACACACATCAGCTGTTTGTGGTGTTGTCGGTCTGAAAGAGCAGCCGAGGTCCCGTCCACTGCGGTCTGCGTTGTGAGGCTGGAGGACCCTCTCCCCACAACCTCCCTCCAGGGGGCAGCCCGGCTGGGGGTCCCAGCGACCCCACACACAGGGGGAGTTCTGAGGAACACGTTAAGAATTCATAATTCAGCCCACACTGCAGAGATCCTCGGCGGGAGCAGGGATGACCTCTCCGAGGAGGAGCCAGAGGGACCTGACAGGGAGCAGACGGGTACCAGGGCATGCTCTGCTGAAAGCAAGTGACACTGCAGGGTGAGGGGCCTTGGGGGCTCGCGGACAACCCGCAGGCCCAGACGGTGGCCTTGCAGTGTGTTCTTGTCTCTGCCGCAGGACACATCACCCACAGCAACATTGTTTACCGTTTGTGGGTCACAAGTCTGGGCGGCGCTCACAGTCCAACTTGGCAGGGCTGCAACCCACCTGGAGCCCAGTCCCCTCAGCATCCAGGGTCACTCTCAGGCCTGTCCCTGGGACCCTCTGCCTCCAGAGCCAGGAGCACGGCCCATTTCCACAAACAAGCCCTTTGGGAAGAAGGGATGTTCCTGATCAGGTCAGGCCCACCAGGATGCCCCTTTCCTTAAAGTCAGGTTCCTGGCCTCGCCCGCATCCTGGGTGAGACGATGATCCCGGCATGCACGCAGGGGCAGGACCTTGGGGCCATGTCAACATGTTGCCTCTCACCCCAGGGCAGTCGCCCTCTCTGCCAGCACAGTCCTAAGCACTTAGCCCAGATTAGTAGGGCTGTGGTCAGTGGTCTCGGTGTCCACCTCCGTCCAGGCCTGAGGGCGGTGAGCCCAGAGATCAGCAGGGGGCATGGTTGCAAAGCCGCTAGCCTCCAGGCCCCGGCCGAGGAGGCCATGGCCCAGTGCCCTCATGGCTGACCGCCTGCAGTCCCAGGAGCACAGGGTTGCCTGGAAAGCTTCCAGGCCATCTCTTTGCCACCCTTCCTGTGCTGGAGGCCCTCCTGGGAGGGGCGGCTAATGTGGGGAACAGCTGGTGGAGAGGCTCAGCTGCCCTGGGCTTGGCCACTGAGGTGTGGCGGCCTGGCTCTGGGCCATGGGACCCGGGCCAGGCCCCAGCTCAGCAATCCTGGGATGCCACGGCCTGCCCTCGGCCACGCTGGATCCTGTCACTCCTTTTACAGCTGAAAAACCAGGGCCTGAGGGTTCTAGACTCTCCGTGCATTTCTCACTCGATCCTCACATCCACTCTGGGAGAAAGGGGTTATTGTCTGCTTTCAAACATGAGGAAGCCAAGCCTTCACTCGGAAGGCGAGTTAGGATGAGCTTCTGGGTCCCTGTTACATTCACTCAACACGCGTGGACTGGGCACTGGCTCCAGGCTGGCCCCAGCTGGGCCTGGGGGCATGGACTCAGATGTGCTCTGGTCCCTGACTTCCATGGCCCATGGCCCATAGCGATGACACGGGCACAGCGGGGAGAGGGCAAGGGGGTGAAGGGGCCCTCGGCCTCACAGATCCTGTTGCCTGCAGGCCACGTGCAGAACATGCCAGGAGTTTCCTGGGGACCCCCAGAGATCCACCTCTTCTCACACCCCCACCGGCCTGCGTGGACCTGCCAGGGGTCTGATTAGCCGAGGCTTGACTCCGTCCAGTGCCCTGCTCAGTTACCTATGCCCCAACCTCCCTTGTCCCCTTGCATAGCTCCTCAGTCATGCTCACTGGGGTGTCTCCTCCCCCTCCTGCTCAGCACAGATGTAGGTCCTGTCTATCTCCTTGGACATCAGCCTTCACTTGGATACCTCCAGGAATGGGGAGCTCACTTCCTTGTAAGGTAACCCATCCCCTATTCTAATGTTTTGGACATTCTTCCTCTTAACCTCAGGTCTTTGTACAGGCCATTCCCTCTGGCTGGAGTATTGTCCCTGATCCACCCGGTGTCCACTTCTCAGGCTGGTTCTGACCCTTCTTCAGGTCTACCTCTAGGAAATCTCAGATCCTTCCTTAGTCTGGGGGATGTGTCCTCCAGGGACCCCAACAGTCCCGTGCCCTGACTGTGATGTCACCACTACGTAATTACCTGCTTACATTTGGAGTACCCCCTCTAAGCTCTGGGGGCAGGGACTACATCATGGCACCACCATGCCCCAATGCCAGGCCTTAAGCCGCCCCCCTGAAGTCCCCATTATTAACTCACATTCTCCCCAAGAAAGCCACACAGGAAGTCGTTATTCCCAGTGGGAAGAGAGCCAGCTTCCCTGAAGGCATCCCCCTCCCCAGAGGAGTGGACATCAGTAAGCCAGGGACTAAGCAGCTGCTGGCCCCCAGCAATGCTGTCTTCCCAGCCAGTACTGAACAGTCCTTTACCGCCCCAGCCTTATAGATAGGGTACTTGAGTCTCGGGTTTTTAGTTGATAATGGAAATCAGCAATCAGGATTTGGCTCCGCTAAATGGGAGAGAAAGCCTGAATGAGCAGAGAAATAAGGTAGAAGTTTTGTCTCTCCCGTAGTAAAGTCCAGAGGGGGAACGTCCAGGGCAGAGGCAATGGGCAGTCACAAGATCATCCAGGACCCTGGCTCCATCCTTTTGTTCCGTCATCCTTACAGAGCAGCTTACGTCTTCAAGGTCACCTCCTGGCCCAAAACTGGCAGGGGTGTTTACCGTCTGGGCCTGCACATCAGCTGTGCTCAATACGCCAACAGAACATGGCCGAATCTGAGATGAGCAGGTGGTCTGGGGGCAGAAGCTGGGGCGGGTGTTGGGGGGCAGGCAGCGCGAGGCCCAGCTGGGAGACAAGGTCCTAAGGTGTGGGCGGGCCACCTGACTCCCCTCCCTAGGTGGTGTGCTGGCAAAACCCGCACCCAGGAATGAATGAAGAGCCCTGATCTGTAGCCCTTGTCAGTTTCCGTGGCGCAAACACACCACTCTTGGCCGATTCCGAGCTGGGAACCATTTAACAATTCCTCCCCATGTTCCTCAGGGCTTAGCATCTGTCCTCCAGAAGATGAAGGCCATGCCCCTAGCAGCATCCCCATTTGTCCAGCAGCCATTTGTCCAGACCATCCATCCATCCGACCTCCCATCTCTGTGACACACAGCCCTCATGCGTCCTCAGCAGCCAGGCTCCTAGCTGCCTCCAGATGGCTTTTCCAAACCATGAGATGTCCCAGATTCTTCGAGGGGCCCATGTCACCAGAGGGCTGAGACCCCTGCTCAGGGCAGGACCCCTCCCAAGAGGAGACTGTTTCCTTTGTGTCCCTCCTGGGTCCAAGGGAAGGAGGAGACGCACCTGCACCAAGGCCCCCCACGCTGTCCCAGGCCCCAGGCTGCACACTCGCCCTCCGAGCCCATTTCACAGGTCAGGAAGTAGAGGCTCCCAGGAGTGAAGGGTGTCCACTTGGGCTTAATGGCAGAGCCAGGATCCCAGCCTAGGGCTGCCTGGCTCCCAAGCTCAGGCTCTTCCCTGCCCCCCTCTGCCTCCCAGACGGAGAGGAGAGCAGAGCCTGGGAGTGAGTGGTCCAGCTCTGGAGCGTAGCCAAACCACACCCCATCCTGACCGCCCAGCCCACGGGCTCAGCCAGTCCCACAGTCTGACCCAGCCTCCCTGCCAGGCAGCTACCTCCACTCTGGGCTGCTTGGTCTCGGCAGTCGCCTAGGTTCCCACTATCATGCTGCCACCCCTGCCCTGACGAGGGTCCCCAGATGGTCAAAGCCCCCATGTCCACCACAGACTAGAGCCCACTGGGGGCAGTCCTATTGAACCACCTGCTTCCAGCCACTTCTGTGATGACCAAAGCTTTGGATGGCTCCCGGAGGGCCTCCTGGCTGAAGGTCAGCTTCCCTGACTCAGGGTGTCTGGGGAGCTGAGGGACCCATGTCATGGACGCCAGGGCAGCGGGGGTCTCATTGGACACATCGCCCAGGGCTTATGGGCTCCGCCGAGACTTCAGTTCTCCCTCATGAGCCGAGAGGCAGTGCTGCTGCGTGAGTGACCTGTTTGAAAAGTGTCAGAGAGAGACAGGGTTCAGGGGAGCAGGGAAGACGACAGCGAGGCAAGACTGGGGAGCAGGGCCTCATGGCCAGGCACAGCCCCAGTGAGAGGTCGGGAGCCTGTCTGTGGGATGTCTGGGAGCAGAGACGGACCTGTTGTGAGGATCGGGAATTGCATGAAGCCGCGAGCAGGCAATGGGCTGTTGTCCGAATGTCCACTCAATCCCCACACCACACCCCGGGAAAGGGTTACCGCTCTTGCCATCCACACAAGGCTTCGGGACGATTCCAGCCCCTCGGTCTGCAGGCCTACCTCCTTTGCTGTGACCTAGGCTGGTGGCCTGCTGCTGAGACACACCAAGCACGACCCCATGGAAGTAGGACAGGAGAGGAATCCAGACACCTGGCACTGTGACCTCCACGTCGGCCATGGCATGTGCCCAGGGTCCGACCTGGAGATTGAGCCTGGACCCCCCACTGCCCAGCTTCAACCTCCAACATTCTCTCTGCCTGGCTCCTGCTGGATCTCCTTTCAGGCCTCACGTGCTGGCCCCCAAATCCCCGGGACCCTGTCGCTGCCTCCCCACCCTGCACGTTTCCTCCTCCCACCGGCCTCCCCCTGAATATGCTCCGGGCTGGACTGTTTGCAAGGGCAGGTTTGCTGCAGCGGTGCTCCTGGAGGCCAGTGATCCCAGAGGTTGGTGCTCCGGGAGGGCGGTTCTCCTGGAGGGCGGTGCTCCCAGAGGTCAGCGGCCATGCCTGCTCCCCTAGCCCGGGGCACGCCGCAGAGCTGCACTAGGGCTGGCTCACTGAGCTCCAACCGTGGAAACTGCCCACTGCTTCTGTGCAGAAAGGGACAGAAGGTCACCTTGGAGCATCTCTGCTTGGCCATTGAAGAGTCACCTGAACCGCTGTCCATAGCTTGTTATTGAATTCCAACATAATTAACGAACAGCATTGTGTTCATTTCCAGTGGACAATATGATGACTCAATTCTGTACATTGCCCCGTGCTCACCACCAGTGTGCTTCCCAGTCCCCAACGCCTCTTTCAGCCACCGCCCTGCCCACTGTCCTTCTGGTGACCATCTGCTCACTCTCTTTAGGTAAGAGTCTATTTCTTGGTTTGGGTCATTTTTTCTTTGTTCATCTATTTTGTTTCTTAAATTCCACAGATGAGTGAAATCACATGGTCTTTGTCTTTCTCTGATTGACTTATTTCGCTTAGAATAATACCCTCTAGATCCATCCATGTTGTTGCAAATGGCAAGATTTCATTCTTTTTGATGGCTGTGTAATATTCCATTGTGTGTGTATATACCATATCTTCTTTATCTATTCATCTGTTGGTAGACACCTGGGCTCTTCCCTTATCTTGGCTATTGTAGATAATGCTGCTATAAATATAGGGGTGCATGTGTCTTTTCATTTTAGTGTGTTAATGTTCTTTGCATAAATACCCAGTAGTAGAATTGCTGGGTCATAGGGCTGTTCTATTTTTAACATTTTTAGGAAACTTCATATTGTTTTCCAGAGTGGTTGCACCAGTTTGCATTCCCACCAACATTGCATGAGGGTTCGACTTTCTCCACATCCTCGCCAACATTTGTTGTTTCTTATGTTTTTTATTTTAGCCATTCTGGCTGGTGTGAGGTGGTATCTCATTGTGGTTTTGATTTGGATTTCCCTGATGTCGAGGGATGTTGTACACTTGTTCATATGCCTGCTGGCCATCTGGATGTCTTCTTTGGAGAAATGTCTGTTTGATGCCTTCTGCCCATTTTTTTTATTTGTTAAAAAATGATTATTTATTTTGGGGGTGTCGAGTTGTATCAGTTCTTTATGTGTTTTGGATATTAACTCTCTCTGGATATGTCCATTGTAAATATCTTCTCCCATTCAGTATGCTGCCTTTTTGTTTTGTTGATTGTTTCCTTTGCCATGTAGTAGTCTCTATTTTGATGTGATCCCAACAGTCTGACTAGAGACAGAGGTCACGTACCTCAGCAGTGGCCCTACCCCAGAAGCCATGCTGCACTGGGTTTGGAACCTGCCATACAGTGAGAGCGCATGGCCAGTCCTCCTGTCTGGCCCACTTCCTCCTGGTACCCACCTGACACAGTTCCCAACATCTGGTTTGCCTCAGGCATTGTTCTCAATTCCTCCAACAACCCATCTCTTGGGCTTGTCCTTGGTGCTGCCTGGCCCCAAGCCCCCTGTGTCCTTGAGTGAGGCACTCCCCTCCAGGCGGGTATGTGAACTGGGCTGGACACCCCCGTCCTGCCTGCCCAGCATCCAGCCCACAGTTCAGGCCAGACTTTAGCTGGTGACTCATCCTTGCCATTGGCCACTACCTTGGTGAGGTATGGGTCAGGGACCTCCCCTTCCCTGCCTGGCAGAGGGGGCTCACAAGACCCAAGCCAGGTTACCCGCTGCTCTCCCAGGACGGTACTCCCGGATCCACAAAGCACTGTGCACTCATAGTGAAACTGTCTCAGAAGTCACACTGAGTCACTCCCGCTCCTGGGGTCCCACTCCAGCCCCGCCCTCCCACCCTATTCAAAGCGGGGATCCTTAGCATCTCCCTGGCTTCTGTTAATGTCTTGATATGCTTCCAGCACATTCCAGTTTGACTTATTTTCCAGAGCAGTTCCCAATATTTGTATTTTTTAAAAGATTTTATTTTTATTTATTTGATAGAGGGAGAGAGAGGCAGGCAGAGGGAGAGGGAGAAGCAGATTCCCCACTAAGCAAGGAGCCTGATGTGGGCCTCAATCCCAGGTCCCTGGGATCATGACCCGAGCTGAAGGCACTTAACTGGTCATGCTGTCTTCTCTGTGGGGTCTGTAGCTCTCATTTCAGCTTGCTCAACACCTCAAGTTGGGCTTGGACTTGCAGCTGCCAGAGAATGTGCCTTCTCCAGAGAAAAGGAGGGAGAGTAGGGCCTTTGCAAGTGCCTCAGAGCACTTGCCAGCACAGCCACGGTCCTCAGGGGGGAAAGTCAGCCCTGAAAAAAGATGAGGAAGTAACAGCCTCCCTTTCCTCCCTATCCCCCTGCCTACTGCTCAGCCCTGGTCCCCGGCCCTGCTCCCAGAGGCTCCACAGGGAGGTGGTCCTGAGGAGCTGCAGAGGGACGGGGAAAGGCCCAGCCCAGAGCCTCCCTGTGGCCTTAAGCTGAGCTGCTGTCAGGGCCCACCCATCTGTTCAAGTCTCATCTCCCAGGATGCATCTCCACACACCTGACTACACAGACTTTCCTCTTTCCTGTTCTCAGCTGAACAACTTCTCTGTCAGGACCTTCCAAATGCAGTCCACCTGCAGAGATGGTACTGTCTTAACCAGCACCCAGGGAGGGGAGGGGGCCAGGGCAAGTGGCTGGTGGGTCTGAACAAAACAGAAAAGCTAGAAATTGGCCCCAGACACTCAGATTCCCAAACCACTAATCTTAACTAACTCCCATGGATGAGGGAGCCATGGGACCCAGGAAGCAGCAGAGCCAGTCCAGGAGGGGAGCAAAGACAGTTGCAGAAACTTGCAGTGCAGCAGACCTGAGGGGCAACCTAGCCAGGGTGGAGCTGTAGGTAGAAGGGCCCAAGGAAGAGACTTTAAAAAAGGACCAGTAGGCAACTTGATGCACTTGGCCACAGTGTAGGGAGTTTAGGGATAAGTTAGTGATAAGTATATGAAAAAGCAAGCAAATGAAAAATACAAGGCAAGTGCCAACTCCAGGCAAGTAAGAAGGCTGGAAAGTCAATATAATCATGGTCTATTGCATGTCCGTAGGTGAGGGGCATTTACTAGGTCATCACACCAACAACACTGAACTCTGACTAAACCAAAACTGTGCTGCAACTTCTAGGAGAGGACGTAGAAGGGAGGGAAAAGAAGAAAAATAACCCTCTTCCATAGGAAGAAGCCAGGAATAGCGTCTACAGTTAGGAAACTGAGAAATAGCAGCACTTTTCAAGTGGGGGAGGGAAGATGCCATGGCAGACACACAGCCAATTTTGCCAATAAGCAGCAAGACTGAACATTCTATGAGATTTTTACCTAGCAAAGCATCAATATTTTCCATAAACAGGGTGTTTCATTTTCCCCGTTTGGATCCTGTTTAGCCCCAAGAAGGAAGATGTGTCTTAAGGGTGCCAGACTAAAGTCAATAAAGAAATGGACAGTCTTAGCCATGAGCATGCCTTTCCTGGGGCCTCTGGAACATTCTTCCCAGCATCCAGAGAGCCATGGCTAAGGGTGTGGACACCTGGGAACCATGGCAGGGCTTGGTCCCAAGAAGTAGGGTCTGGACCTGTTCTCTGATGACCCTAGTCTCAGGAGCAGACCTGAGAATTGGCCCCTCCCACAAACCGAGACCCTGCCTCATCCCACCTATCCAGGTTGCCCCTAGCAGGAAAGGACAAGTGGCAAGCTCAGAGGAGGTTCCCAGCTCCTGGACCTCACAACTGGGTGGAGGGTGTGGGTGAAGCAGCATGGGGAGTGGAAGAAAGGTTTGCAGGTGGGCAGACCTGGGTCTAGCCCTGGCCCTGCTGGGGGCTTCCATGGGTCGCAGGCAACACTACTTCCTTCTGAGCCTCTTCTTTTCCTGCTGTGTTAGTGGTGCCCCCCTAAGAAGCCACAGAGGACTGGAAGGGCTCATATGGGTAAAGCCCAAGCCAGTCCATGAGGAGCACACAGCCTTCACATCTCTGCGTCTTGGGTCCATCACGTTTCTGAGCCTGGCATCTGGAGGAACTTGGCAAATGTCTGATAAGTGAATGACTTAATGAATGGACAGGTGAGTGAATGAATGAAGGGCTAGAACCAGGGAGCCCAGGCTCCTGGTCCAGGAATCTTAATGGCATCCTTGCTGCTACCTCAGAAAGACCCTCCAAGTGACTTTTACTTCTTTGATTGTGAAATTCTGTAATTTCAATGAGCACCATCCCTCAGAAACCGCCGGAAGGAAACCAGTGCTCCCTGGCCCTCAGTATTTCCCTTGCTGGCTGACTGCATCCGGCTAATTCCAATCTGAGAAGTGTGGGAAGATGCATGAGTTGTCAGTGTTCTGGATGAATCATCTGAGACCCCAGGTTGGAAGTGGGCAGAGCTCGCAAAGGCCCCAAGCCCATGGACCCTGAGCACCACAAGCCATCCTGCTGTGGCAGTCCCCACCCTACTC
Source organism: Martes martes (assembly GCF_963455335.1). Taxonomy (NCBI): domain Eukaryota; kingdom Metazoa; phylum Chordata; class Mammalia; order Carnivora; family Mustelidae; genus Martes; species Martes martes. The sequence goes on from NC_137889.1 coordinate 141,804,863, forward strand.
TCTGCTCAATGCCAGAAGCCGGCTGAGGATTCACCCCTGCCCTGAGGGTCTCCCAGCCAGCTGCAAGCACAGAGCGTGCATCTGCTGCCTGGCCTCCCCACCTGCCATGGAGGGGGTCTTTGCCTGGTGCTTGTGCCCACAGCATCCTCTGCTTGAGGAGGAGAGAAGCTCTCTGCTTCTCTTCTGTGTCGTGTTTTCCACAAAGAGGTCTTTCACTACACTCTTCAGAATATACGGAGGTTTCGGGACTGGCTGGGTGCCTGTCTCTCCCTTCTCCTTCAGGCCCACAATCGTGCTGTCCACAAGGAACTCGCTGCGGATTTTCCCACTGGCCCTGTTCTTCCTCTCACCATTTTTACCTTCTTATAACCTACAGGTTTGACCACGTATCCAAATTCTTTGCCAACTCATGCTGAACGACTGCACAGAAAATCTTGCCTCCTTCCGTCCTGGGACCTTGGTGTCAGTCTGCAATGGAGAGATTTCTTGAGGGATTAACTAAGGCTTATCTTACCTTTTTTCCTTCTTCCCTTTTCATATTTTATTTCTTCTTTACAAGCTGCTCTTGCATTGCGTGGCCAGTGACTTGTTTAGAGTGGTATTAGCAATCAGACCCCTGATCCTCGTCTATCAGAGCACACATTGGGTCTCACTCTCCTGGGAGCCCCGCTGGGGGCCAGGGGTGGGGAGCAGGCATCCGCACAGTCACCCGGGGTTCTGGGCTTGGTGACGTGTGTGTCAATATCCAGCTGGTGGAGGGAACGAGAGGGATAACACACAGCTCTTCCCAGCTGCTCAGGCCTGACTTCCTGGAGCTTTCTGGCGCAAAGAGCAAGGAAGGCGGTGTCTGGCGGGTGCAGCTTGCAAACCCAGCTCTGCCGTTGTGAGTCACTCCCTTAGATTCTCTGAGCCTTGGTTTTCTAAGTGTTCTTTGGTAAATACCGCAGACCCTGAGAAGTGACAGGGACAGAGAGTGTGAGCTGTGGTCACGTGTGACTGAGTGCCATGTGGGCATGGGGAGACTGGGAGAGAATGAGTGGATAGGTTGGAGGGAGAGGAGGGGAGAGAGGATTTGTGAGGGGTGGGGCAGCAGGGAACAGCTCCCTGCTGTCCCTGACTCCCTGGAAAGAGTCAGAAGCTTGGCCTGTCTCAGAAGCCCCGAAGGCTGGGCTGAGGGAGGGAAGGAGAGGGGGCAGGAAGGTAGGTAGTTTTCAGTTGGGGAAGGAGCAGCTCCTGGGGTTGAGCACCTGGCTGAGGGCGGTGGAGGGAGAAGGGGGGCTGCAGAGGGGAGAGTGCCAGGCACCAGACCCCCATCTGTGCTGACCTCCTGGGCTGTTTCCTGCTGTCTCCCAGGCGACAGGATCCACTGCACTAACAACAAGTCCACAGGAGCCCACAGGTGTCCACACCTCCCTCTCCCAGTCCAAGGAGCCTAAGTCTCTGGAGCAAGGGACAAAGCTGATTGCTTGGTGTCCTGTCCTCCCACCGTATGGCCTGCACTCAGCGTAGCTCCAGGAGATGTGCAGCAGGTCAGGCAAACCCAGACTGAAGAGGGGACCCCCGAGAACCAGAAAGCCCCCAGAGACATCACAAAGAGGAAGGAGCTTGGGTCCTGACACCAGGGGCTGTTCCTGAACCCCCAGGCCCACTCCTGTGCTGCCCATGTGTGCATCTTTGTAGACAGTGTGCTAGGACTGAGGACTTGGCTGAGTGAAGACCACCTCTCCAGACCCAGACTGGCCACTGGGTGGTGCACGCAGGACAAGTCACTCCCAAGACTGGAAACAGAGTCCGTGTTAAAGATATTAAACTTCGGCCCAAAGAAACGGTGGGAGACTGTGGGCTGGACCCAGTTAGATCCATCCCCAGTTACTACAAAAATATGGACATTCTCCATAGTATTTAAACAAGACCCAGAGTCGTATAACATAATACTCTAAATGTCCAGGATACAATCCAGAAGTACTTGGCATACGAAGAACCAGGAAAATTTCAACTTGGTGGGAGAAGACCACCAACAGACAGGAAAGCCATGAAAACTCAGTTGTCAGCACTGTCTATGACAACTTGAAGGCAGGATCATAAAACTAACCCAGGAAGAAAGCATGAACATGACTGAAATGAAAGAAATGATTTTTTAAAAAATCTCAGCGAAGAAACACAAGATGTAAAGAGGAACCAAATGAAAAATATAAGGCTGAAAAATACAGGAATCAAAATTTTAAACTCATTGTAGGGGCTCGATGGTCAGAGAAAAATGACAGAAGAAGAAGCTGGTGAATTTGGAAATAGAGCAACAGAAATTACCCGGTATGAACAAAAGAGAACAAAAGAGGTTGAACGATGATTACAAAATCCAATGCCTTTCATGAGAATAACACCCAACAAACTGGGCACATGAGGGAACTTCCACCACCTGATAAAGGGTGTTCACAGAATGGTCACCCACAGTGACCATCACGCCCAATGGTGATAGGCTGGCTGCTTCCCTGAAGATCCGGTCACTTCTGTTCAAGGTTGTACAAGGGCTCTAGCCAGGCAATGAAAGGAAATTACAGGCTCCAGATTGCAAAGGAAGAAGTAAAAGTCTCAGTTGACATGTGACATGAACTTATGTAGAGAGAACACCAAGAAAGAAATGAAAGCAGAGCTAAATAAACAGGAAGACATCATGTGTGCCTGGACTGGACGGCTTTGCTATTTTGTTCCGAAGGCAATACTCCCCAGACGGAGCTACAGCTTCCGTGCAATCCCTATCGAAAGTCCAATTGCAGAGATGGATACGCTAGTTCTAAAATTCATCTGGAATTGAAAGGGAGCCCAAATAGCCAAAGAACCTCGGAAAAGGGAGAACAAAGCTGGAGGATGCACGTCCCTGACTTCCAAACCTACTAACAAGCTAGCTTCATTGGAATGCCTCAGGGCTGGCGTCACGATAGACACAGACCCAGGCACATGCCCACACAGCTGCAACTGGCTGATCTTCTACATGGCTGATGAGACCATTCAATGGGGAAAGAACTGTCTTTTTATTTTTTTTTAATTTTTTATTTATTTTCAGCGTAACAGTATTCATTGTTTTTTCACCACACCCAGTGCTCCATGCAATCTGTGCCCTCCCTAATACCCACCACCTGGTTCCCCCACCCTCCCACCCCGCCCCTTCAAAACCCTCAGGTTGTTTTTCAGAGTCCATAGTCTCTCATGGTTCACCTCCCCTTCCAATTTCCCTCAACTCCCTTCTCCTCTCCATCTACCCTTGTCCTCTATATTATTTGTTATGCTCCACCAATAAGTGAAACCATATGATACTTGACTTTCTCTGTTTGACTTATTTCACTCAGCATAATCTCTTCCAGTCCTGTCCATGTTGCTACAAAAGTTGGGTATTCGTCCTTTCTGATGGAGGCATAATACTCCATAGTGTATATGGACCACATCTTCCTTATCCATTCATCCGTTGAAGGGCATCTTGGTTCTTCCCACAGTTTGGCGACCATGGCCATTGCTGCTATAAACATTGGGGTACAGATGGCCCTTCTTTTCACTACATCTGTATCTTTGGGGTAAATACCCAGCAGTGCAATTGCAGGGTCATAGGGAAGATCTATTTTTAATTTCCTGAGGAATCTCCACACTGTTCTCCAAAGTGGCTGCACCAGTTTGCATTCCCACCAACAGTGTAAGAGGGTTCCCCTTTCTCCACATCCTCTCCAACACACGTTGTTTCCTGTCTTGCTAATTTTGGCCATTCTAACTGGTGTAAGGTGGTATCTCAATGTGGTTTTGATTTGAATCTCCCTGATGGCTAGTGATGATGAACATTTTTTTTTTAATAAATGGTGGCTGGACAATTGGATATCCATGTGCAAAAAAATCATAAATTGGGACCCCTACCTCACACCATATATAAAAAATTAATTCAAAATTAATCCGAAGACTTTAAGGTAAAGGCTAAGACCATAGAACCCTGGGGAGGAAACACAGGTGTAAGACTTTGTGAACTCTGATTTGACAAGTTTCTTAGCTATAGAAGCAAAAGCACAAGCAATAAAAGAAAGACTTGATCAATTGGACTTCATCAAAATTAAAGACATGACTGCAAAGCATATTCCCAAGAAAGTGAAAAAGAAAAAACCCACACAGAATGGGACAGACTATTTGCAAATCATGTATCTGATCAGAGTCTGGTCGCCTAGATTATAACAATAAAACACCAATGATCCAATTTCGACACAAACTAAGGATCTGAATGGACACTTCTCCAAAGAAGACATATGGAGGGCCAGCCGGCCCATGAGAAGGTGCTCACGTCCCTCATCACTGGAGACATGTGGAAGCTCACACAGCATTACTCCCCGTAGCCGGGGGGGGGGGGGCGGTGGGGAGAAGTGGCACGCATATGCACCAACCCACAGACAGAGAGTTTAAGTGTGATGCGTCCATACAAGGGAATGCTTCTTAGCCACTGGAAGGACACAGGCCGCAGCCTTGAGGACATGGGGCTCCGAGGAAGAAGCCAGGCACTATAGGCCATGTGTCCCTAGTCTCATCCACCGGCAATGTCCACACCAGGCAGATCCACAGAGACAGAAGGCATTCAAGGGGCTCCAACTCTGGAAGAGGGGCCTCGGGTGACGGCTCACAGGTATGACATTTCTTTCTGGGGTGGGGAGAATGTTCTGGAAGCAGATTGCTGATGGCTGCCCAACACTGGGAATGTACTAAAAACCATTACACTGTACATGTTCCAACAGTTTAAAGGGTGACTTGTGTTACATGAGATTCATCTCAATAAAAAGTATAATTAAAAAAAGAGGATTAGCGGTTCAGTCAGTTAAGCGTTTGGCTCTTCATTCTGGCTCTGGTCATGATCTCAGGGTCATGAGATCGAGGCCCAGGTTGGGTTCCCTGCTTAGCTGGGAGTCTGCTTGAGACTTTCTCTCCCTCCCTCTGCCCCTGCCCCTCTGTCCCTGTGTGCACGAGCTCTCGTTCTCTCTGCCTCTAAAATAAATAAATCTTTAGAAACATAAAAAGAAAAAAAAAGAAAGATGTGAGTACCACTTTGGAGACCTAGGGAAGAGCAGAAGGTCTCAGGCGTGATGGGAGAGGGGCTGGCAGGTGTCTGGAGGAACAGCGGCTGACAACTCACCACACTGGGCGAAGGCCACCCATGTGAAACAAGGCACATGTCCTCCCCTGGGTGAATGGAAAACCAGCCAGGCCATGTCCCCTGACATCACCCACCAGCGACAAATGGGAATGGCCCCAAGGGTCTCACAATGGTGAAGGAAGCTGCCCTCCGAGGCCCACTTTCTTCTCAGTCGAACTTCACGGAAGCTGCTGTGAAAAATTTGTCATGTCTCATTCCACTTACATGATGTCCTGGGAGGACAGAGCTGCCGGCGTGGGGTGGGTGTGGGGGTGGGCGTGGGGGCGGGCGTGAGCGCCACGGACAGGGGCCCCCGTGCCATCTGAAGGGGTTCTCTGGGGCGGGCCGGTACACTCACACAAATCCACACACATGTTAAAACCCACAACACCGTGCACCCAAACAGCCACATGGCCTGTGCGAGAATTTGAAAAACAAAACATATAAACTTAAAAACAAAACTTTCATAACAACCCAGACTCAGAGGAGAGATGCCCCTGGGACCCAGATCAAGAAAAAGTGGGCAGTCCTCCGGTCAGTATTGCATCCTAGGAAACATCATTTACACACACATGGGACTGCGCAGGTCCAGAAGCCTGGCCTCCGCACCCACGGAGTCAGGTTGCTGCATACCAGCTCCCAGAGCACGGAGGCCCAGACACACAGCCACACATGTGCACACACACTCACACATGCATACACTCGCATGCATACACATTCACATGTATACTCACATGTGCACATGCACACGCATGTGTGCACACACGCACAGTCATGCATGCACATGCGGTCTCATTTGCTGGGACGTCACTTTTGTGACGTAGCTGCAGAGGGCTTTCCTTGGGGTGGGGGGAACGAGGGGGAGCTGGTCTGGGTTGGGGGGATAAATGGAATCTCTAAGCACACCCCAGTGCCTCGCCCACGAAGCCACCCCCAGTCCCCGCAGCCACAGGCTCTCTGCATGCTTGTGTCCTCAGCTCCAAAACTGGGAACAGAATGTCAAGACAGAAAGAGGAGGTGTCCAGGCCACAGCACCCAGGGGACAAGTATCAAGCCTCGGTGACTGTCCTCACTGGGCCATGCACCCTCATGCTCCCCAGGGACAGCTAGACGTGGCTCGCGGGAGCCTGGTCCCCACCCCTTCGCGTGCGTGTCTGCACAGAGCTGCGGGTCTGGCACGGAGAGGAGAGCTGCGTCCCAGTTCCCTGGCAGTGGCTTCTCCCCTAGCGGTCTGCAGATGAGGAAGCATCTCGCAGAGAACCGTGTCCAGGGTCAGCAGGGGTGGGGCTCCCTGGATGTCGCCCCTGCTGTGCTGCCTGGGGCTCCCTGAAGAATGAAGCCTTTCCCCGGGGCAGCCACGTAGACACAGCCCGAGCAAGGGTGAGTGGCCGGCAGATGGAGGCCCGCCCCAAATGTTTGCCACGTTTGGGGCTGACACTGGCCCAGCACCACCACCCCGCGCACACTCCCCCAAGCACGCCTTCCCAGTGCTGACCTTGCTCCTCCCTGGAGGCCTTAGCCTCGCCCATCAAAGAAGAGTCCAGACGGGCCGACATCCCGGGAACACAAACCTTCCTTCCTCTGAAACTTGGAATATTTGAGATTCCACAGAATGCCCCAATGAACTTTTCCAGAAATATTTCCTGAGCAGCAAATTCTTGACCCTCCTTTGAAATGTGTCTTCCTTCTGCCTTGCTTTTCTGCTGCCCTTTGCCAATTCCATGGCCCAGAAACCTCTCTGGTTCACAGGGAGGCCTGCGTGCTTTTCAACTGCCTTTACTGGAGGGCCCTCGATGAAAGGCTGAGTTTTCAACCTCTGTCTGTCCCGGGGCCTCTGTGGAAATGGATTCTGAAGGTGTCACCCACAAAGCACCACCCACTAGAAGCCCTCCTGCTTACCACCCAACCCTGGGGCAGAGACCTGGCTGGAGACCTGAATTGCCCTCTCCCTTCTCCTCCTCTTGGCCAGCTCCTATTCATCCCTCAATACACAGCTGTGTTCTCACGGCTCCCAGGCAAACTTCTCCCAGGCCAGGCCTGTCTTTGGTGCCTCCTCTGGGCTCCCCCAGCCTCTCTTCTCCCCTCTGTCACAGCAGAAACCACCCCGAAACACCATCGAACAAACTGGGGTCAGTCAACACAGTTCAAAACCCTGCTTCTCTTTTAGCTGGGTGACCTTAGGGAGGTTCCTTAACCTCTCTGAGTTCAGTTTCCTTGTCTATAAAACAAGATGCTAACATAGCCTCTAAGGATGTCTCAGGTGTTCAATAAGGTTATCTTTACAAGCTTCCTGGCACCGTAGAAGGACGCTGTTGCTGACCATTGTCACAGCTGTGTTGGCCGTGGACGTGTGGCCGTTTCTCGGCTCCCTGGCTTCCCCACTGCACCCAGTGCTCCTGGGGTCAGGAACCGAGTGTGGCCTGTGGAGCTGTTTGCATTTGCTGAGCAGAGCGCAGCCACGCTGCCCAGAGACAAGGCTAGGACACGGGGAGGATTGCTGGAAGGAAGAGCAGCTTGGGCTTGGCGGGGAAACGGGGCTCCGGTCCACGTGGCCACCCCGTTCCTTCCAGAGCATTCCTTTTCGCAGTGGAAAGTCAGTCCTGGCAACCTCCCCTGCGGAGGCACAAACACCGGCCAGGAGAGGGCTCCTCCAGATGGGCTGGGGAATATCTCAACTGCATCCCGGCCCAGCGTGCTCTCCAGCCCATTGCAGTAGCCCGGACCCCAGCACACAGGGTGGGACTGCTCAGTGTGGGAGGCCTGGCGCGCGCCGGGGACACAGCCAAGCAGGCTCTATGGGGGGACCCAGGCCGGACACTTTCTCTCCTGAAAGTCAAAATGAGGAGGTTGAAATGTTGAAAAACCACCAGTTTTTTCAACAAGACCTCCTTAGCCCTTTCCATGTCCAGCCCTCAATAAGACGTGTAGGGGTTGAGGGGGGCGGGGTTTGGAGACCAAGCCCCTGCCATCCAGCTGGAATACCACCCACGTCCTGCCTGCGATCCCATCACTAAGATGGGAGCTGACGGGGCACAGGGGGCCCCCAGAGGGTCCATCCTCTTCACCCGCATGCCAGGGGCTGCCCTACCCCTGACCTGCCACCCCACCCAGCCCTTTGTGTCAGAGGCTGGGTGTCCTACAGCAAGGAGCCCGTATATGAATGCACATGGTCCTTCCGTTCACTCGTCTTTCTGGGCCTCAATTTCCTCATCTGCACAACAGGGACATGAACATTACCCACCTCGCAGGGATGGTGTGTGGATTATCTCTGGGAGCAAAGAAGTCTTAATTAACCATGCAGTTTTGCCCTGTCCGAGATCTGTTGGAGCCAAGTGGGAGACCAAGGAATCAGCCAGAGGAGAATGGAAATGCATTATTAGCTTGTTGCTTAAAAGAGAACAAAAGGCTGGATTCAGAAGAAGGTAGCTTGGTTGTGCAGCAATAATCAGTTCCTAACGGCAGGCCCTGGGCTTAGGCTGCCACCCGGCCAGCCAACAGCAGGGACCCCCAGCAAGCCTTCACAAGGAGCTGTCCCCAAGCCTGGCGGCCGGGAGGAGCTGCCACCCTGCACACCTGGAGTGGCCAGAGGGCGCAGAAACTGTGCCCAGGTGCGCGGTGTGCTCCCGCGGGGAAGGATGCCGTCCTCTGGAGGGGGCCCAGCAAGGCTGGAGGCCAGAGCCCAGGAGGGTCCAGGAGAAGTCCCTCCTTAGGATCCTGGGTGCGGGAAGCTGCACCCTGCCACCCTCGTCCCGTCCATATATTCACACACATGGACAAGGTGTGGACAGAGCCAGGGGACTTGGGGCACAGTGACGGCTAGCTGTCACAGCGCTGGCCAGCGGTAACTTCTCAAGCCTAAGTGCATGTGTGCCAGGCATGGGACTGGAAGCTGGAGATGCAGCAGTCCTCAGAGCGCAGGCAGTCCTGCCGCCTGAGCCTCCAGCCCCTGCGCTGCCGGCGGTGGGTATCTGGTGGCCAGCAGCTTCCTACACCCCAGTTCCCTGCAGGGTCCTTGAAAGGACACTGTGAGATAGTGCACAGCCCCATGAGCCTCCCTTCTTTTTCCCTTACCTCGTCCCGTGCCCACTCCTGGACAATGGTGGGTGTTTGCAGATGTCTTCAATCCAGAGGAAGTTCCCCTCCACTCCTAGTCTGCTGAGAGTTTTTACCAAAAATAGGCACTGCCTTTCGTAAAAGGTTTTTTAGCTTCTTTTGAGATGATCTTCATGTTTTTCTTGTTAATGTGGCAAATCACTCTGATTGCTTTTTTAATGTTAAACCGACCTTGCATACCTGGCATAAATTTGCTTCGGTTGTAATATATTAACCTATTTACATATTATTGGATTCAGTTTGCAAAATTTTGATTAAAGATTTACACCTTCATTTATAACAGAGATTAGCTTCCAGTTGTCTTCTTCAGACGTGAGGTCGGCTGGAACCCTGGATCCTCCTCCGTTTCTGCTTCGGCGTACTCCGTGTGCTGTGCGGTGTGTGTCTTCAGAGTCACAGTGCAGCTGCTACAGCTCCAACTAGCAGATCTGCACTCCAACCAAGAGGAAGGGAACAGCAAAAATTTGAAGGGGTGAGCACCTGCGGTCTGCCCCCCCCCCCACATCCCTTAAGGAACTTTCCTAGAGAACCCCTGGACCATGTCCACCTCCCCCTCATTGGCCCATGCCCGCAGCTCCAGCTGACCCTGCTCTTCCCCCCAGCCTGTCTGCCGGGGTCACACCAAGCCCACCCCTTCTCCAGCTCAGCTCCACACCTGACGCCTCACCTCCCCACCAGAGGAAACCTGGCTCCTTCCCTAACCAAGGTTCCCCATCACTCCACACATGGGGAAACAGAGGCCTCCAAAGATGGGGGCCCACCCAGGGGCACTCACAAAGTTAGTGACCCAGCAGGGCAACCAGGCCAGCCAGAGCCCTTGTAGGCACATTCTGTCTGGCTCTCTGAAGATGACATTTGGAGGGGATGATGGATGCCTCTAGGACCACCCAGTGAGTTGTCCCATGGCCAGTGTGCCAGATGCCCTGAGCCCTCCGGAAATGTGGTTATTGTCTTACTTATGGTGAACACTCTCATTCCCTCCCCACACGTTTCTCTGACCCGACGCAGACCAGATGCGGCTCTGAGCCGCGGCTTCTGTGAAGGTTCCTTTTGTCTTCCCAGAAAGCACTGTATGCCCTGCTGGGTTCCTGGGAGTGCAGCCAGGCCACCCATCTCCTCCTCACCTGGGGCACACTAGGACACGAAATGGGACCTGAGGGCAAATGACATGATAGCATGGGCAGGATCCACCCCACACCCCTTGTCAGGGTTGCAGAGAACCAAAGGAAGCCTTTGATGCATCCGGGGCTGCCCTGTCTCCTGCCACCTCCTGCCCATTTGACAGGTGGGCAGCTAGAGGTCCCGGCTGGTGTGGCCACAGGGGCCTGGCTACGAAGCCAGCTGTGAGAAGGGCCACCTGCCCCTGATGGTGCTCTCCTGGGCCTGGTTGTCCCTCCAGAGCCCTCACTCCCCCTGGCTGTCTCCCCTCCTGGGTCAGGGCCCCCCAGTAGGCCCTCTGCCTCCTGCTGCCCTTACATGTGACTGGCGCAGAGAAAGGGTCCTTTCAAGGCAGAAAGTTTCCTGAATACGACTCAGTTCTTGGAAGTCACTTTTTCCTTCTCAGTCTGAGGAGAGGAAAGCAGCTCCCTGGGGGCCTGCTCTCCCTTGCTTCCTGCCAGAAGCCTGTGCCTCGTGGAAACCCAGAGAGCACGGGCTGCCTCCCAGGCCAGGCCTGCTGCTGACGTGGCCTTGAGCCTGGGCCACCACGGGAGAACGCAGGAATCTTCCAAGAAGCTCGTGCTGGGAAGGGACCATTTAGGCCCAACTGCCTAGCCCCTCGAGGCCGGCCTCCAATAGGCCATCTCGGGGAGCCTTCTGCGCAGGGGTTGCCCCACCCCTACTCTCATTTGGCCCTTCAGCCCACAGATCTCCACCCCAGGGCTCCCCAGCAGCCCTGCCAGCCCCCCCCCTTCCTTACCCGAAAAGCCCGGATGAACGCCTTGGGCACCCACCTAGTACAGGCCAGAGCAGAAGAGTCTGACCCCAATGTCCCAGGAGTATGTAGCTCAGCCCACAGCCGAAACTGCCATGCAGGCTGCTCCCTCCTGTAGTGGAACACAGACTCAGAGAAGGGGCACATCCACAGTAGACTGTCTGTGCCAGGGGATTCCGGGCACCTGGCCCATGTGCAGGTCTCACGTGGGGACTCAGAGGCCCAGGCTCTGCACACAGAGGGTTGGTGATGGGGCTGGGACATGCCTGCCACTGCCTCTAGGGTAGGAGACCCTACCTGCCCTTCCACATGGCCTGCTGCCGGAGGGGAGAGAGCCGCACCAGGGTCCGGGTTCAACATGCCACAATCCCCACTGGAGAGAAATGAGTTTTGAAATAAATTTCTGGATGGAATCAGAGCTCCGGGAAACCTTCAAAAACTTCCCGGGTCTGCTGGAGGCTTCTGTCCTGTTTACCCTGTCCAATGGCTTCCTGCTCCCTCCGTCCTGAAAACCTGTAAATAATTCAGGGGCTCCAGATTCAGCACCAATGCTGCCCCACGATGGCTGCCTAGCGATCGTGACCTATCGCTGAGGACATGGCGCTTTGTGTTGTCACGTTCATTCTCATCCCAGACAGCAGTGAAGTGGGACGGCACCTGCATCGAGAAGAGGCTTGGTCTGCACGCCAGTCCCTCACTCAGGGTTTAAAGTTTTTTGTTTTTTTTTTTTTTTAATTTCTTTATTTGACAGACAGAGATCACAAGTAGGCAGAGAGGCAGGCAGAGAGATTCTGAGGAAGCAGGCTCCCTGCTGAGCAGAGAGCCCGATGCGGGGCTTGATCCCAGGATCCCGAGATCATGATCGGAGCCGAAGGCAGAGGCTTAACCCACTGAGCCACCAGGCGCAGTGTTTAAACTCAGCTCCGGAGAGAGCAGACTCCAGAAATGGTGTGCGGGTAGAGCTGGTTACACTGTTACAAGGTTACAATGTTGCAAATGTCCTTAGGGACCTCCAGGCAGGACCACACAGCAGGGAGCACAGAGCAGGTGGGATGTCCGTGGTTCAACAAGCCTCTTGTAGGAAGAAAGGATGGATAGATGGGTGGTGTGTGACCTGGCAGGTCAGCTGCTCCCCTTGGTCTCCGAGTCTTCGTTTGTCCAGTGAAGGGATTGCTTTGTTCACAGCACTGTCGTGAGTGTTGAGCGAGAGGATGAGTGGGTCGTGCAGCTCGGACACTGTGGGGCAGATTCACACCCAGCAGCAGGGTGGGGACCCCCCCTACCCCGTGTGTGGGCTTTTGCTTCCCCCCTCCCAAGGCCAGCCACCACCCCCAGGAGAGAGCAGAGTGAGGCCCGGGCCTCACACTTCCCGCAGGGGGCGGGAGGGTGACCCCAACCCCACACATGACGGCCAGTCACACAGCTTAACACAGCACTGTCGCGCAGGGCGACCCAGTAACCTTTCCCTTTGGAAACAGACAGACACGTAGGTACACGCATGTGAGGATAAAGAGAATCCTGCACTCAAGTATGTAAGCGTGTGTGTATGTGTGTTCTTCTATAAAGGAATGAGTAGATACACACGTCTATGCAATGCTCGATACAAGCCCGATATACATGTGTGTATGTGCATGTACACATACATTTATGTGTATATGTGTATATGTTTAATAAAAATTATTTTATAATTTCATAATATAAATTGTACTTACAATAAAAATATATTCATTATTTGTGCATAAAGGACTATGATAACATAGTCTTTTCTATAAATCTGTACATTGATAGATTTGTATGTATGTCCAGACACACGTGTACGAGAACCAGTAAGAAACATATACATCGAGAGACACAGCATCTTGCCTCCCTGATGGACCCCCGAAAAGGGGCCCCTGGGTATCTAAGTGTCTTTTGATTCTTTATCTAGAAAGTAAAACAAGAGCCCCCTCGAATTCTAGCAAAGGGCAGCACAAAACGGAGTTAAAAATGGCCCAATCCATCTCATCATTTCCAATAAAACTTAAGTTTATGTGTAACAATTGTCATCAGAATTAATTTCCCACGCACTTCCATTGTTTCAATCCACTTGGTTCTAATGACAAATGGAGGGATAACTAAATCCAGAAGATGATGTAAAGTCTTCACATATAAAGAAGGATCGTAGAAATTTTCTTTTTTGATCTGTTTCAATTTACATGATTACGGGGCACCTGGGTGGCTCAGTGGGTTAAGCCTCTGCCTGCAGCTCAGGTCATGATCTCAGGGTCCTGGGATCAAGCCCCGCATTGGGCTCTCTGCTCAGCAGGGAGCCTAATTCCCCCTCCCCTCTGCCTGCCTCTCTGCCTACTTGTGATCTCTCTCTCTGTCAAATAAATAAATAAAATCTTAAAAAAAAAATTACATGATTACGTTCGTAAGAAGAGCGGCTTTGAAGATGGCGAGGCAGAACTGCAGAGTTTCCAATTCAGCAACTGGGATCTAGACATCACAGACTCAGGTGTGTACTTTCCTAGAGTGGATAATAATCAACCACATTTGTTTAAATGCCAATATTAAACCAAGCTTATTTGACCATTCATCGCCATTTAAACTTGGGGTGACAGTGTGGAGAGAGCTGTTCAACACTCACTTGGGGGACAGGCAAGAGGAAGAGTGGGAGAGCCCTGTCCCCGGCCCAGCCTGGCCGCCCCTCTGGAAATTCCCTCCTGGCCCCAGGGGCCCCATGCAGGGTGGCCTCCTTTGGGGAGGGCACGTGGAGATGGAAATGGGAGTCAGACCCCATCTGGTCTGAGGGGACCCACACTCACCCTTGGGGACATGAAACCAGAAACCCTGCAGACACCTACCCTCTTCACTCCAGGCACATGGGGACAGCACTCTGCGCTCCTAGGACTTGGGACGTCTGAGGCTCTAAAGGCCCTTTTTTGGAGTTGAAGGAGCCCAGATCCCCCTTCACTTTCATCTCTGCCTAGAAACGACCTTCTCTCTGAGTGGCAGGGGAGGGTCCAGGCAGCAGAACACACAGCGGTCAATCGGGAGTGGGTTCTCAGGTGGCCCACCCAGACGGGGTTCCTGGCCTCTGTGGGAGACCCTGCCAGCAGGCCCCAAGCTGCAGACTGGCACAGTCAGTGTTAAGGACTCTTCTCATCTCCCCTGCCACCACCCCGAGCCCCGGGCTATTTTCCTGGAGTTTCTGGCCCATTAAGAGTGTCCCTTCTTCTGTATGATTATTGATGGTTTGCTCCTGTCCCTTATAGTAACAACCAAACCCAGAGCCAGGGCCACCCACTACGGTACCTGCACGCCCCCCTCCCCCCCAGGGAGAGAGTCCAAGAGTGAGCGGCCCACCCGGACGCCCAGGCCCATGCTCTTGTAAGCAGACATCCCAGGAAGGACCCCCATGTGTGCATGCGTGTGTCGGGGCAGTGGGGAGGGGTCCATCCTCCACCCACCGCCCTGGCCAGATCCTCCACATCTGTATCCAAGACTAGGTCTCTGCGCCATGAGCTTGAGCTGTGGCCCACACCCCAGGGCCTCTGTATGGCCACTGCTGACCAGTGTTCTACGGGGGGATCACTCCTGACCTGCCCGGCCTCTTCAGGAGGGAGCGCTGAGCCCTGCCCGGGAATACTTCGGCATTCCCCTAATGCATCTTTCCGATGGAGTTAGCCACATCCATGGAAAATGTCGAATGGACTGAGCATGTCCTCAGTACATGTGACCACATTATCATCACGTCCCTCCCCCCTGAATATGCAACAGTCTTAAGGACCCAGAAACATGCCTCATTCCTCTTTAGATCTTCTGTATCCGACATGACACAGGGGTCACAGTCGGCCCTCAGCAAATGGTGGGTGGATGGATAAATGGAAGCATGGATAAATACACGGGTGCGCGGGTAGATGCGGGATGGGTGGCTGCAGGAAAGGGAGGAAGACAGGATGGGTGGTCCTGTCAGGAAGACAGGACAGGATAGGAGAGCCATGGAGCAAGCCGGCAGTGAAGGCTGAGCACACCTCAGGTAAAGATAAAGGAGAATGAGGGCAACAGTGCACACATCCTCTTCACAAGAACTAAGTCCATTTATTTGTTAACTGATGGGAAATAACAGGAGGTTTGATGTGGAAACAGACTCGTGGACCCCTTGGGTGCAGCCCACCCGACAAAAAAAGCCTGTGGGGGCCGTGTGTTTGGCCTCGGTCCCTCCAGACCCCAGGATCTGCAGGGGCCTGAATGAGGGTCTTAATGGAGACCCCTGGAGGCCATCGGTCCTTGGGGAATGGGTTCTGAGGGCCACTGTGCTCCCCCACTCTGAGGGGACACGCTCCATCCTTCCAGGACCAACCCACGCTGCTCCCTTATTCTGATGGCTGTCCTGGAGGGTCTTCATGATGCTCTCTGAAATGGTCTTTCACCTGCATTGCCAGTGAGAGCCTGCAGGCATCCCACCTTGACCCGGACATGGGGATCCTCCGTTCTCCGTTCCACGCCCCTAGGCTCCCCCGGGGTCTCTGTGGGGCTCCAGACGGAAACATTACAGGGCCTGGAGGTGTCCTCCAAGACATGCCCCATGCCCCCTCCACCACCACCACCGCAGGGATGGCAGGGGACTGCGGATGTCCCTGGAGGTCTTGGGTGAGTGTGAAGTCTGGTTCTGGCCCCAGTTGTGTGGCTAAGTTCCTGCACTCAGCTTTGGGCTGTCCCTTCTTCCGCAAGATGGGGGTACCGACGCCACGTCAGGGGTTCACGGTGACATGTCAAGGCCTCAATCGAAGTAGAACAAAGAAGTGTTCACCAGAGCAACAGCACTCCTTCCAGAAGCTCAGAGCTTGTCCTGAGGCATGTGCCCCCCGCCCCTAGGAGCCTGACCTCCAGAATGGGAGGACTGCCCCAGGTCCATCCCCTGGTTCTTTCCACAAACCTGGCCAGCCCCTCCCCAGGTCTCAAAGCCCCGCCTGCCAGGACCCCCCCCAGTGTCTGCAGCTGACCCCTCTAAGAGAGGCAGGGGTCCAGGGGCAGAGCCAGTGCCCTCCATCCAGTCCCAAACAGGCCCCAGGGAGGGATTCAGCGCCCCTCCCCCACAGCCCGTGTCAGCAGATACCGAGACTCTAATCTGGGGCCAGAGAGAGACTTCTAGCAGCATCTTGGTGCAGAGTGACCCCACAGGGTAAATGGGGCCAACCAGGGGCTGTGCTTCCAATTTGAGCAACTCTCTGCATTCAAGTCAGACGAAAGCCTTCTTGTGCGTCCAAATCCTTGAGGGAAATGACCATGCTGAGGGAGGGCTGTTAAGATCCTGTTAAGACCCAGCCTCCCCACGGAGGGTGTTGCCTCCCAGTCGGGAGCTCCAACGTCGGGCACATACCCTACATGCACCTATCTCTCTGAGCCCGGGATTCTGCACCCGTGAGAGGGGATCGGACACACCACCGCAGGGGAGACCCTGGGTGTCCTGACCAGAGCTCCCCTCCCCCAGCAGCAGGGGGGCTGGCTGACTCACGAGTGCCCCTTCAGAGGAGAACTGCCCTCTGTCAGTGCCTCCCCTGAGGGCCGCCCCCGCCCCAACCCGGAGCACATGCAGGCATGCCTGGATGGCTCCTTTCATGCTCCAGAGCCCCTGGGTGGGGCGCGGGGACCAGGCTGCCTCCAACAGAGACCCTGCCTCATCCTGAGAGCATCCCCAGCAAATCCTGAAGCCACAATCCTTGCCTCAGGCTCTGCTTCTAGGGGACCTGGGTGCAGAAAGAGCCAACCAGGGTCTCCCCCATGCCTTCTGCCACAGCCAGCCCAGATGCTGCAGCCCTCAGTTGTCCTTTCTCTCGGGAGGGGCCTGGGGGTACCTGCCTTTGCCCCTGTTCTTTCATGGGGGAGGGCACCTCAGCATGATGCAGAAACCCAGCTCCAATGGCTAGAGTCCGGGACTGAAGATCCCATTGTGTTTTCAGGTTACTCGAGAGCTGAGATTACAAAATCTCAAATTTATCTGTGCTCTGTTTTCTGATTTCCATGGAAATGCCACAGGCTTTCTGTCATCAGCTGTGGGAGGAGTGGCTGGCTGGGCGCCCCCAGGCCCTGCCCCTGCTCTTTGGGAGAGCATGGTGCAAGGAGAGGCCAGGCAGGGAAAGGGGCGGAAAGCAGGTGTCACCCAAGGACACCCCTGCTTTACAGGGGAATACTCTGAGGCTCGGGGAGGGGAACAGACTTGTCCCCAAGTGCAGAAGAACCGTCTAAGGACCCACTGGGAACAGGACCCTGGGGACACGTCGTCAGATGCGTGAGCCATCATCTCATGTTAGGGCCAATGTCCCCGTGTCCTCGTTGCAGCAACCACACAGCCACAGTGGGGTCAGCCAGACCCTGGTGGCTGTGATCACACACTTGAGGGACAGGCTCCATGAGCGGCTGCCTGCACGTGGAGGTAGCTCGGAGTGGCCCTCGGCTTGGTCAGAGGCTTCCCCTCGGGCTGGGGAGTTGGGTGAGATGCAGCCAGGAGTTCCTGTCCATCCCACAAGGCCAACAATGACCAGCTGGCTAGTGATGGCACAACTGCTGGGACTGTCCCCTGCCTGCCTCTCACAGTCCCAGTTCTCGCCCCAGGGCTGCCTTGGGGTCCCGCGTGGACAGAGCAGATGCCCCCGACTCCCGAGAGCGCACTGGGCCCAGCGCTTTCGGGACTAGACCTTCGCCTCCTGGTGGATCCAAACTGGGGGCCAGCGGTGCAGACCGTGGACATGCGGGCTCGTTCTTGGGCCCTCAGGGCCTGTGTGCTTCTGTTCACTGACCAACAGCCCTGCTTCAGGTTCTGGGTGGAGTGGACAAGGGCGGGACCCCAGACCCCCAGGCAGGGGGCACCTCACACCCCACGTTAACTCTTCCTGGATGTTGTAACAGACACGAACTCTAGTTTAGCCAAAAGAGAGAGAGAGAGAGAGAAAGAAGGGAAGGAAGAAGAAGATGGTGTCACAGAACCCACAGCCAAGCATGGCTAGGGAGCTCAGGGACCTTCTAGAACCAGGCAGTGTAGGAGCCTATGGGACTCTGTTTATCACTTACGCTTCTCTCAGGGATTTGGCCTGGTCCATTCTAGGTGGAATCACAGGACAGAGTAAATCCCCACCCACGTGACCCCGGGGTTTCTGACCGGCCAGGCCTGCTCCCTCTGTTGTGACCGTGCGTACGAGGCGTGCGGTGGAGAGACTGCCGCTGGGTCCCAGAGCAGGCAGAGCCCCTGGGAGAGCAGGGTTCTGGGGGGTGGAGGGCGGGGCCCCCCCGCAGGCCCAGGCCAGGCTGGGGGAGTCGGCGTGGCCACAGGTGTCTATAGCGAAGTGGGTTCCGATGGGGAAGATTTCTCTGGCCGGTCTCACAGGAAGGCTGGCCACGCTGTACTGGGGGGCTCCACGGAGGCAGCCCTGGCCCCTCAGCTGCAGCCAGGCCCTTGGTGAGCCCAGACGGAGGGCGGGCAGCCTGGCTGACCAGGCAGCACTTCTCTTGTGGAGCAAGACGGAGCTTGAGCTGTGGTTTTTATTCCTGCCAGGAAACGGCTCCCAGTCCTCCACGCTGGGCCTCCGCGGAGCCTCGGGGGGACGGGCGCCAAGCAGGCGAGGATCCACAGAGGAAGTGCACACGCAGCACTTGGCCGGCCCACAGGGACCCCCGGGCTGAGGGAGGGACCCCAGGATGGAGCAGAGCCAGCCCCGAGGTTACATCGGGTGAGTCGGCGCGGAGTCTGGAGCCGTGCCCTGGCTGAGCCCCGGCTGGCTCCGGAGAACCATCCTGACTCCCTTCCAGCCTGGGCAGCGGGGCCGCGGGCTCTGTCGCCAGCACCAAGGTCTGGTGATTCCACAGGCTGGTTAGGAAACCGGGTGTTTCAGGCAACGCTCTCTGGGGCCCCCGAGGGTTTGCTTCACCACTCGGCTGGAGGGACCTCTTCGCACTAAGCTCTTGGCGGGGTCCAGCATCAGGGGTGCCCCTCCTGGAGCTGTGGGACACACCCCATGGCTCCAGATCTCAGGGAGGCCCTAGGACATCGCGGGGACCCAATCTCTTCATCTGGAACCCACGAGAGCAGGGAGAGCACTTTCTCCTTCCTCGTTCCATGTGCACTCCAGCGAGACGGCCCAGATCCAGCGCTGGGCTGCCATTCACTGTGTGGCCTTGGGCAAGTGTCTCAGCCTCTCTGGGTCTCTGATTCCTCCTCAGTGTAAAGACTGCAGGTGAGGATACCCTCTCTTGGGGGTTGTGTGAGCATGAAAGGCAACCCAAAGCAGGGGACAGGGTACATGTTTCCTGCCTCTCTGACCCCGTGACCTCAGCCCTCCCTCCACTGCCTCTCCAGGGCCGCAAAGAAAGCCCGGGAGGGTTTCCGTCCACCATCCCTTTTACAGGTGAGAAAGCGCCAACCAGTCCTCCATCAGGGAGAGCAGCCCACGACCCACATGTACAGGGCAGACGAATGCGGGCAGCAGAGGTTGCTCTGGGGACACACTCTCTGCTCCTCACCGGGGCCCCGCACGTCCCTTCTCCTCATGGACCCTCCAGCGCACCACAAACTCTGCCCCTCTTGGCTTGGATCTCCACCTGAGTGAGTCTGGTGCTTTGGGCCGCTCCTTGGTTCAGGTCCTCAGGCCAGGTTCCTTCAGGCACTATCAGGGCAGGAGCGTTCCCTTCCAGGGGCTGTGGGCTGGCAGGTCTCACGTTGTGATTTATAATATGAAATATATATTTGGTCCTTGTCCATCCTGGCACAGAGCCCCCAAACTCTTGGGATCTCTCAAGTTCTGACAGTGACAAAAGTGTCTTGTTGTGTGAATGAGGTGACTTTTGAAAAGCCCCCTGAGGCCCCAGGCGGCTGGTTGCCAGGGGAACCAATCACGAGATTGGAGGGGGGTCCAACTCTCAGTATCCCCCTCAAGCCTTGAGGGCACAGGGGCTGGGGACCGAGGCCCAGGAGCAAGGCGTGGGATCGGATCCGTCAGGCCGGTGGGCACGTGGGCGAGCATCGGGGCCAGTGACCGCGGGCGTGCAGGGGAAGGAGGGCACTTACATGGGGACCCTCTCTCCCATCTGGGGGCTCTAAGCGATGTCCTCTTATCATGAATCAGTGATCCCGACATGCGACACACTGGCCCAGGCTCCACGAGCTCCTCCAGCCAATGGTCAAACCCGAGGAGGGGGCTGTGGGACCCCTGGATCCACGGGCAGGCAGTCAGAGTGCAGGTGACTATGGGGTCTGAAGTGGGGGGGGGTGGCCTCATGGGACTGAGCCCTTCCCCGTGGGGCCTGATGGCACCTCCAGGAGGAGCGGGTTGGGGCTAAGTTAGACTGGGGAGGGGGATCTCAGCCAGGGTCCATGGAGAACTGAGCTAATTGCTTGGTAGTACAGGAAACAAAACCTCCACTGGTCCAGCCTGGGAGGTGGGTGGAGTGGTTGCTCGTGTCAACTTATGGAAGGGATCTGGGCGGGGGGGTACAGCCTGAAGCCTGGGGCAGGGGGACACAGCCACGGCATCTGGGACCCGGGTCAAGTCGCACCACCGCTGATGGCTGAGGAAGCAGAGACCCAGCAGGAGGCTGGTCACCAGGACCAGTACAGGCCTGGGAGCATGTGTCTACAAGGATGAGGACCAAAAGGCTTGTGCCCACCCATACTGGGGCGCACAAAGCAGCGGCCCCGAGGCCCCTGTCCTTCCCCGAGCATGGGCAGGACCTGCTCCTCACGTCTCGCCAATGGGGTCCCTGGGGGAATGGGCGCTGCTCCCACGGTCATGGGGCACAGCACTGAAAGAGGTCAAGCCGGGATCTCCGCCTTGCTGACTCTCAAGAAGCACGTGGCCCCATCCAGAACTGGCCTCCTTGAGCCAAGCAAGGGCAGCCTCTGGCCAACAGCTGGCGAAGAACTGGGTGCTGTCAATTACCTCAGGCTCCAACACACAGGTTCTTCCCCAGCCAAGACTGAGCGGAGACCCCAGCCCCTGCCGACTCTTGTGCAGCCTGGTGTGGTCCCGAGCGGAGGACTCCTGCTGCAGCTGACCCGGGGCACCTGGGAGGGGACACGTAAGTCCTGCTCTAGGCCACTTGGTTCACGGCTCCCAGCCGTAGATAAAAGACAGACGGAAGGGTCCTTATTGCCCACCTGACCCGTCTGTGGGAAACACGCAGGCGTGGTCAACCAGCGCCACAGAGAGAAGTCAGGCATGTGCCCCGAGGTCATGAGGACCCTCCATGGATATACTCAGGACTCAGGCAGCGTGTTCTAAAAACACGCCCATTAGTCTTTATGGCCAACAGACAGGACTCTGAATTTTCAAGGTTGAACCATTTTGGAAAAGGCCATGGCAGGCTTATCAGAACAGACAGATTCTCTCTCTGAGGACAGCGTCAAGAACCCCTCTGTTGACACGGTCAGTGCTGTGTAAAGACCCAGTGGTGTTTCCCTCTAGGAGAGGTGGGAAACCCGGATGTCCGGCCTGGTGCTGTCCCACTGGCACCCAGAACCTGGGCAGGGGGCCTTGCCCATGTGGCCTTCTGGAGCCCAGGATGGGGGAGAGCTTTGCCTGAGATCACATTGCAAGTTGGAAGCACAAAAGGGAGGAGACTCCAAGACTCCACAGCCGGGTTCCACACGGCCTATAGCTCCACCCGAACACCTCCATTCCCAGTCACAGACTCTAAATCAAGAGGCACTCTGGAGTTCATACCCCCAAAAAATATCAGCAGGGAAAACCATCACCCAGCATCCCTGCCAGATAATCCTGCAGCTTCCACTTACACACCCCTGGTGACAGGATGCTCACTACCCAAAGGCAGCGTGTTCTACTTCTCATCAGTAGATGGCCCAAAAGTGTTTTATGGACTGGGCAGAAATCTTCCCCCATTCGTGTTCCTGAATTCCATGAAGTCTCACAGTGGAGGGTGGCACAGAACACTCCATTTCGTCCTCCACTTGAGGCCCCTGGGATGGCCGCTTCTCCCCAAGCTGAGCTCCTCCACTCGGCCCCAGCCACTCCTCCTCAGCACGGCTGCCTCCCCAGCCCCTCCCCAGCCCTCAGAAGACCCCCCGGAGCTGCCATGAATGGTCAGGTCAGCAAGGGAGCCAAGAAGGAGCACCTTCCTAGAGGGCTGGATTCCTTTGGGTTTGGAGGAGTAGGAACTTGCCAAGCAGAGGGAGGAGCTTTTCCAGGCAGAGAGAAGAGCGTGTGAAAAGGCATGGAAATACAGCATCTCCCTCCCCAACCCACACCACTGGACAAGTCAATTGCAGCTGCTGAACTTGCCGGCTCCGCCTCAGGGGTTTTGTGAGCAGGCCCGCAGAAGCCCCACAATCTGCATTTCCGAGACTCCCAGGCCAGGCCCACACTGTGTGTCAGACCACACTTGGAGCAGCAAAGAAAGGACTGCAGCTCTCTGCCTAGTGCATTAGCCACTAGCCATGTGCAGCCATGTAAATTTGAATCATAATTACATAAAGCTAGAGGGGCCATTCCTCAGTTACAATGCCCACATTTCCAGTGGCTGGTGACCAGGCTGGCACACTGGACAGTACAGCTTGCGGGTGTCCCCACCATTGCAGAAGCTCACGCAGGGTCAACTCTACCATCAACAACTAGAAACCTGGTGCAAACAGATGTCTGAAGGCATCGGACAATGACCAGAAACAGGTGCGATGAGGGGAGGGGTATATCCCTGACAGAAGGGGTGCACATGGGGTGATGTACATCGAAGACACCGTCCGTACCACACAGCGCATGGGGGCAGTGATCAGGCAGAAAGCTGTGGTCTCACCACCCCAAGGAGTCCATGCATGGGGTTTAGGGCTGCCAAAATAACTGGAAATTGAGGGGAACTCACCCCATAATCTGCATATGAGCTCCCCTGAAACCCTGGCGGGAGCAGACCAGAAGACTGAGAAGGTCTGGATGGGAGCTGGACATGCAGCTTGGCATGACTCATGCGTGCCTGCATGTCACAGGGGGCACTGTGTGGGATTCAAGTCCTGCAACTTCCCCCTGAAACCCCATAAAGGCCCATCTTAGCAGGAAGGCCTGTCCCAGGACTAGAAGGTGGGCAAACCAGAAACAGATTGGCCTTAACAAAGCCTGATGCCAAGCCTCCACCAAGTCAAAGCAATTCACTGACAAATTAAACAGGCACTAAAACAAAACTCAGCACTCTTCGTAGGAAGACAACAGAGTTCAGGATCCTATGACACATCACCCACAATATCCATTATACAATAACAGCAAAAAAAAAAATTCTCATCATATGAGAAATAGGAAAATGTGACTCATGGTCAAGAGAAAAAACAGTCAATAAAAACAGACCCAGAGATGGCCCAAATGTTGGGACTGGCCAGAAAGGACTTTAACCCTGATGGACAGAGCCTGAAGAAATGGGAAGTTTCAGAAGTTCAGAAGTTGTTTTGTGAAAACTATGATATCTGAAATTTTGAAAAATATATATCATTGAATGGGATTAACGGTATATTGGATGCAACACAAGAAAGGACCAACAACTTAGAGACCAGTTAAGATAGAAGTCATCCAAACTGAGACATGTGTTAGAAAAAGGTTAAAAAGTAAACAGACTCAGCGACCAGGAGACGTGGTATCAAGTGATCGGAAATACACACACTGGAATTCTAGCATCAGACACTGAGAGGAACAGAAAGAGCTGTATGGAATATTGGCTGATTTTTTCCCCCAAACTTGATCAAAAACAGCAACCCAGGGATTTAGAAAGCAAACCCATGCAAGATAAATAAAAGAAAATCACACCTCATGCATGTTACACACAACAGCTGAGAAACACAGATAGGAAAAAAATTCTAAAAATCAGCCACAGATGGAGCATTCGTTGCATACAGGCGTACAACAATGAAAATCACAGTTAACCCCTTACCAGAAACCTGGGCTAGAAAAAGATGGAATTGACATCTTCAAAGAGCTAAAAGAAAAATACTGTCAAGCCAGAATGTTATATGCAACTATAAAATACTTTTCAAGGGGCGCCTGGGTGGCTCAGTTGTTAAGTGTCTGCCTTCAACTCAGGTCAAGATCCCAGGGTTCTGGGATCGAGCCCCACATCAGGCTCCCTGTTCATCAGCTCCCTCTCTCTCTGCTGCTCTGCTGCTTGTGCTCTCTCGCTTTCTCTATCAAATAAATAAAATCTTAAAAAAAAATACTTTCAAAAATGAGGACCAAAAAAAAGTCATTTTTCAGGCAAACCAAAGATAGACGATTAGATCACCAGCAGACTCTTGCTGCAAGAAATGCTAAAGGAAGATCGTCAGGCTGCAAGGAAGTGATACCAGACAGAAATTGGTATGGACAGGAAGGAATGTGAAATACAAGAAATGGTAAACATGTTGGTAAATATAAAATTTTTTCCTTTTAATGTTTAAAAGTCAATGGGCTGTTTCAGGCAACAGGAACAACACTGTGCTCCTAGGTTTACAACATGAGAAATAAAATGCCTGATAACAACAGCACAAAGAACAGGAGGCATGTAAATGGCATGTCGTCACTGGGGAGGCTTCTGCCTATTCTGGAAGTGGCTTTAATATTGATCGAAGGTAGACACTGACATGTGAAGGACATGAACTGTAAATCCCGACCAGCCACTAGAAATGCAATGTAAGGGATGGCAGAGTGCATGCCAGTTTGTGACTCTTTCGGGGGCCACTCTTGTCCTGCTCCCCCCAGTCCAGCCACCCAGGATGGCCTCTCTCTTCCTGGAATCCAGCCTGGCACTGCCAGGACACGGGGCCCTGCTCCAGCACTCTTGCCCATCCAGCACCCCTTGGCCATTCTGGATAGCACAACCTCCATTCCCAGTGCCAGCTCAGGGCATGGCCCACCAGAGGGGCTTTGTTAAGTGTTTGCTAAACACCTGGCCCAGAGCGATCTTTCCACTCCCACTCAGGGTGCGGCTCCTTCCCCCCACCCACAGTATGCTCCAGCTGTCCAGCAGCACCCCAGCCATACTGGCCTTCTAGTCCCCCGTTCCCCGCACTGTGGACGGGTCTGGGGGGAGACCATGGAATCACACAAGTCGGCAGATGCTCTGCAGCCCCTCACCTGGATAAATCATTGAGCGAGAGTGGGCTGGAGACCAGCCACAAAGGTCGCTGCGGCCTCTTTGGATTAAAAGTCCCTAGTCTGCTAATTACCCAAGAAGCCCCAGAGGCCAGGTCCTCCGGGAGCAACAAAGGCCGGATGGATTACTGTGTGGTTTCAAGTAGCCTCCTAGCTGTGGCCCTGAGTGATTCACCTCCGTTCATTAGAGGAGCCGCCAGGATGAAGGGCCCAAAGGTCTGGGGTTTGACGTGCCGCCACGACTGACACACAAGAGCCAGGGAGCCTAGCTCCTGCCTGGGGCCCGGCCGGCGGAGCCCTCAACAGCTGCTCTCGTGTCTTCCGCTGTTTTCAGACGTCTCGCAGACAAGGGTGCTTCAGCATCGACACAGGGAGGCCAGCAGCACTGAGCCCTAACTGGCAGATGAGACGCCAGTACCTGACCAGTTAGGCCCTCGGACGTCCCCTCCAGTCAAGGACCTTACTAGGGAAGAGCCTCCTGGAAGGAGTCGGAGCCAGGTTGGAACCCTGCCCCCAGTTAGTGGCTCACCATGACTTTGGGCAAGTCACCTGGCCTGAGGGACAGCCTGCTCGCTGTGGCACCGGGTCACTGACACACCACAGGGTGGCAGGGTTTTAAACACGACAGTGGGTATACTCTGTCATCAAGAGCAACAGGCCTGGAGGCACCAAGGGGGTACCCTCTGTGGGCCATCAGCCTCTCACCACCTCGGGCCTTGCCGAAGTTGTGTGTCCCCACTGGACCCAGGGCCACAAGGACAGTGTGCCAGGTCGTGGCAAACAACCATGGAAACCGTTTGGGGAGTTAGAGCCCGGTGACAAGAAGCCAACCAGGAGCTGGGAGACCCACCATTCACCCGACTTAAGTATGTTTCTCATGAGCTGCCTCTCCCTGACCACAAAGCCCATGAGAAACCCCCCAGGGAGGTGCCGGCCCACTCTGAGCTCTCAGCCTCTCCAGGCTGGGCTGTCTCCCTGACACAGGGTCCTCCTGCGGGGGCCCTGGGTCAGTTTGCTGTGGCAGCTGTGCCCCTGCGTGGTGGCCCTCAGTGGGCAGAGGAAAAAAGAAGCACAGTGTCACCTTCCAATCCCCTTTGAGGGGGTGACAGGTCTCTCTAACAGGGAGAGGTAGGTGGGGGTCACCTCAGAGGTGGGAGTGGACCCCTGCTGGCCAGGGGCACAGAGCAGGTAGAAGAGGGCAGAGAGGCTAGAGACCACTCCCCTGTCCATGCCCCCAGGACCCGTCCTCGGGGACTCTTGGTCACTCCCATCCTGTACACTCCAGCCACACAATCCTGTGGACATGTGTGTGCTGTGATGCCACATGAGTGTAACGCCAGATGCGACAGTGACCTCTGGGCAGGGACACGGTGCCAGTGGCCGTTAAGAAGGGGTACCTGCAACCAAGGAGTCGGGTCTGGGTGACACGGCCCAGCGGGCCACTTCTGCTGCCCAGAGTGGCACGCAGGGAGTCTCTGAGGCAGGGCATGTCCTCCTGCAGCACAGCACCCAGCCTGGCAGGACCCTTGGCCACCCACCTTGGGACAGGCATAACCTGGGGGCACCCAGGAGAGCTGAGGTCATCCAACACCCACCCCTGATCCCAGCCAAGATGTGTGTTTTTCAGGGCAAAGCATCCACCTCAAGACTTTGTGGGGCCACTCATTTCCCCGAGGGCCAGCCCACCCGCTCCAAGACGAGCAGCTCCAGGGCTGGGGACAGGGACAGGAGCACAGCCTGCAGGTCCGGGCTGCTGTGGCCACCACAGTAGCTCTCCCTCAGTTGAAAAGTCAAGTGGACACATGCAGCTTACCAGAGCCTGGCCACCAGCAGCTGCGTGCCCTCAAAGGCCAGTCCCAGGGCTCCCACTTCACCCCTTAGAAGGGGCTCCCCTTTCGAGAGGAAGGAAGGGGAGGTTGCCCCAGGTCTGAGCCCAAGGCAGAGAGGCCAGGGCTTGTCTTGCGGGGAATCATCCCAGAGGCATCAGGCAGCAAGTGCACAGGAGACCTCCACTCACCGGTGTCATGCCAATGAAGACCCCTGGTGGCTGTAGCTGAGGTCAGAGGCAGGGAGGCCGCAGCCCCAGCATGGGCTAACCCAGCTCACGGCCACCATGGGAAGCCCGGGACTTTCTCCTTCTGCTCAGCCAGCCACAGTTGCCTACACCAGGCATCCCCCACAAACGCAGTCGGAGGGGCCTCTGCACCAGGCCCCCCACCTTGTGGCTCAGAGCAGCTCCGTGTGTACCGGTCGAGCCAATCATAGCCCAAGGGGCACCGCAGCAGCCACTGGCACCAGCAAGACTTTCTGCCGGGAGCCTCCTGCAGGGAAGAGGCTGGGGGTGGGGAGGAACACACCCACCACACGGGGCAAGGGAGGCAGGCACAGCCGCAGGCCCCACCTGGCTGTGGCTGGCCAGGCACCGCTGTGCTGCACCAAGCGGAGGCGCCTCTCAGGGAAAGGGAGGAGTTCATTCTCATGGTCTCGAGCGAAGCGAGAATACCCACACTGCGGAATACCACACTGCAGAAGTCACCAGGGCATGCCATGCAGAAAATGAAGGGCAGGACAATGCACATCGACGTGACCTTTTATGTAAAACTGAAAAAATAATTTCAAACGGAAACACATAGGGTATTTTTTTTGTCCAGAACCAAAAGATCTGCTGACAGCACTTCTGGGGAGGTCTAGTAGAGAGGGACAGCAGGGGGGTTTCTGCTTTCTGTGATCTTTAGATTTTCTGGCCTTGTTGGGTATCACTTAGGATTTTCTTTCCCATCACCTAGCGTGACCTGGCTGAAGAAATGATGGTTGTTTTGTTCTCTGTAACTAGAAATAACCTGCACGTGTAAGCATTACAGCCTTGAGAAAACCTGCGTGTAGTGATAAGCACCTGGAGTGGCTGGGCTGCCCGTACAGCCTGGAGTGGGCGGGACTGGCTGTGTTCCTGGGGTGAGCCCACTCTCAGCCTTGAGTCTAGCAAGCCCGAGCCGAGCTCCCGAGAGGGGCCGGATGGTCCAGGCACTTCCTCACCTTCGAGACAATGAGATGCTTCAAGTGCTCCTGTGCTCTTTCTGGAATAAAGATGCTGAACACAGGCGTGACCTTGTTTACAACACAGCGCCAGCACTGACTCAGGGGCAGACGCAGGAGGGACACCAGCTTCTGCAGTGTCTGGTGTGCATGTAACTAACAGGCCACATTACAGGGGAATCCAGAGGAAGTCACCCCAACCTGCAGAGTATGCAGTCCCCAAGGGAGCCAGGGTGTGCCCCTCGCACGCGGCGGAAACAGCTCACAGAACTGGCTTCTTCCTCTTAGGGGTCCGGGGCGGCCGCAGCTCTGCTGGCCCGTGAGCAAACGGGCAGCTGTCCGAAGGCAGAACACAGCCGTCGGGGTGGTGACTGTAGAACCAGCACACGCGGGTCTTGAAAGCTTCTGAGCAGAGTCTCCGCTTTGCTTCCGAGTGTGGCTGCTTCTGTAGCGTCTCTTCTCTCCAGTCGCGAATCTGAACTCTCCCGTTCACAACTGTGTTCCAAACAAAGAGAAGACATAGCCCAGTCGTTCTCCAAGTCCACTAACTCACCAAGGCCTGGGGCTGCAGGCCCCCGACACCAGCCATCCATGCCTGAAGGGTGAGCACCCGTGGAGGCCGAACCCGGAGCCTTGGCCTGGCGGGGCAGACAGGGGGGTGGGAGGGAGGGCCCGAGGGAGCAGGCAAGAAGCAGGATGGGGGAGCCTGGAGGGGCCAGTGCCAAGGGTCTGGGGCCTTCAGGAGGCACACACTGGACACCTGGGGCTGGGGCAATGAGCTGTAGGGAAGCTGAGGGGGCTGCTGACAAGTGCCTGGGGCTGCATCAGGACGGGCCTATGGGCAGCGACCAGAGGGCCTGGGAGACTACGGTGTAAGAGCCACATGTGGTCCCAGGCTCAGATGCAGCTTGGGAAGCCACAGTGGCGTCTGTCCTGGAGAGACTCACCTCCGCATCAAAGAGAGAACAAGCAAAGCTCCCTTCCAGGCAGGTGAAGAGGAGGGTTTACTGGCACCCAGCAAAGCCAGAGCCCCCAAACGCATCTGGGGAGGGGTAGAGCAGCTCCATTGGCAGGGTGGGGGCTGCCACAGGACACGGGTACTGGGCAGTGGTACAGCCCCAGCGGCTGCCCGGGCCCCCCAGTGGGCTGCCTCCTGAGCCAGCCACCCCCATTCAGGCCCAGACTCCACCCAGGCGTTCACCTGGCCACCTGACCCCCCAGAAGCCAGCAACTCCACCGAAACATGGCCAAAGCAGCCACATCCATCCTGGTTTTCCCTGGAAGCTGCAAGGCCAGCCAGAGACAAGACATGCTCAGGCAGAAAGAAAGGAAGCTTAGTGAATAAATCTGACTCTCCAGTTTCTAATGAGAATTTGAAAGCACAAATTAAAGCTTGGAGTTTGCTTTCAAACAGCCTCGTGTTGTGGCAATAATGAGACTGTCTCTGTGGACTCCCATTTATTAAACATTTTCCGTTAAGGCAAGGAAAGGAGCTGCAGAGAGGCGCCTCACAGACGGAGGGCCACATGGACAGCTGGCTCCCCCTCGGAGCCGGCCTCCTGCACTGCTCCCCACAAGGCCGACACCCAGCTTCCTTAGTGTGAGAGCTCAGGTCAGGGGAATGTCACTAGGTTCCACTAGATGTCCCTGCAGAAGGAC
The DNA here is from genome assembly GCF_963455335.1 of Martes martes. Lineage (NCBI taxonomy): Eukaryota > Metazoa > Chordata > Mammalia > Carnivora > Mustelidae > Martes > Martes martes. Next base: position 141,834,846 of record NC_137889.1, read on the forward strand.
GTGGCCCTGAAGTGCGTCCCGAAGGAGCCCCGAGGCGAGATTCCCACCAGGCGCCTTTGGTGTGTGCCCAAAAATGCAAGGAGCCCTTGGCCTGGTCCAAAGCCTCCACAGGGGTCCCCACCCGAGGAGAGGCTGGCCTGCAGCAGGCTGTCACAGTGGTCTCATGAGTTAAATGGGCACCTTGTCACGTTTCTGGAGCAACACCTGCAGGGCCAGGGGCCCAGGGGCCCAGGCACCAATGACAGAGGAACGGCCATGGCAGAGATAGGTTTTCCCAAGCTCTCCCGCAACACGCTCCCGTGCACCCCCAGGTCCCAGGGAAGCTCCCTGCCGTGCCCCTGCACCCACTCCTGCTGGCTCACAGGTCAGAGCACCAGTGGGCCTCCCCAGCCGCCGTGGGAAATACGCTCCCGATCCTACGGTGGAATCACAGGAACTCAGCGCATTCTACCCAAGTTCCCTGACTGGGCTTCTCCTTCTCCTCCCAAAGTACTTTCCCTCCCACAATCACTACGGGCAATTTACCAGAACAGTGCCCCATGCTCCGGTTCTGATCAGACGTGACCTGGGTTGCCAGGCCAGCAATCTCTAACCAGGAGAGACTTTGAGCAAGTCCCCACGTGAAAGGCAGCCACAGGTTCATCACGGCCAGTACAGAGTGACGGCACCTGGGACACAGACCACTCGGCCACGGCCCCGCCAAGCCCCTGCCCCCAGCACGCACCCACCAGGGCACTGGCCCATCCCTCACAAGGTGCTCGGCGCCGGCAGAACTGAGGGCATCCAAAATCGCTCCAACCTCCTCGGCCCTGTAAACACGACCAGAAACTAGAGGCTCTTGTTTCAAACACCCTGGGAGATAAGAGCACACTCCGTGCATAGTTTTTGCGTGACAGTGAGCAGAATGTTTACTCAGTGCTCAAGCCCTGAGCTGCCTACTCAGAAGTGTTTCCAAAAATAAATTTGCAACCCCCCATGTGAACTGCATAGGAAAGCAGTCACATACATGCATATTTATAGTGGGGGGAAAAAAAGCTACGATTTCACGAAGTCAAACAGAAAGCCACGCTGGGAAAACAGAAGGGCAGCCCTCTGGGTTGCAGCGGGTGTTTTCACAGACAAAGACCGTGTGAGACGGAGAGCAAAGCCCAGGCAGTCATGCCAGAGCTGGAGTGCAGCAGGAACTGCAGGTTCAGGAAGGCTGCCCCCCTGCCCCCCAGTGGCTCCACTCCCCAGCAGGGGGCCTGCCGGCCCACACCCCAGCCTCTGCAGCCACTCAAAACATGGAAACTCCAATTCAGCTTACAGGGCTCAATGCCATCACAGGCACTGCCCTGAGAAAACCAGGTTTAAATGAAAACAAAGTCTATCTCTACCAAGGGCATCTGGGCCACCCAAAGACACTATAAGCCTGCGTACCTGAGCTCTCCCATGCATGTGTGGAGGGAGCCATGTCATCCAAGCTCTGCCATGCACATGTAGGGGGCCACATACTCCTGAGATCTCCTGTGCACACATGGGGGGCCACGCACACCTGAGCTCTCCTGTGCAGGCATGGGGGGGTTGTGTGCACCCAAGCTCTCCTGTGCATGTGTGTGTGGGGGGGGGGGGCTGTGTACACCTGAGCTCTCCCTTGTAAGCGTGGGGGGCTGCACACACCCAAGCTCTCCCATGCACACATGGGGAGGGGCATGAGCACCGGAGCTCTCCCGTGTGCACGTGGGAGCCATGCATACCCAGGTTCTCCCGTGCATGAATGGGGGCCTTGTGCACCCGAGCTCTCCCATGCACACATGCGAGCCTTGCTCACCTGAGCTCTCCTGTGCATGTGTGGGAGCCGTGTGCACCTGAGCTCTCATGTGTCACGTGCACACACTGGCAGGGAAGATAAGGTGACAGCGCCCAACTCCCTTAGCTTTACAGGCTGGGAGTGGACAGATGCGCTCCATAGGCCATGGCCACTTGCCCCGAGTCACTGCCCAACCACTCTTCTCAGCAGCAGCACAAGGGGGGGGTGTGGGGACTGACCCAAAGGAGCTTGGCTCAGCAGCTGCAGGGTGGCCTTAGGGGCGTAGGGGCAGTCCCTGCTGGCCGGGTCTTCTCCGGACGCCATGTTCTCTGCTGAGAACCATCAGGCACCATCACCCAGAACCCACCACCTGTACGCCCTGCACCCACCTCTCAGAAAGAAGAGGTACTCAGCACCAGCCCACAGCTGGCCTTCCCAGGCCGCCTCCCAGCGGAAACAGAATCAAGTGTGCTTCCCTAGATGCAGTCTGAAGGAGCCAGATGCTGTGCTGTGGGGGGACTTGCACCGGGCCCTGCCCTTGACCCTTGAGGCCCCCGATGTGGCAGAGAGCGGGTGCACAGATGGTGACCCCGCAGCTGGCCTGGAGCTAGTCACAATGGCGTCACTATTCCCCTGCCGTCACAGAGGCCCAAGCCCTCCTTGCAGCCACAGGAGGCTGCAGGCCACGCCCTCTCATCAAGCCCCAATCCCGCTTCTTCCCAGCACAGACCTTTAACAAAGGCTGTTCCTCGTCCTCTTTACCAAGTCCCGGCCCAGAGGTCATGTCCCCAGCACAGCCCTCCCGCCCCCTGCCCTGTGGGAGGGTAGGCCTCCCTGCACATCACGACTCCAATGGACACGCGCCTATGGCGCGACAGTGATACCAGACACCAGGATCTCTAAAGCCCCTCGCTGATGTATTCAGGGGTGATTGCAGGCAGGCTAGGGTTCACTCTAAAATACTTCCACAAAGAAAAGAGGGAGAGGAGCTCCAAGAAGGAAACAGGACAAATGACTGACCACGTGGGCGATGGGTTTGTGCTTGAACATTTTAAGTAAGGGAACTTCCTTCTACCCCTGGTCGACAAGTGAGTACCTGTTCTGCGTCCCCCTCCCCACCAGCCTGGACGCTCCAGAAGGCCAAGAGCAGACTGAGTGAAAGGGCACAGGTTCCTGGGCCCCTCTATACCACCTGGCTGTCCTGGAAGCCTGGAGCATGGGGCAGGAGGGGATTGAGAGCCTTGCTCCCAAGGGCCCAGGGCAGATACCCAGGGCAGTGCAGTGACGGGCATCGGGGCTCCCTCCTCTAACTGCTGGGAGCTCGGGATGCTTCCAGAATGCAGGCAGCTGAGGGCCAACGCAAGTAACAATCCCCCCACCCAGAAAGTCCTCCATTGACACCTGGCCAGGAGGCTTTCAGACTTGCTCTTCCTTCCATGTGAGTCGTGAGCACATCCCGGACAGGGGTAAGGCCAGACCTGGCCAGGGGTGCCGTGCCTGTGGGGGCTGGACTGGAGAAAATCAGACAAGAGGCGTGGCCAACATCCCTTCCTGGTGGAAGGTGCTCGGAGGGCAGAAGCTGGGCATGGGCAGGGGGACTCTATCCTCTCTCTCCCACTTTCCTAGGTACCTAAATCTCCTCTAAAGCAAACTTTACTCAGGCGCGCCTGGGTGTGCTCAGTTGGTTGAGCTTCTGACTCTTGGTTTCAGCTCAGGTCATGATCTCAGGGTCCTGGGATCGAGCCCCACATCAGGCTCCGCACTCAGTTCTCTCCCTCTGCCCTTCCCCTCAGATCACTCATATGCGCACACTCCAAAACAGATCAATCTTTTAAAAAATTTAAAGGGAAAATAAAGCAAACTTCACTTAATAGAAAAAACAGGGACAGGGATGGCAGAATCTGTGGGGAAGAACCTTCTGATTCAGAAAAGCTAGGCATGTCCTCCACATCTGAGGAATGAGTGCATTTCCGGGCTTGATCCCTTACCTTCAAACACCTGATGGTTGTTTCTAAGCAGTGTCTGCAGGCCTCCACACTCCCGCTTCAACCTCTGCAGCGTCTCCCCGGCCAGCTCATGGGCCACTTCCGCCAACGAGAGGCTTCCTGCAGAAACCGGGTTTCCCCAACAACATAAAGGCCGACGGAGACCATTAAACAGGCATGCCTGTTGCCCAGGGACAGTGCCAGCTCCGTCTGTCCTGGCTCCTCACGCATGTCAGCAGGAGCGGCCCTGAGATTGACCTTGGCTCTGAGGCCACGGCACATGGAGTGGGAACGACATGGGCCGAGTCACCACCCCCGGGGATGCCAGGGACTTCCCACCTGCCAGGCCCTGTACCTGGGCTCTCGCCTCCACCCACCCGACGACTATGCAGGCCAGCGGAGACAGCCCTCCCTTCCAGACATGGAAAATCAGTGCCGCCGTGTGGCCCAGCCCCAGATGCCCAGGGGAGCAGCCATGCAGTGCCTGGGATTCCATCTACCAGAGCCAGCCCGCCTTCACGATGCACCTCTCAGCCACCTCAAACCCGTTCCGAGAGCAAGCGGGCCGGCTAAGGAGAAGGCTGAAATCCACACAGACCCCTGCCCCTCCTGGGTCCGGCCCTGCTCCAGCTGCCGGCGACGGTGCTCACACACACAGCTGCACACGGCCTCCCCCTGGTTGCTCATCCTCAGCCGAGTGTGTGTCCTGACCCAGTTGTGAGGGCAGGAACCACCTCCTCCCACCCTGTGCCCCCTGCAGAGATCACTCAGGCCCTGGAGACAGACCCGTGCCTACGTCACACAGGGGCAGGCTGCGGAGGGGTCACTAAACTCCAGCAGCCAGAAGGTGAGAAGACCACCCAAGTGCAGGAACCTGTGGGTTGAGAGGCCAAGGGTATAGGTCCCCCCCACAGGAGCACCTCAGGCCAGCCCCAGACACCGAGACCCATGTGGGACAATGACTCCCCAGCTCTGCAGGGGTTTCCACCGGGCAGGCAGGCCTGAGACCTGAGACCTGACGATCAGAGCCACCCACTGTCTACATCGGACCCAAGAAGACCCAGGTGGTTACTGCTGGGAAAGTGCCGTCCCAGGCACAGGCATGGACCTCCTGAACTCAATCACTCCTGGGTCTGAAAGTCGAACTCCCCATTTTCAGATTCACACAAATGTTTCTGAGGCACCTGCCTGCCTACTGCAGGGACTCCTGGCCCCCCGAGACCCCACTGGAAGCCCCCCACCCAGCTTGCCTTCCTCTTTACTCGGGCCCCACCTCAGCAGTGCACAGCAGGAAGTGGGGCACCAACCCACAGAGCAGGCCATAGCACCCAGTTTCATGGGTGGTCACCCACCTGCAGCAGGGGCTCTGGCAGAGGCCGCCAGCACATCCCTAGAGAGGCCCTTCGGTCAGACACCACCAGGGTCAGTGATCCACAGCGAAGGGGATCTGCTCCACAGCCCTGCCCCATGGCACGTACACCAGAGCTGTGGAGGCTCTGGGCAGGACAACGTCACCGGTGGGGAAGGCCAGGCTCACCGCCTGCTCCTGGGCCCCCACTCACAGGCAGCCAGGCAGCAGCCCCAGACAGGCTGAGGTAGGGCTCCCCCAGGTCCTCCAAAGACTTCCAAAACTCAGAGGCAAGTCCCAGGCGCTGCCCAGCCCAGCTAGCTCCACAGTGCCCTCTGGTGCCACCGCGCAGGAAAGAAACCAGCTTGGACGGGGCAGCCACCTAGGACTGGAAACACTTTACAAAAATAATGGAAGCCCACACTTGGGTCCCTATCTCTCCTGAACGCCACTGATTTCAGCACGTTACTTCGGTGTCATCCTATGAGGACAATCAGATATAACTGTTTCCCTTTCACCACGTCTGAGTTTTGCACTTGGGGGATTTCAAAGGGAACCAGGTTATCGACTACGTCTCTCAAGTGTTACCCTATTGTCAAGGCGACAGTGCGCTTTCCTGGCATTCAGGACTCTGTTTTCCGTTTGGATGACCCCTATAAACTGAAAATAAAGAGCTCCACTCCCTGAAGCCTGGACAATTCTGTGAAGGTGAACTAAGGGTCTGAACACCATCCCTCTGCCCTCAGTGCCTTCCTCCGAGGGAATGGAGTCCTGCACATTAATGGGAACTGTAGGGAAACCTTAAACAATGAGAGTGTCAGTGGCCCGTTCATCCTCGATGTCTCTTTAAAATACACATTAATTAAAAACAACCACACAATTTCAAGTTGGTCCTAAAGAAGAGCTGAACCACCATCTGAAAGCCAGCAGGCATGCGGCCGCCGGGGGCATACCTCCTTGGTTCCAGGCCTTCGAGCTGCCGCTGGAAGCGCTTCCTGTGTTTAACTGCTCTCCATCCAACAGCAAATGTGCCACTTGCAAAACCACTTGGTCAATAAAATCTCGAGGAAGGGTGGCACAGTTCCTCACGCGCTCAGCTTTCTCTCTAGGCTGAAATCCAGACAGCCAGAGTTGGTTGGCCCGGATCTCCGCCCCTCCTGTGGCAAACCTGGTGTCCAAGGCCTGGTGCCCATCGGGGTGACCTGTGTGTCCCACTGTGGCCCGGGGTGGAGGAGGGACAGACTCCTCACCGGGTGGGCTCACGGGACGGCCCCGCCTGCTGTTAATGTACTGGGTTCTCTGCTCATCCATGGAAACTTCTCCAGCAGGTGGGTATGTTCTGGATTTCCCGATGAGACAAACCTGCGTGTGAAAAACAGCAGGGTATATCACCAGGCTCCTAGACCACGGCCTGGTTTCCACTCAACTCTCTTGTTCTGCAGCACAAATTAAAAGTTTTAAGCATTTATCATGAAAGAAATGCTTACTTTAGGAATCAGTATCAATAAAAATGTCCAGAATAATCCAAGAGCAAAAGCTCACAAAGAATCTCAAGGCTCAGACTTTGAGGGCCCTAACACATGTGTAACAACAGAGCCCCCCACTGAGCTTACAGCCGTGCCCGCTCTGAACACTTCACTTGTGGGAGCCTTCATGTGACCCCAAGCATGGACGCTGCTGGGAAGCCAGACCTCTCCAACTGGGACGTCCTTCTGGAGATCTGGTCCGATGAGGGGGCACGTGACCCCTGCAGAGTACCCGGGGCAGTGCGAATGCTCACTTCGAGCTTTCTCCTCTATATAGCCCAGAGGAAGGCGGCCGCACAGGTGTCCCCGGGGCGAGCGAGGCCAGTCTGGCGCCGCCACCCCAGGCACAGCATCTCTCAACGTCGTCCCCAGGCGAGAGCTACAAAGCCAGCTTACAGGCAATGAAAGCAAGCATCAGAGCCACCCCCTCACTACACTCCAGCTCTGCCACCTGCTCCCTATGTGATCCCGGGCAAGTGACGTGATGTTGCTGTGTGGGGACAAATGTGCCAGGCGCCCCCATTGAACAGCAAGATGTGTGCACACCTGCCCCCCAGTCCACCAGGTTATAAGCAAGCCAAGGCTCAGAGAGATGCAGGATACGTGCCCTCCAGCAAGACAACAGAAAGACTAGTGCAAAAACCCGAACTGTGGGATCCTTGTATGCACGTGACCCAAATCTCAATGGTTCCCAGGGGGACTTGCCGACATGAGGGCACTAATGAGAATGACACTGTGGCTCCAAAGCACAGTCCCAAAGGAAGCTTTCAGAGTGATCTGAGTGGTGGCTGCACAGGCAGCAATGATGTACCCGAGGCCCCGGGGGCCCCACTCACCGCCACCACTGGGTGCCCACGATGAAGGTGCCGTATTACCGCCTCCCCTCTGGAAACACGGGGACAAAGGCACGGTTTGCAATGTGTGCGACAGTTCACTGCGAGCAGGTGGCAGAGCCAAGAGCTCACCTCATACTTGTCTTGCGTCCTTTTCACCATATCAAGCAATCAAGCTTCTAATTTGGATATGATGGGTTTTTGTGTTTTGCTGGTCAAAAAAGCATTCTGACAGCCATGGAGTCTGACAAAAGGAAACTACCAGAGATTATCACAAACCGGTGGCTCAGAGGGTGAGCGGGAAGGCTGCCCAGTCCACTCTGACGCCCCCTGGCGGGAAGGTCACACCTGCTGTTTTCACAGACTAGGCAAGGGCCAAAGTCTGTCTGGGCAAACTACCTTTCAAGCAAATCTGAATTAATGGAGCATGTAATGAGAAAACGGGACTCATTTGGAACTTCTGAACCAGACTTCAATTTGGGCCAATGACTGGGGAACCCGAGGAGTCGGAACTCAGAGTGGGCAGCCCCAGACAATACTCAGGCCACCGCTACACAAGTCAGGCTGACGCCTACTCTGGGCAGGTCCCCGAGGGCCACGTGCAATTTCTGGGAAGGAAATGAAGACTTGGTGAGGGTCCTGCAAAGCCACCATGGGAGGGGCCGTGGGTGCAGAACGAGCCCTCCGAAGGCCACCTGTGGCTGAGACACTGAGATCAGCACAGACAGCTTCTGGAACGCACCCAGTGTTGAACACCAGCAGCCCTTTTGGTTCTGTGACGTGACCCTCAGCCCCTCATCCAGACACCAGCACCCCACCGAGGACAGCGAGCCCATAGTGACCAGAACGCACCCTTTTGGTTGACGGAATGCGCAGGCAGTCCTCCTCGACGTGAAACCCGCAGGTCAGCCCCACTTCTGTGACGAAATCAAGGTACTCTCGGTACTGAGTCTTCCTGCTCTGCCTCCGGGAGTACTTCCCAGTGAAGTCAAAGAAGCAGCAGGGAAGGACAAAGAAACGGCAGCCATAGGAGGACCTTCAAAATCAATCCACCAAAACCGAAAGAAAATTCAGCAGAAGAGCCACGTGGCTATCATGCCTCGGGATAAGACATATGTGTGCTGGCAGCTGCTCGTGTTTTCTGATGAGAACATGAATAACAGTTCTCCCTAATTCAGTTTCTAGAAACAATGCAGCATGCCATACTTTCTTCATAAAACATGAATCTAATTACTTTCATAAAAACTTGCCCCCTCGCAGCTGTTCTCCTCAACTGCAACATAAGACTTCCAGAAGCAACATCTCCTCCTGAGCCAGAAGGGCCGCTGCCCCACGTGCAGCCCCTGGGCTGAGAGAGAAATATTGTTCCAAAGGTCACCTTGTCCACAGACTTTTCCTTTGAAGACCGACCCTCGCTGTCAGAAAACAACTTCCAAGAAAACACGACCTGTCTCCACACTGGCTATAAACACTGCCGAAGTCCTTAGTTTTCATCAGCGCTGTTGAGCAAACACTGTGAACCACATTTGGGAGCTATCTTCTCTGGCCAGGCAGAATTCAGCCCTGGCCTGATATGCTCGACACATCATCCTTCCAACAATCTGAGCCAGCTCCATTTCCAGTGTCCAACAGCCACTTGTGGCCAGATGCGGACAGAGAGGGCACCCAAACCTCCCCCACCATCCACCCTGCCGCCCGGGCCACCTGCTCACCGGGCCGCAATGACGGGTACCCACGGCGTCAGTTCATCAGAATGGTTACCAATCAACCAATCGACATCAGGGAAAAGGGTCTTATCACTTGGGGTGATTGCACCTTCCTGAGAGAAAAACACAAAACAAGACCACGTGTTCAGTAAAGCAGCACAGAGCTCCCAAAGCAAGGCCCCTCGGAACCCCGGCTTGCTGGGCGTGGTCTCAGCCCTACCCCGGCCTCGGGGACACTGGACGGGCACCTGAACGTAGGGCTGCATCTGCCCCAGAGGGCGTGAAACCCAGCAGCTTCCAGCATCATCGCTAGAGAAACCAACCATGCCCTGAGTGCTCATCTCTTTCTGATCGTACAAAGGCACTTCTGTTCATCAACATACAAGGAGCTGCAGGAGGTGGGACAAAGGAACCGTTTCCACACTCCAGGACATCGGAGCCATAGAGGGCCTTAGGAGCAAGTGAGCAGAATGCAAGCAGGTCTGAAGTTGATCTAAGTGTGTAATGTAATGCATCATGCAATCTCACGCCTGCCGATCAACGTCACGAAGCACGCCCATGGCAGCACAGGGAAAGGTAAGAGACCAGGGCACCTCACACGGAGCAGAAGCCTCTGCTATCATGTGATTTTTTTTTTTTTTAAAGATTTTATTTATTTATTTGACAGAGAAAGACACAGCGAGAGAGGGAACACAAGCAAGGGGAGTGGAGTGGAAGTGGGAGAAGCAAGCTTCCCGCAGAGCAGGGAGCCCGATGCAGGGCTCGATCCCAGGACCCTGGGATCATGACCTGAGCTGCAGGTAGGGGCTTTAACCCACTGAGCCACCCAAGCACCCCCATGCGAGGTTTTGTAAACACTCAGACACCAAGTAAAAACCCACTACACAGGCAGGTTAACCATTCTGATAATTCCTATCATTAAGCTGAAAGCAGCTTGATTTTACGACTTAAGAATGGTCATTATGAATGACTGAAGTCAGGTCCCAACAGTAGGTCTGTCGGTAAGAACCGGAAAGATAAAGAGAAAGGACATTATACAACCACTCAAAACCCTAATCTTGAAGCCCCAAGGGAAGTAAGTGCAGCTGCCATTCCTTCATCAAAACAAACAGAGAAGACACTAGGACAACCCCACTTTCAAGGCCATTCCGTAGGACAACAAAAACCATGGGTCTTGTGCAGACGTGATGTAAACGAAAGTAGAATTTAAACTCCACAATCTTTCTGATTCTTAAATAAGCATCTGGGCTTCTACTTACACACATACTAAAACACCGAAAACAGTACCAGTCAACAAGCATATGAATAATTTAAAAGCAGGAAAAACAAACCTTTGATGTTATTCTCTATTCCCACCCCGTCTAGATTTAAAGTTGCTTATTTCCCTTTAAACGGCCTGCATGAATTAGAATACAATTTACAGCTGCTCTTATTTAAGACAGGTGGTTTTGCTTACAATCAAACGAGGATTTGGAAAGAAGCTGGAAACTCATGCTTGGCTTTTGACGGTGCAGATAAAGACAACCAGCCCACAGAGATAGCCGTGAACTCCCTTCCACGAATCTTTTTTATTTTTTGCAATATTATTCTCACCTTTAGAAGAAAATGAAGCAGAAAGTATAAAAAAAGTCTCAGAGTCTAACTACTTACAGATGAAGTGGCAGAGCTGAGATCTGTTTCCCAAGAGCAGCGGGCGGAGTGGGGGCTACAAGAGTGGCTGTGATGCCCGTAAGCTTCCGGGACAACCACGCGCCTTGTGATGTCTATGTGCCCTTACACTGTCCACAGCACAAAGTGAACACGAGACATCCTGTCAGCACTCTGCCACTGGGGAGGACAATCTGCATCCTAGTCACACCCTGCGTCTAACTCCAGGACCAAGGTCCTGAGGCCACCAGGGCGGCAGAGTCCTGTTGGAAGGCAGGAGGAGCTGAGTGTGCAGACCCTTGCCATCGAGCCCTCCACTGGCCGGCTCAGAGGCCTTGACCGGACGCCAACTCCATAAACACTGAATGCCAGACCCGACAGGGGACTGTTGCTCAGGGGGCCGGTCACTTCCTCCCTTGGGGAGAGACTCTCCTCTGACTGGTACCAGGACAAGTGAGCTACTCCTGAGCAAGGTTGCGGAGACCTGGGTTCACTGTGGCCCGAGGGTCATGGGCTCTGGAGGTCAGGCCACTAGATGACCCATAGGAAATGTGTGTGGCCCAGCTCTGCAGCTCCACAGGGCGTCCGCACACCTGTGGTCCTGCCCCAGCCCAGTTGCATTTTACCTTCCTCTCCTGGGCTCCTCAGCACCTGCCTTCTTGCTGGGAGGCCCTCCTGGCCACCCCCACACAGAGCACAACCCAGACCCACGGCAGCCCCCTCACCCCCCTCAGCGTGTACCACACCTGCCACCCTGAACTCGCTCTGTATGTGTGGGTGCTCCCTGCCCCCAGCTTCCCATCACTGTCGAAATATCAGCACCTGAGAAAGCCTGGCAGGTTGAGGGCACTCAAGTATTTCATAAATACGCAAACCTCTACTTTTTCTCGTGGTTTTTTTTTTTTTGATGCATGTCTTAATAGCATTCCAAACTCTCCTTGAAAGTGTTTTTAAGGAAAAACCTTTTTGAAAAGCATTATGACAATATCATCCAAAACTTCTCAAGTTTGGTCTACGACATTTTTTTTTAAGTGGACTAAGACTGATGCACAAGGATTTATGCAGTGTGACTTGTCATCTGAAAACACCGTTGAGAACAGGAGGTGAGCCAAGAAGCAGGGTGCGTGTGCCCTGGCCTCTAGGCACAGTGGGCATGACAGGGGACCAACAGCTGGCACTGCACGAGGACTAGCTAACACGCACGAGGCAGCTGGAAAGGTCAGTGCCGGGCACGTTCGTGAAAACAATTGCCCCAGGGGGCAAGCACACCGAGAGCAGACAAATGAACACGGTCGGTACCTCCAAGCAAGTCTGTGGTCCATACATATCCCAGATTTTTCTTCTCCGGACATCGATCCCTCTGCCTGGGTGCTAGAAGAATTTCAGAATACAAAGGTCAGTACATCATAATAAATGAGCAAGAATGCATTAAACTCTGCAGGGTGAGTCGGCAGCGTGAAGTGCGGGATCCTTGACAGCACCCGCAGCTTCTCAGCAACTGAGGCAGGTCAGATCCTGAGGGCTGCTGAAGGTCACCAAGAGTCTTTACCAAGGGGAAAGAGAGTCGAGGCATGGGAACGGGTCCAAGGCCAGTGGCCCAGAAGACACACCTGGACACAGAGCCCCCTCTCATGGCCCAGAGTCAGTCCCAGACCCCAGTGCACCTGCCCCTCCAGCTAGCCAGCCAATGAGGCCTGTCCCCCTGCAGCGGCTTCACCCCCAGTATGCATGCCCGTGCCCACGGGCTCCCGCGGGGCAGCCATGCTCGTTTCCAAGTTGGGAGGAGAGAAGAGGTGCACAAGGTACCCTGTCCTCACCTACCAGCCTGAAGGTCACCACCCGATGTGCTGACACGCCCCAGCCCAAATAACTTGTTTACAGCTGTTACTGTCACAAACCCATTTTTTAACAAAGCAAATAAAAAGTATTCCAACAGCCCCATTTCAAGTCCTACAGCTGTGCACAGAGCACCTTTCCCACAGGGCAGAGTGCCACAGTCAGAAGTCAGCGGGGGTCACGGGGTGACAGTCACCTCCCACAGTGACTCTGTGGGAAGGCTGGACACCGGCTGGAAGCACAGGACCGGGAAGCTCATGGCTCACACTGAACCACTTGCTCTAAGCGACAGGGGCTGTTCTATCACATCCCGCCTTTACAGCATGGATCTGACACACCCCTGCTGTTGGTGAACACCACAGCGGGAGTGTAACTGGCCTCTGCATGGGGATTCCAGCTTCTGGAGGACAGAACCCACCGCCTCTCCTTCTCCTTCCAGTGCCCTGACATGCCTCGTTCCCCAAAGAGCACCCGACGGCCACAACAGCCGTGCTGTGCAAAGTCTGTCCTCCCTAGGCTCACCCGCGCGAGCCCTGTTCCATCCAGCGGGATGGCCATCCTCTCCCCGAGCCACACAGGCCCCCGCTCTCGCCGGTCCCAGCTCGACAGCTGGGATGACTCTGGGTTCAGCTTGCACCAGCAGTGAAAAACATTAAAGACCCTTGTCCTGGTCTGGGAGACACTCGGAAAAGGCACTAGGTGGGCCATGGGAGCGTCCTTACCCCCTCAGTGCTCAGGATATGGACCAGGAGACCATTCCCGCATCCTAAGTCAACAAAGGACTGCTTGGCCGTCAAGCCCCGCTCAGCTCTTTCTTCTTCCCACAAAATCTAAGTTTAAAAAAATAAAAATAAAAATCAGTACCTCATTCATTCCCTCCAAGAAAAACTCAGAGACAAACTCTGCATGAGTTACAAATCGCATTTCCAGGACAGGCGGCCAGTCCTTGTCTGCGGCCCTGGGTCTGTGCAGGTGACGCACAGGTGAGCAGAGGGGCTGCCCTTGCCCAATGCCTCGGGGGTCTCAAGGCCGCCCGTCCCAGCAAGAGTCCACATGGAAGTGGTCCTCTCCAGGCAAGAGCTTCACCGGCTACTGCTGGATCCTCATGCCTTCTCTCTGTTCTTCTGGGCTGTACACTTTGATAATCAAAGCAAAAAAGGCCATTTCTAAAAAGGCTCTGAGAATCACAGACGAAAGGGAATTAGAAATCTTCTGGCCCAAACATGTGCTAGATAGGAGAGTCAAGACAATTCCGTCAAGGGCACACCCGAATTCCAGGGCTAGCGAGCTACCCAAGGACAGACCCAGGAGTGGAGGGCAAGTGCCTGTCACGGGGCGGGGGTGGGGGGGCTGTCAGTGGCTTGAGTGGCGCTGTGGGCCTGTGGTGAGGGGGTGTTGGAAATGCCCAGCTGAGCTGGAGCCCCCGCGCGTCGGCTTCACAGCACAGGCGTGCTCCTCTCCCACAGTCAGACGAGGGCCCGTGCCACAAAGCCGGCACTCTGGCTTACAGATTTAATGACTGTTGCTCCCCACCGGCGGCGGACAGCACGCCGCCCCCACCGCAGAGGGGCTTAGGTGACTGGATGCGCGCTTACCAGCAGGTACGCACCAATAGCCACATCTTCATACACAAACTTCTCGGGATCGGTTACTTCGGGCCACACCTAAAACATTTTCCAGGGCATATGTAACTGTTTGCTCATCACCCTGCCATTTCACGACACGTGAAGTAGCCGCATCAGCCTAAGTCAAATGAGACTAACCAGGCAGGAAAAGTTGTAAAAAAAAGTTCATTCGAAAGGCAGACACAGATAAAGCCTCTCTTACAGTAAGAGCACAGCGTAAAGACACGCCAAATCTTTACTGCATGCGCGCGTCACGGGACATGGCAAGAGCACTGCAGTCCGCGGCAGGACTTCGCAACAGAAATGACGGATGTAACTGTTTAGATGAGGCCGCATCGAGGAGAACGCTCAGCTCTCCTGCCCTATCGTTCCTCTAGATGAGGAAGAGGAACAAGGAACCCCGGACAAGGAAAGCAAAGGGCTCAGGAAGCCGGGCCCAGCTGTCTGGTCTGTGGGCACCTGGCTGTCATTTGTCAGGGGTGGCCCTCAGCAGGGGGTCCCCATTTCCCTCTCCGGAAAGCTAAAGCCTCTGTGGCCACATGGGACAACGAGCAGGTGCTCCGAAAGCACCGGCTGCTAGACATAACGCCTCACTGCCCACATAGGCCACATGCAGAACAGACATCTAGCAAAAAAAGAGGAAAAACCCAAGACAAGGCAACACATTCTGATTTCCGTGTCTAGTCATGGGGGATTTAACAGGTCGGGCTGTCTCACTAAGGACAATTTCAAAGGCTGGAATAATAGTTGAAGTCCTTTCTGGAAGAAAATGAATAGTTAGGAAGATAATGAAGGCCTCTCTGGCCAGGATCTGGAAGCGAAGGGGCCACCAGCTTTGTTGGCCAGGCCTAGGACCCACACACTACAGCAAGAATGAAAGGGCACATTCTCTAGCCTGTGACCTTTGGAGTGTTCTGTTATACGATGATAGATAACTGAGAAAAAAACCACACACACACGGGTGCCTGGTGGCTCAGTCGGTTAAGGATCTGAATCCTGATCTCGGCTCAGGTCATGATCTCAGGGTCATGAGATGAGGCCCCACATCAGGCTCTGTGCTGAGCATTCTCTCTCTGAGGATTCTCTCCTTCTACAACCCCCCTCAAAACAAAACAAAACAAAACACAAAACAAAGACACACACACACACACACACACAAATGACAAATCATGGTTCCTTCCAGAAAGAGGGCCATATGTGGGCAAGACTACAAAAGAAGTTCAGCTACGTTAGGGAAACTTTATTTCTTCCTCTGCATGTGAGCACAGAGGTTTGCTGTTACTTTCTCTTTACATCTTAAATATAAAGTTAAGGACATGTTCTGAAATTAACCTTCTTTCTGAAAGTATACACTTTTTATACTTTGATTTTTCATATCTTTTCTTTAAACATGTTTAAGTTTACATAAGGAAATGTGGCAATTTCAGAACTAATATCCAATTATTTTCAATTAAGTACTTTGCTTTTATTTGCTTGGGAAAAAATTAGCAATGCGCAAAAAAAAAAAAGAAAGAAAGAAAGAAAAGATCCTTTTCCATGTGTCAACAGTTTCACAGTTTGCATCCCTATGTATGTCAAAATACAGCCTACAATGCAGGCCCTTAAGTGGCTCTGTTTTGACTTGAGGTATGTGTCTGCATACACCACAAAGTTAACCAGAAAATGGCTTTTTCTGGCATAATTTGGTCAACGTCCCCTCATCTAAAGGAGGAAATTACCAATGTTTCCCCAGTTACCTTGACCATGTCTTTATACTTCTCCTTAAGCATCTGGTACGTTTTGCTGTACTTGATGATGGAAATAAGGGACAGGGTGCTTTTAAATCCGCTCTTCTTGCTCTCCACAGACCACCGGGCCAACCTGGCCAGCAGCTCTTCTCCCAGCCAGGCAGGCTGGGGATAAATGATGCCATCTGAATACCATCTTTCTGGACAGAAAATTAAAATAGATATGAACCTTTAAAAATAAGAAAAATATGAATAAGCAGAGCTAGTTTCAATTCTTATTTTTAAATTAAACACTTACCAAAAGCGAGGACATGTTAAGACAGCTCTAAGTATAAATTATTTGATCTGAAACCTGACAATTGGGAACTAGTGGCAGAACTTTCAACAAATAGAGACAAATGCATTTTTTCTAAGAGCAGAAAGAATTCTTTTCTTACAAATGCTATTAAAAATGTGTTTACCCATCCTATGAAGCCCATCCGAAGGATGGACACGTAACAGAACTCCTCCTACCGTCTGCTTCACGCACTGATTAGCCGCCCTCCAGATGTCTCAGGATTCTCCTAACACTGTGTTTTTATGTATTTTCACACATGCAACTCAAGTGTGAGTACACTGGCTCACCAAGTACTTCCCGGCCAGAAAGCGGAGTGCTCAGCCTCACAGCTAAGGATGACCACAGTCCCCATGCAGCTCAGGGCTGCGTGCGCTGTGTGTCTCCGACCACTGCACCTGCCCCATGCCAGGCACACAGCGGGTCCTCTCTGTCCGTGCACTGAACAGGTGAGTAAAAGCTCACCCCCATGGACTCAGATCACAGGACGCTGTCTGAGGACACGATTCAGGCAGACCAGTAAGGGGAGAGTGTCCAGTCTGTCAGGTGTGGAAAGGCTATAAAAAGGTGGTATTCCAAAACAGCCCTAAGACAAGAGGAGGCGTGGGGGACAAGGGTGCATATGGGACAAGGACAAGTGGGGGGGCGAGAGTGAGAGGTCAGGCACTCTGGCTAGAGATAGGGCTTTCACGCTTTTAGCCACCGTGAGCCCTCGAGATACAACTCACCCCCTCTAAGTAACAGGCTCCGATCGTGCACTGGGAGGCACACCTTGGGGAGCTCACGCCGCAGGAAGAGCCTGGGAAGGACTCAGGTTGCCCCCTTCTCCCCATCCCTTCACCCTTCACCTTGGAAGCTCCTGCTGGAGTAGGCACACCCTGTCAGGTCCCTCCCCTGCTCGTCCCTGGGCCTCAGGCTCTTCTCCCAGGTGTCCCCCAGAGTCCCCATGGCCTACTCGCCCACCCACTCTGTGTGGACATGACATGACACCGCCTTTGTTACCGAGGGGCCATGGGGACACAGACATGGTTCCCCTGCTTTCTGTCCCTGCATGGTCCTCAGCACCAGGTGGTGGCAGAGCAAGTGTGTGCGTGTGGCGCCGCTCCCAGCCTGCTGCGGAGCACGAGGTGGGACAGGCACACACCAACACCGCTGCGATGACAGAAGCCCACGAGGAGTGCAGTGCACTACTGATGCAGCCCCATCAAGCCGCATTTCGCTTGTGCTCAGCACCTGGCCTGAGTGCCTACAGGGATGTAAGGGACAGCTGCCTGGGGGCTCGAGGACAGGAAACGCCAACCTGGAATGACGGGAGCAGGCATCCGAGTCTGAGCCCTGAGTCCGTGAGCAAAGAATGGAACTGCCACGTGTGGAACATACCTTCGTGATGCTACGACTGTGCCATGCTGGGTGCCTGCACAGCAGCCCTGAGCACAGGCCTTCAGGGGCTACCTGCCAGCTCTGCCATCAGCGCCCCCCAACCAGTGACTGCCACAGGAGACACGCTGTCCCCCAGGTGGCTCCTCCCAGTCCCCACTTTCCAACACAAGCACACGGAGGAAGGGCCCGGGGCCAGGTCCCTCGGGCAGTCTCTAGATAATTCTAAGAGGCTTCAGCCAGGCTCTAAGTCTTGCTATCAAGCTTCTATGCCTGCAACAGGTCCCTTCAAAGCCTAGGCCCTCCTCAGAAGTTCAAGAATTATTAAACCCACCACACAGGTGAGGAGACTGAGGGCCAGAGGCCACGTACCCAGGGTCACACTGCTAGTGGGCAAACCCAGGTCTATCTGCCTGCATAAGCAGGCTCTTCCCACAGTACTCCCCTGCTTTATACAAAGCCACGTGCAAAACCCATTCTGATTCAACAGCACAATCCCCAAGGTTGTTCTGAAAGTACAGACCAGACATGGCTCTCAGGAAAACAGCAGCAGCAGAGTGATGAAGTCAATGTATCCTTCCTCTGACTTTTCCATTTAAAAAACACCAAAGGGAAGTAAACCAAGTTTCACACTTGTGGTACAGGCCCAAAGCCACATGGAACGAAGGGGGCTACTGAACTGCCACGTTCGGGATAAGCACCACTGACTACCCACTACATACAGAACGTGAACCTCAGCAGGAAATAAAAAAGGAAGCTATCCTCACTCCCCATTCCCAAGTTGTAAGAAAGAAAATAATAAGGGGATTTGCAATTACTCAATTAGGCTAAACCTATGTGCTACTCATCACCCTGGCTACGTGGACTGGACAGAATACAGACTCAGGCCAGGTGCTGAAAGGAACCAAGACACACCATGGAAAGGGCAACTAGAAACAGAAAACACGTTCCCACACCCCCTCCTGCCAAAGGGCACCTTCATCTATCTCTTCAATGACCCTGAGTCCTGCAGCTCCCCGGACATGGGACGGAAACCACACAGCTCTGGAAGAGGACTCCATTCTGGAGCTCTTACCATTCTTCCTGGCTCTGACTGAGCCGGATTTGATACACGTTGCTCGTCTCAACCTTTACATTCCCACCATCATCTTCTTCCAAAGGTAAAAAAGTTACAGTTCCATTGAGGACATCTGGGGAAAAAAAAGACAGGGATAATCCAGTAAAACTGCTCAGTTCGGCGTTTTATAGAAGCAGTACTAAAAAGAGTCATGACTCAGGCCGACTTTGCTCTCCCAGGGCTTCCCTCCTCCCCACCCCACTCCCCCTTTATCACAGTGTCCAGGAGGACAGACACGTTTGATGTCCTATTCACTGCTGCATCCCGAGCCTACAGTGGGCCAGGCCCACGCAGCAGACATGCTCAGCAGCAGCTGAAGGGAGAAAGCCGTAGCTGAGGAGCCCTGCCTCTCCCCAACAGGGAAGCCAATCTGGGAGTGCAGACGTCTACATCTGAAGCCCTCGGGGGCACTGACTCACCAACCTCTGTCTGGTAGAGGGGAAATGAAGATCAAACACAGGAGACAGAAGCTGGAAGAGTTCCCAAATGTGTGTGGACATAACAGATGAAAAGAGAGCCTCCCAGCAGAGGGGACATGTGGGAAGAGCCTTGCAGAGGCAAAGAGGCAGACAGCACTGGGAAGTGGGGTGGGAGGGAAGACACCTATACAGCAATTTGGGGTTGCTGAATGTGGTCCCACAGCCTCTCGAAGGCAACGGCACCCAAATGCCCCAGCCTGTGTGTCTGCCATGTGACAAGGCACAGAGGGTCTCTGCAGATGTGACGAGGCTACAAACCTCAGGAAAGGGAGTACTCGGGATTAAGCAGGTGGCTCAGGTCAGTCACAGGGGCCCAGATAAGCCAAGAACTTTCTCCAGCTGGAGGCAGAAGAGGAGGATGCAAGCATGAGAAGGACTGGACACCACTGTGGGCTCTGAGATGCAAAAACCCGAGGGAAGCCTCCAGCAGCTGCTCCAGGAGCGGGACTTCCACTCATATCTTCCCCTGCTGAACTCCTATCCATCATTCAACACAGGGAGCTCCTTCACCTTCTCCCTCAGGCATTCCAGACCCCTCCCAACAATGACCCCATTCTCTACACTAGAAATACATATTTCTATGTGTCCCTTCAAAAAACAGTAAAAAAAAAAAAATTACAACCTTCCTAGGACACTGCAAAGGTACTGACATAGTAACCGTGCGTGCCTCTTCACTGATCTGAGGTTCAACAAATGCTTTTTCATCTAACTGCATCCTGTGCCAAAGATTCTCTCCCTGACCCAACTCCAACCCGCCTCCTCTGCGCCCCGTCTCAACGAGGCTCCAACCTGGCCTAGAAGTTTCGTTCAACACTGACGCGGCTCCTAATAGCTCAAGGCTGCAGCCCTAGAATGACCCAAGCCTCCCCCAAAGCTGCCAGGACGGTATCTGCCCTGACCTGAAGGTGGGCCCCGCGACCCCGCGTCGGGGGGAGGAACCTAGGTTTCAGGAGCCCGCTGAGAAACCCCCGCTTCGGTGAATTTCCACCTCCCTCGCTCCGCCCCGCTTCGGTGAATTTCCACCTCCCTCGCTCCGCCTGTCACCACGAGACAGGCTCATACCTTGCACGACTAGTTCTCTCCTCGGGACAGCAAGCTGGCAGCGAGGTCCTGTTTTCGGGATGAGGGTTCTGAGAACCACGGCGAGCGAGCTCGGCGCCGCCGGCTGGGATCCCGCCCCAGGCCCGCTAAGGAAGGCCAGCAGCTCTGGATGGCCGCCGGCGAGGCGCTGAGAGCAAGCGTCCCAGAGAGAATCCAGATCCGAGGCAGAGAAATCGCTCTCCCCGACTCCAGCCTCGCCGGCCGGCCCGAAACACCCTGCGAGCCGAGCCGCGGCGCCCGCTTCCCTGCGGTTCTCCCCTTGCCGGTGCCGGGGCTGCGATTCCCCGGGCCCACGAATCGCGGTGCCCCGCGCCCGGCCTGTAGTCGGCCCGGGGCCCAAGCCCTCACCGGGGGAGTGCGGACGGGGTCCGGCCGCGGCCCGGGGCAACGCCACACTCCGCCGGGCCTCCAGACGGACGCCACACAGCCGTTTGTTGGCCACCTGTGGCCTCTCCAGCCACACGGCCACCGCCGCCCAGAAGCCCCCCGGGAGTAGCGCATCTGGGTCGCGCACAGCCGCCCGGCCCACCTCCGCCATGCTTAGCCTGCGCCTAGCGCTGCGCGACTACGGCGTGCCGCGAGGACGCACAGGCGGCGCAGCCTGCGACGTCACGGGGTGGGGCGCCCCGGGTCGTTCCCGCTGGCCGCCCGCAAGCTACGCAATGTCGCCCACGCCGGCTTCTCCGGGGCTGCCCGCGCGGCGCGTGCTGCCTGCAGGGGCGCGTCCTCGCTGGGCTCGGACGACAGCCCTGGCGGCAGCGTGTGGACACTGCGTCGGGCTCGCCCGGGCCGGGGCGTCTGTGGCGGATGCGGCCGAGGTCCGGGCAGCGTGGGCCTGCTGATCGCGTGCGTCGGGTGGCCGCTGTCGCCGGCGTGTCCGCAGGAGGCCCGGGGTGGGTGAAAGGGCGGGCCCTGCCAGGCTGAGTCTGTAGGAACTGTGCCATGCCAAAACTCCGGGAGCCTTTATTCTATTGGTACACTGGCCCCACTGCTGGGGCTCCTCTCACCCCCTCCAACAGTCGTTGCGGAGTCCGGGAGAAGCGCGTGATCTCCGGGAGAGCGGAGCGTGCCCCAGGTCTGTGCAGTCAGAGCAGCCTGCACGAGTGCGGGAGCCCCAGACACACCTGTCGATGCCCTCGCTGGGTCTTGGACCGCGTGCCTCTTGTTTATGCTGTCTGCAGGGTCCTCCTTACAAAGGGAAGAGCCAGTTACTTGGCTAGCAAAACTAGTTTATTCACGAATCGCAGAGAAATCGCAGTTCCTTCGTGCGAGCTATGGTGAGCCATAGACAGGTCTGCAGAGACGGAGGAAAGGTCAGCTTCTCTTAGGTTTTAGGAGGAAACTGGGGATGGAGAAGACCGGGAGTTCGAGGTTGGGCAGTTTGTCCTTGGCGGCAAGGGTGCTTCATGCCCTGTTGCTAGGGTGGGGAGGGACCTTCCTTCTTTGTCTTAAAAGGAGATGGAATTCCGTGTGAAAAATGTCCTCTCTTGTCCCAAATAATTCTTTCTGCTGGTGATGCCAGCTGTAGTGAGTGGTACTTATGTGAGTGCTCCCCCTTCAAGGATTCCCAACTCTTATTTATTTATTTATTTGACAGAGAGAGAGAGAGAGAGAGGATGAGCAGGAAGGAGCAGAGGGAAAGAATCTCAAGCAGACTCCAGGTGGAGTATGGAGCCCCATACAGGGCTCAATCTCACACCCTTGACATCATGACCTGAGCTGAAATCAAGAGTTGGATAAAACAGACAGAACCACACAGGCACTCCCCCCAACACACAATTTAAATGAGACTGTTTCTCTTCCTCTTTCCTGAGGGCTGCTATGACGAATCACCACACAGTGGGGGGGCTTGGAACAACAGAAATTCATTCTCTCATGGTTCTGGAGGCCCCGAGAGGGAACACTTCTTGCCTCTTTGGTTTCTGATGGTTGCCGGCAGTTGTTAGCATGACTGGACTGTAGCCACATACCTTGCCTCCATGGTCACACACTTTCTCCGAGTCTCTTCTGCAAAGCCCCTATTTCCAAATAAGGCCGCAGGTATACTGGGCTGGGACTTGGACCTGTTTTTTTTAAGGGAGGAACAGAATTCAACCCCCAACTCTGTCCGAAGGGGCCTGGTTAGAGCAGCCAAAAGACAAGTAATGACAACCTTGCCAGTTGCTAATATGTGGGGTTGTACCTGCGCCAAGTGTGGAGAAAGCAGAGCTGAATGCAGGCACTTGAGCAAACTTCAGAACAATGGCAGAGGCAGACATCTAAGACAATGGTTTTGAAACATGAAAAGTGTAACACTCAACACAGGGTTGTGGGTTCAGAGGCCTCGGGGTTCAGAGGTTACAGAAAAAGGGAAGTGTCTCAGGCGCAGTGCTCTATGTGTCCAGACCCTCTGGGGGATGTGGAGACTTTAGCTTGTCCTGGCATTGGCTGATGGGTCCCTGCTGCCCTGCTGTGTGTCACAGGAGCCCAGGAGAGAGAGAGGAGGCAGCAGAAACCTGGAGGCCTAGGGCTCTGGAGTGAGAGGTCATGAAGCCAGAAGACATGTTCAGAGCGGGTGGAAAATTCCAGTTGGCAGTGGGCGAGAATCCTTGCATAAGAATTTGTCGGCTCCTTGCTGGAACAAGAACAGATTTCACCCACCTCTTGGCTCGTACCTCCAAAGTCTGGATTGCTCATCACCAAGGCCCTAGCCTTAGTTTTTGGCACAGAGGAGCTACCTAGTTAATTACTGAGTGTAAAGATCTGCGAGCGAAGGGAGCGTGGAGTGGGCGAGGAAGGAAGGATGGGGATAGAGAGAGACAAATGGCCAGAGCCAGGCAGGAAACTTGAGTAATAAAAATGTGTTCAAATCATTGCACTTACCAGTGATGGCCAATAGAGCAAAGGGCTAAAGATGAGCAAGGCATGGGTGGGCCAAATGGGGTGGAGTGGAGAGATGTCAAAATGATCAAAAATGGGTGGATGGGGACCGCTGCAGAGGACTGCCAGTTCATTCTCAGTGATGTCACCGCAAGAGCTCTTGGCCTGCCCTGCTGTTTGTACCTGCTCCACTGCCTCTCCTGGAAGTCTTACCAGGAAATATCTCACAAAACCTGCACAAAACCAAGTTCCCTTTCTTTTCTCCCTAAATTGCTCCCTCCTCTGCTGGTCTCAGAGGCGTCTCTATCCACCCAGATCCCAGCAGGACAACCCAAACTTGAGTGTGACCCCTTCCTCTCTTCCTACCTCACCACCATCCAAGAAGTTTCAGAGACCACCTAGTCCTATCCAGAGATGTCTAAAGCACACTCCTTGTCAGACTCGGGTCAAGCAGTGTCCTAAGGCCACTGTGTCCTAAGGGGAAACTGAGTGTGGGGTGCTGGGGGGGGGCTGGCAAGCAGAGACCAGAGGTGGGTTGTGTAGGAAAGCTGGGGTCAGAGCTGGGAACAGTAGTCCTGAACCCCGTCACCTGTGCAGGGATCCAGTGGAGAGATGAAGCAATAAAACTGAAGCTGGCTATGATCCAGCCCCGAGCAGCCTGAAGGGTTGCACTGAACTGCGAAGCAGAGGGCTGGGTGGAGAGAGAGCGGGGAGCCTCTGCTTCGTGTATGCCCACCACCCCACGAGATACAGAACCAACAGTACAAAGTCACCCCACACCCATGCACCGGCTGCCTGCCACAGGCCTTCCCACCTCTCCCCTGCACCAGTTCACCTGTTCCTCCGTCTTTACTTCTAGCCTGCCCGCCAGTGCCTGCTCCCCCCCTCTGCATTGGACTGCAGTGATTTCCAAGTGGAAAGATGTTTATCTGATATCAATAAAACATGTGAACCCAAATCATTTTCTAGTAGTCATTATTTTGGAAGAAACTGATCTAAAGGTGTGAATTATTACTCTAGTTCATTCATTTTATAAAAGATTCTCAAAAATATATCCATTTGAAAAACATTGGCATGTACTTTTATTAGACTGGTAATTTTTATAAAGATTTATTTATTTGGGAGAGAGAAAGAGAGAATGAGCAGGAGAGGAGAGGGAGAGGGAGAGAAAATCTCAAACAGATTCCACACTGAGCACGGAGCTTGACATGGGGCTTGATCTCATGACCCTGAAATCACAACCTGAGCCAAAACCAAGAGTCAGTTGCTCAACTGACTGTGCCACCCAGGCGCCCCTTATTAGACCATTATTTTCTATTTGATTTTCAGGCCCTCCTGGGTGCTCCTGTGGACTCAGGAACCCCTTGTAATGATGCAGACCTGTGGCTGGAAACAGTGCCTGGTGGAGAATTAATTCTGTTGGCTTAGCATGGTAGGTTCAGGGTCCTAGCCAGTCATCCAGACTCTTCCTTCTGCCTCTGCAACAGGAAGAACCCCCTGATACTGAGTCTGGGAACACAGGGGAAGGTCCTACAGGACCAGCCAAGAGGTCCCTTGGCTTCACACAGGACAGAAATCAAAGGAAGCCAGAGAAAGTGAAAACAGAGTTTACTGTATAGTGTGAGTGACAGAGAGGAGCGGATGAAGTGTCTGGGAGACTCAGAAAGGAAATGAGAAGGAGCCTCTTCCTCACTTCGGGTTAGGGGTTTATACTGGAAAAGGGTTCAGGGTACTGTTCCCCCAGGAATCCAGGGTAGCGTCAGTCAAAGGAGAGTGTTAGGTGAATGACAAATGTAATTCTGGGGGCTCCTGGGTGGCTCAGTGGGTTAAAGCCTCTGCCTTCAGCTCAGGTCATGATCCTGGGGTCCTGGGATCGAGCCCCGCATCAGGCTCTCTGCTCGGCAGATGGCCTGCTTTCCCCTCTCTCTCTGCCTGCTTCTCTGCCTACTTGTGATCTCTGTCTGTCAAATGAATACATAAAATCTTTTCAAAAAATGTAATTCTGTACATAACCAAAGATGGGAATACTGAAGCCAGCATCGGCGGAGGCTTGCTTGGAGATAATGTCCTGGAACAAGTTTGGGACCCAGCTCTTCTTAGATGTTATCAGGTGTCGGGGACCTAGGACAAAACTCAGAGAACGATTCACTTTCTTGCTTCCCCCCGTGAAGTGGGAACATGGCTTCGTGGGCTCATTCAGAGGCAAAATGCGGAACATGAGTAAACGGGACCCAGCAGAGGAACTGCGGAGAGGAAACCTTTCTGAAATGGAGTCCTATCAGTTCCCCTACCTCAGTGTTCCCAATGCTGAGTCCGTTTTCAATGAGAATCACAAATGCGACAAGGTGTGGCCATGGAACAAAGGAGAAGGTATTTCAGAGTGGAATGGGAACAGAGAGAGACTTCCCAAATATCAGCCGAGCGTCGCCACACAGTTCTCCCATGGGTGTTGGGGGAGCAAAAGGCAAGCTGGGGGCAAACCCCAAGCTAACACCCCAAAACCTCCCCCGGGTGGGAGATGTGTGACATTCCTCAAGCACTTCTGGCTGCTGGAGAACAAAAGAAGGGGAAAAACCCAAACGGTTGACTGATACAGATCACAGTCACACAGGACATGCATCTCCATGAGTTTGGAATTGTCTCAATGATTTATAAGAAAAAAAGCAATCTTATCCATAACAGTCCTCCAAAAATCATAGAATCAATTTCCTGGGACCTTAATATCACCTTCCTTCCATAGGATAAGAAATCTAATATAATCACCCACTGCACACAACCCCAGTGCAGCTCTTTCTGCACATGGGTCCTGTCCCCAAGCTTTAATAAAAACACCTTTTTCCATCAAAAACATCTTAAGAATTCTTTCTTGACCATTTTCTCCAAACCCCAACTGTCCCAAATTATTTGGCCCACAACATGGGGCTTCGAGTCCTTTCATCGGGACTCTGAGCCGTGGTGCAAATTTGGTGAGTGCTTCCTCTCTTCTTCCTTTGCTCTCATTCCAGGGGCATTTCAGAGAGTGTGGTCTTGTTGGAACACTTTCATACCCATTGGTTAGGCTCCAATCCTCTAGCTAGAGGCTGGTCTACAGGGTTGCCTTTTGCTGGAAGTTGGTACCCTGGCCAGGATGGTAATAAGACCTAGAAACTTGGTGCCCTCTCTTCATTCCTGTCCTTACACAAAGCTGTCTGTCTTGGGCACAGGAGAGCACCTAAGTCCCAATCTTGACTCCCGTGTGAGGTCTCCTCCTCCTTGGTCTAACACGATCTCTTTCACATCGCTGGTCTAGTTGCTTCTGACCGTGGGACCTCCACTGGGAGCCAGCTGAAACCAGTACCCAATGGAATTAAAATCCAACCCAGGACCGAGAAGCTAACATGTAAGTTGACTACATGTGTTGGAATGTTACTTAGACCATGATGGATTTCTATCTTTACTGTCTTCTGTCAATGTCCTCTACTAACTACTTGAATTACAAAATTGGGTAACTTCTCCCTTGGAAAACCTTTCTAGGGTTCTCCAATGGTTATCAACTGCGGGTTCTTCAAGGCAAGGTAAAATAGGGCACGGCCTTCAAGACAAGGCATGGAGTCTTGGTCCATGCCCTGGCACCCACTTTGCAGTCTAGAAAATGATGAGGAAGCAGGGGGTTGCTTGCCTTCCTCCTACATGGCTTTTGAGGGCCGGTGGTGATCATAGCCATTCCATCTGAGGGATGCTTCAGGTCACTTTGACACCAGGAATCTCTGACATATCTTTTGTGGGATGCCACCTGGGAGTTGGGGGAGGGTTTCTTGGCTAATGGACCTTCTCTCTTCTTCAGTTCCCTGGACTCTCCATTGGAATGCCTTTTAATGCACTGGAATGATTTCAGGTTGCAAAATTTAAGAAAGGACTGATCTCCGGTAACACTGCATGGCCTCAGTAGAATCTATCCCCTAGATCTCTCCTGCAGGAAGGGAACAGGGCAGATGGATGGGGGTACCCCAGATCCAGGGCTTCAGGGCCCTAACTCAGGACCCCGACCTAAGAGCCTCCTGCAGAACATGTTTGCTCACTTAACCAGGCCAGTAAACTCTCTCCTGAAAGATTAAATGATAATTATTAAAATGGGCTTCCTCCTGATAGAACCCAGGATGGAGGAAACAGGCCCTCCCTAAGGAAGGGGAAGCTGACCCTCTCACTCTGCCTCCTCCTAACAGATGTGGGGGTTTTCCGTTCACCCAACTCCTGGGTTTAACGTCTAGACTAACTGGAGCCACATAGAATGAGTTGGCAAGTTTTCCTTCCATTTCTATTTTTTGAAACAGCTTCAGTAGAGTACATATTAATTCTTCTTTAAATGATTGGTAGAATTCCCCTGGGAAGCCATCTGGCCCTGGACTCTTGTTTCTTGGAGAGGTTTCTGATTAGTGTTCCAATTTCCTCGCTGATTTTTGGTCTGTTCAAATTGCCTGCCTCTTCCTGTTTCAGCCTTGGGAATTTATAAGTTTCCAGGGATGTATCCATTTCTTCCAGATTGCCTAATATGTTGACATATAGTTGCTGGTGATATGTTCTCACAATTGTCTCTGTTTCCTCGGTACTGGTTGTGATCTCTGCCCTTTCATTCACAATTGTTTTAATTTGGGTCCTTTCTCTTTTCTTTTGGGTCAGTCTGGCCAGAGGTTTATCAATCATATCAATTCTTTCAAAGAACCAGCTTCTACTTTTGTTGATCTGTTCTATTATTCTTCTGGTTTTTGTTTCATTGATTCCGGCTCTGATCTTTATTATTTCTCTTCTCCTGCTTGGTTTAGGCTTTATTTGCTGTTCTTTCTCCAGGTCCTTTAAGTGTAAGGCTAGCTTGTGTATTGGGGATTTTTCTAATTTTTTGAGAGAGACTTGTATGGCTATGTATTTCTCTCTAAGAACCGCCTTTGCAGTATCCCAGAAGTTTTGAACCAATGTGTTTTCATACTCATTAGTTTGCATGAGTTGTTTAAGTTCTTTAATTTCCTGGCCAGCCCATTCATTCTTTAGCAGGATGTTCTTTAACCTCCAAGTGTTTGAGTTCCTTCCAAATTTCTTCTTGTGATTGAGTTCCAGTTTCAAAGCATTGTGGTCTGAAAATATGTAGGGAATAATCTCAGTCTTTTGGTATCAGTTGAGACCTGATTTGTGACTCAGTATGTGGTCTATTCTGGAGAAAGTTCCATGTGTGCCCAAGAAGAATGAATATTGGGTTACCACCTTACACCAGCTAGACTGACTAAAATTAACAAGACAGGACACAATAGATGTTGGTGAGATGTGGAGAGACAGGAACCCTCCTACACTGCTGGTGGGAATGCAAGCTGGTACAACCACTCTGGAAAGCAGGTTCCTCAATACGTTAGAAACAGAGCTACCCTAGGACCCGACTATTACACTACTGGTTATTTATCCCAAAGATACAGACATAGGGAGAAGAAGGGGCACATACACCCCAGTGTTTATAGCAGCAATATCCACAATAGCTTAACTGTGGAAGGAACCAAGATGTCCTTCAATGGATGAATGGATAAAGAAGATGTGGTTCATATATATGATAGAATATTACTCAGCCATTAGGAAGGATGAATATCTACCATTTTCATCAACATGGATGGAACTGGAGGGGATTATGCTGAGTGAAATAAGCCAAGCAGAGAAAGACAGTTACAATATGGTGTCACTCATTTGTGGAACATAAGGAATAGCGCAGAGGACCACACAGGAAGGAAGGGAAAACAGAAAGTGAAGAAATCACAGAAGGAGACAAACCATGAGAGACTCTAGACTCTGGGAAACAAACTGAGGAATTCAGAAAGGACAGAGGGTGGAGGGATGGGGTGACTGGATGAAAGGCATTAAGGAGAACATGTGATGAGCACTGGGTGTTTTATGCAACTGATGTACTGGGACACCTGGGCAGCTCAGTGGGTTAAGCCTCTGCCTTCGGCTCAGGTCATGATCTCAGGGTCCTGGGATCGAGCCCCGCATGGGGCTCTCTGCTCAGCGGGGAGCCTGCTTCCCCCTCTCTCTCTGCCTGCCTCTCTGCCTACTTATGATCCCTCTCTCTCTGTCAAATAATTAAAAAAAAATCTTGAAAAAAAAACCTGATGTACTGTATGTTGGCTAATTGGACTCAATATAAAAATAACTGTAGGGGCACCTGGGTGGCTTAGTGGGTTAAAGCCTCTGCCTTCGGTTCAGGTCACGATCCCAGGGTCCTGGGATCCAGCACTGCATCAGGCTCTCTGCTCAGCAGGGAGCCTGCTCCCCCCACCCCGCTTGACTCTCTGCCTACTTGTGATCTCTGCCTGTCAAATAAATAAATAAAAATCTTAAAAAAAATAACTGGAGCCAACTGTGGTTAGCCTACCTTAGGACCAGGACTTTAAGGACTATTCCCAAGCAGCTAATGAAACTCCCTTGTTTGGGGGAATTTCCCTGTCTTCTCTGGACGAATGAAGACTGCATATTTCTACTTTGGTGGAAAGAAACCATGTTGTCTGCTCTTCTGAGCTCAGAATGGGGAAACCTCTTCCTCTGCCTCAGGCAGCACCTCACCTTTTCTGCTCCCCCAACAACCCAGTGTTCCTCCTGTTGCGACACAACCTTGAGTGTGGCCTACGTACCTGTTTCCTAACCATCTGGGTGCTTCTGGCACCATTGGCCTCTCCTCCTCATCTTATTGTCCAGAAGGGAAGAGTAACCACTTGGACCTAACACTGTCCACTTCAGATTTCCCCACTGGTGCACCAGGTACAATTTGACAACGGGGAAGAAATTGATGGACTTTTCAGTGGACCTGGGTCGAACAGAATATAAACTAACTTGTATGTAAACTAACTTGTAGTTTGTTGGTTTAATTAAGATAGACATGTCTTTAGAGTTATCAGCACTAAAGTTATCAGCACCAAGATTTACTGACGGTCCAATAAGCTTGTGTTGTCTCTGCAGCAATTTGTTAGCAAAAAGATGACTTAAAGGGGTGCCTGGGTGGCTCAGTGGGTTAAAGCCTCTGCCTTTGGCTCAGGTCACGATCCCAGGGTACTGAGATTGAGCCCCGCAATGGGCTCCCTGCTCAGCAGGGAGACTGCTTCCTCCTCTCTCTCTGCCTGCTTCTCTGCCTACTTGTGATCTCTGTCTGTCAAATAAATAAATAAAAATCTTAAAAAAAAAAGATGACTTAAAATGATGGTTAATTTCATCGGTCTCAAGATGTTCATGGGTCATTGTTAAGATAGCTCTCAATGTGTTTGGTAACCTGAAACTTTAAAGTGTTGCTTGGATGGTAAATGAGATTGAAATTGCTGGACATCTACATCTCTTCTACATAGGATGGAGTGCTAAAGCATTGATTACTGGATGTAGGTTTGTGCTTTTGACTGCTTATTGCAGAGAAACTAAGGATATTTGGGTCCGGTGGTAAATAAGCTTTGTGCTTTCTTTAAAGATTGTAGTATGAAAAAACATGTTTTAAATTATAAATTATAAAATATATTTATATTTATACATTTCAGATCTAAATAATTATGGCATGACAGTTCACAATTGATTACACTTAGTTTTCATGGGAGACTAAGGCTTCTAAGAGTCAAAATTCAGCTAAATGTAATGAAGACCAATTTTTAAAGAAGGGCGTAAGTCAAAATAGGAGTAAATAAAAATGTTGTAGAAGGCTTATGAAAGAAAATCTTTGGAAAGGAATTTTATGTGCTGTCAGGACTAAGACTGAAATGAATGGATTTTTAAAAAAATTTTTAAAGATTTTATTTATTTATTTGACAGAGAGAGATCACAAGCAGGCAGAGAGGCAGGCAGAGAGAGAGGAGGAAGCAGGCTCCCTGCTGAGCAGAGAGCCCGATGTGGGGCTCAATCCCAGGACCCTGAGAGGCTTAACCCACTGAGCCACCCAGGAGCCCCTGAAATGAATGGATTTTAAAAGTACACGGGTATAAGACTGAAATTCTGCTTTTCTCTCTCTTTAAAAAGACCTTGTCTTTTTTTTTTTCTGTCTGCCCAGAAAACCAAGTTTTCTATATTTTGTCTTTATCGGGTCTTTAATTAATCAATTAAAACTCTTCAACATTAAAGGAGCTGAGTTTTGCTAACAACCATATAACCCAACATATTTGCCTTTGAAGTCTCTTGTTGCCACCTTGGTTAAATAAATAATTGAATTTTAAGTTTTATAATGATCTGCAATCCCATTTAGGCATGTGCTTTGTAACTTTCTGAGGGTTTTAACAAACTTACCCCATTCCCTGCCTTAACAGATGATCCTTTCTGCTCAAGGAGACTCCTATATGTAATCAACTCCAGATACAGCTGCCTCAGCCTTTCCTAACTCCTTTCATTCCTCAACTGAGCAATCTCAACCCATAGGTAGGGACACATCTCCCATCTCCACCCCTTTCCAGCAGGATGCAGCTCCAGAAGATGAGACCCACCCCCCAGCAATCTTAAAGATTTAAGGGTCAAATTTGTTCAGGGGCGAAAATGATGAGGGAAACACAGGTGAGAGAAATGTAGCTTAAATATTACAGCTTGAAGCCCACAGACTCTTGAAACCTATAGAGCATGGCCCTTCCCAAGGAACTCAGGGCTGCCTTAGTGCCCTAATGTTTACGTTTTATTAAAGACTAAAAGTAACCTGATCTTAGCAACGGCTAGCCCCTCAAGGTCCTGAAAGCCTTGCTCCCCAATTCCTTATGCTATCCCTAACCCACACTAATGAAAAAGTATATAATGATCCACTTCTCACGACTTCAGTGCAGCTCTTTCTACCCACAGGTAATGTCCCGTGCTTTAATAAAAACACCTTTTTGCACCAAAGGCCCCTCAAAAATTCTTTCTTAGCTGTTCGCTCACAAATCCAAAACTTCCAAATTTCATCAAGAGACGTCTTAAACTTCATGCATCCCAAAAACTGAACTTGTCTTCCTGTGACCACAGTGTCAATCTCTTAGATCCCTTTAAACGGAAACCTTCTGACTTGGTCTTCCTTGGTCTTCTTGTGGTAAATTGCCAGATCCAGTCGCTTCTGATGTGATCTGATGCAATGTGGGGTTTGGGAGTGAGTGGTCCAGAAAGAATTCTCGAGATGTTTTGGGTTAAAAAAAAAAGTGGTTTTATCAAAGCACAGGGACAGGACCCACGGGCAGAAAGAGCTGCCCTGGGGGAGTGAGGAAAAATTGTCTATACAGCTTTGGGTTGGGAGGGGCAGACATAAAGCAAGTTTCCAACAGGATTTTCACATTTAAAAAAATTTTATTTTATCTTTTCAGTGTTCCAAGATTGATTATTTATGCACCACACCCAGTGCTCCATTCATTACGTGCCCTCCATAATACCCACCACAAGGCTCACCCAACCTTCCCCCACCCCCCGCTCCCCTCCCAAACCCTCAGTTTGTTTCTCAGAGTCCACAATCTCTCATGGTCTATCTCCCCCTCCGATTTCCCCCAACTTACTTCTCTTCTCCATCTCCCCATGTCCTCCGTGTTATTCCTTATGCTCCACAAGTAAGTGAAACCATATAATTGACTCTCTCTGCTTGACTTATTTCACTCAGCATAATCTCCTCCAGTCCCGTCCATGCTGATACAAAAGTTGGGTATTCATCCTTTCTGATGGAGGCATAATATTCTATTGTATATATGTACATATATGTATATATGTACGTATCTTCTCTTTCCATTCCTCTGTTGAAGGGCATCTCGGTTCTTTCCACAGTTTTGAGATTGTGGCCATTGCTGCTATGAACATTGGGGTACATAAGGCCCTTCTTTTCACTACATCTGTATCTTTGGGGTAAATACCCAGTAGCGCAATTGCAGGGTCATAGGGTAGCTCTATTTTTAATCTCTTAAGCAATCTCCACACTGTTTTCCAAAGTGGCTGCATGAACATGCAAGTTGGTGCAAGATTTTCACATGTTAAAGAAGACTGTCAGGAGTGCCTAGGTAGCACATTTGGTAAGTGTCTGCCTTTGGCTCAAGTCATGACCCCAGGGTCCTGGGATCGAGGTTTCCCCCGCCCCTTGCTCAGCGGGGAGCCTACTTTTCCCTCTGTCTGCGGCACCCCCTGCTTGTATTCTCTCCCTCTCTCTCTGACAAATAAATAAAATCTTAAAAAAAAAAAAAGGAAGACGACGACGACGACGACGACGACTGCGGGGTCCTGGAAGCCGGGCTCTGGTCTAGCTAAGGCTGTTTATCCCTCATAAGGTGGGTCCACCTGAGAAAGGTGGACCCTGCCTGCCTCCAGTGTCTGCAACTGGCGGCGGGAGGCCGCGGACTTTCATCTCCGTCTCCTCTGATGTCCGCGCATTTCAGGGGAGGGGCCGGCTCAGTCTGGAGACTCCACACAGCCCGAGACAAAGCTGGGGAGCAGGTGTTTAGGTTTGCAGGTCTGGAGCCTCCACACAGCCCCAGACAGGGCTGGGGAGAGGTGTTTAAGTTTGCAACTGCCCTGGGAAACAGCAGCGCGGCAGCGGGCTGGTCCAGTCCGGGCTGGACTGCGGGCTCGGAGACGGCCGCGGGAGGGGCGCCAGGAAGCAGCCGCCCGGGGGCCTGGACGGGACTGGGTAGTAGCACCGCTCGCAAATATCGCTGAGCACGCGGTGCAGCCGCTCCGACCCACGGTTCTGATGTCCTGGCTCCGGAGGGGGCCCAGGAATCAGCTTACCCAGCAAACACCCCAAGACCCGCACACAGAGTGCGTAGGGAGACCCACCCGCCCACAAGGCAGGCTCTCCCCAAGCACGCCCCGCGTCTCCCAGGCAACGGGCCGGCGGCGCGCTGTGATGACGTCGGGGGCGGACGGTGGCCGGGAGGCGTGCCGTGCTGTCAGCCTGCCTATCGGGGCGGCGCTCGCCTTCGGATGTCTGCCGCGCCCCAGAGGACATTCGTCGGGCGCCTGCTGTGTGCGCTGGACGGTGTGGGGACCCAGAGACCAGGAGGGACGGCGAAATTCAAGGTCGGATCCGTGGGGCCGGGGGCCCAGGCGGCGCGGGCAGCACGGGCGGCGCAGAGGCGGAGCGCCTAGCGAGAGGGGAGGGGGGGGATGGCTTATGCAAAGGGCCGGTGGCACACCCATTCCCCGCCGGAGCTGCTGGGGGCGAGACTGCTGGCGCCTGGACCCGGCAGATCAACTGGAGAGACAGTCTGAAGAGTTCAGACATTGTCCCCCAAGGTCTCCACAGAGCTGTCCCCTAAAGGGAGAATGATCAGTCTGCATTTTAGTCACCTCTCTGCTGCGGAGAGGAAAACTGACTAACGGCGGCTGTCGCTGTTGTAATGATGTCCTGCGGTGAGACTGCTCCAGGGCCCCCTGGTAACTGCAGCACACTAGACACTAGACACTTGACTAGCATGACCGTGGGGTCATCCTAACCCACAGAGGGATGAAATGACCGGCTAAGTGCTCCCACCTCAGAAGTGCTAATGTTGGTGTCTCAGGCCAGGCATTCTGGCTTCAGACTCCTTGGTCACTACGGCGAGACCATCATGCAGCTATGTGGGTGACCTCAGGTGGCATGGAGTCCTAGGGATCTCCCTGGCTGCTTAGGATCTTGGGATTTGAGGTTGGGTGTGCTAACAGCTGTGGATCTCGGGCAACTTCTTCCATCTAACAAGCTTCCATTCACTCACCTGCTGAGAACAGTTGGGGTTGTGAGTACCACTGAGATCATGTAGCTGCTTAACATTCACCTACAGTCAGGGATTGCTCGATGATTGGATAGTCTTGTCATCGGTTTAATAGTTGCGGAGGGAAGAAAGGATTCAGTAGGTGTTAGAGAGCTGCAGTTGGGGGCTTGGTAACCAACCAGTTCTGGGGGCAGAGAAGGGAATTCCAGCATGGCACTCAGGCTTATTGCTCTAGTAACCCAGGGCTGCGGAGCCCTGGGTTGGACCATTCAGAGCTCGAGGGCTTCTAGATCGTGTGGGGGGGGGGGGTTCCCCAGGAAACTGCTGACTGACCCTGCAGGTCTGCAGGGTCCTGTGTGAGAGCCCTCCACGCATCGGGGACAATGTCATCAGGTGATGAAGAGTGAGTGTGGCCTAGACTGAGAGTCTGCAAGGAGCTCGAGGGGAGCAGGAAGGGACACCTGGTGTGGTGTCCTGGACCTCAGGGAGGGAGCATGATGGGTGACAGGGATGCATCGAGGGCATGGAAGTCCAGAAAGATAAGAGTTCCCCTTGGACTTCATAGCTTGCATTTTTGGAGCACTTGAATTCTGCCAAGAGTGTGGCTTACCTTTAGAGAAGTTTTGTTTGGTTGAGACATAACACACTATACAATCCATCCATCCACAGCCATCCACTATGGTGAGACCACCACTGCGATTTATTTCCAGGATGCCTTCATCACTCCAGAAGAAATCTTGGCCCCATTAGGAGTCGTTCCCCAGCTGCTGGCAGCCGCCAGTCTGCTTTCTCTGTGTATTTGCCCACACTGAACATTTTGTTAAAGCAGGCTCATGCAATATGTGATCTTTGGTGTGTGACTTCTGTCACTTTACCTAACATTGTCAAGGTTCATCCAGTGATATTTCATCACATGGATAAACTACATTTTGTTTACGCATTCGTCAATTGTTGGACATAAGGGTTGTTTCCACTTTGGGGGAGTTATAAATAAATAATGCCACGATGAACATTCGTGCACAAAGTTTTGTGTGGCTATTTCTTTCCATTTTTCTTGGGTGTGTACCTGTGAGTGAAGTTGCCGGGTCATGTGGTTGCTGTGTAGCTGAGCTTTTGAAGAACCATCAGACTTCCCAAAATGTCTGTGCCCTTCTGCCTTTGCACCAGCAAGGAACGAGGGTATGTGGGTTCCACTCTCTGCACGTTCTCTCTCTGCACTTTCTCATTAATGCATGTTACTGGCTGTCAGTTTGATCCTGGACATCATAAGGGAGGTGAGGTGGTGTCCCATCATGGTTTCGGTTTGCCCTCCTGGATGGCTAATGACGCTGAGTATCTCTTCACGTGCTCCTTGACCATCTGCCTATCCTTGGAGAAACCTCTATTTGAGGCCTTTAAATTGGGCTGTTTGACTTTGCTATTAAGATTCTTCATATGGTCTGGGAGCAAGTCCCTTATCAATAAATGATTTGCAAACACCTTCCTTTCTCTGGGTTGCCTTTTCACTCACTCATGGGTGTTCTTTGCAGCAAAAGTTTTTGATTTTGATGAAGTTTAATCAATCTACTTGTATTGCTTGTGCTTCTGATGCCATGTCCAGGAAGGTGTGATCTCACCAAAGGTAGTGAAGGTTTACTCCTACCTTACCTTCTTTGAGGTTTTAGTGTTAGATCCTATATCGAGGTCTATGTCCCTTCTGAGTTAAGTGGTGTGTGTGTGTGTGTGTGTGTGTGTGTGTGTGTGTGAAGAGTAGGCCCTTATTCCTTTGCACGTGGACATTGGGGACCCCCAACACCAGTTGAGAAAACTGCTCCTTCCTCAGGACATTGTCCGGGCGCCCCGGCCAAAGGCAGCTGACCCTACATATTAGGGTTTGCTGCTGGATTCTCAGCTCTCCCAGCAGTTTGCATACATCTGTCTTCACGTGGTGCCGTATCAGTCCCCTTTGCGGCAGGTTTGGGCATCAGGCAGAATGGATTCTCCAACTTTGTTCTTTTCAAGGAGGTTTTGTCGATTCTGGGTTCCTTACATTTCCAATATATTTTAGGATCAGCTTTTTAATTCCAGCTGGGGGAAAAAAAGCCAGCTGGAATTTTGATGGGGACCACACGGGCTCTTTAGATGAGTTGGCGAATGTCAGTATTTTAACAGTATTGAGTCCTTCTGACTCGTGAACAAGGGGTGTCTCTCCATTTATTGAGGCCTCGGGTTTCTTTAAAAAATGCTTTGTAGTTTTCAGAGTATAAGTTTTGCATTTCTTTCACTGAATCTGTTTCCCTGTATTTTATTATTTTTGATGCTGTCATACATTGAATTTTTTCTTCATTTCATTTTTGAGTTGTCTGTGGCAAGTGTATAGAAATTGAGTTGAGTTTTGCATATTGATTTTGTACCCTTAAAATTGGCTGAGCTAACTGATTCTAGTCGTTTTTTAGTGGATTCCTTGGGATTTTCTGTAGACATGATCGTATCATCTGCAGACAAGAGATAGGTTTCTAATCCGGATGCCTTTGATTTCATTTTCCTCCATGACAGCACTGGCTGGAGCATCCAGTAGTGTGTTGATGGGAAGAGGCAAAGTGGACACCTTTGTCTTGTTGCTGGTATTCGGAGAAGGGTGCTCAGTCTTATTAACATGTGATAAGAGCTGTGGGCGTTTCATAGACACCCTTTTTCAGGTAGAGGGCATACCCTCCTGATTGTTCAGAATTTCTGCCATGAAAGGCTGTGGGATTTTGTCAAATGCTTTTTCTGCATCCTTTGACACGATCATACATTTTTGTCCTTATCATGTTGGCATGGCGTATTACATTGATTGACTTTATTTCTTTCTTTTCTATTCTTTTGGGTTTTTTTTGTTGTTGTTGTTGTTTAGAGAGAAAGAGAGAAATGGGGAAGGGCAGAGGGAGAGGTAGAGGACCCCCCAGTGAGATTCTGCACTCAGCCAGGTCCTGACGCGGGGCTCAGTCTCACGACCCTAAGATCCTGACCTGAGCTGTAATCAAGAGTCTGACACTCAACTGACTGCACCAGCCACATGCCCTCTGATTGACTTTGTCCTGTTGAGCCGCGTGTAGTTTCCTGAGGGCACAGGTCCTTATCTTGGTGTGCGATCTTTCTCCGGTGGGGCTGGATTCAGCCTGCAGGACTTACCGAGGAGCTGTGCCCCTGTGTTCGTAAGGGACGTTGGTCTGTCGCCCTCCTTTCCTGAGATGTCTTTGGTTTGGGGTTCCAGGTGCCACTGGCTTTATGGGGTACCTTATGGCAGTGTTCCCTGTGCTTCTGTTTCTTGGGAGACATTGTGAATAACTGGTATGTTTCTTTAACTGTTCGGTGGAATTCTTAGTGGAAGCCCTGTGGCTCGTCTTTGTGGGCAATTTGTTGGTTCTCCCCCAGTATCCTGTCCGCTGTAGGTCTGCTCAGATTTCCTGCCCCCTCGCACTTGCCTGTGGGAGAGCGCATCCCCTCTGCGCCTTTCCCCTCTCGTGCAGACACACACAAGTTCTTTTGTCCAGTGCTCAAGCCCCCATTGCTCCTCAGCAGTACTGAGAAACCGTACTCAGAGCCCTGTGTCTGAGACTCTTTCCACACTCAGCAGAAACAGACCCAGGTTCCCGGAGGTGTTAAAGATTCAGCTGGGCGAGTGGGGGATGGTCCGTGCTTGGGACCCCACTCTGCTGCTCTTCCTCTAGGTCTGGGTTCACCAGCCCTTCCTGTCCCGGGCTTTGATGAGCCAGGGCACTGTGGAAAAGGAGCCAGTCCTCTCAGAAAATTCCAGAATGAGTCTTTGGTCAAGAGGGCTGGGTTGCAGGGTACCTGCTTTGTTGGTGGGAAGCCAGATGTCTGTTTGTGAAGAGAGTTCAGGACAAAAGAGTCTGTGTTCAAAGGCTCTCCAGCAGATGGCCCACATCCAGATGGGTGGGAAGGGGACCTTTGGTACTGTCCTATGTGGCCAGAGTGGACTTGTCAGCAGTGGCCAGACTCTAGAGGGAGGGTTTCTGGGTCATGAGGTCTGGCTGGGCCTTAAGGGACGGATCTGGTGGCCCTGAGAGGGTGAGGTGTCCTTGGGCCAGGCTGTAGCCCACGGAGCCTCTGGTCTCAGCTGCCCAGGGCTGCCCACTGCGACTGCCTCCTCACCCTGTCTTCAGGGAACGTAGACTTGAGGTTTGTATGGTCATTCTCTCTTGCTGGCCCTTTGGGAGTTTGTTTGCTGCTCTCCTCCTTGCTGCATGGCATGCCCGCCCTGTGGCTCAGGTGGGTGAACTGGCCAGCTCACCGGCTCAGGTTGTCTGTCTCCTGCAGGCTGATACCCGAAGATGGCGCCCCCATCAGAAGGTGGCGCTGATACCTTGCTGCCAGATCTCCCCAAGGGGCCCCTGCAGGCCTACCGCTCCCGCGCCTCCTTCTGTTGGAAGGAGCTGGCACTGTTCCTAGAAGGCGAGGACGCGCTGCGCCTGAAGGTAAGGCAAGCTGTCAGAGGGCCGACCCGAGCCCCACGGCTGTGCTGGGTATCTGCTTCGTGGGCGCAGACCATCTGGTCCCTCCGGGCGAGCCTCACTGCCACCCAGGAAGGAGCACAGGCTGGTTCACCTTCTGAGGCCTTGGGTCCCTGTGCTCATGACCAGAACAACTTCCATCTGCCCCTGGGGTTCTGGGCTGGACCGTGTCCCGGGGAGCCAGTGGCCTCAAGAAGAGCGATAGTCAGAGCATGGTGAGAGCCTGCCTTTGCCTCTGAGTGGGGCACTCCCCGTCTCCTGCATTTCCAGAAGACCATCTTCTCGACTTTGGAGAATGACCCGCTCTTTGCTCATTCCCACGGGAAAGAGCTGTGCCTGGAGAAGTACCGGGAGCTGAGCTTCCTCCGTTGCCAGCGCTTTGTGGAGCTCAGCATCCTCCCCATGGAAGACATGGTGGCGAGCCCCCTGTTGGTCCGGATGCTCATCGCCTGTCTAGGCATGTATGACTGGTCCCTGGGCGTCAAGTTCTTGCTGCACATGCTGGTGAGTGTGTGGTGAGGAGGGCAGAGGATTGCACCTTCCCTGCCTCACACGGAGTGGAGGGAACCCCCCCCCCAAACCGCACTGCCCCAGGCCCAGATGAGGTTGAGCCACAGAGAGAGCAGGTCCTCATTCATGTGAATGACACATGGTCCGTGGGACGTGGACGGCACCCGTGGGCTGTGCTGCTGGTCAGCGTTTGCTGCCTTGTAGAGTTTAGTAGCGATGCGAGCATTTGGGGAAGTGTTTCTTTTAAGAGAGTTCTAAATAATAATATAGGAAACAAATGGAGATGAGAACATGTGGGCAGAGCTCATGATGATTTAGGGAGAAGTCCTGCTGTTCTCAGCCGTCTGTGCAAATTTGCGAGAATTTGCACAGTCCTTGGCGAGAATGCCGTGCAACCTAAAGCCTCATAAGAAGAGGAGATTTGGGGGACACCTGGGTGGCTCAGTGGGTTAAAGCCTCTGCTTTCGGCTCAGGTCATGATCCCAGGGCCCTGGGATCGAGCCCCGCATCGGGCTCTCCGCTCAGCAGAGAGCCTGCTTCCCCCTCTCTCTGCCTGCCTGTCTGCCTACTTGTGATCACTCTCTCTCTGTCAAATAAATAAATAAATAATTTAAAAAAAAATAAAAAAGAAGAGGAGATTTGAGACTTTTTTTGCTTTATGCCAACCCCCCCGCCAAAAACCCCACAAAAAGCAAAACAGGCAGGGAAGGGGAGGCAGGTCAGAGGAGATCCTGGGGCTCCCACTGCCGGAGCATGGTAGAGGTGAGGACATGTCTGAGGCCTTGGTAGACATGCGGCCCCCTGTGGGGCTCTGATGGGATGCTGGGCTCGCCCACCTGTCCTGTACCCTCATCCCTCCCGTCCCCCTATTCTCCTGTCTCCCTGTCTGTCTGTCCCCTCGGGATTTCCCTTGGGCGTCTAAATGCTCCTGCTTAACTTAAATGTGAACTGCTTGGGCCAGGGACTCAGGTCTCACTCCGGCCGTGGGCATTACAGTGCCTGCCGCCCAGTGCCCCAGAGCAGGACTCCTTAACTTGCATCTGTTTGGGTGACCATTTTGTACTTCCAGACTTTTGGATCAGCGATTTATAGCTCTGGTTCTGAAAGACATTTAAAATACCTTCCAAAGATCTTCAATATGGAGGTGAGTTGAGAGCCCTGGCAAGGTGTGAGCCTGCGTTCTTCCCCCCGAGCGCCGGGGTTGCATATTCCCTGGCACTAGGTGGGTTTAGCATGGGGCTCTCAAAACAAAGCCTTCCATTTTCTTCTGCTCCTGGGAGCAGTTCCTGGTTCTGCGTTGCCCGGGTGAGTAGCCCGCTGTCCCCACAGGCTGGGGCCGTGGTGTCCCGCTTGTCCTCGTGACCCCGTAAGACCCCAGCTGGTTGGGTTGGGGGTGGGGACTTGGGGCTTTGGCTTCTAGTTTAGTGTTTCTGGAAGGATGGTGGCAGGACCCCTCCAGGAGCGTGCAGAAAGAACCTTTCTTGCCTCAGCACCGTTTCCTGCTTTGATATTAGATTTTCGGCTGCTTTGCGGTGACCGAGCTCAGTCACGGCAGTAACGCCAAGGCCGTCCGAACAACAGCTCACTATGACCCCACAACTGAGGTAGGTATCATGTTCCCGTCGGTCTCGCAGCCTCGAGCCTGCGTAACATGGGGTCCCTACACTCCGAGATCTGTCTTTGTGCACGTGTGCTTCTCCCATGCACCCTGAGATTGTCCCCCTGCAAGTGGCAGCTTGGGACATGGGGGGCTCATCTCTTTGTTCACCAGGCAGCCTGTCCGTGTTGGGTTTGCAAATCTTCAAGCTGCCCACGCTTTCTAAAATGAACAGTGTGAACAAGGTTCTTCGTGACCCTGGTCCCTTTCTAGCTGCCCCATCCCCATCTGTGGCCAGGCTCCACTGGCCAGGGCCCTGCGCTGTCCACTCCTGCCCCCGCATCTGGCTCCTCGGGCCGTGTGGCCCATGAGCACCATCAGCCGCTGCCTGGTGTCTTCCGCCGGTGCATCTTTTGTTCTCAGCACTGGACCCTCACAGGTTGTGTCCTTGCTGTCGGGGAGCAGACGCTCTAGGCTCTAGTCGGGGGAGACAGATGTCAACTAATGGAGTCATGCTTTATCAGGTGGTCAGCACTACGGATGGAAGGGAGGGCAGGGAGAGGATGGGGTTTATGGGTCAGGCAGCTTCCTCTCTCCGTGACCTCTGTACCCTGCTGCTCCCATCGCTGGGGTCAGTCTCCTCCACTTCTCTGAGGACCATGCCCTCTGCTGCTCTTCCCACACCTGGTCCGATGTTTCAGGAGCCCTCCGCCTTCCCCGCGTTGGGAGCACAGTTTGGAAGAGTCTGTGTAAAGGAAAGTAGAGCCTTGTGCTCATGTATTTGTTCTTCACTTATTCATTCTTCAGCAACATCGGGTGCACACCGGGCACCTCGGTGCTGCCTGCTGGGAGCGCACAGAGCCACAGACCTGAGGGGAGCCCCCGGCAGGCAGAGCGGGGCCAAGGGAGAGGTGGTCCTAGCCTGGCGCAGATGGCCCTGCATGGCAGAGAGAGAGCTGCTCGGCCACGGCCCCCTTTGGCTTTCCAGCCACCAGATACCTTTCTCTGAACCCGGGTTCTTCTTGGCCTGGCCTGGTCTCTTACTCTGCACTCTGGCGCCGTGGGCTCTCCTTGCTAAGTGGGGAGGTGGGGTGAAGCCCAGGGGTCTGCAGAGCAGCCTTATTCTGACCCACTGCCTATTGGCATCCACACCTAAGTGACCAGCAGAGCATGACGTCAGAGCAGGGAGATCGGGAGCCCGGGGCCCTTTGTGGGCTGCTGGTCAGGTGCCCATGTCAACGATAGGTGTTTTTTGAGCACCTAGTATGTGCCAGTCCCTACTTTAAAAGACGGGGCGCCTAGCAGTGAGCATGACAGATCAGTCCCTGCTCTGGGGGTTCACCAATGCTGGAGGGGAGACACAGATGGACAGCAGCAAGGAGAGCTGTGAGTGCCGGCAACTATGGAGACACCAAGGGGATGGGGTAGTGTGCCATGCGCAGGGAGGGCATCTGCAGAGGTGGTGGGCTGGGACCGAGGGAAGGCTGTGGGCAGATGTGGGTGGATAGAGTGCCGGTGCCGTGGCCCTGAGGGAGCCCCCATGTGGGTGACTCCCGTGGAGGACAGGTGGCAGGTGGAGGACAGGTGGCAGGTGGAGGTGTCCCTGCTGTCCTGAGCAGTGGCCAGCTAAGGGACAGTGATGGGCAGTGGCGCCATGGAGAGGGGAGCTGAAGGGAGACTGGCAGGCCTGCCCCTGCCCCCACTTTTCTTGAGTGGGGTCTCGGCATCTGGAAGGGGGTTACCGGGGCCCTTGGAGTTGATAACCCCGTATACACAGCCAGGCTGTGCAAGGACGTTCCCCGTGTGCTTGTCTCAGCTGCCCATCCACAGGGAGAGGGAGACCTGCCCACCGTGGCCGGTCCAACACTGGCTGTGCCCAGCTACCCAGCCAGCCTCCGAGCCCTGGGCTAGCTCCCATCCTGCCCCCAGCCCACCTCACTCCCAACCCGGCCCCCCACTTCCAGAGTCTGCCTTGTGCTCCTGGACACGTGGCCCTCGTGGAGCTTGTGGGTGGGGGACACCATGGAAGGGGAAACAGTAGTGCCCATGAGGGGTGAGGAAGGAGCACGGCAGAGGAGGGCCTCTGTTTCAAGGCTGTGGCCAGGGAAGGTGCCCTGAGGGGGTGAGGCGTGGTGCTAAGCACTGCCGGGGCGCTGGCCTGCTGCCGGAATAGTGGGCGTATATGTTATTGTCTGACGCAACTCCTCATTTTCCACAGACATGTCTTCATTAAGTTATGGGACCCGGAGATACACTGTGTTTAAAAACAAGGCTCCCTTGGGGTGCCTGGGTGGCTTAGTCAGCTAAGTGTCTTCCTTCGGCTTAGGTCATGATCCCAGGGTCCTGGGATGGAGTCCTGCATCAGGCTCCCTGCTCAGCGGAGAGTCTGCTTCTCCCTCTGCCTGCTATCCCCCTGCTTGTGCTCTCTCTCTCCCTCTCCCTCTCTAACAAATAAATAAATAAAATCTTTTTTTTTTTTTTTAAAAAAAGGTAAAACAGGGCTTCCTGCTCCAGACAA
Organism: Martes martes; assembly: GCF_963455335.1. NCBI lineage: Eukaryota > Metazoa > Chordata > Mammalia > Carnivora > Mustelidae > Martes > Martes martes. The sequence goes on from NC_137889.1 coordinate 141,878,916, forward strand.
GAGCTAAAATGTTCAGTTGCTTCTACTCTTCCTTAGGACTTTTGAACGGAGAACGTTGAATCCATTGGAAAGGGAAAGACGTTCTGTGTGTGCTTCGGTTGTTCATTATAACTTTGGTTATAACTTTATGATTATTGCTTTTTTTTGGTGCAGGAATTCATCATACACACCCCTGACTTTGAAGCTGCCAAATTCTGGGTTGGCAACATGGGCAAGACGGCGACACATGCCGTGGTGTTTGCTCAGCTATACACGCCAGGGGGCCAGTGCCACGGCCTGCATTCCTTTGTGGTGCAGGTGAGTGGATCTTGGCAGGGCGGCTCCGGCCACGGACGCGCAACCTAGTCTGAAGGCACCTTTGTTGCTGCTGGGTGGTGGGGTGCTTCTGGCTTCCAGTGAGCACAGCCCTAGGGGAAGGCGAACCCCTGCGCGCACGGGACAGCCTATCCACCCCCAAGAGGGCATTATCCAGCCCCCAGTGTCAAAGGTGCTGGGGTCCTTCCACCCGGTCTAGACTTGAGATCACCACATGAGAGTCTTTCTGTCCCTCTGGTGGCCACATCTCTGTGTTTTCAGCCGCTTGTCACAAACCTGGGCTTCCCAGCCCCACCGTCCTGTGGTTCTGACCCAATGGGTGTGAGGTGGGCTCCAGTGCTGCTGGGAAGTCCAACTTGGGGGCCTTGATGTGGCCTGTTCCCGAGTCACAAGTGGGAAGCTTGATTGCATTTTCGTAATGACCGTGATGTTGGGCTTCTCTTTGTGCACCACTTGGCCGCTCGTGTATTTTCTTTGGAGAAATGTCTGTACAAGTCCTTTGCCCCATGGAGCTGGCTCCGGCAGCGAGGCGGCCGCCATCCCTCTGGCGGCTGGGACAGCCGCTGAGCCTGGTCAGGGAGTGGGCTGGGCTTCACCAGGTTGGTCCTAGCCTGGTTAGCAGGGCAGAAATGAGGGACGCAGTCAGTCACCCATCGCACCCTGGCCCCTTGCCACCGGGTCCTTGCTTGCCTTCCCATGCTGCTTGCTGCGGGCTGTGGCTCACAGTCCTCTCGTCACGTGGCCGGGCTGTCGTCCGTCAGTGCCTCTCCATTCAGCTCTGAATGGGGTGGTTTGTCTTCTTATTGTTGAGTCCCGTGTCCTGGAGACTCAACCCTCATCCGACAGATGATTTTGTCTCATTCCACTGGTTGTCTTGTTTGTGTCCTTTGAGGCACCAAGGGTTTTAATTTCAGTGAAGTCTGTTTGCTCCCTGTCCCCCTTGTTGTTCGTGTCCCTATTCTCAACTCACATTTGAGCCATTGAAGCCCGGGTGTCGCTTCTCATGACCTGAGGCCGTCACACGCTGCTTCGGTGAGTACAGGTGTGTTCCTGAAGGGACCTTCTGATGGAGACTGGGCTAGTGTTCACTTTGTGGAGGGTTTCCGGCCCTTTAGGCAAGAGAGCAGGGGTGTTTCACTCTCCGCCGGGAGTATGTGGCCCCTCCATCCAGCAGGGCATTTCCGTGTGCCTAGTGCGCACCAAGCGAGGGCTCGCGGGTGGCGAGCATCTCCGCCCTCGTCGAGGAGGGGAGTGTGAAACGAGGACTCACCAAGCCAATCAGAGCTGTGGTGCCTGCTGTGGGCTATGGCCAATCTGGTGGAGGGCTAAGGTTTTTCACATGTTTGGTTTCTCATGTCAGTCAGGTTGACAGAGCTCAGAAATTGTACACAGACACGGCTACTCCTGTTTGCAATTGACATGACCTTGACCTGCTCTGGGCGTTGGTCCGCTCCCTTTCCGTGACTGGGAGGTTAGTCGCTTAGTCAGGATTGGTGGCAACTGTGTGATCATGGATTTCCATGGGAACCTGGACTCGTGCCCGCCCTATTTTTGTCTTGGATTCCTTGAAAAGCACCCACCTGTTTTCTTCCAGTGCGCCTCTCTCCACGTTCACCTCCTTTCCAACTTTTTTCATTTCAAAACGTTATGAAAAGTTAATATCCTAATCTTCACCGGGACTTACTGAAAGACGAGAAATGGGGAAAGAGCATTTACATTTGGACTTCAGCCCTTGTTCTCATCTGAGATATCCCTCTCATGACATTCAGTCAGATCTGATGGTCATTCCCCCAGAATAAACGAAAGCAAGCCATTCTGCAAATAGCTAAACTCGGAAGAGTGCGAACTCATGGTTTCCTTGAAGCAGAGTTTCTTGCCCTGTGCTGTGGACCTCTGGGCTGTGTGAGCCTCTCGCGGGCCAAGCTGTGTAAGGTGGGTGTGCTCCACCCACTGTGTGCCCAGGATGCCCTCCAGAACGGACAGCCAGAGGGTCTAAGATAGGACATCCAGCCCCGGCAGCGAGGGGCGGTGCGGGCTCCCACCTGGTTGGGAATCACTAGCATACTGGTGGTCTTGGGTGCAGCCCCGTGTCCCTGGCTTAGGGCCCCCACGGTGAGGAACCGCCTGCTAGCCACACCTGCAGTGTCTAGGAAGGTAGATAGATCCATGGAACCCGGATTTGGGGGCAGAGATCTACAGGACCGATCTCAGGCTGGGTCTCCTCTGGCTCGCATGCTGGCCGCCCAGCACTGCTGCGGTGACACAAGACCACAGAGCCAGAGGCCGGACATCTGACCTCAGTGCGGGCAGCTCCCCACCCCCAGTCTCCAGGGGACAGTCCACTCCTGCCTCATCCTGCTGCTGCTGGCTGCCGAGTCACTGGGCCTGTGGCCGCATCTTCTGTCTCTTCCAGGACACATGTCATTGGATTTGGGGCCTGCCTGGTCATCTGGGAGGACCTCATCTCCAGATCCTTCGCTTAATTACAGTTGCGAAGCCCCTAGCCCCGAATAAGGTCACGTTTTTCAAGGACACAGTTTCTGCCCACTGATGCAGGAAGGGAGCCTGGGGCTCAGTCACTGGGGGTTTTTAACACATTCGTTTTCATTTCTGTGAGGTCCTAATGGTTGCCCTTGGTTGTTTTCTGTGTGTTGTGCAGATTCGGGACCCCAGGACTCTTCTTCCCATGCCGGGGGTGATGGTTGGCGACATGGGGAAGAAGCTGGGGCTGAACGGTGTGGACAATGGGTGAGTGTGCGCCCTGACCTCTGTGGTCACCGTGTTCCCTGTGGGGTTGCTGCTCGAGGCTTCTCGCTGAGGACATTGATCCCCGCTGATGTCGGCCTGGGAGCCAGGTCCCTCAGTGCTGTCCCCGGCTCTCCTAGATGCTTGTGGGGCAGGGGACACACAGCGGGATGCACACCTCACCTGCCCCTTGAGAGCTGTGCTGCACACATGCCACGTCACACATCGCGTGTCACACAGACCTGTGTTACACACAACCTGTCACACACCCCGTGTCTCACACACACACACATCCTGACATACGCACCCGTGTTACACACCCTACATCACACATACCCCATGTCACACACACTTATGTGACACACACCCTGTGTCACAACCCCGTGTCACACGTACCCTCTGTCTCATATACATTATTTCACACATGCCATGTCACACAAACACATCATGTCACACACTGTCTCCCACATCCATGTCACACATACACACCGTGTCACACGCGTCTTGTCACACACACCCTGTGTCGTGCTGACGTCCCCTGGCCTGGCAGCCACCTGTTTCTGGAACAGCTTTTGTGGTCTACACCTCAAAAAAGGTGCATGCAGTTTTTCTTTTAGTTGGACTCGAGTGAGTCTTTTCACGAGTATCAACATGCTTGGCCTTGTTCTACCTCCTTGTAGCAGGAACAGATGAACATTTTCCATTCCTTAGAAAGCGTGCTTAGAGTTTCCAGAGTCAGGCCTGCAGAAGCATTCCTCAGCCTCCAAGCGATAAGTTGGAACAGTCCGGGGTGCCAGCACCCAATCTCTTCTTGAACAGGGGACATCTATGAGCGCTGCCTGGAGGACCCCACTGTGGCGAGGCCAAGCGCCCCACAGAGGCCCAGGCGCAGTGGCCGCTTCTCAGCAGGGCCTCGATGCTCTCCGTGGGCCTGTGGAAGAGCTGGTCCATAGCCGACCTTTATTTCATACCTGGGTGGGCGGCCTGCAGGGGTCGGCCTCTTGCCTGGATGCTGGCGAGACCTGGCGGCCAGCCGAGCTTTCCTCCCCTGCAGATCCTCTTGAGGCTTCCCAGGGAGTTTGGGAGGTGCTGCGCCAGCCCGCCCTGTGCCCCACCCTGGGTCTGTGCTTCTCCCTGGGGCTGGACAGGTGCACCGCACCTCTCCTCCAAGGCTGGCCTGGCCCCAGGATGTGGTGGGGAGATCAGTGGTACCCAGGGGCAGTGTCTCGCTTGCTGTCCACGTATTGCACGGCCCTCAGTAGGCATCTTCCAGGATTCACACCCAACAGCCATTATTAAAGGGTCCGTAAGACCCACAGAAACTGCCAAGGAGGAGGTGGCCTGGTGGGAGTGTGGACAGTAGACCCCGGCCTCCCTGTAGTGGCACCAGGATCCAGCTGTACCTGCTGCAGGTGGGGTGAGAGGACAATCATGATGGGCCTCTGGAGGAGGCGGTGGTGCCCTGAGGGCTGCTGGCGCAGGGATCACGGGAGAGCTGGGCTTGTTTGAGGGTCACGGGAGGTGCCATGTGGCTGGAGGCTGGGGGTTGGAGGGTAGCTGGCAGGGGCAAAGGGACTTATGCAGTTGTTGCCGTTCTGATCAGCGGTCTGGAAGGGCCTGTGCTGCTGTGCGCATGAAGGGCTGAACGGGCGGGTCTATAGAGAGCCCGGGGGGTGACTGTCGCTGTGAACCTGACCAGAGGCTGTGGAGGCTGAGTGAACACGGACAGCTGGGAGGGGGAGGTCAGGACCCTGCTTGGGCAGAGCTCACACCCGGCTTTGATGGGTGCTTGGCCCTGTCTTGGGGGTAACCACCATTTGAGCAGGAGCTGGGGTGAGCCAAGAGGGGCTGCTCCCCTCTTGGGCTTGGTGACACCGTGCTTTCAGCCGTGGCCTCCGATGGGCCAGAAGCACATTCGGATGACACATGAAGTGATCTTGGCCATCAGACAAGTCGCGGTGGGAACTGTCAGTATTTCTAAGATGGTTTGGAGCCATGGTTCAGTTTATGTGGCATCCGTTTGTCTGTGTGGTAGTCTTGTCCTGCAGACGATCGTGAAATGGGTTTTCCCAACCCAACACCCCTAACAAACACCTTCAATTACTAACACACAAGGGGTCTATGACAGTGTGTGAGTGAGCCTCTCATCTTAGTTTTTCCAAAGAAACGAGTTTGTGTGCCTTCGAGCCCCGATATGATAACACGGTTCTTTTGTTGGACATGCGAGTTTTCAGACCTTAGTTTACTAGTTTTTCACATCGTCTTGTGGATCCTGGTATGAGACTGAAGGGTGAGAACCAGATTCTGATCTTTAAATAAATCAGTTCCCCCCTTTTCTGTTGACTCCCCAGCTTCGTCCCAGCAGCATGAGGCCCCCGGCTCCATGGTTACCGGTACACGGTCATTTGCTTTCACACAGAACCCTGCCACGAACACGCCACATTGTTTTCCCAAACCTACTTTTTAGATAGAAAAACATTTTGAAATTTCCTGTCTCTGGTGTTTCCTCCCTTTTTTTCTGGGGCGGGGGGGATTGTGGCCTTTTTAACTTTCCTTTGCTTTTATTTGACTGGGTTTCTGGAGGGAGAGGAGAGGAGCCCCAGGGCCAGAGCCCTGTTTAACCAGAGGTCCTGCTCTCTCTCCACGCAGATTTGCCATGTTCCACAAGGTTCGAATTCCTCGTCAAGACCTCCTGAACCGGACTGGAGACGTCACCCCCGAGGGTACCTATGTCACCCCCTTTAAGGTACAGGGATCCACACAGGACTCTGCCTGGGCTTGCACAGAGACCTGCCACCCATGCTGGGTTGGGCGGGGGAGAACCCCTGTTGGTTCAGGCTCCAGTGCCACCAACAAGGCAGGTGGCACTTAGGTCGAATGTACCCCCAAGGGTCCTGGGCATGACAGATAGTGGCCAACAACTGCCCATGGATGTCCACTCCTCTGCCCAACCCCCAGCTCTCCAGGGTTAGTTAGGGAGAATGTCCCCTGCTGGTGCTGTTTCCCCGAAGGGCTTAAGGGCATAGGTCGCGTGGCGGACCTTTCCAAATGGGGGTGACCATGTTCTCTCGAGTCTGGGGCTCACCACATCCCTAAATTCTTTGAGGGGTAGACCTGCGATGGCCATAGCCCACATTGGAGCAGCCGGTTACCTCTCAGTTCTGATCTCGTAGCCGGGGTGGCCATATCCCCAGCAGCATGTGAGCCTCAGAGGCCTGGGTCTGACGACGTGTACCACCCAACCGGAGCCGGATCCGCAGGGTGGGAAGCAAGCATGATGGGGACACTAGGGGTGAGGAGAGAAGTTGGCAATATAGAACCAAGTCTCTTTCCAGTGGGATGTAGCATCAGCTGTTCATTAGAAGCTGGTAGGAAAACGAGGGTGCAGAAGGCACACGTGGAAGGGGATGAGTGAAGCAGGGGTCAGGCTGGAGGCTGGAGAGCCTGAGTGAGGAGTTCCCAGGGGCACAGGAGAGGCTGAGGTGAAGTGAGAGGAGGGGAAGGCAGCAGCAGAGATGGGGAGCGTCTCACGAAGGGAGGAAAGACCCGATGGGGGGCCGTGGAGCACGCTGCAGAGAAATGGAAACATTTCACAGAGAAACTTCTGAGACCTTCCAGAGAGAGGGTGCGGCTCAGACTCCCCTGGGGCAGGGGGCTCCCTGAGCCTTCTGATTTCCCCAGCGATGCTGCCACAGACCGTTGTGCCCTTGTGGGGATGTCCCAACTGTTCTCTGCATTTGCCGGCATTTGCAAGGGCACGTAACTTGGGAAGAAAACCCCCAAAAATAAAAGAAATGAAGCCCGAGAGGCAGCAAGAGGTGAGGGAGGTCGGGATGGCTGGGTGAGTTCAGGCTGGTGGCGCCCAGGCCACCGCTACCGCGGAAAATCATGCCCGGGGCCCTGAGGCCGGTGGCCGAAGAGTCACCCAGGTGCATTCGAGGCCGCCGTCCGTCGTAAAAGAATACAGCCCTTGACTGTCACCGCCCTCAGCAAGGTTGTCCTCCCTGGGAGGGAGGCATTCCAGGGGGATGGGGGTCACGGGAATAGGACGTTGGCACCAGCGGCAGCCCCTCGGACTGGGGCCCGGAGTGGACTCATGCGGCTCGGTCCCCTCCATCCAGAGCCCATGCCTCTGTAGCAGAGCCTGCCCACCAGGGGCTCCTGCTGTCGCCGTCCATAACCCAGGCCCCGTGGTGCGGCATCCCTGGCCTGGAGTTCTGGGTCGGGGGTGCACCAGGGCCAGTCCGGGCAGGCAAACTCTGTGGCCACTGCGGGAGTGACCTGGCTTCATGGCCCCATGAGTCTGTCCCCAAGGCCGCCAGGCCACCTGGCAGGCCCTCACCACGTGCCTTCCTCCTGCAGGACGACAAACAGCGCTTCGGGGCGTCCCTGGGCACCTTGTCCTTCGGCCGGGTCGCCATCGTGGGCATGTCCATCGTGAACTTAAAGCTGGCTGTCTCCATCGCGCTTCGTTTCTCAGCCATCCGCTGTCAGTTTGGGCCCACGGACGGGGAAGAAGTCCCGGTGCTCGAGTATCAGATGCAGGTACGGGTTTGCGTCTGGGGCTGCACTCCCAGGTCACTTGCAACATCCCCGGGATGGGACCCTCGTGGGAATAATCAGTCACAGCAGCTGGGCCTCCAGGCTATTCGTAGTGATGTCACTCAGGGGAGCAGGAGGGGCCCTTATCCTGCCAGTCGTCAGGGGACAGGCCCCCTGGGATGGCCAAGGGGGGACCTGGGCGGGAACACCAAAAAGTGGCTTGGCTCCTTGTAGAGGGAGATAAAATTTATCCCAGGGTTGCTCGGGGTACTGGTGGGTTACCAGCGTTTCACCCCACACCCGGCCCTCACACCACCTGAGCTCTGAGATGCCCTGACACTTTCTTCCACACATGCTGGGCCTTCTCACTCCTTTACATGCTTGGCCTTCAAATTTCTTCACACATCTGGGCCTTCACAGTAACTCCTATCCTTGGCCTTCATGACTTCCTCACATGCCTTCCTCACACACCCAGGCTTCATCCCTTCCTCGCATACCTGGGCTCCGGGATTTCCTCACACACCCGGCCTTCACCCCTTCCTCGCACACCTGGGCTCCGGGACGCCCAGCCTTCACCCCTCCTCACATGCTTGGCTTTCCCCCAGTGGGCTGGGGTTGCCGTTCCATTGAGGGGGTTCCTGTCTGAGTTCAGCAGCAAGTCTGACCTGGTCTTGGGCCAAGTTCTGTGTAAGCACAGGTGTGTTCGAGTGAGAGCTAGAGGGAATCGTAATAGAATCCCAGCTTCTTCTAACATTTCTTACCATGGCTGTGAGCCTGTTTTAATAATAAATAAAAGAGGAGAAGTAGAATATCGGGGTCATGACTGGGCACACGTCATCCCTTCCAGCATGGGTCCCATGGCTTCTGTGAGCTCAGTGCCCCTGACTGCCTGGATGTCGAGGGTGGTCAGCAGTTGGAGAGCCTGTTCAAGCCACAGGCTTGGGCTCCTGACCCCGCTCCCCACTACTGTCTGTGTGCCCTCGGGCAGGGTACTTAGCCTCTCTGTGTCCTGAGTTCTGGCTCTCTTATTAATAAATTAGAGCTGCTCACACCTCCTTCTGGGCTGCTTGTGAGGATTAAATACATTAGTCCGTGGGAAGCAGCTGGCGGGGTGTCTGGGTCTCGGCACTCAGTAAGTAATAGACGGTGGCCATGTCGATGGTGGTGGTGACAGCTTCCCAGGTCCTTTCCTGCTTTTTCCTCTATCCCCCTTCCATCCATGCAACAGTGTGCGTGCAACAGACCCCCCTCCCTGCCTTGAGGGGACTTCTAGCTCCCTGTGAGCCTCAGTTTCCCCATCTGGCTGGAGGGGGATTGCTTGATCCCTGGTAGGTCCACAAAGCATGAACTATCAGCACAGGGGGCTGGTTTCCTTAGCTGCGGGCAGGCTGAGAGTCCCCGCTCCAGTCACCGTGTGCTGAGTCAGGGAGCATAGCGCCCAGGGGTGGCACCTGTGGGCAAGACTGTGGGCAGGTAGGGAGGGACCGGCTGGGTTGGAAGCACATCAGCCAGTGGGGGGGCCTTCCTGGTAAGCGTGGTTGCAGCTGCAGGGTCCTGTTCCCGACCTGTTGCCCTGATCTCTCCTCTGGGCCTCATCGCCATTGGCCATCAGGAGGGGTGCGGGAAGGGGGCTCCCTGCAAGGATGTGTGACGTGTTAACACGAGTGGCTTGTTGATTGTAGCAATGGCGCTTGCTTCCCTATCTGGCCGCCATCTACGCCATGGACCACTTCTCGAAATCGCTCTTCCTGGACCTGGCAGAGCTGCAGCAAGGCCTCACGGGGACCGACCACGGTGCCAGGCAGGTGAGCTCCCGTGCTCTTTTCTCCGTGGGCTTTACTGTTCCTAACTCTCCCCAAGGCCGAACAGCACAGCCCTCAGCCTGTATTTTAAAACAACATCTGTCCATCCGTGGCAGCCCTCTGGGGTTCTGAGATGCCCCCCGAGTTGTGGCCACCCGCCTGGGCCTCCCGGAATCCTCACTGTGATCTGGACAATTGGGGCGCCGTCCGTGTTCCCGGGTCGCAAGGATGTGCCTACATGACTCCACTCCAGGCCCGAGGGTCCAGCTGTCCTTCTCCTTTGGGGAATGCGATGACTTTGCCAAATTCTCATTACCGGCCCCTCAGTGGGTTTCATGGTTCTGATCCTTCCGTAAACAACCCTGTCAAGGCCTGAATCCAGCTGACGGAATTCGAACTGACCATCAAGGATTTGTGCCGCAAGTGAACATCCACGGGGCTCAGCTGAGACGTAGTCATCCTTGGCAGATCTCTGCGTAAACGGTTTGTAGCTGCCTTTCCGTGGCCCCTCAGTTGCCTTCTGGGCGTGAGCAAAATGGGAATCACGAGGAACGCGTTTGAAAACAGACTTGAAATACTGCAGATCGGTGTTATGTACAACACCCTAAAAAGCCTGGATTGGATTAGCACGTTTTGGAATATTCAGCACAAACACCCAGGAAGTCAGGGGCACGGTGGGTGTGGAGACGGCCAGTAGGCTGCGCTGCTCAGCAATGCACGGGTCCTCGGGAATTAGGGGTTAAACATGTTTTTCCCCAGCATGAGTCACCGAGACCTTTGCCAGCTGACATTGGACTCGTTCTCCTGTTAGTAACGTTGTAAAGCGTAAGCATGCTTTATTCTCTCTGAAACTCTGCAGTTTCACGGAGGCACGCCAGGACCTAAAAGTGGCCCTTATTTCAAGTTGAAAACACTGGTAGAAGAGATTGTCTTCTTTAGCAGGCGTGTGTTTGTCTCGTTCTCTAAATTCTTTCTGTTAAACATTCGGTGGAAACAGAAGGATATCTGTAAGACACATAAGGCCCAGAGACGCTGGCCAGGGACAGCCTTACAGAGTCGACTGCAAATCACCGTCCCTTGCACGGTCTCCTGCGAGCCGGTCCCTGCCCGCCGGTCCCTGCCCACCCCCATCCTCAGAGGAGGGGCCCTGTCTCCACCTCCTGTTTGGTTTCTTGCTTTTCTTTCTGCCATCAGATTCTGCCTAGTTTCAGGTTCAGAAGCATCCCCTACACTGAGTTGAAATGTTTATGTTTCGCGCTCTACACCTGTGATCATCCTCACGCCCCTGGAGTTTATTTGCTGCACAGAGCTCTGGTCCATCTGTTTCCACGGCTGTGAAACCATCTGTACCCCAGTGTGTCCACTCTGAGATGAACCACCCCCCTTTTGAAGCTAAAATTGGGTTTCTTTCTTTCTCCTGCAGCTGTCGGGTGTCTTAGATTGGACTACAGGGGACATAAGCCTTTGACGCTAGGGCTGAAGTGACCTCTGACCTCCGGTGTCGGAGCCTCTTTTCACCTCTTCTTGTTGGATTTCCTCTCCCAAGGCAGAGCTCGGACGTGAGATCCACGCCTTGGCGTCGGCGGGCAAGCCGCTGGCCTCATGGACTGCCCAGCGGGGAATACAGGAATGCCGGGAGGCGTGTGGAGGACATGGCTATCTGGCCGGTAGGTTTTGTTTTGTTTTGTTTTTGTTTTTGTTTTTTTGTTTTTTTTTTTTTTCCTTTTTTTCCTTTTTTTTTTTTTTAATTTATTTATTTATTTTTTTATTTTAATAAACATATAATGTATTTTTATCCCCAGGGGTACAGGTCTGTGAATCGTCTGGTTTACACATTTCACAGCACTCATCATAGCACATACCCTCCCCAATGTCCATTTCCCCACCACCCTCTCCCATCCCCCTTCCCCCCCGCAACCCTCAGTCTGTTTCTTGAGATTGAGTCTTTTATGGTTTGTCTCCCTCCCAATCCCATCTTTTCATTTTTTCTTTTCCTACCTCCCCCCAAACCCCCCCCACCTTGCATCTCCACTTCCTCATATCAAAGAGATCATATGATAGTTATATTTCTCCGATTGACTTATTTCGCTAAGCGTGATACCCTCTAGTTCCATCCACGTCGTCGCAAATGGCAAGATTTCATGTCTTTTGATGGCTGCATAGTATTCCATTGTGTATATATACCACATCTTCTTTATCCATTCATCTGTTGATGGACATCTAGGCGCTTTCCACAGTTTGGCTATTGTGGACATTGCTGCTATAAACATTCGGGTGCACGTGCCCCTTCGGAGCACCACGTTTGTATCTTTAGGATATATACCCAGGAGTGCAATTGCTGGGTCGTAGGGTAGCTCTATTTTCAGTTTTTTGAGGAACCTCCACACTGTTTTCCAGAGTGGTTGCACCAGCTTGCATTCCCACCAACAGTGTAGGAGGGTTCCCCTCTCTCCGCATCCTCGCCAGCATCTGTCATTTCTTGACTTGTTAATTTTAGCCATTCTGACTGGTGTGAGGTGGTATCTCATTGTGGTTTTGATTTGTATTTCCCTGATGCCGAGTGATGTGGAGCATTTTTTCATGTGTCTGTTGGCCATCTGGATGTCTTCCTTGCAGAAATGTCTGTTCATGTCCTCTGCCCATTTCTTGACTGGATTATTTGTTCTTTGGGTATTGAGTTTGATAAGCTCTTTATAGATTCTGGATACGAGCCCTTTATCTGATATGTCGTTTGCAAATATCTTCTCCCATTCTGTCAGTTGTCTTTTGGTTTTGTTAACTGTTTCCTTTGCTGTGCAAAAGCTTTTGATCTTGATGAAATCCCAATAGTTCATTTTTGCCCTTGCTTCTGTCGCCTTTGGCGATGTTCCTAGGAAGAAGTTGCTGCGGTGGAGGTCAAAGAGGTTGCTGCCTGCATTCTCCTCAAGGATTTTGATAGATTCCTTTCGCACATTGAGGTCCTTCATCCACTTTGAGTCTATTTTCGTGTGTGGTGTAAGGAAATAGTCCAATTTCATTTTTCTGCATGTGGCTGTCCAATTTTCCCAGCACCATTTGTTGAAGAGGCTGTCTTTTTTCCATTGGATATTCTTTCCTGCTTTGTCGAAGATTAGTTGACCATAGAGTTGAGGGTCTATTTCTGGGCTCTCTATTCTGTTCCATTGGTCTATATGTCTGTTTTTGTGCCAGTACCATACTGTCTTGATGATGACAGCTTTGTAATAGAGCTTGAAGTCTGGAATTGTGATACCACCGACTTTGGCTTTCTTTTTCAATATTCCTTTGGCTATTCGAGGTCTTTTCTGGTTCCATATAAATTTTAGGATTATTTGTTCTATTTCTTTAAAAAAAATAGATGGGATTTTGATAGGGATTGCATTAAATGTGTAGATTGCTTTAGGTAAATAGACATTTTCACAATATTTGTTCTTCCAATCCATGAGCATGGAATATTTTTCCATTTCTTTGTGTCTTCCTCAATTTCTTTCATGAGTACTTTATAGTTTTCTGAGTATAGATTCTTTGCCTCTTTGGTTAGATTTATTCCTAGGTATCTTATGGTTTTGGGTACGATGGTAAATGGGACTGACTCCTCAATTTCTCTTTCTTCTGTCTTGTTGTTAGTGTAAAGAAATGCGACTGATTTCTGTGCATTGACTTTATATCCTGACACTTTACTGAATTCCTGTATAAGTTCTAGCAGTTTTGGAGTGGAGCCTTTTGGGTTTTCCACATATAGTATCATATCATCTGCAAAGAGTGATAGTTTGACTTCTTCTTTGCCAATTTGGATGCCTTTAACTTCTTTTTGTTGTCTGATTTCTGAGGCTAGGACTTCTAGTACTATGTTGAACAGCAGTGGTGATAACGGACATCCTTGCTGTGTTCCTGACCTTAGCGGAAAAGCTTTCAGTTTTTCTCCATTGAGAATGATATTTGCGGTGGGTTTTTCATAGATGGCTTTGATAATATTGAGGTATGTGCCCTCTATCCCTACACTTTGAAGAATTTTAATCAGGAAGGGATACTGCACTTTGTCAAATGCTTTTTCAGCATCTATTGAGAGTATCATATGGTTCTTATTCTTTCTTTTATTAATGTATTGTATCACGTTGATGGATTTGTGGATGTTGAACCAACCTTGCAGCCCTGGAATAAATCCCACTTGGTCGTGGTGAATAATCCTTTTAATGTACTGTTGGATCCTACTGGCCAGTATTTTGGTGAGAATTTTCGCATCTGTGTTCATCAAGGATATTGGTCTGTAATTCTCTTTTTTGGTGGGATCCTTGTCTGGTTTTGGGATCAAGGTGATGCTGGCCTCATAGAATGAGTTTGGAAGTTTTCCTTCCATTTCTATTTTTTGGAACAGTTTCAGGAGAATAGGAATTAATTCTTCTTTAAATGTTTGGTAGAATTCCCCTGGGAAGCCGTCTGGTCCTGGACTTTTGTTTGTTTGGAGATTTTTGATGACTGTTTCAATCTCCTTACTGGTTATGGGTCTGTTCAGGTTATCTATTTCTTCCTGGTTCAGTTGTGGTAGTTTATACATCTCTAGAAATGTATCCATTTCTTCCAGGTTGTCAAATTTGTTGCCATAGAGTTGCTCGTAGTATGTTCTTATAATTGTTTGTATTTCTTTGGTGTTGGTTGTGATCTCTCCTCTTTCATTCATGATTTTATTTATTTGCGTCCTTTCTCTTTTCTTTTTGATAAGTCTGGCCAGGGGCTTATCAATCTTATTAATTCTTTCAAAGAACCAGCTCCTAGTTTTGTTGATTTGTTCTATTGTTTTTTTAGTTTCTATTTCATTGATTTCTGCTCTGATCTTTATGATTTCTCTTCTCCTGCTGGGTTTGGGCTTTCTTTGTTGTTCTCTCTCCAGCTCCTTTAGGTGTAGGGTTAGGTTGTGTATTTGAGACCTTTCTTGTTTCTTGAGAAAGGCTTGCACTGCTATATATTTTCCTCTCAGGACTGCCTTTGTTGTGTCCCACAGATTTTGAACTGTTGTGTTTTCATTATCATTTGTTTCCATGAATTTTTTCAATTCTTCTTTAATTTCCTGGTTGACCCATTCATTTTTTAGAAGGATGCTGTTTAGTCTCCATGTATTTGCGTTCTTTCCAAATTTCCTCTTGTGATTGAGTTCGAGCTTCAGAGCATTGTGGTCTGAAAATATGCAGGGAATGATCTCGATCTTTTGGTACTGATTGAGACCTGATTTATGACCCAGGATGTGGTCTATTCTGGAGAATGTTCCATGTGCACTAGAGAAGAATGTATATTCTGTTGCTTTGGGATGGAATGTTCTGAATATATCTGTGATGTCCATTTGGTCCAGTGTGTCATTTAAGGCCTTTATTTCCTTGTTGATCTTTTGCTTAGATGATCTGTCCATTTCAGTGAGGGGAGTGTTAAAGTCCCCTGCTATTATTGTATTACTGTCGATGTATTTCTTTGATTTTGTTATTAATTGGTTTATATAGTTGGCTGCTCCCATGTTAGGGGCATAGATATTTAAGATTGTTAGATCTTCTTGTTGGACAGACCCTTTGAGTATGATATAGTGTCCTTCCTCATCTCTTATTCTAGTCTTTGGCTTAAAATCTAATTGATCTGATATAAGGATTGCCACCCCAGCTTTCTTCTGATGTCCATTAGCATGGTACATTGTTTTCCACCCCCTCACTTTAAATCTGGAGGTGTCTTCGGGTCTAAAATGAGTTTCTTGTAGGCAGCATATGGATGGGTTTTGTTTTTTTATCCATTCTGATACCCTGTGTCTTTTGATTGGGGCATTTAGCCCATTAACATTCAGGGTAACTATTGAGAGATATGAATTGAGTGCCATTGTATTGCCTGTAAGATGATTGTTACTGTATATTGTTTCTGTTTCTTTCTGATCTACTCCTTTTAGGGTCTCTCTTTGCTTAGAGGACCCCTTTCAATATTTCCTGTAGAGCTGGTTTGGTGTTTGCAAATTCTTTCAGCTTTTGTTTGTCCTGGAAGCTCTTTATCTCTCCTTCTATTTTCAATGATAGCCTAGCCGGATATAGTATTCTTGGCTGCATGTTTTTCTCGTTTAGTGCTCTGAATATATCATGCCAGTTCTTTCTGGCCTGCCAGGTCTCTGTGGATAGGTCCGCTGCCAATCTAATGTTTTTACCCTTGTATGTTACAGACTTCTTTTCCCGGGCTGCTTTCAGTATTTTCTCTTTGTCGCTAAGACTTGTAAATTTTACTATCAGGTGACGAGGTGTGGACCTATTTTTATTGATTTTGAGGGGCGTTCTTAGCATCTCCTGGATTTTGATGTTTGTTCCCTTTGCCATATTAGGGAAATTCTCTCCAATAATTGTCTCCAATATACCTTCTGCTCCCCTCTCTCTTTCTTCTTCTTCTGGAATCCCAATTATTCTAATGTTGTGTCGTCTTATGGTGTCACTTATCTCTCGAATCCTCTCCTCGTGTTCCAGTAGTTGTTTGTCTCTCTTTTGCTCAGCTTCTTTATTCTCTGTCATTTGGTCTTCTATGTCACTAATTCTTTCTTCTGCCTCATTTATCCTGGCAGTGAGAGCTTCCATTTTTGATTGCACCTCATGAATAGCTTTTTTGATTTCAACTTGGTTAGATTTTAGTTCTTTTATTTCTCCAGAAAGGGCTTTTATCTCTCCGGAGAGGGTTTCTCTAATATCTTCTATGCCTTTTTCGAGCCCGGCTAGAACCTTGAGAATTGTCATTCTGAACTCTAGATCTGTCATGCTACCTATGTCTGTATTGATTAGGTCTCCAGCCTTCGGTACGGCCTCTTGTTCTTTTTTTTGAGGTGAGTTTTTCCGCCTTGTCATTTTGTCCAGGTAGGATTTGCTTTCTCCTGCTGTGGAATTCCGCTGTTCTTGGTGACTGAAGTTGGTTTTGGATGGTTTCTTGTTGATCTTCTGGGGGAGGGGCCTGTTGTAGTGATTCTCAAGTGTCTTTGCCGCAGGCGGAATTGCACCGCCCTTGCCAGGGGCCGGGCTAAGTAATCCGCTCGGGTTCGCTTTCGGGAGCTTTTGTTCCCTGAGCGCTTTCCGTAGAGTTCCGGAGGACGGGAATGAAGATGGCGGCCTCCCAATCTCTCAGCCCGGAGGAGCCGAGAGCCCGGGGCTCCGCTCCTCAGTGCGCTCCCAGAGCAAAGCGCCCAATAGCCCCGCCTCCCTGGCTTGCGGTCGCGCCTCGAGGAAAGCAGTCAATTGTTGGAGCTGGAGAAAAGCGCCGGGTCGCTTTTGTCTCCGCGGCCTGCGGCCGCTCTCCGAGCCCACCCAGCCTGCGACCGGCACAAGGTAACCCCGGGCTTAGAGCTCACTCCTCGGCTTTGTCGCTATAGCCGGCTTCCCCGCTCTAATACCTGTGAGCTCTGCGGCACTCAGACACCCCCAGTCCTTCTGTGACCCCGCGGGTCCTGGGGTTATGCTGACCCCGCCTGGGTTTCCCCCCAGTTTAGCCTCTGGAGCGATGTCTCCCAGTGGAGCCGACTTTTAAAAGTCCGGGTTTTTTGCTCCGTCGCTCCGCCGCTTGCCTGGTGCCGGCCCCTCCCCCGGGGTCTATCTTCCCATCGCTTTGGATTCACTTCTCCGCAGGTCCTACCTTTCAGAAAGTGATCGATTTTCTGTTTCTGGGATTGTTGCTCTTCTTCTCTTCGATTTCCCGTTGGATTTATAGGTGTTCACAATGGTTAGATAAGCTATCTAGCTGATCTCCTGCTACCCGATGTCGTCTCAGCCTGCTACTTCTCCGCCATCTTGACTCCTCCTCTGGCCGGTAGGTTTTGAAGTGTGTGATGGTTTTCTGTCCACAGCCCTGCTTTTGGCTACTGCCTGCCGGCCAAAGTCGGCAATCGCCGGTTTTTGCGAATAAAGTTTTATCAGAATGTAACCACACCTATTCGTTCATGAATTTTCTGTGGCCGTATTCGCATGACACGCAGGGTCGAGTCATCTTTGTCAAGCCTAAAATGTTCACTGGCTGACTTTTCCCAAAGCAGCTTTGCCACCCCCCTGCCCTAGACAAAGGCCTCTACTCACTGCTGCCTCCTGTTCTCGGTCTCCTTTTCGGGGTAAGGGGAGGTAGGGAGGCTGTGTGATGGAGCCCGCCAGCCCCCCAGTGGAACGTAGATAATCTGAATCTGTTCGTTTTTGTTGTCACCCTTTGCTTAATGACTTGGCAGTAATCCGGCACCAAGCTTTGTCCCGCCGAAAAATTCTTCAACTTAGAAAAAGACAGTTGGTTTTCTTTGGCAGCGGCCCTTGTTTGGGCAGCTGGTGTGTGGTTAAGGGAGTGAGCAGCCGAGGGCCTGCGACCAAGTCCTCTGCCACCCACTGGCTGCACAGCCCGGCCAAGTAGCCAGCCTCACTGGGCCTCAGTTTCCTTGCCTGTAGCCTGGAGAGATTGTGGTGCATGACAA
Source organism: Martes martes (assembly GCF_963455335.1). Lineage (NCBI taxonomy): Eukaryota > Metazoa > Chordata > Mammalia > Carnivora > Mustelidae > Martes > Martes martes. The sequence continues at coordinate 141,896,763 of NC_137889.1, forward strand.
TGAAGGTTCCCGCCATGGTCACATGAGTGAGCGCGTTAAGTGCTCCCTGCGGTGGTGGATGTGTGGCACGTGGCCAGTGGCTTCTATTGGTGGTTATCGTTGAAGCTTTTAGTATTGTTGTAGTTGCCGCTGTTATTTGCAAACGTCCTGTGTGCGAGTATTCAATAATCAGTAAAATCTAATTAGTCCAAGCAGATCAACACATGCGTTCCAAACAATGAAATTGGCAGAAACCTTGTTTTCAGTTAATGACCCCACAAGCATTTTAGGCTCTTGCCAACTTTGATCATCTCAGCGATGGTCTATGGACAATTACGTGTTTTCAGCGAGGACCTGCCCCAGGTGCTTGTCATGTCAGGGCCAGGAGTGGTCCCTTGGCTCCCACCATGTGGTGCCTCCCCATTACCCATGGACCAGCGGGTGACCATGCCTGCATCCGAGTCACTTACATGTCTCGTCCTCTGTGCAACGTTCCGTACTTTCTGTTTGTTGTCACAGCTCAGAGAGACGCAATAAATAGTTCGCTTTGTTGGGCTTTGAATAGAATAACGAATGGAGTCGGGCAGCCCCACAGATGACATAACCAACCGAGTCAGGGGTCGTGAGTACAAACGCTGGGCTGAAACCAGCAAGGCTGGGCTCAGTGGGGTAGATGTAATGGGCTGGTCTGGGTTTAATATCAATTGTGACCTGTTCCTTAGTGGTCATGCCTGGTTGTTTCAGTAGACTGGTCTGTGGCAGGGGGCAGTGGGTTGGGGGAAAATGATCAGCATGTCCCAGGTGACCACAAGCCCCAGGGCTGCTGCAGAATGTCTCACACCCTCTCTGGCTGTGCTTTCAGCAGTGTGAGCATGGGACTCCCATTCCTCTAACTCCTGGCTCATCCTGTCCCACCCAGTCTCCCATGTGGAGAACATTCTCCATCAGAGGAAGGAGACCCAGATAAGAGGGTCTAGAAGGCATACCTTATAAAAAATGTGAAGGAATCAGGGCCCTTCACTGGCAGGAGAGACGACAGAAGAAAACTAAGAGTTCTCTTGAGATATTTGAAAATTTTTTAAAGATTATTTATTTTGAGAGAGAGCACGCAAAAGCAAGAGGGGCAGAGGGAGAAGGAGAGACAATCCCAAGCAGACGCAGTTCTGAGCGTGGAGCCTGAGGTGGGGCTCAATCTCACAGCCTGAGATCGTGTCCTGAGCCAAAATCCAGGGTCCAACACTCGACCAATGGCACCACCCAGGCGCCCGAGATATTTGAAATTTCTTGTGTAAAAAGATGAACCCGCCACAGGGTAGGCAGGTGCCCTGCAGCTTGCGTCAGTGACCCCCATCCTGGGGATCTGGTGTTTGACCGCACGAAGCTCAGTGTCCACAGGGGAGAGGGACAAGTGGGTGACGTGGGGCGTTTCAGTGTTCCTGCTTGCCCGCACTATGGGGTCAGCGGCTGGAAGGACCAGCTGGGGGAGGCGTGGGTGGGACTGGGCAGCCTGGGAGTGCTGTGTCTCAGTGCTGGGGCTCCCGGGGAGTGGCGTGGGTCCTGCCCCCACATGCGCTGGAAGTGACAAGGTGCACGGCTTCCTTGTAGTGAACCGGCTGGGTGACCTCCGGAATGACAACGACCCTAACTGCACGTACGAAGGGGACAACAACATCCTGCTGCAGCAGACCAGCAGCTACCTGCTCAGCCTGCTGGCTCGCCACGTCCAAGGTGAGGCCCCCGCGCTCATGGGAGAGCAGCTGGCCCACACACGCTGGCCCCATGAGGCGGTCCCTGTGTCTGCAGGTGGATGTGCGTTCCGAAGCACGACTGACCAGCATCAGGGGCACCCGGCAGGGGGGGATGGGTGGTCACTCCAGGGCCTGATGTGCTCACAGATGGTGCTTGCATCGAGAGCCCTCTGAGGACGGTGGACTTTCTGGAAGCCTACCCTGACATCCTTGGCCGGAGGTTCACATGCTCGAGCGTCGACAGCTGCTTGGACTCTGCAGGTGAGCATACTGTCTCCCCGTTTGCCTCCCGCTGTGATCCCTCTGCCTGCTGTGCAGCAAGGTGGGCCGTGGTAGGCCCTGCATTCATCCAGATCCCCCCTCCTGGGTGTGGTGCTGAGTCAGGTGCTGACTCTCCCCAAGGGTGGAGAGGGAGGGGCTCTGGGTCCTGTCCCTGCCTCACTGGGCGGCTGGTCTCCAGCCTGCCAGTCGCCCCGAGACTGAGCTGTCTTCACAAGAACCCGGGGCCCTCCCACTCAGGGCCTTTGCACATGCCAACCTCACTGGCCTCACTTTTGTGGCCCCTGGCCTGTGGCACATTCACCCTTCTCAGCCCTGAGCAGGCTCAGCTCAGCGGCAGTCAGCACGGGGCTCTGTGCTCATCGTGCTTGGCCATGATCGTTGAGCGCGGACTGCTAACGCTGCCATGTATGCTGGGGGGTGGCAGGGGCCCCACTCCTCCCCCATGGGGTCTGTCTTCAGAGAGAAAAACGAGCGCTGGGCTGTGGGCAGCATGGGGTAAGCAAATGCCTTTTCAGTGCAGAATGTCCTCGCTCTGTGGACAGCGTGTGCTCTTACGCTGGCTGCCCCTTTGATCTGCAAGTCCTTGGGTGCGGCCTGGGGAGGCTAAGACGTGAGACCCAGGTTCCTGCTCTCATGCAGCTTTGCTGTCTAATGGGGGGGCGGGTCTGCTGTGGGGAGCAGGGGCTATGTGGCGGTGGCTGGCGCACTGGGGCGTGGTTAGCCAGGACGGCCTGTCTGGACTCTCAGTGACAGGGACACGCAGCCACTGGGGCCTGCTGGAGTGCCCCTGTCATCCAGGGCATGGGAAACCCTTGACTCGGAGCAAGAGAGCCACTCACTTACTTGGGTTTGTGTGTTCATTGTTTTGATCCACTTTTGGATGTTATTCTGGAGAAAAGGCCACTCCGGCCACTCTGGGAACAGAGGGACACAGGAGAAGAGGGTGCCCCGGATGGGGCGGCAGCAGTGGAGGAGGGGGGCTAGTGCTGCCAGGACCTGGGTGGGGCAGCTTGGGGGGATGGGGCTCGCTCAGGTGCTGGTCCCATCCTGGGGTCCCCTCCCTCTGCTCCTGCCCTAAGCCTGCACCCCCGCCTCCCCCAAGCACCTGCAGCCACAGCTGGAACATCACTCATCTCACTGCCGTCTGACCCATGAGCCCCGAGGGCATGTGCTTCACATGGGTTTCCATACCCCCTGGAGACTGCCCCTGCGGGCACGTGTCCCAGTGGGCCGGGCAGGAGCTGCCGTTGTACAGAGCCCCCCGGGGACCTGGCAGTGTGGGCCCCGCCGGGAGAGTGAGGCTGCACCCGGGAAGAGCCACTTCCACTCTGTCAGGCTCTCATGGGGACACGGGAGCTCACATCGTGGGGTGCTTTACGCTGTGCTGAGCTCTGCATCCATGCTCAGGAACCACTGGCTGCTGTGGTACACGCAACAACGCTCGCCCTCCTCTCCATCACGGAAGGCACCACAAGGATGTCCCTTGTTCCACCAAGTGCCTTTGTCATGGGAGAGGGGCACCTGGTCTGGATCAGGAGACCACAGAGCCAGCATCCCCTGGGGCCTGGAGGCCGAAAGCCCGTGGCCTCCCAGTGTCACCTGCCGTGGGTGCCAAGGGCACCCGCTTCACTCTACGCCCGGCCGCATACCCCACTCCCATCTTCCTGAGAGGAGACTGGGCCAGGTGGCGCCAGCGGTCGGAGCAAGACTAGAACTCAGGCTGGGCTGACGTCCCAGCTGCTTCCTCTGTCATCATCCTCTTCATCCCGGAAGCTTCTGCTCACAAGTGCTTTCTTTCTCGGTGGTCACCACAGTCTGTCACAGTTTTCTTGATGACAGCCCCCCGACAGGTCCTCACCCGCCTTTGTCAAGTGCCCATGGGACGCGGGACCCACCTGAAGGTCTATTTCAGATGGTTTCAAAGCACTCCAGCCAACCGTTGCTGCAGAAAACACTAGAAAATGAGCTCATGCTTCTCATAATATCAACCTAACCAGCATTTTTTCCCCTAAAACCATTAACCGCTGTAAACCAAAGAATAAACAAGCCGTCTGGCAGCTCCTGGCCGCATGGGGCGCTCTGCTCTGGCACCTCCCTCGTGGACACTATGCACGCGGACCCCATCTGTGCCGCGGCCGCAGGACACGGGCCAGGCCACGTCATCTGTTTTTCCTGTGAGTGCCCTGGTTTTTGCAAGATCCAACAAAGTGAAAACATCTTCTGGAGGGAAAAAAATAGAATAAGAACTCAAGCAGTGCAAGTGACACTGAATGCCGATGTCACTGTCCACGCAGACGAGGGAGCTGGTGGCACGGGGCTGGCCCCTTGTCTCTGGGGCCTGTGGTCCTCCCAGCCCACGTGTCAGCCCTGGCCTTCACCCGTGGGATCCGCCATAAGGACGATGTGAAATCTTCACAAGCCTCGCACTCTGTGGGACCAGAGATGGCAGCTCTTAGTACCACGCATAGCCTGTCGGGAAGGTCCGAGGGTTTTCCTTCAGGGGACGAATCGTTTATCTGGGGAGGGAGCGGAGGGCATGGTCCCTGTCTTCGGGTGTCTCTGGGATTCCTCCAATTATCACGCAGGCGTGCGTGCCGAGGACGGGCCTCACAGATGTTCCTGTGTGTTTGAGATCTGCACTGTCACTTGGCAACATGAGGCCCATTTGTTTTCCTCAAGTTGGCTGATTTGCAAAAACAGTCAACGATTGTGGTTCAGCATGTGTGGTGCTGATAGTTGTGTGCGTGTACAGGGCAGTGGGCTCAAGTCACATCCTGTTCCCTGGGGAACCTAGGCTCTGGAGTCGGCGTGACCTAGGGCTAGATAGTGAACCTTTCTGAGCCTCAGTTTCCCCTGTAGTACACGGAGGTGGGGATGTGGTCAGCCCCATGCAGAGCCTAGTAGGGCCTGGGCTATGGTTCACTCTTGCCAGGGGCTGGCTGCCAGGTGCCAGAGGCTGGCCCCCAGGTGCCTGGGAGGGCGCCACTCTGAGCACCCCTGCAGGCATGACATGTGCAGGGTGAGCTTAGCTGTTTCCCTGGCAGCCGGCTCCGTGGCAGGTCTTGCACCTTTGGAGGAGGTCATGTGGGGACATCTAGCCACACAGGAGCATGAGGGTGTGGGAACACAGACAGACAGCAGGCAACACCCAGACCTGGGCCATGCCAGCCAGGGAGCTGGGGCCAGTCGTCCCCGCCTTGCTTTTTTGGGCACACCAAGGTTGGAGAGCTCTGCTTTAGAGGGGGAGATCAGCCAGGAAATTGGCCCCGGGTGGAGGCAGCCTGGGAGAGGAGAGGGGCAGGGCGGAAGGCCAGGGAGGTGGTCGGCGGGGGCTGGCTGGCCTTGAGGGGCTCCCTGAAGCACCTAGGCGTCAGGGTGAAGAGGTGGGAGGACGCTGTGGGTTCAGGTGTCATTCGTGGTCTAGTGCCCTGTGGACACGGATGGGACCCAGGAACCCTAGGACTGGGAGATGGGGTAGGAGCGGCAGGTCTAGGGACCACTGGAATGCTATGGCAGTGACCCCTGGGGCATGTGGGAATCCATAGGGACACTGAGGGAACGCACCGTGTCCCGGCAGACGGACACGTGAGCACCAGCCAGAACTAGCAACCCTCCCAAACAAGGTGCTCTCCCCAAAGCTGGCTCTGCGGCCCCTGGGCCTCTGGGTGTCGCAATAGTGCAGAACATGGGGTGCCCTTCGAGTGCCTCCATGTCTGCATCTCACAGGCTCTTCCCCATGATGGCCCCGTGCTCACGAGCTGCCCGTCCTGGGGGAGTGCTCGCAGGCCGCGGGTGCTTCATTGTTACTTTCATTTTTCTGTTTTTTGTTTTGAAGTCCCCCTGGCGGCGTACGAGTGGTTGGTTTGTTATCTGCTCCGTGAGAGTTATCAGAAATTAACTCAGGAGAAAAGATCAGGAAGCAATGACTTTGAAGCAAGAAACAACAGTCAGGTATGTCTGTTTTGAAAATTGCTTTTTTAATTCGCTTGGAATTCCTGCGCTGCCATGGCCTCGGTGAGCCGCCTGTCGCGGTGGTGGCAGCCAAGCCCTCTGGCCCCTGTGACCTCAGGAGCGTGGCCACTCTGTGCCTTGGTGAGCTGCAGGGACCTTAAAGGATGGTGGGTGTTGTGTTCAGAATGTCTGATGGCATCTGGACGCCGCCGGAACCGTCACGGTGGGACCGGGGACACTGGGCCATGGGACCCCAGCCCTGGTCCCTCCCAGCCGACCAGCGGCTGCTTGGTGACTCACACTTGGTTCTCTCAGGACATTAACGCCCTTCTCAGGGAGACTGGGTGGGAATGGCCCCAGGATGGTTTTGGTTCTCAGGCTTGGACGGGGCTGCCTCCCACATTCCAGAACCCACCGTGGAAATGCAGCCCACTCTAAGATGCCTCCTGGCATCTGGATCTGGCCTGTTGTGACCCATACATCCTGTCTATCTGGAGTGATGGCTGTTGCTTGGGATAAAGGATAAAGGCAAGGATAAAGGAAACAGAAGTTTCTAGAACTGGTGTTGTTCCTTCTCCTCGGCCTGGTTTTGTGAGGCTCATCTCGTGCCCTCTGAGAACTCAGCATCCACATCTGCCCGTCTCCCCTGAATGAACTCCAGCCCTCCTGTTATGCTGTGATGGGTGGCCTCAGCACTGGGGTAGACGTGGCCAGGAGCGAAGCCAGTGGCGTCTCCCGGGACCTGCTGGACACACCTGCCCCAGGTGTGGAGGTGAGGGGACAGGATGGCATCTTGACTAGAAAGGCCTGAATGGAGAACTTGAACCCAGGCCTTACAGGAATTCAGCAGGAGACCCCGGTCAGTAAACTTGATTTCAGTGCCATGGTGACCAAAGTAGGGGGTATGATCTTCCAGAATGGCTGGGGCTGCCATAGCCTTAGTCCCTTGGACACTGATGGGAGTGGATTAACCTGTCCCATGTCACCCCCTTCCCTGCCTGTCAGGGAGTGGAAACTGGGGGCCTCCCTGGAGTCACAAGCCAAGGCCCCAAAGAGATGGAGGGCACAAGAGGCTCCCATTCCCACTGCGTCCAAATCCTGGAGAGCTGCCTGGAGGTGGCTGTGGGTCTTGGTGCCGTCCCTCTGTATCCCTGCCAGCTGGCCGTGCCCTGATGATGGACCTCAGGCAGGGGCTCAGCTGTTTTAGAAATAATTCCCCTTTAGACCTCTGTTAAAGCCCTCTGTGACAGCATTCAGTATGCTGCTCGACAGAAAAGGACGGGAGAGGCCAGCTGAGCTGGGATCTGGATCTTGGAGCCCGCTAAGAGCCAGCCCTGGGTCAGCTCTCATGGCCTGGGTTGGATGCTCACGTGCACCCTGGGAGAACACAGTCTCTTCCCATACGGTGTCCTGAGCAGCAACCCCAGGCACGAGAGGAAATACTCAGAGAATGTGCGGGTAGCCTCGGTGTGGGACAAGCCTTCTTGAGATGGGAAATCAGAAGCCGTAAAAGAGAGAAAGTGGTCAGATGTGACTGTGTAAACGCTCGTCATTTCTGTAAACAAAGTCAGGTGACAGGCTGCAGACTGGGGAAGCATGTGCAGCAGGACAAGCAGGGCATCCCGGCGGAGAAGGATCCCTGGCCAGGGAAACAGCCACCAGCACAGCGGTCGCTGAGCACATCCCGGGGACATGTGGGGGGAGGATGGTGTCCGGCGGGTTGTGGGGGCGTGAGCTGCTGTGTTCTCTGGAGCAGTCAGTGGCTGCTTGCGTGGAAATATGGAGTGAGCTGACTCTCACTTGGCGGGGGCGGGGCATTTATCCCCTGTCCCCTCCCCCCACCCCTGGAACAGCTGCCCCTTGCTCTGTGCCTCCTGCAAGCGGGCCACACACAGTAGGTTCTTTAAAAAGAAGAGAAATGTGTTTATTGCCTCTTTTGGCTGAGTAGTACCCTCCCATGTTCAGAGTAAGAATGTATAATAAGGTGGGCGGTGAGGCCCCGAACCCCCAGAGCCCCGTACTCCCTGTCTAGAGCTGTCAACCTTGGAAGGCAGATGCGCTGTGTTCTCCCTCCCCCCACCATACCCGGGGCTCCTGACATGGGTCATTTCCTGCTGTCTTCTCTGATGGATTGGGCAATCGGGGCCAAGAGAGATGCCCGGGGTCACCCAGCTCAGCTGTGCTGGGGCCAGCCTGGAACCCAGTGCCATCCCCAGGGCCTGGCCCTCTTCCCTGAACTGAGGTCTGAACATGGACACTGAGGAGTTTGTTTTCTGCCTGGAGTGTCGATGATTTGCTGATGTGCAGATATCCTCAGGAATTAGAGCACAGCAGGACCCAATAGCTGGATCTGATGGTTTAGGGCTTCGTGGGGGTGGGGGCTCATGGGAGGGGAAGGGGCTGGGAGTAGGGGCTGGCCCTCGAGGCTCTCTGCATGTGACCACCCTGCCCTCGAGCACTCACACTCCGCAAGCAGCAGTCCCAGGTTCGCGGCAGCTGCGGACAACTGACCCCAGGCCACGTTAGATCCCCCAAGGGGACAGGTTAACAGCTTGGTGCTGGAGGGTCAGCGGACTCCGCAGGAGCCTAAGGACAGGTCTGTGGCCTCACTGCCCGTCCCTGCCTGGCAGAGCCTCGGCTCCGTCCAGAGGCTCCGTCCAGACCCATCCGTGGGTCCTGTACGCTGTCCGCTGCTTGGCGACAACCCACATCTGCCCACAAAGACGTCCACCACACCCCTGAGTTCTGATAACCAGAGACGCCAGCCAGGGGCCGGTGTAGACATGGCTCCCGGACGCGCCACAGGACAGCCACGCGTGCTCGTCAGCGCAGGTCAGGCCCCACGTGCTCTCTTCTCATTAGAACAAATCCGGTAAAATGACACAGTAGAGACCGGAGAAGAAAACCTAATGAAGCTGCTGATACTCAGCGGGATCTAGGGGAACACGTGAGAAAGGAAACACTGGGACCAGAGGACCTGCCGTGGCCTCCTGTTCCCACAAACAGCAGGCATCAGAACTCCTGGAAATGCAGGCTGGCTGGGAACGGTCCGCGTCGGAACCGCAGGGAGCCGCCCTGACTTCGGACGGATACATGAGTGGGACAGAAGACGGGTTTCCTCCGTGGCCCAGGGAGGAGTGCAGCCATGCCTGGAGCGGCCGGGGGCTCGCAGAGCGCCCTCACTGTGTGTGCAGGTGCAGGAGAGGACTGTCATGTGCCCTCACACCTCCTGCGGCAGGGCCTGGCATGGTGTCCCTGGGCGTGTTGCATGGGGCCAAGCTGAGAGCAGTCATCAGGCTTGCCTAGGTCATGGAGTGCACAGACGTTGGCCTTGTCCTTCTCTCAGTTCTGGCCTTCCCCTGATGTTTGCGCACAGGTGATTCTCGTGCCCTGCCCCCTTTGTGCATGGCTTCCCTTGGTGTCATTGTCCCGCCAGGGGCCGTGCGCTGGAGCGCCTACCTTGGTCTGTGTTCCTGACAGTTTCTGCCCCTGCCCCCTGCCCCAGGCTGGAACTGTGGCCCTGGCTGTTGGCTCACAGGGGCTGGCGGCTCCGTGTTGTGTTCTGTTCTAAGGTGTACTACTGCCGTCCCCTGGCCCTGGCATTCCTGGAGCTCACTGTGGTGCGGCGGTTCCACGAGTACACACACCAGCCCACCATGCCGCCTGGGCTGCGGGCCGTGCTGGGCCGCCTCAGTGCCCTCTACGCCCTGTGGTCCCTGAGCCAGCACACAGCCCTGCTCTACCAAGGTGAGGCCCCTGCGGTGGGCACCTGCCTCCCCAGCCAGTCCCACCTGATCCTGCCCTGGATCCCAGCCACATCTTCTTCAGGAGGCCTGGCTTTCCTTCTGAGTCCTTCCCTCCACTGCTTTCCCTGAGCATTCCTCACGGGCTGGAGGAGCCTGGGGGCAGATGAAGATTCCAGATTCCATGGGAGGGAAAAAAAAGTGGTGTCAGGACAGGACAACATTTGCCTTTCATCCAGGGTCCCCTTGAAGTCTATTTCCTGTTCAGAGAATATTTCCAGGAGGCCCACGTTAGCCAGGCAGGGAGCTGGTCTATGGCAAGCTGAAGCCCATGCCTCCCAGCACATGGGGCCCAGATAGACACGAGCCCAAGCTGCTGGGAGGCACCCTCAGTAATGTCCAGCCTGAGGACCCAGGAGGGCTTCCTGAAGGAGGTGGTTTGGGGGCTGATTCCTGGCAGATTGGTGAAAAATGTGATAAGCTTGAATCTGTTTCCATTATTGTCCTTCTAAGGAATATCTTTAGACTGTTTTCCCTCATCTCCCCCAAAACACGTTAATGATATAGATGGACTGCATATCTGTTCACATCCTGTGTGTGTCTCTTGGCTTTCTGAAAAGTGAGACCATTTGTCCTACTCCCCTTGCCAAGAACCAGTTTCCCTGCTTAGGAATGGTGTTGCCCTGTGGAAGCGGTGAGAGCAAATGGCTAGATTTACAGGGGAGAGCAGGCTTCGAACCTAGGGAGTGGCAGTTTGCAAGACAGGGGACCAGACACTAAAAAGTGACAATTATGAGGGATGGACAGTTTCCTTCACAAAAATCTAACAAAAGATTCTGTAGCAAATGTGTGCTCAAATGCACAGGCCACAGCCTTGGGCCCCACGAGATGCCACGGCAAGCCTACTGTGGTGGTGTGATGGTGGAGGTGATGGTGGTGATGGTGGTGATGACGGTGATGGTGGTGATGGTGATGATGGTATGGTGATGGTGGTGATGTTGGTGATGGTGGTAATGGTGGTGATGATGGTGATGGTGGTAATGGTGGTGATGGTGGTGGTGATGATGGTGATGGTGGTGATGGTGGTGATGGTGATGGTGATGATGGTGGTGATGGCAGTGATGGTGATGGTGATGGTGATGATTGTGGTGATGATGATGGTGATGGTGGTGATGGTGATGATGAGGATGATGGTGATGGTGATGATGTAGATGGTGATGATGGTGGTGATGATGGTGATGGTGGTGATGATGATGGTCGTGATGGTGGTGGTGATGGTGATGATGATGGTGATGGTGATGATGATGGCGATGACGGTGATGCTAATGGCGATGATGGTGATGATGGTGGTGATGATGATGATGGTGGAGGTAAGAATGATGGTGATGATAGTGGTGGAGGTGGTAATGGTGGTGATAGTGGTGATGGTGGTGGTGGGGGTAGTGGTGGTTGAGGATGTCTCCTGGCCTGGCTGTGACCTCCTGGCACATGCACAGTGATGGGAAAGGGGTACGGGAACCTGGCCCTGGCTAGCATGTTCCTGCAGTGGGGAGAGCTCCTACAAAGCACCTGGGGGCTAAGGTGGACATAGGGTACCAGACCCCGTTGTAACCAGTACTGTGCTTACAGGTGGCTACTTCTCTGGTGAACGAGCTGGTAAAATGATCCAGAATGCCATCCTGGACCTGTGCTCAAAGGTGAGCTGCGATCAATCTTGTGTCGTCACAATTCCCCCACATTATGTGTAACTGCTGCAGGGTGACACACACCTTTGCTTTGCACACACGTGTGTCTATGCAATGCTGAGCAAGAACAGGAAGATGACAGAAAAATACGCCGATGTCAGGGGTCTTAGGCAAAGAGTCACTTTTAGGGATCATCTTAGAGTCCACACTCTGTAATACACTTTTCACAGCCGCCCGGGTAATTCTCTCAAGCTTCCCAAGGGATTCAGCCTCCAGCTTAAACTCATCTCATGGTATTTTTCCTGTGTGTGGGATTCTTTCATCTTTTTCACCCAGAAAGGTCATGTGGGCCAAACCCCGACTCTGTGCCCTCATGGTGCTCTGTCCAGGGAGCCTTTCTAGAGGGGCAGACATGGCCAGAGCTGTGCCATCCCATTGGTCACTGCAGCCCCCACAGCTGTTGGCCATGGACATGTGCCCGTGTGACCGAGGGTGTTTGTCTTTGATTTTTACCCACTTACACTTAAAAGGCCACGCATGCTGGTGCTGCCAGACTGGGTGACCATCCTTAGCAGAGTCATCTCTCCTCTCCATGGTGGGAAATCATTTTATCAGATATCTCAAATGACCAGCGACCTGCCACTTCCTTTCTCCCTCTCAGAAATCAGAGTCGATGTGGTTCCAGGCAGCCCCCGATTGGTTCTAAACTTCTCCCCAGACTCAGCTCGCCAGTGGCCATCCCTCGGTCTCCCGAGGTTCTGGGTCCGCGTGCATCCGTGACCACGCCACACCCATGTGTGGCCATGCGTACTTCCTGTCCAGTCAAATCCATGACTGGAGGGTTTCCTCGGTGTGTTCCCCTTGCTCTCAAACAACTGCATCTCGGGAACCTGCGCCTGCTGGCTGGGGCCCAGGCGGGCAGGTGCTTGCACGCACAGTCATGCAGCTGAAGCATCCTGTCCATCCGCCACCAGGGAGGCCCAGGTCCTTGCTGCCACTCCAGGGGTTCTGGCTCAGACAGGTGGAGGGGGCGGGGTGTCCCACAGTTTACTCATGCATCGTCTGTGGATGCATTGGTACGACCACGGCAGAGGTGGCCACTGAGCCAGACCATTTCCTGCCATCACATGGCAGGTGTGCTGGCCCCTGTCTGTACAAGGGCCTTGCTCTGCGGACTGTTCCATCTGAGGTGGGTGCGCTCGTTCATCAGGAGCCAAGGGGCAGAGGGCGCGTGGCTGCGGAGCAAGGGGCTGGGTACATTCACGAGCGGCACCCGAACCACAAGCTGTGCTCCCCCCTCTCTTGGGTGGACTCGCTTAGTCCTGGCTGGCCAGTTGCTTTCCCTCTGCGTCGCCAAAACTGTCCCATTCCAGGACTCCAGTTGGTGCACCTGGGGGCCACGTCACAATTATTTTAAGAAAAAATTCTTTTGCATTTCAAGAACATTCTTGGGAGTCTTCTTACATAAATTCCACGTGTCCTATTGAAGAACCACTTGCATGAGGGGATGGGGGCGTCCTCAAGCCACCATGCACCCAACAGCCCTCGTAACACGGCTTTCCCAGGTGCCTGTAAACACCAGCCCTGGCACATTTTTTTCTGGATGTGCGCTCCTCTGCTGGAATGGAAGCTGCCTGGATCAGGCGGATTCAGACACGAATCTGAGGACACTTGCCCCGTTAGTGAGCTGCTGAGCCGCTTTTATGAGCAGCTCCCTCCTTCTTGAGAAACAGTTAACACACTGGAAGTTGTGAGTGATTAGCAACATGGAGAAAATATTCAGACACACACCAGGGGAGTCTGTGATGCAGGCCAGCGGGAAGATAATGCATTAGTAACCGAGCCTCGCATGCGCCTGCTGGGGTTACCGTTGCTAGCGGGTCATTGCTAGTGGGTCGTAGCAACAAACGGCCAACGCTCTGTTTCTCAGCAGTCGCCATGGAGACTCCCGGGGGTTGCCAAGAGAATGAACTTTGTTTTCCCACAGCTGAAAGACGATGCGGTTGCCCTGGTGGACGTGATCGCCCCTCCCGACTTTGTCCTGAACTCACCGATTGGCAGAGCCGATGGCGAGGTGAGTCCCCCCAGGGCCGGGGGCTGCTGGTGGTTACTGCCAAGTGGAGATGATGGCATGGGCCAGGGATGTTGGCACTCTTGGGCAGCAGCGGAGGGAGCGGCCAGTAGCAGGGTTTGGTTTGGGGCGGGTTAGCTGCACCCCAGCCTACCTTTCTCCCAGATGTGGGCTGGCAGCCCCGCCCTCGCAGGCCCAGGGTGCTGGGGTCAGCACAGGCCCCTGCCGAGTGCCGGGCCCTCCAGCCGTCCCCCTGCTCTCATACTTCCCAGGGGCCCTTCCCAGCACTGGGTCTTCCTGATCTCTCACAGTGCTGGCTCCTGACCCTTTCCATCCACTGACCACTCACCCCTGGTACTTTTGCTTCCAGCAGTCCCCTCTTGGCTCCCCAATCTCCCTTGCCCCGCCATGCTCCATCCAGAATGACTGCTTCAAGTGATCTTCTGCCTCCTGCTGAGCCTCCCACCAACATCCCTCATCCCCACACCCCTAGCCTAGGCAGCCTGACCTCCAAGGTCATTTTATGCTGTGCTCCTCCTGCCCGCTGGACTCCAGCCTCACTGTCCCCCACTGTTCTTCAATGACAGCAGGCTTTCCCACCACAGGGCCTTTGCACCTGCTGTTCCCTCTGCCTGGAGCACTTCCATCCATTGCATCTAAGCAGAAGGCTGCCTCTCAGCTCTTCTCTGAGGCGGGTGCCCCCACTTCGTCCTGCCATCTCATCCTACAGTGCTCATTCCTGAGCCCGCTCCTGTCCCTACGCCGTGTCCTCAGCTCCTCCCAGCAGTGCACCCCCTACAGGCTGTTGAAGGCCATGGTCTTTGTGCGAAACACCTGCTTTCCACTTAGGCTCTGTTTCATTGGAGACTGAACGTGATGGGGCAGGAGCCCTCTGTGCGTGCTCAGGGGAACAGACTTCTTCCGGGCAGGGGGTAGGCACCCCGACCATGGCCAGGCTCAGGCCACACTTGGGCTTGGGATGGTGTACTGGGCCCTAGGGTGGGCAGGACAGAAGAAGTCCCCAGGCCGGCATGAGGACAGTATCATCCTTGGAGGCCCCTCCCACATGGTGACTGTTACACACATCCTTTGCCACGGAGAAACCCAACACCCAGGGAAGCCAGGTGGCCTGCCCACAGCTGCCCAGCCAGGAAGCAGCAGAGCCGGGATGTGGGTAGAGACCTACCACCTGGAGAGAAGACAGGAGACTGGACCTCAGTCCCCAGTGTGGTCAGGGCCCCAATGATCACCCACAGGAGGACATGCCAGTAAGGCTGCGGGAGGGGGGCTGGGCTGCCCATGGGGGCACTTACCAGGCTGCAGGTTGGCAGGCAACAAGAAGGACCTGGACACAGTGTCATGCGAGGCCCCGAGCCCCCGGGAGTGTTAGTGGGTACAGAAGGAGGCAGCTGACTCACTGGGCCCCTTGTGTGCCCTGTAGAGACAGCCCCACTCCAGGCAGGACAGTGGCTGGTGCGCAGGGGCCGTCCCTGTGCTGCGGGCTCCTTCTGGCTCTGGAGTCCACCGTGGACTCCTGAGGCCTCGCCTGGCAGGAAGGTATATATGGCACACAGTTTGACCAGGCGCTGCCGGGTGAGAAGTGCAATTTGTGGGAACATGCGGCTGCCAGAGGCTAAGACAGCCATTCCCTCAAGCATCAGGCTCCAAATTGTAATACGTAACCTGTGCAGAGAAAGTGGGCCCGAGTGTGCCTGGGGGGACCCAGGAGTGCACTCAGCAGGTGCAGGGATGCTGGCTTCTTCGAAGTAAGGAGACCCCGACTGGCTCAGTGGTCAATTGTGTGACTCTTGATCTCAGGTTGTGAGTTCAAGCCCCATGGCGGGTGTGGAGCCCACTTCAAAAAGAAAAAAAAAGTGGAATTTGTCAAGGCCAGCCAGGGACACAGGAGGCCCCTTCCCTGGCTCCGTGGACTGGAGACCTGCCAGCCTGGGTGCCGTGTTTGGGGTGGATAGAGAACCACAGTGATGCGCGTGGCCTTCCACCCATATAGACGCTACTCTGCTTTTCCCATGGGGCAGCCCAGTGGAAGGGTTCAATGTGAGCTGCTGGAGGATGTGGTCCACCAGCCTAGCTGCTGAGGGAGAAGGCACACAGAGCAGACAGCCAGCGCTCACCTGCGGAGCCCGTGTGGGCCTCCCCCTACAAGAGTCCCCAGAAAAAGGACGCATCCAAAGCTGTCATCATAAACTGTTTTAAAGTATTACATGTTTCCAGTTGTTTTCCATGAGGAAAAAAGATTGATGTAAATGAAATCATCTTAAAATTTTCTAAGAAGTGACAAGAGGATTTTCTGTGTTTTCAGCAAAAGCGTGTATAAGGGGCTCTGCAGCTCCCTCCTCGGCTCTGTGAGGAACCTTGTTTATTACCCATGTATGTGCTTATTTCTTGCAGCTCTATAAAAACCTCTGGACTGCCATCCTTCTGGAAAGCAGAGTGCTGGAGAGGCCATCGTGGTGGCCAGAGTTTTCCATCAGGAAGCCCCGCATGGGCAGTTTGAAATCAAAGCTATAGTCGCATCACACACTCAGCTGAATCTAAGTGAGCTGATCCTGCCGGAGAAGACGGTGACCTCAAATCCTAGTTCCAGATGATGCTGGAAACACTGCTGCTTTCTGAACACACCCGTGCTCGTCCTGCACTGGCCTCTCCCCACACCGCCCGGGGACGGCTCCCCCAACATGGTGCCGGGAGGACGCCTCCGCCAGATTTGCTGTGTGCAGAGAAAATCTGTGTGATCACCTCTCTTCCTGATGGTCTGTTTTTTTGGTAATTGGGACATCGCACATGCTGTGTTCACATGCCCGAGAGGAGGCCGCGTGCTCATAATCAGGGCATTTCTGGGCCGATGGTCTTCCGCCTCCTGAGATTTCTTACAAAGCTCTGCTTCACTAAGTGCTTAACGATGCCAATCTGATTCTTTGTTAACTGGTTTGACTTTATCATGTAATTAAATCCTATTTTAAGCTTACCTGAATGATGTACTTTGAGATTTCTAAGGAGAAGAAAATCCATTTTGTGGGGAAATCCAGGTTTCCACCAAGGAAACGTTTCCAAGGGAAATTAATGCGTCACACAGGTCTGGTCGGTTTAAGGTCCTGAGCTGCTGGCTGCATGCACGTTCCTTCGTTCTGGTTCGAGGCTCTGGTCCGGCTCTTCGGCCCTCGGCAGGATGCCCGCTGCTGCTCAGCGGCTCCCTGCCCTGCGGACCAGTGTGCCTGCCTTCCCGTGGAGGCCAGGTCGGAGGGGGACAAACCCCCACACGGTAGCTCCTGGGTCTCCGCTAGGCACGCCTGGCTTGCAGGTTCCTCTCTGTCATCAGCTGCTGCTCTGAAGCCTCAGAGTGGAGCAGGCAGACATGGCCTAGGCGCCCAAGGAGTGCAGGCTGTGCCAGGGAACCGGGGATGGCTCCTTACCTCCTAGTAGCTCCAAGTGCCTCTGAGCATGGGAGGGGTGGGGTCAGGACCCGTTTTTAAAGACTGACTTTCCAGCTTTGGGAACTACCAGAGGGGCTCCTTGACGTCTCCAGCCTCGGTTATCACGCCTAGAAAAGGGGAACCCAACCCCACCTCAGCCCTGCAGGGCAGCCAGGCACATGTGAGTGGGTGAGAGGGTGAGCCCTATTGGATGCAGGGACTTTGTCATTACCATCTCCTGGACCCTCAGATACTGGGTGGGGGGAGTCTGACAAGCACGCCCATTTTACAGGTGAGAAAACTGACCCTGAAAACCTCAGTCACTGCCATGGGCCAAACACGGCCAGGAGGTGGTCCGGCCCAGAACGCACACAACCATCCCAACATTCTTGGCCCAGCACAGAGCAGGCCCTTGCTAGTATCGGGGCCATAGTTTTAACTGGCAGGAACCCTGCCTGAGTGTAATATACTCACCCCAGAGGGGTGGGCAGCTTCTACCAGGAGCTGCAAGAGGCTGTCCTCGATGCAGCTCATTTGGCTGTTAGCATCCCTTGGGCAGGTTCTCAGAGGAATTGTTTGCTTTGTCACGCCCGTCCTTTGGGAACAACGGATGGCAGCTAGCACACTCTCCAGCCTGCTGGCCTCTGATGCCATTTGTGAAGCCAGCCCATGGCCATCGGGCACTATTTCAGGAATGTAGAAAGCATCAAAGAGGAAAATGTCACAGCTCCACTCTTAAGTGATAACGACTGCTTACCTGTCATTTCCTTTGGGACCAGAGGTCACAGAAGTGGGTTCATGGTTGTTGGGTTCATACTGGTTTTGCCCCATGCCGCTCTGAGGCCAAAAAGATGACTGTCTTGTGCCCACTGGTCAGAGCCCAGTGGACAGTTCATCCCGTCTTCTGGTGGCGTGCTGGAGCATCCCATTCCTGAAGCCCTCTGCGTGCTTGTGTACTCCTATGTGTGTGCAATTTTCCTGTGTGTGCGATTTTCCTAACAGAGCCTGGGGCCATCCTCTAGACTCTCTTTCCTGCTGAAGGGCACTTCTCAGGCACTTCTTGTGTTGAGCAGCACGGACATACAAGCTTAACAAGTCTCCTGAGGGATGGGGAGAGTTAGAGTTTCTGCTCGGAGTAGCTCTGTGCACGGGTCAGCTCCTGGAAGCTGGGGCACCCAGACCAGTGCCTTGGGGGTGGGGCTTGTGATACCACCACCAAGTCAGAGGTGAAATAGCCTGATGGACAAACACAGGATGAGAGCTGGGCAGAGCCAGATGGTGCCCATGACGAAACAGCATGAACGACAGAATCTGCCTCACTCTGCCCTTGTCAGTGTTGTCACAGGCTAGCAAGGAAAGCACAGAACACAGGCCTGGCTCACAGACGGCCGCTGCTCGAGAGGTCTCCACGTTATCACACTCTTCCCAGGAAGGCACCTGCCTTTTCTGCTCTGTTACCCTTCCCAGTGGTGTCCAGTCTGGGGCTTCCTGGGCAGATACGCTCTTCCCTGCTCCCTACGGAGGCTGAACATATCTTCCCAACTATTTATGGGCTATCTCTACAGGCTCAGGATGATTGCCACTTCTTGCTTTTTGCCTAATGGAGACTTTAGGTGTCACAATATTTTTGTTGATTTTAAAAATACTCTTTACATATTAAGAACAATAAACCTGGGACATATGTATTATCTATCACTTTTCTTTGTTTATCCTTCACCTTTTGATTGTATTAATTTTTTTCTTTTTGATTTAACATGAAGTTTAAAATATAATTTGAAATCTTATATAAAATTAAGAATCTTTCCTGCTTTGCCCTTTGAGGTCATGCTTGGAATGTTCTCTCCCATACTGGGATTATTTCTACTTTCATCTGTTTCTTCCAGAGTGTGTTGCCAGTGCTTTGTTGACCAGGAATTGACTTCAAGGTGCAAGGTAGGGATCCTGATGGCTGGCCCTAACCGGAAGTGCCACCTGCAGCAAATGCCAGAATCACAGATGTTCCTGGGCCCATTTCTGCCTTTTTCTATTTTATTGTCTTTTCTCACATTAGCGCCTATGATTTCCATGAGTGTGGCTTTCATACTTTCCAGTATCCTTTGAAGCAGACAAAACCTCTCTCATCTTTTGAAAAAAATGTCTCAGATGTGCAAACTTTGGTATTATTTTGTCAAATTCAGTGCCCTCCCTTCCCCAGATTAATGAAAGATTCTTTGGAATTTGTGGGTTTGGTTTAATCTACAGATTACTATCAGAATTTAGATCTTTATGGTGAGTAGTCTCTCCATCTAAGACCATTTTTTCATGTTGTTTTTAATAAGCTTCCTTGCTCTGGTGTATTTACTTTGTAACTGGTCACTTTTTTAAAAAAACCTTAGTTATAATAGTCTTATATTGATTCTCTTGGGTGTTCCTTATATGTCATTGGCAAATAGTGATGGTTTGGCCATTATCTTATCAAAACTTTTACCAGTCATTAAGCCTTCCAGGCTAATGTCTACTGGTCCTGCCAGGACAGACTCCTTACAGCTGACAGTGAGCGCCACTGTCCAGTCTCAGACACTCAGACTTGGCCTTCAGTGGTTTGCATTGGTGTGATGTTGTATGGGGGATGGGTTGCTAAGAGAGACAAAGGCAGGGGCCAAGCCAGGGACCTTCTCTCTGGGCCGCACACACAGGCATGTGCTCCTGGCTGGAACTCTGACTCCCCAAGGACAAAGGCTGTGGAGTGGGAGTCCTCCCCTGGGTGCAGACCAGGAGCCAGCCTCCCGGGGCTCTATGGGGCCGGCTGGGCGGATACGAACGGAAACCACTGGAGCATAAAGAAGACAGTAAAAACCCACCCAAACCCCATCATCATTCGTGAGAGCCCATTAACATCTTGGGATCGAGGTCTGCCTTGTGGCCACTAAGGTTCTTGGTGGCCCTTGGGCCCTCTGTTATCATGGGCCGTGTTATTGACGTTTGGGGACCGTCCCTTTTGATGTGCTTCCGGTAGCCTGACCTCAGCTCTAGTCACCTTTCCCAAGTCTATTTTTATCCCCTACAGAAGACTGAAGGTGGTCTTGCCCTTGGGACCACCCCTTCCACAAAGTCAGCGACCACCCAGCACCCAGCCACACCGGGCCCCACACAAGGCTGTGCATCTATTACAAGGTCCCTTTCTGTGTGACTTGGCTCACGCAGCTGTTCGGACATTCCCCAGACTCCGAGGGGAGTGTGCCCTGCCAGACGGTGGGCTCTGTCTGAAGACAACAGGAGGCCACCCAGCTTCAGGCAGTGGCCTCCAGGTGCGTGAGCCACCAACTGCCTAACCGCCCATGACCCGCAAGCTGGGCCGATAGGCCGACATGGAGCCCCAGCGCCAGACCATCCCCGGGCACCCACAGAATGGCTCAGCCGGGTGGCTCCTGGCTACACTTGTGGGAAGTCCACTCTCCACGAGGAGCAGGAGAATGCCTGCCGCCTCCAGACTGGGGACTCCTGGCCACATGGGGCAGCCCAATGATCCTATGCGGCCCTGGTTTGCTTTCATGTTTACTCACAGCTCCTTGCCGTCCCTGAAAACTGGTATCTGGGGACTTTGTCGGGCTGTGGGCATTGATCCTGAGTCCAGGAGGTCAGGAAGGCTCAGGAGGACCCCTGTTCCTACCAGCTACTGGGAAAGCTCCCCCACCCTATTTCCCTTCCAGTGCAAAGACTGACCTCAGCTGGTCTTGTCTCGCCAGATGGCCCAGAGGCCCAGGGAGGCGGCTCAGCTTTGTGATGCCCAGAGGAAGGCAGTGCTGGTCCCATGAAATGGCACAGGAGCACAGTTACTCCCCTCACACACTTGTTCACGGGAGTAGCTTTGCCAGTCTGTTGAGCAAGGAGGCCCGTGGTGTTCACAAGAGAAAACTCGACTAGGGTCTTACAGAGGCCAGAGGCTTGGGGTGAGAAAACCAGACATGAGACTCGCCCACAGGTGTGTGTTCCAGGTGCCCCAATGCCATTTGCAAACATTGCTGACGTCTCTCAAAATTCTTCATCTTCACTCCAGAACGAGGCTTTTAAAAACAAAACAGTTTTTAAGAATGTGTCCTTAGGTCATCATCCATAAAAACCCTGGCCTGACATTCCTCCTGGCAGCCTGGAGAGGTGGCTGGCCACCTCTGGAGAGGACCGAGTCCTCTGTGGTTGGTCGCTGGTTGCAAAGCCTGGGGCACATTTCTTAACTTCCCTAAAGCTGTTTGCTCCTTCCTAAGTCGAGAAACCTGTTTGCCAGTTTGCAGGAGCTGATAGAGGCAGTATGTCACGTGGGAGGGCCCACGGGGCACTGACCGGGACACTTGGGGCCGGGCCTAGGACTCTGCATTTCTTTCAGCACGGTGGGCGGTTGTGACGGGCAGAGTCTGAGGACTACCACCTCTGTTATGGGCCCGAATTCTGGGGAGAACGGAGGTGGGTCAGTGGCCCAGGGGACAGGTGAAGAACTATTCCATGGCCCCTTACAAAGATGCCAAGATGAGGAATGACCATGTGTGGTCCCACCAGCTGCCCACAGGTGCCCAGAGGCCAGCCCCGCTCTTGGCCTCCAGTCCTTCCACCTCAAAAGAGGGTCTTTTCCAGGGACCAGATCGGCCACAGCAGGAGTTTCCTGTGGCTGCAGGCCGGCCCTTCTCTGTGGACCCTGGGCCTGCACAGAGGGTCACCCCTTGGCTCTTTGTATCTGTGTGTGTACCCCTCAACACCCAGCCATCAAGGGCCAGGGACCTGGGGGACGGTTCACTCGACGCCTGGGTGCTGCCTGCTGCCGGCTGCCCACATGGGTTTCTAACCCCAGGATGGCCACCGGGCCCCACACCCAAGTCTGGCTCTTTCTGTGTCATTCCTTGGTGCTTCTGTGTGGACGTGGGTGTAGTGTTGGCAGGAGATGCACTTCCCACTGAGGTCACAGTTACACTGGCCCAGCACTTTCCCTGCCCAGCTAGCACCCTTTTGCCACAAGGAATTTCATGACATTCCTCCGTTATCATGTCATAGCCCAAATTCCCTGGATAGCACTGCTTGGTTTGTGGTCAGTCTTCCCACCAGTCTGGAACCTTGTTGAAGTCAGGGATTGGGCCCGAATCCTCTGCGGTCTTCAGCACCCAGCACAAGGCCACTCATGGGAAATGTTTGGCAAGCAGTGAAGGGAGGCTTGGATGGATGGATGGTGGGTGGATAGATGGATGATAGATGGATGGATGGAGGGTGAGTGGGAGGGTGGATGGGTGGATGGACGGATGGGTGGGTGGGTGGATGGCTGAGTGAGTGGGTGCATGGGTGAACGGATGGATGGATGAGTTAGTGGATGGATGGACAGATAGGTAAGTGGGTGAATGGTGGATGGATAGATGGATGGATGGATGGACAGATAGGTAAGTGGATGGATGAGTGGATGGATGGATGGGAGGATGGTTGGATGGATGGATGGATGGAAGGGTAAGTGGGTGGATGGATAGGTGGATGAATGGACAGGCAGATAAAAGAGTTAAATGAAAAAGATAAATGAGTAAATACATGTGAAGAAATGAATTAATGAATGAGTAAAAGAAAAGTTTGGGTGCGTCTAGATATTGCAGAGTGAAGGATGACCATTTTGGCCCCAAGATCCTTAGTGATGGCCTTGAGAGCTATGGTCTCATCACTCTGTCAAGTAGGGCTGCTCACCATATGAGACATTGTCTTTCCTGTCACCGTATTGGGCTTGTGCTGTCCCCTCAGCCCCTGTGCTAGCCCCCTCCCCACCCCTGCCACCTTTCCAGGTCCAGTGTCAGCTACAGCTCCCAGTTAGCCCCTCCAGGGGGGGCTGCCTCCTCTCTGCACCCCTGTGACCAGGGACGGGAGTCCTGTTGAGGCCCTCATGAGGCCCCGCCTGTGTGGTGATGGGTGGAGGGAGTGGTGAGCAGAGGGGTGGACGCATCCCTCACCCTGAGGATAGAGGGAGTCCCATGTCCCTCAGGCATACCATGTGGACAGCCTCGAAACTAATGTGGAGTGGTAAGACTAGACAGAGCTCGGGAGCCAGTAAGAAACCCATTTTTCATCTTACAACGTCACTGCAGCTAAAATTCTTTAAAAATCACCACAAGGAAAAAAAGCTTGAGCCCCTATTCTCCTCCAGTCCTGCTCCGTGAACACATGTTTCCAGCGATGCTCACTAGCCAGTTACAGTGACTGGGGGTTGTTTTAAGGCACGCGTGTCTATTCCCGTACCAAATGTCACATGTGGCACGATAGAACGCAGGATAATGGCTTCGTGAGCACAGACTCCGCCAACGGCCCAAGGAAGCTGCCGTCACTCGTGCTCCAACTTTGTCATTTGGCGCAGCGTGCTTGCCTTCCATGGTGACCCCTGCAGCTGGGGACCCACGGAAGAGCGGCTCCAGGAAGGGTTGCCAAAAGGGGAACTCAGCAAGGACTCCCGAGAAGAGTTCCAGGTCTTCCCTTTGGCCATAGTGCTTCTAATCTCAGCCTTTATGTCCTCCTTCCCTGCAATAATAGCCACACAGGTGTGTAACGGCTGAACTGCATCCCCCCAAATCCGTATGCGAAGCCCTTCCCCCCTAGCACCTCAGAACATGACCGTATTTGGAGGTGGGGCCTTTACAGAGGTGATGACCATGAAATGAGGTCCTGGGTAGAGGGTGAGTCCTGATCCAGAGTGACAGGCGTCCCTGTAAGAAGAGGAGATTGGGACACAGACATGAAGAGAGACGACCACATGAGGACATAGGAAGAGGATGGCTGTCCACACACCAGACAGAGAGGCCTTGGGGGAAACCAACCTGTCCACACCTGGAGCTCGGGCTTCCAGCCTCCAGGAGCATGAGGAAAGAAATTTCTGTAGTTTGGGTTCTGTTCTGTGCGTATGGCAGCCTGAGCAAGCCAGGGCACGAGGATTCATTCCTTGTGTGATCTCTGGGAACCCAGCCAATGGCTGGACCTTTCCACCCATTTCAAATAAGGAGACTGAGGCAGCGAGTGACTTGGGGGCTGGTCCAGTGTCCCTCTGTCCATGGGGCACATGCGCGTAGGTAAGGGGATTCTAGCTTCTGGTCCAGCTGCCCAGAGGGAAAAGGCTAGGGACATAAAGGGGGATGTGTGTGTCCAGGGAAGTCATGGGGCCTGTGGACGCTGGCCAGTGTGGACGTCCGCAGGGAAGCGGGCTGGCTGGAGCATCAGCATATACTTGGCGTGGCAGCCGGCATCTGAGTGAGGAAGTGATCCCTGAGGCAACCGGTGGTCCAGGGTCAGGTGCTCTGCTCCAGGGTGCCCTGGGCTGCCGGCTGTTTATACCATCCACACGCCAAGAAGGAGGGATCTTCTTTCGCCAGATGAGGACACTGATATTCAGAGAGACTGAGTGACCAGCCTGCAGCCCCAGGTGCTCCCTCAGTCCCCTTGGGGAGGGTTCCCATGGGCCAGGGGCTCCTCGGGGCAGATGCTCTGCTGGTCCAGAGGTGGTTTGGTTGGGTCCCAAACCTTTTTGGTCCTTTTGCCAAAAAGAGCAAAAGGAGACTTGCTGCCTTGTGTTTGTCTGCAGGAAGCTCTTCCTTCTAGAAGGTTCCTTTACTCCCCCCTCTCCTCAGGCCCTTCCGGCCACATTTCTGAAGTCCATGGAGATACCAGGACCTGCCAGGGGCCAGAGAACACAAACTGGTGGTTCTTTCTGGAGTGTTTGGGGGTGGGCAGGGGGTGTTAGAGATTCAGAGAGACTCTGTTACAGAACAGAAAGCTCCAGACTTTGGGATATCCAGTCCTCACAGGACCCATGAAGAACGTGGGTGTCCAGTCGGCGGCCCACAGGTGTGTTCGCTCACCTGTGTTCAGAGCAGCGCTGGGGGCACAAGGAGCCGGGTTTACAGCCAGGCAAACCCTCTTCCCAGAGAAGTCACTCAGGGACAGAAGGCCACAGAAGCCTCACCTCTGCACCCCTCCTACTTGCCGTCTGCAGCCACGGTGACGGTGATGATGGGGATGGTAGTTCTGTGGACGGAGCCCAGCCCCACCCCTGCCTTGCTGGCCCCTGCCATCCAGGCAGCCAAGACATCGCTTTGCCCAGAAAGCCATGACACCCGCTCAGCCAGAGGGACACACGGCCCTTTGTGGAGACAGGAGGGTGGGCGTCTTGCCCACCTGCGGGCATCAGACAGGCGTCTGATCTGTGTTTGCATCCTGTCTTCCCGCAGCCAGGCTGGAGAAGTATCCCCCTCCCCCGCTGCCAGGGAGGGATTATTTCCTTTCCCTGCTGCGATCCAGGACCACAGTGGTTTCTACTGATGTCAGCCTCTGACCAGATACCACGCTTCCCGAGGCCACCTTGAAAACTACAGGATGGATGTGAGCTCCATGAGGCAAGACAAGCTGCTGCTGCCAGAGTCCGTCACTACTCACATCCCTCGGCCCCGCCCACATTCACCAGCCCCTCCCACATCCCTCAGACCCTCCCCATCCATCAGCCCCTCCCACATCCCTCAGCCCCTCCCATATCCACCCTGCCCCTTTCACATCCCCCAGCCCCTCCCACATAGACCACCGACCGCAACTCCATCCCACCCCTCTCCCTTTTCACCAGCCCCTCCCCAACTCCATCCCAACCCCCTCCCAAATCATCAGTCCCTCCCAAATCCGCCCAGCCCCACTGCCCTCATTCACCCAGCCCCACCCCTCCTTGTCTACCCCTCCCAATCCACTAGCTCCTCCCAACTACACATCCACCAGACATTCCCACGCACACCCAGCAACGCCTCATCCCCACCTCACCTAGTCCTTCCCCCACATTTACCCAGCACCCCCACATCCACCAGCCCCTCCCCAACTCCATTCCCCTCCCATCTTCTTCCATCCCCTTCCAGACCACTCAGACCCACATCCACCAACCCCCCCACACCCACCCAGCACCCCCTCTCCCACCTCACCTAGTCCTTCCCCCACATTTACCCAGCACCCCCACATCCACCAGCCCCTCCCCAACTCCATTCCCCTCCCATCTTCCATCCCCTTCCAGACCACTCAGACCCACATCCACCAACCCCCCCACACCCACCCAGCACCCCCTCCCCCACCTCACCTAGTCCTTCCCCGACATTTACCCAGAACCCCCACATCCACCCAGCCCCTCTCCAACTCCATCCCCCCTCCCATCTTCTTCCATCACCTCCCAGACCACCTAGACCCACATCCACCAACCCCACCACATCCACCCGGCACACCCTCCCCCACTTCCCCTAGCCCCTGCCCCACATCCAACGCCCAGCAAGGATGACTATCTCTTCACTCCTGCCAGATGTGCGGGCGTGTCTTTCCTGTCTCCCTGCTCTCTCCCCTGCTGTCTGCTGTCCATTCTTCCTGAGGGCTCTCTGTCCCAGTTCCACACCTCCACTCCCAGCCGCCCCTCTGTTCCCAGTCCATCCTTCCTCTGAGTCCCTCTGGGGCTCCATCCAACACAGCCTTAACCTCTGCCCACCCCAGAGTCTTCCCAGGGTGCCCCCTGCCCTAGGGCCAGAGCCTGAACTTAGGCTTCCCTCCCGCTGCTGCCCGCAGCCCTTCTGCCGAAGCTGGGCCTTGGCACAGCTGCTCCCTCACCTGGGGCGCCCTTCCCACCATCCTCCCAGAGCATCCACTCAGCAGCTGGGACCCCCTGGAAAGTCACTCAGTCTTGCCCCACATGTGCCAAGCGCCTGTCGCCCTGCTGGGTGCGTGCTGGGGGCTCGGTACAGACGGTCCAGCTGGCTCAGTCCCCCACCCCCTGAAAGGGAGACCAGGGAATTTCAGGACCTGTTCTCTTTGCACAGAATTTCTGCCAGGGCAGCAGACCAGTGTACTTTCCGGGTGAGGTCACCACATTGCCATTGACACCCAAGGCTAAACAAGTAAATGAGAGGCCTGGAGAACAGAGAGTGACCCAGACGAGAGCTCCAGCACCTGTGGTTTGAGCAGCCCCAGGTGGGCGTTGATGGGCTGTAGGGCCATGCCCCATGGCTAAGCTGTGTCCCCTGACCCCCGGACTTCAGAGGTGACGTACTTGGAGATAGGGTCTTTAAAGAGGTGACTAAGGTAAACTGAGTTCACCAGGGCCCTGATCTGATCCCACAGTGTCCTTATAGAGAGGGGAGATTGGAACACAGACAAGGCACAGGGGCATGACCACGTGAGGACGCAGAGAGAGCAGATGTCAAAATGTGGGTCGTCGCTATGGTGGCCCTAGGAAACTGGGGTGCCGTGCCTCCTAGGTTTGGGCAGTGGGTGGAAGCATTTGGGGATGGGGTTTCCGGGAAGGGTTTAAGGAAGTGATCGATTCTGGAAAGCCCCTTGGCCCTTTCCTCTCTGCCTGCCTGGGAGACCGTGGGATGCCAGGGACCGTGATGGGAAAACCAGTAACAGCAGGAGACGCCTGGAGGGGCTCTGTGGATCCCAGGGATGGACCCCCAGCAGAAGCCAGTGCATGGTGTGTTTTCTGTCCCTGGCTGACCAGCACAGGCCCCTGCTTCCCTGGCCGCCCCCGTGAGGGGCCGGCTTCTTCTCCATGCCCACACCTGACTCCCTGTCCATCTGTGGCACCGTGCTGCCCCAGGCCACCCAGGCAGCCAGATCCAGAGGACCCTCCTATTGTCACCAACCGTCAGCAACCACTTCTGCCCCACTGACCTGACCAGGGGTCCAGACTATGACATTCATGCTGCCCCGTCCCTGCCCACCCTGTTCTTTACTGGAGGACGCATGGCCTCCAACACTTGCTGTTGGAACCTCTGTATTAGCAGAAGGGCACTGGGCCGCCCAGCTCCTTGCTCTGGGGTCCGACATGAGCTCCTACCTTAGTTCCCCCATCTGCAAATGCTGGGAGATCTGGGAGATTTGCCAAGGCCTGTTTGGCTTCGACACCCACGATGGGAGCGAGTGGACGCAGGGGCGGGCCCTCAGCTCTCAGCTGTGTCCCTGCCAGGGCCTGCCCCATGGCCTCTGGCTGCTGGGGTCCAGCCTCTCAGTCCTCAGACCCCCACATCTGTTGTGACCTTTTGTCCCACAGGAAGCTAACCATGGTGGGAGAACAGAATCCTCCTGGGCACCCCACCCGACCCCCAGACCCTCCTGGAAGGGCTCAGCAGAACAGGCAGCGGCCAGAGCACAGAAGGCCCTGCCCCCTTTCAGCAGGTGTCCTGAGGAGAAGGGGAGCCCGAGGATGAGGGGAAAGCCACAGCTTTGGTCCCTGGACCACAGTGCAGGGTGCTCCAGGCTTCTCCCCAGCCTGGTCTTAGCTCTCTCTCCCTAAGTGGGACCGTCACGCAGTGAGGTGCCCGGAGCTGGGCAGTGCCCAGGGCTCATACTTCCCAGGCTGTGTGAGCAGAACCTGGGCCTGCCTGCTCCCCTCCCCACACCCCCATCTGTGTTCCTGGGCAGCCCAAGGTGGCCACTTGGTGTAGATTCAGCTGGCCGCTTCTGCCACAGTATAAATGTGGCTTTCTGTGTGTGCGTGCATTCCCTCTGACGAGCCTGCTGACGTGTGTGACTCTAGATCGTCCATGTCCCGCCCGCTGTTTCCAGGGTGTGGCTGTTACCTCAGTTTACCTGTGCCCGTGGGTGGGAGTCCAGCCGCACTGTGAACACAGCTGCTCTGAAGCCGTCCCAGGTCTCCGGGTGAACCCAGTGCGCGTGTGTGGGGCGCTCACCCCGAGTGGCGGGCGAGGGCACCAGGGCCACGGGCGCTG
The DNA here is from genome assembly GCF_963455335.1 of Martes martes. Classification (NCBI taxonomy): domain Eukaryota; kingdom Metazoa; phylum Chordata; class Mammalia; order Carnivora; family Mustelidae; genus Martes; species Martes martes. Next base: position 141,925,382 of record NC_137889.1, read on the forward strand.
AGTGTATCCTGCCCGAGGGTCTTGGAGCAGCTGTGCCACTTGCACCCCCATGACCCCACGACCCTGCACCTCTGGCCCTCATCTTGACACTGCATCCACTCCAGTGGGTGGGGAAATGTCTCCCCACAGGGTAGGGTTGTGTCCTTCCAGAACCCCCCAGCTCTGGGCCCGGCTGAGGGCTGGAGGAAGTCTCTGGGGTGGGGCCGGGCCCTGGGCATTAGGAGGCCTCAGCCTTCCCTTCTGCCATGGAACCTCCAGCATCCTTCCCAACCGTGCCTCAGTTTACCCAGCTCCTAAACAAGTGGTTCGAACTCAGAGCTGTTATAGGCCTTCCAACTAGAGCATTTCCCTGGGTGAAAACCATAAAAACAGTATAAAGAGATTCTACCTGATTCTAAGATCAGAGAAAGGAATCAGCCCAGCCTCACCCAGAACCCCCAGACAACAAGCGCCTCGGTGTGGGTGTTCTGCCGCAGACCCTCTTCCTGGAGCAAGTCTTCTGGACAGACCTGCCCACCAGCACTCAGACGAACCTTCTCTGTGTTTCTTCTGTTCCCACCTGACCGTGCTTCTGCAGACCTTGGGAAGGCTGCAGACTATTCCGTCAGACAAGCCGGCCCCCTCTGTCACTCTTCCCCGTCGCTGCACAAGAAGGTGGCTTTCAGATTCTGTGCCGATGGCACAGCAAGGGTGGCCAAACCTTCCCATCTCGTCATAGGGGTTATCTCCTTGGGGTACGTTTCCAGAAGCAGAATTTCTGCATTCCGGTCCACGAACATTTGTGTCGTTTGACGGCTGATGGACTTTTCCTTTTAGACTCATTATCTCGGTTCATACAGTCCGCAGCGAGTCTCAGGGACACGGCTGCCAGCTCCCCCCAGTGCTGGGCTCTGTTTTAATTCCATGGCTGGAAAGATATCCCCCGCGGGTTCGGTTGCATGTGTGTTTGTGTGATTCCTTTCTTGGCAGTGAGGACAGCTCCCCTGCTCAGACGAGCCGGACTCAAAGACGGTTTTATTCTTGGCTCCTTGTGACTGACCTTAGAGGGAGGTGGGAAGGTCCACCCATCACTCGAGAGCGCTGGGCAGGTACGAGGAGCCCTGGGTTCCTGTCTCCCCCAGACAACATCCTGAAGAATGGAGCTTATCCCAGCCTCTCCTCCCCAGGGAAGGGCACATCCTTGGAAATCTCAAGCTGGACTCCAAGGGGGGATCCTCAGCCCCCGGTGCCTGGTCCTGTCGAGGGTCAGGGTGCTCCATCTGGGGCCCTCCTCTGGGCGCCCCCTGCCGCTCCCCTCTGGGCCAGCATCCAGGCCTCCAGCAGCTGCTGCAGCCTCTGTGCTCCCTGCTGCTCTGGGGGTCAAGTGGCATCTCCTCAGACTGGCCTTGAGGGCCTGTCACATGCCCGTCTCCAGGAAGATCCCTGTGTCCCCTCCCAGTCCCGGCACCAGACACCGCACCGCCCCCTGCAGCCCACCACCCAGGCCGCTCAGCCAGCCTCGGATGGAGCCCTCTCTCTGGGATCAGCCCCAGTTCTGTCCTCCAGGTCCATGTAGCCTCTTCTTCCTCCACTTTTCCTTAGTCAGAGGCATGTGGGGACCCTAGACCCTCCTCAGGGAGGCTGGGGAGGGGGGTGGGCTGGCCTGCTCATCACGGGCCTCCCCAGGCTGTCCTATTCAGAGCCCAGCCTGGAATCCCATCCTCAGGCCTCCAGTCGAGCATCCTTCCTCACATCCCACTGCCTCTTGGCCCTTTTCTAAGCCGGACGTAGGTATCTGGGAGGGAAGAGACCTTGTGTGCTGGTGTCCAGAGCTCCTGGGCCTCGCTATGGGGCTCAGGCCCCTGATGCAAACTTGGGTCACCTCAGTTCCCTCATCTGGGAAATGGGACAGCACCACCTGCATGGCGGGACTCCTTCAGGATTCCAGGAGATGGTGGGCCCGGCTGGCCTTAGGCCTTCAGTGGATATTGTCGCAGCGGCTACTCTTTCTGGGGCTCACAGCAGGAGGCTGACACTGTCCGGCAATCTGGGAGCACAGAGGATGGCGCCACGCCGAGCACGCGCTCAGTGGGGACAGCTGTGGGCTGCACCACCCAGGCCCCAGGCTCAGGCCAGTCTGGTGAGTGGGGTCCGAGAGTGTGTGGGGACACTGAGTGAGCTGGTCTGGGTGCTCCCCCCACCAGGACTGCTCCACCCGCTGGGACTGCTCCACCTGCGAGGACTGATCCACCTGCTAAGAGTGCTCCACGCACGGGGAGTGCTCCAGTCACAGGAAGATGGAGGAGGGTAGACGCTGTGCTGGCCTGAGTCTGAGGCCCAAAGGGCAGGGTTGCCATCCTGGTTGTGACCCCCAGATGGGTCAGCTCAGTTCAGACTGTGCATGGGATTGCTGCAGTCAGCCCTGCCCGAAGGGTTGTTTTGGGACCTGGCCCCAAGTTTGGAAGCTGGGCCTCTGGTATCAGAAGTTTCTCCAAAATACCCATTCTCTCTTGGCCTCAGCTGTTTTACCTTAAAAAGAAAAACACAAATCAAAACCAAAACAACAAAGTGGGATTTCAGGGGCGCCCTTGCCAGGTTGCTGTTGGATATGTGAACAACATGAACAGCTGTGCCGGCCAGTGTCCGCTGAAAAGAGCTCTGACCCTTCTGGCTGAAGTTGTCATGCGAGGGGCCAAGCAGCTTCCACCCACAATCCCTTCAGCCCCCTCAGAGAACACAGGGGCAGCTGGGGCTTCCTGCTCAGAGCCTTTGCACAGGCTGTTCCCCCAAACTCCAACACTGTTCCCTCATTGTCCTCCCTGCAGCTCCCATTGTGGTTGTGCTCCCAGCCAACCCTCACCCCCTGCTTCTCAGCCATCTGTGTAACCCGTGTGCTTCTGTTCCATGGACATGCTCTCTTGTGGCTGTGGGCTGGGCCATGGCTCTGTGGTTCCCCTTTGGGTCTCCAGATTGAGATCCAGTTACTACCTGCTGCATGAAGGCCTTAATGGTCTGTGTGCCTGCTGGTTCCGGGGGCACACCAATGCGTCCTCAGGGCTCCTGCTCTCTGCAAATGCTTCTCTAAGGCTTCATCCCAGTTAGCAGGGGGATGAGACGTTCTTACAGAGCCCATGCTGATACGAGTCACTGTAGCATATGGTTTTTGGATGTGCACCGCCAGGCCGACTCCATTCAGCCACACCTCCAGGGAGCCCTCCTGAGCCCATTGGCCAGCACCCCTGCTCCATACTTCCCTCCATCAGAGCACCCCTTGGGCTGGCCCCCTGCCCTGCATCTGCCCTCTCTCTGATGGTTCTAGGATGTGGGTGCCTAGGGAGCAAAGAAGAGGGCATGCACTGCTCCTCAGTGCTGACATCCCAGTGGGGAGAGGGGGAATCAAACAACACACAACAGTGGGAAACAATTACTGAGTATGTACGCAAAATGCCAGACAGCAGTAGCTCTGCAGGAATAATAAAGATGAGCAGGGTCGGGCCAAGGGCAGCAAGGGGAGATGCAGAGAGATGGCCAAAGTTTCCCACAGACACAGAGGTGGTGAGAACATTCTAGATGTTGTGGAAGTGGCACCTTTAGGACTGACTGGCGGGTTGCATAGCATGCCAGGAGAAAGGAGTGATGGCCATGGTCCAATGGAAGGGTGCGGGACAGTCCCCAGGGTGGAGACCCCAGGAGCAGATTTGACTGTGAAGGTGGTAGGGAGGCAATGGGCATGTTCTCACTGGGCCTGACCTGGAGCCCCACTCTGCCTTGTATAACGCTTGTGACCCAGGACAAGTGACAGGTCCCTGGGTCCAGTGTCCCACTCATGGAAGGCAGACACAGTCCCACCGGGCAGCTGTGGGAGGGCAGCCTGGCCTACACGGAGGAAGCTATCCCCCCAGGAATCCAGCACAGCTGCTGTTCTCCCACAGGTGTGTCTGTCCCCCCGTCCTGGGCACCTGCTTCCTGGAGCCCCCTGGGGTCATTTGGGGTCAGTAGCTCGGGGGCCAATAGGCTACACACTTGCTCCCACATGTCCTTTCTGCCTGGGGGTTCACAGGCCACAGTCCCAGCCCTTTGTCCCTGGAGCTGGGGACACGTCCACGTGGACGTGGGTATGTGGGCCCTCACCGGTGTAATGGTGGGCCCGAGAGGGGCTGACCCCTGAGGAGGGGGTGCCTGTGAGAAGGACGTGGTCTGTAAGGAGGGGATGCTCTGTCAGTGGAGGGCAGGCTGGGAGGAACATTCTGTGTCTGCAGCGGCTGGGACCTGCCCATGAGCTGAGCCCAAGGATGCAGCCCTCAGTGCCCAGAAGCCAAGCCTTCCCATGGATCTTTCTAGAAGACAACATAAGCTGGTTGAGAACATCTCCACAAGGTTCTGACATCATTTCAGACTCTGAGGACTTGGCATCTCACCCAGCAGGTGGGGCAGAGTGGGGTCCAGCAGGCCCTGCCTTCTCGCATCTCCCCCTGCTACCCTGCTGGGCCCAGCCACGTGCTGGGCACCCCATCCTGAGGGTCCCCTAGTCTCCTTTCTCCCTGCCTGGCCCTCAGCCCTGCTCCTCCTCTCCCCAGTGGCCTCAGTCTGGGGAGGCCCTCCACCCATGCCCCCTCCCCCACCCCTTGTTCCTTCTCCCTCCTTTTCTCTGCTGTCTATTCACCAAACAAATCTAGAGAGCTCCCCCTGTAAGGTGCTCCGCTGTAGACCCCGCAGCAGAGAGTAATGTCCTTCATCCCCAGCTAGTCTCTCATTCCCGGAAGAGGAAACTCCACGCACAGAGAGGGCAGGTGGCTTGCCCGAGATCACACAGCCAGCAGTGGTGACGCTGGGCTCTGCACTGTGCACTGCCTTCTGCCCTTGCCTGCCCCCCACCTGTCTTCTCCATGGGCCCCGGGCGGGGCTGGCACTGACCCCCGATAGGCTCCAGCTTGGTCTGCCCACAACTGAGCAGGGGCTGGTCATAGTGTGCAAAATCATTCTTCTCGCCTGCTGCCAGGTGAGGAAATGTCCTTAGCGGCTGTGTTCACACGAGCTGGCCACCATCCTGAGCCCCCACAGCTTGGCCCTGGGTTTGAGGCCAAAGTGTTTATTCGTACCTGGCCTCACCCCAGAGGCCAGTCACTCAGCCTCACCGAGCCTCCCCTTTCTCACTGGATCCCCTAACCTTGTGTGATTGGGGTGAGAATTAAGTCCTGTGAGCTGTAGTGACCTGAACTGTAATGTCCCCATGTAACTACTGAATGCACACCCCAAGTCGGTGAGACTCACCTTACCCCCGGGTCTTGGGCGACACCAAAGTCGCCTGCCGCGGCCCATGCTCCAAGCAGCAAGGGCCAGCAAAGGACCAAACACAGGGAGTCCCCCTGAGCCAGCCCCCTACCCCCTACCCCAGCCTCTGCCTGGGGCATGCGGGCACACTGGGCTCAGGGCAGATTTAGGGATTAGGAAACTGAACCCTTTGGGTTGGCACGGGGCTCACAGGGAGAGAGCAAAGCGTGCATGGCTGTTGTGAGAACTGAAGAATTTGCCAGGAATTTGGAAAGAACTGGCCCAAAGCACAAAAGACAGATGGAGCCTGTGAGCGTGGGTCTGTATCATCTCTCCCTGAGCGAGGAGTTGTTTGCTCCCACACTTGGGGCAGAGGAACCAGATGTATTTTTCTCAGAATGTAAATGATACTGGACCTCACTTTTTTTCCCTCCGATGGGAAAAAAATTCGTGTTGGCTCTCCATCTGGTGGCGGAAGCAGGGGGACGAAGCTCCAGCGTGGTAGGAGGGCTGACCACATGGGCTCACAGCATGAAGCACTAGCTGTCCCCAGACCTGTGTCCATGGCCCCTACCCTAGAGGGACCCCAATTAGGACCTAAGTGGAGGCAAGCATAAGGTACCTCAAGATGTCCCACATTCACCTGGGCTCTTCTGCTGTGACTTCCCCGTGCATCTCAGGTCGCGAGGCTAAGTACCTTCCTCCCACACAATGGGCAACAATAGGAAGGTGGACACAACTCCACAGAGTGGGGACCCCAGGCTCACCTGCTGCACACTGAAGTCTATGCCTTCCACCAGGAGCCTGTGGCCTGAGATCTCATGCCTCCCCCTCCTCCCTGCCTCTCTGGCTAGGATGGGTCTCCATCCCCTTCCTTGGGCATACTCCTCTTGGGCCACTGTCTGAGCTCTCCTTTTGCCATGGCTCACAGGAAGACTTTCTTTCGGCCTCGTTTTAAATCAAAGTTGTATGTGCTTGTGATGTAAGGAATTAAATCATTCCCAAGGCTTGTTATAAAAACCAGCCATCCCCAGCTTTCCAAGCACCCACTCCAACTGTTCTTCCCAGAGGGGACTGCTTCCTTTTTTTTTTTTCCCCCCTTAACTAATTCTTTTGGTATTCATGTTTGTATTCCTAAATAGCCTTCCTCTGTTGCTGATTCTAGCTTTTTCAGCTTAGTCAATACTACTGACTTCCTTTATGGAAGAGAGGTGCTAGCTTTCTCTCATCCTTGCCCCCGCCCCACACACCTCCTTGCTGTCTGTCATCTCCCCCATCACAGAGGGTGTAGTTTGAGTTAAAGGCACGTGATCATCCAACTGTAACTCAGAGGAGAGCCGGGTCATATACTATGATCATTTTACTTGCCTTTCTGTTTTCTCCCTACAGTTATCAATCGTTATGTTATTTTATGTTTTTATTTTTTAAACTAATGGCCTTATTTCTAATTCAACACCAAACTTTTTGCCTCTTGTCTAAATTTCCAGACCTTTGGACACACCGGGTGTTCTATATCTTGTTTGGTCTGAATTTACCCCCTTGTTTGGTGGAACTTGCATTCTGTTGGCTTTCTAATGAGGGTTCAGGGGAAGCAAGCATGTTGTGATCTCAACTGCCTGAAAATGCCCCACCCTGTCCTCACACTTGATTGGTAGTTTGGCTGTCTATCTCAGTACCACAGGCTGGGGGGCTTAGAGACAGTAGGAACTTATTTCTCATGGTGTTGAGGGCTGGAAATCCAGGATCAAGGTGCCGGCAGATTCAGTGTCTAGTGAGGACCTGCTTCCTGGTTCATAGATGGTGTCTTCTCCCTGTTTCTTACAAAGTAGAGGGGGTGAGAGCTCTCTGAGTTCTCTCTTGTAAGGGCACTAATCCTATTAATGGGGCTCTACCCCCATGACCTAAGCACCTCCCAGAGGCCCCACCTCCTAATGCCGTCACACTGGGGGTTAGCATTTCAACATATAACTCTGACAGTAGGGCACAAGCATGCAGTCTATAGCACTGGGCAGAATTCTAGTTTGGAAATCATTTCCTACAGGAAAAGGTGGGCAGAACCAACTGTGCAGGAATTCTTCCATCCTCTCTTTGTCAGTATAGCCATTGTCAAGTCCAAAGCCCTTCTGATCCCTAATTCTTTATGAATGGCCTGTCCTTCTTGTATTACCTATTGAAGAATAAAAATAAAAATAAGTTCATTGTTGAACACTCTGATCTGGCCTTCACTCCTGTGTCCTCCAAATTAGAAAAAAAAAAGAAGAAAAAGGCCCATCTTGGTTTTTCTGAGGGTCACAGAAGCTGAACTACAAACCCCAAAATAATCTAAGGAGTCAACCATGGCTTTGTTTCCTCCTCAAACCCATCAAGTGTGGAAGGTAATGAAAAATGCCATCAGCTTGTTGTTGTCAGGAATCTTGGCTGTTAGGTCTGCCTGTTGTGGGCACCGGCTGTGGGACAGTGAGGCCTGTGCCTGGTGCCAGCGGGCCTGCCACAGGGACCTTCCAGTACCAGCATCCCTGCACAGGGCCCCTGCAGTGTCCCATCCACCCACTGGGGCTGGGGCTCTTCCCGGCACACACCTGACCTGGCTGTCCCTGATTCAGCCCATCCCTGGTCTCTGTGGCCCTCCCTGCTGGCGAGAGTTGACCCTACACATCCTCCCACCTCAGGGTGGAGTGGGGACACCCAGGCCCCAGAGGCTTCTCACACTGCAAGTGACCCTCTGAGGGAAGCAGATTGTCCCCTCTCCCACCTATGTTGTATTGAAGTGGGATTGTCTCAGCTGTAAGCACAGGTCAGAAGGGTAACATCCCAGGGCTGACTTCACAGTTGTGTAAATCGAGGTTAGGGGCTTGGTCTTCTGGGGCTCAGTTTCCCCATCTGTAAAATGGGGAGAAGAGGGCTAGTTTGGAAATTAAAGCAGTGACAAGATGTGGTTTGACAAACAGTGCACAGTAGGGGATCATAATTGCTGTAGAACTGTCTCCCAGAAAGCTGGGGTTCTTGGATGGCTCAAATGCTCGTGATAGACACACCCTCGTAGGCTCTGCCTGGAGAGGCCCCAGACTTGTCTGACGCCAACTGAAGCCCCCTTGGCTGAGGAGGCCTGGGAACAGCGCCATTCTAGGATTCGAGCGACTCCTGCCAGGAAGGGCTGGACTGCCAGCTCCCTCTGGTTCTCGTTAGGACGCCCTGCCTCCCCCTCCCTTGCTGGGCAACATCTCTCCTCACAGTCCCCTTGGGACCTTCGTGGCCCAAGTCCTGTCAGTTCACCAGTGTCAAGCCAGAGGCTCTGAGACTTCCAGAAAGGAGGTGGGACAAGACCAGACTTCAGACTGCGAACCAGTGAACCAGGCCCAGGCAGGCTGGGGATGCTGAACCAGGTGCCCATGAGCGTTTGGACCTGAGAGGATTGGGTCGGGGGTCTCCCTCACAAACAGCTGTGCATGGCTGGGCCAGGCAGACCCCGAGACAGAGGCAGAGACTGGGATACAGGATTGGGAGCTGGCCCTTACCCTGAGACTCTAGGGGCCACCAAAGGGTGTTCTTGCCCTGGATGGGGGGTTGAGGGAATGCGTAATCTCAGAATGACTTCTGGGGGGCTGGAGCGGGGCAGGTGGGGCTGATGGGTGGGGATATCTAGGAGGTCACTGGGTACCCAGTCAGGTGCTGGGAGAGGGCTTCCTATATCCCCAAGGCCCCCTGGCATGCTCCAATCACTTTCTCCTGGGTCCCCTTCCCAGACGGTCCATGGGTCTAACTAGACCAGGGCCTTGGGTACTGATATATTTGTGGGGGTTGCATCAGGTTTCCAGCAACTTCTGCTCTCTTCTTGGACACTTTTCCAAGTGACCGCTTGGTCCAGCATTTGGGGCACGCTGCGGGTGGGGGTGGGCAGGGCCCGGGGCTCTGGTTGGCCCACTCAGGCCCGGCGTCTCCAGCAGACCAGGGCCCTGCAAATGTTTGGCTTTAGGTTCTTTTAAAATCAGAAAGTAAAGAAAACCAGCCTAGAGCCCTTTCATCTTTGTACCAACTCAGCTATAAAATATCATGCAAAGAATTTGTTTCACAGGAGGAAGTGGTCCGTGAAAGCACCGTACCATGAGCCTACGGGGGTCACCTGGCGGACTCAGTGACCAATAAGGCTAAGTGAAGTCAAGATGCAGGTATGGATTGATCTAGGCTCAGATGGTGTTGCCAGGGCCCAGGCTCCATCTGTGGCTCTGAGACAGACTCTCTCCTCCCTCAGTGTGTAAGCCCAAGTTTGGTCTGAGGTGTGTTCAAGGTCACACGCGAGGATGACCTCCTTTCTGCCCTACCCCCAGCAATCCCTGTCCTGGGGCTGCACGGTAGCCCAGGCTGCAGGACACGTTGCTGACCGCTCCTCATTCCCACTCCACATGACTTAGTGGCACCTTTAAAACAGGAAGAGTTGATGCCTCTATGACCTGGTCCCCATGCTGCCCATGGGGAGACTGAGGCCTGTGATCCATGACTCTGTGCCCACCGTCTGTGGCCTTCGGGGTCTCCCTGTCTGTGGGTCAGGGGCAGCTCGGGCTGGCCTTTGCCTGTACCCCTCCCTGGGCAAGTGACCCCCCCCCAGCCCTCACCCTCCTGGGGGCCACAGCCCCGGTCACCCAGCTTGCATGAGGCCACTTGGCTCAAACCCTGAACAGCGTCCAGCAGCCCACAAGTAGCAGCGTGTCACGTCCTTGCATTCCAGAGCCTTCTGCAGACTTGCCAGCCTAGGACCGAAGACTCCCTGCCATGGTCTTTCATTCTACCTGGCCCTTAGGCCCTTCTGGGGCAGCTGGGGCGACCCCCTCTGCCCGGGGCGGCCCATCCATGGGGCTGCGTGTCATGGTCTGAGCAGCATTCTGGCTTTAGGTGTTTGACTGTAAGCAAGTGATGCCCTCTGACCCCGGGACCCCATCTTTCCCTGGCTCCCCCAAAATGCCCAGCCGGCAGGACCCCAGGAGACCTCTCAGGGCCTGAGGACCTTCCATCTGGTTCACTCAGTCCCCAAGCAGGATGCTGATCTGGGGTTCTCTCCCACTGCACAGGTGGGGGCTGTGGCCTGGGTGGGGAAGGGGCTGGGCAGGGCTGCTCGGTGCCCTCCACCCTGCTTGCTGCTGCACTCTGCCCCTCTTCATTCCCCACCTCTGTGCCCTCACTGCCCGGGCACCAGACACTACCTCACCCGCCTGGCTCTGCCAGCCATGGGACCGTGGCCACAGCCAGCCGGCCAGACCAGGAGAGGGGACAGGAGTTCCTAAGTCTGCCTCATGCTGGCTGTGGGATGGGTGAGTGCTTGTCCTTCCCATCTCAGACATTCTAGAATGGCGAGCTGCCACTCATGCAAGGCAGAGAGGGGGAGGGGCTTCTGCAGTCCTCGACGGAGTGACCTGGGTCATTCCTGAGACCCTTCCTACGGACTCTGTGAAGTAGAGACTCAGGGACGCGTTTGACAGAAGAGGCCTCAGAGGTGAGCTGGCCAATGCTGGGTCTCAGCTCTGGGGGGTGGGGGTGGGCAGGGCGGCAGCCAGCCCACACCCAAGTCCCCAGGTGACACACAACTTTCTAAGGGCTGGATAGCCTGATGACCTCCTGGAATCCCACCAATGAGCCTCAGGCTGTGCAGAGCCTGGCAGAGCTTCATGAGATGAGGAGGTCCAGAGCTCAGCTGTCTCCTGTGGTCAAGAAGTCCAAGGTCGAGGCCCAGGGCAGAGCTGGGTAAGGAGAGGGGGGACCAGATTGCGGCCTGGTGGGGAGATGCGCTGACCCCTTCCTAAATGCTGTGTCCCGGGGCCACTCTCCCTGGCCTGTCCTGGCCCTGATCAGCCACCTGTTTCCAGCAGCGGGGGCAGGGCATGGGGAGCTGAGGAGAGGCGGTGGGCAAGGTTCGGGAAGTGAGGGCCTGCTCAGAACGTCAGCCTAGAGCGGACCTAGCCTTGCCTGGAGGAGTCTGGTCTGTGGTTCTAAGAGCAGGTCTCTCCAGCCAGGCATTGCTGACACATTGTCACTTTGTTACTTTTGGCTAAATACAATGTAATTCTTTCCGATTGTGGAAGTAGCCTGTTCTTGTCCAACATGGTGGAGCAGGGGGCGCCTGGGCGCTGAGGTTGCCCCCTGGTCCCACCAGCTCGTGTGAGGCTTTGGATGCACCATGCTTCAGTGTGTCTCCCTAGCTGTGCGCAGCTGTGGACAGGGCTGCAGGGGGAGGGGGCTGCCCTTCTACTCTTCTGCTCTTTGACTTCCAAGATCCCAGGGTTCAGAGTTGGGGAATTCAATGTGTTTTTTTGTTTTGGTGGTTTTGGATGGGGTGCTGCTAAGGACTGAATGTTTGTGTCTCCTAAAATATATACGTTGAAGCCCCAACCTCCGATGTAGAGGTGTTAGGAGGTGGGGGATCACTCTGGGGAGGGGATCAGAGAGAGAGAAACAGGCTCCCCGCTGAGCAAGGAGCCCGATGCAGGACTTGATCCTGGGACCCTGGGATCCTGACCTGAGCTGAAGGCAGCGGGTTAACCGACTGAGCCACCCAGGGGTCCCGGGATTAAGTGTTCTTATAGGAAGAGATGGAGCGAGGTGGTGTCTCTGGGCCATGTGAGGACAGAGCAAGAAGGTGGCCGTCTGCACACCAGGGGGACTGAGGACCCAATCTGCCAGCCACTCGCTCTCTGCCTTCCAGCCCCCAGAACTGTGAGGGATGAATGTTCGCTGGTGAAGCCCTCATTCCTGGTGTTCCATTGCAAGACCCCGAGTGGACCAGAAGCCCGCCCCCTCTGTCCCACCCCGACCCTCAGTTGGCAGGCCATCTACTCCCTTCAGGTTTCTGAGCAGGCTCTAACCCTGGTGGGTCCCAGGGCACAGAGTGACCAGGGTGTCTCGGGGGTCAGCAAGTGCAGGGATGTGTCTTGGGCATCACAAGCCTGATGCCCACCGCCCAGGGACTGTCTCAGCATCTGTGAGCCCCAGGGGCTGCAGGGCCCAGCGAGGGCAGAGACCCCTGGCCTAGGCTACCGGGCATCCTTTGGTCTGGTTCCTCGGCCGGGCCTCCAGTCTGCCATGGGTGTGCTCGGACCTCCCTTGCTAGGGAGCATGCCCAACTGTGAGCGCCTGGACTTGGGGCAGCTTCTAGGATTTCCCCCCTCACCCAGACGCCATGTAGTTGTTGGGGCCCCTGTTCCACACCCCCATCTGCCAAGTCCTAGTGCATTCCCTCTACCCATGTCGGTCTCAGTTCAGGGGCTCCCGAGGGAGCATAGGCATCCCCAGTCCATCTCTGGGTCCCAGGCCTGGGAGAGACACTTCCTAGGATGCATTCCCAACCTCCTCTCTTGGAACTGTCACTGTTCTGTCCCAGAAGGCTGGGACACTCTGTCCTCCTTCTCCTCTAAGAGCCTGGCTTAGGGGCCGTCATAGCACCTGTAGTAGATCACCTTCCCCTGTTCCCCAAGAGGCCCCCGGTCCCCGCACAAGGATTGGGCACCAGCAACCTGTCCCATCCCCTGGAAAGCGTCACCCCGTTGTGACAGGCTCTGAACTGGGGCTGGCATTGATTGTGCATCATGATCCCTAAACTTGACCTTAACTCAGGAGGGGTGCAATGAGGACAGGGCTCACTGATAGGGGAGCATGGAGAGGGGTAGGGGGTGATGGTGAAATGAGTCTACAAAGGCTGGATGCAGCCGGGTTCTGTTGCTGGCCTAAGGGACAGACAGAGCCGGTCAATACAGCTACAGGGCAGGACAGACTGGAGCAGGGTCTCCAACCTGGACACTGTGGACCTTCAGGGCAGGAGGATGTGCGGAATGGGGGAGGGGGGTGCCCTGCCCGGGGGGAGGCTGAGCAGCCTCCCTGGCCTCGGCCTTCCTAGTGCCAGCAGCACCCTGTCAGTGTGGCCATCCAGAAGCCTGCACACACTGCCCGTGCCACCCCCCGGCTGACAGCCCCTAGGTGAAGCCAGGGATGGACGGTCACCTCTGGCATTCCTGGGGAACTGGTATTGTTCCCCATGTGGTGTGTTCATGCTGCAAAGGTGTACCATGAGGTCCATGGTCGTCAGAGCCCTGCTCCGCAGCTAGAGTTCCTGAAAAAAGGGATCCTGGGAAAGTAGGATGGAGGACATGCCATAGGGTTTCAGGGTCTTCGTCAAGAGCAAGCTCTGAGGGTGTCAGTGTGGGGTAGAGTCTGAAAGAGCCCTGAGGCCGCTTTGCACACGTAGATGTACACCAAGTTCAGCCCGGGCACTCAGGCTGGTCTGGGGCTGCTGGTGGGGTTCCCGTCCTGACCCCACACTGCTAGGGGATCCCCGTGCTCAGAGACCCCAGGGCCCAGCACACAGTAGGTCTCAGCGATGCCCCCGAGTGGGCGCAGCTGGCACCAGGACATGGATAGGCAATCAAAGGTGCGTGAGCAGTCTCCCAGGCTCCTGGCCAAACTGTGCCCAGGCTTTCGTGAGCCAAAGATAAGCCTGTTAGAGTGAAGAGTGAGCCTGGAGGAGCAGCCCTGGGGCGGCTGGCGGCTGGGGCGAGGGGCATGCCCCGGGAACCTGTGAGTGGAGAGGGGCCTTGCTTCTGTGCGGCAGGGTAGGAAAGCAGACCCACGGGCCCCACGAGGCACAGCCCCAGGGTGGCGAGCCTCGGGCAGAGGGAGGCTGGCCACTGAAGGGGTAATCAGTGGAGGAAACTCGTCCATGTCGGCGGCCGGGGAGCCTCAGTATTGCTCCCTGGCTGGATCTGCGGGTTCAGGGCAAGCCCATCCCCACACCAGCAGGCCCCTTGGTGGATGTCGGAGACCACAGACCGGAAAGCTGCACACACCATCTCCACAGACTGACTTTAGGAGTGTTTTCAGTTTTTTCTTTGTGCTTTTTGGATTTTTCTGCTATGAATTGTGCTACTTTTACCATGGGGAAAGGGCAGTCAGCTTATTATTTTATTGTAGGAAGAAATGCAGAGAGAAGGACCAGCAGGCCAGGGCCGGGGCAGATGCGTTTAGCAGCAGAGCCTTCTGGAGGGGGCTGGCCGGGGCCCAGCAGAGCCACTGGGCCCCCCTGTCACACATCTCCGGCTGGCGTCTGGCGGCCCTGGGCCATGGGCTCTGACGGGAGATGGGCCCGCTGTGAAATCCGACTCGGGCTGGCCTGGGGTGTGGGCCCCTCTGCCTCTTACAGCTGCAGTGGGGGATGCCTGGGGAGCAGCCCATTTTCTATAGTCTGGATGGGGCAAGAGGGGATGATTTCTCCAGCTGTGGTCCCTTCTTTGAAAAGCCTTTTCAAATAGATGAAGGGACAGGTCCTCATGGTCAAGTCCATCCTCAGAGCCTGCCCTGGAAAGGGCCAGAGGAAGCCCAAGGGTGGTTACAGGCTTGCCCCTCACACTCTGCTCAGCCTTAAGGGGTTGGTTCCGGGGCTGCTTCCTCCAAGGAGCACACCATCCTCCCCCTCCCACAATTTCCTCGGCCCATGGTGCTTGCTCTCTCACCTGCCGTCCTAATGTGCTTCACCTGCCCTGTGCTGGGTCCCCAAGCAGGACAAACCCAGCCAGCCCCTGCAGAGGAGCCGGGAAGGGAGGACACACACCCAGAATTGCATGAAGAAGGCATGAAGAAGCTGGTGTCATCCATGTAGCTGTCCCTGTCTGGCTGAGGGGTGATCCTGACATGGCCTCTCCAGCACAGGGGCTGGCACCCACCCAGGCTGTCCCTTTGGCCTGAGACCAGCAGAGGCAGACAGAGGCAGCCCTCGGCGGGAGTGACGGGATGGTCTGCAGATGAGCTGATCGAGGTGTGAGGATGGGCACCACTGTACCTACTCCTGCATCCCCACGGCCACCAGGTCTCTGAGGCTGACCCTCAAGACCCGCCCAGAGTATCCGATGAGCTAGAGCATGTGCCCAGGACCCAGGGATGCCTCCTCCCCGAGCCCCTCTTGCCTTGAGCCTCAAGCAAGTACTCGGGGGAGGTTTGATGAAGGAAACAGAGAGCAAGGAGGGTCCGTGCCAGCTCTGACTCAGTCCTGGAGAGGCAACAAAGCATTCATTCCACGAATATTTTTCGTCAGCCGTGTATCTGCTTGGCCCAGAACCTGAGCCTGTCAGAGAGGCTGGTAGTGGCTTAGCAACCCGGACTCAAAAGCAGGACCCTCAGTCCCTATGAAACAGGTGAATGCTGGGGTCAGACTGGTTTTGCGAGCAGTGTGCACGAAGCTCACAGCTTAGCTTTGGAATCTGTGTGGACGCCTTTGCGCTGTGTGCCTGGGTGCACTCCTTACTCTCTCTCAGCATGTCTGCTTGTCTGAACAAAGTGGGAAATGACTCGTTTCCAAAGTTGTGAGATGACACCCTGTGCCTCAGGTGGTCTGATGCCTTCCTCGTGGGGTGTGGTCAACACAGCATAGCTCCTGTAATAGGCAGCTGGATGGGGCTCTCCCCACCCACGATGAGCATCTAAGAGCAAAAGGGTCACATTCCCACCTCTTCTAAAGAGCCCTCTCTGAAGGAGTGCCTGGGGTGCTGGATACACCAACAGTAGCTGTCCCTTGCTTCCGGCGAATGGGAGGAGAGTGGAGGGTAGTTGCCCAGGAAAGGGCTGGCTGGGCTTGTGGTCTCCCCCACCCGTGGGGAGGGGTGTACACAGCCCCCAGGCCAAGTGAGAAGCTGGACAGACCCGCTCGGCGGAGCGCACAGCTCAGCCTGGCCTTGGCACAGGGAGCCAGGTCGGGAGCACCAGCCCTTCGAGAATGTGGGGTGAAGTCCCCAGGTTCCAGAGTGGATGCCACGTGGGCTCCAGGAGACTTCCTGCCAGGCAGGGGTCCCCAGGAAGAGCATCTGCATCCCCCTGCCCTGCCTACAGACCTATAGCCATCTCCTCTGCCCCTTGATGACAGGATGGCATCTCGTTGTTGCTGTCACTCAGCTTCCCCCAGTGCCCAGCAAATCCAGGCTGGGACCACTTGCCTCAGAAGAGCTTTGTAGGCACAGTCTCCAGCTTGCCTGCTACACTTCCTTCAGAAACAGCAGGGACAGAGATCCCCATTTCATAGGTATGCAGAAACAGGCTCAGAGGAGGTCCCTCGCTCAAGGCCACATAACACATTCCCACGCTGGTTCCACTGAGTGAGTAGAACTGACAATGTAAGAGCATGCGCCCACCACACGTCTCCCTCTGGGAACCACCACCTCTGGCCTGCACACTGGAGTGAGCTCTTGAACATCTCCAAGCTCAGTTTTTTTCTGGAAACATCTGATGAGGTTCTAGCACAGGGCTGGATGGGTATTCTATGTAACACCGCAGAACAAATGTATGGAAAACATTGACTGTCCTGGGATGCTTTGTGGGGAAGAAAGCTTGCCACACTTGATTCAGGAAATGCCTTCATGGCCAGGGTTTCTTCTGGGCCCAGTGCCACTGGGAGAGACTCTAGAAAACAAGGCAAAGGACTTGCTGCTCCCTGGGGAACCTGGGAGGGGAAAGGAGTAGCATGCATAGAGCAGGTGGAGTGGGGTCAGAGGGGAAGGCAGCCTCCAGTGAGGGCTGAGGTCCCAGGAGGAACCCACCCTCCTGTGGGACTGTAAGGCTGTAATGTACTTTCCCTCCCCTGCTTCCAACCAAATCTTCAGCAATTTAACATTTTCCTCTTATACCATTAGCTAAATAGATCCTTCTTGAGAAACACTGATGAAGGTAATGATGATGATGGTGATCATGGTGGTGATGATAGTGATGGTGGTGATGATAATGGTGATGATGATGGTGATGGTGATGATGGCAATGGTGATAATGGTGATGATGGTACTGATGATGATGATGGTGGTGACGGTGATGATGGCGATGGTGGTGATGATGATGGTGATGGTGATGATAGTGGTGATGATGATTGCAGTGATGACAGTGATGATGATGATGATGGTGGTGACAGTGATGATGGTGATGGTGGTAATGGTGATGGTGATGGTGGTGATGATGGTGATGGTGATAATGATGTTGATGTGTTGATGATGATGATGGTGATGATGGTGATGGTGTTGATGGTGATGATGATGGTAGTGATGATGATGATGGTGGTAATGGTGATGGTGATGATGATGGTGATGATGATAATGATATTGATGGTGATGATGATGGTGATGGTGGTGATGATGATGGTGATGACTGCTAATATATTGGGGACACTTACTAAGTGCCAGATAGAAGTTTAATTTTATTTGACCTGAATTATCCCATTAATCCTAATGAATCTTCTCTAAAATGTACCTTTCTTATTCCCAGTGTGAGTCCCACACCCAGGGAGCTCCAAGTGAAAGATATGCTCTTTTAGGTACAGGAGTCTAAGGGCAGCAAGATAGGGGGCACCTGGATATTCTGAGCCTCTGTGAGGAGGAATTGCTTTTCTGCTTCCCAGGTCCAGAAACTGATTCCCAGAGAGGGTGAGTGACTTGCCTAAGGTCACAGAGTTGGGGATGGCAGAGGCAAGGTAAGTTCAAACTCAAAGCTTTCACTAAACACCTAGGTCAGTGCTAGGAAAGCAAAAATGAATCACATGGACCCTGTCCTCAAGGAACTAAGTCTCCTGGGAGAGACAGGCCAGTAAATGGATAATAGGGAAGGATCAAGGAGGCTGCCCCCAGCCAGGTGGTCTAGAGGGCTTCCCCGAAGAGGCAGCATTCGGAGACAGGGAAGCATGCTCAGACGGCAGAGCCATGGAGGCAGCAGGCAAGGTTGTACATGCTCTCCCCACATTCTCAGCCAAGGATCCATCCTGAGCCCTAAACCTGTCACTGGCCATGCAGAATACTGTCTTCAGCAGCCACCTTTCCAAAGCATATTTTTAGATCCAATTCTGCCCTAAATGCAAACACATTGTCAAGATAGTGGCCAATTTGGGTCCCATCCATGAACAGGCCCTCTCTGAGATACCAAAATAGAAAATGGCTCTATTTGTGGATGACATGGACTGTTGGCAGAGGTGTTAACTCCCAGTGGACGGAGGCCAGATTACAGCCCAGCCCTTGGATGACCTGACACGTCAATGCTTCCTACCCAAATACAGTATAAAAATGCATGCAGAAGCATGTTAACCTCGTAAGAAGGCAGCTTTCTACTCAGGCGGACGACGGTGCCAGCAAACTTCAGGGAGAAAGTACAAATCCTACTTGCTTGAAGTGAGTGTGCTTGAGAGAGTTAGTTGTTCTTATCATTATTCTAATTTAGAAAGCCACTGGATGGGAGCAGGGAGGACCTTCTGGGCCATCTTAGCAATACAGAGACCATATTAGCCCCAGCTTGCTTACTGCATGCCCACTATTGGCAGGAGCTACACTAGATATTTTACCCGCATCTGATCTCAATGAACATCATCAACCCACAATGAATGCACTGGTTTCCCATTTCATAGATGAGAAAATTGAGGTTAAGGGAGGGGAAGTTATTTGCTTTTCCAGCTAATAAATGGGAGGCTTTGGATTTGAATTTAGGTCTGTTGAACTGCAAAGATCTCAGATTTAATTTCTCCATGACATTGTTTCTCTGTTTTGCAGAACTTCCTCCTCCTAGTCACCTCCAAAAGCTAGCTCAAATGTCACCTCCTCCAGGAGGCATGCCTTGCTCGCCAGGCCAGGCTGGGTGCTGGCTCTGTGGGGATTGTACTGAGACACCATTCCTGCCAGACTGGGAGTCCTTTGAGGGCACAGACTCTGTGATCATCAGTGTTATCTCTTGAGCCCAGCCCAGACCACTCACTCAAGAGAGATTGGAGCATGCAGTCATTGAATACAGCTTGTCTTTTCCACAGGGTGGGAAGCTGAGGCCCAGTGGGCCGGACATTGGTCAGAGGGATCCGGATTTAATGTATGGGCTGCCACATTTTACACATTTGATGTGGAGCCTTGGTCTCCCGCGTGTGTTTGGGGTGATGGCAATTCTTCTACTGGGGGTTGGTGTGCTCATCCAACTGAGAATAAGGCATCTCATGCCTGACACACAGTTGGCACATGGTCAAGCTCCGCAGATGATTGTGTTCACAGATGTGAAAAACCAGACCCCAATTTCACACCAGCCAGGGGAAGCCGACTGTCTTATTTTATCTACGTAGAGTACCAATGTGCAGGAGTGGGGCAGAGGGGGGATTCTTTTTTTACTTTTTTAAAAATTGGGGTGAAATATATATAACATAAGATCCAACATTTTAACCATTAAAAGTATTTTATTGTGGTAAAACACACATAACACAAGACGGCCCATCTGAACCATATTTTTAAGTGTCTGGGTCCGTGACGTTGAGTGCACTCACCGTGTTGTACGACCAACCCACCCTCATTCCCAGAGCGCCTTCCATCTCCCCCAGCTGGAACTCTGTCCCCAAGAAACTCTAACTCCCCATTCTTCTCCCAACCAGACCCTGAAAGACCCCTCCCTCACCTACTTTCTACTTCTGGGGATTCAACTCTGCTGGGGGCCTCCTCTAAGTGGAATGACCCAGGATTTGTCCTCCAGAGAGTGGTTCATCTCACTGAGCATCGTGTCCTCCAGGGTCATCCGTGGGGTAGCCGGTGTTAGAACGTCCTTCCTTTTTTCTTTTTTTTTTAAAGATTTTATTTATTTATTTGTCAGAGAGAGAGAGGGAGAGAGAGAGAGCGCGCGAGCACAGGCAGAGGCAGAGGGAGAAGCAGGCTCCCCGCCAAGCAAGGATCCCGATGTGGGACTCGATCCCAGGACACTGGGATCATGACCTGAGCCGAAGGCAGCTGCTTAACCAACTGAGCCACCCAGGCGTCCCGAACGTCCTTCCTTTTTAAGACTGAAAAGCATTCCCCTGCATGGGTAGACCATATTGGCTTGCCATTCCTCCATCGATGGATATTTGGGTGGTTTCCAGGATCTGGGTCTGGGCCTCTGTCCTCTGACGTGGAGAACAATTCATGAAAAGGTCATGATACGTGACTCAGCAAACTTCCTGAGCACCTGGCCGGTGAGCTCACACACCCTCAGAGCGGCAAGCACTGAGCATGGAGAGTCCCGGCATCAGCAACTGTGTGCACACAGACTCACGCACAGGCACACACACGTGTATGCAGTGGGGACAGGTGTCTATGGGAGGGGACGCACAGACCTGGACAGAGGGTGGATGAGCTGACGGCTGCTGGGGACACCAAGCACGAGAGGTGTTCAAGCCCCACTGGAAAGGAAACAACGGCAAGACAACGGTACTTGCCGGAGCTCTTCACGGGAAGACAGCTGTGTGTGGAAGCGGCTGCCATCGCAGTGTCTGGGGAGGCCGAGGGCGAGGGTCTGCACACCCCTCCACAGAGGGCCAGCCAGCAAGCCTTCCACACTCTGTCCACTGTCTAGAACCGCTGTCAGTGCTCGTCCTCCCCCCAAGCACCAAAGACGGAGATAGGATCGTCAAGCCTCTAGAGAGAAAAGAGCCCTGTACTCTAGAGAGAAAAGGCCACTGTACTGACCCCCGCGTCCATCACAGCCACAGCAGAACTTGCTGGCCAAGTGACAACTCATGTGCTGCTAGGAATCAGGGCAGCGGCTGCCTCTGGTGGATGGGAGGCTAGATGGGAGGCTACGTGTATTCAAAGGAGAGTACAGGGAACACATGTATCAGGATGCTACAGTGTATCAGGGCTAGGCGAAAGGTCACAATTTAATTATATTTCTATTCTTTTCTGTGAACTTGGGATATTTTGTAATTAAACCCTTTTTCATATTAAAAATATCAACAGGGACACCTGGGTGGCTCAGTTGGTTATGAATCTGCCTTCGGCTCTGATCATGGTCCTGGAGTCCTGGGATCGAGTCCCGCATCTGGGTTCTTGCTCGGTGGGGAGCCTGCTTCTCCCTCTGCCTGCTACTCCCCCTGCTTGTGTGCTCTCTCTCTGACAAATCAATAAATAAAAATCTTAAAAAAATAAATAAAACAAAAATATTGACAAAGCAAAAAGGATTTAAAACGTGTTTTAAGGGGTGCCAAATTTCTAACCTCCTGCAGCATCTCATGTGTCTGCCTGCCCCGGGGACATGTCCATATGCTGCAGATACTCTGGGTAGCTGTTTGTGTGCCCTCCCCATGTGGGCATGTGGACAGCATTTCTTACTGCCACTTTGTATAAGTGAGCTTGACATGCCTGCAGAGCAGCCCTTAGCCAGTGACAGTGGGGGCTGGGCCACAGTCAGCTGTGGACAGTCGCCTCGGGTGGACCAGGCTGCGTGGCTCACACTATCTCCCAGAGGTGCTACAGCAATGACCTGCTCACCGCCCCTTAGCTTCCTTTTCTTCCATGGCTAAACTCTTCGCTTGTCACAGTGCTTCTGGGGTCACCTCTCAAACAGAGCCCTCATGCCCGTGTCCTTGTCTCTGGGCTTGCCTCTGGGGACCCAGCCTCAGCCCTGTGTGTGTGAGTGCTGGCATGTGGGCATCCCCCCAACCCTCACCTGCCAGCTCCTCTTGTCACCATTCCATGACACGCATTTATTTCTGCACACCTGTTCCTCAGTGACAATCGTGTTACTGCTGGTATCAGACAAGTCTGTCATTACTATTGACAGTGAGTAGATAAAGGGGGTCCTGGTTGGGGCAGAACTTAGAGGTAAGCCAAAGGCAGGGCAGCAGTAGAAAGGGTTTGCAGGGAAGCTGCGGGAGAGCTCGAGGAGGCTGAGAAGCGCGTGGGTGAGCTGGATCCTGGAGCTGCATGGTCCTCCAGGTGCATGGAGGGGATCTGGGAAGATGCCTCGGCAAGAGGAGAGCCCAGGCCCCGTGGGGGATGCCCATCTGTGGGACGAATTTGCCCAGAGTGCCCCAAGTACTGGAGTCACACGTTGCCTCAAGGACCCGAATGGGCCTGAAGTATGGGTGAAGAGGGTTGTATCAGACGGCTGCAGAGGAGTAACACAGAGGAAGGGCTGGTCTCTGTGTGGCAGGCTACAGAACAGGTGAGCTGGGGGAAGGCAGACACAAAGGGCAGGGCTTGTAAAGATTGTGTGTTTCTCAGTAACACTGTGATTTGGGTCATGGACATTCCATTTACCTAAAAGGTGGTCTTTACTGTTTTATTTCTGTGTATGCAAAAATACACAAGGGGTCCTGTTTGTCCCCCTTGCCTGGAGAGGCCTGTAGTTTACTAGGCTCCTGTTTTATCAAGAGGTTTGCACAGAGCTCAGCCCTCGCAGGTGGGGAAGAAGCCATGTGAGAGCCATTCTCCACGTGGGCAAGTCATGGTGGGGAAGCCACCACGTCTACGCTCTGCCTATGAGATCCAGGCATCCCCGTGCCACCTGAAGGAATGCTGTCCCCGTGCCTATGTGAGGGCCAGGAGCTCCTGGGAGCCCTGTCGGCTGAAGGAGGAGAGGGGGCAGAGCTGGGGCTGTTTGGAAAGTTTGTTTTCAGAACCAGAAGTGCGACTGGTGGCACTGGGGGTCCACTGTGGGCTGGACCTTGGGGCCTGTCTATGTGCCACATCACCGCCTGGTTAGCCCACCTCTAGACTGTGCCACTGAAATCCAAGGTCAGAGCAGACTTGTCTCCCTACTGCTATATTTCCTGGAAAGCAGCAGTGAAGTTTCTGGAGGATCAGTAAGCTTTTCCTAATTCTACCAGGACACACTCAGGTGGGAGGGAATGTTCAGGGAGCTTCGTGACAACTCTGTGACGCGCATATTAACAACCTTCATGTGATGAGGCTCAGGGAATCTACCATGCAGGCCAGAACCAGGATTTGCAGCCAGGTCTGAGCGGGAGTCTGCTCCTTCCCTGCACAGTGCTGACTCCCACAGTCTCATGTCGGGTGGTGGGGAGGAGACCTCGTAAAGAAAGCTAGAAATAAAACTAAAGACGTTTTTATCCAAGTTGTTGGACTCAGGTGTGCATTTACTCTCCTTTCTCCCAGTCCCAGGGAAATGACAGGAGGGAGGTACAGAGTGAAGCAGTTTAAAAAGCTGTTTGGGCCTGAGCAGTGGCCACAAACTGATGGAAGATCCTAACAAGATTCTGGGAAACCAGTCTCTGCTGGGAGCAGAAGGGTCACAGCTGAGGGAATGGGCCAAGGGAGCCCCGAGTTGCCAGAAGAGCCACGTGGGTTCGCAGAGAAGAGGGAGAAGAAGGAAGAGGATGGAGGCCTGCTTGCTGGTGAGCTGAGCTGGTTGCAGAGGCAACCGTCCAGCTCCTCTGCAGATGAAAAGTCTCCAAGGCAGTGTGGCATTCCAGAGGAAGTTCTCTTCATTTTGTCAGTGGGGTGAGAATCCTGGCTGCCCCATCCTGCAACCCTCAGTGAAGCCTTCCAGGAGGCACAGAGCCTGGGACCCACCGATCATGGCCCACTTCTCTCTCAGCAGAGAAAACTGCCAGCTATGATGCACTTCCATTAATTAGCCAAGTCCCTAAGTCACATGTTCCAGCAGACAAACAAAGACCAGCTGATACTAGAGGAGAAACAGCAACGAACGGCCAGGAGAAGGATTGAGGTGGAGAAGCAGAGTTGACTCCAAAGAAAATGGAGTTCACTCTGTTTTCAGACAAGTGACCTAAAACATAGTAATTACTATCCTGAAGGGATTTGGCATCCATAAAAAAAGAACTGGTTACTATAGGGAAAAAAAAGAGTCAATTTGAGAACAAGAAAGATTTTTGGAAAAGTTACAGAGGATAAATTAAAAGAAAAGTCAAAGAGATCTTCCTGAGTTTAGATAGCCAAAGACAAAGGAATGGAGAGAAGGAGGTAGTAGAGGGGTGACAGCTAGTGACATATTTTGAACGTGTACCCTATGCCAGACACTATGTAAAGTGTTTTAACTATTTAATCCCAGGTAGGAATTATGATTATCCCCATTTTAGAGATAAGAAAACTGAGGAATGAGAAGTCACCTGGCCATGACCACCCAGCTAGAAAGTTGTGAAGCAGAAATTCAGATGCAGGTTGTCTGGTCCCAACTCCAAACACAGTGTGCAGCATCACCTAAAAGGATTTCCAGAAAAAACAACCTGAGTAGGCAGCTGAAGCAGCATCAGGGGAAGTTCTACTTTCTAGTGCATATATTGAAAAATGGGGGAGGTCGATGAAACCCCAAAAAGAGAGTAAAAGAAATTATAAGGGTAAGAGCAGAAATAAAATAGGAAACAAAACAAATACACAATGGAAAGGATGAACAAAACCAAATCTTGCTCTGTGCATATGTGTTTTTTTTTAAGTAATAAAATTTATAACCTCCTGGCAAGACTAAGCAAGAAAAAAAAGAGAGAAGACACAAATAGTGATGTCAAGAATAAAAATGGGGACATAACTATAGTAACTGAAGATATTCAAGAAATAAAAAGAGGAGGGGCACCTATCTGGCTTAGTTGGTGGAGCATGTGACCCTTGATCTCAGAGTCACGAGTTTGAGCCCCATGTTGGATATAGAAACTACTAAAAAATAAAAAATATATAAAAAAATAAAAAGAGGAAATTATGAATAATTTTATGCCAATACTTTGAAAATTTTGAAACGAACCCATTTCCAGAGAAATACAACTTACCTTTGCTGACACAAGAAGAAATAGAAAATTGAAATAGTCCTGTAGCTATTAAAGAAAATGAAACCATTATTTAAGCTTTCTCACAAATGTAACTCCAGGAATAGATCCCTATTCTTAAAATCTATCACCATTCAGGAGAGAAATGCCAATCTTACACGAAACTTTCCCCGAGAAGAGAAGGGGAATAGAAATTGCCTGAGTCATAGAAGGCTGATTTAGGAGCAAAGCCCTATGTGGACTTTAGGAAAAAGGGAGATTGCAGACCTAGTGCATTTATGAACACAAAAACCTCAAGCAAAATATTAGCAAGAATATAAAAAAAGGATAAGATATCACAATAAAATTCTATTTTGTCCAGTCATTCAAGGTTGGTAAAGTATTTCTTTCTTTCTTTTTTTTTTTTTTTAAGATTTCATTTATTTATTTGACAGACGGAGATTGCAGAGAAGCAGGCAGAGAAAGGAGGAAGCAGGCTTCCTGCTGAGCAGAGAGCCCGATGCAGGGCTCGATCCCAGGACCCTGGGATCATGACCTGAGCCAAAGGCAGCGGCTTTAACCCACTGAGCCACCCAGGTGCCCCTGGTAAAGTATTTCTAAATCAATGCATTTCCCTACATTAACAGAACAAGGGAGGAAATTGTTTAATCATGTTAGTAGAAGCAGAAAAGTCTTGGTTAATGTCAGTATTCATGCATAATAAAAGCCCTTAGCAAACTAGGAATAAAAGGGAACTTTATTAAGCTGACAAAGTGTAAGTACAACACACCTACAGCAAACATTATTTTTAATGGTGAAATGTTGAAAGATTTCCCATTGAGATCAGGAACAAGATTAAAATGTCCATTCTCATTATTTCTGCATGACATTGAACAGAGGTTTAGCCAGTGCAGTGAGGCAAGAAGAAGTAAAAGGATTGAAAAGGATTAAATTTTGAAAAGGACTGAAAAGGATTAGGATTGAAAAGGAACAAATAAAATTTTTTTTATTTCATTATTTGTATGTGATGTGACTGAGTATGTAGAAAATCCAAAATAATCAATTGTGAGAATTAACAGGTGATTTTGGCTAGATCATTGTCTATAAGGCCAGTATAAAACATGATGAAAAATAAGAAATCTTAAAAACAAGCAAAGTGGGAAATTAAAACAAAAATTAAAGGATACCATTTTTAATATCAAATGGAAGTTATTTACACAGAAAACTATATATCATCTGGAGAAATCAATGAAAATGTAAATAAATGTGGGGACACCCAAGTTCATGTATTAGAAGACTGAAGCTCGTGTCACCTCTCTCAGAACTGATGTATAGATTCAATGTCTTTCTAGCCAAGTTCACAAGGGGTGGGATTTGGTAAATCTATTCTAAAATGTATGCAGAAAAGCTAAGAATCAAGGATAGTGATGCAGTCTTGAAGTACAGCATGGAGGCTTTACGGCACTGGATAAGAAATTCCATCATAAAGCTGAAATAACTAGGATGGGGTGGCATTGGGGCAAGGACACAGAGAAAGATCAGTCCAGACACACATCTAAACGCATATGGGAGCTTGGTTATGGCAAAGGAGGAAGGACGTGCCTTTCAAGTAAATGGCTTATGGCACAGTTAGATATCCATAGATCCACATGGAACAAACGAAACTTAACTCTCCTATGCTCCATGCCCTAGTGTCATCTTGTGTAAAACATGAAATAGTCAAGCGTCAGGAAGCTAACGGGAAGGTAGGGAGCTGGGCCAGGAAGACATTTTCTAGATCAGACATGAAGACACGAGCCATAAAGGAAAAGATTGGTCAGTTGGGCTATTGAAACCAACCTTTCTGTTATCAAGGGACACCATTTGGAGAAAGAAATGCAAGCTGCAGAGAGAGAGAAGGCATTTTCAGGGCACAAAACAGAAAAAAACTCATTTCCATGGTGTGTAAGAGAGCTAGCCAGCAACGAGGAAGAGGCAGGTGTAGGGAACAACCTTGACTTGAAGGGTATGCACAAGGAAGGGTGCCTAGAGGTTGATGAGCACTTGGAAACTCACCTGAGCTCTGTGGGGCCATGGAATTGCACACTGAAATCACCCTGCTCTGTATCCACAGACTGTCTCAACCTCAAGGCTGACCAAACACCTTGCGGCCAGTTAGTAAAAGCACTCTGAAAACCTTGTGTTTCCACCAAAGCTGGGTACCTACACACCCAAAGACCGGCAGCTTCGCTCCCAGGCACATGCCCAACAAACCCTCACACAAGACACTGGACATGTGCACAGAGTTGGGCACATCTTCACGGTGCGGCCACAGTCCCCTACTGGGGCAGACCGGATGGCTGTCAGCCAGAGGCCAGGGATACGCGGGCCGGATGTCACCCAATGATGAAAAGCAACACTCTACCGCAACACACAGCAGCGTGGACAAATCTCAGATCGAAGGAGCCGGACCCCCGTGAGGACACACTACTTGACTCCATTCACAGCCGTAAGAAGCAGGCAAACCCCCGCTCATGAGGAGTGAGTGCACACCGGCCGTGGAATGCGAAGGGGCCCGAGGGGTGGTTACCAATGAGCGGGGCTGCCAGGAGCCTCTGAGGGGGGGATGTGGCAGTGGGGGGGGGGTGCTGTCAGTGCCCCGGCTCTCGACTTGGGGGTGGTGATGCGCATTGGCTTTCTAATGACCCTTAACAACACGGGTCTGACTGCGAGAGTCCACCTAGACACGGAGTTTCTTCAAAGACACGGAGCAGTGCTGTAAACGTATTTTCTCCTCCCTGCGACTGTCTCAGTAATATTTTTTTCTCTCTAGCTTACTTTATTATCTGGTATAAGACACGTGTAATGTACAAAATATGTGTTCATGCACGTGTTCTGTTATTGTAAGGCTTCTGATCAACAGTAGATTATCAGTAGTTACGTTTTGGAGGAATTGGCGCCTCTCACGCCCACTATGTCTAAGGGCCAACTGTACACTCACAGGTTCAGTTTGGGCACTTTTCTGTGCGTGGGTCACGCGTCACAGTAAAAATGATTTGAAGAAAACAAAAACGTTTTGCGCATGTCAGCCCTTCCCTCATCATCCTGCCCCCATACTCCTTTGTGAAAACATTTTCTGGAAGAAACATTTCAACCCAAATGAGAAAGAAATGTATAAAAGAGGAGGAAATTGAATCCAGGAAAAGTAGGTGTAACCCTGATGTGTGGAGTGAAAAGAAATGTCCCCAGGTATGCGTCACACCAAAAATGGGTACAGCTGAGAGCCAAACAGTTTTGTGGATAGTGTCGTGTACGCGTAAATGTGCCACGAGCTGAAGTCAGCGTTGGCAGGTCTGGCTCCTGCCGGAGGCCCCAGGGCAGAACCCTTTCCTCCAGCATCTAGAGGCTCCCTGTGTTCCCCAGCCCCCTCCTCACATCCCGCCAGCTTCTGCTTCTGTCCCTACGTCTTCCGCTCTGACCACCCTGTCTCCCTCCAGTTGGGACCCTGTGACCCCAGGTCCTGCCTGGATCATCCAGGATAAGCTCCCATGGCAGGAGCTTTCACTTGACCATGGCTGTGAGGTCTCCCTGGCTGTGGATTGTTATACAGACTGATGGTCAGAGGGAATAGAGCTTGGGCAGCGTCCAGGTGACAGCGGGAGGAAGCAGGTGGAGTGGAGGGAGAGAGTGCAGAGCTGGACTCCAGATGACCTGAAGACTGTGGACCAAGAGCAGGGCAGCCGGGGGACAGGCGTGTCCACATAGACACGGGGCCAGAGCAGGTGTCCCTAGGCACTGCTCAAGCCAGGGTTAACAGTGGCAGGTGCCCTGCTGTTTCCTTGGCGTCTGACCCATTCCAGAGCTTCCATCTCTGGTCATCCATGTTCTGAATCCAGTAATCCCCTTGGGGGTGGGGAGGGGCCCTGGAAGGAGGAGGAAGCTGTGACCCTCAGGACCGGCCCTCCTGGAGAGCCTGGCCCAGGCCCATGCGCTCAGGCAGCGGATGTGGTCCTGTGCAGCTGTGGCCACAGCTGTCTGCTCCAGCCCAGCCCTGGTCCCCCGGAGGCCAGCCAGGAGCTCACAAGTGATCCCATATCCTCTCTCTGGGGCTCAGTTCCCACCCCTGTTCAATGGGGCTTTTGGAGCCAGGGACGTGTGATGCTCCTTCTGGTCCTGTCCTTCCTGGATTCCAGGTGTTTACAGGGGCCCCTGAGGCTGGAACGGGGTGCTTCTCCCCAAGGGCCCTGCCCTTGTCAGCATCCCGTTTACAGCTCCCAGGACAGAGAGTGGAGGGGTGGCCTGTAAACCCAGCCACCGGGGCTTGCGTCAGGAGCCTGAAGGTTGCACAACAGCTCTTGGCAGCTGGCAGGCTCTGGAAAAGTTGTTTTTCGCTGGGTGCAGCTGGAGGAGCATCAGGGAAGTCGGCTTCTCCCAGCTGTGGGGGGTGGGGGCAGGGCAGGGTGGCTGGTGGAGGATGGAGGGCTTGAACACCACAGAGCCCAATCCCACTGCTGCAGGCCCCGCATCGGGGGAGGGCGCCTTCCTCCATTGGGAGCGGCAGACATAGGCCTCCCCGGGTGCAGAAGCCCAGAGCTGGAGTCCCCAACATGGGTTGGCCAGAAAGGGCAAAGCCAAGACCACAGCCCAGGCCTGGCTGACTCCTGAGCTCAGAGACCCCCACATCCCACTTCCCACTTCCCAGTTCCCAGATTGATAACCTGAGACAAGGGGGGATGGCTCTGGTCATCCACGGGGCTGATGGCAGGGAGTGAGAGGATGCGAAGTGACATTTTGGAGCACCTTGGGCGTCAGACCCTGAGTCAGGAGCCTTTATGTGACTTTTAATTCAGTGTTGACTGCAGCAAAGCAGGTGACTTCTGGCCAAGCCCTGCTCTTCTTTGGGCAGTGGCCACCTCCTTGCTGGACCCTTTCTTTCCTTCCCCTCCAGACTCAAGAGTTTTAGGGTGGCAGCAGTGGGGGAGGGGTGAGGTTGACAGTTTGGTTGCCACTGATGCCCTCCGAGGCCATTTTCAGGGAGCCCGGTCCACCCCAGATGCAGACCTTGGGGCCAAGGGCCTGAGATGCCCAAGATCCCCAACAGCCGGGAACATTGGTGCCCTGCCTGCAACCCACCCCCCTGCCACCTTTGAGGTCTCCTACAGCTGCAAGGGACAGTTGTGGACTCATCATCTGCGGTAGCTTGGGTGCCCGGCGCCCTCTGCCCCCCAGTCTGAGTGTTTTCCCCAGCATGGCACACGGTGGCTAAGTCTCTCGCAGGCCAGCCCAGTGCCAGGACCTCACTCTCCCCACAGCAGACCCGAGGCCTCGTGGTGGCCTGGGTGTGGGGAGGAGTGCTCAGTGCACGTGGTAATCGGAGCCCAAGGATTGCGAAACTGGGGTGTTGAACCACAGCATGGTGTCCTCATTAAAAGCTGCTTGCGACAGTTCCTGGTCCTTTCCCGGGTGTGGATGCCACATGCCCTTTGGTCTGATTCTCCCCCTCTCGCTGGCCCGCCACGGGGCACACACACGCAGCCTCACCAATGCCTGGTATGCCCATCTCCAGGGATGTCCCGTGAGTCCCTCCAGGTACCACACGGGATTCCTGCTGTTGCCACGCCAGCTGAGGCCGCCTTCCAGAACTGCCCTGTGGCAGGCCCATTTAAATCTGGACCTGTCGGGGCACCTGGGTGGCTCAGTGGGTTAAAGCCTCTGCCTTTGTCTCAGGTCATGATCCCAGAGTCCTGGGATCAAGCCCCACATCGGGCTCTCTGCTCAGCAGGGAGCCTGCTTCCTCCTCTCTCTCTGCCTACTTGTGATCTCTGTCAAATAAATAAATAAAGTATTAAAAAAAAAATCTGGACCTGTCAAGCCTCAGGCTCTCAGAGTGTGGAAGGACGCGAAGACCGGCAATTGTCCACCCCTCCCTAAGGGGAAGGTGGCCGGTGGTCACACGGCTGTCCAGAGGCTCGCTGGGGACAGATCCTGTCACCCTGCGAGGCTTAGATCAGGGAGTTCTCTATCTTCCTGGACTTGACGGTCCAGAACCCAGGCCTGGGCCCCTCCCTCTCAGATCAGCTGGGTGCCTGTCACCCTTACCCTGGGGCCCCCACTTGCTTCCCGGGGTGGGGGGCGCTTGCCCCGGGCAAGTCAGAACTCTCAATGCCCCCTGCCCCCGGCTGGGTCCTGGGCAATCCCCTTTGTCTCTTCCTGCCTTGTTTCCCCATCACTCGGTGAGGTGACCTGGAGCAGACACAGAGAAGGTTTGGGGGACATGGAGCGCAGCTTAGCTGGGGCTTGTGGCAAGCCGGGCACCTTTCCAAACACCCCGCCCCTCTCGCCTTGGGGGTGGTGCTATCTGTGCCCTGTCGACACCTGCGAGAAGACAAGGCCAGGGCAGGAAAGCATCTTGCCTGAGACCACAGACCAGGAGAAGGTGGGGGAGCTGGCCCGATGCCCCTGTGCTCAGGGTGGTTTCCCCGGCCCTCGGCTGGCTGGTGTGTCAGTTCTCTATTCAAAAGAAGTTGTGGCTGGCGGGGGTGGGCTTCCTGGAGCACCCCTGCTGGCTAAGGACCATGTGCTTGTAAACTTTAATTTCCATACAGTAGAGAAACATACAGTACAAGCAACACGGGAAATCCATTGTGCAGCAAAGCTCACATGTACACCTCGACACACATGTGCCCTCCTGCCGCTCTAGGGGTGATTCCGTGAGTCCACGGCCCCTCGCAGAGCGGCACAGGGGAGGCGAAGCCGGCTCAGTCCTTGCAACCCCATCCCTGTCAGGAGGCTTCCTCTGCCCAGTGCCCCATGGTCACCTCTGGGGGGGACAAGTGGCCTTCCAGACAGTGTCAGACACTCTGCTCCTGGCCAGTCTCTGTCCCATCTCAGAAGGTGACATCATCACCAGTCACAGGGCTTGGCTGGGAAGCCAGGGGACATGCCCTTGGGGCCTGCTCTGAGCAAGCTGCCCACATTTGATTCCCCAAGGTGGTCAGATATGGCGGCCCTCCAGGGATGTGGATGCCACAGCCCTGGTCATTCAGTGTGGTGGGCACCACGGAGTCTGGGGCAGGAGCTGAGAGGCCTTCCAAGGGGAGGACGGGTTGGGGCACTGACCTGAGCAGGAGACTCGGAGGGGAGGGGAGGTTAGGAGCAGGTTGGGCATTTAGACAGAGGTTGGACAGGTGTAAAGGCAGGGCCGTAAAAGGGAGGCTGGGACCTGTGGGGACCTCTAGAGGAATGTTTGAGATATCCCGGGCACTTGGAAGGTGGCCCTCAGGAGGATCTGTACGAGGGGGATATCTGGCTGCCCCGTGGTACTCTGATCCAGAAGCCAACCCTCCCGAAGGCTGAAGTGGGTCCCTGGCCAAACCCTGCCTGTGGCTCTGCCCCTGGACAGCCAGGAGGAGGCCACCGGCTCTGTTGAGGACCGTCAGTGGTCCTTCGTCCTGACTCTGTGGGAGGCAGCAGCTCTGGATGGGACCTCTGGGCTGGCACCTGTCCCGGGCTGCAGGCTCTGGCACTCAGCGACGTGGGGTCCCATGCTCACAGGACCACCTCTGGCGCGATGCTGAACAGGAGGTCATCATTGCCCCTCCGCACCTCCAGCAGCAGAGGGGACTCGGTCAGGACAGCCTCCTGCAGCTCGCTCGAGTCCGACAGAGGGCGCCCGTTGACCTTGACGATGATGTCGCCATCT
This sequence comes from Martes martes, assembly GCF_963455335.1. Taxonomy (NCBI): domain Eukaryota; kingdom Metazoa; phylum Chordata; class Mammalia; order Carnivora; family Mustelidae; genus Martes; species Martes martes. Next base: position 141,957,808 of record NC_137889.1, read on the forward strand.
TGGATCCCCCCTCTGCCAATGGAGAGACACCCAGTCACCGCACATCCCTGCGAGGCCCAGACCCTGCTCAGGGGACAATCTGATCGAACAGGAGCGGTTTAAGAAAAATCATTTCAACAGGTAAGAATAGCATCCTGACTGCCAGGTGTTTATACCAGCCGGAAACGATGTCCCAGTATAGGCTAGTGCTTTGTAAGCCTGCTTCTTCTCTACATTATGAGGGCTGGGTTCAAGTTCTGGCTGCACCCTTTTTGGCTGGGCTGCTACAGGGCAGGCCTTGGCCCCTTTGAGCCTCAGTTTCCACCTCTACAGTCCCATGTGGGAACACGCTGCAGATTCCGAGGTCCAGGCTGCAGTGAAGGCTGACTCTTTAGGCAGCCGCGGTTGGCAGCGGCCACCCTTGCCACTGAGCCCACTGCTCTGGCTCTTAAGGAAGCCTGCCCGTGTTCCCTCCCTATAACTGCTGAAACCCTGAATAAGAGGACTGAGTTTGGTGGCTATTCATTGGCTTCACAGACCTATGTTTCAACAACTCTACTGCACGCCAGCTGCAGATCGAGCACCTGTGCTCCAGGGTCCGCCTCTCCCCATACAACCTCTGAAGCGGCACCACAGAAAACAGGAAGAGGGGTCCTGCTTGGTGGAGGGGGCCCTGTGGGGCTGGAGGCCGGCCTGCCTGGCTCCTCTCTACCCCATACCCTGCCCTTGCCCTTCACGGAGCCCCCGAGCATGACCTCCAGCTCCAGGGATCTCTGTGTAGACTGCTAACTAAATGCAGCCCACCCACCACCCAGACACAGAGCTGGGGCCTGGATCAGCCATACAAGCATGAGGCACCTGCACTCCATGGGCTGCCTTAGCTCAAGGTGCTGCAGACGGTCAGCTGTTCTCTGGTACCCGGCGGTTTCAAAGAACGTGGTGCTTTGTCTCATTTGATCTTGACAAAGCCTCCTCAGGGGAGGAAGAGTAGGCCAAACTATGCCTTGCAAACTTGCAGATGGGGAAACAGGCCCAGGAAGACCCGGGTGGGCCCACTGAGCTGGTGGGAATTGGGCTGGATTGGGGTTTGAGCTCTGGGAGGGGGGCGCTCTCTACAACTCTGTCTCTCAAGACCCAAAGGAAAGGACATGCTGGGCTAAGGAAGGACATTGCTAATTCTCTAAGGGGGTACATCATCTCTCCAGCCTGACTCCGGCTTAGGCAATAGACCAGAATCCCACCTGCTACTTCTATGCCACGTCATGTGCTGGGATGGGGTTCAAGGTCATGCAAGGTGACTGAAGCGGGCCCACCCTAGGCCTCATGCCCATGCAACCCCACCCTCCTCCTCCTGTCCAGCATCCCTGCTTCCCATAGGGCAGCCTACCTCTGAGAAGGTGAGTTTGGAGCAACCTCTTGCACGTAAATCCCACTGCTGACCGAAGGGAAGTCTGGATTGCTGGCCTTTAGTTCTTCCACCAAACTGAAAAAGAAGTTTCACAATGAATGCACTTTTTCTGAGCCTCTGAACTAACTCTGTGGCACAAAACTCTGCCATTCTCCCCCCAACCACCCAAGCCAGAAGAGGCATCTCCTTTAGACCCTGACACTGCTCTGTCCTACCACTGACCACTCTGGGTTGTCACTTGTTCTTCTCAGTGTTGCCCACTTGACATGGGCTCCTCAAGAGAAAGTTTGCTGAAGGTGGTTGATTAGAAGTGTGGATAGGGGAGGGTGTTGGATAGATGGGAGGGTGGGTGGGAGGAGGGATGAGAAAGAAGGAAAGGTAGAAGAATGGATGAACCAATGGTTGGATGGATGGAGAGATGGGTGGATGGATGGATGGACAGACGGTATGATGGATGGATAGACAGATGGTGTGATGGGTGAATGGATGAAAAGACAGAAAGAAAGAGCAGATTTAATAGAAAGGTTGGTATATTGGTCTGGATTATAAATGGCTGTCAGATTTAATTTCTAGATTAAGAGTTGATGAAATGAGAAGAATGATCATTTTAGGGACTGTATAGTTTTAAGGATATAATCAATTGAGCATGCTTTAGTTCTCCCCACAGCACACAATGCTCCTCCTCCTTCCCCAGATCCTTGGACTTGACTTGACATATTTTTCTCGCCTTGCTTCCCTTCCTTCTCCCTCTCCCTCCTTTCCCTCACACACTCCACCCTTTATTTTACTATTGGTGTTTCCAGCCACCCACTCTGCTACAGATGTGATACCGATAAGTAGGACACAGTTTCACTCCCAAGGAGTTCAGGTTCAAAGTTGAGGGGGGCAGGGCACAACAGGTAATTCCATCCCCTGGGACCAGTGCAATGCTTGGAAGGGAAGCACAGCTATACAGGGGGGAAAGGTAGTACTCCTCCCACTTGAGTTTCAAGGGGAGTAGAACAGTGTTCCCCCAAAATTCGTGTCCACTGAGAACCTCAGAATGTGACTTTGTGTAGAAATATAGTCTTTAAAGTTCTATTGGTTATGGATATCTAAGTAGGGTCATCCTGACTTAGGGTGGGACCTAAATCCAAGAACTGGTGTTTTTATAAGAGAAAGAGGCCATGTGTGGATGATTGGGGTGATGTGGCTACAAGCCAAGAAACACTTGGAACCCCCAGAAGCAGGGAGAGGCAAGGAAGGACTCCCCACAGAGCCTCCAGTGGGAGCACAGACCTGCTAACACCCTGATTTTGGACCACTAGCTTCCAGAATGTCAAGAGAATGGATTCTTATTGTCTGAAGCCACCGAGTCTGTGGTAATTTGCTATGGCAGCCACAGAGGCTTGCTTCCTGAAGGAAGGGGCACCTGAATGAAGTCCTGAGGGAACTGAAGGAACCTATTAGACAAATTTGGGGAAGGTATTGCAGGCAGAGGGCTGGTCTGAGCAGAGGCTTGGGATTCTGAGTGTATCTGGCCCACAGGAACACCTGTAGGCAGCTGGGTATAGCTGGGCAAGGTCTGGGAAGAGAGGGGAGGGATGAGGGTGGGTGGGCAGCAGGGCTGCATCCTCAGACACTCACTTCGATGTGATGGTCCTCATCCGTATGCCAATGAATCGCTTTTTCCAATCTGGGAACAAAACATGACAGGACCTTGTTAGAGTCACTATGAAAGCCTCTGCCCTCCCTGAGGGGCCAGGTGGGTGGGAAACTCCCCTCAGGAGCAAAAAGCAGCAGGATTCATCCCATGTGGTCACAGGCATAGAACTGTCTCTGTTCTCCAGGCTGCTGTTGAGGGGTTCAGAGATGTCCTGCCTAGTCTGGTGACTTCCTGCTCACCCTTGCCCACAGGCCCCATGAAACCACAGCAGCTCCCGCAGATGCTCTGCCACTGAACCCCACACCCAAACCCCAGCAGCCAGTGGAGCTCTCCTCTCCAGCCTCCATCTCGCAGGCTCCCCAAACTTGCCTGTTCAGATATGAACTTGTTACCTTCTCCTGCCTTCCCCATAAATTATAACATTAGCCAATAATGCCCAGTGAGCACTGGCCATGTGCCAAGCCCTCCAGTTGGGAGACTTAAACACACAACTTCCAAAGCTGGCAGCTCTATCCCCTTGGCTCTGCCAGTCTGTGACTTAGGAGGTGTCTCAGCCCCAGAAATAATATTTTCCTATTTGGAACCATAAAACAAGTCTCAACACAATTAAAATGGCTTATCATAAAAACGTGCTCTCTGACCACAATTAAAGTAGAAATCGGTAATAGAAGGGTATCTAGAAAATTTCCAATAACTTAGAAATGAAACAACACACTTCTGAATACCTCATCTTCAAAGAAGAAATCAAAAAGGAAATTAGAAAGTATTTAAAACTATATAAAAATGAGAAAATGACATATCAACATTTGTGAGGTGCAGGTAAAGCAGTACATGGGGGAAATTAATAGTACCAGAGTGCCAATATCAGAGAAGAAGAAAGGTGTCACATCACTGATTTCAGCTTTCACCATAAGAACTAGAAAGAGAAGACTTAATGAACCCAGTGTAAGCAGAAGAAAGGGAATAATAAAGACTAGAAATCAATGAGATAGAAAACAAATTCAAAACAAAATAAATGGAGGGCAGAAGCTTATTCTTGGAGATTAATAAAATCAATAAGGTCTCAGCCAGACTGATCAGCCAAAAGAAAGAAAAAGAAAAAGACAAGACAATTATCCATATCAGGATTAGGCATGGGAGAAGAGACATCACCACGGAGCCTATGGTATTGCAAGGGTAAGAAGATGTAATTATGAACAACTGGATGCCAACACATTTGACAGCTCAGATAAAATGCACACATTTCTTGAATTTTCCAAACTGCCAAACCTCACTCAAGAAGAAGCAGATAACCACAGAAGCCCCATCTCTATTTTGTAGTTAAAAATCTTCCCACAGGGCGCCTGGGTGGCTCAGTGGGTTAAGCCTCTGCCTTTGGCTCGGGTCATGATCCCAGGGTCCTGGGATCAAGCCGCGCATCGGGCTCTCTGCTCGGCAGGGAGCCTGCTTCCTCCTCCTCTCTCTCTCTCTGCCTGCCTCTCTGCCTACTTGTGATCTCTGTCTGTCAAATAAATAAACAAAATCTAAAAAAAAAAAAATTTTTTTTTTTAAATTTAAAAAATCTTCCCACAAAGAAAACGGCAGGGCCAGGTGGTCCCACAGAAGAACTCTACCTAATGTTTAGGAAAGAAGTAGTATCAGCTCTGCAGAAACTCTTCTGGAAAACTGAAAATGAGTGAATACTTCTGTGATGTTGTGATTTATAATAAGAAATATGTGTTTTGGTTTTCATTTATGGTTCCCAGCACACGGCCCCTAAAACTTCTGTAATTCCCTGTGACAAGCACTCTGGGGACATCTTTTTGCTGCCAGCCCCTGAAATAGCCTCACGGTGATAAATGTGCAAAGGGTGTCTTCTGTTACTCGTAACACAAGCCCCTTTCAACCACTCCCAAGTGTATGTTACCGAGGTGATTTTGAGAAGACCTTAAGGTTGGGGCTGGTTGCCAGGAAGCCTACAATGTGATTAGGGGGTCGAACTTTCAGCCCTAACCTCCATGACACCTCTGCGGAGAGGTGAGGGGCTGGAGGTGAACATAATGACAAATGGCAGTGGTTGAACCAATCATGCCTCCACAGTAAAGCCTCCATACAACCCCAAGAGGGAGAGTCAGAGAGCTTTCAGGTTGGTGGACATGGAGGTGCTCTTTGTCCTTTCCCAGACCTACCCTGTATACCTCTCCTATTGTTCTTGAATTCTACCTCTTTACACACAAACTGACAATCTAGCAAGTAAACTGTTTTCCTGAGCTGTGTGAGCTGCTCCAGCAAATGATCAAAACCAAGGAGGGGACTGTGGGAAACCCACATCTCCAGCTGGTGGGTCAGAAGCACTGGCTGGACTTTTGATTGGCACCTGAAGTGGGGGG